>NC_139151.1:99487500-100778222 GCF_964270905.1 Leucopleurus acutus | reverse complement strand
TCCTCCTCCGCGGGTCCCTCTTCCACCGTCCTGTGAATGTTGCCAGTTCTCAGGGCTCCAGCCTCCCCTTTCTGCCCTTCTCACCCCGCACACTCGCCACCACGTCATTCACACCCACCGTAGGTACCCCCACCTCTACCACTCTGCTGAGCTGTAGACCCTCCTCCGCTGGAAACCTCCACCTGCAAGTCCAAGGGCACCTAAACCCAGCACATGTGCATGGAGTTGATCACCTTCCCACCCACAGCTGCTTCTCTTCCTGACTCCCCCGCTTAGCTCCATGGCCCCAGCCTGCTCCTCCAGTCTCCTAAGCTAGAAACTCAGGAGTCACCACACAGCAACCTTCTCCCCTCACATCAAGTCTGTCCCTCCTAGGCTATCATGAAATCCTGGAGCTTCTTCTCTCGAAACATCTGTCCAAGCCATCCCCTCCTCTGCAACCCCACAGCCTCTGCCTCTCTCTTCCAAAGCTTCCACCAGCCTCCTAAACGGCACCCTGTCCTGACCAGCCTCAGCTTCTTCCAGCAGCCGAGCCAGAGAGAGCTTCCCAGAATTCAGTCCTGACCGTGTCACTCCCTACCAAGCACATCTCAGGGGTTTCCTTTCTCATTCTTATCTGAGCTTCTTATAGACTCTTGTGTTTTATCCCAGACCTGCTGAAACAGAATATTCAGGAGAAAAACCAGGACTTTTCTTTCTAATCATCATCCTTGGGCATAACTAAGCAAGGCAAACGTTGTGCTAGCGATTCCCAAACTGCTGTGGGAATCATTTCAGAAAGTTAATTTAAAATAGACTCCCAGGGCTTCCCTGGTGGCGCAGTGGTTGAGAGTCCGCCTGCCGATGCAGGGGATACGGGTTCGTGCCCCGGTCCGGGAAGATCCCACACACCGTGGAGCGTCTGGGCCCGTGAGCCATGGCCGCTGAGCCAGGGCGTCCGGAGCCTGTGCTCCGCAACGGGAGAGGCCGCAACAGTGAGAGGCCCGCGTACCGCAAAAAAAAAAAAGAAGACTCCCAGGTTCACTCCCTTGGAGATTCCAACTCAGTGAATGTTGAATGGGAGAGAGTTTTCCAGAGGATTCTGCATAACCAGGGTGGGAACCACGAATCTACAAACAGGCAAAGGACAGCTAATTTGAGCATGGCTGTTAAAGCCCTTAGTGCTTCAGCCTGCAGTTGGCTGTCACCACTCTCCCAAGCTAGTGTGGTCCAAAACCACACTCACCATGGCGTCTCAACTGAGTGGCTATACGTAATGTCCCCTCTAGCCGGGTGGCCCTGTCCTCTACGGGCGTCACATGAATGCCTGCTTGTGCTTCAGTCTCAACTCAGACGAAGCCTCCAAGAGGCTTTCCCTGATCTCTTCTTGGTTAAACACTTTGTCTGTACTCCACAGGGCCCAGGTTACAGCTGACCCACAGCCTTTACCTCAGAACTGTGATTGTTTGCACATCTGCTTCCACTCCAATCGGTGAAGCCCAGAACAGTGGCAGTCTTTTAGTCCCCTTTATGTCCCAACACATAGCACATTGATTGGTACTAAGAGCAATGGAAAATGTCAGTTCCCTCCCCGACCCGCAGGTAACTGGCTAGAGGCCCTGGGGAAAGACCGAGTCTGGTGGCACGGGGGCTTGACTATGGGGTTAAGGCCTGGGTCTACATGGCAGCTCCACTGCTGTGTCCAAGAGCAGAGGTCCCTTACCCTATAAATAAGGTCCCCACAATCCTCATAGACGTATCACAATGACTCAGAAAGGAAAAAAAAAAGTGAAATCTTATTTAACTGATTATCTCATTTAAACACAAGTGTGCTTAACCCTTAAGAGGTGGTTCCAGTGCTTAGGAGGCCAAGCATGTGGTCCTCTGGAGACTGGAAACCGTATTCAGGCAGGGTCTTGTTCACCCTGAATCTGGAAATGAGGATGGTACCAGGAACAGAGCAGTAACTCAAAAACTGTTTGTTGAGTGAATGAATCGCAGAGGTGCCTTTCTGTGGAAGCCACCTGCCCTTGGCCCTCTGTCCCCATTTCAGGTGAGTCTTGCTGTCAGCTCCGACTGCCCTGGGGAGAGGCATTCTGGCCACTTTCCTCATCTGTGATAATAAGGGTGAGAATTCCTTCGTCATAGGGTAGCTGCAGGGCTGACGAGACAGCTTCTATGACTGCATCTATGTCCTTCCGTCCTTAACGTGGGCAGTCAGGGAGAAATACGTAATGGTACAGTTCTTGCAGATCTCAGAGAGCCTGCAAGTTCATGTTCTCATTTGCTTCTCCACAGCACAGAGGTCAGAGTATTACCAGGATTACTCAGCACCGCTGGAAATTTGAATGTCTTCATTTAATTTTTGGTTTATTCATTTTATTTATTTATTTTAAGCCACTACTTTTTTTTTTTTTTTGGCTGTGTTGGGTCTTCGTTTCTGTGCGAGGGCTTTCTCTAGTTGCGGCGAACAGGGCCCGCTCTTCATCGCGGTGGGCGGGTCTCTCACTATCGCTGCCTCTCTTGTTGCGGAAGCACAGGCTCCAGATGCGCAGGCTCAGTAGTTGTGGCTCACGGGCCCAGTTGCTCCGCGTCATGTGGGATCTTCCCAGACCAGGGCTCGAACCCGTGTCCCCTGCATCGGCAGGCAGACTCTCTGCGCCACCAGGGAAGCCCCATTTTAGTTAATAAAAAACAATATGGGAGGAGTTACTGTTTAATGGACAGTCTCAGTTTGGTGTGATGAAAAAGTTCTGTAGATGGATGGTGGCCATGGTTGCACAACACTGTGAAGTACTTTACGCCACTGAACTGTATGCCTAAAAATGGTTAAAATGGTAAATTTTATGCTATGTATACTTTACCACATTTTTTTTTAAGTGTTAAGCCCACAGCAAGTTGCAAAGCACACAGTCATGATGAGGCTGCATCTGTAGCGACCCCATGATGCAAACTGTGCATCAGAGGGGAGGCCAGGAGGCCCAGGGAGAGGGGGAAAGGGAGGGCTGGAGCTGGGACCCTGGGAAAGGACCAAGGAGGGAAGGGGTGGGGAGCCTCAGGAAGAGGAGAGGCCCAGATTAGACGTGGGCCAGAAGGGGAAGGGGCCTGAGGAGAGGAAGGCAAATCCCAGGCAGAAGAGAGCTCAGGTCCAACTGGCAGGTTGCAGAGTGTGTCTTCTCAGGAACTGAAGTCTCGGAGTACATGCCCTGTGCACGCCTTCCCTCACAGCCCTCAGGCCAAGGGTCAGCAGACAAGGACTCGACATTAATTTGGGGCATCTAATCCTTTTGATCTGTCCCTTACATCAAGACACCCTTAAGACACCCAGTCCCGACCCAAGCCCCATCCTACAGGAACGAGTGTTCTTTTCCCTAAGAGGGCCAAGCTCAACCTGAGGCTGTGAGGCCAACCTAAAAATCATTATGACTGCAAATCCTGCGGCTCTGCCTGCAAAATAAATACAGGATTCCAACGCTTCTTACCACCACCAAAGTCTGGCCTTTGCCCTCAGTTACTGGGAGGTGATATCTAGGCCCCTGGAATGTCCTCCTGCCTGATAGGAGTGTCTTTGTTAGTCTGGGGCCTTCAGACATCAGTCTAATGATGTGATTTATTATTGTTTTTTTAATAAATTTATTTATTTTGGCTGCGTCAGGTCTTTGTTGCTGCACGTGGGCTTTCTCTAGTTGCGGTGAGCGTGGGTTACTCTTCATCACGGCTCGCGGTCTTCTCATTGCAGTAGCTTCTCTTGTTGCGGAGCACAGGCTCTAGGCACGCGGGCTCTAGAGCTCAGGCTCAGTAGTTGTGGCGCACGGGCTTAGCTGCTCCGCGGCACATGGGATCTCCCCGCACCAGGGCTCGAACCCATGTCCCCTGAATTGGCAGGCAGACTCTTAACCACTGCCACCAGGGAAGTCCCTAGTGATGTGATTTATGATGAGGGCGTTGGGACACGGGGCATCTGGAGGGGCTGGAGACTAAAGCTATTAGCCAGAACCTCCGGGAGGGGCTGGAGAATAAACGTTAGCCACGTGGGCATATGTGATTAAGCCCCAAGAAAAACTCTGGACACCAAAGTCTTAGGCAAGCTTCCCAGCTTGGCCACACTCTGTGGGTTATAGTCAGGAGGTCTGTGACAGGACTCCACTCCACTGGGAAAGGACCATCAGACGCTTCACACTGGGACCCCTCCCAATCCCATATGGGTCCTGTGCTTCCGTCCTTGGTTTTTGAATGTGTATCCTTTCTCTATAATAAAACCATAATCTTAGTGCTTTCCTGCGTTCTGTGAGCCTCTCTAGCAAATAACCCACTGATGGTCATGGGGACCCAGAACTTGCAGCTGGTGTCTGAAATGAGGGCAGTCTTTTGGGGACCATGCCCTCCAACGGTGCAGTTTGCCAACTGTTTGTCCCCCCCCCGCCCCCCCACTACGTGCCTTATTATACCCTTCACCACCTGCCCACCCCTTGCCAACCAGACCTCATCCCTGGGCCTCTCCACCTCGCCCCCACCTCATTCCTCACAAGAGTCAGGTGTGCTCCCACCCAGGGCCCTGGAGAGCTCCTTCCCAGACATCTAGCAAGTTAACTCCCTCCCTTCTTTCAGACCTTTTATTCAAATGTCACCTCCTTGGTGAGGCCTCCTCTAGCCCTCACCCCAAACTCCCCCCACGCCACACACCTACCTCTTTCCCTGCTCTACCTTTTCCTCTTTGAACACTACCACCGTGCCCACCATACGCTTAATTTTATACATCTTCTTTCTTCTCCATCTCCTCACGAGAATATAAGCCCCAAGGAGACAAGGATCTTTGTACTGTGTTCCTTCCTGTGACCCCAGGCATGTGCTGAGCACACAATAAATTCTTGTTGAATGAAGAACCTGCAGCATCTTTTAGAAGTACCTTTTAGAAAACAGGCCACCCCACTCCCACTTTTTCTCCCAGAAAGGTGAAGTCTGCAAAACAGGAAAAGTGACCACGCTTGGCTGGAGACCACTGCTGAGGAGGTGGTCAGGAAGAGTCAGCAGGAGCTGAGACCTCCGGGCCGGGTGGGAACCGGGATGCTAGTTCGTCCTGACACCACCTTGCTGTTGTGACCTCGACAGGCCCCTTCCTCCCTGGTCCTGATCACTTGGGGGGGGTCCAGTGGGGGAGAGGGGAAGAAGGGGAGAGAATTTCCTGCCGTTGACAGCGGGTAGAGGGAAGAGGAGGCCATACCAGGTAGGGGTGACTTTTATTTGAAACCAGAAAACACGCTATTTTGGGGTTCATCTGTAACAGTTAAAAAAAAAAGAAGAGAGAGAGAGAAACCAGAACTCAAAGGGCCTGCGGAGGGGAAGGGAAGGGTAGTGGGCCCCGGTCAGGCCAGGTAGGGGAAGCGGAGCAGCAGCCCCTCGTGGGGCTCCAGGTTCAGGTGCTCCAGCTCAAGAGAGGCGCCCTCCTTGCGGCCTGGCTGTGTGCTGAGCAGCAGATCCACACTGGCTGGCAGGCTGGCGCCGACAGGCAGACTGGAGGCCCCCAGCCTGGCAGGCTGGCGCACATCCCCGAAGTTGAGCACTATGAGGAAACGCTCGCTCTGGTCCCACTGCCGGATATAGGCGAAGAGGTCGGGCCCTGAGGAGAGCGCGTGGAAATCTCCGTGCAGCAGGGAGCGCTCCTTACCCCGCTGATCACTCAGCCATCGGAACAGGGAGAGGAGCGAGCCAGGGTCTTCGCTCTGGCCCTGCAAATGGTAAAGTGGTAAAGATACAGCAGAAAGGGGTAGAGGGCTCCCTGGGGCACGAACTCCCACCGGCCACCTGCCCTCACCCCTTGCCGATCAGGCCCTGCCCATCTAAAACCCTTACCTTCACAGTCATGGTGGTGTTTACAGGTCCTGAAGTGTTGGGAAAGCTGGATTCATCCCACAGCATGACCGGGGCCTTCACAGGCTAAGAGGCAGGGAGAACAGGACTTGGAAAGACCTGGGCCGCTCTCCAACTCCTCCTCCCGCTTCCAGCCCCACAGAAGTATAACGTCCCCCACCTCAGGGCCTCACACACCCTGTCCCCTAGCCTAGAGGGCGCTTCTCCCGGACAGCCACAAGCTAGCCCCTCACTGCCCACCGGTCCCTGCTCAGGTGCTTCCATCGGGTTTCCTGTGGCCATTTGATATAAAACCACCCACGTCCCCGCTCTCTAGGCCCCTTACCCTGCTTTCTTGCACATATCAGCACCTGGCATCTTTATCAACATGTGCTTACTATCTAATTTCACCACCTCCAGCTCTTTTGTGCACCGCTGTATTTTTGTTTCCTCCACGCATAGCGTACAGGAATTACTGCATAAAGCTTTGTGGAATAAGTGAATGACAGGTTCTATAAATAGCAGCTTAGGTGTCAACCTCCAACCCTGTGGCTAAAGCTAACCGGGTGCCTTCATGGTCTTACCCCACCAAGGCACTCGCTGCATGTACTTCTCTTACTCATCTGGTTCCCCCACGCAACTCTGAGTTCCTGGAGAGCAGAGCCTGACACGGAGTACCCGCTGCCCAGTGAATGAACGAATTACCGAGTGATGGCTACCATACTGAACGCCTACCAGGAGCCAGGTACTGCATTTTAAAATACGCCCTCAGGGCTTCCCTGGTGGCGCAGTGGTTGAGAGTCCGCCTGCCGATGCAGGGGACACGGGTTCGTGCCCCGGTCCGGAAAGATCCCACATGCCGCGGAGCGGCTGGGCCCGTGAGCCATGGCCGCTGAGCCTGTGCGTCTGGAGCCTGTGCTCCGCAACGGGAGAGGCCACAATAGTGAGAGGCCCGCGTACCGCAAAAACAAAACAAAACAAAACAAAAAAATAAATAAAAATAAAATACGCCCTCATTCAGTCCTAACTACCCTTATAAAAAAAGTAGTATCACAGCAGAGATGACCAAGAGTCAGAGAAGTGAAATATCCTGTCAAGGCCACACAGCAACTGCCCAGGTGGCTGACTAGCAATCCAACGCAGGTTCCTCCCCAAGTCTCTTGCCGTGCACTGCCAGCCACAGAACCACCGTGACGGATGAATGCAGCCTCCCCCACTGTGCTGGGCAGGCAGCAAGCGATACCTGTCCAGGAAGGCCAGCTTCCTCTAGGCCAATCTCGTCTCCATAGCTGAAAACTGGGGTCCCTGGCAGGGTGAAGAGCAGCAGCTGGTAGAGTCGGAGGAGCTGAGGTGGCACGAAGGAAGTCAGGAGCCCCGACTGAGACAACTGCAGGAATGGAAGCACCGGTGAGCCCAAGGCCCGCCTCTGCCTCCACCTTCCAACACTCCTTTCTTCCAAAAGGCCTCCTGCCCCCTCTCCTACCACTGTGGTACTCACACTCCAGCTGCACCAGCGGCTGCCAAAGGCGTCCAAATACTGGGTGACCAGGAAATTTGTATGCTTCCCAGTGAAACTGGAGGTTGACAGGTAAGAGCTGGTCAACAACAGGTCCTCGGCGGATTCGAGCAGGCTGAGGATCTGCTGAAGGTCGGAGGAGTCTGTGCCTGCGATCAAGAGCCTGCACAGAGCAGAGCAGGAGTCAAGGGTAGTACAGGACAAGAAAGGAAGAAGGTTTTCTGGACTAGGACCTCTGCTTCCTGGGGCTAACACTCCGCTGAGGGGTTCCCACAAAGGAGCTGAGTTAGGGGAGCCAGGGTCTGGTACCCACCTATCTTCACTGAAGCTCTTAGTGATATTCTGCCACTCCGCCAAGAGTGAAGACGCATCCTAGAAGGAAAAGAGCAGAGGCGAGAAGCAGGGCACACTACCAGGCCCCGGCGGGTGCTTCTGTTCTCACCCAGGCTCTGCTTCTCGCGTGGAAAGGGTACTCACTGTCAGATTCCCCACATCCCGAACCTGGAACCCATCCACACCAGCCTGCAGCCAAAACCTCAGCGCTTCCTACAGGAGGGAGGCAAAAGAACAGAGGAAAGAATCAGCACCCACGCAAGGGCTCAGCCCACACGAGAGCTTGCCCACCATGCACTCCCCCGTGGCCTCCGGAGCCACTTGCCGTGAACGGTCTCACTTTCTTGCCGCTATTATAAACCTGGAGGTAGCCTTTAGTTCCCTTCCATTCTAACCTATCATTGATTCTCTTAGTGATATAACGCTTTACTTCTCTACTCCTCCTCATGGTGAATCACAAAGCTTTACCTTTTTTTTTTTTTTAAGCTTTACCTTTGACCCCTACAGAAAAGACCTATGAGAAAAGTGTGTTCATACATGTAACTTCATCTAACACTTAGCATGTGTGGAATGCTGGTATACTCATTTTACAGATAAGCAAACAATGTCAGAGACGAAAGGAGGCGTGCCCAAGGCCACAATCACAGAGCAGCAGAGATGGGAGCGAAAGTGCTAACCAAGATCCCAAGAAGAGCATACTTACTCCTCTCCCAGTTTCCTGGAGCCTGGGGAGGGTGTAAGTAAAACAGCTAGTCAGAGCCAAGACCAAGGATAAAAAAGTGAAATTCAAAGCACAGCCCCAGGGCAGTTTAGCCAAAGATTTGAAAAGAGAAGCCAGCTCTGCAGAACAGGCCCAGGCCTGAAGCCCTGGCATTCATGGGGCACATGACATGGAACCCCACTCCTGCTGCCCCTCTCTTCCTCTTTCTCTCTGATCCATGTGCTCTCTCCTCTAGTCTCCATCTTCATCTGAGGCTACAACACCTCATGCCACACCATCTGAAAACATTCCCTTCTCAGTAACTTTTGAAGGGTCTTCCAGCAAGTAGCAAGGAATGAACCGAATGACCCCAAGAGTCAACTGACATCAGTCAACTGGGACAGCAGAATTCTACCTCAGAATCACGGCTGCCAGCAAAGTGTCAGAGTCTGCCTCCATTTTTGTTCTACCCTTTCTGAACTGGTCAGTGTCCTGGAACCCAGGCATTAGGAGCTGGGATGACATTCAAAGCCCCACTCCCAGCCTGCAGGGTACAGAGTTCGAGCCTAGGCCTTCAGAGTAGGCAGATTAGAGAGATAAGACTAGTTGGAACATCAAATCCCAGGGCACAATAAAGACCTGTGAACCTTAGCTTCCTCATTTGCAGATTAGGGACACTGACAGGGACCTTGTTTGGTTATACAGGGGATTAAAGAAGGTATATAAAGTACTCAGCATACTCCCAGACACATAGAAAGACCCCAATGCTTACAATTTCAGACTGGGCTCCACTCCAAAACACATCAAATAAGAAAAGGGAAACCAGACAGGACAGAATTCCCATAGAGAAAGGGCTTCCTCTCCCAAAAGGAAGAAAATTCACATCTGAGAAATTCCCTTCCTGGCACTGTCACCCTCAGAGTCAGGGAAACAAGGAAAATGAGTGGTCAGAAAAGGAACAAACAAAAATAGGGGTGCAATGTTTGCCTATCCTTCTGCCTGTGGGAGGGAGCCTGCTTGGCTCCAAGGAGCAAGGGGCCCCTTGGCTGGCACCCGGCTACGTTTATAGAACTCACTGTGAAAGGACCGAACAGCCCCAGCATCCCGCTCCCACATGCCATAGGCACCAACACACTCACCTTCACTTTGGCGGCCACAGTGTCAATCTGAGTGGAGTGGAACCACAGGTTCTGGCCCTTGTAGTTGGGAGTGAGGTCTAGGATGACCCGGATGCCTAGAACAATGGAGGGGGAGGCAGTTGATAGAAAGACTCTGGGGGGAGGGGAAAGGAGGAAATCAACAAATGTAAGTCGGCAGAGTATTTCCTACCTATTGGTACAAAAGCTTAGACTTGAACCCTGGCAAAACTCATTCCATTGAAACAGAGATATGAGCAAATGGCAGGGCGGGAGGCGGGGGTAGGGTAGTGTAACAGAGAAGGCTGAGCTTACGAGGCCCTGGGCCCCTCACCCCCAAGGCAAACCCTGTTCAATGTAAGAAAAGATTTTCCTTGGATTTTTTTTCAAAAGGATCCACTCTTTTACAAGTTTTAAAACCACTGATTTAGCAAAAACCTACATTTTGCAAATAAGAGCACTGAAGCCCAGAAGTTAAATAACTGCACATCCAAGTATAGAAAGGCTCTGAACCACCTGACAAGTCCATTTTAGGCTGAAGCCTAACAAACCTCCCGTGTACCTGCCTTAGGAAAACTCTGAGCCACCCAGCAATAAACCAGACAGTAAAGCTATCCGGCCTCTCCTCTGGCCAGAAGGCCAAGCCCTTCCTAGCTGCTCGCGAGCTCTAGGACACCCACTCTTTTTCTTGGCCGATTGCAGGAGACTGTCAAAATCTTCCTTGGAGCCGAAAGTGGGGGCGATCTGTTCCAAGTTGGTCCCTGTGAGGTCATCCTTCTGGTTCTGGTGAATTGGGCCCAACACAAAACCTTTTACCTTCAGGGTGCTCAAGTAATCAAGCCGCCCCTTCAGGCCTGAAATGGAGAAGCAGAGTTTAAAGTGACGCCTCCCTGAGGCCCCTGATCGCTCCTATTCTCCCCGAGACGAAGTTGGGGGGGGGGCGGTTTGGCTGGATCACGAGAGAAGCTGTTGTAATGAGACTAGAACATTGCTTCAGAAACCGGCAGCGATAGGCTACTGGCGCCGGGAGGGGGGGGAAGGGAGCATGCTGAGTCAGCCACCCTCAGGAAAGAGGGAGTGGGGGGCGGTTTCCTTCGAAGAAAGAAGGAGGGGCTACGTCCCGGGGGGCGGTCACCAGTACCAGGAAGGGTGGAGAACCACCTGGGTCAATCTGGGCACAGGGGTCGAAGCCGGTGACCAGTTAAACCAGGGGAACGTGGGGTGGGGGTGGGGGTGGGGGTGGGGGAGCCCCGGACTCACCCACTAGGTCGCCTGCGTCGCGGCCCTGGAAGGCCTGAAGGTCGCCAATGCGGTAGAGGGCGCCCTTGTGCCACCAGCTCATTGCGGGCAGCTCGCGGCAGCGCGGCGCCCGAACGATGATGACCACGGCGCCCGCCAGCATGCCCAGCCAGCCGAGCCAGAAGAGCAGCAGCAGCGCCCAGCGGGTGCGTACCCAGCCGGGCCTGCCTGCCACCTTCAGCAGCTCCTCTTTAGACAGGCCTGTGAACTTGACCGCGGCCGCCGCGTCCGCCTCGTCGTCGGCCACCTTGATCTTCACCAGACCATTCTTCTCGGTGCCGCCCGCCACGGCCACGGCCATAGCCGCCCCCGACGCCGCGTTCATCGGCTGCTTCTCGGGTTCCAGCTCGTTCAGCTCCACTTCCTTCATGTCCACCTCGGCGTCCTGGCTCATGGTGCCTGCGAAACCGGCAACACGACGCAGCCTGCGGTCAGCTGGTGGCTGGATAGCTGCCCGGACCTCCCGGCCCCAGAACAGTCTCCCAGGTTTCCGTGACTCCGCTCAGCTTCCACGACCGCGTCTGCGGCCGGGAGGGCGCGGTCTCTGGGACTGGGCACGGGAGCCCCGCCCCGGCCCGCCCCTTAAAGTGGAACATCCTGGATTGCTCTTCCAGGGACTGAAAGGGTGGACGGCGGCCGAGGGAATAATATTGGGAACTCGCTTCCGACGGCCGTGTGGTCCAATTCCTCACCTCGAACAGTCTAGCCCTAAGGTTCGGACACAAAGAAGGCTGAGCACGGAGCCACCTTTAGGTGGGCGGGGTCTGTGCTTTGTCCTGCCTCAGGTCCCCGCTGGTCCCTCGCGCTGCCGGAAAGTGGGCTAAAGGGGATATCCAGCACCGCGGGGGGGTCCCGAGGCCCTTCTTTGCCCACTCCGAAGGTTTGTGACTTCCCTGGACACCACCCTCCATTTGCCCCTGGCCCAGGGCTCAGGCCACCGCCTGGTCTTCCCAACTTCGCATGGCCACTTGTACTCTCAGAGCCAATCAAACTCAACTCAGCCCTTTCCCCCACCAGACCTTGTCTTCTCAGGCCTCTGGGACTTGGCGCTAGACCTCCGATTCCCCGCAGGGCTACTCCCACTCTTTCAAGATATCTTGAATTTAGTTCAATTAATTCATCATGCGGCAACTATTTACTGAGTGCCCGCTACAGTACTGTGCTTTATTAACTTTAGTGAATTAACCCTAATCTAGCCTTCCCCATGATATTTTATGATAAATCTGTTTGGACAGGACAGTTGCTGACACTCCCCATCTTACCCTACCCCACCCCCACTTTCTGGCCCCAGGATGTCGGGCAGCTAGGAATCTGACATCCAAAAGAGATGGATGGACAGCCTCGGGGCTGACAACATTCTGGGGCTGGGCCTCAGTTAGAGGCCCCCACCTTTTCCTTACACCAGATCAGAAGATTGCCATGGCCAGAATGTTCCCCTCCTTGCAGGGCCTCCCACACATTAGCCCAATCTCCCCATGGTGCCATGGTTCCCTTACCTCCCTTACCCCTTCACTATGCTAGGCCTTGGAGGCAGCTGGTACTGCAGAAGCCTTGAAAACCACCCAACTTCTCCCCACAGAGGTCCTTGGATTGAGAATGAGACAATTCACAGCAGGGACTGCCGGACATCAACACCATGAGGTGCCAACACTCTCAGGAACTTCTTGTTCCTGCGCACTGCCAGCTGGGTTATTTTCAGAGAGGCGCTGAAGGAAATAAGTTCTTTCTCCCTCTCCCACCTGGGCTGGAAGCCAAGATAGCTGTGTATTTGGAAGAAAGCAGAAGCCAAGATCTGAAGAAATAGAAAAGGTACCAAAGGAGAGGCAAGAGAGTGAAAAGGCTCATCCCGTGCCATTCCCCTTCCTTCTTCGTACCAGAGCCCATCCCCATCCCTCACCCCAGGCAAGCGGGTAGAGGTTGGAGTTCAGACCTGTGCTCAATGATGATAAGGAGTCCAGGGTGCCCTGGGCATGCCAACCAGGGGCTGTGAACAGACTTTATCACCAGCATGAAAGCTCAAAGTTAAGAACTGTGGGGTCAGACACTCTCCTTGAGATAGTCCAACATAACACCCCCATACATACACATAGTATCTTACTCACAGCCCCCCATGGCTCCAGAAAGATGAAACAAATCCCTCCTGCATGCGGTAAATAAGCTAACAACTTACCTTCCCAAGTTTATCACCCACCACACCTGCCACAGGGACCACCCTCCAGCAACATCAGCCTTCAAACACCCGTTAGTCCCACAACACACCCAGCTTTGTCAGGCCTCTGCATCTTTGTACATGCCATTCCCTCTGTGTTCTGCCCTTCCTGTTCGGCCACCCTGCCTCATAAGCTCCAATTCCTTCCAGACCTAGCTCAAATGATAGCTTTTCTCAACTCCCCCGAAAGGATTACTTTCCATCCACTGTGCACCTCTCTCTTCTACAATTCACGTCTCATTTGTTCATTACATTTCCTTGTCTGAGTGTCGGCGCTTCAAGACAAGTGGCAGGGGCCTTGTGCTATTTGTTCATGGACGTGCCTGCTCAGGGGTAGCACACAGTAGGCACTTTGTAAGTGTTTGGTAAACGAGTGGATGAACTATTATCAATCAAACCCAAATTGCTCCCTTCTTAGAAATAATTCAACAGAAGTAGCATGTATTTGAAAAGAAATGTGCACCTCAGTGTTCATAGCAGCATTATTTACAATTGCAAAGATATGGAGGCAACCTAAGTGTCATCAACAGATAAATGGATAAAGAAGATGTGATATATACATATATACACACATATACATATATACACACATAATGGAATACTACTCAGCCATAAGAAAGAAGGAAATTTTGCCATTTGCAGCAATGTGGAAGGAACTTGGAGGGCATTATGCTACGTGAAATAAGTCAGAAAAAGAAAAATACTGTATGATATCACTTATATGTGGAATCTAAAATATACAACAAACTAGTAAATATTATACAACAAAAAAGAAGCAGACTCACAGATAGAGAAAACAAACGTGGTTACCAGTGGCGGGGAGGGGCAATATAGGGGTGAGGGAGCAGGAGATACAAACTACTGGGTATAAGATAGACTCCAGGATGTACTATACGACATGGGGAATATAGCCAATATTTTTTAATAGCTGAAATGGAAAGTAACCTTTAAAACTGTATTAAAAATTTTTAATTAAAAAAATAAAATGCAGGGCTTCCCTGGTGGCGCAGTGGTTGAGTCCGCCTGCCGATGCAGAGGACGCGGGTTCGTGCCCCGGTCCGGGAAGATCCCACATGCCGCGGAGCGGCTGGGCCCATGAGCCATGGCCGCTGAGCCTGTGCGTCCGGAGCCTGTGCTCTGCAACGGGAGAGGCCACAACAGTGAGAGGCCCGCGTACCGCAAAATAAATAAATGAATAAATAAATAATAAAATGCAAAAACAAAAGTAGCATGTGAAGGTAAAGGGATAAAAGTGAAAAGGAATTTAAACAACACTGTATGGTATCAAGATGAAGCTGTTTATGTAGGAAAACAAACCAAAACTTGTAACTGTTCAACCAAATAAAACAAAGAATAAATCTGGGTGAAGGAGAGGACAGAAAAGCAACAGGGCAAGACTGCAGAGAAGAGGACTGAAGGTGACTCGACATCCTCAGATCCTACAATGCATGTTGCTAAATATAAAACTTAGTATTTACTATAGAATTTGAAGTATATAATGTGTTCAAGAAGAATTTAGCCTTCAAGAAAAGGCTGGGACAAAGCAAAGAAAAAAGCAGTTCAAGAGTCCAGAGGCCAATAAGGACAAAATAATGAGGCCACAAGCCTTCAGGACTTTACACTCACTCAGAAGATGGGGGTGGGGCCCTGAAGTTCAGAGGGCCAAGTGCACAGAGAAAGTTCCTTTCTAATCCCCTGTTGAAAAAATTCATGTCACCTGTTTCCCAACAAGTGAGGATTACTTGATCTTAGCCAAAAGATATGGAAGTTTTTTCCCCTCGGTGTGTAAAAAAAAGAATTCCAAAGACAGAGCAAAGATGGGAGGATAGTTAGAAACTTAGGAGACTGTCCAACAGACACGGCAACGCTGCCAAAGCTGAAGGCATAATTCCAAAACACCCAGAAAAAAAGCATTCAGGCTCTGCCTCTAAACTACCCATCAGCCTTGAGTTTAGCCATTTGAAAAATGGATGACGGCTGAAGTTAAGGAGCCAAGCATTTGGAAGCCAAAGTGCAGCTGAGATGAAAGCAGAGAAGGAGGCTGACCCCAACCACAGGGGCCCACTTGGCCGCTGTTATTAGAAGAAGCGATGTTGAAATATTACTTTACTACAAATCCTGCAGAAGGGGCACTGGCTGCTGAAGAGAACTGTCAGAGCTGTCTTAGTGAAGGGTGAGGAACGTGACGGGGGATAAAAGCCAGAAAGAGTAAAGGAAACGCCAACCAAAGCCTTCTCTTAGAAGAAGAGAAATGAAAACATCTGAAAAGTATCTCATACTCACAATGGACAAATGAATAACACTGCAGCAAGCCATTCTCTCTAATGCAACCAAGTATTAAAAGAGAAACACCAGAGATACAGCAGATCAAGTTAAGGAAGAGTTAGAGAAGTACTTTTAACATATTACCCTTGGATAGATGACATCATATATTCAATTGATCAGGACTTCCTTGATCAGTTTCTTAACCACTGGTGGCGCAGTGGTTAAGAATCTGCCTGACAATGCAGGGGACACGGGTTCCAGCCGTGGTCCAGGAAGATCCCACATGCCGTGGAGCAACTAAGCCCGGCACCACAACTACTGAGCCTGTGCTCAAGGGCCCGCGAGCCACGACTACTGAAGCCCGCGCTCCTAGAGCCTGTGCTCCGCAACAAGAGAAGCCACCAAATTGAGAAGCCCGTGCACCGCAACAAAGAGTAGCCCCCGCCCGCCGCAACTAGAGAAAGCCCACACGCAGCAACAAAGACCCAACGCAGCCAAAAAACAAACAAAAAAACAAATTCAACTTTAAAAAAAAATAAATCTCAACTTTAAAAACAAAAGATATTCAACTGATCAGAGTCAGAATACTGATCTCATCAAAAGGCTAATTCGTAATAAGAGATTAAATGATTCCTTAAATGATCACCAAAGTACTCCAACGTCAGTCAGCTCCTTCTGCAGTTCTAGTCACACAATACCGTTGGGTATTGTCATGTTCCCCATCTCCACTGCTCCTCAAAACTTTCTATCATCACATTCTTTGGAAGAAAGTCACTAAGTGTAGCCACACTCAAGAGGTATGAGGTTAAGCTCTGCCTCCCAGAGCTGGGAGTATCTTCATAAATTATTTGGGATTTTTCTGTATGGAAGATTTGTCTCTTTTCCCTTATTTATTTATTTATCTATTCATTTATTTATATCAGTATAAGTCAACATATGTATGTATTCTTGGATACTTATTTTATACTTTGGGTTAGAATCCAACACTGTATTGCTTTGCTGCTCAAATTATTCCAGCTTTGGCCACTGTGAGTTCTTTCAGTCTGGCCACTGTGTCCTTTTAATACATTCCCCCTTCCCCCCGCCCTTTTTGTAACACTACTCTGCTTTCTGGCACTGCAAGATGCTCCAGGTTCATCTTGTATATTCTCTAGGGCCCCAGCCCTAGAATCAGCCATTTCTCCAAGGAGTCCTGGTCCCTTTTATTGGAGAATGGTATTAGAAATCAAGATATGGGCACTCGGGGCTTCCGTGGTGGCGCAGTGGTTGAGAGTCCGCCTGCCGATTCAGGGGACACGGGTTTGTGCCCTGGTCCGGGAAGATCCCACATGCCGCGGAGCGGCTGGGCCCGTGAGCCATGGCTGCTGAGCCTGCGCGTCTAGAGCCTGTGCTCCGCAACTGGAGAGGCCACAGCAGTGAGAGGCCCGCGTACCGCAAAAAAAAAAAAAAAAAAAAAAAAAAGATATGGGCACTCAGGTGTCTTTTTTTTTTTTTTAATAAATTTATTTGTTTATTGGCTGTGTTGGGTCTTCGTTGCTGCACATGGGCTTTCTCTAGTTGCGGTGAGCGGGGGCTACTCTTCGTTGCGGTGCGCGGGCTTCTCATTGGGTGGCTTCCCCTATTGCAGAGCACAGGCTCTAGGCACACGGGCTTCAGTAGTTGTGAAACGTGGGCTCAGTAGTTGTGGCTCGCGGTCTCCAGAGCGCAGGTTCAGTAGTTGTGTTGCCCGGGCTTAGTTGCTCCGCAGCATGTGGGATGTTCCGGGACCAGGGCTCAAACCGTATCCCCTGCACTGCAGGCAGATTCTTAACCACTGCGCCACCACGGAAGTCCCTCAGGTGTCCTTTGATGAACAAAAGTTATCCATCAAAAATATATCAGTCTCGGTAATCCGCCTGCCAATGCAGGGGACCCGGGTTCGAGCCCTGGTCCCAGAAGATCCCACATGCCACGAAGCAACTAAGTTTGTGCGCCACAACTACCGAGCCTGCACTCTAGAGCCTGCGAGCCACAACTGCTGAGCCCACAAGACACAACTACCAAAGCCCACACACCTAGAGCCCGTGCTCCACAAGAGAGGCCACTACAATGAGAAGCCCCTGCACCGCAACGAAGAGTAGCCCCCACTCACCACAACCAGAGAAAGCCCATGTGTAGCAACGAAGACCCAACACAGCCAAAAATAAATCAATAAAATAAATTAAAAATATATATATATATCAGTCTCAGGACTTCCCTGGTGATCCAGTGGTTAAGACTCCACATTCCCAATGCCAGGGGCCCAGGTTCGATCCCTGCTCAGTGAACTAGATCCTGCGTGCCACAACTAAAGATCCTGCATGCTGCAACTAAAGATCCCGCAGGCCACAACTAAAAGATCCCACATGCCTCAACTAAAGATCCCGCATGCCGCAACTAAAAGATCCCACATGCCACAACTAAGACCCGGAGCAGCCAAATAAATAAATAAATAAAATATTAAAAAAGCAAATAAATAAAGGGCCTGTATTATTTAATATATATGTATATATTAAATATATATATCAGTTATATATTTATATATTATTAAATATATACATGTATATCAGTCTTGGGAATTCCCTGGCAGTCCAGTGGTTAGGACTCTGCACTTTCACTGCTGACGGTGTGAGTGCAATCCCTAGTCAAGGAACTAAGACCCCACAAGATACGCGGCACAGCCAAAAAAAATTTTTTTCTTTTTTTTATATATATATATATATATATATATATATATATATATATATATATATATATCTCAGTCTTTTCTTGTATACTCTGGTTTTGGGGGTTTTTAGTGTCCTATTTTTTTTTTCAACATCTTTATTGGAGTAAATTGCTTTACATTGTTGTGTTAGTTTCTGCTGTATAACCAAGTGAATCAGCTGTAAGTATACTTATATCCCCATATCCTCTCCCTCTTGCATCTCCCTCTCACCCTCCCTACCCCACCCCTCTAGGTGGTCACAAAGCACCGAGCTGATCTCCCTGTGCTATGCGGCTGCTTCCTACTAGCTATATTACATTTGGTAGTGTATATATATCAATGCCACACTCTCACTTCATCCCAGCTTGCCCCCTCCCCTTGTTCTTAAGTCCATTCTCTGTGTCTTTATTCCTGTCCTCCCCCTAGGTTCTTCAGAACCATTTTTTTTTTTTTAGATTCCATATATATGTGTTAGCATACAGTATTTGTTTTTCTCTTTCTGACTTACTTCACTCTGTGTGACAGATTCTAGGTCCAGCCACCTCACTACAAATAACTCAATTTTGTTTCTTTTTATGGCTGAGTAATATTCTATTGTATATATGTGCCACATCTTCTTTATCCATTCATCTGTCGATGGACTTTAATGTCCTATTTTTTAAATCTTTCCTTACTTCAAGGCCTGAAAGATACTCATCTATATTTTCTACACAAAAAAAGAAAGGTTTTATTTTTGACATTGCAATCCTTGATCAATCTTTAGTTTATGTTTACTTATGGCATAAGGTAGAGAGCCTATCTCATTTTTTTTCCACATGGGTAACTGTAACACAATTAAAATACATATATATATTCGGTCTTTGTCCCTAGTTCCTGACAGAGAGCTCCTAACTCCCTTAGAATCTTGTGGGTGATAGGAATGTCTTTTGTTTTAATGAGGCCACTCTTGGTGGACTTCTAGAAAGCTTGAAGATGGGGGCTGGTTATCAGAAAGTCATGATTGGAAGGTTGGAACTTTCAGTCCCACCCCCCAACCTCTGGGAAGGGGAGAGGGGCTAGAGACTGGGTTAATCACCAATGGCAATGATTTAATCACTCATACCTACATAATGAAACCTCCATTAAAAACCCCTAAATGATAGGGTTCACAGTTTCCGAGTTGGTGAACACATCAGGGTGCGGGTGAGGCGGCACAAACACCCCCACCCCTGGCCCTATGCATTCTTCCATTTGGCTGTTCCTGAGTTGTATCCTTTATAATAAACTGGTAATAGTAAAACGCTGTACACGTCCTCAGTCCCTCAAGGACCCCATTTATTCTCAAATCTACTAAAGGACCCCCAAATCTTTGTTCATCTTTAGTTAGTTCCATATTTCTACTTATTCAAAATTAGTCTTATCTTGCCATTCCCACAATCCCCTATAGCCTCTCCTCCTCAATCCCCCTGCTCAATATCACAGTTCAGTGAGTGACACTGGCATTCTTCCAGTTTTCTAGGCCAGAAGCACTTGGGCAATTTTCTTAGCTCTTACATCTCCCTATCCTCCTTGTCCAGCTAGATGCTGGTATAAACTCTGTAGCCTGGTTAATATAATTACAGTATCTCCACTTAAAGAAAAACAGAAACTTCTCCTGCCTGCTATCACACAGTTCTCTAAACAAGTTGGAAATGGTTCCAAGTCTCCATCCAGACTTAAAATGTGCCAGTTTTTTTGTTTTTTTTTGGTTTTTTTTTGTTTTTTTTTTGCCGTACGCGGGCCTTTCACTGTTGTGGCCTCTCCTGTTGCAGAGCACAGGCTCCGGACGCGCAGGCTCAGCGGCCATGGCTCACGGGCCCAGCAGCTCCGCGGCATGTGGGATCTTCCCGGACTGGGGCACGAACCCGTGTCCCCTGCATCAGCAGGCAGACTCTCAACCACTGCGCCACCAGGGAAGCCCCAAAATGTGCCAGTTCTTGATCCTGCATTCAGTATTTCAAATCCTGTCTTATGAATGTATTTATACAAATAAATATATTTGTATTTAATATAAGACAATGTATTAATATATTTGCATAAGCAAATGTATTAATAAATGAAGCTCTCAAGCACTTTTGATTTTCACAGGCATTCAAAATGGCTAAATGTTACCAGAGCTTTCCAAAAATACAATCCTAAAGACACATAATGAGACGTTGGGATCTTAGATTTCAATATGCACTTCCTGAACATAAACTCTTCCTTCATTCCCTCAAGGCAAGTGACTCGGTATTTGAATAGCTCCACCCACATCTGCCCCTGCTCCTACCTGTGCTCCCTTTTGGGTCAATTATAGGGAAAATCCTCTTAGGGCTTCATGCAGGGAAATAGATGCCTGACTACATTTTTCAAAGAAAATTTTGTATTCAGTAAGGTGAAAAGAGGGTATACAGTGTTGAGAAGTAGACATTTAGGGACAAGTATGGAATGTAATAGAAACCTGAATTTGAAATAACCACTCACTCTGGACCTAAAGTGGTTAATTTCAACAACTCTCTGTAAAATAATTTGGACTACAGATAAACTGAAGACAAATTAAAAATAAAAAAGTAAAATACATCACTAAGAAGGGAAACCCTCTTTTCTATTTCAAAATAGAAACTGTTACACTAATGAAATGCTAACTAGAATGTAACCAATCTGAGAAAGGAAATAAACTTTTTCCTTACAATCAGTGATTACCACAGCCTGATTTTCACAGCTTCTTTTGAACCATTATAAGTCCCCAATAACACATGTTCCCAGAGGTGCTGCAATACCAGGCTGTGATACTGCGATATAAGAAATACGTATTTGGGACTTCCCGGGTGGTCCAGTGGTTATGACTCCGCACTTCCCCTGCAGGGAGCACGGGTTCAATCCCCTAGTCAGGGAACTAAGAACCCATACGCGGTGCGGCCAACAGAAGGAAGGAAGGAATTTGGTCTTCATTCCTCTTTCCCGGAACAAGAGCTTCTAAAACCTTTGGAATCTCTAGAGTAAAGAGTGTCATTTTGTATGTTAACAAGGTGACCTGGGTTGGGGTGGGTGGGTTCCAGGATGAAGACTTGTTGCCAGAAGAACCTGAGTAATTAGGAGTTTGGAACTTTCAGCGCCACCCCTCGGCCTCCAGAGGGGAGAGGAGCTGAAGGCTCAGTAATCACCAGTGGCCAGTGATCACGCCTATATAATGGAAACTCCATACAAATCCTAATCAACAGGGTTTGGAGAGCTTCCAGGCTGATGAACACATCCGTTTGCCAAGCAGATGTCACACCTCAAGTCCACAGGGTCATAAGACTCTGCGCTTGGAACCTCACCCTATGTACCTCTTCATCTGGCTGTTCATTTGTATCCTTTATAATATCCTTTATAATGAACTGATAATAGTATGTAAAGTATTTCCCTGAGTTCTATGAGCTGTTATAGCAAATTCAAACCTGAGGAGGGGGGTGTGGGAACCCCTAATCTTTAGCCAACTCAGAAGTGTGGGTAACTTGCAGATCCACTACTTGAGATTGTTGTGTGAAGTGGGGAACAGTCTGTGAGACTGAGCCCTTACTTAACCTGTGGGGTCTGTGCAACCCCAGGTAGTTTTAGAACTGAATGAAATTGTAGGACATCCAGTTGGTGTCCCCACAGCATTGGAGAATTGCTTGGTGGAAAACCCACACATTAAGTGTCAGAAGTACTCTGTGCAGAAAACATCATGGTAGTTAGCAGTAAACAGGCCATTAAAGCAGATTCTTCTCACAGACCCTCGCACTCAAATCTGGAAATGTTATTTAAGGAAGCTTTTTTCTTACTCATTTCACTCAACAGAAAAGGTACAAAATATCTACGGAAATGTAGACATTTAGAGAGATATTTTTAAATAGCAGAAATCTAGATTCTGGTTATCACACTTCCATGAAAAGAGTAAATGATCTCAAACAAAAATTTGTACTATTGGGCTTCCCTGGTGGCGCAGTGGTTGAGAGTCCGCCTGCCGATGCAAAGGACGCGGGTTCGTGCCCCGGTCCGGGAAGATCCCACATGCCGCGGAGCGGCTGGGCCCGTGAGCCATGGCCGCTGAGCCTGCGCGTCCGGAGCCTGTGCTCCGCAATGGGAGAGGCCACAACGGTGAGAGGCCCGCGTATCGCAAAAAAAAAAAAAAAGAAAGAAAAAAATTTGTACTGTTAAAGGTGCTGACTAGAGACAAAATTAAAACTCAAAAGTCTAAGAAAAATGGATCTTATAGCAAGTTTGGAAAGGGGAGTCCTTTTTCATCCTCAAATTAGAAAGCAGCATTAGAACTGAGTTACCATAGAGCAAGTTTCTTTTTTTTTTTTTTAACACTAAAGAGGCGTTTAATTGTGTAGCGTTATTTCTAAGTACAAAGACTTTCCCAATCACATCACTTAGAGATCATTTTCTCCACTGCTCTGTTTGGCCGCCAGTCTCTTGTCTCTCTCCTCTGCAATGGTAAGGCGGACACCCTTTCCACGAGGAAGAGAGATCCATGGTTTTTTGCCTTTGCCGATAACGAAAATGTTGGAGAGCCGGGTGGCAAAGCTATTGCCGTTGGCATCTTTCACATGAACTACATCAAAAGCACCAGGATGTCTCTCCCCGTTAGTGATCACACCAATTCTTCCCAGGTTAGCACCTCCAGTCACCATGCACAGGTTACCAGTGTCAAATTTGATGAAATCAGTAATCTTGCCAGTCTCCAAATCAATCTGAATGGTGTCATTCACCTTGATGAGGGGATCAGGGTAGCGGATGGTGCGAGCATCATGGGTCACCAGATGAGGGATTCCTTTTGTCCCCACAAAGATCTTTCTCACTTTGCATAACTTATACTCGGCCTCCTCAGGTGTAATACGATGAACAGCAAAGCGACCCTTGGTGTCATAGATCAGACGAAAATTCTCTCCAGTCTTGTCAATGCTGATGACATCCATAAAACCAACAGGGTAGGTTACATCAGTGCGGACCTTGCCATCAATCTTAATGAAACGCTGCATGCAGATCTTCTTTACTTCATCTCCTGTTAGGGCATATTTAAGTCTGTTCCTTAGGAAAATAATTAGGGGGAGACATTCCCTCAGCTTGTGGGGACTGGTAGATGGACGAGGAGCAAACACACCAGTCAGTTTATCCAGCATCCAATGCTTTGGAGCTGCTACGCGCTTCAGGTGCTTTTTGGGACCACGAGCCATGGCTGCGCTAGGCACGGAAAGAGTGAGAAAGTTTCTTTAAGACAGTAATATCAACAATTTACAAAACACTTGGACAGGTAACTAAAATTTGATTTGGGGAATAAAACTGATACCTAAATGTTTTTCTTACTTATAGAAAATAAAATTCTGTATAGAAAAATCAAACTGAATCTAGACAAATTATTAGAATAAGAGTTCAATAAAATACTAGACATAAAATAATATACAAAAGCAATTCTGTTCTGTACATCAGTAGCAAACAACTAGAAAATGTCTTTTTTTTTAAAGTTGCCATATACACTAGCAATGAAAACTAAGAGCTAAGATAAAATCTAACAGTAAATAGATAACTTCTTTATGAAGGAAAAGATAATATCCTACAGAAACTCATTCACACAAAAAACACTGAGTACCTAGTATGTGCCAGGCACTTTTCTATGAGCTGGGGTGGTAGCGAGGAAAGAGACCCTGCTTTCATGAAGCTTAATTCCACTGAGTGAAAGAAAGACAACTAAAAAATACTCAGCCATACACAGTATGTCAAATGATTACAAGTGCTTTGAAAAGATAGAGGAGGGTGAGAAGGAGACTACTTTATTCAAGGAAATCATCTCTGATGAGGTGACATTTGAGCAAAGACCCAAGGAGGTAAACGAACAAAAGAGCTTTCTAAAAGAAAGTTTTCTAGGTGAGGGAATAGCAAGTGTAAAGACCAAAAGGAGAAGTGCCACATATTCATGAATAGAAAGATTTGATGTCATAAAGAAATTAATGTTCCCTGATGAAATAAAATTAAGTCAAGATAAGAAAAATTTAACATAAAGTTTTTCTCTGCAGTTTGAGCCACTCCACTGCCCTTTCAGTGTGCATTGTGCATCTGCATTATGCGTTAACTAGATCCCCTTAGAACACACAGCAATGCCTACTTGCAAAAAGAAACAACAAACAAACAAACAAAGCAATTTCCTCCTGGCAACAGGAAGGTAACTCCTCAGAAGATAAGATAACATTCCTTTCTCAATTCTGTAAGGGGTCACAATAACTCACAACTCGCCTTGTTGGACTATGTTACTTTGATGTATGACCCTTTGTCTCAAAAACTTATAAAACTGTGCTTTGACCTCTAACAGAGGAATAGTCCTCAGAGCTTTCTGAAAGACTGTCTCCTGGGTTATAATCCTCAGGTTGGCTTAAATAAAATTTTCCAGTTCTTTCTTAGATTGACTATTGGTTAATTTTTTCATTGACATCCCTGAACAATCTGTCTATCCACTGCAATTCCAATACAAGTCTGAATATCTGTTCTTGGGAACTTTATGATTCTATAACACGTGTAAGAGAAAAGGGCCAAAAACAGTAAAGATATTTTTTTTAAAAAGTAATATTTTTGAAGACAAATCCTACCATATACCAAGCATGTTATATTCTTAAGTAATAATAATAGCATGCTAAAGTAATAATAATAGCATGCTATAGCCACAGGGATGGACAAACGGACCAATAGAACAGAATATGAAATCTAAAAGAAACTCATGCATATTTGAAACCTTAATATATGCAGAGATAATATTACAACCACTGGAGGAAGGAATAGCTATTTACCAAATGGTGCTGAAAAAAATAAAATTAGGTCATTATTTAAAAGTAAACACAATAATATATTCCAAGTGATTAAAAGACCTAAGTATGAAAAGCAAATATTTAAAATTTTTAGAAAAAAAATTAGAATATCTTTCTGACTTCAAGGTAAGGAAGGAGTTCTTAAACAAGACACAAAAGCACAAAACATTAAGAAAAGAACTGATAAATTCTGCAAGAAAAATCTGTGCATCACGAGACCATAACAAACTGAAAAGACAAGCCACAAATGGGAGAAGACATAGTATCTGAAACTAATAAAACAACAGAGTCTTGCATAAAACATATAACTCACTGAAAACCAGTAAGGAAAAGGCCAACAACCTGGTAGGAAAAAAAAAAATTTACAGACTACGAACAGTCATTTCACAAAATTGGATACACAAAAGAATGGCCAGTGAACTCTTGACACATTACATAACCTTAGTAGCAACCAAGAAAATGCAAATTAAAATCACAACAAAATATAATTTTATGTCCATCAGATTGGCAATATTAAAACATCTGAACCAAGTGATGACAAGAACATGAAATTGCATAAGTGACAACATTAACTGGTACAATCTCTCTAGGTTAGCAATTTGCAAAAGCCTGTAGAGTTGAAAATACTCATAGCTATTACCCAGAAATGTCTAACCTGGATTCATAACCTAGAGAAACTCCCATCCACATGCACAAAGCAATATACAAAGGATTTCACTGCAGCACTGGTTAAGTAGTAAAAACTTGGAAATCTTAAAAAGGGTTTATCACTAGGGGACAAAATAATTTGTAGAAAACGTCTAACTAGAGTACTATAACTAAATCTTAAAGAGCTAGGGCACAAAAGGACAGAAAAAATGCATCAAAACTATAATGTTAAAGAAAAACGGGAAATAGCAGGTTTCACCTTAAAATTTTTTTCCAGAAACTAAATGATACACAGAACACCAGCAGTCTGCATTTTCTTTTTAATAAATTTATTTATTTATTTATTTATTTTTGGCTGTGTTGGGTCTTCGTTGCTGTGCGGCCTTTCTCTAGCTGTGGCAAGAGGGGGCTACTCTTTGTTGCAGTGCGTGAGCTTCGCAGTGCGTGGGCTTCTCATTGCCGTGCCTTCTCTTGTTGCGAAGCACGGGTCTCTAGGCGTGTGGGTTTCAGCAGTTGTTGCACACAGGCTCAGTAGTTGTGGCTCACGGGCTCTAGAGCGCAGGCTCAGAGTTGCGGTGCACGGGCTTAGTTGCTCTGTGGCATGTGGGATCTTCCTGGACCAGGGCTCAAACCCGTGTCCCTTGCACTGGCAGGCAGATTCTTAACCACTGTGCCACCAGGGAAGTCCAACAGTCTGCACTTTAATTGACATCTATCCCAAAAGGGAGAACCACACCATTCATGGAGGAACTGAGACATCAGACTGATTTGTGGAATGGAAGGAGCAAGCCTCTGGTTCATCTCCCTGTTCCAAAATTCCACTTAATAAAGTATCCTCAGGGCTTCCCTGGTGGTGTATTGGTTAAGAATCTGCCTGCCAACACAGGGGACACGGGTTCGAGCCCTGGTTTGGGAAGATCCCACATGCCACAGAGCAACTAAGCCCATGTGCCATAACTACTGAGCCTGCGCTCTAGAGCCCACGAGCCACAACTACTGAAGCCCGGGCGCCTAGAGCCCGTGCTCCACAACAAAAGAAGACACTGCAATGAGGAGCACACGCACCGCAATGAAGAGTAGCCCTCGCTCGCCGCAACTAGAGAAAGCCCGCGCACAGCAACGAACACCCAACCTAGCCAAAAATAAAATAAATATAATAAATTATTTTTTAATAAAATAAAATAAAGTATCCTCAGGTAGAGGATTTATGAGATGTTAAATGATAAGAACAGATACTAACCTTGATCTTGGGCCAAAAACCAAAGAAACAACCTATAACTAAGATTCCCTAACCAACAAGGACCTACTGTATAGCACAGGAAACTATATTCAATATTTCGTAATAACCTATAAGGGAAAAAATCTGAAAAGAATGTATCTATGCATATGTGTGTGTGTGTGATATGTGTGTGTGTGTATATATATATAGGTGTGTGTGTATATAGGTGTGTGTGTGTATACATGTAGCTGAATCACTGTGCTGTACACCTGAAACTGATACAACATTGTAAATCAACTACACTTCAATTAAAAAAGAGAAAAGTTCTCATCAGGCTTTGCTTCCCAAACTTTCACGCAAGGCCATAGAAGCAGCCTTAAAGTTGTTCCTTTTAAAATTCCACATATTTGGCTCTTCCAAAAACCAGTCTAATCCTTCCCTGGGAGAGCTTCCCACTGTCACACTCCTCCACGGTTCAGGAAATAAGGAAATTCTGTTCTCAGATTGAATTTTTGCCCTACAGGTGAACATCCTATCCTGCTCCTTGCAGAGCACTGCTCATTTGCTTATTCCTACTCCTCTACTAGTAGAGGCAGTGCCTCTTGCTGCCAGGAGAGGGCAGACCAATTCCCTGGAGCAGCTGCCATCCTCCCAGAAAGATTCCTGTTAGAGGAACCTGTTTATAGTTCAAAAGTATTTCTTCTAACAACCTCTTCAGGAGCTTACTTCATAGCATAGAGCAGGTAATCAATGAATTCTAGTGACATGCCTTGTTATACATGATGGGGATAAAGTAATAAATTATTCAGACAAGATTTCTGACCTCAGGGAATATATGCCAGCAAGTGGTCAGGTAGAGCCACGGGGAGGGAAGGAGTGGTGTTATTGAAACTGAAAAGGGAAACTGGGCCTTGCTGGCTCTGTTGGTAGTGAGACAGGAAGACAAGAGTACAGCCATTTCGGAAAAGAACCGAGAAACGGCCTTGGGCGAAACAGGCCTTCAAGCTAAAGAACAAAGGCCCTGGGGGCCTGAGTCCCAGAGACAAAAACCAGGCTCGCCTGAATAAAAGATTAACTTTATCTCTGTTACACTAACCTAGCTGCCACAAGACAAGAAGCTCAACTATAAATTTTAACCTTATCTGTTCCTGTGCTTTCTTGCAGAAAATTCTCATGCATTTCTTTCCCCTCACAGAAGCACTCCCTATTCCTGACAGCCAACCTGGGGCCACCTGCTGCTGATCAAAGAGCTTTGATGATTTCTGGAAATTATCATTCATCATGAGACAAACCCTCCCTTTGTTATAAAAGCAACTCGCCCCTTCTACTCAGGGAGCTGGCTCTTTTTTTTTCTCCTGCCTTCTCCCTTGTGCACAAGCTATCTCTTAATAAAAAGCTTTGCTTGCCTGAGAGTCTTGTAGAAGCGATATTCATTTCTACAGTATTGCTGTCCAAGAGTCTGGAAAGGGCCTGGTAACAGTAGGAACAGACTTTAAGAGCAAAGGAGGAGGATTCTGAGCTGAGATCAGCTTTTTTATTTGGAAAGATCACTCTGGCTATCCTGGGGAGAATGGATTAGAAGGGGGTAGAGTCAGAGCCAGGGAACCTGGTTAGGAATCTCTAGCAGAAATCCAGGGGTGAAGGGCTTGAACTAGGGTACTGAGAAAGAGAAAAGTAGCTGCTAATGTCCAGAAGCTGGCCTGGCCCTCACTGCTAGGCCTTGGTGTTCTCATGTTGAACATAACATCAGACAAGTCTACTCTGTGGTCATGGTGGATGAAGAAAAAAACCAGAACAAGATCATTCACATAATCACGTCTAACCACCAACGAAAACGTGAACACTGTCCAGATCACAAAAGTCCAAACATCTCTCCATCCTGGCCAATACGAGTGACTGCTGCTACTTCACCAATTACAGATTCAGCCTCATTGTAGTCTCCCCTCTTTCTAGATAAGACTTATTAAGATATCCAATAACAAAATGATCCCACTTCCTGAAAACACCCAGAGTAAAGCCCCACGAGCTTAAACCCTCACCCAAATCACCTAACGCCAGCCCAAATCCTGGAAGTTTTTCTAACACTCTCCCCCCCATGGTGTGTGTTCTTCCTCCTGTAACAAGTAATAAATCCAACCTGCTCTGATACAAGTACGTTCCTGACAGTCTTCAGCTGGAGGGCATTTACAGTATGGAGGCAGTGGGGATAATGTCTGTCTTGGACAACTGAGTAAAAGAGGGCACGCTGGAGAAGGAACAGATTTGTGGAGAAAGATGATGAATTCAGTTTTGGACAAGTTGAGCCAGATGTTGATGAACCATCCCAGTGAACACGTCTGGCAGTCAGATACGAGGGTCTGCAGTTCAGGAGATCCTGGATTGAGATGAAGTTTGGGAGGTGGCGGAATATGTATAGTTAATGAAGTCATGGTCATGGATAAATTGGTCTAGCCAGACTGAGAAAACAAGTGGATCCAGGACAGAACGCTGAGTGCAATGCGTTGAAGAGAGAATGGGAAGTTAGAAAGTCGCTGGAGTGGGGACCCAGCAGTTTCAAAGATTTCTACTTTGTCTTTCCCAGACCAGACTCAATGTGGGGGTTACTCCAGGTCCAAGTATATCAATCCCATTAAGCACTTGGGGACCAGGGATATGATCACTGGTTAAGAATCCAAGGACTTCAGGGAGCTTTCTTGGGACCCAGGACTCAACCCCTGGCAAGGATTCCAGTGGGTGGGGCAAAATCACTGCTATGGTGGCTCGTAGAAGCTTTGAGAAAGCAATGGCCTATGCTGAGTGAAACAGATATGCCTGACTTGCCCTAGTAGGTGGTAGAGGAAGGAATACAGAGGCTGAAGAAAGCAGGCATGCCAGAATGGATATATTAGGTGAGGTCAGAAGACCCACCAGAGAATTGTATTCCAAGAAAGGGCCCAGAGGACACAATATTCACCAAGGCCATCTATTGAGAGGGGTATCAGCATCACTAAGAAGTTCAGGGGTGGTTCTCCTCTATGGTGGAGGAGAGGAAGTCACAGAGCTGAGCTACTTAACATGAGATGTATGGGGATGGTACTCCCTGCCCATCCCCATCAAGTAAAACAGAAGAGGTTTAACAGAAGCACTGCTTAACTGCCAGAAGCCAGAAAGCTGTAATTACCATAAGAACGGCAAGATTGGAGGGTTAGCCTTGGGGCCTTGACCCATCAGAGACAGTTGTAGATATAATAAACAATGGTATCCCTAGCAGGAAAATAGATGGGAAGCCAAGGAAGCCAAGAATGCTGCTGAACACCTACAACCTGAAGAAAGAAAGAGAAAGGAGCAGAAGGCTAAATACAGTCACCACAATAAATAGTAGCCAAGACGAAGCTTGCACAAGCCTCTTAGCCTCATCCACCAACAAGAAGAACTACAGTTCTGCAGCCTGTGGAAGGAAAACCACATTCACAGAAAGATAGACAAAATGAAAAGGCAGAGGACTCTGTACCAGATGAAGGAACAAGATAAAACTCCAGAAAAACAACTAAATGAAGTGGAGATAGGCAACCTTCCAGAAAAACAATTCAGAATAATGATAGTGAAGATGATCCAGGACCTAGGAAAAAGAATGGAGGCAAAGATCAAGAAGAAGCAAGAAATGTTTAAAGAAGACCTAGAAGAATTAAAGAACAAACAAAAAAAGATGAACAATACAATAGCTGAAATGAAAAATATACTAGAAGGAATCAATAGCAGAATAACTGAGGCAGAAGAACGGATAAGTGACCTGGAAGACAGAATGGTGGAATTCACTGCCGCAGAACAGAAAAAAGAATGAAAAGAAATGAAGACAGCCTAAGAGACCTCTGGGACAACATTAAATGCAACAACATTTGCATTATAGGGGTCCCAGAAGGAGAAGAGAGAGAGAAAGGACCAGAGAAAATATTTGAAGAGATTACAGTTGAAAACTTCCCTAACATGGGAAAGGAAAGAGTCACCCAAGTCCAAGAAGTGCAGAGAGTCCCAGGCAGGATAAACCCAAGGAGAAACACGCCAAGACACACAGTAATCAAACTGACAAAAATTAAGTGTAAGGCCAACTGGCCCGAGGCAGGGGAACGCAATCAGACTCACAGGTTGCATCAGACCGAAACTTTCCGGACCACCCAGTTCCAGGAACTGACCTGGGGACTTCCCACCCGGCCCAGCCTTCCCGCCTTTCGAGGGGCGGGACTAACGGTCCCAAGACTGATGCAACCGGCACCAGATATTGTCACGATACCCGAAAAGACCACCAAATAAGGAATACCCTGCGCCCTCCCGGATTCACCACACCCCTTTCCCTTCTTCCCCTATAAATTCTGCCCAAACCCTCGACCGGGTGCGACTTCTCTGGCCCCTTTCTCTCGGACCAGTGAACCTCGCCCCGGAGCGTACCCAGATAAAGCTTGTTTAAGCTCTCCTCCGTTTTTGGTGCCGTTCCTTACATCTGCCGAAACCCGGGAGGGGTACCAAGCCCCGCGGGTTACCGCGCGGGCCGCTCCTCCCCTCCCCCAGGAGACAACCAGGGAACCTCTACTCATCCACCCGATCCGGCAGAAAACGGGGTAAGTCCCCCTCCCTTGTTCCCTCCGACCCTCAGAGTCCCTGCCCACCGGACTCCCTGTCCTTAATCGGGGCCGCATCAGGGACTCCTCCGTCCTCTCTCCGGGCCTCGGGCAACTGTGGAGACGTCCCAATTGCCTGACCGCTCTCCGACCCGCCGGGCCTCGGGTGATTGTGGAGACGTCCCAATTGCCTGACCGCCCTCCGACCTGCCGTGAATTGGAGACTGCGACCAGGGACGCCTCTCTCCCTCTCCATTCACTCAGGGACAGACTGGGGGTCATGGGAACCTCACAATCGAAACCAGATCCTAAGACGCCCCTGGGGTGTCTCCTAGCCAATTTTACAGCCCTCGGCTTCTCCCAAGATCTCCGTTGCCGACGGCTTATTTTCTATTCCACTGTGGCCTGGCCACAATATCCTCTAGACAATCAATTCTGAAGGGACTTTCGATTGTAACATCCTCCGTGATCTAGATAATTACTGCCGCAGGACGGGCAAATGGTCCGAGGTCCCCTGTGTTAAGGCCTTCTCGTATTTACGCTCCCGCCCTTCCCTCTGCATCGATTGTTCCACTTCCCAGATCCTTCTTGCCAAACAGACATCTCCTACATCCAAGCCCCTAATTTCCTTTGATCTCTTGCCTCTCCCACCTCCAGAGCTCCTCTCCAACCTCCACCCTACCCTGAAGCGGTCTCTCCTCCTTCAGAACCGGCTCCGGCCGCTCCGGCTGCTCGCCCCTCCAACCGCTCCCCCGCCTCCCTCAACGGTTTCTCCTCCCATGCCCCTTGCTTAACCAAATCTCCTCTGCTCTCTGAGGGAGGTAGCAGGAGCGGAAGGATTAGTTAGAGTTCATGTTCCCTCTTCCCTCCAAGATCTCTCTCAAATAGAAAAGCGATTAGGCTCCTTTTCTGCCGACTCTTACCGCTACATCAAAGAATTTCGCTACCTCTCTCAAGCTTAAGATCTGACCTGGCACGATATCTTTGTGATCCTATCTTCTACTCTGACCCCTGACGAGAGGGAAAGAATTCAAACTGCTGTCCGAAACCATGCAGATCAGGTTCCCCTTACCGACAGCTCCATGCCTGTTGGAGCCACTGCCGTACCTGGCACCGATCCAGGCTGGACTTATCAGGATGGCCAAGATGGCCGTCGTAAACGCGACCTCATGATCCAATGCCTCCTGGCTGGCATGCAGGCTGCCGCTCATAAGGTAGTCCATTTTGAAAAACTAAAAGAGATAACCCAAGAACCTAACGAAAATCCAGCTATCTTTCTCAATCGCCTTACAGAGGCCTTAACTCTCTACAGCCGGCTGGATCCCGACACCCCGGCAGGGGCAGCGGTCCTAGCCACCCATTTTATCACCCAATCAGCCCCGGACATCCGAAAGAAATTAAAACGGGCAGAAGACGGCCCTCAGACCCCTATTCGAGATCTGGTAAAAATGGCCTCTAAAGTCTATAATGGCCGTGAGGATTTGGCGAAATCCAGCCGACAGGCTCGGACGCACCAGAAGGTGGTCCTCCAAAGCCAAGCTCTTGTGGCCGCCCTAAGGCCGGCCATCTCCCATGGATCACAGCATCCACGGGGTCCGCAAAAGGCAACCCCGCCGGGGGCCTGCTTCAAATGCGGAAAAGAAGGCCACTGGGCTCGCCAATGTCCCAATCCCCGACCACCTTCTAAGCCCTGTCCCAGCTGCGGGCTAACGGGCCACTGGAAGAGTGACTGCCCTACGACTGGCCCTCCCTCAGCGTCTCCACGCGGGGGGCAGGCCGACCCAACAGCATTAACACTCGAACCGCTGGGACTGGCTGACGACTGACGGCACCCGGACTCGAAGACCCCCATCACCCTCGCTGAGCCCAGGGTAACGCTACAGGTAGCGGGTAAGTCCATCTCATTTCTGGTGGACATGGGGGCTACCTATTTCGGGCCAGTTTCTCCTTCCCAGATCTCGGTCATGGATATTGATGGCAAACCATCCTTCCCACTCCAGACCGGTCCACTCCCATGTCATATCGAAGGACTCCCTTTTACTCATTCCTTCTTAGTCATACCATCCTGCCCGTTCCCTTGCTAGGCCGAGATGTCCTTTTCCACTTAGGGGCCTCCCTCCAGCTGGTTAGACTTGACCCTAAGGTCCCCTCGTCCCAACTCCTGCTTCCTCTTCTCGGCCTGTCTCTAGAACCCTCCCCCTCCTATTCCCCTCTTCCAATCACACCAAACCCAATCAATCCCCAAGTTTGGGATACTTCTAAGCCCATAATAGCAACACACCATTCCCCCGTCCTCATCCGCCTAAAGGACTCCTCCAAATTTCCATCAAGGCCCCAATTTCCCATCTCTGAGACTCACCTTAGGGGCCTACAACCTATTATCACCAGACTCCTAAACCAGGGACTCCTTATCCCCACTGACTCTCCCTGCAACACCCCCATCCTACCTGTCCGCAAGGCCTCTGGGGATTATCGCCTGGTCCAGGACCTCCGACTAATCAGTGAGGCCATAATTCCTCTCCACCCAGTAGTACCAAACCCATACACCTTGCTCTCCCATATCGCCCCATCCACAACCCACTTTACGGTTCTGGATCTCAAAGATGCCTTTTTCACTATCCCCCTACATCCCGACTCCTATTTCCTCTTTGCCTTTACCTGGACGGATCCGGATACTCATACTTCCAGTCAGCTCACCTGGACAGTTCTTCCCCAGGGCTTCCGCGACAGTCCTCACCTCTTAGGTCAGGCGCTGGCACGGGACCTCACTTCCTGCTCCCTTACCCCCAGCACACTCCTTCAATATGTAGATGACCACCTCCTCTGTAGCCCGTCTCTCAGCCTCTCAAGACAACATACTGCAGATCTCCTCAATTACCTTGGCTCTCGCGGTTATCGGGTCTCCCCAGCCAAGGCTCAGTTATCTGTATCTTCTGTAACCTACCTGGGGCTCCACCTTACCCCTACCGCAAAAGGTCTAACAGCCGACCGCACCCGGATTATCCGTGAACTCTAGCCTCCGGAAACATTGGAACAAATTCTCTCCTTTTTGGGCCTTATAGGATTTTTCCGACACTAGATCCCTAACTTTGCTCTCCTCACTAAACCCTTATATCTAGCCGCTAAAGAAACCCCTCAAGGACCCCTCACCTCTCCTTCCGCCATTCGACAGGCCTTTCTCACCCTCCGTAACGCTCTGATATCTTCTCCTTCCCTTTCTCTGCTCAACCCAAACGACCTTTTCACCTTTTTGTGGATGAACGGGCCGGAATAGCCACTGGACTCCTTGCCCAGCCTGTAGGGCCTTCCTACCGCCCCGTGGCTTACCTCTCCAAACAGCTAGACCCAACCATTCGGGGATGGCAACCATGTCTTTGGGCCCTAGCAGCGGCAGCCGAACTGACCAAACAAACATTCAAACTGACTCTGGTCCACCCGCTAACCGTGTTTTCCTCCCACCGGCTGGCCGACCTCCTAGGCCACAAGTCTCTCTCCCTCCTGGGCCCCTCCCGCATCCAGGAGTTCCACCTACTGTTCATTGAAAACCCAGCTATTTCTCTTGATCTCTCCCCTCGCCTGAACCCGGCTTCCCTCCTGCCTATCTCTGGCACCGGGGGCTTTCCATCCCATTCCTGCCCTCATGTCATAGAACCCTTCAAGCCACCAAGAGAGGGACTCTTTGACACCCCTCTTTCAAATCCAGACCGCACTCTCTTTGTGGATGGTAGCTCAATACTCAGTCCTGACTCGGTCCTGACGGATGCTGACGGGCGGCCTATGCGGTAGTAACCATCTCAACCATTACCGAGGCCAACCGCGTCCCAGAAGGGACAACCTCTCAAAGGGCTGAACTGATAGCACTCACGCGGGCCCTCGACCTAAGGGCCAAAGGGCCATCTTTCTTTCTCCCTATGGTCGCAGGCATGTCCCTCACCTCCTCTCTCGTTGCTGCGGGCATCGGGGGAGGAGCCCTAACACACAGTGTCTCAACATCCCACGACCTAGAGCAGAAACTCCAGCTAGCCATCGAGGCTTCTGCCGCCTCCAGCACCTCCCTCCAGCGCCAGAGCACCTCAGTAGCCCGAGTCGCTCTCCAGAATCGACGAGCCCTGGATCTCCTGACGGCCGACAAAGGAGGTACCTGCCTCTTCCTACAGGAGGAATGCTGCTATTACATCAATGAAACAGGACTCGTCGAAGACAACGTAAACGCCCTCCATCGCTTAAGAGAAGAACTCCAACGCAAACACCAGCAGTCCGCCTCCCCAATCCCCGATTGGGGGCGATCCACCCTCTATACCTGGCTAACACCAATCTCAGGCCCCTTAATTCTCATCTGTATCTTGCTCATGTTTGCTCCCTGTTTTCTTAGGTTCCTTCACAGGCACATGGAGGAAGTCTCTCAGGTGGCCACAAACCAAATGCTCCTCGGCCCTTACACCTTGATTCCTACAGAACCCCCCACTGGTCTCCCTTAAGCCTCGGACCTCTGGTCACCCGACTTCCCTTTCGATGCCCCCATTCAGCAAGAAGTAGCCAGAGATCAGAATGCCGCTCCATTACACCAAAGATGTCGGGATGTAAGGCCAACTGGCCCAAGGCAGGGGAACGCAATCAGACTCACAGGTTGCATCAGACCGAAACTTTCCGGACCACCCAGTTCCAGAAACTGACCTGGAGACTTTCCGGACCAGCCAGTTCCAGGAACTGACCTGGGGACTTCCCACCCGGCCCAGCCTTCCCGCCTTTCGAGGGGCGGGACTAACGGTCCCAAGACTGATGCAGTCGGCACCAGATATTGCCACGATACCCGAAAAGACCACCAAATAAGGAATACCCTGCACCCTCCCGGATTTACCACACCCCTTTCCCTTCTTCCCCTATAAATTCTGCCCAAACCCTCACCCGGGCGCGACTTCTCTGGCCCCTTTCTCTCGGACCAGTGAACCTCGCCCGGGAGCGCTCCCTAATAAAGCTCACTTGAAGCTTTCCTCTGTTTTGCGATGCCATTTGTTAAGATCCGACCTTACATTAAGGACAAAGAAAAATTGTTGAAAGCAACAAGGGAAAAACGACAAATAACATACAAGGGAACTCCCATAATGTTAACAGCTGATTTTTCAGCAGAAACTCTACAAGCCAGAAAGGAGTGGCATGATATATTTAAAGTGATGAAAGGGAAGAACCTACAGCAAAGATTACTCTACCAGGCAAGGATCTCATTCAGATTCGACGGAGAAATCAAAAGCTTTGCAGACAAGCAAAAGCTAAGAGAATTCAGCACTACCAAACCAGCTCTACAACAAACGCTAAAGGAACTTCTCTAAGTGGGAACACAAAAGAAAAGGACCTACAAATACAAACCCATAACACTTAAGAAAATGGTAATAGGAACATACATATCAATAATTACCTTAAACGTGAATGGATTAAATGCTCCAACCAAAAGACACAGGCTCACTGAATGGATACAAAACAAGACCCATATATATGCTGTGTACAAGAGACCCACTTCAGGGCTTCCCTGGTGGCGCAGTGGTTGGGAGTCCACCTGCCGATGCGGGGGGCACAGTTTCATGCCCCGGTCCAGGAGGATCCCACATGCCCGTGAGCCATGGCCGCTGAGCCTGCACGTCCGAAGCCTGTGCTCCATAACGGGAGAGGCCACCACAGTGAGAGGCCCGCGTACCACAAAAAAAAAAAAAGAGACCCACTTCAGACCTAGGGACACATACAGACTGAAAGTGAGGGGATGGAAAAAGATATCCCACGCAAATGGAAATCAAAAGAAAGCTGGAGTAGCAATACTCATATCAGATAAAATAGACTTTAAAATAAAGAATGTTACAAGAGACAAGGAAGGGCACTACATAATGATCAACGGACCAATCCAAGAAGAAGATATAACAATTATATATATATATATATGCACTCAACATAGGAGCACCTCAATACATAAGGCAACTGCTAACAGTCATAAAAGAGGAAATCAACAGTAACACAATAATAGAGGGGGACAATAAAACCTCACTTACACCAATGGACAGATCTTCCAGACAGAAAATTAATAAGAAAACACAAGCTTTAAATGACACAAGAGACCAGAGAGATTTAATTGATATTTATAGGACATTACACCCAAAAACAGCAGATTACACTTTCTTCTCAAGTGCACATGGAACATTTTCCAGGATAGATCACATCTTGGGTCACAAATCAAGCCTTGGTAAATTTAAGAAAATTGAAATCATATCAAGCATCTTTTCTGACCACAACACTATGAGATTAGAAATCAATTAAAGGGAAAAAAATGTAAAAGACACAAACACATGGAGGCTAAACAATATGTTACTAAACAACCAAGAGATCACTGAAGAAATCAAAGAGGAAATCAAAAAATACCTAGAGACAAATGACAACGAAAACACAACAATCCCAAACCTACGGGATGCAGCAAAAGCAGTTCTAAGAGGAAGTTTATGGCCATAGAAGCCTACCTCAAGAAACAAGAAAAATCTCAAATAAACAATCTAACCTTACACCTAAAGGAACTAGAGAAAGAAGAACAAACAAAACCCAAAGTTAGAAGAAGGAAAGAAATCATAAAGATCAGACCAGAAATAAATGAAATAGAAACAAAGAAAACAGCAAAGATGAAGAAAACTAAAAGCTGGTTCTTTGAGAAGATAAACAAAATTGATAAGCCATTAGCCAGATTCATCAAGAAAGAGAGGTAGAGGACTCAAATCAATAAAATTAGAAATGAAAAAGGAGAAGTTCAACAGACACTGCAGAAATACAAAGCATCCTAAGAGACTACTACAAGCAACTCTATGCCAATAAAATGAACAACCTGAAAGAAATGGACAAATTCTTAAAAAGGTATAACCTTCCAAGACTGAAGCAGGAAGAAATAGAAAATATGAACAGACCAATCACAAGTAATGAAATTGAAACTGAAACTGTGATTAAAAATCTTCCAACAAACAAAAGTCCAGGACCAGATGGCTTCACAGGTGAATTCTATCAAACATTTAGAGAAGAGCTAACACCCATCCTTCTCAAACTCGTCCAAAAAATTGCAGAGGAAGGAACATTCCCAAACTCATTCTATGAGGCCACCATCACCCTGATACCAAAACCAGACAAAGATACTACAAAAAAAGAAAATTATAAACCAATATCACTGATGAATATAGATGCAAAACTCCTCAACAAAATACTAGCAAACAGAATCCAACAACACATTAAAAGGATCAAGTGGGGTTTATCCCAGGGATGCAAGGATTCTTCAATATATGCAAATCAATCAATGTGATACACCATATTAACAAAGTGAAGAATAAAAGCCACATGACCATCTCAATAGATGCAGAAAAAGCTTTCGACAAAATTCAACACCCATTTATGATGAAAACTCTCCAGGGCTTCCCTGGTGGTGCAGTGGTTGAAAGTCCGCCTGCCGATGCAGGGGACACGGGTTCGTGCCCTGGTCTGGGAAGATCCCACATGCCACAGAAAGGCTGGGCCCGTGAGCCATGGCCGCTGGGCCTGCGCGTCCAGAGCCTATGCTCCGCAACGGGAGAGGCCACAACAGTGAGAGGCCCATGTACCGCAAAAAAAAAAAAAAAAAAAAAAAAAAATCTCTCCAGAAAGTGGACATAGAGGGAACCTACCTCAACATAATAAAGGCCATATATGACAAACCCACAGCAAACATCATTCTCAATGGTGAAAAACTGAAAGCATTTCCTCTAAGATCAGGAACAAGACAAGGATGTCCACTCTCACCGCTATTATTCAACATAGTTTTGGAAGTCCTAGCCACGGCAATCAGAGAAGAAAAAGAAATAAAAAGAATACAAATTGGAAAAGAAGAAGTAAAACTCACTATTTGTACATAACATGATACTATACATAGAGAATCCTAAAGATGCCACCAGAAAACTACTAGAGCTAATCAATGAATTTGGTAAAGTTGCAGGATACAAAATTAATGCACAGACATCTCTTGCATTCCTATACACTAACAACAAAAAATCAGAAAGAGAAATTAAGGAAACAATCCCATTCACCATTGCAACAAAAACAATAAAATACCTAGGAATAAACCTAGTAAGGAGGTAAAAGACCTGTACTCAGGACATTTTAAGATACTGATGAAAGAAATCAAAGATGACACAAACAGGTGGAGAGATATACCATGTTTTTGGATTGGAAGAATCAATATTGTGAAAATGACTATACTACCCAAAGCAATCTACAGATTCAATGCAATCCCTATCAAATTACCAGTGGCATATTTTTACAGAACTAGAACAAAAAAAATCTTAAAATTTGTATGGAGACACAAAAGACCCCGAATAGCTAAAGCAGTCTTGAGGGAAAAAAACGGAGCTGGAGGAATCAGACTCCCTGACTTCAGACTATACTACAAAGCTACAATAATCAAGACAATATGGTACTGGCACAAAAACAGAAATATAGATCAATGGAACACTATAGAAAGCCCAGAGATAAACCCACACACCTATGGTCAACTAATCTATGACAAAGGAGGCAAGGATATACACTGGAGAAAAGACAATCTCTTCAATAAGTGGTGCTGGGAAAACTGGACAACTACATGTAAAAGAATGAAATTAGAGCACTCCCTAACACCATAAACAAAAATAAACTCAAAATGGATTAGAGACCTAATGGACTGGAGACTGGACACTATAAAACCTTTAGAGGAAAACATAGAAAGAACATTGTTTGACATAAATCACAGCAATATCTTTTCTGATCCACCTCCTAGAGTACTGGAAATAAAAACAAAAATAAACAAATTGGGGGGCTTCCCTGGTGGTGCAGTGGTTGAGAGTCTGCCGGCCGATGCAGGGGACGCGGGTTCGTGCCCCGGTCCGGGAAGATCCCGCATGCCGTGGAGCTGCTGGGCCTGTGAGCCATGGCTGCTGAGCCTGCGCGTCCAGAGCCTGTGCTCCGCAACGGGAGAGGCCACAGCAGTGAGAGGCCCACATACCGAAAAAAATCAATCAATAAATAAAAATAATAAACAAATGGGACCTAATGAAACTTCAAAGCTTTTTCACAGCAAAGGAAACTACAAACAAGACAAAAAGACAACCCTCAGAATGGGAGAAAATATTTGCAAATGAATCAATGGACAAAGGATTAATCTCCAAAATATATAAACAGCTCATGCAGTTCAATATTAAAAAAACAACCCAATCAAAAAATGGGCAGAAGACCTAAATAGACATTTCTCCAAAGAAGACATACAAATGGCCAAGAAGCACATGAAAAGCTGCTCAACATCACTAATCATTAGAGAAATGCAAATCAAAACTACAACGAGGTATCACCTCACACCAGTTAGAATGGGCATCATCAGAAAATCTACAAACAACAAATGCTGGAGAGGGTGTGGAGAAAAGGGAACCCTCTTGCACTGTTGGTGGGAATGTAAATTGATACAGCCACTATGGAGAACAGTATGGATGTTCCTTAAAAAACTAAAAATAGAATTACCATATGACCCAGCCATCCCACTACTGGGCATATACCCAGAGAAAACCATAATTCAAAAAGACACATGCACCCCAATGTTCAATGCAGCACTATTTACAATAGCCAGGTCACGGAAGCAACGTAAATGCCCATCGACAGACGATTGGAGAAAGATGTGGTACGTATGGAATATTAATGGAATATTACTCAGCCATAAAAAGGAACGAAATTGGGTCATTAGTAGAGATGTGGATGGATCTAGAGACTGTCATACAGAGTGAAGTAAGTCAGAAAGAGAAGAACAAAATCATATATTGACGCATATGTGTGGAACCTAGAAAAACGGTACAGATGAACCAGTTTGCAGGGCAGAAGTTTTGACACAGATGTAGAAAACAAACGTATGGACACGTATGGAAACGTATGGACACCAAGGGGGGAAAGTGGCGGGGGGAGTGGTGGTGGTTGGATGAATTGGGAGATTGGGATTGACTTATACACACTAATATGTATAAAATAGATAACTATAAGAACCTGCTGTGTAAATAAATAAATAAAATAAAAATTTTTAAATAAAATAAATAAATGGTGCCAAAATCTCTTCCTTAGTTCCTGGATCTGAGCCAATTTTCACATCCAAAACTCAGTTACTGAGGAAATAACCAAGTCCCTAGAGGAAGGATCATGAAACTATAATGACTCTCCCAGTTCTTCCCAAAAGGGAACTCATCATCTATTCAGATGACTATACATTTGGAAAAGGAGAATGTGCAAATATTTTCAGCATTTTAGACACGGGATCTGAGCTGACACTGATGCCTAGAGACCCAAAGCATCATCATGATTCCCATCAGAAGAGGTAATTTCTTCAGTCCCCAAGTGTTTAGTGGAACTAATATACTCATGAGTTGGTATAACCTCTACTTTGGGTCCTTAGCCTAAGAGAGAAGAGCTATCATAGTGGGAAAGGCAATGTAGAAATCTCTGAAACTCCCCCACTCTTCAGCCATGATAGTAAATAAAAGGAAATGACCATAATGACCATATCCTAGGGAGTAAGGGGAGAGGGACAGAGATTAGTGCCACCATAAAAGACAGAAAGATGTGTGGATGGTGCCTATCTTATCCACTCCTAGAAATAAAGCTCCCACCTATACAACAGATGACATGGTAAGTTGCCAACTTTGAGTGCAACCCAGAGTAGGAAAGGGCTCTGCAGCAGGTCCAAGCTGCAATGCACGAAGCCCTGCCATTTAGGACATAACATCCAAGAGACCTAAGAGGGTGGAAAATCATGCAGTGTGGAGCCTATGGCAAGCCCCAATGGGCAAAGCAGGGGCTTGAAATTCTAGAGCAAGGCCAGGCTGTCCACAGCAGACAAATACATGCCTTTTGAGAAAAAATTCTTAGCCTGTTATTGCAATACTTCATTATGAAACGCTAAGTAACCATGAAATGCTCCCATTATGAGTTGGTTGTCAGACTTGCTCCCATTACGAGTTATGAGTTATGTCAGAACTGCTGCCATTATAAGTTGGACCTGTTAAGTCAAAGAGTCAGACCAGACCAGCAGCAGTCTTCCAAAAGATAGAAATGGTACCTTCAGAATCAAGACTAAGCAGAACCAGAGGACACAAGCAAACTGCATGAGCAGGTAGCCCAGACCTCTTGCTATCCACCATACATCTAAAAGCATCCCCACCCCTTGTGCAAAAGAACCCATAGTCATAAGGAATGTCTTGTATAACCTGCTAAGGGAGGAAGTAAAAGCCCAAGCATGATTTACAGATGGGTTAACTTATGAGTGCCAACTGAAAATGGATGACAGTCACATTCAGAAGTAGTCTTGACAGACAGTGGAGACAGAAAACCTGCCAGCTATACACCCGATGATCCACCTTGTGTAGAAGGAGAAATAGCCCAAGGTGAGAATATATACACATTCTAGGTCAATGGCCAATGGCCTGGCCATCTGATTAGAGGACTGGAAGGAAAAGGACTAGAAGATCAAAGGCAATGAGGTCTGGGGCAGAGAATGGTGATGGACATATGGGAGAGTGCACAAAGCCAAAGATTTCTGCATCACACATTAATGTCCACCAAAAAGAATCCACCATGAAAGAAGCACTAAACCACCAAACAGACAAAATGACTTGGCCTTCATCAGAAAGCATAAGATGAACCCAGGGTTCTAATTTCAGGCATCCTCTTAGCCAATACAATGATTTACAAACAAAACATGTGAACTTCTATTTATATTTCATCCTTTGAAAAATTTTCTACCTTTTCAAATAATTGATAATGTACATAAAATATAATTTACCCTAAAAAATCTTCACATATTAGGGTGTTCTAGTTTTTTTTGTTTTTTGGGGGGTTTTTTTGGCTGCGCTGTGCAGCTTGCGGGATCCTAGCTGTCGGAGCAGGGATTGAACCCAGGCCCTCAGCAGCGAAAGCGCAGAGTCCCAACCACTGGACTGCCAGGGAATTCCCTCTAGCTTTTTTCTTAACTGATAGGGAGCAATTAAAAATGTTTGGTGACCACTGCTATATTCTGCCATTACATAAAGTAATTACTGGTTGTTGAATTAACAGATATACTTGTTAGCCTAATTCTGGACTACTTCATATGGTTTAGAGTACCTCTTACAAGTCCATAACCAAATCCTTTACTAATGAATCCAGTTGCCATAGTTTATCATGCTTATTCTTTCTAAGGGAAACATAATTTCACCAAAGTTATAGCTAACAAATCTCTTGTTTAACAACTAAATATCCCCAAAGGGGTACACTACTCCTAGAAGTACTGCAATGCCAGGTTGATGCATGGAGCTGACAAAACAAGCTCCTATTCTATCTCCTTGTTCCAAAACTCAATGTAATACGTTGTCCTCAGGTAAAGGACATAGATACTAAACTGATAAGAACAGATACCACACTTCATCTTAGCCAAAAGGCCTAGAATTGATATTGTCTGTATTAACTCCCCATCATCTCTTCCTGTCCCAAACCTTCCTCACTCAGGTCCACAAACACAGCTTGTAAGCATGTCCTTACAACCACCAACATCCTCATCTTCCCCAGAGACCAGGAAATTCTGTTATCAAATAACTTAAGTTACTGTCTTATCTCCCAGTTCCTGGCAAAGAACTAGTTATTTGCATACCTCCTCATCCATTAAGTGAGGCAGTGCCTCTTGCTGCCAGGTGGGGGCAGGGTTGCTCTCTGGGCAAAATCACCAGACCTCTCTAAGCACCTCATTTGATAAGAAGGGTTATCAATGAATTGGGGCTAGAAAAAGATCATTCAAAAATTTATAGGGATAGGGCTTCCCTGGTGGCGCAGTGGTTGGGAGCCCGCCTGCCGATGCAGGGGACGCGGGTTCGTGCCCCGGTCCGGGAGGATCCCGCATGCCGCGGAGTGGCTGGGCCCGTGAGCCATGGCCGCTGGGCCTGCGCGTCCGGAGCCTGTGCTCCGCAACGGGAGGGGCCACAGCGGTGAGAGGCCCGCGTACCGCAAAAAAAAAAAAAAAATTTATAGGGATAAATTAGTATATATTGAGTCCTACTTTGTGTCCTCTACTCTGCTAGGCAATAGGGGTACAATGATGATTTACACAGACATGATCTCTAAACTCAGGGAGTTTATGGTGGGCAGGCAGAGCGGATCTGTCTTGGGGAGGGAGTGGCAGTAAGGAAAGGGGCAAAGGGGTCTCAATGGCCATAATGATAATCTGGACGATAACCTAAAGACTATGGAGGGGCACTGAAGAGTTATGAACTGAGACATGAGACTGGACCAAATATTTTATATAGAAAGATCACTCCAGCTTCAAGATGGAGAATGGACTAAAGAAAGGAAACCAGGGTCAGGGAGTCAGATTAAGTCTGTTGTAAAAACCTTGGGGTCAAAGGCCTCAATTAGGGTAGTGGCAGTGGGGGAGCTTGGACAATTGAGTGAAATAGGAGAAGCAGGTTGAACTCAATTTGGAAAAGTTAAGAAGTTTGTGGACCATGTGACAATGTTCAACCAGAAGGCAACTGGATGCACAGCTCTGCAGCTCAGGAAAAAGATCGTGGGCTGGAGCTACAGGCATAACGGTGGTCATTAAAATCACGGGAGTGGATAAGGTGGCCCAGGCAGAGTAAGTAAAAAGTTGGGCCTAATACATAACTGGAGGAACATTAATGTTTGAGGAATGGGCCAGAAGATGTACCTCAAAGGATCAGGAAGAAGTTAGCAGAAACATAAGGGGAAGGCTAGCAGAGGGCAGTGTCCCAAGCACTGTGGAAACAGTGTTTTAAGAAATAGGAAATGGGTCAATAGGGTAAGGTGCTGCTGAGAGATCAAGTAGGATGACTGAAGTGTCTTAAGAAGTGGGCAGCAACTGTGTGAACAAGTGCTTCTTAAGCTTTAGCTTGCATACAGATCACCTGGGGATCTTGTGTAAATGCAAATGCTAATTCATTTGGCCTGTGAAAAGACCTGAGATTAGCATTTCTAACAGGCTCCCAGGTAATGCAGGTGTAGCCAGCTCTTTAAAGGTAAAGACATTTGCTGGAAAGAGGAAGCAAGACACGATGCTAGCCAGAGGGAGGCATGGTGTTAGAACCACACTAGCACACTGTCTAAAGCTCCAATTCGGGAGTCAGACCTCCTGAATTTAAATTCTGACTCTCAATAAATATTTTCTGAATAAATAAATAAATGGATCAACAAAAGACAGTGTACCACAGGGGTTGTTAAAGTATAATTTTTAAAAATGAAAACATGACTCATAAAAATATAAAGTAAAGACATGTCAAAGATTTTATTCAACCTATTAATTAATAAGAGAATGAATAAGATTTAAAACTGGTTCAATAGAGAATTCTAGAAAAAGAGTATCATCAGTCAAGAGTCCAGGCAAGGGCTTCCCTGGTGGCGCAGTGGTTGACAGTCCGCCTGCCGATGCAGGGGACACGGGTTCGTGCCCCGGTCCGGGAAGATCCCACATGCCGCGGAGCGGCTGGGCCCGTGAGCCATGGCCGCTGAGCCTGCGCGTCCGGAGCCTGTGCTCCGCAACGGGAGGGGCCCCGACGGTGACAGGCCCGCGTACCGCAAAAAAAAAAAGAGTCCAGGCAAGAATGATATGAATTTGCATTCTAATACATAGATATAAAATCACCTAATGTCTTACAAGGCAAACTTATCAAATTGTAAAATACCCAAAGCAATAGTAAAAAGGACATCAAACAAAGGTACACACCCCCTGGAAAACCAGATAATCCCCAAGATAGGTGGGCCTGCTCTACGTCAAAAGGACACCTAGTAATAACTTTTGCCTATTTCCAAGTTTTGGATAATTTTTCTTAACAGGGTCAAAAGTAGAGACTGGATTTGAATAACAGCTCTGCCATACTAGCTATACTATCCTTGGATAAGTAACTTATATAAAACTCAGTTTTCTTTTTTCACAGAACTAGAACAAAAAATTTCACAATTTGTATGGAAACACAAAAGACCCCGAATAGCCAAAGCAATCTTGAGAACGAAAAACGGAGCTGGAGGAATCAGGCTCCCTGACTTCAGACTATACTACAAAGCTACAGTAATCAAGACAGTATGGTACTGGCACAAAAACAGAAAGATAGATCAATGGAACAGGATAGAAGGCCCAGAGATAAACCCACGCACATATGGACACCTTATCTTTGATAAAGGTGGCAGGAATGTACAGTGGAGAAAGGACAGCCTCTTCAATAAGTGGTGCTGGGAAAACTGGACAGGTACATGTAAAAGTATGAGATTAGATCACTCCCTAACACCATACACAAAAATAAGCTCAAAACGGATTAAAGGCCTAAATGTAAGGCCATAAACTATCAAACTCTTAGAGGAAAACATAGGCAGAACACTCTATGACATAAATCACAGCAAGATCCTTTCTGACCCACCTCCTAGAGAAATGGAAATAAAAACAAAAATAAACACATGGGACCTAATGAAACTTCAAAGCTTTTGCACAGCAAAGGAAACCATAAACAAGACCAAAGGACAACCCTCAGAATGGGAGAAAATATTTGCAAATGAAGCAACTGACAAAGGATTAATCTCCAAAATTTACAAGCAGCTCATGCAGCTCAATAACAAAAAAACAAACAACCCAATCCAAAAATGGGCAGAAGACCTAAATAGACATTTCTCCAAAGAAGATATATAGAGACTGCCAACAAACACATGAAAGAATGCTCAACATTATTAATCATTAGAGAAATGCAAACCAAACTACAATGAGATATCATCTCACACCAGTCAGAATGGCCATCATCAAAAAATCTAGAAACAATAAATGCTGGAGAGGGTGTGAAGAAAAGGGAACACTCTTGCACTGCTGGTGGGAATGTGAATTAGTTCAGCCACTATGGAGAACAGTATGGAGGTTCCTTAAAAAACTACAAATAGAACTACCATATGACCCAGCAATCCCACTACTGGGCATATACCCTGAGAAAACCAAAATTCAAAAAGAGTCATGTACCAAAATGTTCATTGCAGCTCTATTTACAATAGCCAGGACATGGAAGCAACCTAAGTGCCCATCATCGGATGAATGGATAAAGAAGATGTGGCACATATATACAATGGAATATTACTCAGCCATAAAAAGAAACGAAATTGAGCTATTGGTAATGAGGTGGATAGACCTAGAGTCTGTCATACAGAGTGAAGTAAGTCAGAAAGAAAAAGACAAAATACCGTATGCTAACACATATATATGGGACTTAAGGGAAAAAAATGTCATGAAGAACCTAGGGGTAAGACAGGAATAAAGACACAGACCTACTGGAAAACGGACTTGAGGATATGGGGAGGGGGAAGGGTGAGCTGTGACAGGGCGAGAGAGAGGCATGGACATATATACACTAACAAACGTAAGGTAGGTAGCTAGTGGGAAGCAGCCGCATGGCACAAGGATATCGGCTTGGTGCTTTGTGACCGCCTGGAGGGGTGTGATAGGGAGGGTGGGAGGGAGGGAGACGCAAGAGGGAAGAGATATGGGAACATATGTATATGTATAACTGATTCACTTTGTTATAAAGCAGAAACTAACACACCATTGTAAAGCAATTATACCCCAATAAAGATGTTATATATAAAAAAAAAACAACTCAGTTTTCTTATCTGTAAAAAGGGGATGGTAACCATAAAAACTACTATTTTTTGAATTGAGGTAATATATATAAAGCACTTAGTACAGTGCCTGGAAGGTGTCATGGAAAGCACTTAATAGATGTTAACACCCTCCACCAATTGTTTCACCTTGTTTATCTCATTTCCCATTACTTGACACCCCAGTCTTTTTGCACCATTCTAGCAAATATATTTACACACACATGCACACATTTCACTTGACTACCACATTCTTCACTTGTGCAACATCCTCTTTTAACCTTATTATTCAAAGGAAAAAATGTCCAGCATTCACTTATTTCATGGGTAATGAAACTTGCGTTATTTCCACCAAACTTCACCTTGACGTATATAATACCTCCCCAGTTATGTTTTAAAAATCCTAACCACAACCTATAAATCAGTAAGCACAGTCCAGTGCTGCAGTCCTACTTGGAGCATTCTACCTCATATGGCTCTCTCCTCCATTTCTTTCAGAGTTCTGCACAAATGTCCCTCTCTGAGTGAAATGACAATTCCTCCCCCTCTGCCCCAGCACTCCCTCTCTCCTTCCCTACTTAATTTTCACCACAGCTTTGTTTTTTTGTTTTGTTTTGTTTTTTGTTTTTGGCCGCACCTCACGGCATGCAGGATCTTATTTCCCCAACCAGGGATCGAACCTGTGCCCCGTGCAGTGGAAGTGCTGAGTTTTAACCACTGGACCACCAGGGAAGTCCAATTTTCACCACAGCATTTAACTGCACTTGACATATTATTTGTCTGTGTTTTCCACCAGAATATAAGCTCCAAGGGAGCATAAGGGGACTGTCTGCTTTGTTCCCTGTTGTATCTCCTGTGCCTTGTAGATGCTCAACAGATAAATAATATTGGTAGACTAAATGTTAGGCGAAGCTTGTGCCCGTGATCTCCAACTGCCAAGAACATTGGTTTTTTTTTTTTTTTTTTTTTTTTGGTGCTTAAGTCCCTCAACCCACTTACAGCTTCCAAAAAGAATATCCAGTTTTTGACATCCCCCCCTTTCTAGTGGATTCTATATCACTACAAAAGATGCTGAAAATTCACTCTTGTGCACAGGCATATTTTGATTGGCTCATAGAAAATGCTTAAAATTTTTAAGTTAGATGCCAACATTTTATTATTTTTTTGTTTTTTGGGGGTTTTTTGGCCGCACCACATGGCACGTGGCATCTTAGTTCCCCAACTAGGGATCAAACCCACGCCCCCTGCATTGGAAGTGCAGTCTTAACCACTGGACCGCCAGGGAAGTCCCGATGATGCCAACTTTTTCAATGGGCAAATTAATATACAATTCTGGATTTCTGGATTCTCTTGATCAGATTTTTCAGAGAACAGTATTCTAGGAAGGCAATAATCTGCTGGAGCTAAGACAGAGCTATCTAGATCGCCAGAGTCCCCACCTGGTTCCTACGGCTTACTGCATTACCTATATTCCTGTAGGTATGAGTTGAAGACTTCTGATGTAAATCCTCTCCTATTTCCCTTTCATTACACTTGTTAGTACAGAATCCACTTACCTGCTGCTTAAACTACTGTGACAATCTAATTAATGTCCTTATCTCATCTTAGCCCTCAATTTCTAATCACCTCTCTACTCAAAAACTTTCACTGTTTATTTTTATCTATAGTTCAAATTATTTAGCTTTGCATTCCAGGCCCCCCTCATCCGGTCTTCCCCAGGAAATCTTTTCCAATTTTATATTCTGATTCCCCTTCAGCCCATCTTTCATGAACTATATTCATACACTTCCTTTTCCAGCTCCAATCCTGTTGCTCAAATTGTTTCTTTAACTTGAATCCCCTCCCTGGTTCTGTTTATCTAACCTTCAAGGCCCAGGCACTCCATAAAGCATCCCCCAATTCCCATGCCCACACACAACCTCCCTAGACCTATCTGCCTGCTCTGGACCTTCTGAATTCTCCATAACTTATCTGTTCCATTTTCTATACATTTTGTTACAACTTTCCAATCATGTACTTGCACAAGCACTTAATAGTTATTGAATAAATGAATTTATTCCATCTATAATAACTTTGTTCATACTGGAATTCTTTCAACACTTGTTTTGTCACTTGTTGTGTTACGCTGGGACATGCATGAGGACAACACTGCCCCCAAAGGAGTGAAAATGGATTCCTGCAGAGTAGGGAGAGGGCAAAAAACCCTAGGTATTAAAAAAAAAGAAAAAAAAAAAAGGTTTCTGGCCCTCCAAAGGTCCGTGGAACATAAACAGACATACAGTATATCAGTGTTATTACAACTTCATGGTTGGGATTAGAGGGGAAAATGTCTTTTTAAGGCTCCTGGAGAGGGGAAGACAACAATGAAAACAATTGAGAAACAGTATCCAGGGACCATGCCATTTGTTTCCTGCGTATCTGCTTGCCCCCCAAATTCCCAGAGAAGAGCGAGGACAGCAGTAAAGCAGAGTGATCAAAAGTGCAGGCTCTCGGGCTTCCCTGGTGGCGCAGTGGTTAAGAATCCGCCTGCCAACCCAGGGGACATGGGTTCGAGCCCTGGCCCGGGAAGATTCCACATGCTACGGAGCAACTAAGCCTGTGCGCTACAATTACTGAGCCTGCGCTCTAGAGCCTGCGAGCCACAACTACTGAGCCCATGTGCCTAGAGCCTGTGCTCAACAAGAGAAACCACCGCAATGAGAACACCACAAACGATGAATAAATTGATGCTGGTTGGCCTCAGTAAGTGTATACAGGTGACTGGAACTGCCTCGCCAATCAGGCGGGAGCTGTAGGCTGCTCTGCAAGAGGTCTTTACACCTAGATTCCCTCATCTATAAAATGCGTGTACTGTACCAACCTCTCTTTTGGGATCTGGAGAACTGAAATATAATCAATTCACGTAATGTGCTTAAAGCGGCACTTTAAATATCAGCTAATATTAGCCGTACTGCAAGCCAAGCTCCTAGTAAAATCGGACTGGACAGCAGGACAGAGGTGGCCAGTTAGAGAAAACATCCTAAGGCTGTTATAAAATTTCAAAAGCACCGACGGCCTGATTCACTTTCCCGAAACGGCTCCACGCAAGGGCCCTCCACTCGAGCTCGGCCCGGGGCCCAGCAGTACCTGAGTCGCCCCCCATGCTGGGACCCTGAGGACCAGACCCAGAATGCTCGCTGGGCGGCTGGCGTGGAACCGAGATGACGCCGGCCGAGAGTTCATGAGGTTCGCGGTCCATCATGTCGGACCCTGCACGCGGGCTTAAGGTGTGTGTGCGCAAGAGGGGGGGGGGGTCTCAGGGAAGGGAGAGGGGGCAGGCAGCTGTGACCGAGACGGGGCGTCAGTCCAGGATCCGCGGGAAACCGGGAACTCGTCGCCTCAGTTCCACAGTTAGCCGCAGTAGAGTCCCCGCCGCGGCACGTTAGGCGCGCCTGCACAACCCCTAAGGCGCATGCGCACCGCTTTCGCGCCGCCGCGTCAGGGAACGCACAGCCTCCCCCTCCCACCCGACCCGGGCTTCCTCTGGAAATCTTTACCCACGAGCCACCAGGCTCGCACGCCCTCTCTTTCTGCGCTTGCGCCTGTCATAGTCCCGCCCCCAAATCCCGTGGACCTCTGCGAGATGCTATTTAAGTGTCTCTTGGTAGGCTTTCGGTCTCATTCTGCCACAGATTTCGGTAAGTGTGTGTGTTTGACTGCACTTAAGAAAAAAAAAAATGACCACGAGAATGTGCCCGCGCCTTGGCCTCTCTCAGTTGCATGTATTGGGTTCGTGGGACAGGGGAGAGAAAAACATGGCCATGGCATTGAGGCCTTGAAGCGACAGGGGCTTTGTGAAGGACAACATGGCGATGGGGGGCGGTGCCGACGGGCCTCTCTGTGATGAGAGTCTTTTCACAGACCTGTACTGAGCTCCGTGAGGATAAGAAACTCTGAGGAGACAGGCCTTGCACGGCCGACGCAGTCTTAGCTCCGGAAAGCAAAGCGTTTACGAGATAGCCTAGTGCTGACCTGACGTTCTCTTGTCTTCAGGGTTCGGGCGCGCGTCGAGCACTAAAGGATAGCAAAGAGTTCCGTTACAGTAAGTGCTCGTGGCGTGCCTTTACCACCTTTATTTTTTTGGTTTAATTGTTGGATATACGGAAGTCCACCGGGATGTGCTACGGGGATGATCTCAAAAGTTGAACTCTCTCTTTCTGATGAATTAGTGGAGAAAACATAAAAATTCTGAGTAGCACTGTTTGTGGCCAGTGTTTGGGCTCTTTAGCCCTGAGGTGTTAAGGGACTGACGTGGGACAGTTAGGCTACGAGACATAAAAGTGAAGGGTGTTCTTTGTTTTTTTTTTCCCCAGATGTGGTTTAAATCAAAAGACCTTATGGGTGGGAGGATGGGACAAGACCTGTCCCTGTGTGGATCAAGCATTATGGCGATGCTCCAGGTGGGTATACGATGCTTTATGCAATTACGGGCAGGGGCACAGAATCTGGATGGGACTTGCTGCTTCAGATTGCGCTGGCCACTCCGTGATGAACGTAAAATGACAAGCATATGCCTGAACTCAAAAGTGATGTCATCTTACTACTGAGAAGTGGGCCCCAAATACTCAAGGGCCTTGAATGGCTATTCTTAGGTACATGTAATGCCTCCCTTTTCTGTCTCCAGCATCTCATCGCCAATCCTAAGGAATTCAGCTGCCTCCCAGGGTGAATGCAGGTAATTTTGCAAATGGGGGGGTTAGGGTGTAGTCTGTCTGGTGTTGCCCACAACCAGGAGAGCAAATGGTCAGTGGAGCAGTGTTGCCTTTTTGCTCCTTCCAGCTTGTTCCTCTTGGAATGATTTTCCTGGGGAGGGAGATGGCAGCCCAGCAAGCGGCACAGTTGGTTCTTGTGATGGTGTGCTCTTCCCTCACCCACATGTCACTGTCAGATGATTTGAGTGGTAATGCTGATTCTCCGTGAGGTACGACATTTAATAGCATGTTAGAGTTCTGATGGCAGTTCCTGTTAATGAAGACATTTTATTCCATCCTAGTGTTTTAAAATAACCATTTGCTGCCCTTTTGCAGGTTGTCCTCATGGTGATGTATACATCTGTCTTACAGTAAGTTACTTTTCCCAATGTTGTAAGTTAGGTTATATGTGAGCCTTGATAACTCTCCGGGGTGGGGGGGTTGTTGTAAAAGCCCTGATTGATCCGTGTAACTTTTTGGTTTCTTTTGTTCCTTATAGTGATGTTTCTTGATCTTTTATCTTTCTTTTTTTTTTAATATTTACTTCTTTATTTGGCTGTGTCGGGTCCTAGTTGTGGCACGCAGGCTCTAGAGCCCTCGGGCTTAGTTGCCCCGCGGCATGTGGGATCTCAGTTCCCCTACCAGGGATCACACCATTGTCCCCTGCATTGGAAGGCAGATTCTCAACACTGGACCACCAGGGAAGTCCCTTATTTTATCTTTCTTGATTTCCTAGATGCCTCTTGATCTGCTCAGGGTCAAACTCCTGGAAAGAGTTGAGAATCGTGAGCACTTGTAACCTTTCTGGTTGTAGCTTGTTTCCAGTGCCAGTGAGGAGAGCAAGCATTGTCTTACCCCTGTTCTAGCCCCAGAGCCAGTAATGGTGAACCCACTGGGGCTAACGGGGAGAGGGGATGAAACCTTGTTCCATAAGGAAGTGTCTGAGGTGCAGCAAATGCCTGCGGATATCACTTGCTTAGTTTTTCTTGGTTTATCCATTAACCCTAGCTAGAATAATTCTGGTTATGTTGCTAATTACATGACGTTCTCATTCAGGAGCAGCTTGTTCCTGTATTACTCCTGGAAAGCCTCCCGCGTTGAAAGGTTAGTTGATTAATGTCTGTATGGTATATATCACCAAGTAAGCAGTTTCTATGATGAATCAGACTAGCTCACTATGACTTAAATAATGAGAAGACCTGAACATCTGAGAAACTGGAGAAGACAACAGTGGGATACTGTCTGTAAGGAACTTGTATCACTCACAGCTTCATCCTTCCCTAGGTACCATTGCCAGTTACCTGCTTGTTTGCTCAAAGGTGAGTGTTTTTCATATGCGTTGGTGCATACAGTGTATTGAGTAGGAAAGGCCTTTTTCGGCATGTCTGTATGATGACTTACCTGGAATCTCGTTCGGCTGACGATTTGCTGTTGAGACTCGGAAATCTGATTTTCTAGGAACCATAGCTTAGGTGGGAACAACTTTTAATGCAGGAATTAAGCTTACTGATTCAGTCTTGTTTTTGTTTTAGGTCCAACTCCTTGTCTGGAGCCTGAGAATGAATTGAGGTAAATCTGTCATCTGTGGCTACTATATAGAATTTGCCAGGGTTTCTTGTGGCACTTTGGATAGCTGTGCAGACATTACTTGTTTAATCCAAAGTTTGTCTTTGGCCATTTGTGAACCACCTGTGACAGATTTCCACTCACCAGTGATGAGTTCAGTACCGCCCCAGTCTGATCACTATGACTGAAAGGTATTTTCTGAGCTGTGAGTTTGCCTTGGAGTGAAAGGTGACAATAGTGGGAAGTTGGGTGGGCTTTATAGCCAATAGGAAGCTTTGTGGACTAGGTGGTGGTTTCTATCAAAATGTCTGTTGAGACCTACATAGATGTGCCTTTTGTCTCGGGGTGGTTTAGAGACTTAGTTCCCAATCGTTCTTTCGCAGGGGAAAGGAGTAAGCCATATTTCTGTTCAACTCCAGTCTGAAGTTAAGAGGTGAGTAAATGTAAACACAAGGTGGGTCAAGTTAAAATTTCCCAGTGAAGAAATATTCACATGTCTTACTTCCTGTCCTAGTCCCAGAGCCTGTAAAGGTGAACCCACTGGGGCTGGCTGGGGGAGAAGAGGAAAGCTTGTTCCAGAAGGAACTGTCTGAGGGATCATAAGAATTTCTAAACAAGGCAAAGGCGGGAATAAATTACTGGTTGAAAATCGGTTGTGTTTTTTTTTTTCCTTCAGGTCTGAAGAAAGAACAAAGCACACATAATGGTAAGTATCTATTCATGTACTTACGTTACATATTTAATAGACTAACCATGATAAATAGAAAAGTATCTGGAAGCAGTCCTTTTAATGTTAGCTGGTTTAAAGGATAGCTCTTCTAAACCCATGTGGTATATACTTTTCCATATGGTAAGAAAACTCAACTTTTTTTTTTTTTTCTCTACAGGAGTCCAACTCTCAAAGGATATCAAAAATGGAATTTTCTTATACAACCTACCTGTTCAAATTAGCATACAATCATTTTAGCCTTTCTAAATAAAACTTTGTTTTTTTAAATCTTCACTGATTCCTGTGTTTGAGTGGGTCTAGCTGGACAGAAGGAAATAATCCTAGAAAGATTGTTACTGGCTTTACCCTGTTTAAGCTTGGCAGTTTGCCTAATGCTGAATTGTCTAACCCAGGGAACCATTCAGGGAGCCTCCTTACACCTTTAAGGAGTTTTTCCTTCTCTCTGTACTTAGCTGAGGAGTTCTATATGAATGTTTGCTGGGTTTGGGTGACCCTTTAACCTTTAGCTGTGCCCTAAAACTTTATACTAGACTTTTCTCAATAAAATATGTTTTGTGTCAGGAGTATAGTAAAGTAAAAGGCAATTTAACTGAAAGAAAATGCATTTTTGCTAATTCAGTCGTAGCCATACAGTAATAAGAATGGTCAACACAGTAATTATAGCCACAAGAATGAAAGGGTTGGTCCAAGTAAGAGAAGGCACACCGAGGAAGCCTGGGGAAGCACCTGTATTTAAAGGTGGGAGGAACAGCAGAGGACAAACCCAGAATGAGGCACTGCAAGCAGTAAGAGAGCCTGCAGTGCTGACCTGTAAACCCGAGGGAAGAGAGCACCATGAGAGGTGTTTGGTAGATAATGAAGCCTTCCTCAAGCAATATTTTCACCATGTGGCAAATAGGAATTCAAATTAAGGCCCAGCTACTTAAGAGATGAAAGAAATGAGTCTGGGACAATCTGGAGAAATGGGGGAGAGCTCCAAAATGAGGGGCACCCTCATAGTCCTTCCATACAGTGATGACTCAGTCTATGATATTTCTAGCCTGGACTTCTGCAACCTGCCCCTGACCTGATAACCAGTCAGACATTCAGACCTTGATTCCATGTCGTTCCTCTCCAGTCTCCCCACTTCAGTAAGTGTCAGCAGTGCCAACGTGTTGCTCCATCCCAAACCTAGCAGTGTACTTGCTGGGAGAGCCAAGGCCCTGCTCTTGCTTTTGCTGACTGATGTTTGGTTACATTCTAGAGGAAGAGGAGGAGGCAGAATGAGAGCCAACAAACAAGGTTATTTGAAATAGCAGAGTGGTTCTCAACCAGGGGTGATTTTGCCCCCTGGGGAACATTAAAAAATGTCTGGAGACACTTCTGGTTGTCACAGTTTTTTGTTGGGGGTGGTGGGTAGGCTATACTACTACCTAGTGGGTAGAGGCCAAGGATGCTGCTAAACACCCTACAATTAATAGGACAGCTCCCCAACTCCCCAAACACAATGTCAATAGTGCCGAGTTTTCAGGCACCCTGAGATAAATGCTGGAAAGCATAGGAGTCGGGCTTCCCTGGTAGCGCAGTGGTTTAAGAATCCTCCTGCCAATGCAGGGGACACGGGTTCAAGTCCTGGTCCGGGATGCCACGGAGCAAGTAAGCCCGTGAGCCTAGAGCCCGTGCTCTGCAACAAGAGAAGCCACCACAATGAGAAGCCCGAGCACGGCAACGGCAACGAAAAGTAGCCCCTGCTCGCCGCAACTAGAGAAAGCCCATGCGCCGAAACGAAGACCCAACGCAGCCAAAAAAAAAAAGCTTGATCCCTGGTTGGGGAGCTATAATCTCACATGCCTCGCGGCCAAAAAACCAAAACATAAAACAAGCAATATTGTAACAAATTCAATAAAAACTTAAAAAAATGGTCCACATGGGCTTCCCATGGTGGCGCAGTGGTTGAGAGTCCGCCTGCCGATGCAGGGGACACGGGTTCGTACCCCAGTCCAGGAAGATCCCACATGCCGCGGAGCGGCTGGGCCCCTGAGCCATGGCCGCTGAGCCTGCGCGTCCGGAGCCTGTGCTCCGCAACGGGAGAGGCCACAACGGTGAGAGGCCCGCGTACCACAAAAAAAAAAAAAAAGTCTAAAATTGTTCAATTAATTTACAAATATGGGGGACTTCCCTGGCGGTCCAGTGGTTAAGACTCCGAGCCTCCACTGTAGGTGCGGTCAAAAAAAAAAAGAGTTAAAAGGGGGTTGTAAACTGGGGAGAGTTGTTGTTATAAACCTTTGAACACTACTTGACAATTTATACCATTTTCGTGAAAATAAAACATTAACTTACAAAATTTAAATGCACCCACATGGAAAGAATATTCCCTTGGCCTTGCTTTGCTTGTTATCAAAGCCAGTGACTCTGTGACTTCTTCCACTTCTCTCCATCTCTGCCACCACAGCCACCCCAACCCCACCCCCAAGCCACTTTCATCTCTTGCCTGGAGGATCACAGGAGCCTTCTCTCACTTTTCCCCAGTAAACCTTAAACATCATGAAGGCAAGGTCCATGTCTGATTTTGCTCATCATTGTAGGGTATCTGCTCAAAAAGCATAAACAAATGGACAAATGGCCTCCCAGTGAATAAACAGATTTCCAAGTTCCTGTGGAGTCCTCACTATCAGCCTCCTGTACCCACGCAGCAAGAGGCGAGGGTCACAGTAGAAGAGAGTGACGGAGCTCTCCCCACTTGCCTTTGCTTCAGAGGAGGACCTGACAGCTGAGACCCGACAGGGAAAAGCCCACCAAGAGATCTGTGCACTCAGGATGCTTGGCTGCAGCCTGCCTGGACAGACTGAAGCCTGCTCCACCAGGGGGCTGTGGCCTGCCCCAGGTTGGGTCTTGCAGAATTTAGAGAAGGTTAGAATTGAAAGAAATTGAATCTTGCTTTTGCTTTTGCTTCTGTATTAGTTGTTTGTTTGTTTGTTTTGTTTTGTTTTTTATTGCTTGGTGGCTTAAAACAAAAAAATATATTATCTTACAGTTTTGGAGGTCAGAAGTCCTAAATGGGTCTCAACGGGCTAAAATCAAGGTGTGTTAACAGGGCTGCATTTCTTTCTAGAGGCTCCTGCCTTTTCTAGCTTCTAGAGGCCACCTCCATTCCTTGACTGATGACTCCCTTCCATCTTCAAAGCCAGTGACGGCTCATCAGATCATCACTCTGACACTGAGTCTCCTGTCTCCCTCTGTGATCTTTGTGATTATGTACATGGAGCCCACCAGATAATCCAGAATGATCTCTCCTTCTCAAAACTCTTAATTTAATCATATCTGCAAAGTACACTTTGCCTGCCATGTAAGGTAACATAATGAGAGATTCTACGAATTAGGACATGGGCATGTAGGGGCATTATTCTACCTACCACATCCCCTTAATTTGGCCCCTCCCTGGAGATTCTGGATTTATTTGGGGAGCTTGTAGAAACTGCTTCTGTTTATTCACAGGGACACATTGTAAGAAACCATATTCTCTAAAATCATAGATTATCAGACTTTGCTAGTTGAAATCATATCAGTGAGAATAGAACATCCCACTCTTGCCTGAAGTATCTCAGCCAGGCCGGTCACTTTGACACATAAACAGCTGTAGAGCTCAGTTAAGGGGGTTTCGAACAGAACGTTCCGCGTTCAGATTAACACAGTTTCCAAGCAAACAGGACTTCAAGTCCCGTTCTCAGCCAGAGTCTGACATTAATCCCTTTCATACAGCTGGGCTATGCTGTGAGCCTCTAAAGTACCGCTTCTTTTAAATTTGACCTACATTGCCTCACCCCTACTCCCACCGCAGGTTCCTGGGTTTATGAATCAGGCGGCTCCGAAACGTCTTTCTCAGGCCATCTTTTCTCCGCTGTGGGGCCGACGGGTGATGGATGGTACAAAGGGCAAGATGTAAGTGGGGTGGGGGTCGATGTTACGAGCCGAGGAGGCGGGAGGGGCAGAAGGGAGCCGGGAGCCCCAGGATGAGAGGGGAACACAGGCTATAAGCCAACTTCCACTGTCACCTCTGGGCCGAGAGCAGCGTGTCCTCAGTTCTCACAACCACCGCTTAAATGCAGGTTATTAATTCCTCCATTTAAAAGAGGAGAAGACGGGAGCCTAAGCAACATGCCTCGAGTCACCAAATCAGGAACTGGCAAGCATGGATTCCAACTCGGTTCTTTGAACTCCTAAGTCTGTGCTCGGGAACCGCGGCCTTTCCAAGTAAATGTCCGGGAGAAGGGCCCCGCCCTGCATCTTCTTCCACAGACTAACGAACACCACCGCCCTGCCGCCCCCAGGGAGCGCCTAAAAGCCTTAAGGCTGGAGACGGACGCCACAGTCTCTGAGCAAAGGTACGACGCGGCCATTGATATCACGTCTAGTTATGTGGACCAATCCCCAGAAAGTGAAAGAGCAGAGGGGCGGGTTTATGCAAAACACACAGAGCTTGAGCAGGAAGGCGAAGCAGTAAAAACCTTGTTTAAGGTCTATTTCCAAAAATTTAGTTATCATTATGAAGCAAAAATAATGAAGAATTGGTTTTAAGCAAGATTACACATTAAGAAAAGTCTAATGATTAGGCCATAAAAGTCACCACAACCGTAAAAGCTATAGCAAGAGTAACGCTGGCCGGCAGTGAAACTTACCAGTATCGCTTCTCGGCCTTTTGGCTAAGATCAAGTGTAGTATCTGTTCTTATCAGTTTAATATCTGATACGTCCTCTATCCGAGGACAATATATTAAATGGATTTTTGGAATTAGGAGATGGAATAGGAGCTTGCTCCGTCCACTCCACGCATCGACCTGGTATTGCAGTACTTCCAGGAACGGTGCACTCCCCTTCGGGGGAAACTTTTGGTTGTCAAAAATAAGAATATAATAATTCAAGTATTTTGTTGTTCAGAATACAGGAAAACTTTTTCACGAAGGTTAAAGTTTCCTCGTTTACTTGTTTTATCTAGTTGTTATGGGATCTATTTGCAAGTGGAGGTTTGTGATTCATATAGTTCTGTATTGAATAACACAATACGCTTCTTTTAAAGCTTGGGTCATGCGCTATTTTCCGTATGTCCGTTAGCTGCTGTGCAAAACATGAAATCGGTGATACTGTTTGAAGTCCCTTCGGCAAAAACTCTTAAGTTCTCCGAAAAATATGAGAAAACCAACAAAATGTGCATAGTTACAAGAATTTTAAGCTGCCTGTTTTTTTTTTTTTTCTTCTGAGAACTCATAAGTGTTCACGAGAGATTCTGTTTCGCGTGCCATGAAGTGTATCGCAGGAAACCCGTGTAGTCCCACCATCATGAGACAACTGCGATTATTCTTTAAACTGTTTTCGGTGCTTCCGTCATTGCAGTAGTATAAATCTACCGCCGCTGACGCGGGTTTGAGTCTTAATCCGCGCAAATCTCCCCACAAAGATTTCGTTTTAACGCCGCAACTGTTGAATCGCGTCGCCTGTAGTTCGTACTCCATAGCAAGAGCAACTACGGCGATGAGAAGGCCGCACACCACCTTCACAACAAAGAATAATTCTCGCTCGCCGTCCGCGTGCAGGAGTGGAGATGCAACGCAATCAAAAATAAAGGAAGTATTTAAAAAGCCATCAGAAAGAATAGTAAGTACTCCAGTAAGTTCCGTACAAAATGGAGGAATCCGAGCACCGACTTTTGGTCTGGATTGAACTAGATTGAGAGTGTTCTTTTCTCGGTAATGCAAAGCCAAGAGCAAGGGTGAAGTGTTACTCTCCGCACTCCTACCGCCAGTTCTCTACCGGAGTCGAAAATAAAGATTGCTTCTCTCTTCAGGAGTCAAATCTGCCGGGCCACAGTGGGGTGCTTTATTCTTACAGACGTAGTTTAAAACAGCAAAATTTCTGAAAGGCTTTGATTTCAGGAAACAACACTTCTCCGTACGTCACTCCAGAAAGGGAGTCGTTGTTATTTTGTAAGTTGCATTTTATTCTGAGGAGAAGTGTTGTTAATTCTGCAGTTTTTTCACTGTGAGTTGATTTTTACGATCACCAAACCTCAACGTGAGGGAGAGCAATGCCCTACCTTACTTTTCCAAAAGGATATATGTATACGTAAGAGTGTCTCTTCGTTTTCCCAAACACTATTCGTGTTGTTTTCTCCTTCTTTAATTATTTTTCTTTTACGCTGCTTTGGGTTTTCATTGCTGCACGCAGGTTTTTATCCGTTGCTGCGAGCGGCAACTACTCTTCGTTGTGGTGCGGCGCCTTCGCATTGCGCAGGTTTCTTTTGTTGCTGAGCACGGGCTTCAGGCGGCGGACTTCAGTAGTGGTGGCACGCGGACTCTAGAGCGCAAACTCAATAGTTGCGGCACACGAGCTTAGTTGCTCCATAGCCGGTAGGAATTTTCCCGGCGTAGGGTTCAAACCTGTGTCCCTGCATTGACAGGCGGTTGTTTGATTACTGCGCCACCACAGAAGTCCCCTTTTTGTTTTTTCATACTCGAAGTTGAAGCCCTCCGCTTCACTAGCGTTTCAATCATTTCTGAAATGGTCTCTTACCTTGTCTGGTACAGGAAATATTACATGATGCTTTGGGGTAGGGAAACGGACTACGGATGCCTAGACCCGGCATCGCGGTTCAGTTAGGATACGCTTCACTCGAAGTGTAAAATGGTCAAGTTACTGTTCAGATCTCCACAAGAAACATCTCCAGGTTTCTGGAGATGTAAAAGCGAAAGCAACTGGCGCGCAAAGGGATTTTTTGTTTTTTTAACTGTTGCGGTTTAACTCCCGGAAACCGCATTCCACTGGGTCGGAGTCCGCGCGCGCTGGTGACGCAGCTGCTGCGCCGGAAGTGCGAGCCGTAGGTTCCGGACGCAGCTATGGCTGCTGCGGCAGCACGCTGGAATCATGTGTGGGTCGGCACCGACACCGGCATCCTGAAAGGTGGGGGGCGGGGGCGGGAATCAGGGGCGGGGGTCGCCGTTTGGGGACATTGGCGCGACTAACGTCCGTGTTCCACAGGCGTGAATCTTCAGCGCAAACAAGCGGCCAACTTCACGCCGTCGGGACAGCCGCGGCGCGAGGAGGCGGTGAGCGCCCTGTGTTGGGGCGCGGGCGGCGAAACTCAGGTGCGCAGCCGCTGGCAGGCGGAGCGAGGGGCCCGGGGCACGGCCGCCTCCCTCTTCTCGCCATTCTGCCCTCCTCTGCTCGCAGATCCTGGTGGGCTGTGCGGATGGGACAGTGAAGCACTTCAGCACCGAGGAGGGCAGGTTCCAGGGTCAGAGGCACTGCTCCGGAGGGGAGGGCATATTCCGAGGCCTCGCCCAAGTCGACGGGTAAGACCGAGCCCCTTGCTGAAACGCTCAGGTCGTAGGGAGAGCTTTGAGGTTCCCGTGGGACGGCCGAATAATGGCTATCAACCTTGAGGTGACACGGGCCGTGTCTGCGTGACAGGGGCCTTTGTCCTGCCGAAGTTCATTCATTCCTATAACAGACATTAACTGAACACCTACTGGGTTGTATACAGGCATTGGGCGAAATGCAAGGGCTTCAGGTCAACCAGACACAGTACCTGCCTTCATACAGTTTGCAGCCTCTAGGGTTTTTCTTTTGGCTCCATAATCTTTTGGATGACCCTGAGCCCGTCATTTAATAGTTTCGAGTGTTTTTCAGTGGGGGCTAACAACCACCAACAAGGTCGTGAAGCTCCCAAAGTAAAAGATAGGAAAGTGCTAGGTTGCAGGCCTAGCTTTCTTCCGAAGATGAAGAGAGAGGCTGTGAGCAGACTGTGTAGGTTTGGTGATGTTAATTCTGACAGGTGAGGTGGAGAAGGCTTTGTGGGGGTGAGAAGTTGGAACTGGCCCTTGAAGCATGGGTAGAATTTTGAAATGTGGAGAAAGGAATAAGGGCATTCTAGAAAGAAGCTCCTGCCTGAGCAGAGGCCAAGGATTGGTGTTAGGCTACAGGGTACATCACAAGGACGATAAATAGCATTTGAAGGTTGAAGCCGAGGCAATGTTTTTCCTTTTTATTTTTTTTCCTATTATTTGTGAGGAAGCATTTTAATATGAGATAGGCAAGGTAGGTTGGGACTAAAGGTAAAGGGCTTTAAGTGCCAGGCCGAGAGATCTGCACTTCTGTAGGTGGTGGGGAGTTACTGGTTTTTGAGCAGGAAATGCTGCGGTCAGAGCTATGAGCCTGCAGGAATGTGGAGGATGGATTGGAGAGAAAGCAGTTGGGAGACTTGCCACAGCCCAGGCAAGCCTAGAGCCTGAACCGAGTTGGGAAGGGTGGGCAGATATGAGAAAGAGTATAAGCTTGAACTGTACCGATACTGGGGAGAGACTTGCTTGGGCTTCATGGGACGCATACTTTGAGGGAGAGATTGGAACCCCGAACAGGGAACTTGAGAGAAGAAGCTGGTGTTTGGTTTTGGCCGAACACTAAATCCAGAACAGTCCCATTTCAATCCTTTCAGAGCTACTGATCCTGACCTCTGGTGACTGACTCAAGGTTCAGAAAGACTGGCAGGGCCAGGTGCCCCAGACGTAGCTGTGGAATAGCAAAGGCTCTCTGTTTTGGAGTATCAGACTTGATTTCCAGCTCTGGTGCTGACATTTATAGCTGAGTGGCAAATCTTTTAATTTCTCAGAGCTTCAGCTTCCTCACTTATGAGACTGGTAAACCCTTACCTTGTTGAGGAAATTAAGTAAGAGCCATCAAGCCCTGCCCAGACCCGAGTAACCTAGAGGCTTCCTTAGGAGCAAGACTGGTATGGGACCTCCCTGGTGGCACAGTGGATAGGACTTGATGCTCACAGGACGTTCAGGCCTGTGTGCAGGAGGCCGGGGTTCAATCCCTGGTCGGGGAGCTAGATCCCACGTGCATGCCTCAACCGGCAGTTCACATGCCTCAACTAAGGAGCCTGCGAACTGTAACTAAGGAGCCCGCCTGCTGCAACTAAGACCCGGGGCAACCAAATAAATAAATATTTTTTAAAAAAGGAACAGGGCTGGTAGGAGGGAGTCTAGTTCATATGAATTTGGGCGTGGGTCGACTGGGGCCAGAGAACAACGCTGCTCCTTTTTTTAACCCTAACTCTATCCTCCCTTTGCCGGCAGCACCCTCATCACATGTGTGGATTCTGGGATTCTTCGAGTCTGGCAAGACAATGACAAGGAGGCATCCTCTGACCCTGTGAGGCTCCCCTGGCCTGATCCTGATGGTTGGGGGAGGTGGGGCCCAGGGTAGGAGCCAGATGAAGGCTTTGCGGGAGGGAGGAGGAGTAAGGATCTGAAACCGACTCTCATCTCCCCTCTCATCTTCCATTCTTTTCAGCTCTTGGAACTAAGGGTGGGCCCTGGGGTGTGTAGGATGCGCCAAGACCCAGCGCGCCCCCACATGGTTGCCACAGGTGGGAAGGAGAATGCTCTGAAGGTGTGGGACCTGCAGGGCTCTGAGGAGCCTGTGTTCAGGGCCAAGAACGTGAGTGATGGGGGGTGGGGAGGTGATGGGGGGCAGGGAGGGGCTGGTTCTGAGGTCCAGGGAATCTGAGGCCACTATGTCAGAGACCAGCTGGGCTTTAGGGGACAATGGTAGAAGGCAGGAGGAAGGGGCACACTGAGCCCTCCACAGCCCTGTCCCCCATCTACCCACCCTACCAGGTACGGAATGATTGGCTCGACCTGCGGGTTCCCATCTGGGACCAGGACATACAGTTCCTCCCTGAGTCACAGAAGCTCGTCACCTGTACAGGGTACCACCAGGTGAGGCACCACCCCACCCCTATCTCTTTCTGGGCTTAAGCAGCCTCCTGGAGAAACAGCCTTGCTGTGCAGGCTCGGTCCCCACCATTCGGCACAGCTGCCCTGCTTGCCATCCTTCTTCCATCCCTGAGCTCCCAGAAGAGGGACGACTTCCCCCATCTGTTCCAGCCCAATGGCTGAGCCGGTGATCTTCTCTTACTACATTCTAGGAAGGAGTTCCCTGAACTGTGATTCTTCCTTTTCCTCCCACCTGGAAGAGAAAAGAAGGGAGTGTCCCCTTCATAATAGAATCACATGGTTCAGGTGTCATGAGAAGATGTGAGCTGGGTATCAAGAGAACTGAGTTCTGGTCCTGATGCAGCCTCTGATTTGCTTTCGGACCCAAGCCTGACCCTCTACTAACTGGCCTCAGCTCCTCAGCTTTACGGGAAAGGTCCACATGGGGATCTTTTCAGTGGGTCTCTCTCTCTCTCTCTTTCCTTTTTTGACTGCCCTGCGCTGCATGCGGGATCTTAATTCCCCGACCAGGGATCAAACCCGTGTCCCCTACAGTGGAAGCACAGAGTCCTAACCACTGACTGCCAGGGAATTCCCAGCTGGTCTTATGTGAAGTTCTAAGACCCAGGCAGGCCTGGGTGGCTGTATTTGCCCTGTTTCCTTTGCTCCTACATATTGAAGTCTGCTATTGGTGAGACGCCTCTGCTCAGAACACATATGAGGGCTTCCCCTCTCTTCCCTGTTGAGACAACGTCTTTCTCTGCTTGAAATTCAGCAACTCTTGACAGTTGGACTGACTTGCTTTTCCATCCCAAGAGGAGAGTACGGGGTGATGGAATGCTCATGCATGCAGACCATGGGAATGCTGCCGCCTCCAGGCTGGGGGACCTCTCTCCTCAGCCCTGTATGTTCATGCTCCTTAGCAGCTGTCTCTCCTCTACCCCCCAACACACAGAGAAGAGGAGTGCATTTCACATGAGAGTTTCTCTGAAAGAGTGGGTTGTAAACAAAGCAGTGTATGAGGAGGGGATGAAGATGTGGAGGAGCCGGAGGGCATCTGTGGAGTGCGGGTACTGTTGGTGATGCTTCAGCCTTCCTCCAGGTCCGTGTCTATGATCCAGCCTCCCCCCAGCGCAGGCCGGTCCTCGAGGCCACCTACGGAGAGTACCCACTGACAGCCATGACCCTCACTCCTGGGGGCAAGTGAGTGTTTAGAGGGCAAAGTGGGGCTTGGGAAGGACTCCAGGGGGCCCCTGCTGACCCCATGTGCCTCTGATCTCCTCAGTTCGGTGATTGTGGGGAACACTCATGGGCAGCTGGCAGAAATTGACCTTCGGCAGGGTGAGTGGACTAGGGAGCCTTGCGGGAGGGGAAGGGGTGGGGAGGAAGGGCAGGATTCCCTCTGACGGGGTGCAGTGGAGCTGTAGAGCCCTCTTTCAGGTGCCAGATTGCCCGGGTTCAAATCCTGGTTCTGCCATAAGCTGTGTGACCTTAGACAAATTACTTTGTCAATTCTGTGCCTTAGTTCCTTCATGTGAAAAATGGAGATATTAATGGTAATTGCCATCAGCGTTATGTTAAACGAGGATTAAATGTTGAAACATAAAGTGATATGAACAGTAAACACTCAATAAATGGTTGTTGGCTGGCCAGCTAGCACTGATTCCTACCGCCTTCTCTAGGGCGCCTACTGGTCTGTCTGAAGGGGCTGGCGGGCAGCGTCCGAGGGTTGCAGTGCCACCCTTCAAAGCCCCTTCTAGCCTCCTGTGGCTTGGACAGAGTCTTGAGGGTACACAGGATCCGGAATCCACGGAGCCTGGACCATAAGGTGAGAGCCTGCTGCCTCCTGTTCCCCGGATTCATGTTTCTATTTCTGCAGGCTTGGCCCGTTAAGGTCCCTCATCTTTTGCAGGTTTACCTCAAATCTCAACTGAACTGCCTCCTGCTGTCAGGCAGGGATAACTGGGAGGTAAGCAGTTGGGTCTGGGAATGTGGGAGCTAAGGGCACAGGTGTGAGGACTTCCCTGTGAAGAGGAAAGGGAAGCAGCTGGAACTCAGACCTGGGACTGTCCATCCATCTTCCAAGTGTAGTCCTAAAAGAGTTACTGCCAAGGGTGAAATAGGCACATGGATGGACATGGTTTCCAGGAGCAGGAAATAAAAGGGGTGGTGCCTGGAGGAATTATTCCCCTTCCCTGTGGGTCTGACTCCTAAGCTCTTCTCCCACTCACCAGGATGAACCCCACGAGCCTCAAGAGCCCAGCAAGGTGCCCTCAGAAGACACAGAGACAGATGAACTCTGGGTTTCCTTGGAGGCAGCTGCCAAGCGGAAACTCCCCGGTTTGGAGCAGTCCCAAGGCGCCCTCCAAACCAGACAGAGAAAGAAGAAGAGGCCTGGGTCCACCAGCTCCTGAAGAGCTTGTGCTCACGTTGTAAATAAACAGCTTAATACGTACCACGACCCTGAGCCTTTTGTGTTGGCAGAAAGGAAAGAGTGGCGGCTGCTCCCTGAGCTGGGGTGATGGGGGGTATCTGCTGTCACAAAAGCAGGGCCGGGAGTCGGCGGGCTGGCGTGGGTGGAACCGAGTGCGGGGGCCGCGCGTGGGGCCATGGGCTGCTGCCAAGGCAAGGACTTTCAGACTTCGGGTGAGCAGGCCAAGGAGGCCGGGTCACAGGAAGTTCAGGAAGGTGGGACCGGAGACACACAAGGGTGCCCAGGGAGCCGGGAGTGCGGGATGGACCACCCGGAGGTTGGACTGGGGAGGATAGAGCTCAGCGGCCTCGCATCCTCGCAGGCAAAGAAGGGGTCGATGCAGACTCGGCGGAAAACCGGAATCTCAGGTCGCACGGAAGGCTTCTGATCACTGTGCTGTGGCGGCGGCTCTCCCTGTTCAGCCGTCGGGGCTCCTCGCGGTCAAACAAGAGGCAATCAGTCCAAAATCCAAAGCAGGCGTGTACGTTCCAGGAGTGCAACCGGGAGGGGATCCAGGAGGAGCCGGAGAAGGAGTGACCCCAGCCCTGTTCTCAGTCCGCCCCAGCCTCCCTCCAGAGAATAAAGTTTCTAACTTGTACCTGCCTGAGAGCTTGTGCCTCCAAGGCTCGCTTTGCGCACACAGGGCGCGGGCACCACCAGGGCTGCGGGCTCTTTAAGGCTCCTCCCCCGAGGCTGGCCCGTTCCCTTGGGCCCCAGGTTCCCGTTCCTTGGGGGCGGGGCCACGGTTGCGGCCTAGCCAATGGGAGAGCGGAGTTGCATTAGCATTTGGGTGGAGGGGCGCGTCTCTCGGGTCGCCGGGCTTGAAAAGGCGTGGCACCGCCCGCTCGTCACCGGGGGTGGGGTTACGTGTGGGTGACGTGGCGGCTTCTAGTCTTTGGTCGGGTTTCGGCGGCTTCGGTTCCCGGGGTGAAGGCGGTGACGACCCGGGAGATTGTGGCAGTGGCGGCGGCGGCGCCAGGCGGCAGAGGGGAGGTAGGACACGCTCTAAGAGGGGTCTGACCGCAGTGTCTGCTCTGGGCAGCTCTTTCCGGGGACGGCGCGGGCTGGGGGGAAGGGAACCCGAGGCAAGCGGGCAAGTCCTGCCGGCCCGGCTCGAAGTGAGCGAATACGTCGCCGTCCAATCAGGAAAGCCCCTGTTGAGAAAGACGTCGGCCTTAGCTAATCAGTGGTTGCAGTCCTCCAGACGGTGGGACTTAGGCGAGGCGAGGGTGGTACTTCCTGCTTCAAATAAACACCTAGAGATTTCCCCCCTCCGCCCACCGAAGTGTGTCCCTCTCAGGAGGTCCGTCACCGTTTCTCCCTGACGAGTCGGAGGAACCCGTGGATACGAGAGGGCCCACTTAGGGCCTAGGGCAGTTGCACGGGCCGGACTGGAGCTTCGGAGCCACAGAACCTGGCTCTGGCCCTGCCTCTCCTTCAGGGCCCCGGCCCGCGCTCTGGCCGCCAGAACCAAGTTGGAAGAAGAGTCTGAGGAGCCGGACGGCTTGGGCCAGAGAAGAAGCGGGGTCCTGCCTGCTGCGGGTCGGCCCCAGGATCTGCGGGTGGCTTCGGGCGCGAAAGTCCGTGCCAAGTGCAAAGGGGCCCCGAGGATCTGCTGGTTGGGGGGGATTTGTGGGGAAGGAGGCTGCCTGGGGAATGACACTCTCCCCTCCACCACAGTCCAAGGTTATGCGTCTCAATGATCCCGCGGAAACGCTACGGGTCTAAGAACACGGATCAGGGTGTCTACCTGGGTCTCTCAAAGACACAGGTCCTGTCCCCTGCAACTGCTGGCAGTAGCAGCAGCGACATCGCCCCTCTGCCCCCCCCAGTGGCCCTGGTCCCTCCCCTTCCCGACACCATGTCCTGCCGGGATCGGACCCAGGAGTTCCTGTCTGCCTGCAAGTCCCTGCAGAGCCGTCAGGTAAGGACCTGGAGTGGGAAAAGCGAGAGTGACTCATACTCAGACCTGGGAGACGCGGTGCTCCAGCACCGTTGGTTGAAGTAATTCTTGGGGGAGCCCGATGGAGAACTGGTCCAGCTTGGAGAGGGTGGTAGGATCTACCAAGCAACAGAGAAGAGGTGGGCTAGCTAATCTAGAGGTAAGGATCTAGGCTTTTATTTTTTTTAAATCAGGAATTCCCTGAGCGTAGGGTTGCTATTCTGGAAGGAATATCTCAGCGCAAGAGGTGGCTGCAAGTATATTTGGTTTGGATAAGGAACAGGTTCTCGAAAGAGCTTTTAGCTCAGAGACAAGCACTTTGAATTCTAGTTCTAGTATAATTTTACCAAGTTTGCTCTGTGACAACACAGAAGTTAATCTAGTTGGATCTCAGGTTTTGTATCTGTAAAATGAAGGAAGGTTTCTAAATAAGTAGTTTTAATCAAAACCACTTCGGAGTGCTTTTTTAAAAATTAGATTTGTCTTGGTCCAGACTTTCTGAATCCAAGTGGAACCTGAATAAATGGAATTTAAAATATTTTTACTGGTCAGCTCTTGTTAGCTTCTCTTCTGTACGATCTCCAAGAGTTTTACATTTATCCTCTCTGATTCCCGGATTGGAGGAATAGAATGGTAATACTAGTTACCATTTATTTAGTGCTTAGAATGGACCTGGTATTTGGCTAAAATAATTTACAACCCTTAGGTTTTTTAATCTTAGCAAGAACAAGAGGTGTGTGGATTGTCTTCATTTTACAGAAGAGGAAGTAGAGATTCAGAATGGTTTAAGCAACTTGCCCCAAGCCCCCTATGTAGTAAGAGGTGGCACCTAGGTCTGAACCCAGGTCTACCTGTATGGACCGTCTGGTGGAGGATGCCACTAGTGTTAGAGGGTGAGTTTAGTAGACACCTGAGGAACAGTGAAAGCTGGAAATGGGGAGGGAAAACTAAAGTTTTACCTCTTGACGTTGCTTTTCAGAATGGAATCCAGACAAACAAGCCTACTCTGCGTGCTGTCCGGCAGCGCAGTGAATTCACCCTCATGGCCAAGTGAGTTGACAGAAGTTGTGTGGTGGGATGACCAGTGTCTGAGGAGAGGTAGCCTTGCCTGTGGTGACCTTGGCCGTGAGGACTGGGATTGGTTGTGCTGGTGCTAATGTGGGAAGGGCCCTCTCCTTCCCTTCCCGCAGTGTTCCCATTAATGCTCGTTTGCAGGCGCATTGGGAAAGACCTCAGCAACACATTTGCCAAGCTGGAGAAGCTGACAATCTGTGAGTGTTCTCGGGGCCTTTCAGAACTGGGGCAGTGAACCCGGGAGGGCGGAGGAACCATACTCCCTGAGCCTGGTCTTCAGCCTCTCCTGTCGTGACTTCTTGTTTATCTCTGCAGTGGCAAAGCGCAAGTCCCTCTTTGATGATAAAGCAGTGGAAATTGAGGAGCTAACTTATATTATCAAACAGGTGAGCGACTAGCGATCGGGAGAGCCCAGCATTTCAATTGGATCACTTCCATCATTTTCCCTTGCTCTAGGGTCCCAGAGAAAAGTTTCTAGAGCCAGCCCCAAACATCCCGCTCATCCAGTGTGTCAGTGATCATCTACTGTGTACAGAGCACCGTGCTGGGCACTTGCCACACAAACATTACGAGGCAAGATACCTGCCTTCAAGGGCTTATTGTCTAGAAGAGGTATCCAGCCTCATAAACTCACACTTACAATGAATAGGAGGCAAGTGGTACAGAAAAGATCTTATGAAAAGATGAATGAGATAGTCTGGGGACACTGGGAAAGATTTTATTGAGGATGTGACATCTGAGCTGGTTTCAAGGCTTGTGGAGAAGCAGTGGAAGAACGTGCCAGACAAAGGAAACAGTGTGCAGAAGCATGTCTTATAAAAGGGAAAGTTCAAGTTTTTGCTCAGATATCACCTGCTCAGGGAGGCCTACTGTCACCATGCTGTTTACTACCCCAGCAACCAACTCTGATCTCGCTTATCTTGCTCTGTTTTCTTTTTTATGGCACTTGTTACATTCTAATGGTCTCTATAATTAACTTATGTTTATTGTTTGTTTTCTCCCACTTAAGTCATCTTCCTCAAAAAAAGAAAAAAAAGTGCTAATGCCATAAGAGCAGAGATTTTTCTTTCTGTTTGTTCATGGATGTATCCCAAATGCCTGTAGCAGTGTCTGGCATGTATTAGGTACTCAGTATTTGTTGATTGAATTGAGTGATTGGCAGCAAATGAGACTGAAAAGGTAGACTGGTAGCTGTCTGTGAAGATCCTCATGGGGGCTTGCTAAGGAGTATGGAATCACTCTGAAGTGTGTGGGCTGCAAAGACGATTAGAACCTGGATTCCAATTCTGTCTGCAAGACCCTGGTATAGCAGTTCTAACAGTGTTATTTGTTTCTTTCCCGGAACAATGTAATAAGAATAAAATGAGAAATTGAATGACCATGGGGGAAAAAGGAACACCCTGGAGCATGAACGGTCAGAGAGGCAGGGAGGAGGCTTGTGCAGTTCTCCAGTATGAAGATGATTATGGCAGAGGCCAAAGGGCAGACACATTCAGGAGATGCTGTACTGAGTAGAAAAGAGAGGGTTCCGTTAATTACTGGAGCATTATCGCATAGGCATTTAAGAACCGCTGACTGGATTTAGACAGACTTCAAATCCCAGGCTCACCAATTATGGTGTGACCTTGCGTAAGCTACCTAACTACTCTGAGCTTCAGTTCCCTTATAAATAAAAAGGGGATAATAACAGTACCCACCTCACAGGGTTGTTACAAGGATTTATTAGTTTATTTTTTTCAATCACTCACATTATTGAGTGACTTTGGCTGCCTGGTTCTGGGGATTCAGCAGTGAACAAGACAAATGTGGTCCCTGCCCTTGGCAACTTCCTTGCTGAATGGGTGAACTAGACACTATACAAGCAAACAGAAAAGACAGTTTCAGGTAGCGGCACATCCTATTAAAGAAATGAGGTGAGTGAGTTCCTCAGGGTAGGGGCCTCCTTTACATGGGGTGATCTAGGATGGTTTGGCTGAGGAAGGGACATAGAGACCTGAATGGTAAGGAGAAAGTTGGTCATCCAGAGATCTGACGGGGGCACATTCCAGAAAGTGGGAATAGCAAAGGGAAAGGCCCCGAGGCCTGGGCAGCCTTGATGTGAAAGGCTGTGAAACAGGCCAGTGTGGCTGCAGCACAGCCAGTGAGAAGGAGGCCTGTGGGGGGGATGAGGTCAGAGGAGTGAGTGGGGCGAGACCACATAGCCCGTGTAAGCTAGGTGAGGAATTTGGATCGTGTACTAAATTTAGTGGGAAGCTCTTGGAAGATTTTGAAGCAGGGGAATGACATGCACTATTTTTGGTTTAGAAGGTCACTCTGGTGGTTGTGTGGAAAGTGGATTGTAGGGGGCAAATTCTAAAAGGAAGATCACTTAGGAGGTTCTGGGCAATTTTTAGAAAGAGGACAGTTTGGACTAGGGTAGCTTTGTTAGAGAAGGAGATGAGTGGACACATTCAGAGTATATGTTGGAATCAGCTGGGTTCTTTGTGGGTTCCTTGTGGATTAAGGGAAGAGAGAGGAATTGAGGATGATTTCTTAAGGTTTTCGTCTGAGCACCTGGTGAGCGGTGGTACCATTTACCAAAGTGGCAAAGAAGGAAGGGGGAATAACTGGGGGGGAAATTAAGAGTTGTTTTCTATGTTAAGTTAAGAGAAAGTCATAAGCTGCTTAGCAGGTTGCATGGCGCACAGTAATCAAACCCGAGACTGCTGTTCTGTTCACAAAGTGCTGAGTATGTAGTAAACGCTCAGTGTACGTTACGGTTGTGCTGTGGCATATAGGTTGGGTTAAGGAGATGTCAGTATGTGACTTAGAAGCTTCTAGCTTGGGCAACTAAGTGGAGAGTAGTGCCATTTTCTAAGTTCCGGGGGGAGGAGATTTTATGGGGGAAAAACCTGGAATGCAGTTTTGGACACATGGCTGTGAGCAGGCTCCATTAACTCTGAAGGGACAGAGCAGCAGAAATTGTCCAGGGGTCTCGAGAGAATCTTTGGGGCTAGGATACTAATTGGAGGAATACTAACTGGGGGTACTATTGGAGGGACTCTAGAAGTTGCCTAATCTAGTTTTTTGTTGTTTTTTTTTTTTTAACTTTTATTTATTTATTTACATTTTGGCTGCGTTGGGTCTTTATTGCTGCCCGCGGGCTTTCTCTAGTTGCGGCGAGCGGGGGCTACTCCTCGTTGCAGCGCATGGGCTTCTCATTGCAGTGGCTTCTCTTGTTGTAGAGCACGGGCTCTAGGAGCGCGGGCTTCAGTAGTTGTGGCTCGTGGGCTCAGTAATTGTGGCTCGCAGGCTCTAGAGCGCAGGCTCAGTAGTTGAGGCACACGGGCTTAGTTGCTCCGCGGCATGTGGGTTCTTCTGGACCAGGGCTCAAACCTCATCCCCTGCATTGGCAGGTGGATTCTTAACCAGTGTGCCGCCAGGGAAGCCCCTAATCTAGTTTTTTTCTTAGCCTGTATCTTGAGCTCACTACTTTTGACCTCTTCCCTCTCCCCCTCCTCTTCTTCCTCTGGTCTTTCCCTGGACTTCGCTGTCCTGGGGCGGCAAGCTTTCTCTGCCATTCCCAGCCGCCTCCTTCATCTCCCTTGTCTCACGAGGCCCTTGGCAGGCAGGATTGGGAAGCAGATAATCCATTGGCCTGGTGTAGAAAGCCTGGCTGTGCTACTAATTCATCGTGTATAACGTTAGACAAGTCACATCTTTCACTCTTTTGCAATAGTAATTTTTAAAAGGAATTCTGTATATAAAAAGCATTTCGTTGATGCTTCTGGGAAGCCATGGTGCCTTTGACTCTTCCTGTCTCCTGAGTACAGCACAGATGCTTTGTTGCTCAGCATGCTCTGGGTCTGAGATTTTGGCCTTTTGAAGGGTTCTATGGCCATGAGCATGGCCTCACAGTGGGGGTAGGACAGCAGGGTGGAGGGAGTAAACACCTCAGATCTTTACGAATGGACGGGGCCATATTTCACCTCTTTCTGCTCTACCCCGCAGGCACTGAGCCTGAGCAAACTACAGAGCTTGGACTATCCCAGCAGGCCCTTCTGGTCTGTCTGAGATACCATCACTCCTGCTAGTAATGTCCACCCTGCCGTCCCTGCCAGAGATGTCCATGTGGGAGAGATGCTGGCTGAGGACCCCATGGTTGATACTCAGTTTTTCTGTTGGCTCTTTCACCAGGACATCAACAGCCTTAACAAACAAATCGCCCAGCTTCAAGATTTCGTGAGAGCCAAGGGCAGCCAGAGCGGCCGGCACCTGCAAACCCATTCCAACACCATCGTGGTCTCCCTGCAGGTGGGACCCGGGGGAGGGAGAGGCAGAAGGGAGGAAGGCGTCTTCTCTGGCTGACCCTCTCTCCTTTTCTTTCAGTCAAAACTGGCCTCCATGTCCAATGACTTCAAATCAGTTTTAGAAGTGAGGACAGAGGTGAGAAGAATCTGTGTAGGAGGGACAGGAATCAGGGGTGAGGGCCCCAGAGGGAAGTGGGAAGGGGACAAGTGGAAGGGCAAGGGCAACAGGGTCACAGGCACCAGGAAGAATCTCTTTAATGTGCCCGCTTTCCAGCGGCCTCAGGACCTTTGCATTTCTTCCCCAACCCTAGAACCTGAAGCAGCAGAGGAGCCGGCGGGAGCAGTTCTCCCGGGCACCCGTGTCAGCCCTGCCCCTTGCCCCCAACCACCTAGGTAAGTCACAGGCAATACAGGGAGCCCTGAGGGATAAGGCTTAGTTACTCCAGTTCTGGTATCTTCCAAAGGCAGGGGTTGGGTAGGAGAATGGAGGGCCAAGGAGGTTGCTAGGCTTTGTCTCTTAGAGGTCAGACCTGATTGCTGGGATTTATGATCCACACCTAGTCTCCAGCATTCTCAGTGTTGGGGGTGAATTCAATCATGTTCAGAAGAATGACAGTTTCTAATTTTTTTGCATTTACTCGTTGTATTCCCATTCTGTCATTTAATTTTCACAACCACCTTTTGAGAAAGCAACTATTGTTATCCCCCATTTTACAGGTGAGGAAACTGAGGCTCAGAGAGGTTAAATGACTTGTCCAGGGTCACAAGGCTAGTAAGTGCCAGAGCTGGGATTCAAATCCAGAGCATGTGGGCTTTGAAACTTTTAACCACTATGAAGTGCCATGTCTTCTTTCTTCCCCCAGGGGGCGGTGCTGTGGTTTTGGGGGCGGAGTCTCGAGCCTCTGGGGACGTGGCCATTGACATGATGGACTCTAGGACCAGCCAGCAGCTGCAGCTCATTGATGAGCAGGTATCCACGCTCTGAGCTTGGGAGGAGTTGCTCCTCTGTTTTCCTTTGTGGTCACAAGCAAGTGTTTGGAATGTGCCATGGGTGGAATGGCAAAGTGGAGGGTCCTAAAGAGGCAGGCCCTCCCCTGCAGAAGCTCCCAGTGCTCACGTATGCTGTCTCTCCTCTGAAGGATTCCTACATCCAGAGCCGGGCAGACACCATGCAGAATATTGAGTCCACAATTGTTGAGCTGGGCTCCATCTTCCAGCAGTTGGCACACATGGTTAAGGAACAGGAAGAAACCATTCAGAGGTGAGATTCTTTCTCTCCTTAACTTCAAAAACAGGAGTCTTCTCTTCCCCGTGGATTGGCATCCTAAAGGTCCCCAGGGACAGCTTGATGCCCTTTGGAAGAGAAGAGTGAATCCTGTCCACCCACAGGGTCAAGTTCACCTGCCTCCATCCACTCAACAAGTGTTAATTGAGCACCTGTTCCTTGTCAAGCACTGTCCTAGGTGCTGGGGATACGGTGATCAACAGCACAGTTAAGTCTATTTTGTGGAGCTTACTTTGTAGTACGGAATTTAATAGTGTGGGTGAGGATAGCTGTTAAAAAGAATTGAGAAGAAATTTTCAGGTACTGATAAGGGCTATACTGAGAATTAAAGTAGGATGAGGTGTTCAGAAAGTGATGGAGGAGGTATATCAGATTGGGTGGCAGGGAAGGCTGCTCTGAAGACTTGATATTTAAGCAGAGACATGAACCACAAGAAGGATCCAACCATGCAAAGAAGAGGGATCCAACCATGCAAAGAAGAGGGATCCAGCCATGCAAAGGAGAGGGTAAGAGTTGTCTAGGCAGTGTGGACAGCTAGAGCAAAGGCCCTACGATGGGACAGTCTTGCTGTATTAAAGAATCAAGGGACTTCCTTGGTGGCACAGTGGTTAAGAATCCGCCTACCAATGCAGGGGACATGGGTTCGATCCCTGGTCCAGGAAGATCCCACAGGCCACGGAGCAACTAAGCATGTGCACCACAACTACTGAGCCTGCGCTCTAGAGCCGCGAGCCACAACTACTGAGCCCACGTGCCACAGCTACTGAAGCCTGCGTGCCTAAAGCCCAAGCTCCACAACAAGAGAAACCACTGCAGTGAGAGTCCTGCGCACTGCAATGAAGAAGAGCCCCCGCTCGATGCAACTAGAGGAAGCCCGCGTGCAGCAAGGAAGACCCAACGCAACCAAATAAATTATTTTTTTTTTAAATTAAAAGAAAAAAGAAGCAAGAAGGCCAGTGTAGCTGGAAAGCAATGAACAGGAAGAGAGAGGTACAAGATAAGACTGGAGGGAGGTAGGCAGAGCCCATGCACGGGAAGGCCTCTCTGCTCTCCTGGTGCCCCCTGCTACTGCACGAGGCATTTTATCTGCTCCTCTTTGGCACTTAGCGTTCATTCAGTCAGTTATGGAGATACAGTCGAGGATGAAAGAGACAAAGAACCCTCCCCTTGTGGAATATACATTGTAGTAGGGGAGACAGATAAGTTAAAATATACAAAATAAGTAAATGGTCCAGTATATATTTTTGCCCAGTGATAAATCCATAAATAAAAGTAGAGTAGGGTAAACTAATCAGGAATTCTAGGTTTGGAGGAGCAAGTTGTAATTTTAAATAGGATGGTTATTAAGAGAGGCCCTATTAAGAAGATGGCGTCTATCCAAGAAGGGGGAAGGTAAGGGAGTTTGCCGTGTGGATATATGGAGAAGAGTACCAGGCAGAGGGAAGAACCAGTGTAAAGGCCTTCAGGCAAGAATATGTCTGATGAGTTAAAGGACAGCAAAGAAGCCACTGCATCTGGGGACAGGTGAGAAGGAGAGTAGTACCAGGTGAGGTTAGAGGGGAAATGGGAGACCAGATCATGTGGGGCCTTTTAAAGCCAGTGTGAGGATTTAGCATTTACTCTGAGTGACATGGGGAGCCACTGCAGGGTTTTGATGAACGGTTATACTATGTGACTTCTGTTTTATTTATTTATTTTTTGGGCCGCACTGCGTAGCTTGTGGGATCTTAGTTCCTTGACCAGGGATTGAACCAAGCCACCGCAGTGAAAGCGCCAGGTCCTAACCACTGAACCGCTAGGGGATTCCCTCTGACTTCTATTTTAAAAGAATCATTTGGTTGCTGTAGTCAGAACAGATTGTAAGGACCTAGGGTAGAAGCAGGGAGATGGATGCAGAGGCCTTTTCAGTAATCTAGGCAAGAGGTGATGGTAGCTGGGACCAAGGTTGTATGAGTAGTAGTTGCACTCTGGATGTATTTTGGAGGTAGAACCAATAGGATCAATTACTTGATGAACTGAATGCAGGGCATGAGAGAAAAAGAGGAGTTTATGATAACTCCAGGCTTTTGATGTGAGCAGTCAAAGGGATTCATGCTCTTCACTTGAAATAGGGCTGGTTACTCAGGGTAGAGTAGAGTTGGGGCAAAATAAGTTGTGTTGGACACGTCCAACGAGGTGGACAGTTGTTTGTTTGTTAGACATCTGGGTGGAGATAGTGAACAGGCCTATAGATATAAGGAGTTGAGGGGACAGGTCTGGGCCAAGAGTGGGCAGCATTGGACTTTGAAACTAGGCCAAGTGAGTTCTAAGAAAGAGGAGGATCAAGCACTGAGTCCCAGGGCTATTTCTGGACTCAATTCTTAGTTCTGAGGGAGGGCACTGAACAGGAGCACAGTTTGTGAGGTAGGAAGAAAAATAAATGAATGTGGTGTCCTAGGAGCCAGGAGAAGAAAATGATTCAGGGAAAGAATCAGCTGTGACAAATTTTGCTTATAGGCCAAGCAAGATGAGAGCTGAGAATTTAATTGGAGTATTTAGTTCATTAATAGTTAATAATTTTTGTTAAGGTTGGATTTAGGCCTACCATTTTACTATTTTTTTTCCCTGTTTTTCCCTTCTGTTTTTTGTTCCTCTCTTCTTTCCTATCTTTTGAACAGTTGAAAAAAAAATTTTAATTCCATTTAAATTTGTCTGTTGGTATTTTAGCTATATGTAATTGCTTTTTTTAATCCAGTGGTTGCTCTAGGGATTACAGTATGCATCATTAACTTTTCACAGTCAGCTTCATATAAAATGTGAGAAGTTTGCAACCCTCTCCTCCATCTTTTATGTTATAGTTGTCATATTTGTTGCATCTACATACTTTATAAACTCCATAATATAATAGTATAATTTTTATCTTACAGAAATAAAGAGGAAAAAATAGTCTTTTATACTTACTCATATATTTACTGTTTCCAGTGCTCTTCATTTCTTCCCAAATATCCAGTTTCCATCACTTCCCTTTAACCTGGAGAATTTTCCTTAGTACTTTTTGTAGTGTGGTTCTGCTGATGACAAATACTTTTACTTTTCTTTTTTTTTATAAATTTATTTATTCACTTATTTAATTTTTGGCTGCATTGGGTCTTCACTGCTGCACACAGGTTTCCTCTAGTTGCTGAGAGCAGGGGCTACTCTTTGTTGCAGTGCACGGGCTTCTCATTGCAGTGGCTTCTCTTGTTGTGGAGCACAGGCTCTAGGCATGCGGGCTTCAGTAGTTGTGGCACATGGGCTTCATAAGTTGTGGCTCGCAGGCTCTAGAGCGCAGGCTCAGTAGTTGTGGTGCATGGGCTTAGTTGCTCTGCAGTGTGGGATCTTCCTGGACCAGGGCTCAAACCCATGTGCCCTGCATTGGCAGGCGGATTCTTTACCACTGCGCCACCTGGGAAGCCCACTTTTACTTTTCTTTTTTTAAAAATAAGTTTATTTATTTATTTTTGGCTGCGCTGGGTCTTCGTTGCTGCACGGGCTTTCTCTAGTTGCAGCGAGCAGGGGTTGCTCTTCGCTGTGGTGTACCAGCTTCTCACTGTGGTGGCTTCTTTTGTTGCAGAGCATGGACTCTAGGCACGTGGGCTTCAGTAGTTGTGGCTCGTGGACTCTAGAGTGCAGGCTCAGTAGTTGTGGCGCACAGGCTTAGTTGCTCTGCAGCGTGTGGGATCTTCCTGGACCAGGGCTCAAACCCATGTCCCCTGTGTTGGCAGGTGGATTCTTAACCACTGTGCCACCAGGGGAGTCCCTGGCTGCTTTTTAATACTTTTTTTTCTTGTATTTGGATTTTCACAGTTGATGGTTTATGTACTTAGATGTGGTTTTCTTCGAATTTATTTATTTATTTATTTACTTATTTGGGGCTGTGTTGGGTCTTCATTGCTCTGTGCAGGCTTTCTCTAGTTGTGGTGAGTGCAGGCTACTCTTCATTGCGGTGCGCACGCTTCTCATTGTCGTGGCTTCTCTTGTTGTGGAGCAGGGGCTCTATGAGCACAGGCTTTAGTAGTTGTGGCTTGCGGGCTCTAGAGCCCAGGCTCAGTAGTTGTGGCACACGGGCTTAGTTGCTCCGCGGAATGTAGGATCTTCCCGGACCAGGGCTCGAACCCGTGTCCCCTGCTTGACAGGCGTATTCTTAACCACTGCGCCACCAGGAAAGCCCCTTCTTTGAATTTATGCTGCTTGGGGTTCTCTGAGCTTCTTGAATCTGTAAATTTATGTCTTTCATGAAGTTTAGGGAATATTTGACCATTATTTCTTCAAGATTTTTTTCTGCCTCTTTTTCTTTCTGTTTTCTTTTTCTAGGAATATGTATGTATACATATATATAATCAACTATAGGAATTCCGTGGTGGTCCAGTGGTTAGGACTCAGCACTTTCACTGCCAAGGGCCTGGGTTTGATCTCTCGTTGGAGAACTAAAATCCCGCAAGCCATGTGGCACAGCCAAAAAAAATCAACTATAACTGTATATTTATTTTGTTGAGATGTAGATATATCTCAACAAATTACATCTCATTAGGAGGCATTTAATGTCAGATTGACCCTATATTATCTAGAACAAGTTTGATCACTTGATTAAGGTGGTAACAGATAATCTCTCTTTTCATTTATTTATTTATTTTATTATTATTATTTTTAAATCTCTCCCTTTTTTTCTTTTTACGGTACGCGGGCCTCTCACTGTTGTGCCCTCTCCCATTGCGGAGCACAGGCTCCGGACGCGCAGGCTCAGCGGCCATGGCTCAAGGGCCCAGCCGCTCTGCGGCATGTGGGATCTTCCTGGACCAGGGCACGAACCCGTGTTCCCTGCATCGGCAGGCAGACTCTCAACCACTGCGCCACCAGGGAAGCCCTAATCTCTCCTTTTAAAAGTACATTTTCTTCTTTGCAGTCAGCAGGTGATTTATGGGATACCCTGTTCCCAAAAAACCTTTAACCTAATGTTTCTAGTAGCCAGTTATGATGCTTGTCTGGTCTGAATTAATTAATCTAATTTGGGTGTGTTTTTTCTGTAAAGAAGAGCTTTCCTTTATTAACTGCATGAGCTGACGTTCATCTTAATCAGGCTGGATAAATCTTAATTATTTTCCTGTATTTCCAGAGTAAATAGTTATGGAGTAGGTGCCATAGTAGTGACCAAGGAGGTTTTTTGTTTTGTTTTAATTCTTCCTTGTTTTTGATTATCATTACGGGCTTAAGGTTTTTATTTATGTTTTATATTACAATTAGTTAGGATAATGATTATTTTCATAGTTCAGATTGTTCCCAGTTTGTCCAGTGGAAGACAAGAGGTTTTTGTTTTGTTTTTTTAAAGAATGGGAGAAAATAAAAGTATGTTTATATTCTTTTTTTAAAAAATAAATTTATTTATTTTATTTATTTTTGGCTGCATTGGGTCTTCGTTGCTGTGCACGGGCTTTCTTTAGTTGCGGTGAGCGGAGGCTACTCTTCGTTGTGGTGTGCAGGCTTCTCATTGCGGTGGCTTCTCGTTGCGGAGCACGGGCTCTAGGCGCATGGGCTTCAGTAGTTGTGATACGCGGCTCAGTAGCTGTGGCTCACAGGCTGTAGAGCACCAGCTCAGTAGTTGTGGCGCATGGGCTTAGTTTTTCCACGGCACGTGGAATCTTCCCAGACCAGGGATTGAACCCGTGTCCCCAGCATTGGCAGGCAGATTCTCAACCACTGTACCACCAGGGAAGCCCCATGTGTTTGTATTCTAATGGGAATGATCCAGCAGAGAAATAAAAATTGATAATATAGCAGGCAGGGGGAAGAATCTTAAAGTTATGTCCTTGAGATGGTGACAGGAAGTGGGATCCAGTGGATAAATAAAGGACTTGGCTTTGAGACTGGTGAGAGCTGTGAAAGCAGATGCTGGGGGGAGGGACCAAGATAGCTGAACTCATGGCACTGTGTAAATGCCTGGGACTCAACACCTAGTAGTTGAATAAATAAACAAACATCCTTTTAACCATTGGCTGCCAAACCTGGATGTTCATAGGAACCCCCTATAGAGCTTATAAAAAATGAAGATCTTGCCAACCAGTGGCTGGCAGCCACTGCACAAGGCAGAGCCTGGCAACTAACCAGACCAGGGGCCAGCCACACCTACTGGGCCACCTACTCCTAGTCAGTCCCACCACAGCAGAAGGGCCCACACAATATGGGGCAGCCCTAGAGCATATAGCTGTGGTGACCAGAGGGAAGTGAACTGCTGGGATGCATAGGACATCTCCTACGAAAGGCCGTTTCTCTAAGGTCAGGAAACATAACGAACCTACCAGGTACATAAAAATAAAAACAGCAAATTGGGCAAAATGAAGCAACAGAGGAGCATGTTCCAATCAAAGGAACAAGTTAAGACCCCAGAAGAAAAACTAAGTGAAGTGGAGATAGGCAAAGTACCTGATAAAGAGTTCAAGGTAATGATCATAAAGATGATCAAGGAACTTGGGAGAAGAATGGATGAACATAGTGAGAAGCTTAACAGAGAGTTAGAAGATGTAAAGAAGAACCAAACGGATGAATATAACTGAAATGAAAAATACACTAGAAAGAATCAACAGTAGATTAAATGATACAGAGGAATGGATCAGTGAGTTGGAAGATTAGAGTAGTGGAAAGCACTGAAACTGAAAAAAAAAAAGTGAACAGTTTAAGAGCCCTCTGGGACATCTAGTGTACTAACATCTGCATTATAAGGGTCCCAGAGGGGAAGGGAGAAAGAGACAGGGAACGTATTGGGAGACATAATATTATAGCTGAAAACTTACCTGATCTGGGAAAGAAAACAGACATCCACGTCCGGGATACCTAGAGAGTCCCGAACAGCATCAACCTGAAGAGGACCACACAAAGACACACTGTAATTAAAATAGCAAAAATTAAAGACAGTATTAAAAGCAGCAAGGAAAAATTAAGTTATGTACAAGAGAACTCCCATAAGGCTATCAGTTGACTCTTCCAGCAGAAACTCTGCAGTCCAGAAGGGAGTGACATGATATATTTAAAGTGATGAAAAGGAAAAACCTACGGCAAGAACACCCTACCTGCCAAGGTTTTCATTCAGATTTGATGAGGGAATCAAAAATTTTACAGAAAAGCAGAAGCTAAAAGAGTTCAACACCACCAAACCAGCTTTAGAAGGAATGTTAAAGGGACTTCCCTAAGTAAAAAACAAAAGGCCACAACTAGAAACATGAAAATTACGAAAGGAAAAAGCTCATTGGTAAAATTAAGTATACAGTAAAAGTAGTAAACTAACCATTTACAAAACTAGTAGGAAAATTAAAAGACAAAGAGTAGGACTTCCCCGGTGGCGCAGTGGTTGAGAGTCCGCCTGCCGATGCAGGGGACACGGGTTCGTGCCCCGGACTGGGAGGATCCCACATGCCGCGGAGCAGCTGGGCCCATGAGCCATGGCCGCTGGGCCTGTGTATCCGGGGCCTGTGCTCCGCAATGGGAGGGGCCGCAGCAGTGAGAGGCCTGTGAACCACACACACACAAAAAAAGAGTAAAATCACCCATATCTACAATAAGTAAGTGAGGGGTACACAAAACAAAAAGTTGTAAAATATGATGTCAAAAACTAACTGTGGGGGAGGGGAGTAAAAATACATTTGAACTTAAGAGATCAGCAACTTAAAATAACCACACATACATATTTATAGATTGCTATATATAAACCTCATGGTAACCATAAACCAAAAATCTATAATAGATACATAAAAAAGAGAAAAGAATTCAAACATAACACCAAAGATAATCATCACATCATAAGGGAAGAGAACAAAAAAAGGAACAAAAAGAACTACAAAAACAACCCCCAAACAACTAATGAAATGGCAATAAGGACATACCTATCAATAATTACTTTAAATGTAAATGGACTAAGTGCCCAATCAAAAGACATAGAGTGCCTGAATGGATACAAAAACAAGACCCATATATATGCTGCCTATATATGACTCACTTAAGATCTAAAGACGGACACACAGACTGAAAGTGAGGGGATGGAAAAAGGTATTCCATGCAAATGGAAATCAAAAGAAAGCTGGGTAGCAATACTTACATCATACAAAACAGACTTTAAAACAAAGACTGTAACAAGAGACAAAGAAGGACATTACATAATGATCAAGGGATCAATCCAATAAGAAGATATAACAATTGTAAACATACATGCACCCAGACATAGGAGCACCTGAATATATAAAGCCAATATTAACAGACAAAAAGGAAGAAATTGACACTAACACAATAATAGTAGGGAACCTTAATATCTCACTTATATTAATGGACACATCAGACAAGAAGTCAATAAGGAAACACTGGCCTTAAGTGACACATCAGACCAAATGGGTTTATATAGAGAACATTCCTCCAAAAGCAGCAGAATACAAATTCTTTTCAAGTGCATGTGGGACATTCTCCAGGATATATTTATTACATGCTAGGCCACAAACCAAGTGTTAGTAAATTTAAGAAAACTGAAATCATATCAAACATCTTTCCCAACCACAATGCTAGGAGAGTAGAAATCAAATACAAGAAGAAAACTGCAAAAAAAACTAACAAGTGGAGGCTGAACAATATGCTGCTAAACAACCAGTGGATCACTGAAGAAATGAAAGAAGAAATAAAAATTATCTGGAGACAAAATGAAAACAATAATCCAAAATCTGTGGGATGCAGCAACAGCAGTCCTAAGAGGGAAGTTTATAGCAATAGAAGCCTGCCTCAGGAAAGAAAAATCTCAAACAACCTACCCTTACACCTAAAGGAACTAGAAAACGAAGAACAAACAAACCCAGAGTTAGTAGAGGAAAGAAGTAATAAAGAGTAGGGCAGAAATAAATGAAATAGAGACTAAAAAAAATAGAAAAGATCAATGAAAGTAAGAAGAGATAAACAAGATTGATAAACCTTTAGCCAAATTTATCAAGAAGAAAAGAGGGAAGGGCCTAAGGCAATAAAATCAGAAAAAGGAGAAGTTACAACTGATACTACAGAAATACAAAGGATCAAAAGAGATTCCTGTGAAAACTATATGCCAATAAAATGGACAACGCAGAAGCAGAGAACAAATTCCTAGAAACATATAATCTCCCAAGATGAATTAGGAAGAAATAGAAAATATGAACAGACCAATTACCGGTAATGAATCAGTAATTTTAAAAAACTTCCAACAAAAGTTCAGGACCAGATTGCTTCACAGGTGAATTCTACCAAATGTTTCGAGAAGAGTTAACACCTATCCTCAAACTATTCCAAAAAACTGCAGAGGAAGGAGTGATCCTAAACTCATTGTACGAAGCCAGCATCACCCTGATACCAAACCAAAGATATCACAAAAAATAAAATTACAGGCCAATATCACTGATGAACATAGATACAAAAATCCTCAACAAAGTATTAGCAGATTGAATCCACCAATACATTAAAAACACACAACATGATCAACTGGGAGCTTATTCCAGGGATGCAAGGATGTTTCAATCCACAAATCAGTGTGATATACCACATTAACAAATTGAAGAATAAAAATTATAGATCATTTCAAATAGGTGCACATAAAACTTTTGACAAAATTCAACATCCATTTATGATAACTCTTCACAAAGTGGGCAGAACATTCCTCAACATAATAAAGGCCATATATGATAAGCCCACAGCTAACATCATACTCAGCAGTGGAAAGCTGAAAGCATATCCTCGAGAGCAGGAACAAGGACACCCACTCTCACCACTTTTATTCAGCATAGTATTGGAAGCTGTATCCACAGCAATCAGAAGAAAAAGGAATCCAGATTGTAAAGGAATAAGTAAAACTGTCACTGTTTGCAAACGACATGATACATAGAAAACCTGGAAGATGCCACCAAAAAGCTACTAGAGCTCATCAATAAATTCAGTAAAGTTGCGGGATACAAAATTAATACACAGAAATCTGTTGAATTTCTATACACCAACAACAAACTATCAGAAAGAGAAATTAAGGAAACTCATTTACAATCGCATCAGAAAGAAAAGGAATAAATCTAAGGCAGTAAAAGACCTGTACTTGGAAAACTATAAAACACTGATGAAAGAAATTGAAGAGGACACAAACAGATGGAACAATATTCCATGTTCTTGGATTGGAAGAATTAATATTATTAAAATGACCATACTACCCAAGGCAATCTACAGATTCAGTGCAATCCCTATCAAAAACTAATGGCATGTAGTCTTTTTTTTTAAATTTTATTTTTTTATACAGCATGTTCTTATTAGTCATCAGTTTTATACACATCAGTGTACACATGTCAATCCCAATCTCCCAATTCATCACACCATGCCCCCACCCCCCCACCGTTTTGCCCCCCTTGGTGTCCATAGGTTTGTTCTCTACATCTGTCTCAATTTCTGCCCTGCAAACTGGTTCGTCTGTACCATTTTTCTAGGTTCCACATACACACGTTAATATACAATATTTGTTTTTCTCTTTGTGACTTCACTCTGTATGACAGTCTCTAGATCCATCCACGTCTCAACAAAAGACCCAATTTCGTTCCTTTTTATGGCTGAGTAATGTTCCATTGTATATATGTACCACATCTTTATCCGTTCGTCTGTCGGTGGGCATTTAGGTTGCTTCCATGACCTGCCTATTGTAAATAGTGCTTCAATGAACATTGGGGTGCATGTGTCTTTTTGAATTATGGTTTTCTCTGGGTATAGGCCCAGTAGTGGGATTGCTGGATCATATGGTAATTCTAATTTTAGTATTTTAATGAACCTCCATACTGTTCTCCATAGTGGCTGTATCAATTTACATTCCCACCAACAGTGCAAGAGGGTTCCCTTTACTCCACACCCTCTCCAGCATTTGTTGTTTGTAGATATTCTGATGATGCCCATTCTAACTGGTGTGAGGTGATACCTCATTGTAGTTTTGATTTGCATTTCTCTAATAATTAGTGATGTTGAGCAGCTTTTCATGTGCTTCTTGGCCATCTGTATGTCTTCTTTGGAGAAATGTCTATTTAGGTTTTCTGCCCATTTTTTGATTGGGTTGTTTGTTTTTTTAATGTTGAGCTGCATGAGCTGTTTATACATTTTGGAGATTAATCCTTTGTCCATTGATTCGTTTGCAAATATTTTCTCCCATTCTGAGTGTTCTCTTTTCGTCTTGTTTATGGTTTCCTTTGCTGTGCAAAAGCTTTGAAATTTCATTAGGTCCCATTTGTTTATTTTTGTTTTTATTTCCATTACTCTAGGAGGTGGATCAAAAAAGACCTTGCTGTGATTTATATCAAAGAGTGTTCTTCCTATGTTTTCCTCTAAGAGTTTTATAGTGTCCGGTTTTACATTTAGGTCTCTAATCCATTTTGAGTTTATTTTTGTGTATGGTGTTAGGGAGTGTTCTAATTTCATTCTTTTATATGTAGCTGTCCAGTTTTCCCAGCACCACTTATTGAAGAGATTGTCTTTTCTCCATTTTATATCTGTGCCTCCTTTGTCATAGATTAGTTGACCATAGGTGCATGGGTTTATCTCTGAGCTTTCTGTCTTGTGCCATTGATCTGTGTTTCTGTTTTTGTGTCAGTACCATATTGTCTTGATTACTGTAGCTTTGTAGTATAGTCTGAAGTCAGGGAGTCTGATTCCTCCAGCTCCGTTTTTTTCCCTCAAGACTGCTTTGGCTATTCGGGGTCTTTTGTGTCTCCATACAAATTTTAAGATTTTTTGTTCTAGTTCCATAAAAAGTGCCATTGGTAATTTGATAGGGATTGCACTGAATCTGTAGGTTGCTTTGGGTAGTATAGTCATTTTCACAATATTGATTCTTCCAATCCAAGAACATGGTATTATCTCTTGATCTGTTGGTATCATCTTTAATTTCTTTCATCAGTGTCTTATAGTTTTCTGTCTACAGGTCTTTTGTCTCCGTAGGTAGGTTTATTCCTAGGTATTTTATTCTTTTTGTTGCAATGGTAAATGGGAGTGTTTCCTTAATTTCTGTTTCAGATTTTTCATCATTAGTGTATAGGAATGCAAGAGATTTCTGTGCATTAATTTTGTATCCTGCAACTTTACCAAATTCATTGATTAGCTCTAGTAGTTTTCTGGTGGCATCTTTAGGATTCTCTATGTATAGTATCATGTTATGTACAAATAGTGAGTTTTACTTCTTCTTTTCCAATTTGTATTCTTTTTATTTCTTTTTCTTCTCTGATTGCCGTGGCTAGGACTTCCAAAACTATGTTGAATAATAGCGGTGAGAGTGGACATCCTTGTCTTGTTCCTGATCTTAGAGGAAATGCTTTCAGTTTTTCACCATTGAGAATGATGTTTGCTGTGGGTTTGTCGTATATGGCCTTTATTATGTTGAGGTAGGTTCCCTCTATGCCCACTTTCTGGAGAGTTTTTATCATCAATGGGTGTTGAATTTTGTCAGAAGCTTTTTCTGCATCTATTGAGATGATCATATGGGTTTTTTTCTTCAGTTTGTTAATATGGTGTATCACATTGATTGATTTGCGTGTATTGAAGAATCCTTGCATCCCTGGGATAAACCCCACTTGATCAAGGTGTATGATCCTTTTAATGTGTTGTTGGATTCTGTTTGCTAGTATTTTGTTGAGGATTTTTGCATCTATGTTCATCAGTGTTATTGGTCTGTAATTTTCTTTTTTTGTAGTATCTTTGTCTGGTTTTGGTATCAGGGTGATGGTGGCCTCATAGAATGAGTTTGGGAGTGTTCCTTCCTCTGCAATTTTTTGGATGAGTTTGAGAAGGATGGGTTTTAGCTCTTCTCTAAATGTTTGATAGAATTCACCTGTGAAGTAATGGCATTTAGTCTTTTGTGGAGACACAAAAGACTTGCAATATCCAAAACAATTTTGAGAAAGAAGAACAGAGCTTGAGTTGTCATGCTCCCTGTCTTCAGACTGTACCAAAGCTACAGTAATCAAAACACTATGGTACTGAAACAGAAACAGACACATCAATGAAGCAGAATAGAAAGCCCAGAAATAAACCCACGCACTTATGGTCAATTAATCTATGACACAGGAAGCATCAATATACAGTGGGGAAGAGACAGTCTCTTCAGTAAGTGGTGCTGGGAAAACCAGACAGTTACATGTAAAAGAATGAAATTGGAGCATTTTCCTGCACCATATACAAAAGTAAACTCAAAGTGTGGGAATTCCCTGGCGGTCCAGTGGTTAGGACTCTGCGCCTCCACTGCCAGGGGCCTGGGTCAGGGAACTAAGATCCCACAAGCCACACGGTGCATCAAAAAAAACAAAAAGTAAACTCAAAGTGGATTAAAGACCCTAAATGTGAGACCAGCAACCATAAAATTCCTAGAAGAAAACACAGGCAGAACACTCTTTGACATAAATCATAGCAATATTTTTTGTATCCATCTCCTAAAGCAAAGGAAACAAAACCAAAAATAAACAAATGGGACCAAATCAAGGTTTTGCACAGCAAAGGAAACCATCGACAAAACAAAAAGATAGCTTACCAAAATAGAAGATATTTGCAAATGATATGACTGATGGGTTAATTTACAAAATGTATAAACAGCTCATACAACTCAACATCAAAAAATCCAATCAAAAAATGAGTAGAGGGACTTCCCTGGAGGTCCAGTGGTTAAGACTCTGTGCTCCCAAATCAGGAGGCACAGGTTTGATCCCTGGTCAGGGAACCGGGATCCTGTAAGCCGAACAGCACGGCCAAAAAAAAAAAAAAAACGGCAGAAGACCTGAATAGACATTTTTCCAATGAAGACATACAGATGGCCAACAGGCACATGAAAAGATGCTCAACATTGTTAATCATTAGAGACATGCAAGTCAAAACCACAATAAGATAGCATCTCACACCTGTCATACTGGCTATCATCAAAAAGACCACAAATAACAAATGGTGGTAAGGATATGGAGAAAAGGGAACCCTTGTGCACTGTTGGTGGGAATGTAAATTGGTGCAGCCACTGTGGGAAACAGTATGGAGTTTCCTCAAAAAAGTAAAAATATTAGAACGACCATATGGTCCAGCAGTTCCACTCCACTCCTGGGTATATATCCAAAGAAAATGGAAAACACTAATTTGAAAAGGTACATTCACCCCAGTGTTCACAGCACCACTATTTAGAATAGCCAAGATATGGAAACATCCTAGGTGTCCATCAACAGGTGAATGGATAAGGAAGATATAGTATATGTATACAATGGAATACTGCTCAGCCATAAAAAGAATGAACTCTTGCCATTTGCAGCAACTCTTGCAACAATGAATAGGCTTGGAGTGTATTATGCTTAGTGAAATAAGTCAAAGACAAATAGTGTATAATATCACTTATATGTGGAATCTAAAAAATAAGACAAACTACTGACTATGACAAAAAAGAGACAGACTCAGATATAAAGAACAAACTAGTGGTTACCAGTGGGGAGAGTGAAGGGGGAGGGGCAACATGCGGGTGGGGGATTAAGAGGTACAGACTACTGTGTATAAAACAAGCTACCAGGATACATTGTAGAGTTCAGACAATATAGCCAATAGTTTATAACTAATTGGAGTATAACTTTTAAAAATTGTGAATCACTATGTTGTACATCTAAAACATATAATATTGTAAATCAACAATACGTCAATTAAAAAAAATGGAAAGAAAAAAATGAATGAATGTAACAAAACAGAAACAAATTCACAGATATAGAGAACAAACTAGTGGTTACTGATGGGGAGAGGGAAGGGAGAGGGGCAAGATAGGGGGAGGGGTTTAAGAGATAAAAACTGTATATAAAATAAGCTACAAGAATGTAAATATTCTACAGCACAGGGAATATAGCCAACATTTTATAATAACTTTAAATGGAGTATAATCTGTAAAAATTTTGAGGGTTTCCCTGGTGGCGCAGTGGCTGAGCGTCCGCCTGCCGATGCAGGGGACACAGGTTCGTGCCCCGGTCCGGGAGGATCCCACATGCCGCGGAGTGGCTGGGCCCGTGAGCCATGGCCGCTGAGCCTGTGCGTCTGGAGCCTGTGCTCCGCAACGGGAGAGGCCACAACAGTGAGAGGCCCACGTACTGCAAAAAAACCCACAAAAAAACAAAAAATTTTGAGTCACCATGTTCTATACCTGAAATTACTATAGTATCTTAAGTCAGCTATACCTAATTTAAAAATATATTTTCTCCTGGAAAAAAAAAAAAAATGAAGGTTCCTGGCAGTCTACTGCACTCACATCTGTGGAATCAGAATCTCCAAGTATGAGGCCAGGAACCTGTTTTTTTTACCTTGCCCAATTCTTCAAACTACTTCCATGTTCTCAGTTCGGTAAGAAGAAAGGCCATTAGTGGAGAGAATCAAGGAGAGGAGGTGTGGGAGTTCTGAGGAATCTGCAGGTTCACACATTCCCGCCCACTTGCTCTGATGCCTTCAGGCAATGTCCAGGCCTGGATGTTCTTTATTCCCCACAGCACCTAGCAAGCAGAGTGCTTGTACTCCTGGTTGTTGATCAAGTGAAACTGGATGAACACCTGCATTTGTATAAAGCAGGTTTCCCAACACCAATGCATTAAGCAGCCTCACATATTTAATTGGGCAATTTAACGGCACTGTGAAGACAGCAGTCTTGATCCTAGAACCAGGAGAACTGACTGATTCTTACCTGGTTCAACTGAGACCTAGGGAATTCAGTTGAATTGCTGAGTTAGGCCATAACACTGGAGCTCTTCAGGCTACAATGTTTTTGTTTTTTGTTTTTTGGTTGCATTGGGTCTTTGTTGCTGTGTACGCTCTAGTTTCTGCGAGCGGGGGCTACTCGGGGGCTACTCTTCGTTGCGGTGCGTGGGCTTCTTATTGTGGTGGCTTCTCTTGTGGAGCTGTAGGTGTGTGGCAGGTAGTAGCTGTAGTAGCTGTGGCATGTGAGCTCAGTGGTTGTGGCTTGTGGGGTCTAGAGCGCAGGCTCAGTAGTTGTGGCGCATGGGCTTAGTTGCTCCACGGCGTGTGGGATGTTCCCGGACCAGGGCTCGAGCCCGTGTCCCCAGTATTGGCAGGCGGGTTCTTAACCACTGCGCCACCAGGGAAGCCCTACAGTGTATTTTGAATATTAGAATATTATAGATCCAAAGAAACAGATTTGTATCAATAAAAGCTTTGTGTTCTTTCCCCAATGCATGTGTGTTTTTTTAAGAATTTATTATTATCATTATTAATTTTTTTGGCTGCATTGGGTCTTTGTTGCTGCGTGCGGGCTTTCTCTAGTTGCGGCAAGCAGTGGTTACTCTTCCTTGTGGTGTGCAGGCTTCTCATCGTGGTGGCTTCTCTTGCTGCGGAACATGGGCTCTAGGTGCACAGGCTCCAGTAGTTGTGGCTCACGGGCTCAGTAGTTGTGGCTCGCAGGCTCTAGAGCACAGGCTCAGCAGTTGTGGCGCATGGGCTTAGTTGCTCCACAGCATATGGGATCTTCCCGGACCAGGGCTCGAACCCGTGCCCCCTGCATTGGCAGGTGTATTCTTAACCACTGTGCCACCAGGGAAGCCCCTGCATATGTGTTTTAAATAGAGTTAGGGAATTCCCTGGCGGTCCAGTGGTTAGGACTCCGCACTTCCACTGCAGGGGGCATGGGTTCCGTCCCTGGACAGGGAACTAAAATCCCGCATGCCAACAAAAGTGAAAGCCTTTTATTTAAAAAAAAAAAAAAAGTTAGAGTTATAGTATGTATACAACTTCTAGTCTTCCTTGAAAAAGTGTCATAAGTATTTTTCGGTGTTAGTACTCGTTTGTTCATTGGTTTAGCAAACATTTGTCGCTGCTCCTGTGAGCTAGTCCTCCTGGATCTGGGGATAGGGAGAGAACACAAGAGGCCGCAGACTGGTGCTGGGTGAGGAGAATGAGGTTTGTTCTGGGACAGCTGAGAGGCATGAGATGCATGGTCTTAATGCTCAGAAGAGAGGGCTAAGCTAGAGATAAGGACTGGGGAGTCAGCAGCTTCTGGGTGAAACCATGGAGGTAGATGAGACTACCCAGGGACAATGGGTAAAGTGAGAATAAGGACAGGACAGCTCCCCATGGATTCCAGGCATATGTGGTGAAGGGAAGAATCTGTCCAAGAGACTGAGGAGGAAGTTTTAGGGAGATGAGAGAAAAAAGCAAAGAGATGTGAAGCTGAGGTGGAAAGAATTTTAGGGAGAAAGGGGTCGTTATTTCTTGGTGCCCCTGAGAAAGGAAGTGTGAATCCTCAAGCATTACTTGGATCAGGGGGCTTGGATTAATTGGATCAGTGCCAGCAATTTCAGTTGAGTGGCTCAGAAGCAATCTGGCAGTAGATTGAAACATAAAAGGGAAATAACAAAGGAGAGAAAACTTGTGTGCAATGATATGAAAAAGAAACTGAAAATTTGAAAGGATGATGTTTTTAAAATAGACCCAGATATTCTTGTGTTTGCTTCCTGCAAATGCCAGTGGATCTGGATTTGAGCACCCTCGTGAGAAACCACTGATTTAGTCCAAAGTTCTCAGTATGTAGTTTCCTGGGCCCCATCCTAGAATCTCTGAATGTGAGACCTAAGAATTTGCTTTTTTTTCTTCTGCCCACTCCTTGTGGCATGTGGGATCTTAGTTCCCCAACCAGGGGTCAAACCCCGGCTCACAGCAGTGAAAATGCTGAGTCTTAACCACGGGACCGCCAGGGAATTCCCTGGCGGTCCCGTGGTTAGGACTTCACGCTTTCACTGCTGTGGGCTCAGGTTCGATCCCTGGTCGGGGAATTAAGATCCCACAAGTCACTTGGCTTGGCAGAAAAAAAAAAAAAGAAAAAGAATCTGCGTTTTTGTTTTTGTTTTTGATTTGCGGTACGCGGGCCTCTCACCGTTGTGGCCTCTCCCGTTGCGGAGCACAGGCTCCGGACGCGCAGGCTCAGCGGCCACGGTTCACGGGCCCAGCCGCTCCGCGGCATGTGGGATCTTCCCGGACCGGGGCACGAACCCGTGTCCCCTGCATCGGCAGGCGGACTCTCAACCACCGCGCCACCAGGGAAGCCTGAATCTGCGTTTTTGAGACGCTCAACAGGCGATTCTTATGTTTTTCTAAGGTAGAAAAACTGCTGATGTAGTGTTAGTCATTTTCCTTTTCCCTCCAACTTGTAAATTAAAATTTTTCAAACTATAGAAAAGTTGGGAGGATAGCATAAGGAACACCTATATTCCTCTCACCTGGATTCACCAACGGTTGACATTTTGTCACATTTGCTTCCTCTCACCTTTTTTTTTTTCTGAATCATTTAAAAGTAGGTGCAAACATCATGACATTTTATCCCCAGATACTTCAGCAAGCATCTGCCAAACATAGGTCTTCTCCTGAGCAGCCACAGGACCGTTATCAAGCCTAAGAACATGAACGATTCTCCAGCACAGGCCAGCACTCAGTCCATACTCAAATTTCCCCAACTGGTCTAAAAAAAAAGCTTTTAGCTTTTTTCCTTCAATTTAAGATTCAGGCAACATTCATACATTTCATTTGATTGTTGTGTCTCTTTAGTCTGCCTTTTGTTTTTTGTGTGTGTGTGATACTTACATTTTTTTGAAGAGGCCAGCGTCTCTTGTACGAGGTCCTCCATGTTTATTTGTCCCCTGTTTTCCCTATGATTAAATTTAAGTTCCATGTATTTGGGAAGCCCGAGGTTATATCTTTTATTGGTGGTACCAAGTTTGGCCGCTTGTTCAAGGGGGTGACCATCAGACTGAGTCATCTGTGGAGTGATGCTTTGGGTCCCTGTGAACTTCCAGTTCCTTAGCCCCCTGATGGTCCTTGCCTGATTCGTTTGTGAGAGTGTGTGTTGCAAAATGGTAATTTTCTAATTTGCTCATTCCTTCTACATTTATTAGCTGACATTCTTCCTTAAAGAAGTTTTCTGTCTTAAAATTACTATAGAATAATAGTAATTTCTTTCCTTGTATTAGATTTCATTCACAGACTCCCATTTAAAATCTTTTAGATGCCAGATTGCATTCATTGTTTTTCCACTTTTGTTAAGCAAAGCCATTATAATTGCCGATATGAATGAGCTTAATTGGGTATGAGATGACAAACGCATCCACACTGAGAAATGTAGTTATAGCCCAAAGCTAGGAAACCTGATAACTTTAGCCTCCCTGACATAAACAGGGAGCCGTGTACAATCCAGGCTCCTGTATTTGGACAGAGATTAGCTCGCCGTCCTCATGACCACCTTACCAGGACCTTGGACTTGCAGCCACTGGCCCAGCCTTTCCTCTCACTTCCTATTTGATTACCAGGCTCCACCAACTTTTCTGACCTCACAGCTCCCACAGGTGCCTGCTCCCAGCGAATCCCTTTGCAAAGACCAGGGTTTATATTTGGTTTTTAGGACTCTGCATATTCAGATTAGCTGGGATATGTTTGATTTTCCTCAGCAGTGTCTCAAGAGATTGCCATTCTTCTGAGAACTTCTCTATATCCTGAGAGACATGTTCTACTAATATAGGGCTTTTCTTATCCCTTGACTTTCTGTCCACATCATCAACTTTTTCTTCCTTTCTCACTCAGAACCAGGGTTTCCTTACCATAATGGTCTGTGAACTTTTCTCCCTTTTTACAAATGCAATACTGTTTATTAGACAAAAATCAATAAATACCAATGAGCAAAAAAATATAACATTTTGGATCCTCTTAGTATGGGTTGGGCACTTTATATAACTCATTTAAGATTGACAACAAACTTACGATTTGTGTTATCCTCATTTTTCCTTCCTTTGCAGTTGAGGAAAATGAGACTTGAGGTTAAATGACTGGCTTAGGGGTCATAAGCTAATAAGTTGCAGAGTTGATTTTCAAACCACAGCCAACACTTGTTTATATTACCCTTCCAGAGCTTTTTCTATATATCAATACAAATATATAAACATGCAGAAAATACACTTCAACAGCATTCTTTTTAATCCAGTGTCATTCTCTTTCCCCTCCTCCCGGCCCTATCCCCAGGATCGACGAGAACGTGCTGGGAGCCCAGCTGGATGTTGAGGCCGCCCACTCAGAGATCCTCAAGTACTTCCAGTCGGTCACCTCCAACCGGTGGCTTATGGTCAAAATCTTCCTCATCCTCATTGTGTTCTTCATCATCTTTGTGGTCTTCCTTGCCTGAACCCTCTCCACTCTGAGGCACTCCATGGGGGTTTGGAACCCTCCTGGGAGGGCAGGTGGCCAGAGCTGCCACTGAGCCTGTGCAGGATGCTTGGGAGAAAGGCCCTGCTTCCTTCGAACTGCTAAGAATGGCCACTGCCCCCAATCCCCCACTCCTTTCCTCTGGCCACCCTGTCCTCCCCTCCCCACCCTCCAGCCCATGAAACACACACGGTTCTGGATTTGGACTCTGCTGTGAAGTGGCTGGAAGGGAGCAGAGGCCAACTGGGGGCTCATCACGCAGGTTGTCTCCACTAGGAGATTTTTATAAACCCTCCCCAGCCTGTCGCAAAAGAAACTTTGGCAGCAAGGGGAGGTGATGTCCTTCCTCACCTTCCTGAGAGTGAGGAAAGGAAGTGAAACTGGCCCAGGGACCAACTTTCCCATCTGGATTAGAATTTGACCTCTTCTTCCTCTCTTCACCATGTGAGGCAGGGGGCCCTGAGCCCCTCGGCTGCCTGCATAACCCCAACTTTGGCTGCAGGTGACTCTCAATCTGCCAAATGTGCTGCAGCCTGTTTTCTCCCAATTACAACAAGACTGTCAGCCTCACTAGCCATGTCGTCATTTTTGGGTGGGAGCGTCAGAAGGCCTAGGCAGCAAGTGGAGTGAGCCCACTGCCCAATATTATAACTGAAAGGGTTGGGCTGATGGCCCCAAGGGGCCAGGCTTTGGGCTCCATGCACACAGCTGCCTCCAGCAGGGGATAACCAAGTGCAGCAGCACTTAATTAGCATGGAAACTTCCCTTCAAAGCGGGGAGCAGGATCTCAGAGTGGGTCTCTGATGGGTGGCAACTTCAGGACCATCTCCAGAAGTATTTGGACCTGTTTCATCTGCATCCTCCAACCAGCTGGCCCCACATTTTCCTTGGGCTGGATGAAGCAGGAGTTCTGCCTGCTGCCAGGAGTGAAAGGTGAAGAGAAGTGTTTGTTCGCAGCTCCAGCTGAGGCTCGTGGTCCCCTCGAAGCCCCTCACCAAATCCAAGCTAGTCACACGAGAATGAAGTAGAGACCTGCCTGGAACACCTACCCTCCAGGGAGGTCAATATGCTTGTCAGTCCCGAGCAGGACCCACGACCACATCGTGCCAAGGTCACCGGAGTTCCCCCATTTCACACACCCAAAGGAAGCTCAAGCTATAGCGAGGACCATCACCATCACACTGGGCTGGCCATAGCACTTTGCGGGGGGGGGGGTTGTCTAGGAGAGCCCAGGTCTTTCCTAGGCCTGGTGTTTTAATATTTCCTCTCCCCTTGGCCTGTGTTCAGAGGGTGGTCTTCCTTGCATCTTCACTGCCCAGTTGACCCACGAGGTGGGTTTAGCACAGCACATCGGTGGTGGGTGGGGCGGTCTGTGAAGACGACCAAAGCCTGACAAATGCAGTTTTTCTCATTTGACTCTGCAACTCTTCTTGGGGGAACGCAGAGATAGGAAGCTTATTTCATAAATATTTGTTGAGTTTCCGCTACGTGCTAGGTATGGTACTGAGCCAGGTGCTGGAGAAAAAAGCCATGAATTAGTCAAGTCCCTGCTCTCTTGGAGCTTACCTTCTAGTTTTCTATTTTTATAGGCGAGGAAAGCACGGCATAGATAACGCAGATGGCAAAGGGCTGGGCTGAGCTGAGACTTAAGCCCTGGCTGGATCCCCGTAGGGGTCTATGAGCGGTCACTCCCACTCCAAGGCCCTTGGTCTCCCATTCCTCGGCAGCACTTCTTGTGGCTCCTCTTCCCTGTTCCTCTTGGAATCCTGGGCTGTAGCGTCCAGCTCTCTGCTTGAGCCCCTACCTTTGTGGTGCTGGTCTAGCGGCGGACGGATGCGAGTAGGGGGCGGGGCGAACTCGCGGTAACTCTGGGCTGCGCGAGCTCGGGTCTTGGGCGGGGCGTGCAGCGCCAAGTCCCGCCCCCGGCGCGTCTGCTCGTCGGATGCGTACGCACATGTCCCAGCGGCCCCGCCTGTTATTGTAGGACGTCGGCTGTCTGTGACGAGCTCGACCCCATAAAAGCGGTGGCACCCAGCGCAGGAGCACTTCGCCTTGGAGCGCCTAGGCGTTCGGACGTTGGGCTGGGTTGCGGCCCGCGACAGAGCCCTCCCTTTCTCGGTGTGCCATGGCGGACGAGGGGAAGTCGTACAACGGTCAGTGCCGGCCCTTGGGTTGGGGAGCGGGACGATCTGGGCTCAGCTGGGCAGCGCCGGCCTAGGCCGCAGCGCCGGGGCGTGAGGCCGCGAGGGGCCCGGCGTCCGCGGGGAGCGGCGGTGCTCGGCGCCGGCCCGGGGCGAGGCAGCCCGGGGGTTTGGCTGAACTTGAGGGTGGGTGCCCGACTTGTTAATTCCGGAATCCTGGCGTTGCGAGCACCTGCGGCTCGAAGCCGGTGGCTCGGCAGCGTGGTGATGAGATTCCTTTGAACTTTGTGGATGGTTGATACCTGTCAGTTCAATTTGGCTGCCAGACTCTTTAATGTGAGTCGGTGCCCTGCTCTTGGGCCGCTGGTGCCCTATTTTCTACCGCGCGTCCAGTCGGTCTTGCCCCCTTCCCCTCCCCCCCACCCGCCGCGGCTTTGGCTTAATATTTTAGACCTACACACTAACTCGATGTTCTAGTCCGAACACTACATTGGGTTTTAGTCCAGAGTAGTGGTTAAGAGCACACGACAGCCGAGGTTTCAATCCTGAGTTGGCTATGCCAATCTTGAGTGAGTTAAACACTCAGGCCTGATTTTCCACCCCTTTAATAAGGATAGAAACAGTACCTACCCCCTGAGTTTGTCTCCGTGTGTGCGTTAAAACGAGATGGTTCGTGTCAAGTGCCTGGAGCATAGTGCCTGGCATTGGAGAAAGCCCTCAATGAACGTTAGCTGCGCTTTCTATTCATTTATTATTTTTTCCCTAGGGTCATTTCTTGAGGTTCATTGTTTGCAGAGTATTACGCATTAGACAGACCTTTTTGGGTAATCATGCGTCTTTTTTAAGAAGCCATTCCTACCCACCAGGGTTCAGAGGATCATATTCCTGGAGAACATTTGAGGACCCTTGGTGAAACACCCTAGCTGCCACTAGAACCTGAATTTAGGAGTTGTCTCCTGAGTTAAGAGGCATTTCTGACCAAGGAAACAAAGAGCTCACTCCCTAAACTTCAGAGTGGCAGTTTGAGAATAAGGCTTTCAAAAGAAGCTCTTAAATTGGTCATATTTGTAACTGATGTTTGTACTGTATAGGCGAAAGAGGTATTGTTTACTGAAAGCTAATGTAATCATTGTGATTGGTTTTCTGAGATGTGAGAGAGGTCACCTTGGGATTAAGTAGATTTGGGTGGGCTGACATCTGATTTCAGGTGACTTTCAGGGAGTCTGAGTTGTGTCCAGTTACACTTGGGTCACTCACACTTCCACATTCACTTAAGAGTGGCAGTTTAAGAACAAGAATTTTATTTATTTAGTTTTTTTTAGTAAGGTTGATTTACAGTATTATGTTAGTTTCAGGTGTATGACATAGTGATTCAGTATTTGATAAATTTGATTCCATTAAAAGTTATTACAAAGTAATGGCTGTCACTGCCCATGCTGTACAATGTATCCTTGTTGCTTATCCATTGTATATTTAGTAGTTTGTATCTCTTAATCCCATAACCTTATCTTGCCCCTCCCCACTTCTGTCTCCCCAGTGGTAACCACTAGTTTGTTATCTATATCTGTGAGACTGTTTCTGTTTTGCTGAATATATTTATTTTTTAGATTCCACATGTAGGTGCTATCATACAATAATTGTCTTTTTCTGTCTGACTTATTTCACTAAGCATAATACCCTCCAAGTCCATTCATGGTGTTGCAGTGGCAAGATTTCATTCTTTTTTATGACTGAGTAGTATTCTGTTGTGTATATATGTACCCCATCTTCTTTATCCATTAGTCTCTTGATGGACACTTGGGTTGCTTCCATATCTTGGCCACTGTAAATAGTGCTGCTATGAACTTTGGGATGCATGTATCTTTATTTTTCCCCCCTGAACACAAGTGAAGCTCATATGGTATATAACACAGGGAACTCTACTCAGTGCTCTGTGACCTAAATGGGAAGGAAATCCAAAAAAGAGGGGATATATGTATACATATAGCTGATTCACTTTGCTGTACAGTAGAAACTAACACAGCATTGTAAAGCAATTAAACTCCAATAAAAATTTAAAGATTTAAAAAAAAAACAAGTGAAGCTTATATGTTTTCTTCCCTTTTTCTTAGTTTTGATGTTTTCCTTTTTTTTTAATTTTTATTTTACATTAGCGTATAGTTGATTTACAATGTTGTGTTAGTTTCAGGCGTACAGCAAAGTGATTTAGTTATACATATATCTATTTTTCAGATTCTTTTCCCATATAGGTTATTTCAGAGTTTTGAGTAGAGTTTCCTGTGCTCTATGGTAGGTCCTTGTTGATTATCTGTTTTATATATAGTAGTGTGTATATGTTAATCCCAACCTCTTAATTTATGCATGTATCTTTTTGAGTTAGTATTTTTTGTTTTTTCCAGATATATAACCAGGAGTGGAATTGCTGGATCATATGGTAGCTCTATTTTTAGTTTTTTGAAGAGAGAACAAGACCTAAAAGAAGCCCTTAAATTGGTCATATTTGTAACTGATGTCTGTGCTATATAGGCAAAAGAAGTATTGTTTACTGAGAGCTGATGTAATTATTGTGATTGTGATGTAACTATTGTGACTGATCAAATTTTCAGTGAGGGTAGTAGACTTAGGGAATGAACTTATGGTTACTAGGGGGGAAGGGTGGGGGGGCAGGGATAGTTAGGGAGTTTGGAATTGACGTGTACACACTGCTCTATTTAAAATGGATAACCAACGAGGACATACTGTATAGCACAGGGAACTCTGCTCAGTATTCTCTAACAACCGAATTGGGAAAAAAATTTGAAAAGGAATAGATAACATTTATATGTATAACTGAATTACTTTGTTGTACACCTGAAACTAACACAACGTTGTTAATCAGCTATACTCCAATATAAAATTAAAAGTTAAAAAAAATTTTGAGTGGGATTAAGTAGATTTGGGAGGCTGAGAAAAGCAGACTTCAGACGACTTTCAGGGGCTCTGAGTTGTATCCAGTTAAACTTGGGACACTCGCACTTCCACATTCTGCTGCTTCTTTCTATAGTTCCAGTTTCTGCTTCATTTTTCTAAAGACTTTACACAGTTTTCCAATCATTTTCCCCTGTTGCTGCCATCCCACGGAGAGGGTTCTTTCCCTGGACAGGCAGAAGAGTTTGCACAGAGGTGGTCTCTGTAGTGAGTGTGTATCTCATCTGATAGTGCCGGGTGCCGGATGCTGTGGTTGCCAGGCAAGGTAGCTGAACCAGTGATGTATTTTCTCATTTAAAATTCTGTTCCCAACCCCAGAGCACGATGATCGTGTTGGTTTCCCTCAAAGAAGAAAGAAAGGCCGGGGCCCCTTCCGGTGGAAGTATGGTGAGGGGAACCGGAGGTCTGGAAGAGGAGGTTTCGTTGTTCGGTCTTCCCGCCTTGAGGAAGAGAACAGAGATGTGGCAATGAGCGATGCCCAGGATGTTTCCCGAGTACGATAGTAAGTAACCAGTTGATCTGGTTTGAATTTATCGACCCCCTCATTTATGTAGCCCTCTTACTGTCCATGTCATTTCTCTTCCCGCCTGGAAGAGAGAGAAATGCCAGGATCTGCTTAATGGTTGAGCAGTCTTAGTTGTGGTCCTGGTAACAGTGCAGGAAAGTCTTTGAGAAGACATTCCTGACCTTTCTGAGTGTTCTATTCTCTCCCTCCCCACAGCAACCCCTATGCTGCACGACCCAACCGTAGGGGTGATAATTGGCACGAGCGGTCTCGAATTCATGTTACTGTGCCTCTGCGGAGAGATAGAGCTCCTCCAGAGAGGGGAGGGGCTGGCACCAGCCAGGATGGGACCTCAAAGAACTGGTTTAAGATTACAGTGAGTATCTTGGAAAGTACATGGTGCAGGGGAGCTATAGGGGGCTGGGCTCAGAGTTAAGGTGTTTACTTTTCACATTAAAAAATCAGTGTTCTCAGCTGTTAACTCCACAATCAGGTAACCATTCTTTCTCCTAAGAGTCAATATCTTAGAACACCTAAGAGCAGGTTCAGAAAAGGAGAAGGGGACAGGTAGGACGGGGAGGCCATCTAAAGGGAAATGCGGTAACTGCGGTTGGGAGGTGGAATAACGCCTCCACATGTCTCCATCTGACTCAAGCTGAGTGTGGAGCTGGGGGTCCCTTGAGTTCTCTCAGGGGCAGGCAGGTTATAAATGATGTCTTGGAACTTTTAGAATCAAACAATTTGAATCTTTTGAGGAATAATAAGTATAAATGGACAGAAAGGAGGTTAAGGAGTTCGTGTTTGGCTTGAGTAGAAACCCTTTTTTTTGGCCACACCGTGCAGCTTGTGGGATCTTCTTAGTTCCCCCACCAGGGATTGAACCCGGACCACCAGGGAGTTCCCAGAAAACCTTTTTTTTTTTTTAAATATTTATTTGGCTGCACCGGGTCTTAGATGTGGCATGCGGTCTAGTTCCCTGACCAGGGATCGAACCTGGGCCCCCAGCATTGGGAGCGAGGAGTCTTAACCACTGGACCGCCAGGGAAGTCCCCCCAGAAACCCTTTAATTGACCGTTTCTTCAGAGCTTGGCAGATGATACGAAAGGAGGACTAGAGTGGGTCTGCTGTTCAGTATTAGTTATGTGTTGTTCCCTTCTCTTCTCTTTCTCTCATCTAGATTCCTTATGGCAGGAAATATGACAAGTCATGGCTCCTGAGCATGATTCAGAGCAAGTGCAGCATCCCTTTCACTCCCATTGAGGTAAGAGAAGGCCCAGGTGTGTGGCTGGGGACCAAGGAGCAGGTGGAGGTACCATCTGCACGGGGGTGCTCTGGGCTCCCAAGTCCAATGCTGTTGTTTTCTCTTCTTGCAGTTTCACTATGAAAACACACGGGCCCTGTTTTTTGTTGAGGATGCCAGTACTGCCTCTGCATTGAAGGCTGTCAACTATAAGATTTTGGATCGGGAGAACCGCAGGGTATGTGTGAAGGGCCTGGCTTGGTTGGGGGTGGGGATTGGTGCTCAGGGCATGGACTGGGTCTTGGTCCTGGGGCTTAGGCCTCCCTGGAGTTCACCGTGCCCATGCGTGTCTCCCCTGCAGATATCTATCATCATCAACTCCTCTCTTCCACCCCACACTGTGCAGAACGAACTGAAGCCAGAGCAAGCAGAGCAGCTAAAGGTGAGGCAGCCGCAAGGGATGGGTGCTTCCACCCGAGTCCTGCCAGTTCTCACCCTCCACCCATGCCCACACGCAACTCCAGTGACCGCTGAATCCTTTGTATTCCTCTGTAGCTGGTCATGAGCAAACGATACGATGGCTCCCAGCAAGCACTTGACCTCAAGGGCCTCCGTTCAGACCCAGGTATGGTTGATAGCAGTAATTCTCAGATGGGTGGCGGCAGAGGGGGATCTGTCAGGCAGGGAACATTTGAGGCTGGTTTGGTGGGAACGCTGGCCTGGGTGAGCCCTCTCAGACTTCCCTTTCCTTCCTGAAGATTTGGTGGCCCAGAACATTGATGTTGTCCTGAATCGTAGAAGCTGTATGGCAGCCACCCTGCGAATCATTGAAGAGAACATCCCTGAGGTGAGGCCTTTGTCCCACTAGGTGGGAGGAAGCAGGGTGGGATAGATAGATAGATAGGATGGGGTTGGGAGGCAGGTTTGTTTCAGATTCCCTTGCTGCTGGTGCTTCCTCTAAATTCTTCTCTCCCCACAGCTGTTGTCCTTAAACTTGAGCAATAACAAGCTGTACAGGCTGGATGACTTGTCCAGCATTGTGCAGAAAGCACCCAATCTAAAGATCCTTGATCTTTCTGGAAATGAGGTGAGATTGAGAGCCTGTTTGTGTTTTGGATGGGGTGGGCAGAGGGTGGAGAGAGCTTGCCTGGTGGCAGCAAGAGGCGAGGGAGGGCATTTAAGGGATGAGGTGGGGCTTGGGGGTGGGAGGAATCTAGCTGGCTCCCTTTACCAGCATGTCTTTCCCGCCTTTTCTCCCCATCCTTTGCAGCTAAAGTCTGAGCGGGAGTTGGACAAGATAAAAGGGCTGAAGCTAGAAGAGCTGTGGCTTGACAGAAACACCCTGTGTGATACCTTTCGAGACCAGTCCACCTACATCAGGTCAGTTTTAACCTCTGTCTCCCCTCCTGGGAACCTTCACCCCCTAGGAGGCTGAGCTGATGCACCCTGACCAGTGCCCGTCTGCAGACGTGCAGCCCTGAGCTGGAACCACCTGTCCTTGGGGAGGATCATGTGCTCCTCCCTTTTGTCCATCCGTGACACCCAGCTTTGCCCCAGGCCTCCTTTCCTTTCTTCTCACCTTTCTGCCTGTTTGCTGGTTCTGTGGCTTTTCTCCTTCCTTCCTGAACACAGGGTTTTCTACACTCCCCCTACCCTGTTGTTCCATGAAGAGCAGCTCCCTTTTTTACCGTGGCTAGGGGTCATATCTTGTATATCATGCCCCATACATGGAGTTGCTTTGAGCCAAGAGCCTGGTATCCCTGGGCAGAGAAAGCCCTCCCTCCCTGGGACTTCCTGCTGATGGAAGTTCTTCCTTCCTCTGTCCTGCAACGGCCCCTCTTGCCCTTTTGCCAAGAGGCGCTCTCTTCTCACAATCTCCTTGCCCAAGGCTGGTGCCTGGGCTTTCCTGCCCACACTGAGGTTGAGGCCTCCTGGTGGCTGGTGCCGTGCAATCGGTCTCTCTTGCCCAGTGCTGTAAGCTGGGCCCTCCCTGGAGGAGAAACCTGGGTTCCCGAAGACATGTGACCAGAGCCGGGGCCCCGCCAGTTGGCGAGGGAATCCCAGGGCAGGTGCTGGGCGTGGAGGCCACGGGGGCATAGGCTACCAAGGTGACAGAGAACTGACCTTCTCTGGGGGCGCTGCACCTCGCTCACTCGCACACCTCACATCTCCCTGCTTGGCCCCGGAGGATGGCTGGTTAGCCAGAGACGGGTAAGATTCCTCAGGGAAGGAACAACCTAAGACAGGCACAGTCGCAGAGGGGCCATCAGGAGAGAACTTGGGGGCCAACAGAGGTGGGGCACAGACCCTCACCCCCCCAACTTTGCAGGGGCCTGAACCCTCACCCCTTCTGAGGGAGGTCTCCTGTCCCCATGGCTGCTTCGCTTCCCACGCCCAGCTCAGATGGGAACCCAGGTAGCAGACAAGAGACCTGGCCAATAGCAGCTGCTCTCCCGCCGCAGCAGGGCTTTGTTTCCCATTTCCTCCGTGGACCACAGGGAAGAGGGAGCTGAAAGAAAGGGCTGTGTCAGGTGGCTTCTTCCTTTGTTCTCCCTCTTCTTTCTAAATGACTCTTTGCCGTGTAGTGCTTTCGCTTTTCCTTTGCTTTCTCTTTCCTCTTTCTCTCTCCTCGCCAGTATCGGCCCCGTCTCCTTGGCTCCTTCCTCTCCTGCCTTTTCTCTCTCTTCTCCGTTTCGTCCCCTCGCTGCTTCCTTGGCCTCATCTCCTCCTGAGCCCTGCCTTGCTCATCTCCCTGCCCCAACATCCTGTGCCATTTCTGCGGTGTGTTCTGGTCTTGGCCGTGGCCAGACCTGGCAGAAGTGATGGATACCTGTTGAGGCAGTGGAGCCCCTGGGCTCCCACCCCATTCCCTCCTCCCGGGGGCTGCACAGGTGAGTAGGTGGAAGGTAAGGGGGGCAGGGAGGGAAAGGAGGTCCTGGCTTAAAGCTTGGGCCGGGAGTGCTGCTTCTGTGGCATGCTCAGAGTCACTCAGAGAAGAGAGGGTCGTCCTCCGAGGCAGTCATTTCTGGGTGCCCAGGAGAGGTGGGGAGTTGGGACCATTTTTCCTGGAGCTCAGAGGCTGGGAAAGAGTGAGGACAAGAGGGTGGGATGGGCTGTCCCTCGGGCATTGGTATATTCACCCCTAGAGCAGCCCAGGAGGCACGGTGGCTCTGAAACATCACTCATTTCTGTCCCATTCTTGACAGCGCCGTTCGAGAGCGATTTCCCAAATTATTACGCCTGGTAAGTACCTAACTTTTTTCATTCTCTTCTAAGGAGCATAGCATCTCGCACCCTCAAAGTCTTGCCTAACGTGTTTGTATGATCGCTGATTTGGGGACATGGAGCCCTTTGAGAATCTGACAAAGTCTCTAATCCTTTTTTTTTTTTTTTTTTTTTTCCCTGGTTGTGGGGTGGGGGGAATCAAGCCATTTTATTGAGGACCTTTGAGGGAGGGTTGAAGGGCCGGTAGAACAATGAGATCTGACATCCTTCTCCCAGCTGGGATCTCCCCAGCTTCACAGTCGCTGAAAATATAATCATTCTTCCCAGAAAAACACCTGTAGACAAAAGTTGCATCTATCAGGATTCATGGACCCTTGCCATGTCTCTTTTACACTTGACCTGTGACCCCTCACTCTTAGTTCTCCCATCTGAGTGCTCATCCAGCCTTTTCTGTCTGGTTTATATCGTCGGCTGCCACTTTCTTTCTGCAGGACGGCCATGAGTTACCCCCACCGATTGCCTTTGACATTGAAGCCCCCACAGTGTTACCTCCCTGCAAGGTGAGTGGAGGGGGCCGCAGTTGGGGGCACAAGAGTTAGCGCTCACGTTGGGAGGAGAGTCCTGGTTACGTGGTCCTAATATCTGTTTGATTCCAGGGAAGCTACTTTGGAACAGAGACCCTGAAGAATCTGGTCCTGCACTTCTTGCAGCAGTGAGTATCTCAGGTCACCTCAGGCTGGGGAGCGGTGGGCTAGCCCCAGCACAGCTCGCTCTCGGGAGCTGTCGGTCACTGTGCGGCCCCAGATTGTGGAGCTCAGGCTTTCCCTTTTGTTTTCCTCGTAGGTACTATGCGATATATGACTCCGGAGACCGGCAGCAGCTCCTGGATGCCTACCACGATGGGGCCTGCTGCTCTCTGAGTATTCCTTTCACCCCCCAGAACCCTGCCCGGTGAGTGTCACATCCCAGAACCTGCCCAGGACCAGAGTTTCTCAGCAAATACAGGCCAGCACGTGCACATGCACACCGTTCTGACCACTGCCTCCTTTTTCTCCTGTTCCCCCCAGAAGCAACTTAGCTGAGTACTTCAAGGATAGTAGGAATGTGAAGAAGCTTAAAGACCCTAGTAAGTGTGTGATGTGAGCAGAACAGGTTGGGAGAAGGGGATGGGAAGGGGCTGAGTGTGGGCTGAGTGTGGCAGCTGCTCACCTTGGCTTCCCCTCCTCCCACAGCCCTGCGGTTCCGGCTGCTAAAGCACACACGTCTCAATGTTGTGGCCTTCCTCAATGAGTTGCCCAAAACTCAGCATGACGTCAGTTCCTTCGTGGTAGACATAAGCGCCCAGACAGTGAGCACCTATGTCTTCCTTGGCAGAAGGGCGGAATTGGGGAAGGGGCGGTTAAGAGGCAGGGAGGACTCGGGCTCTGGCTGGGAGCCTACGTGGTACCCGATGCTGCTGCTTCTCTTTCAGAGCACGTTGCTGTGTTTTTCTGTCAATGGGGTCTTCAAAGAAGGTGAGGGTCTTTGGAGTGCCGAGTTTGCAGAGTGGTCCCTTTCCCAGCTAGTCGTTCTCAGCACTCTTAGCTTCCCAGCTACCTTCTCTTCTCTCTTCTTCCTTGACCTCCTTCTCTCATTCTTCCCCCCAAGCCTACCCTCTCCACCTGTCTTTTCCTGTCTGGGATATGGGAAAAGCCTGAGGTTTAGAAGGACACAGACTTTGGAGTCAGGCAGGTCTGAGCTTCCATCCCAACTTTGGTCCTCTGTGTCTGTGGGCAATTTACATTACCTCTGAGCCTGAGTCTTTATTTGTGAAAGGAAGGGGGTTAGTAATAGCCATCTCACAGTGTTGTGGTGAGTAAGTGAAGTGATGTACGAGATGCTTGACACCGGGCCTGGCACACACACACTCCACTAGTGGGATAACAGTGTTGTTGTTATTACTGTCCTCCCTGACCTCTGATACTCCTCCCCACTGTGCTCCCCTGTGCACACATAATCATCCCTGTCTGGCCCACTTAGGGTTCTTTGTATCAAATGAGACCATGATTTTTGAGGAGCTGTTTGAAAACATAAAACATGAGTGACTCTGACAGGTTGTCACCATTGTTATCATTGCAGTGGATGGAAAATCTCGGGACTCTTTGCGAGCCTTTACCCGGACATTCGTCGCTGTTCCTGCCAGCAATTCAGGGTGAGTGTTGGACTTACCGTATGGGGTCCCAGTCCCAATCCATGGCCACCACTGTGAAGATTGGGGAGGGTGGAGTCGGTCCTCTGGGTATCTTCAGACATTCAGAAACGCAGGGGGTGATCAGAGGAGGGTCACATAGTGGTGACGAGCTTGGCTCTGGAGTCCAGCTGTCTGGGGTTTTCATCCTGGCTCCACCACTTCTAGCTTAGGGCAAGTTTCCTCATTTGAAAAGTGGTTTAACAATATTCACTTCCTAAGTCTGTTGTGAAGATAAATGAGGGTTGGGGGAGAATGTATAATTCTAGTGTGTTTGGTAGATAATCCCATACATGGAGTCCATGGGAAAGGGAGGAAATGAAAAAGGGACCTCGTGGGTATTGAAAGGATCTGAGTGTCAAGTGAGAATAGGAATGATGTTGGGAGGATGAGGTTATCTGTCTGTCTGTCCAGCTGTCTCAGGTGCTTTTTGTCCCCAAGGTTGTGCATCGTAAATGATGAGCTGTTTGTGCGGAATGCCAGTCCTGATGAGATCCAAAGAGCCTTTGCCATGCCTGCACCCACACCTTCTTCCAGCCCAGTGCCCACCCTCTCCCCAGAGCAGCAGGAAATGGTGCAGGCATTCTCTACCCAGTCTGGCATGAACCTTGAGTGGTCCCAGAAGTGAGTACTGGACATGTGTAGGAATAAGGGTGAACTGGGATAGGGCTGCTGGTGAATAATGACTGCCCTTAAAATTTTTAAAGCCAGAACTTTTTTTATTACTTAAAGAAAAAAGACGGTCCATAAAAAAATTTTCTCTATGCATACATTAGCATAACATTTAAAGTCAAAATGAAGTCCCTCTTTTATACTGTTCTGCAACATACTTTACTTATCCCATGAACATCCTTCCCTATTAGTATAAAACTCACCTTAGTCTCATTTCTGTTAGCTATTTAATAGAAATAGGCTATTTAATATTTCTTTGTAATCGAAAGACCATTGATAGATGGATTTTTACCAACTTTTCATTTGTATAAAGAGTGCAAGAATGTATGTAATTGTTGGTGAGTGTTTCCATAGAATGGATGTTGAAGTGGCATTTAGAGATCAGGGTGACTGCGTCTTGGTTCTAATGGAGGTGCCTGTTCTTGCCCTGATCCAGGTGCCTTCAGGACAACAACTGGGACTACACCAGATCTGCCCAGGCCTTTACTCATCTCAAGGTAAGATTTGGGAATAGGTGGCTAAAAGAGATTTCCAGGCCTTCAAGAGGGTCACGGAGGCTTGGGACGCGGGCATGGGCCACCTGGCTCTACTGACCTTTTATTTTTTCTCTAAGGCCAAGGGCGAGATCCCAGAAGTGGCATTCATAAAGTAATCCATAGTCATGCCCCAGAAGATCCCTGTAAATAGCCCTTGTCTGTCCTGATGTCTCCTCTTCGGCCCCTGTGACTGTGACTGCTGGATCCCTCTCCTTACCTGCCTTCTTGAAGACTTCGGGAAGATTGAGCCTCCCTGGTGCCAGGAAGCCAAAGCTTACTTTGTAGAACTGACACTAAACTACCCGAAGGACTTAGGTGCTTTGTGTACTTATCCCAGGATCCTCCCTACTTTTTAAGATAAAGAGTGATACTGTATTTTGTGTCCAGTGTGCTGGGTTATTTTAGCCTTGCCCTTCGCAAGCCCGGGCGGGGCCGACAGATGGACTCCGAGGGGGCGCGGGCGGGGCCAGCGGCAGGAAGTCCCGCCCCGGAAGCGGCGCCGCTCAGGGGCATGGCGGCTCTCGGGCGGCGGTGCCGTGTGCGGCTGTTCTTAACGCTGCAGTCCCTTGCCGCGCGCAGGGCTCTGCATGACGTGGCCCCGCCACGGGACGTGCTGCTCTTCGAGCACGAAGGGGGTCGCTTCTTCGCCGTCCTCGGGCTGTTCTGCGCTGGCCAGGGCGTCTTCTGGGCTTCCCTAGCCATTGCCGCCTTGGCCCGCCCGCCGGCCTCCACTCGGCCTCCAGACGCCGAGTCTCCAGGCCGCGGCCGCCTGGACCTGCGCTCCGCGCTCTGGCGCTACGGCCTTGCCGTCGGCTGCGGCGCCATCGGTAAGGTGTGGTTTGCCTTCCCGGCATGGGTCGAGGAGGGCGGGCACAATCCTCTCCGCTTGGGCAAGAAGAGTAAGGGGCTCCCGACCCTCCAGGATGAACAGGCCACCCTCAAAGGTGTGTGGTACACTGGAGTCGGACGTCCCCGAGCGCCAAGCCCTCGTACAGGTTCAGGCTGAAGTCTGCCTCTCACTCTGTGACCTTGAGCGAGTTAGTACTTACGCTCTGGACCCTGTTTTAAAATGGGTGTGAGTATCTATTAAGGCTTTCGGGAGGAATGACTAATACATGATGGGGGTATAGGAGGAGCTTAGTAAATGTTACTATCATCACAATTTTTTTTTTTTTTTATTATTTGGGGGCACACGGTAAGGGTTGCTTCTTAGCTCTCCAGGGAGAACCCCAATCTTTCCTCTTCCTGCAGGTACTCTGGTACTTGGTGCTGGTCTTCTCTTTTCCTTCCGCTCTGTGCGCTCAGTGATGCTACAGGCTGGAGGGAAGCAAGTGACCCTCACCACTCATGCCCCCTTTGGCTGGGGTGCCCATTTTACAGTTCCCTTGAACCAAGTATCCTGCATGGCCCACCGGGGTGAAGTCCCTGCCATGTTGCCTCTTAAGGTCAAAGGCCGACGATTCTACTTCCTCTTGGACAAAGCTGGACACTTCCCCAACACGAAACTCTTTGACAACACTGTGGGTGCCTACCGTAGCTTGTGACGAAACCACCTCAGGTCACTCACCCCTCCCAGAGGGGAATCAAAACTGAACCTTAGGGAATGGGGTGACAACCAGGGTCACACAAGAGGCCCAGAATTCATTAACAGCAAATAAAGGAGCAGTCATCCCAAGGGCAGCTACCTGTCAGTACCTCAAAGTTTTGATCCATGCCTGTTTCGCCTTCACTCCTTACTCCCATCCACCCTACCTACAGTGCTTTACACCAAGAACTCAGTACTGAGATGAAGAAAGAAAGTAATATAATACTTTGGTACAAAAACAGCTGTAGGAAGAGGGGGTCTGTTAATCATGTTTCCCTCCTGGAGGGAAAACTCAGGCTCCCAGCCGTGTGGGCCATGTGGGGGCAAGAGGACTGCAGGCACTTGGGCACGGAGTCTGGCCGCAGGAGTACTCTTTGGTTAGTCTTCAGGAATGGGAAAGGCGTGGCCCAACAAGAGCATCTGTCTCAGAGCTCCACACAGGGTCCCCCCTCTCCAGAGGCCGGTATGGGGTGGCTTCAGACTTCCACTGCACGACCTGGAGCACCAAGACCACGCACCACAATACCAGATTCACCCAAGAAGAGGTCTGTGGGAGACAGGAACAGGAGTGTGAGGAGTGGGCCCATCTCGAATCCAGTTCCACCCACACACCACTCTTAGCTGTTCACTGTCAGGCCGTCAAGCCTTCAGCTCCTCTCAGCCCCTCACTGGTGGGCCAAGCTCAGAGTACACTGGTGAGCACTCTTACAACTGCAGATTGTGTTATATGATTCATTGTGTGAATCTGTGTATCCCTCAATCTCCACCCAGTCTTTCATATCCCAGGACCTCACTTCAGCATTGTGTAGGTTGGAGTAAAACTGCAGAGCGGTTCCAGGGGGTATCCATGGAGTTTTCTGGGCATCAGAGCAGCTGTGAGGTCAAAGAGACAGTTGTGAGAAAGGGGAGACATACCCTAAATACCCTTGTGCTCCAATGCCCCTTTGAGAACTGATGGGGATCTAAAACGGGGTGTAGAGGATCCCCTCTACAGAGGGAAGGTAGTCAGCCCCAGCCAGGCTTCCCTCCCCCTCCCATTACCTAGTTATGTTCAGGGAGATGATGGATTTGCAGAGGGAACTGGTGCCAAATCGAAGGATGCAGGCAGACACTAAGACCAGGAAGATGGCTATAGCTGAGATGGCCAGTGCAATGCGGAGCCCTATCGGGCCTCTACAAGGAGGGAGAGAATAAACCTTGTGGTTGAGGTGGGACTCCTCCCATCTCAGCCCCTGGCCCTCGGAGTGGGCAGTCACCTGTGGGAATCCTCGATGCAGCTGCTGTAGACCCAGAAGAGCAGAAGCAGGAGACAGTAGAGGGCCAGCAGGCCAGAGGCCCCAGCCACAAAGTAGCAGAGAGATGGGGCCGAGGGTCGGGACAAGGCCAGGGAGGAGCCATTCAGGGCAGCCACACCATACAGGGGACAGCTGCCCCTGAAGGAGCCCTGTGGAAAGAAGCTGCTGAGTCCTAGATTTCAGGCTGGTGCCTCTGGATGCAGGCTCATGGCAGGTGTTGGGGATAATCTAGACCAGGGCCGCTCTAGGGAGTTATTTGTGCACTGTCGGTTCCTGTTTCTGGGCCAGTAGATTAATGAGTCCGCTGGGGAAATCAAACCTGCAGTGAGTGGCCAGAAGGATCAGGAAATAGGCGGTAGTTATGAAATACAAAGAGCTTCAGAGTTGCCTCACAAGTTCTGGTCTCCCCTCGTGCAGAAATCCTAGAGTAGAACCAGAACTGTGTGACCTTCAGCTATCTCCGATGTTTTCTGACCTGTAAAACAGGCGTAATAGCGCCTACTTATAGGGATTAAATGAACCTGTTTATTAACATGATTGCCTGACTGCGATAAACACTCAGCCTAAACTTTTGGCTTCTGCTACATCACTATTTTGCCATTTAACACATTCTGTTGCAACCATTTGGTAGTTTGATCATCTCCACTACACTAAGCTTTATTTCTTGGAGTAGCTTAGCACAATAGTGTCTGATTTAGGGGGCCCTGGACCTACTTGTTTCACAGCCAGGGTGAGGTTATGCAGAGGGAGTCACCAGGCCGGGCTATATCTGATGCTGTTAAGACTCTCCTGAGGACTCGTTCCTTTGGCCAGAGTATGACCTGGGCGGACGGATCGACAGAGCGCGTTTACCGCCGATGCAACTCCGCCGCCGACCAGCCCCACCCGGCCCACCGGCTGAGAGGAGCAGCGCGGCAGAACCCGCCCCCCACCCCCCACCGGCCCGGACAGCAGCGGACTCTCCGTGTCAGGATCGGCCTGCCCGCCCCCGCTTACCCGGCCCGGCGGCCGGCCCCGTCCCGCAGCCCCACCTGGGTCCGAGTCAGTGCCGCGGCCGCCACGGCTCCGCACACGAAGGCGGTAGCAAAGAACACGAGCTCGACGCGCTGCAGCCAAGGGAGAGCCATGGCTCCCTCGCCACCAGGAAGCGCCGCCGTGGGAGCCAACCGCCCAAGCCCCGCCTCATCCGGCGCGACCCACGAGCGCGGAGACGTCACTTCCGGGCGCTGGATTTATTCACAGAGGCCAGCGCCGCCTCAAAGCGGCAGGTACAGCGAGTAGTCCGAGAGCGCCCAGCGGCGGGCCGGGCGGCCGGTGCGGCCGATCATGGGCAGCTTCTGCACGTAACGGGAGGCCGGGCTGGGCCCGTACGGCGCGGGGAAGGCAGTCTGGAAGAGGCGCCCGCGGCATCGCCTCCCTGCTTGCCGCCCGGCGATGATGAAACGGAAGTGAGGGGCACCGCGCGGGGCGAAACGGCTCTTCTGGAAGACGTCGCGGGTGCCGGCGCCCGGGCCCTGCTGCCGGGGCGCCCCCCGCGCCCGGTGCACGCGCGGCAGCGGCCTGCTCTCAGAGGCGGTGGGGGCAGAGGCCGACGGGGGGCCTCCGCCCCGGGGGCTCTCGTCGCCCTGCGGGCTGACCATGGCGTTGGCGGTCAGCTGTGGCATCTTCCGCACCGAGTCCGGGGCGGCCGCCGGCTCCTTCTTGTCCCCAGGCGGCCGCGGGGCCGTGGGCGCGGGCTGACCCGTGCCAAAGCGGGTGGCCAAGCTGTCACCGAAGAAGGCGTAGAGCTCCCGATAGATGTCCGCCAGGGTCACCGAAGGGGAAGGAGCCTCCGGCCCCGCGCCTCCTGGCGGCAGCGGGAGACCAGACCCAAAGCCTGGCTCTGCGCTGCCCCCGGAGGGAGACTCCTGCAGGAGAAGACTGTCCCAAGGCAGGTCGTCTGAGCGCCGGCAGCCCCTGCTGCCTGGCCCACCCTTGTTGGGCTCTGCTGCCTGGGCCTTCATCTTCAGCAGTCGTTCTACGGCCACCTGCAAGAGCAGGGGGACTAGGATAGGAGGAACCTGGGCCTATCAAGTGTTCCAAAGTAGGCCCGCTGAGCTACTGTGCTCATGCAGGGAGGAGAGGCTGGAAGGGGCTGGCACTCACCAGAATGGCTCCATAGACTTTGTGCCCATCTGCTTTAACCTGGGCATTCGATACTGAATAATCATCTAGCACAGCCTGCAAATTTGTCCAGTAAGTGGACAGGTGTGGGTACAGGACTCGCTCTACTGCCTGGAAGGGAGAGAAGAATGCAGTGAGTGCCTCTTTTTTGCTTATCGCCTCCCAAGTACCATTTCCCCTGAAAGATCTACTTTTATCTCCGGTACTGAATTTAGGGCTCAATCCTAAATTCCCTGCTTGGCATATTCAGCCACCGTTTGGAAGCTCCTGGATGCCCAAGCCTTAATTAATTAAGCCCTGGGAACAAAGATCGGGTACAAAGACATACAAAACCAATACAAAGTGACCCCACTATCACTGACATATGTGCCAAAGGCTAAGAGGGTATAAGTAATGCCCCCTGGTAACAGAGAAATTTAGTGGCCAGCTGCTACCCTATACAGCCAATAATGTCCTGGCATAGATGCAACCTGGAACTCAGTTCAAACCACTTGTGCAAAAACAAACAACTGGGCTTCCCTGGTGGCGCAGTGGTTGAGAGTCCGCCTGCCGACGCAGGGGACGCGGGTTCGTGCCCCAGTCCGGGAAGATCCCACATGCTGCGGAGCGGCTGGGCCCGTGAGCCATGGCCGCTGAGCCTGCGCGTCCGGAGCCTGTGCTCCGCAACGGGAGAGGCCACAACAGCGAGAGGCCCGCGTACCGCAAAGAACAAACAAACTGATCAGAGACCTGGACTCTGATTATATAATTTTAAATCCTATGTTTAATTTAGGGGAAAGCAATTAAGACTTCACAGAGCAGGTGACGTTTGTGACAGGCTTATATGGATAAGTTCTTTGGTTAGCCACAGACTGAGAATTTGAAAATGTTGATAAAATCAACAAGTTCCTAGAAAAATAAAACTTAATGCTGATTCAAGAAAGATGAAAGCGGGCTTCCCTGGTGACGCAGTGGTTGAGAGTCCGCCTGCCGATGCAGGGGACACAGGTTCGTGCCCCGGTCCGGGAAGATCCCACATGCCGCGGAGCGGCTGGGCCCGTGAGCCATGGCCGCTGAGCCTGCGCGTCCGGAGCCTGTGCTCCGCAGCGGGAGGGGCCACAGCAGTGAGAGGCCCGCGTACCGCAAAAAAAAAAAAAAAAAAGAAAGAAAGATGAAAGCTTGGGACTGCCCTGGTGGTCCAGTGGTACAGAATCCGCCTTACAATGCAGGGGATGCGGGTTTGATCCCTGGTCAGGGAACTAAGATCCCACATGCTGCGGGGCAACTAAGCCTCTGTGCCACAACTACTGAGCTCGCGCGCCTCAACTAGAGCCCACGTGCCACAAACTACAGAGCCCACGCGCTCTGGAACCCGCGTGCCACAAGTAGAGAGAAGCCCGCACGCCACAACGAAAGATCCCGCCTGCCACAACTAAGACCCGACGCAGCCAAAAATAAATGAAATAAACAAAGAGATCTTTAAAAAATATATATGAAAGCTCAAATAATTCTGTAACCATAGTAGTTAAAAATATAACCACAAAACACCATGCCAGAATTTACAGTCGACAGACACTCAAGGAAAAGGGCATCTCAATAAAATAAAATAAAATTTAATTTAAAAATATAAAGTATAAAAAATAAATACTCCTTCCCCACCTCATCCCATAAAGCCAGTATAACCCTGATACTAAAACCATGTAAGGACAGTACCTGAGGAAACTTAATGATTGATTTCACTCATAGAGATAAATCATTTTAAATTTTAGTAAAGGGCTTCTCTGGTTAAGAACCCGCCTGCCAATGCAGGGGACATGGGTTCGAGCCCTGGTCCAGGAAGATCCCACATGCCACGGAGCAACTAAGCCCATGCGCCACAACTACTGAGCCTGCGCTCCAGAGCCCATGAGCCACAACTACTGAGCCCATGTGCCACAACTACTGAAGCCCATGCACCTAGAGCCCGTGCTCCACAACAAGAGAAGCCACCGCAATGAGAAGACCGCGCACCAAAACGAAGAGTAGCCCCTGCTCGCCGCAACTAGAGAAAGCCCATGCACAGCAACAAAGACCCAATGCAAACAAAAATAATAATTTAAAAATAATAAAATTTTAGTAAAGCCAACAGTATATAAAAAATGTATTATATTCCAATAAAAGTTTTGCATTTTTTTAAAGACTATAGCATGACTAAATTGAGTTTATCCTAGAAATGTAAAGATGGTTTACTATTAGAAAATCTGTATAGGGAATTCCCTGGCAATCCAGTGGTTAGGACTCAGCGCTTTCACTGCTGGGGCCGGGGTTCATTCCCTGGTTGGGGAACTAAGATCCCACAAGCTGTGATACAGACAAAAAAAAAAAAAAAAAAAAAAAACCCACTATGTATACAATTAACCACATTAACAGATAAAAGCAGGAAAACCTTAGGATCAATTCAAAAGATACAGAAAGAGTGTTTGATAAAAGTTAACATAAAGTAATAATAAAACTAAGAATAAAATTTCCTTAACCTGAGGAAGGTATCTATCTATAAACACACAAAGTAAACATCAGCCTAAATAGGAAAGGTTACTGTTAACCCTTTTTTTAAAATCGGAAATGAGACAAGGATGCCCATTATCATCATATGTAAAATGATATTAGTGATCCTAACAATAAAATAATAAAAAGAAATTAAAGGCATTAGGTTTGGGAATTCCCTGGTGGCCCAGTGGTTAGGACTCCGCACTTTCACTGCCAAGGGCCCAGGTTCGATCCCTGGTCAGGAAACTAAGATCCCACAAGCCGTGTGGTGTGCCCACCGCCCCCCCCCGCAAAAAAAAGAATTCAAAAAAATAAAGGCGGGCTTCCCTGGTGGCGCAGTGGTTGAGAGTCCACCTGCCGATGGAGGGGACGTGGGTTCGTGCCCCGGTCCGGGAAGATCCCACATGCCGTGGAGCGGCTAGGCCCGTGAGCCATGGCCGCTGAGCCCGCGCATCCGGAGCCTGTGCTCCGCAACGGGAGAGGCCACAACAGTGAGAGGCCCGTGTACCACAAAAATAAATAAATAAATAAATAAATATAAAGGCATAAGGTTTAAAAAAGACAAAGCTGTCATTATTTGCACGATATGATCTACCTTAAAAACCAAAAATAATCCACAGTTAAAAATGATAGTTTAATAAAGTAGCTGAATCAATACACAAGTCAATTGTGTTTCTATACACCAGTAAGAAATTAATACCATGAAAAGAAGACACCATTACAACAGTATCAAAAATAGCAGGAGGGCTTCCCTGGTGGCGCAGTGGTTGAGAGTCCACCTGCCGATGCAGGGGACGCGGGTTCGTGCCCCGGTCCGGGAAGATCCCACATGCCGCGGAGCAGCTGGGCCCGTGAGCCACGGCCGCTGAGCCTGCGCGTCCGGAGCCTGCGCTCTGCAACGGGAGAGGCCGCAGCAGTGAGAGGCTCACATACCACAAAAAAAAAAAGCAAAAAAAAAAAAAGCAAGAATCTAGGAATAAACTGAATGAAGTATTTGTAGGTTCTCTTCAGGGAAAATGATGAAAGGATCCTGAAAGACAGTGAAAGACCTAAAAAAATGGAGAGATGACAGGTTCTTGGACAAGAAAGACTTTCTAACTACAAATGGGAGCTCTTACAGCTCTGCGAGAAAAGCCAGGGTCCTCACCTTCCAGCCAAGGGCGTGCAGCCCCACCACAGCCCCGTAGTGAGAGCAGAGAGGCCTCACAGGATCTGCCAAGACCTTCTGCAGGGAGAGCAGGATCTGCTGATAGAGGCCACTTACAAGGTCCCCGTGAGTCCTGCGGGAGCAACATTCAGTCAGGGGAATGAGGCACGGCACTGCCCAGCTGTACTCAGGTCCCAGCACATAGAGAAAACAGCACCTGTACGGCACGCTTGGGTGAGTGAAAGAGGCCTCTGGGCCGAGAGGCCCAGGACCTCAGGGCTGATGGACCAAACCCCTGGCACGTTCGTCACCCATTTGTAGAATCCCCGGGTTCACGGCACACCAGCTTGGAAGATTGAAGGGAAGAGGCTCCCCGACCTCTCAACATAGAGCCTCAAAGCCAGAAGTTTCACCCCATCTCCTACCCCAACCCACTCAGCTCTGCAGCAGTCCTGCCCTTTGATCAGCACTGGCCCAGCAGCTACCAGAAGATGTGACTGAGCAGGAGGGCAGCTCCATCCCGCAGGGTCCAGTGGTCATTCAGCGGGTTGATGGAGGCAGCCAGGGGCTCCAGGACACAGTAGAGGACACTGCCTACCAGGGAGCGGACATAGGGCCCCAGGCAGAGGTGTGGGTTCCGAACTAGGCTCCGTGCCACTTGCAAGAGCCGGTGTAGCTGCTCCAGGTCGTGGCTTACAGATTTCACCTGTTGGGAGGAGAGGGGTGCTTAGGGGACACAAGGGCGCACAAGAGCCTGCTCTTCTGGTGGCACCTGCCGTGAGCCCTAGAGGCTGCTGCATCATCTCCTCCCCACAAAACCACATAAACCCCACTTACCCCACTGACCACATAAACAAAGTACGGCAGGAGCGCTGCAATCTTCGAGTTGGTCTGCAAGTCCTGGAGGGCAACCTGAAATGGAAGGGGCCACGCTGCACAGTCCACCAGCCCCAAGTATAAACTGACATTTTTTTTTAAAGAACAATTTAGCACCTATGCAGTAAAATTTTAAACGTTCAAACTCTGTGACTCAGCAATTCTACAAATTTAACCCGCTACAAAAGAAACCCACTCACACATACCCACATACAGATAGCACTGTCTGTAATGTAATAATAAAAAACTGAATACAACCTAAATGTCCAACATATTTTTAACTGAGTAAAGCAATTATTCTAAAAGCAGACGTTTAGTTACCACTGGTTGACGGTAAACTATGTACAGTTTACACATACAAAAAAAAGGGTGAGTGGGGGATGCTACAGAATTGCACTTTCTACTTTGTATGATTTTATATTACAGTACTTCTATTATAAACATATGCTGGTATGACTTTTTTTTTTTGGCTGCATTGGATCTTAGCTGTGGCATAACAGCTCCTCCCTAGCTGTGGCGTGCAAGCTCAGTAGTTGCAGCACATAGGCTTAGTTGCCCCGCGGCATGTGGGACCTTAGTTCCTCGACCAGGTATTGAACCCATGTCCCCTGCATTGGAAGGCGGATTCTCAACCACTGGACCACCAGGGAAGTCCCCTGGTATTACTTTGATAAGCAGAAAAAAGAGAGTAGGTAAATGAGTAAAACCATCTTAGCCCTGAACCTCCACCACCTGTGCCCTTCCAACGCCTCTGGATAAAGACCCTAAGTTCAGGTTCTGTGAAAGCGGACAGCAGCTAGTGAGGAAGGAGCTCAGCTCCCAGGCCCCACATCCAGCCACTGCACTGTTGCCTGGGGACCAGCAGCCAAGTTTCTAAGGCAGGAAGTATAGTAACAACAGTCGGAACTTTGCAAGGGAAACAACAGCAGCAGCCAGACGTGGAAGATGTAAAACCCTCAAACAGAGAGAGGCCACATGGCCAAGCAGACCACCAAACTGGTCCTCGTCTGACTCTGGACAGAAGAGGCCTGGCACAGGCGCTGTCCAGCGGGCCCTGTGGAGCCCAAGAGGCTAAAGCAGCAGGGCTGGCATGAGGTCTGGCCAGGCACCTTAACCTGGCTCCCTCTACTTCCTCTTCTCCTTTCCCTCTCGAGTCCAGGCAAATGAAAGCTACCATGTGGATGCCCCATGTGGCTCCAGGTCAACAGATGCCCCAAAGGGTGGGCTCTGGATTAAGGTGTGGGGAGCTGACCACCTGAGCCCCCCACAGGGCCCTGCTGAGCTGCCCATTCCCTAAGGAACAAGGGTTCCTACTAGAGTGGGAAGAGGAGTCAGCGCTGGCGGAGGGCCAGCCACAGAGCACCACGCCAAGAGCAGCTTCTGCCCACATCAGTCACTCAGTGTTCAGAGGACAGAAGGAGGCATCTGAAGGAATTCCATGAGGATTTGAAAGTTGGACTTTGTGCCCCAGTTCAGGCCCACGGCTCACCTTCATCAGCTGTGGATCATCCCCCAGCACAGCCCGAGTCACTTGCTGGTAGTACTTGAGAAGGTCATCAGTCAGTGAAGACACAGCACTGGGCACTGCCAGAGGGTGGGCAGAAGGTGGTCAGGGTGGAGCCCTGCCCTCTCCCAGCCTCCCCACCTCCCCCCAACAACCACCGCCATTCCCACAATCCCACAAGGAGCCCATTCCGACAGGACGCCCAGAGCACAGCGCTGCCAGCCCCTCTGAGCAGCCTGCGCGGCCCTGACCTTGCAAGCTCTCCACACCCAGCTCTGTACGCTGCCTCCCACCTGTCCTCTGCTGGGCGGACTCCTGCTTAGTCCCCAAGTTCCAAGGTCATAAGCCTCAGGCTGTGAAGCTCCATTCAGCAGACCCTGGAAGTGTGACACCTCAGGGACCCCAGCAAGCGGCCCAGACTTCTGTACTAGCACCCAACATGGCATCATGATCGGTCTTAAGTCTGGGACACTATCTCCGACTCTGAGGCCTCTGGACAGGGAGCAGTGCCCACTCAGGGCAGGCACCCCTTAGGCACGGAAAATTCTTGTCAGGTGAAGACTCAGAGGTGTAGAGGCACCACCCTCAGCTCCTAACGGAGGAACGTCCAGGCAGAGGGCCCATTCCCCACACTGCCCCTTACCCGATCCTTGAGGGGCCAGGTTCCCTTTGCCATCTAGGTAGGAGACATGAACTAGAACCAGAGCAGAGAGATGGGTCAGCCTGGGGTTCGGCCCCTTGTAATACCACCCACCCTTCTGAGTTCCGCCCCATCCACCAGCCAGCCCATCACCACTCCTCCGACAACCCAACTCCTGTCCCCACCCCATGCATGACCCCGGCGGTCACCTCTCACAGCTGTCTCGGCGCAGCCTTTGGGGATGTTGGTGGCCAGGGCCAGCTCCACCAGGTTCACCTCTCGGTCCTCGGGGAAGTAGAGCTCACCCTCCCTGGCAGGGCGCAGGGGCAGCGCCTCCTGGGACCCATAACCACACACAGCCTGAGTGAAGAGATGACTGGGCTGAATCCAGGGAGGGAAGAGGTGCTCTACCAATCAGGGCACGAAGCCTATGTTTGCGGGAAGTCCAGAGGTCCTGAGAAGAGGGGGGATGCCCGGGGATCCAGGACCTTCACTGGGAACTTGGCTGGAGCATCCGGTATTCGCTGAGTCAAGGAGTAGCATGTGGGCCCTCCTCACGGATCCACAGGGACTCAGAACCCCACCCACAGGCTGCTGTTCCTCCACCTCACACTTGCCCAACTTTGAAAACCCTCCTCTCTTCTAACCCTCCCCTCTTCTTCCCTGGACCCACTGCCCCGGAACAACTGTGCAGGACATTCCAACCCCTACACTTGGGCTCAGCCTCCTCCCTCACCCAGAATGCCCTCTTTTCCTTGTGACTTAGTCTAATCCCAGCCTCCCTTTCAGGTTCAGCTCAAGTTCCATCTCTTCCAAGAAACCTTCCCTAACCTCCTGGTCTCCGTGGCCGCCTCTCCCTCTCTGAACTCCTGGCCCTTGGGGGCTGGGCCCAGCACATGTGCTGTGGTGGCTGTGACCTTCCCTCGTGTGTGCACTGGGTCTTCACATCTCGCTGCACTGCCAGCCCCGAGCTGGGCGTGCAGGAGGGCTCGTGCCAACCGAGCCTTCTGCAGCCGGCACCCCACTCACCTCCACACTGCTCCATCTGAGGGCCCTGTTGAAATCCTCGACAGTCAGCTTCCGCCGTTTGGTATGTTTCATGAATTGAGAGCTATTCTGGGAGCGGAGGAACAGAGTCATTCAAGGGACAGGAAACAGGGGGCAAACAACTCCCAACGTCACATCCCCTCCCTGTGACTCAGTTTCTCATGTGCAGGATGTGACTGTGAACCTGCCTGGCCCACCCAGCAGGCGTGTGGTGAGCAGCACACGAGAAGACGCCCAGCAAGCGCTTTGTTCGCTGGAAGACCGGCGGGCTGGAAGCGGGCTCTGGAGAGGGCGGGGACCGCCTCCACTGCACTCCCTCTGAGCAGGGAGTAGGTGCCTGACATATACTTGCTGAATAAACCCCCGGGGGAGGGGGTAGTCAAAGGGAGGGAGAAGGAGAGGGGAAGGGTACCTGGGTGGCCTCTCTGAGACGGTAGCACACGTCCTCTGCGAGCAGGGCCGTCACCTCATCACTCAGCTCCAGGCCTGTGCTCTCTGCCATGAGCCGGACGGACTCCCGAGGGATCTCCACGAACCGCCGCTCTTCTCGCTCCGACATGGCCCCGATGGAACTGGGAGTGGGGAGGGAGGTGTGAAAGGCCAGCCCAGGCTCCCTCAGAGCCTGTGAGCCGGACTCAAGGCCCTCGAAACCAGTCTTGCTGCTCTTTGCTCCAGAATCCCTGAGCAAGGAGTCACGATGGCTCTGAGCGTCCAGGTGAGGAAACCTGAGGCTCAGAGCAAGAAATGGACTGCAGCTGGACCCGAGGGCAGACAACAGGGCCACCTGAGAAACTGCCTGGCCTTGGGTTGCACAGAACCGGGTCCCAGCCCTGCTCTACCACCTCCGATGTGAACCCGCTGAGACCCTCATCAGTCTGAGCCCCGAGAAAACAGTGGCAAAATCCCTGCCCTCCGCAACTCACAGGGCTGGGGGGGGAGGGGGAGGAGGCGGCGGCTCAGGGCCTAGAGCGCCCCACAGATGGAGAGTGTTGCGCTCACTGACGATGAACAAAAACTTCATGCCTTCTTCCTTCTGATCCTCGCTACAATCGCTACGGACTAAACTGATGAAACGACTACTTTTATCCCCACAGTCCCTTGCTCAAAAGTCTTCAATACTTCTCCACCACTCCTAAAAGGAAAGTCCCAGCCCCCTGGCTCAGCATACCGTGTTTGGTCCCAAATCCCCACAGCTGATCAAGCTGACCCGCCCCCCCAGTAAGGCCGCCTCGTGTCTTCCAACCTGCCTTGCACCCCACTGCCAGGGCTTGGGCTGGTCTGTCCCCCACCTTACTCCAAGCCCCCACACCCTCCTCTTTCTTTCCTAAGGCAGAAGCAGCCTGTCCTTTGAGGTCTTCCTGCCCCATGTGCCACCTGGGGCTGTCAGGCTTTTAGTAGCTGGGCTTTCTGCCCACGTGTCTGGTCTTCCCCAGTTTGGCTATGAGCCCTAAAAGCAGAAACCTGCTCTTCCGCTCACAGGATATGGCAGAATAAGAAGGCACGAAAACAGCACAGCCCACAGTTAGAAGGTTGGCCCTCACGGACCAAAGTGAGGCATCAGCACCATGGGCAGCGACGCCCACCCAGCTTCACGGTGACCCACCCAGGCACTGCCCCACCACTCCTCTCTGACAAGGCTCAGTGGGTCACCAGTGACCTCCAGGTCCCTAAATCCAGTGGGCACCCTACCTGGTCTCCCTGCAGCATTTCTCCCAATGGCTCCTCATTGCCTTTGGAATGAAACACTAACCTGTGCCATGGCTCCAAGGCCCTGCATGTGTGGCTACATCTGCAAACACCTCTTTCCACTCTCTCGTGTTCTGCATACCCGTGGCCTCTTTCCATTTCCTCAAAAACACCTTATTTCAGGACACTCATACACTGTTTCCTGGACTTGAAACGCTCTCCTCCTCCACCCCCAATCCCTTTGTCCACTGAGCTCCTAGTCGCTCCTTCAGATGTCAGTCTCAAATGTCGCTTGCTCAGGGAACTCTTCTCAGACCGCCACCATGGGCCTGTACTTCACCTCCCAAAGCAGTTGACAGTTTGTAATTATACACTTGTGTAACTTTCCGATTAACACCTACCTCCCCACTAGATTGTAAGCTCCGTGCTAGCAAGGATCATCATGCCTTTTTGCTCACCTTTGCATCCCCCGCGTCAGGCACTGCGTCTGCACATAACACGCCCTCAATAAACACTTGCTGAAAAAACGAATAAAGAAAAGCGATTTTACTAAGCACATGCTATGCCCGAGGCACCGAGCTAAGTGCTTTCCATGGCTTACGCCTCATTCTGTCCACCTTAACAATGCGATAGGTATTATGTAAGTATTATGTCTATTTCACAACCAAGGAAATCTAAGCTCAAAGAGGTTAAATGTTAAATGACTTTCCCAAAACCATCCGGCGAGCACTACCTGGGCAGGGAACAAGAACTCAACTATCGTTCTAATCATGAGCAGCGACGGGCTGTGCGGGGAACAAGGCCTGGATTCCCAGCCAGGAAACTAGGCGTGGGAAACCCGCCAATGGATAATTGTTAAGCTTCTTTCTCCACCTGTAAAATGGGAGCACGAAGTCCTGCCCACACGGAAGGCGCCGAGGGGTTTTCCCTGTTACGTGCCCACATTACAATCCACAAAGTCCGGGCTCCGACCAAGGTCTCCCGCTCTTCAACCTCCTCTCCTGCACATCCTCAGCCACTAGCCATACTGTTAACAAGGCGCGAGAACTGACCTCTACCGGTCTCCGTGATACGAATCCTCCCACCCAGCCTCGCTTCACGCCAGATCTAGAGGTGGTGCGGTACGGGGGAGGAGGTCAGAGGTTACAGAACTTGGGTCACGTGGTCAGCGAAGGGGGCGGGCCCCCAGCGGAGCTGGCTCCCAGGCCGGTGAGCGTGCGGTCCACAGCAGGACGGGCCTTCGAGGGCCTGCTCACCTGAGGGCTCCGGCACGGCGAAGGCGGTTACCGGGACGGCGGTAGCGGTGACGGTGACGGTGGTGGCGGCGGCTCTGGCGCCCACTCACTCAGGTCGCACTAATTCCCTCTCTCGGCGCTCAGGCTCCGCCCTCTACAAACACAGCCAATCGACGAGCGCCTTGAGGAGTTCCCGCCCACCAAAAGACTTCCCGCTACCCGATTGGCCACTGTGATGGGGCTGTAAAAGGCTCAGGGCGCCAGGGGTCACGTGATGCTGAAGACTCGCGCTTCTTAAAGCAACAGCTCTTGGGAGCTTTGCGGGGTGGGTTTGGTTCGGTGTACGTTTTAATAACCATGTTCTCGAGGAAAGCGTCCGCATTCCCTTGTCTACTCCTGAGTTTCCGAGCACTTGCATTTACACGAATGCATTGATGCTTTAGACTTCGGCGTCTGCGTTAGTTTTGCTGCCCGCTCGGTGGGGATCAGCTTACCTCTCCCACATCACCTGCCACTTCCCCTTCCCGAAGGTTGGGCTCTCAGTAGGTATTCTCTGCCGGCAAAAGGGTCTTCTGACTGGGCCAAACACACCCCGTGCAAGCTCTAGACTCCAGGGCTCTACCCATTCGGACACCCTACCTCGTATCCTCCCCATTTCTGTCCAATAAGCCAAATATAAGCCCTCACCTACCTCGCACACTTCCTTGACCGTTTTACACGTACACGCTTTCCCGAACTTGGACAGTTCTCAATTGAAAAGCAGTGGGCTTAGTGAGTCAGACCGACACGGGTTCAAACTCTGATAGTGCTTTTGAGCAAACTACTTAAGCGCATTTCCCCCATCTACAAAATGGAGTGATAATACCCACCTCACAGGGTTATTGTAGATTAAATGAGATAAAATGTAGATTGACAGTTGGTAGTTGAATTTTCACTCACACATCACGGGGCAGACAGTGATTTAATTGCTTTATGTTCATCCAAGATGGGACCATTTAGGGCTTCCCTGGTGGCGCAGTGGTTGGGAGTCCGCCTGCCGATGCAGGGGACGCGGGTTCGTGCCCCGGTCCGGGAAGATCCCACGTGCCGCAGAGCGGCTGGGCCTGTGAGCCATCCGCTGAGCCTGCGCGTCCGGAGCCTGTGCTCCGCAACGGGAGAGGCCACAACAGTGAGAGGCCCGCGTACCGCAAAAAAAAAACAAAAAACAAGATGGGACCATTTGCAATGGGCTATTATAGAAAGGAGCTTTCTGTAGGGGAGCATGAATGTATACATCCTTGCCCTTCCTCCCTCTCAGGGTTAGATGCTGCTGCCTCTAGAAAAGAAGATCCTCTGAGACCAGAGCTGAGAAAGCCAGATGGATGGGACTGGGGTTGCCACAGCAACACCACCTAAGGGGACTGTGACCCTGCTGAGTCTCTTCCAGTCATATTCAGAATGATACTTGGAGTAGTTTCAGGACTGTGCTTGGTCACTGGAGTGTCTGCCCACCTATGCATGAAGGATAGGGGGGGCTCCTCTAAGGTTCTGAGTCTGAGATCAGCTCAGATCTCCTGGCTGCTGGCAGACCTCCTTGCAAAGGTGTTATTGGTAGGGACAGCCATTGGCAACCTTGGCAGCGTGAGACAATGAAGAGAGGATGGCCTGCAGGCCTGTAGGATGCAGTAAAGCTGCATGCAAGCTGTCTGGGGCTGATCTGCCTCCAGCTTGAGTCAAAGCAGTAATGAGACTCACATGGCCATAGATGGGAGAAAGGTGGCTCCCACACAAACTCCCCAGCCACCAATGCCTGGCAAGAAAAGCTATGATGGTTTTAGAGTTAGACGATTAAAAAATTTTTTTTAAATAACAGCTCCACTAGTTGTGTGACCTTAGGCATGTTTAGTTCATCCCTCTGACCTGTTTTATCATCTGTCAAGTGGGGTGACAGAATGTTACATGGAACTGTTGTGAAAATTCAATAATGTGTGGAAAGGATTTAACATGTTACCAGGCACATACTCCTGTCACTATTAAGCCTGTGATCTCTTTAAGAGGCTGTAACTTCCTGGGAATTCCCTGGTGGTCCAGTGGTTAAGACTGTGCTTTCACTGCTGAGGGTCTGGGTTAAATCCCTGGTCAGGGAACTAAGATCCCAAAGCTGCATGGCCAAAAAAAAAGAGGCTGTAACTTCCAGACTCCCCTAGTACCAAACCTTAAAAGATCAGAAGAGTCCAGGACTATCTCCAGGCCATCCCCACTTACTCGCTTCCCTATCCAGTGTCAGCCTTCTCAGTGCCACACCCCACATCCTCACCAGCAGTCCCATGAGCTGCTTCTCTGTCCATCAGTCTCTTCCTTCTGGCCTGGTTTTACTACTGGGGCATCCCCAACACAATTTACAGATGCATGATTCCATTTGAGAACTTGGGAAGAACTTTACTCTCAGTGAGACACATGTTTAGGGCCTAACTAGGCAAAATCCCTGCAACCTATGTAATCAACTCAGTGTTGGGAAGTGGTTTCACAACTTGAACATTGTTTCCGTGGCAAAATTCATTGCAAATCCAGCACAGAAACTTTCCTGGGTTCAACACACTTGGGAAAACTGGCAGAGTGCTGAGAACTGGAGATACAAAAATCAAAGGGATGCATATGAATCTATAATTATCTCAATAAAATAATTGAAACTTTATGTAATAAAAAAATGGAAAGGGAGACAATAAGGAAATAATGTGTTTTATGACATACTAGAGAGGTATGAATGGAAGAGCCTATCTCTGTCCAGGAGTGGTGAGGCGAGGGGAAGGGAAACACATTCAAATGCCTTTTCCTTACCAGGTTAAAGGCAGTAGTCTGGATGTTTCATAACAGGTCTGGACCTTGGCATGGTTGACATTTGGGGCCAGATAATTCTTTGTTGTGGGGTGGCTGTCCTATACATTGTAGGATATTAGCAGCCTGCCTGGCCTCTACTCACTAGAAGGCAGTCGCATCCCCACCCAGTTGTGACAACAAAAAATGTCATTGCCAAATGTCCCCTGGGGGCCAAGATCACCCCAGGTGATAATCACGGCTTTATATGCACCATATAACAATAATTATAATTAACCGTTGAGTACCTATCATGGGCCAGGCTCTGTGCCAGCCACTTGCACATACAATCTCTGATACTAGCAGCAACCATCCAAAGAGGGTTATATGATCATTTTACAATGAGGAAACATAAGGTCACCCAGCTAGGACTGCAAGCCAGCTCTGTATCAACCCAAATACTGTGCTTTCTACGACACAGCTGTTTCCCAAGGAAGTCACGGAAAGCTTTAAAAAAAAAAAAAAATTGACTGAGATTTGATAGATTCCTAGGCAGCAAGCAGGTAGGTTGGGAAAAGGCATTCCAAGGTAGACAAATAGTACTGCAAAGACAGTGTGAGGGAGGGTAGCATGTCTGCTTCATCTTATTTCGTGTATTTCTGTTGTGTTACCCTAAGGAGATTATGAGCCCTTTCATATCTTCAGTTCAGTTTAGTTTAATAATTGATAAGCAAATAAAGGCTGTAGTTTATGTGCCCATCCTAAGAAGGGCTGGGACCCCACAATCTGTATCATTACTGTCCTATTATTCACCTCTTCCTACCTGCTGTCTCCTCTTCCCTCTCCTCAGCTATACTCTTGGTTATTTTTAAGGCTGGGGAAAGGGCAAATACTCTGAAACTAGACTGGGGCTTAGGAATTCTCTGGTAGCACAGTGGTTATGAATCCACCTGCCAGTGCAGGGGACACGGGTTCGAGCTCTGGTCTGGGAAGATCCCACATGCTGCAGAGCAACTAAGCCCATGTACCACAACTACTGAGCCTGCGCTCTAGAGCCCACAAACCACAACTACTGAAGCCTGTGCGCCTAGAGCCCGTGCTCCACAACAAGAGAAGCCACCGCAATGAGAAGCCCAGGCACCGCAATGAAGAGTAGCCTCCGTTCTCCACAACTAGAGAAAGCCCGCACACAGCAACGAAGACCCAACACAGCCATAAATAAATAAATAAATAAACAGACTGGGGCTTAGAGCGGCTCTAATGATAGTATCATTTGCTGGAAGCCAAAGACCCAACACTAGCGCCTTCCCTTTAGTGAGGTCAACTTCAGACCTTGGCAAAAGGGTTAGTCAGATCCCCTGGTGGGTGAAGCTAGTTAAGGCATCAGGCCAAGAAAAGAGGGGCTAGCAAGCATCTGGTCCTCCAGCCTTTTTAAAAAAAGAGTTGTTCTGGGTCTTCCCTGGTGGTCCAGTGGTTAAGACTCTGCACATCCACTACAAGGGGCGCAGGTTCAATCCCTGGTCAGGCAACTAAGATCGCACATGCCGCGCAGCATGGCCGAAAAAAAAACCAGACTTGTTCTTACCAAAGAAAGAAGGAGATGACACTTCCATGAGAATCAAGAACCTTTTATGGTTAGAACACACAGTCAGAAATCTGGGAGTGGCTGCTAAGCCACAAGAAGAGCCAGATGTCTTCTGAGGACAAGAAACCTTCCTTGCCTCCTCCACAGCAGCCAGACTGGACCTCTGGACAACACGGGAAGTGTGACAGTCACACCTCCTGGATAAGGACCAAACAAGGTAGGAGGTCACGGTACTCAGCTCACAAGCCCTGCCGAGAACAGGAAAAGCACATTGGTTAGACCCAGAGCTTGGGGCAGCCCTAAACATCGACTTCCCATCCCGAGAGGCACGTATCCTCGGTCTTCCAAGCAGACAACAGGAGAGTTTCTGTCATCTGTGGTTCAGACATTAAAGCCCATATCCCACAAACCCCTCCTCCAGGCAATGACCCTGACACTCACCCAAGTAATCATCCATCAGGGATCCGATAGCAAACTGCAGAAGGAAAGGTAAAAAGCAAATGAAGCCAGGGCAAGCACAGAGCTATGCTCTAACCCGCAGCCTCAGGCCTTCTGCCCACCCACTTCTTCTTCCAAGCAGAAGAGCACAACCCCCCCAGGAACTCTGGGGAGGCAGAAATCATCAGCGCTGCCTGGTAGAGGCAGGCAAGAGACTCACAATGTCATTCTTGTCCACACGGGTCCCCACAATCTTCAAGCGGATCTCATCGTCCTGCTGAATCACAATGTCCTGGGGAGGAGGGAACAGTACATTCAGACAACCCCAGGCCAGGACTCTCCCTCGGAGTGGCTCATTCTCTTGTCCCTCTCACTGACTTCTTCCTACCCACTTACCTCATCCATTGTCTTGTAACAGGGTGGGTTGGAGTTAGGATCAAACTCCATCTCTGACGGGATGGACTGAAAGGAAGGTGAAACTGGGTAAGAGTACTTTAAAAGGATGCTTCAATAGATGCTCACGATACCTGTCTCCTCCTTAGACCCACCCAGTGTGCCTAGACTTACATGTCGAGAAATGAAGCAGGACATGGGCCCAATTTCTGTGAAGAGTCCAACCTAGAAGGGAAATGAGTGACCTTGCTTTTCCTTTTGTCCCCCAAAGTCTTCTAAGCTTCCTGTCCTTATCTGGTTCCTAATATCAATAATATTCTTCATGTTTCGAAACCACCCTGAAGTTTGGCATTTGTTTTCATTTCTTTCTTTTTTTCAAGCTTTCGTTTTAAGTTAAGGAAGTGTAGTGGTAAACAGCTGAGGCCTAGAACTTGTCGGAACTTGGGATTTGAACACCTGTTGGCCACATGACCTTGGCCAGTAGACAACTTCTCCAAGCTTCAGCCTGGAGAAAAAAGCACAAGGATAAAAGCACTCACCTCACAGAGTCACTGTGAGGCTTTGCACACTACCTGTCCCAGAGGAACTACTCAATCAGTGGAGGCTACTATTGTTTTGACTATCAATAATGACTTACATACCCCTGAGTGAGGCAGAGCAAGATCACCAGACCATTTGACAGGTGAGGAAGCTTGAAGCACAAAGAAGTGACGCGGCCAAAGACACAGAGTTATTAACAAGTCGAGTTGGGATCCATCCCAGATCTTCTAAGGGAGGGACCTTTCCACTACCTCCCCTGATGGTCTTACCTTGTTGACCTGAGTGACAACGGCATCCACGACCTCCCCTTTAAAGGGTCGGAAAACAATGGCCTTGTACTTAACTGGATAAAGGACAAAGCCTCGGCCTGGCTGGATCACACCAGCACCGATATTGTCGATGGTGGTGACAGCAATTACAAAGCCATACCTGCAAGGAGGATGAGAAGGAGAAAGGCGCTGTGTGTGGAAAAGCCTCTAAAACCATCTGCCACAAGAGACACTGAGCCTGGGGGTAAAGGGGCGGCACAAAGGGGAAGTAGATAGCACCCCTGCCCCACAGAGCTTAATAATCAAGAGAGGAGACAGGACAATGGTCCGCATCTAAAAATGCCAAATGCTGCTCTCATAATTTCACAACAAATGTCCAAAAGGGCTGCAGTCCTTGAGCCAAGAGACCTCAATCTTGGAGATGCCTCAGAATCACCTGGGAGAAACTTATTAAAATGCATATTCCCAGGCCTTCCCCCAGAAAGTCGTGATGCTGTAGGGATGAGTTGAGGCTCAGGAACCTGTAGGTTCAAAGAACACCCAAAGTTACTCTGATGCTGGAGGTCCAAGCACTCTATAGCCCTGCTCATCTTCACTCATTTACATCACCATGTGCGAGGCTCCTCTGTGCAGAGCCCAGAGATGGTCAAGTCTCAGTCCTCTTCCTTCCTCCCCCTAACTCTCAATCTGCTTTTTCCTGCTCACTCATTAATTCAACAAACCTTTAGTGAGGCCCAAGATGTGCCACGCCAGGTCCCTGGGACAGAGAAAAGCAGCAGAATCAAAAAAGACTGTGAGCTCCACACGGGCGGACCTCATCCTATCTTTTTCACTGCACTGTTCCCAGGGCCTGACACAGAGCCTGGCACACAGCTGGAGCTTTAGAAATGTTTGCAGAGTAAATGAATGACCAATCTTGGCTGAAGGAAGGAAGCTCCGTTATCCAGCTTCGCAGAGGGAATCGTGGGAACCCAAAGCAGGAAGCATCTAACTGCCTGGGGCTCCTGGGAGAGTGAGAGGGCTCGCCAGGGTAGGTAGCTGAACCTTTCAGGATGTGTAGGAGTTGGGGAGGGGATGCAGGCATAGGGAGACGTGTGCTCACTGCTTAGGCGGCACGGAGGGCGCGACACTCACTTGCCGGTGCAGGTCCCCTCCACCTCGGTGAAGAGCTTTTGCTTCACCGTGTTGAGCAGGTTGGGGCCGAAGTAGCGTGGGTGCAGCAGGATCTCGTGCTCCAGGGAGATCTGCGGGGAAACGGGGATGGAGACCAGGCTAGGAGCGGCAGGAACGTGAGGCAAGAAGCGGCCCCTAGTCCCGGTCCTCCGCTTCTCTCCTCCTCTCGACCCTGCCCTCGCCGCCACCCCGTGCCCTGCTCACGTGATAGAACATCGTCCCGGAGGAGCCTGGACAGCAGCCGGGCCTACAGCAGCGACGGCAGCGAGCCTCCACACCCACCGGAAACACAGCAACTACCCCAAGCCCGCTTCCGGGACTGCCCCGGAGAAGTGGGAGGGACTCGCCTCCTCCTCGGACCCCATTGAGTCTCGTTGTCGTGGGCGGGGAATCCGTGAAGCTCCTCCCCTCTGTGCAGCCCAACCGTGGTCGAAATGCCAGGCTCGCACAAATTATCAGTGTCCGGCGTAGACTATATGCTCAGTAAATCCTTTTAAAAGGAACTAATTGGGCTTCCCTGGTGGCGCAGTGGTTGAGAGTCCGCCGGCCGATGCAGGGGACGCGGGTTCGTGCCCCGGTCCGGGAGGATCCCACATGCCGCGGAGCGGCTGGGCCCGTGAGCCATGGCCGCTGAGCCTGCGCGTCTGGAGCCTGTGCTCCGCAACGGGAGAGGCCACAACAGTGAGAGGCCCGCGTACAGCAAAAATAATGATAGTAATAATAATTAATTAATTAATGAGAGATGGCATAAATAAAGCGCTTTAGCAGCATCTATTCATTCAGCAAATAGCTGAAGACGGCTTTCACATAGTAAGTATAGTAAGTAGCTGTTCTTATCTCATTTAATCCAAACAGCAACCCCACCAGGCAGGCTTTGTTATTACTCCCATTTACAAAGAAGGTCCCAGGCTCAGAAGGTTGAGGTCACTCAGGGTCGGGATTCAAATTCAGGATGCCTGACTCCAAGACTCTTGCATATTCAGGCATTCATTGCCTGGCTCTGGTAGTTTAGAGATGAAACCCGCAAAGTCAGAGCCCAGAAGGTAGCGCCCCCTCCAGGTGTGAAGAGAACCTCAAGTCACTGCGCTCCTCTCAACGCCCTCTCGCCCCTTGGTCCGCCCCCTTACACCCAAGGACCTAGAGAACTGGTGAGCGTTGTCTGTTCCTTCAGCCCTGCTCGCAGTTTTGTAGATAGTCCCTTTAGGAAACTCGCCTCAGTTAACCAGAGTGAGCGTGCAGTCTGTGCCCTGCTGGGACCCTGACTGATAGAAGGGCCATGGGAAGAAAGGCAGAAACACCATGAGACGCGGACCTATAATAAAGACTCAGCAAGAGCAAACTCCCTGTTGCCTAAGTTTTTGTATGTTGTATGAAAGCCTGACCTTCCCTCCTGCAAGAGCAGAGACTTCATGCTTTCTTAGAGCTGTCACACACCAGTTTCCATTGACGCTGCCCATTTCCTAGAATGATTGAAGTCACCAGTCAGCTGTTCAGACTCCCTGGGGATCCCCTGCACCTGCAACCACATAAGGAAGCAGATGACGGGACGGAGGGCAGGGCCTCAATAGCCGCGACTCCCTCCTTTCCTCTTTTCGAAGCCAGCCTCCCCGCAAAAGCAACCTTACCTGCTGACAGTGGTGTGCTGGAGCCCCCTACAAAAGCCAGCTGTTAATACTTCAGGAATTTTGCAAGCCAGGGTAAACACAACCATTATTAAAAAGTTAATTGTCTTGGGGCTTCCCTGGTGGCCCAGTGGGTAAGACTCTGCGCTCCCAATGCTGGGGGTCCGGGTTTGATCCCTGGTAAGGGAACTAGATCCCACATGCCTCAACTAAGTCTGCATGCTGCAACTAAAAATCCTGCAAAGACCAGCGCAGCCAAAATAAATAAATAGATATTTTTAAAATGTTAACAAAAATTTAATTGTCAACTTACAAGTAAATGAATTATACTAAAAAAGAAAGGCAGAGGTGTAGATGAAACAAGTTTGGCAATATATTGATAATCGTTGAAGCCAGATGATGGATAACGGTGGTTTCTTACACTTTTCCTACTACTTTTATGTGTTTGAAATTGTTCATAATAAAAAGTTAGAAAAAAACAAAACTGTGATACTGTGATTTACAATAAATAAATAAATAAATAAATAAATAAATATATATATATATATATATATATATATATATATATATTTGGTCTTTTCCCCCTGTTTCTGTCACAGAGCTCCTAAACCCTTGGAATTGCCTAAGTGATAAGATGATGAATGTGTCTTGATATTCATAACAAACCCCTTTCAACCACACACGAGTTTATGTTAATGAGATGACTTTTGGAAAGCACCTAAACCAGGGGAAACAACCAAGTGACTGGAGGATTGGAACTTTCAGTGTCAACTCCTTGACCTGGCTAATGAATTAATCAACCCTGTCTATGTAGTGAAAATCTCCATAAAAACCCAAAAGGATGGGGTTCAGAGAGCTTGGCGTTTGTGAAGACGTATAGAACTGGGGAGAGTGGTGAGCTCAGAGAGAGCATGGAAGCTCCACGCCCTTTCCCCATGCCACACCCTAGGCATCTTTTCTATGTGGTTCTTCCTGAGTTAGGGTCTTTTATAATAAAGTGGTAATCTAGTAAGTGAAATGTTTCTTTGAGTTCTGTGAGCCACTCTAGCAAATTAATTGAACCTAAGGAGGTGGGCGGGGGCGGTCTTTGGAACCTTCAATCTATAGCCAGTCAGATGGACAGATGACAACCGGAACTTACTATTGCCATCTGAAGTGGAAGGCAGTCTTGTAGGACTGAGCCCTTAACCTGTGGAATCTGATGCTATCTCCGTGTCGATGGTGTCAGAATTGAGTTAAATCATAGGACACCCAGCTGGTGTTTGAGAATTGCTTGGAAGTGTGGGGGGGAAAAACACACATTGTAATTAGAGTCAGAATCATTAGCAATAAATACTTAAAACTCATCATTTCCTATTTAACATAGTTTACTATTATCAATGCTCTTGAGGTTATTTACACCTACTGTGTCTGTGTGGTGTAAATGTTATATAATTGTCTATGTAGGTATAAGAGTTCCAGTTGCTCTGATATCCTCACCAGCACTTGGTACTGTCAGCAGAGTTTATTTCTTTGTTTGCTATTCTAATAAGTGTGATAGTATCTCATGGTGGTTTTAATTTTCATTCTCCTAATGACTAAGGATGTTGAACATCTTTTCATGTACTTATTTGCCAAGAGTGATCTTTTCAAAACTCACGTCAAATCATGTCAATCCCCTACTTAGGGCCTGATGGCTTCCCAGGGCACTAGAATAAAACCATCACTCTGACCAACCAGGCAGGGGCCAGATTCAGCCAACTCTATTTTCTGCCTCTCTTCCTCTTGTGTTCTCCACTCCAGCCACATTGGCCTCCTCTCCCACCTTGAGACCAATGCGCTTGCTATTTCCTATGCCTACAAAGCTATTGGCTCTGATTTTCACCTGATGGGGATGGGGGAGCTCCTTCTCATTTTTCAGTTATAAGCTCAATATCACCACTTCCAAGAGGCCTTCCATGACTACCCTTACTCAAGCAGCCACACCCAATCACTCCCTTGTTGTATTGCTTTGTTTTATTTTCTTCATAGAACTTAGCCCTATTTAGCGTCATCTTATTAATTTATGTATGTGCAGATTGCCTGTTTCCCCTCAAGAAGGGCAGGAATTCCTGTCTGTTGTGTTCCTAGATGCCTAGAAGAGCCCCTGGCACACAACAGGTGCTTGGGATCTATTTGCATCACTGATCGAATCTCTAGCACCTAACAGTGCGCTTGGCAAATAATGGAGTTTAACAAATATGGGTTGACTGAACCTCATTCTCATATTGAATCTATTATGATCTCTTCAAGCTCCCCAGGCATGGTTTGGCCCTGATAAATCCTCCCCAAGCCCTGATCTCTTTGCCTCCAAAGCTTCAGAATCAGAGACAAGCTAGAACAGAAAGAAAATAGCAATGGAGAACAATCAGCTGAATTGAGATTCGGAGTACAAAGAAAGTCTACTGAAGGATTGTTTCACTTTACTTTTGTTGCACAATAAACCACCCCAAAACTTTGTGGCTTAAAACAACCACAGTAATTTATTTATCTCATAATCTACAGTTGGAGCAAAAGACTCAGTGGGGAAGGTGTGCTCCTGCTTCAAGCAAAGTCAGCTGGGCAGCTCAGCTGGGCACTGGAGGGTCCACTTTTTTTTTTGCGGTACGCGGGCCTCTCACTGTTGTGGTCTCTCCCGTTGCGGAGCACAGGCTCCAGACGCGCAGGCTCAGCGGCCACGGCTCACGGGCCCAGCCGCTCCGCGGCATGTGGGATCCTCCCGGACCGGGGCACGAACCCGCGTCCCCTGCATAGGCAGGCGGACTCTCAACCACTGCGCCACCAGCGAAGCCCCGGAGGATCCGCTTCTGAGATAGTTCAATCACATGGCTGGCAAATTGAAGCTGGCTGTTAGCTGGAAGCCTGGGTGTGGCTCTGGCTGAAACACTTACAGGTGCCCTCTTCGTGTGGCCTGGGTTCTTCACAGTATGGTGGCTGGGTCCTAAGAGCAAGCATCCCAAGAGGACCAGGCGGAAATTCTATCCCTTTTTATGACTTAGCCTCAGAAGTCACACAGCATCACATCTCTCTGAGGGTCACAATCTCTCCCGGACTCAAGGTGAAAGAACTTACCGGACGGAAGGAGCATCTATGTCATATTGTAAAAGGAGCATGTGGGAGGGAAGATCTTGTTAAGGCCACTTTGGAGAACACAATCTGCCACAAGGATAGGTCTTACCAACCTACAGAGTAGTAGAGAGGAGCCCTTGTGACGATATCTGTCACTTGTCTCCCAAAGATTTATACACAAGCAGCAGGTCCAGCCCCTGGAGGGCAATCTCTGAACAAGGATCATCCATCCTAGCTGCCCCTCTCGCTGGTTCTAGGTTCCTGCTTCTGTGCCACCAGTTCATCCAACAGCTAGGATAATCCTGCCCCCAGATGAGTCTGAATCCTCTGGCCATGGGTACAACAACCCTGAGGACCACCTGGGGGACACTCCAGGAAGACAAATCTACAAAGTGGTTAAGGGTGTGACTTTGAAGATAGGTAGACCTAGATTCAATTTCAGCTCTGCCTTTTATTAGCTTTGTGACCTTGGCCAAGTTACTTAACCAAGTCTCACAAGAACCTCAGTCTCTTCTTCTGTCTAATGGGGATAAGAAAGGCTATAATGGAATTAGAGATCATATGTTCAGCACATTGCTAGCAGTTAACAACTACTAAATAGACGGTAGGTATTTTTCTAATTTCTACTAATACAAAAACGCATAGAAGAAAGCTTTTCAACCTTTTTCCCTGGGGGAAAGTTACTGCAATAAGTATGAAATTTCTTTTGTTTTAGCTTTAAAATTTACATACTTTTTTTTTTTTTTTTGGTACGTGGGCCTCTCACTGTTGTGGCCTCTCCCGTTGCCGAGCACAGGCTCCGGACGCGCAGGCTCAGCAGCCATGGCTCACGGGCCTAGCCGCCCTGCGGCATGTGGGATCTTTCCGGACTGGGGCACGAACCCACGTCCCCTGCATCAGCAGGCGGACTCTCAACCACTGCGCCACCAGGGAAGCCCCCTTACATACTTTTTTTTTCACGTGCCATAGTCTACCTATGCCAGTTTAATATGCCTATTCCCCAGATAAAAACTTTTATCAAAAAAATCTGACTGAATGGTGCTCTTGAAAGATGTTTCCTGGCACCCTGTAGCTCTGTGTACCCCAGGGTGGGGGTATGTATATTCCAGTTTTTTTGTTTGTTTTGTTCTGTTTTTTTTAATGAGAAGACTTGTTTAAATTGAAGACACTTTTTTTTTTTAAATTTATGACTGTGTTGGGTCTTCGTTTCTGTGCGAGGGCTTTCTCTAGTTGTGGCAAGCGGGGGCCACTCTTCCTCGCGGTGCACGGGCCTCATCGCTATCGCGGCCTCTCTTGTTGCAGAGCACAGGCTCCAGACGCACAGGCTCAGTAGTTGTGGCTCACGGACCCAGTTGCTCCGCGGCATGTGGGATCTTCCCAGACCAGGGCTCGAACCCGTGTCCCCTGCACTGGCAGGCAGATTCTCAACCACTGCACCACCAGGGAAGCCCTGTATATTCCAGTTTTGAGAAGCAAAACCAACAAGTTGTGCCCTGCTTAATGGTGCGCCTGGGTGTGAGAGAGGCTAAAACCTAGCACACACTAGGCTTATTAAGCCACAGTGGCCACTAGTCTGTGTTGACCAAAGGGATTTATACAGAGGTTAAAATAAATGTTATCTTTTTATTTTTTTGGCTGTGCCGCATAGCATATAGGATCTTAGTTCCCCGACCAGGGATGGAACCTGTGTCCCCTGTAGTGGAAGCATGGAGTCCTAACCACTGGACGCCAGGGAATTCCCCAAATAACTATAATTTTAAAAACCTAGGTCCAGTATGTTTAGCAACCCCAGAGTGTGTCAAGCACACAGTCTTTGTGCCCAATCTCAGATTCATCTTCATTCTGATCTCTTCTGAACCTGTAGAAACATGATCGCTTAAGCTTCCTGAACAGCCTGTGCTCCTCACTGCTTAGCAGCTCCACAGCCCTCTCTCCTACAAGGGTTTTCCCTCCAGTCCCCTGGCTTTAAATACCATCCATATGACGCTGATGACACTCCCAATGTATATCTCCAGCCCCAGTGTTTCCCCTGATCTTCAAGCTCACAAGTCTAACCGGCTGAGGGGAAGCTCTACCTAAAGCGTCAAAACAGAACTCTCCATTTTCCTATCCCATTGTCCCCATCTCAGAAAATGGCTGCCAGCCACACCATTGCTCGTGCAAAGATTTTAGCCATCCTTGACTCCTTTTTCCTCTTGACTCTCATCTCCTATCCTAATTTTAGCAAATTCTGTTGACCCAGCACTTCTCCCCAGCTCCACCATCACTACCTTTGTCTAGCCACCATCATCTCTTGCAGAACAATTTGCACAGCTCTCTCCCTGCCCCCACTTTGATCCCCTATGTTCCTTTCTCCAGACTAGGCAGGATAAGCCTTTAAAAGCAAGAATCGTATCAGAACACTCCCCTGCTTGAAACCTACCAATGGCTCCCGATTATACTCAGAATAGAATACAAACTGCTCACCATGGCCAATGAAATTCCACACCCACCCATTTGTGTGAGGTCAGATTTTAATCTTCATATAATCAAAACAATATCTCATAATAGTTTGAAAACAGAAACAGATGTGAGACTCCAGCTGTCTTATATTAAGCCAGACATTAAAGAAATTGGGAAAAATGTAAAACAATGCCACTATTTTCACTACATATTTTTTTGACTTTGGAAAATAGTTATTTTTCCTAGAAAATGAAAATGTTACTTATGTCGGGGTTTTTTAAAATTAATTAATTATTTTTGGCTGCATTGGGTCTTCGTTGCGGTGCACGGGCTTCTCGTTGCAGAGCACAGGCTCTATGCATGCCGGCTTCAGGAGTTGCAGCACGCGGGCTCATTAGTTGTGTCTAGACAACTAGCTGTTGTCTAGGAACTCTGGAAGATCTCTTCAGAAGTAGTCACGCTCTTTATTCTCCCGCCCAGGGACATTTTAGGGCCTTGGCCCACTCCCTCCTTTCCTACCAGCTACTGCCCACTACGCTCCAGACAGAGAAGGACACTCATCTCTTCTACTGTAAGTTGGCTATAGAGTTTAGGCTAGGGACACTACGACCGCATTCGCACAGCTGCTAGTTCGCTGACACCACCACTGCTGAGCCAGGAGCCCAGAACCATCAGACTGGAGGGAGTGAGGCAGCAGGACATCTTGGAATTTTTGAGAGAGTAAGGGCCCTACAAGAAACAACTGCAGTTCAGAGGTGCAGCTATCGCCCACGGTTACAGCAGAGCCGGGTCTAAGACTCGGGCCTCCGGGGTACCACACCAGCTTGTAGGTTCTCCTTTTCCCGGTCACCCAGCAGCGAGGGTGACGTGCTGTCCGCTAAGACACAACGCTCTGCGCCGTGGCGGGCCTCGCGGCCCGCCTGGAGGACGTCGCACTCCTACTGCCTCAGGTAGCTGGAAAAGCTCAACCAATCCAGAGGGCTCTGAGGCTAAGAAGGAGGTTAGAAAAGGAAAAGTTTAGGACAGGAGCGCTAACCAATCGGGCGCCCACCTGCCTGAGTGACGGCCACCAGCACCCACTTGGAGAAGCCGCCCCGAGCTGGAGGGATGGTTAGTGGAGAGTGAACCAATCCCTGACGAGGGAAGGCAAATTTGAGCCAATGATAACTGAGAAGGTGGGAAGGGGCGGAGCTCTCCCGGTGGCTGGTCGGTGGTGAGTGAAGAGATCAGCTTTCTCTGCTAGTTCCCACCCTCGGACTTCTTAGCCCCTGGAATGCGAGAGAGGCTCAGGGAGTTCCCGGAGTGGGGCGTAGAGGTATCGCCCGCAAAGGCCTGGGGGCGAGACTTCTAGTTGAAGGAGGTGCTGGAAGCTACTGGGTGGGCATCGAGGAAGCGGAGGCTGCTTAGGAGGCGGGACTTCCGGGGAGGGGCTTTGTCGACAGGGCGGGGCCTGCTGCTAAGGTTAGGCCGAAGGGGCGGGGCTAAAAGTAGACCACTGGGTGTGACCTGGGAGAACGCAGGGTAGTCATTTAAGCGAGCGTCTTGGGGTCAGGACGGTGCTGCCAGAGGCTTTGGGGTGGCAAGTAATAGCTCAGAGGTGACGTTATGGTTTATGGGAGGGTCACCTGCCCTAACCCCCTGTCCTCTTTTCCCAGGGAGCCACTTGTGGCGACCTTCCTAGTGTCCCTTTCCCTTCGTGGGGTGCTATGGAGTTCCCAGAACACAGCCAGCAGCTGCTGCAGAGCCTCCGAGAGCAGCGGTCCCAGGGTTTCCTTTGTGACTGCACGGTGATGGTGGGTAGCACCCAGTTCTTGGCCCATCGGGCTGTGCTGGCCTCCTGCAGCCCATTTTTCCAGCTTTTCTACAAAGAGCGGGAACTGGACAAGAGGGATCTGGTGTGTATCCACAACGAGATTGTCACAGCTCCAGCCTTTGGGCTGCTTCTGGACTTTATGTATGCCGGCCAGCTGGTCCTGAGGGGGGATACCCCTGTGGAGGATGTGCTGGCAGCTGCCAGCTACTTGCACATGAATGATATTGTCAAGGTGTGTAAGCGGCGGCTGCAAGCCCGGGCCCTGGCAGAGGCGGATAGTACCAAGAAGGAGGAAGAAACCAACTCACAGCACCCTAATTTGGAGTTTTTGTCCAGCACTTCCCGTGGCCCCCAACCTTCGTTGGCATCTGCAGAGACATCAGGCCACTGGGGCAAAGGGGAATGGAAAGGCTCAGCAGCTCCCTCACCTACTGTCTGTCCTCCAGATGAGCCACCGATGCCGGCTGGGGCTGACACTACACAGCCTGGCGTGGAGGTTGACTCACCGCATCTGCGGGCACCTCCTCCACCAGTGGCTGATGTCTCTCTTGCCAGCCCCAGTAGCTCCACAGAAACCAACCCTGCAAACTACTTCTCTTCGGGCCTCCCAACGGTTTCAGTGGAGCCACTGGCTCCCCTTGATGTGGTTTCTGAGAATCTGAGGGTGGTGGAACCAAGGGGAACTGGAGGCCCACTGCAAGGCTTCTATCCCCCAGCTTCGGCTGCAGTCCCAGTCCCAGCCCCAGTTCCATCCCAGGCTCCAGCCCCAGCAGAAGCGGAGCTGGTCCAGGTGAAAGTAGAAGCTATCGTGATTTCCGATGAGGAGCCCGATGCCTCGGAGGAACAGCCTCGGGGTCCTGAGGGACTGTTCCCACCTGCAGGAGCAGTGTATGGTGAACAGCCTCCCCAGCCAGAGGCCTTTGAAGAGCCAAGGGCAGCAGGACTGGAGGAGGTGGGGGCCAGTGACCACTTCCTGCCGCCAGATCCTCACCTACCCTACCATTTGCTGCCAGGTCCAGGGCAGTATCATCGAGGACTGGTGACCTCACCCCTGCCTGCTCCGCCCGCCCTGCACGAGCCACTCTACCTGCCTTCCGAGTATGAAGCAGCCCCGGGAAGCTTTGGGGTTTTTACGGAGGATGTTCCCACTTGCAAGACATGCGGGAAGACCTTCTCATGTTCTTACACACTACGGCGCCATGCCACAGTGCACACGCGTGAGCGACCCTACGAGTGCCGCTACTGCCTGCGCAGCTACACGCAGTCAGGGGACCTGTACCGCCACATCCGCAAGGCTCACAATGAGGACCTGGCCAAACGCAGCAAACCGGATCCAGAGGCTGGCCCCCTCCTGGGAGTGCAGCCCATCCCTGGCTCCCCGACAGCAGACAGACAGAACAGCAGTGCTGGAGGGCCAGCCAAAGATTTTGTACTTGGCCCCAAAAACTAACACGCCCTGATGCCAGGCCGGCTCTTGCCCCCGTTAGGGGGCAGCACGGAAGGTGGGAAGCATCTCACTTCCCTTGCTGGGGACAGAATGAAGATTCTGCCCAGGCTGTAGGTTCCTACCCTTTTCTTTTCCCAGCCAGATAGCAGGACTTTATGGGGCATCGCATCTCAGTCAACTCCTCACCAAGGGCACTGGGAATTTTCCTGAGGTGTAATCGCTTCTCACTCTGCGTTTGGACCCATAAAGCTAGCAGTGAAAAGTATCTCTCTGAACTGGACTTGCCTGGTTTCTTCCACAAAACTGCACACCTGCTGATTCTTTCACAGCTCTCCTCCAGACCTAGGAATCTGATACCTGTACTTGGGGTAGGGGTGGGGGTCAGGTTGTTTGTGAGGAAAAAAGTGGGAGAGGCAGAGGGCAGTGTAGACTTTACTTAGGAAAAGTGTACAAATTAGGGAATTTCACACAATTATGGTTTATTGTTGTAGTTGAGCTCCTCCTGTGTCCCGGGCTGTACTGGGGACTTCACATAAATACTCATTTAATCCTCAACAAGTTTATGAGGTATTATCCCTCTCCCCGCTTTTTTCCCCACAGACAAGGAAACTTGAGACTGAACAATCAACGTTAACGTGTGCTGGGTCACAGAGCTAGTTAAGGGGCAAGCCAGAATTTGAATCCTGGCTTATGACTTCAGATACCATGCTGGTTTAAAACACTGTTGAAGATGGTTAACTTTGAACTAGAAGTTGTTTTCTTTTTTGACCTTTTGAGTGTTTGGTTTTGTTGCCTTTCTTTTGAGTGTTGCCTTACCCCTTTTGTTGCCTTACCCCTTTCCCTCTGCTTTCCATGTAGAAAGGCCTTTGATTGACTGTTTCAACAACAGATACCGTATTGATGACTTGAAATTTTTGCCTGCACGTCTTAAATGTGCATTGAGGTCTCTGAAGATGACAAACTGGAAGGCAGAAAACACTAAGCTCCACAGTGGTAGGCGTGTGGGGGCAGACTGAGGACTTGTGAAATGGAAACGATGGGCGCTTGGGAAAACTAAAGCAAGAAACTCTAGATGAGACAATCTTAGAGTTCATCTGGTCTAACTCCCTCACTTAAAAGTTGTGATGACGGCCTAGACAGGTCAGATTACTCAGGTACGGTCACACAGGTGGTTACTGACAGTAGAGATAGCAAAGAAATGGGAATTTGGGGTACTGGTGTGGCATGGGGGGAAAAAGCATTCTAGGAATGTAAGAGAAGGGTCTGCCCCTGCCTGTGGTGAAGAGTGGTGTTTGTAGGATGGACCAGAGGGCTCCCCACAAACTCTCTCTTTGGCGCGTAAGGAACTGAATGCAAAAAAAGCAGGAAGGAGTATTTAGAAAAAGATGAAAATACGAGTGAATTTTCTGAATTTCTTCTCTCTCTTTTTGGATTTGTCACATTCAGCCCTGTGAACTCACACTAGCAAGCTGTTTTTGAGTCATAGGAAGGAGACAGAGCTGAGCATCAAAGATTTGGCCAAAGAAAGCTCCTTACTTGGGGTATGATGGGAAGCAAAAGTTGACGCTTAACATTTCCATGGCTGAGAGACTGAATTCTGTGCTTTTCATTTTCCTTGTGTTGGAATAATCTTTTATTTTATTTTTCAAATGGCTAATTTTATTTATGCAAATACATTACTGCCTTAACTCCTTGGTGAAACAAGGCAAGATATACATACATACGGTAAGAGCTATTTTAGCTGACTGGAGCACCTTTTCCTGGAGTAAGTATCACATCAAAATGCCTACAAGAATCAGTTGCCTTTAAAAGAGTGAAATTTATGGTATGTGAATTAAAAAAAGGAGGGGGGAAAAAAGAAATCGGTTGCCTCAGAACATCAGTTCCTAAAAGCAAGGCATAATAAATATGTGTACATGTATATATAATGTATGTAATTTCTCTGGACCATCTGGGGAACACAGGAACCTTGTTACTGTCTCGGCCAAGTGCAATACTTAACTAAAGAGGATGTGTTAACTTGGTGAGATTCTCCTGAAGAGCAAGCATTTGCCTTTAGTTCCCAGCATGGAATGCTTTCTTCATTGGAGGTGGCAGCCAAGAATTTGCAAGATGTTTAAAGCAGCAGCCAACACAATTACGGCCACAGTTGCCTCACTTTATCTATCTGCTGGACACCAAGAACAGTTTAGGCCTGTCTGTAGAGGTGTGATCAAGAGAACTTTCTCTGGTTTCCACTACTCTTGACAGTCCCATCCATGGATTCAACGAACCATAGGCCAGCTCATCTAACCTCTAGTCCAACACTGGATCCTCCTTTTGCCAGGTGTTGAAAGAGAACTCACTATTCCCAAAGGAAACATATTCTACTGTTGGAAACCCTAATTGTTGGATAATTATTCCTTCTACTGAGCCAAAATCGGCCTCCTTTTATGGTGGGATGGGCCAGGTCCCAGGCTATTAAGAGTTTAACCCTGAGAAGTTATTTCCTTTTGAGCTACAAGCTGATTTAGTTTTCAGACGACCACCCTTTGCTCTCCAGTTTTAGAGACCTCTTCCTAGTTTAGGATTTCATTTCTTAATTGGTATTTTGTAAGTGTATGCCTTCACTTGCTCTTAGCTTCACAAAACTCACCATTTTAGCCCTTCACATTAGATTTCACTTTCTCCAAAGCCAGTGTTTCCAAAGATGGTTTACTTCAATATATACTAATACTTTTTTTTTTTTACTGTAAAATACATTTATTTTTATGGTTGATTGGTTGTTTTGTTTTGGGGTTTTTTTGTGTGTTTTTTGGCAAATGATATGAAGTGCTCTAAAGTCCCCTCCCCAATTTTATCAGTAAGCAATTTCAGCATGCACCTCTAAAAGAACTCCTAAAAAGACCAAATACCATGATCACACCCAGCAAAACTTAATAATTCTTGTTCAAATTTCCCTGATTGTCTCGCAAACTTTTAGTTGTTTTTTCAAATCAGAATCCAAATTCCAAGGGTTTTAGGAGATCTGTGCCAGGAGCTGGGGAGAGACCAATATATATATTTTTTCTTAATTCACACACAGTCTCATAAAAACTTTTAGTTGTTTTCTTCTAATAGAGTCACATTTATTTGGTTGGTGGCTCTTAAACTTCTTTTAATTTATAGGTTCCCCTCTCTTTTTCCTTGCAATTTATAGAAGAAATTGGTTTATTCATCTTATGGTTTCAGCCTGGGGTTTGCTGATTACGTCCCCATGGTATCATTTAACATATTCCTCTGTCCAAAAATTCCTTTCAAAATATATATTTAAGTAAAATATTGACTAAAAAGTAGTATAGGTAGTATGTGATTTTGGCAAAACTGTAAAGATGATGGGTATTGGTTTGGAGGGAAACACTGTTCTAAACTGTCCCTTATGTGCAGTATGAATCCTCACATCACCATGAATGCTTTCTCTTCAATCAAACCCTCAAATCCTGTGTGGAAACCATTAAGGATTGGTAAGGTGAGCAGCCTCCCCCCTCCACAAACTTCTGAGTACAGAGATTGAGGTACCTCTGGCTGATTCCTTCAGGATGTGGGCTGGCCAGACCTCCTCCAGACCCACATCTGACTGCCTATCTTTGTCCACTTTCCCGTTCGTTAACATCTCTGTTAGGAGCTGGCCTTCAAATTAAAGGCGAAATGTAAGTCTGACCATTTTGTGTCTTAGAAGTGCTAAAAAGGGTTAGTGCAATAAATTTCGACAGTACATTTTTAAATATCAGTTTTATTTTTTCCTCATTGATGCAGAACATAGCTTACTGTAACATCAAGTCTTAGGGGAAAAAAAGAAAATCAGAAAGCAAAACCAACCCCAAACAAACATAACACACAACCATGCATGACATAATCTGGCAACAGTCTAGGCTTAGAAATTTAAGAAACTTGGAAGGGGAATAAAATATTCAACTTTTGTTAGTTCTGTCCTTGGACTTAAAAGATTATTTGGTATGAAAACTTTTTGTTTGTAAGTTGGTGGCTATATTATTTAAGGGTACAGGGAGACTCAAAGAGGAGCCTAGCTCGTTGAGAGAGAGGCATTACTGATAAAGGGAGAAGAGCTTGTGTACACTTGGCAAGACTAAGGGGTTTTTGTCTGAAATCTGTCTGTGTATGATGGCTAATGATACATGCTTATTACCTTCACTCATAAAGGTAGAAGCAGTGCTATTATGGTCTTATCTACTCTGTACAACTCATACATTGTGGACATTAGCAGAATGACAAAGGAGCTCCCGGTTGATGAAGCCTCCTACTGAGCCATGACTGCACCAGATCTGCGCCTGCACCCATGCCCAAAAAATCTTCCAGAAAGTTCGTTGGTGCTTAAAAGGCCCTAAGGGAAGAGAACCTTTTCTCACCGTTTCCCTCCTCTTTAAGGAAGTGAGCTCCTGCAAAATACAAGGGGGCGGGTAACAAGTAAAGAACAGATCTATGTTTTTATCCTGTTCTTTTATGGTATTGTTTCTAGAAGACTTGGTAAACTGTCTTTCCTATGTTTTTTTAGAGAAATGAGCATACTATAGATATGCACCTATTAAAAATTAAAATGTTTACGAGTGTTTTTTTGGCATGAGAGCTTTTAAAAGATTACAAAATATATACTTAAATGCTTGACTCCAGAAGTTTTAAGACAGAAGGGTTTAATAAAAAAATAAATAAGCATACTATATTAATGATCTGAGTGTGAACAATAGCAAGGACTAGAAATTACCAAGAGAAACAAGAGGAACTAGATACTTTTGTGGGGGAAAAAGAATCTGAATGTATGTGGAACATTAAGACAAAGGAATTATTTTAATCAAGATGGTTAATTTCAAATCTTTCATTCTGAGCCGTGTGGGCCCAATTTATAATTGTCTAGTTTCACAGTATATATATTTACCAGTTTGTGGCCTGTGTAAGTTTGGCTTTGGGCATCTGAGGAAACGAAGGAAGAAACTCCTTTCTGCCTTCCTTATTACTTCATCCTCTGCTAGCCTTCTCCTTTGTATATGACTACATCTACCAACATCTATCATTAAAATCTATGCCAAAGATATGATTAATTCCACCCATAACTGACAAATGTTTTCTGGTTGTATTTCTCAAGGCAAATATCCCTAATAATACCACATATTAAAAGCCGTATAAATACATAGATGGAGAAACAAAAACAGACACAGACCATGTAAGCAATAAAGAGTTCGTGCAGAACTAGAAACAAAATACAAGTTCACCTCAGTCAGAGGTATGGGGTTAATTTCTCTTGCTGAGGCTCAGGTTTCCCCTTGATGGGTCCTTACTGGTTCACCGAAGTGCCAGTGGAGGGGTATCTTTCTTCTTTGTTAACCAAACATGCCCAGGTAGAGCTGCTTCTCTTTCCGATGGTAGCTGCTGAGTTCCGACTGCGTTAGCTGAAGGTACCGCCGGACACTGGCGTCTTAGAACAGGGCAAAGAAGGCAATTAGAGACAGGCCATAACCGTACCTCTGGGCAGAAGAGGATTATGAACACACTTCCATTTCCTAAAATCTTTCCATTTGCATATATCACAACAATTCTATGCAATAGTAAATGTCATTCATTAATTATGTGCATTATTAAAAAATCTTGTACAGGGATGCTAACTTAATAATGAAAAGGAGCTTGGGGAAATAGTTTTTGTCAGAGCAAGTCTCTAAAGCTACTGTACATGGCTGGCAGTTAATCTATGTACTTGAAGGTAAGAAATGTGAACAACGGCTCATATATCTTTATTAATTCATAATGGCTTTCCCGTTCAATTAGAGAGATTTTGCTGAATTTTTGTAAGTTTGGGGACCCTCTTACTTCAGTAGCCGCTCTAAGCCAGAATGCAAAACGGGAGACAACTTTCAGTGCTGAACCACCAACACAGGAATGAGTCTGTCATTCTCTTCACAATATTCTTTTCCCCTTGGAAACAAGGGAAACAAGCCTCAAATTTTCTGTCAGGACACCTGTCCTTCTTCTAGGTCATACCTGGGGTTAGCTGAGCTAAAGGATGAATGGATAGTTAAGCAAAGGCCAGACCCCAGCTGGAGAACTGGTAGAAATGAGGATTATCATGTTTAGTCATTGGAATCCAGATCCTATTTTTGTCCCCATCTAGGAACTGAAACTTGAAAAACAACATTTTAAGATTATTTCTGGAGCACATACAATATTGCTTTCCTGTGGAGGCAAGAATACAGGAGTAGAAGGCCTGTTTATCATATATCTTTTTACACTTTTTGAATTTTGAACATGTGAATGTATTATTACCTATTTTCAAAATTCAATAAATTGAAAGCTAAAACACTCCCACAGATACTACCTCAGTGGAACAATTTTTTGTACTTACTACTTCAATCCCCTTCTCTCACCTTTTGGTTGCCTGTTGACAGCGGCCATGAGGTAATGCCGAGCCTGGTCATAGTCCTGCAGGTGGAAAAAGGCCACTCCAGCCCGATACAAGGCCTTGGCATTATCAGGCTGTCGCTCCAGGACTTTCTGACTGTATTCTTTCACCCGTTCGTAGTTTACTGGCTCCATCTGAAGAAGACAGGCTAATGGGGCCAAATGGAAGGAAGGGAGAAGAGGGAACACTAAGTTCCATTGCCCAACTCAAGGCAGTACCAAACCTAGGATGATGTCAATAACATTCACTCATCCAACAAATACATTTAAGTGCCCACCATATGCCAGACATTCTTCTAGCCATTGGGGATACAGCAGTGAATATAAGCTTTACATACCTCACAGTTTACTTCACTATCTACCAAATGCCTAGCACGTACCTAGTGTGGGTCAGGCCCAGCTATAAAAGTTGATAAGAACATATTTTAAAATTTATTTATGGGGACTTCGCTGGTGGTCCAGTGGTTGGGACTTCGCGCGTCCACTGCAGGGGGTGTGGGTTCGATCCCTGGTCGGGGAACTGGGATGTTGCATGCTGCGTGGCACAGCCAAAAAAAGAAAAAAAATTATTTAAAACTCTTCATTGTATCTCTTCTACCCAAGGCTCTCTGTCTTGAATCTCCCATTCACCACAATGCTTGTACTGAAGCTCTGTTAACGACAACCGTTGCCATTAATTGTGTGAGGAAATAGTAAGCGCTGCGCCATGTGCTTCTTTAATCTTCTCATCCACCCTCTGAAATCAGTATGTGTTACCATCTCCATCTAATGGATGAAGAAATCAAGGCTCACAAGGGTCAAGTAAGTTGTCCAAGATCCCACAGCTTCTAGGTGGAATGAATAAGAAATCTGAACCAAGGACTCTCTAACTCAAAAATTGCCACCATTCTCAATGATGATATATTACTTCACTATTCCCTTGGATGAAAGAATGGGACCTCAAACCACAAATCTGTTTAGGAGGCAATGTTCAGGTCAGTGTTCTGCCTTTCTATAAGTAAGAAGGGAAATGCATTCCCTGTTTCATAACTGTGGGAATTAAACATAGCATTATTAAATCACGGTGCTGAGAAGGAAGGAGAATCAGGGCTGATGTCTGCAACCCTTCTACAACATCCCCACCAAGTGGCCATATGGTTTATATCAATACTTAGGTACTTCCACGCGGTCAGCTAACCCATCACTGTAGCTTCATTCATTCATTCGACAACTAGTTATGGAACACTGACCATGTGCTAGGCGGAGTTAGGAGCAGGAGAGGAGAGGAACGAGACAGACACCTTGACGAGTAAATAGAGCTTGCATCCCAGTTCCCAGGTAGGAGGAATGCACTAAGAAATTCACTTATTTATTAGTGCTTTGAGGAAAACAGAACTGTGCTGGGACAGAGAGTGAATGAGGTCAGAGTGATGTTTGATTACAGAAGGTCTCCCTGAGAAAGTGACTTTTGGGCCAAGATCTGAATGACAAGGGTCATTCAAGGGACAGGGCATTCTACCTGACAGAAGAGATCCTACAAAGCTGGAAGGTGGACGCATGCTTTGTGAATTTGGTCTATGGCGGAGCCAGATCAAGTCAGGCGGTGCCGGGGAAGGTCAGAGTTTGAATATTTTCCTAAGTGTAATGCGATGCCATTGGACAGTTTTAGACAGTGACATGGTCTGATTTCCTTATCTGTAAAATGGGGGAAATCATAAATACCTTGCAGAATTTTTATAAAGATGAGAGATACTATAAATAAACTGCCCAACACGTAAACTTCACTCACATGTAAGTGAAATTTAATTTTAGTGAGTCTTTATAGAACATCTACCAAGCACCCCCAAGCAGAGGGTCTATAGATGGATAAGCTACAGTCTCTGCCTTCAAGTCCACCTGGAGAGTCACGATATTTACAAGTACCTATCTCATTTCCTTGATTTCTGGTCAATTCCCCAATGTGTATTCTCTTCTCTAATAATGCACAGTATTCTGCAATAAGAGCTTAAGTTCTGCAATTAAGACTTCCCATGTTTAATTTTAGCTCCACCACTTATTAGATGTTTCCTTAAATCTACCTCAAAGGATTGCTGTGACACTTAAATAGGTTTATATGTATATGTGTATAAAGGGCCTAAACACGGTATTTCATAAATGTCACCTTAACGGGCCTTCCCTAACCCCTACCTAACACTTCCATGCCTATGGCACTCACTATCCCCATTTTCTTTTCTTTTCTTTTTTTTTTTTTTTTTTGGGCCACTCCACACAGTATGTATGATCTTAGTTCCCTGACCGGGGATGGAACCTGCACCCCCTGCATTGGAAGCATGGAGTCTTAACCACTGGACCGCCAGGGCAGTCCCTATCCCCATTTTCTGCTTTATTCTTTTCCACATTACTCATCATCTTCTAATATATGTTACCTCTTCTGTTAATTGTCCATCTCCCCATGAAAGCAGTGATCTTTATCTGTTTTATAATACTGCAGTATCCTCAGTACCCAATAAATAATTGTTGAATGAACTGAAATATTAGCTACTCTAGTTACTGTTACTTGAGTCTAAGAGGAGCTCTGGACACACACTGTAAAAAAGCTAGATTTTCACCAAATCACAGCTGATGAGTGTTGTAGAAAGCAAAAAAAAAAAAAAAAATCATTTAAACAACTATTACAAAGTATAAAAACTACCCCTGGGCTTCCCTGGTGGCGCAGTGGTTGAGAGTCCGCCTGCCGATGCAGGGGACACAGGTTCGTGGCCCGGTCTGGGAAGAACCCACATGCCGCGGAGCGGCTGGGCCCGTGAGCCATGGCCGCTGAGCCTGCGCGTCCGGAGCCTGTGCTCCGCAACGGGAGAGGCCACAACAGTAAGAGGCCCGCGTACCGCAAAAAAAAAAAAACAAAAAACTACTCCTAATAATTTCTGTGGCCTCAACTGGGACCATTAGAATACTTTAATATACTTCAAAATAACTTAATTAGCTCTATGGTTATTTTGCCTGCCATAAAACAGACCTAAGAAGTCTCCCTTCTTTTAGCAGATTAATCCTAGCGATACTAACTCTGGAATCCACCTCTTCATTCAAGGCCAGCTGGATAAGGAAGATATTGGTTACCCAGGTTACCATCTAGCTGATTTATAGGAAGAAGGAAAATGAGGAAAAGCTATCCAAAATATCTAAGATGGATAACTTACACCACCAGTTAAAGCAAGTGCCTTCTTTCCTATATTTTAAATATTAAAGAAACAACACTCTAAACGTAGGTTCAGTATTTTCCCTATAGCGTGCGAAATTCCCTAAACCTATCAGCATCACCCGGGAGTTTGTTAGAAATGCAAATTGGTACACACATCGCCCAACACACAAACCTCCGACCCATTAAATCGGAATCGTGGGAACAGGGCTCAAGAAGTTGAGTTTAACAAACTCTCCAAGTGAAGTCTGAGAAGCACTGCTCTACAGAAACTCAATTAGACCCTACAGATTGAAAATAAATTTCAATTCATGGCAGAATAACTAGATGACGGCAGAGAAGCACGTCAGTTTTCCCCAATGTTCTCAGACTTTCATGTCCCGGCCTTGACACTCTACCCATCCTTCAGCCCTGTTCTTACCAGCTAGGTTGTTGTAGCAGTCTGTCTGGGTGGTGCGCAGTACGTTTTCTTGTTCATGTGTGAGGGCCGGGCCCTGGGGTCCCAGATTAGGTATCGGGGAGGGCAGACTTGGATCCAGACCCCGCAGCTGCAGCAGAGCTCGATGGTACCCACTCACAGCATCTCGGTACTTCCCTTCCCGGTAACATTGGTTCCCTTTCTCCTTGTACAGCTGGGCCTCCTGCAGGCGCTTCTCCATAACTTTGTCGCCCAGTGCTCTTGAGGAATTGGGAAGTGAAAGAGCAACCGAAGCTCTGGGGATAGGAGCGAAATAACCGATTTTGGTAGCCGACTTAAAAAAGCAGGAAATTCTCCTTCTCCAGGAGGCCTCTCAGGGAATGTTTCCTTGATTCTACTACAGCCCCTTCCTTTCTTCTCTGCAGTTATTTTTCAATCTCTAGAAGTGCAGGGCATTGATCAGGGAGAGGACGTGGGAAGAGTAAAGCCAGAGATTAATTTATTTCCTAAAGCGGCGACTCCGGGGGGAGGAGACTGCACGAAAAAGCGAAGGCCGTACTATAAAATTGTGGCCGGCGTGCAAACGCCAGCGGAATTTGCTTCCTCCTTTCCTTCGGACACACCTCCCTGACCTGGAAATGGAAGGGAGTAAGGCGGGGACAACTGCTAAACGAGGTCTAGAGGGCTTGCCTCCATCCCAGCTCTTTGTTCGCACTTATTCAACCAGCATTTGTTGACCTCCGGGCCAGGAGTTGGGGAACCGAGGTGAATGCGGTCCGTGCACCCCAAACAGCCCGAGGGTGAGGCGGCCGCAGCGCCGCTCATGCAAGCCTCGCATGCCCCGCGGCCAGCCCCTCGCCCCCAGCAAGTGGCCGAACCCGAAGTCTCCCCGCTGGGCTTCGATTTACCGGCGGGGAGTACGGAGAGTGCAGGGTCAGGCCTCCCGACAGCTTGGTGTCTAAATGGTGGCGCGCATTGCTCCACGCCGCCCAATCAGAAGCGGCCTCGGAAAAGTAATCCCGCAGAAACGACCCCGCCTCTACAGCCTCCCCAGTGGACCAACCGTGGGGTGGGCGGAAATCCTCTGGCAGCTTCGCCAATTGAAAAAAAAAAAAAAAAAAACCGAAAGCTCTTGAGGGACCAATCAGAATTGCAGATGACGATTCAAGTTGGCCAATACGGCGAGGTCAGGGTGTCTGTTGCTGGGTAGAAGTTGAAGGATTGAGGGGAAAAAAGAGGGCCGGGGTTAGTTACTGCAGTCCTTGCAAGGTTTTAGAGAGCCCTTTTGTTGACTAACGAGAAAGACAATTGCCAGTAGGCGTTCACGTTGCAAGAGCTTCCCTGCTTTCCTTCTGGCTTTTTTCTCTCTCAAGAAGTGGCTGCACGAATAGACACTAGGGAACAGAGATTAGCGAGCAAGCCCTACGACAACAGTGTGATCGGGTCAGACGGAAGTAAGGGTGGTGACGGGGTGGGAGGGGCGTGTGGCGAGGGAGGTCCGGGCGGCTGCGCGGAGCCCCGGCTGGAAGTACGGAGGGACGGGTGCGCACACGCCTCGGTACTACGAGGCACTTGAGCTGAAGCCAGCCTTTCCCGTCTCCGGCTCCGGTGCGACTGCGCCGTGAAGCCGCTGGCGGCGATTGGCCCAGGGGGTGAGAGGGGGCGGGAGGTAAAGAGAGGGAACTCCACCGTCCTCGGCGCGCGCCCACCCGCCCGCGGCAGGGGAACCAAGGGGGCTGGAGAGGAAGCAGCTCCCTGCTGCGTTGTTTTGGGCTCCGAGGGCCGAAAGGGGGAGGGAGGAAGGGCGAGAAACAAACACTACGTAGCGGAGGCTGCGTGCGGCCTTCTGCCTGCGTGCCTACGTGCGTGCGCTCGCTCGCGCGGGCTCAGTGCTGGCGCGTGAGGCGGAGGCGGGCGGCGGCGGCGCCTGCGCGGTCGGGCTCGGTCGACGGCTCTCAGGGGAGGAGGCGGCGGGAGGCGGAGGAGGCGGCGGCGGCGATGGAGGTGAAGCGGCTGAAAGTGACCGAGCTGCGGTCGGAGCTGCAGCGGCGCGGCCTGGACTCGCGCGGCCTCAAGGTGGATCTGGCGCAGCGGCTGCAGGAGGCGCTGGACGCCGAGATGCTCGAGGACGAGGCCGGCGGTGGCGGGGCCGGGCCCGGCGGGGCCTGCAAGGCGGAGCCTCGGCCTGTGGCCGCGTCGGGCGGCGGCCCGGGCGGGGACGAGGAGGAGGACGAAGAGGAGGAGGAGGAGGACGAGGAGGCGCTGCTTGAGGACGAAGACGAAGAGCCACCCCCTGCCCAGGCCTCGGGCCAGGCCGCACAGCCGCCGCCGGAGCCCCCGGAGGCGGCAGCCGTGGAGGCCGCGGCCGAGCCCGATGCTTCCGAGAAACCAGCGGAGGAGGCCACAGCCGAGTCAGGTGGGGTGAACGGTGGCGAAGAGCAGGGCACCGACAAGGGGGAGGAAGATGAGCCGGAGGATCGGAGCGGAGACGAGACGCCGGGATCCGAGGCGCCGGGTGACAAGGCCGCAGAGGAGCAGGGTGAGGAGCTGGCAGCGGAGCGGGTGCGCCCCTGACCCAGCACCAAGCCCTGCATCGCGGGGTTCGATTCCCATCGCCATTCGGTGGGACTCCCCAGGGGAGGTGGCTTTCGTCCTCTACCCACCTTTTTGGGGGGTTTGACTACCTCTGGTGGCCCCACTCTCTGCAGGCGGGAGGTTCCTGCCTAACTCGGTTGCTTGGTGGTAGTGGATGGAAGTAAGCGATGTTGCTTGCGAACTGCTTGTGAGCTACCTGTTGGAGCAGCCTTCCGCGGTGCTGGTTATCTTTTCCTAAACCGAGAATGCACTGAGGAATTGTTGATTACACGGACAGCCAGACCGACTGTTGGAGGCTTCGGCCCGACTGTTGACTTTTTCGCCATAAAATTAAGCAATAAGCTCAGTTCGTCAAAGTTCGCTCCATCGAAAGCTCAATATTAGAGTTTGAGCCACACCGAAAATCTGGAAATCTAACATTGCTCCTGCTTTAGCAGCAGCTCCTGCTTCAGCAGCCTGTGGTGTGAGGGTGTCAAGTTTAATCGTTACCTACGGAAGAAAAAATTTTAATCTACAGCATTTAGAATGTTAATCAACATTATTTGGCTAGGGGTTTAACCTTGCCTGAATTCTTACAACTAAATTTTAATCTTTCATCTGAGTAGATGGTTGGGCAAATTTGTATATTTGCTGTACACTTAGCTAGCTTTTTACATTTCGGGTCCTTGACTTCCTGAATTGAAATGGTTGAGGTGTTGGTGGGTCCATTGAGTAACCTTGTGGAAGAGACTGTATAGAGTTGCCCTAGGGAGTTAGTGACCTTTCTCTTTTTGAAGTAATTGGATGGTTGGAGCTGATCCATAACTGTCTTGTCAGAGTAGGGAGGAAAACTAGAGCTGCTTCTCATTCTTAATATGAAGTGGCTTGCTTTAGTTCCTTTTATAATACATTTTTTAGGCTGCTGCTTGGTATGATGGTATAATTGGAACCCATTCTACAACAGTCACATGCAACTTGCAGATTGTCCTATGTTCTGGAACAAAAATCCCATTACATAACCTTTGACTTAACGTGTACCGCCAGATAGCAGATAAAAAAGGTTGAGGGATAAAGGACTTCTTTAAAGAAGTTATTATTAAAAACTTTAGTGTTACAAACCAAAAAAGTCCAAGGAAAAATTGTTTTTTTTCTCCTTTTGTGAAGAACGTTGCGAAATATATGACAACACTTTTCTGCCCCAAATTATGTGCAGTAAAGATGCAGTATTATTTGTGGGTCTCTTGTGACTTAATGGTTTGCTCCTGCAAGTTTCAGTAAAAATCTGTGATAAAAATACAGCTCTGTATATACACCATAGTCCATTAGCTATGTAAGTAAAGCTGTGGATGGCTGTGCGTTCGAAAGCTGGAAAGGCAAACCCTTAAAAAAAAAAAAAATTGAGGCTTCTGTAACATGAACCTGTGGAAAAGTGTTGGAAAACATATATTAAGTGTCCAGCTTAAATCCAAATCTGATAGTCAGGAATCGAAGTTAAGCTATGAAGTTTTTAAAAAACTCATGGGATGTTTCTTTTATGTCATATTGGTGGGAAAATCTGCAAGTTTGACCTGATTTAAGCAGATAAATTTAGAATGCAAAAATTGCCGAATTTTTAATCTACTGCTTGACTGTAATTAGCCCATAATGTCCCTTTTTTTTTTTTTAAATAAAATCCCAGCCAATGACAGGAAGATGATCATCTTTGGAAATAAAACATTCTGTGAATGCCATGGGAAAAACCTGGCTCTTCTGACTAGACAGATATGCAGGTCCTCCTTTAGTTTCTGTTGGTTCTGAGCTTATTCTACACTCCAGTATGAAAACTGCTGATTTTCTTTCCCTCCTTTTTGTAGGAGATGACCAAGATAGTGAAAAGTCAAAACCGGCAGGCTCAGATGGTGAGCGGCGGGGGGTAAAGAGACAGCGGGATGAGAAGGATGAACATGGCCGAGCTTACTATGAATTCCGAGAGGAGGCTTACCACAGCCGGTGAGGGAAATAGTCCCTTTCATTGAAGGGAGTGTCTGCTCTGATTTTGGTATACCTGATGTTGATTGGAGAGTCTGGAAAGAGGGGTGGATTAAAAATGGAATAGGTTTTTACAGGCCTAAGTTTTAGATTAAATCTACCCTGAGAGCTCCTGTTGCCCTTTTCACATTTGTTGAAAGAAGCTGTCTGCTGGAAGTTTATATTTGCTGATAAACAGACCTGATGTCATGCAGACACCTCTCCAATTAGAGGACTTTGGTTACACTGTATTTGCTTTTCTCTCATATGTATAGTTCAAAGTCTCCACCACCCCCGGAAGAAGAGGCAAAAGATGAGGAAGAGGATCAGACTCTTGTGAACCTGGACACGTGTATGTATAAGGCAGACAGGTTGAGGTTTTAAACCAATCAAAAGTGATTTTGGAGATTAAAACTTCATGGCCTGCAGCTTTGAAAAGATTTAAACTTTGTATCCATTCTTGAGAACTGGGTATACTTGTGTTCTATTGGTGGCTTCAAGTGTTGGGCATTGGAGTAAACAGATCGCTTCTTTCTTAACAGATACCTCGGATCTCCATTTTCAAGTGAGCAAAGACCGCTATGGAGGGCAGCCGCTTTTCTCAGAGAAGTTCCCCACCCTTTGGTCTGGGGCAAGAAGTACTTATGGAGTGACAAAGGGGAAAGTCTGCTTTGAGGCCAAGGTAGTGTGTACAGCTCATTAGGACCGTTCATTTATTAAATTAGTCATTAGACTACTATGTAGTGGGCTCCAGTACATAGTAGTTTACTGCCCACCAGTATTTTATTAGTGCAGAAAAAGGCACCACGCTTGAATGACAACCGTAGCGCCAGTAACCGAGAAATTGACCCTCATGGCTTTGGTTTAAGTTTATTGACAGTTGTTTTTCTGACATTGAGTTGTGATAGTTGTCGTTTTCGGTTTGTATCAAAATCTTGTCTAACTCAGACTTTGCTCGAGTATCTGAAAGTTCCTTTTCTGACTTGGCCAGGTAACCCAGAATCTCCCAATGAAAGAAGGCTGCACAGAGGTTTCTCTCCTTCGAGTTGGATGGTCTGTTGATTTTTCCCATCCACAGCTTGGTAAAGTTATTTTTAACATAATCATTTTAGTGTTTGCTGCTCTGTGGGAGGTTTGTGTGTAGGTAACTAATTTGCTGATTATTCTAGGTGAGGATGAATTCTCGTATGGTTTCGATGGACGAGGACTCAAGGCAGAGAATGGGCAGTTTGAGGAATTTGGCCAGACTTTTGGGGAGAGTGATGTCATTGGCTGCTTTGCTGTAAGTGCTCCTGAAAGTTGTAGATTTGTAGCAAGGAGTAAATAGAGGGCACTAGGGATCAATTTGCTTCCCATCGACTGCTGTCTTTTCTGCCTTTGATGCATTGCTCACATAGTTGTTTAGTACAGCAGTTGGAGTAGAGAAAAAAAAGATTAAATTGTAAGATTAATCAACCTCAAGCTCTGTGTGCCCATAAATGCTCTTGTCTTTCGTCGTTGTAGAATTTTGAGGCCGAAGAAGTAGAACTTTCTTTTTCCAAGAATGGAGAAGACCTTGGCGTGGCATTCCGTATCAACAAGGAATCCCTGGCTGACCGGGCCCTCCTACCCCATGTCCTCTGCAAAAATTGTGTTGTAGAATTAAATTTTGGTCAGAAGGAGGAGCCCTTCTTCCCACCGCCAGAAGAGTTTGTGTTCATCCATGCCGTGCCTGTGGAGGAGCGCGTGCGCACTGCGGTCCCTCCCAAGACCATAGAGGAGTGTGAGGTATGCTGGAGAGTGTGCAGAACCTTGGTGCTCATGCTTGGAATGGTGGGTGGGTCGCTTTTCTTCTGAAAACTTTACCCAGCTGGGGGAAGGGGAGGATGTTCTTAAATTGGGCTTTGTAAACATGACCCTCACTTATTTTTTATAGCATTCCTGGTTCTGTTTACTTGCAGGTGATTCTGATGGTGGGACTGCCTGGATCTGGAAAGACCCAGTGGGCACTGAAATACGCAAAAGAAAACCCTGAGAAAAGATACAATGTCCTGGGAGCTGAGACTGTGCTCAATCAAATGAGGGTGAGTTGCTGGGAGGGGTTAGTCAGCTGTGATGTTAGCTCTTGAGGTACCAAGAAATTTATATAATCTTTTCCCAGTGGAGTTGGTCTTTCAGGTGTCTGAGAACAAGGGCCCCACAAATAAAGAAATGCGTTCTCAGTATGTGTTTATGGTAGATTTTTTTCTTTTCCTTTGCTGTGTTGTCAAATCTGAAAGCTGGTAAAGTCTGGAGTTTACCCAGATTGAGACTGGAAATGAGTTCTGTAGGAAATGGACAACATTCACAGCACTGAGCAATGTCAGTGAACTGATGTGGTGGTGTTGTGGCATTTACCAGTGATTCTTGGGCTTTAACTTAGTGTGTAACTCCTTGTGTTTCTCTTCTTCTCAAACTCATTAGATGAAGGGGCTAGAGGAGCCACAGATGGACCCCAAAAGCCGGGACCTTTTAGTTCAGCAAGCCTCCCAGTGCCTTAGTAAGCTGGTCCAGATTGCTTCCCGGACAAAGAGGAACTTCATTCTTGATCAGGTATTGTTCAAACATTCAAAAGAAACCTAATTTAACAATAGGTCCAAAGATAAAAGATTTGGTATCCATTTAATCTGATAAAATTGCTCAGGGACTTTGCTGGTGGTCCAGTGGGTAAGACTCCGTGCTCCCAGTGCAGGGGGCCTGGGTTCAATCCCTAGTCAGGGAACTAGATCCCGCGTGCATGCTGCAACTAAGACCCGGCACAGCCAAAATAAATAATATTTTTTTAAATCCCTTTAAAAAAAAATTGCTCAGAGTCAAAATAGGGTGCATATATAGAGAAAGACTGAATTAAGTAACAGAATCAGGTTACCTGATTATGACTAAGTGGTTGTGTTACAGTTGTAATGTGTTTTGAGCTCAGAGATACAACTCTTAGTGTTTTTATCAGAGAGTGTATGGACCCAGACTGTAAAACACATTCTAGAGGCAATGGAAAGAGCGTTGGAGCGTTGGATTCATGGCTCCACCACTTACTAGGTTTGTGACCTTGGACAAGTCTTGGCCTCTCTGAGTCTCAATTTTCATGTTGTGTAAAACAGGATAACATCATGTAGCTTTTGAAGAATTCAAAGAGATTGTGTAAATAAGACCCCTAATCTAGTGCCTCACTTGTGAAAGATGCTCAGTAATTGTTGGTTGAATTAGTGTTTAATTTTTATTCCTAAAACGTCTATTACTCCTCTTGTTCCTAGTGTAACGTGTACAACTCTGGCCAACGGCGGAAGCTATTGCTGTTTAAGACTTTCTCTCGGAAAGTGGTGGTGGTCGTCCCTAATGAGGAGGACTGGAAGAAGAGGCTGGAGCTAAGGAAGGAAGTGGAGGGAGATGATGTGCCTGAGTCTATAATGCTGGAGATGAAAGGTGGGCTAAACTCTACAAGTTAGGGGTCCTGTCCTTGGTCCATGCACACCTCACTGGAGCCTCTTAGCACCTGGAGGATTCTCCACATGTAAAGTGTAAATCTGTGGAATAAATTAATGGGTGTGATCACTTGAAGATTAATGAATGAGCAGAGTGAATGGTGAAGCAATAACTCCTTGATTCATTCTGATAAAATACAAAAAGAGAAATGGTGATAGATCACAGGATGATAGCCTTAAGGCAGAGGCTTCAACGAGTCAGTTATTCATTTAGTAAATACTTAAAGTGTCTACTATTTGTCCAGTACTGTTCTAGACATAGGGAAAGAATGAATGAAATGAAGCTCTGCCTTCACCGAATTTATATTCTAGAGATGGGCCATGCTTGTGGTTCAAATTAAAATGGTAGTGGTTGGAGTGAATGATCTCATCAGTATATTTTGATTTCTAGTATCACATTAGGCCTGTTTTTTATTTTTGTTGTTTGTTTTGGTTTTTGATACGTGTGGTACAAAGCCTTACAGCAAGGTTCCCTAGAAGGCAAAATTAACTATCTTGATTGATCTAGTTTTGTGCTGTTCACCTCAGAGTTTGGTTTTTCCCCTTGCTGCATTCAGCGCCTGACATCCCACCTGAGCTGTCAACTACTGGCTCTTTGAATTCTGATAATGCCCAGGCATGGGAGCTGGTTACACATTTAAGAGCTGGATTCTCCAAGTTTACTTAGAATGAACTAGGCCAGTCCATACCGGTACTCAAGCACTTGGAGGAACTTAGTTCAGTTTTATAAAACGGAGGGCTAACTGGATTCATCTCAGAATCAGGAGAGCCTCATTGAACTGAATTCTGCTGGGACCTCAGCCTCTGAACTTGATGTCTAGAGACTGGCAAGTGTGCTGGCCCATCATATACAGGTGGTTTTAATGAGGACCCCGTACTCTTGTTAACTGTTTTTCTTGTATAGATGAGTAAGTGCCTTTAGGCTGGGGTCAGTTTCTTCTTGAGTCTCTTTAAAAGTGTATTTCTTATCTAACCAACACCAAAAGTTTCTCAGTTACTTTTAGCCTCTGGCTGCCTGCTTCTGTCCTGATAAGAAACCTTAACCCAGTTCACTCTTAATTTATTATGGATCACTTGAGAACTTGTAAATCTACAGTTTGCAGATAGCCCTTTGCCTGGGGCTGTTACAGTTTAGGGAAAACCCATAGAGTGAACCCAGCACACTTCTGTGCATTAGTACATGAGACTTAGAAAATCCTATTCTTGTAGTGGGGTTTTCATCATGAGATCTTACCCGTCTATGTACTTGGAGGCCCACAAGCTTCTCTCTTACTCTTACAGCCAACTTCTCTCTGCCTGAAAAATGCGACTATATGGATGAGGTGACATACGGGGAGCTGGAGAAGGAGGAAGCTCAGCCCATTGTCACTAAGTACAGGGAGGAGGCAAGGAAGCTGCTGCCGCCCTCCGAGAAGCGGACAAACCGCCGAAACAATCGAAACAAGCGAAACCGGCAGAACCGAAGCAGAGGCCAAGGCTACGGTGAGTCCTGGGGACCTGCCAGCCCGAGCCTCAGTCTGTTCTCTGTGCTGAGTGCAGCAGGACCCACAAGGAAAGGGCAGGCAAACCAAGTCAGGTCACCAACAATAAGAAAGTCCCTTCTTATGGAGCTTATTTCTTCCTGTGATCTTTACTCCCAGCTTCTTGTGCTTTTTCCATAATCCTTCAACAAAAGGTAGTTATTTTTCAACAAAAATATTTGTTTCCTTGAAAAGCAATGCTTGAGCCTGTTCATTTATCTAGTTTTCATTTTTACATATGGATTCCCCATTCACTATTGTAGTTTATTTGAAGGATTTGTGCAGTGAAATCAGATTCTTATCTTTTTCCTTGCTACTTCGTCTATTGGATCAACCCAACTGTATAGAGCAGAAAGTGAATGCATTATTCAGTAATCTGGGGGGGGGTTGTTAGACAGTAAGTTAGCTTATTAGTGGAATTAATTTCCCTCCTGAATGTCTAGTTTGTCAGTTAACAACCCCCGCCACAGTGTGCATTCACTGTGCATTAAAAATTGTGTGTGTGTGTGTGTGTGTGTGTGTAATTATAAGTGTAAGTCAACAAAATTTTTGAGTGCCTGCTATGTGCTGGGCAGTGGGAATACCAACAGTTCCTACCCTGGAAGAGCTTATCATTTAGACTTTGTTCATTTGTATAAAATGATGGGTCTGGGTTATATGATATCCAGGATCCCTTCCAGGGCTGAAAGTCTGTGGCTCTACGAATGGCAGTTTTTACTCATGTTTCTAACTCTGCCATGTATCCTTTTGGCATCTTAAATGTTTTGCAGGAATTGGGGAGCTTCAAAAGGTGAAACCAAGGTGGCTTGGTTTTCTTGTGTCTCTATTCCTCTGCCCTCCCCCACCTCAGACTTTTTAAAAGATCCTGGCTGGTGCTTTAATTAACATTGTGTGAGCCTGGCAGAAGCAGGCCTCCTATTCCCCCAGAATTGCCTTTGGCTCCGACTTTTTGATTTCCACTCAGATGTGGAGCCAGGACCCCATGCCAGCTGTCTGAGCGCGCTCTCCATTTCTCTTCCAGTGGGCGGGCAGCGCCGAGGCTACGACAACCGGGCCTACGGGCAGCAGTACTGGGGGCAGTCTGGAAACAGAGGGGTGAGTGCAGCTCTCCTTCTGCTCCTCCCTCTGGGCCGTGATAGCCATTCCTATTGGCTTGGGGGAGCAGAGTGGTTTGGGCTGTTTTCTCAGGGCTTAGGGTTTTCCCCATTTAACTTGTTCGTCTGGAAGACTTTATCCTGGGAAGGTTAAGCTTGTTTATAATATCAAGTGAAGATGTGTCTCATTTAAGACGGGGGATAGCAGTGGCTTGTGATGCTGAAAGCCCATACATCTTCGCTCTTCTCCTTCTCCTTTCTCAGGGTTACCGTAACTTCTACGATCGATACAGGGGAGACTACGATCGGTTCTATGGGCGAGATTATGAGTACAACAGATACAGAGACTATTACAGACAATACAGTCGGGATGTAAGTATCATCTGGGGATAGAGAGATGAAGGGGGGCAGGGCCAAAGGGATGAGTGTCATGCCTCTCCATCCTCAGCCAGCTGTGGCTCCAGGTGATGGAGTTTCCCCTTTCTTCTAGTGGCAGAATTACTACTACCACCATCCCCAGGACAGAGACCGATACTACAGGAACTACTACGGTTACCAAGGGTATCGGTGAAGCCCCTGCCATTGTCGCCTGTCAGCCATGAAGCTGAATCTCTGGGGGTGCCAAGCACCCCCCAAAACACAACCAAGGAAAACAGGGGCTGCCGGGGTGGGGCTGAGCTGCCGGGGAGGGGCGGTGGGGGGAGGGTGCGCAAGCGGGGGGGGAGGGGGGTGGAAACAAACAACAAAACTGTACATTTTTTTTTAAAGTTTGTTGAAAAGAATATTGTCTTATTCTATAAAACATTTCAAACCTAGTTAGATATTTGTAATCAAAAAACCATTTGCTCAGAAAGCAGCACTTAGGGCTGCCTGTCCTATACCCTGCAGTCAGACAGGAAAAGAACTGAAAATGTCACCCTTCTGACATTCTGAGGCAGCTGGACTGGCAGCCGAGTAAGGGAGAGTGATGGCGAGGTAGTGCGGAGCGGGTGGGGAGGCGTGTGAGGGCACTCTCCATACAGGCAGGAGCGGGGACAGAGGGAGAGCTTGTGACTGGGGCAGTGAAAATAAACGATCAGCTCTTATCAATCACTTGCACCAACTAACCGTTTGTATTTTCTTTACCGACCTTTCCCTCTTGGGATATCTGGTCTGGTGGGCTGGGAGGCCATAGTGTCCCTGTCTCCACGTTCCTGTGCCTTTGTGCTGTTTGGCTGAGGCATGGAGACCACCAGTTGGGCGGTTCTGTTACATAGGATCCCCACGCCAAGGAGGCGAGGGGACTGTTCCTGATTGCAGAGCAGAATAGCTTGCAGCCTCTCTGTGTCTGTTAATGGATTTCCATAAAATCTGGGGGAAGAGTTGGGGTTGCAGCCCTCAGCCTGAAGACTGTGATTTGCCAGTCTCTACTCTCTGTCTTCCAAGGTTGAGACAGGTGGGAAGTCTCTGAAATCATCTCTGTTAGAGAATCTGTCCTCTTATAGTTCAAGAGAAGGAACGTTTCTCAGGGTTTCAGCTCACACAGAAACGAAGCAGGATTCTTTTCACTGCAGCAGGATATGTATATAGGTGAATCCTGTGGTGTGGGCTACCAGGCCCAGGCGCTGAGAATAGCAGCTATTTTCTACAGTGTGGGGGGCCGGGGCCCTGCTGGCTTTTTTGATACACAGATAGAGAGTGAATAGAAAAGGGGAGGGTGGGGGGTGGGAGGCAGCTCCGTGGGGCTGCTGGAACTTGGGAAGAGCATGAATGTGAGCGTGTGCAGCGTGTGCATGAAAGAGAGCACCCCTTCCCGACTTGCTGAAACAGGATTCCTCCTGGGGTGCCTTCCCTGTGTGTCCCAGAGAGGCCTCTAGCCAAGAGACTTCAGTCGGGAGAGTTATTGTTTTGTAACTTTACCAGCACCCTCCCAGTTCTTGACAGACAGCTTCAGGTTGTGGGTTCAAGAATACGGGTGGATTATGGGAATGCTCTTTCAATACTGAGCTTCAGTTTTCATTCACCTTCCTGCTCAGCATTGTGTCAGCCAAGAGCTTACTCAGCGAACACCACACATTGCTGCACTTCCTGGCGAGGGGAGCCCTGGGTTGTGCTACTAGAAGGTACTTCACTTCCATTTCCTTACCTGGGCAGTCCTCTGTTGAAAATTTTGTGCTGAGATTTGACCTCTCTCCCCCTCTCCCACGGTTACTGCCGTGCCCAGGAGGGTGCGCAGGCCCTCGTCCTGGCCCTCTAGTCGCCCTTCTGCTCCACAAGGACCTCTGACCCGGAGGCTGGGATGGGGGCTGGTAGGCAGTACGTTCGCTTGCTCAAAATGATGTCCTTTCTCTGGGCACCTGCTTTTTCTGTGGTGCCGTCAAATGGATTTGTGTGTGGCAGTGGGTGAAGTGATTGCATGAATTTTTCTGTAACCCACTAACTTTTTATTATCATTAAGGGGAGTTTTTGAGAAAGTTTTGCTCATAGTGTCAGGGAGGTAAAAAGGAGGAGGTAGAAACTGGAGCCCAAAGAGATTCCCTTAGGGCAAGATTATAACAGAAAATTGACTCTGAGGCAGAAGCTGCCACCCCTATTCAAACGTTTAGTTCTCCAGCAAATAGCATCTTTTTATAGTCTACAACACAGTTCGGGGATGCTAGGCCCTCAGGACCAGGGGGACAAAGCTTAAGCCGCTTTGGGTTTTTCTGGGGGGAGGGGAGGTACTTGCTGTTAATTTTTGACACTAGAAAGTCATTTTTTTTAAAAAAAAAAAGCTTTTTCTAGGTGGGTGGAGAGTGAAACTGCCACGTCCTTGTCGGTTTAGTCCAAGAGATCACTCGCAACAACAGTAGATGTCTGGGTTTTGTTTCTGTCTTTTTTTATTATGAAAAAACAATGTTAAGGGGGAAAATGTGGATTAACAGGCGGGATCCCTACCCTTGTTTTCCTTAGAAGACTTGTTTAGTGTTTTATCAGACGTCTGTTGTAGTTGTAGATGGAAAAGCTTGTGAGAAAAACAAACACCACATGGAGCCTGTAAATGTTATTGCACAACCTGTAAAGCATTCTTGGAAGTGGCCAGTAAAAAAGGGTTTTACCATTTAAAAAAAATGTAACTGTGTCATTGTTTACATCTGTAACTTTTTCCTCCCCTGTTCTCATTACAACATTATGGCAAAAATGTAGGCACGGTAGCTTCCAGTTTTAGAATAAATAACCATTTGGATTGAATTCACCCTCTCTCCTGTCGCTGCACTGACTGGGCAGAGTGTGTCCTTGGGGGCTTCATTTCTGATGCTGCTCCTCAAGCTGTACTGGGTGCCAGCCAAGGTTGGCTTTCCTCTTTCATGGCTTTTCTCCCTTCCTATTCTGCCATGCGTTCACTTGGGGACCAGCCATACCTTCACTCGGGGTCACTCGGGGTTTGTTGGCTTACTTAAGCGCTTGCTTGAGCCGTTGGAGTAGAAGAAAATAAATGATAACCATGACCTCCGTGTATTTGGCCTATCCTAAAACCAGTTGGATGCTTGAAGTTAAACGTAGGGTTCCATTTAGGAGCCAGATTAAGTTTATTCATAACTACCACTTAAGAGCAAAAGCCTACTTATTCAACAGAAGATGTTTGATGGGGATTCTTCCCTAGTGACTATGCAGAATGAGAAGGCAACTTTGACAAAAACACTACTGCATTACTAGCACCGAACGGCTATTGACCGTAACTTCTGATAAATGGCCAAGGACTTGCTAAGGCTGGGCTCCCACAGGCTTATGACACCCAGTGTTTTGAAGTAGTGGTGCTACAGGTATAGTTACTGCTCTAACTCCTCCCGCTGCACATGACGGAGAGTCCCACCCCAGGGGCCTACAGCTTTGGGCCCAAAGGCTATCCTTGATTTCAGTGTCTGCCCATTCTCTAGGGTATTTAAAGTTACTCAGTGTTACAGCTAATAATTTAAAATGGTTATTTATAGCTCATGCCTTGTCTCTAGTAACCTCTAGACACCCCCCTTTGCCCCCAGCAAGGGCTGCAGCCATTCACCCCTAATCTGATGAGTATGAAAATTGAATGTGTAGAAAAACTGAGCAGAGGTTGCTTTTTTTTTTTTTTTTAAATAACCTAATATCAAGATTACATTTATTGAGCACTTCTGACTTCTTACCAAGTCTGAGCTGATGTGGGCATTTTCACTTACCCCTCTGGAATTTGCCCAACACTGTAATACCTTAGGAAAAGAGAAAGATTCTTTTAGTGCTTTCTATGCCCTGCTTGCCATTTAAGCATGTATAGTACAATCGTTGGATATCTGAATGCCTGTCATATGCCAGACACTGACAGGATGCAGGGATTAAACAGACTTGATCCTTAGAGGAGTCAACGGGCACTAAGAACTAAGCAGGCTCCTGAACAGAATGGGGGTAGGTCCCCACTTCAGGAGGGCAGCCAGGTTACTTTCCTTGGTTTCTTCCTCTCTAGGATGAGGGAATTAAATATCTCCAGGGCCTATTAGAGCTCAGGAATTCATCAACAGCGGGGAAGCTGCTATTCCTGAAGGTGCCTCGAGTTCACTGGGTACTCCTGGAGCCTGTGGAGACGTCCATGGGAAACTTAAGTTCAGTTCCTGGTAGAACCCCCTTTATTCCTTTGGTTTCCTCTTTGTCCCCCTCCCCTGCTGTCTTCCTGTGTGAAGGTGTGGGGAAGCTGGGGGCGATGTGCTGTCTCTAATATAGGTCACCCCCTTCTGCAAGGCAGCCTCTGGCAGCCGACCCTACCCGCAAGTGTATCCCAGGACAAAGCATGACCCAGGCTTGCCCCGGGAAGCATGTGTCACTGGGTAGGGGGTGGGGAATCTTGACAACCCATGAGGAGCAGACCTCCTGAGACTTGCTTTCTCTGCCTTGGCCCTGGTCCCACCTCCGTATGTGTCTTTCTTTCCCTTGGAAGGTATCGGCTTCTGGAAAGGTATGCTGGGGCTTTATAAACCTCCGCCAAGTTTGAGTCCGGGAGGCGCTCGTGAGACAAACCTCTGGCTGGGCAGCTTGCTGGACCACTACTAGGGGTGGTAGGCGCACCAGGGGCGGGGACACTGCTCCTGGCGGATGTGACAGAAGGGGCCTGAATGGGAAGTGGGAGAACAGCAAGCCCCAGTTCTAACAGGAAGCCCAAACTGAACAACTAAGGGCTTATCCAACTCCTAGGGAGAACAGGAAGCGACCAAGGAACGGCGCCCCGAGCCGAACGGCGCCGGGCATTGTCCTCACACTTATGTTTCCGCTCCAAGGGAGTCTCTACTAGGCAAGATAACAGAGACCCAGGTTCTCTCATAAGTTCCACGCGACCGGCGCCTACTGCAGGCGTGCTTGCTGGGACCCCCTTGTCCCATGATCCTTGGCTATAGCCACCAGTGTGCCTTCACCTGGATCGGGTGGACGTCGGCTTCCGGCCTCCGGGGTGGGTAGGAGTGGGTATCGAGTTGACGAGGGAAGGAGCAGCCATTTTGAGACAGATGAGCACGGAAGGGACCATATTGAGAACTCTGGATGCCTGGGGCCGCCATTTTAAGTATGGGCCCAGCCGAGAAGCCCTGTACGGTGAAACGCTGTGACATGCGGCGGCCATATTGGTGCGGATCCCCTTGGCGGCGGCCATCTTGAACGGAGACCTGCTGTGGGCGTCGCCATCTTAGAAGTAAAACGGCCCCTTCCCAGGAACTGGAACCAAGCTCCTCCCCTCTCACTGGGTACCTCCTGTCTGCGAGTGCCCTTCGGAAGCCCTCTCTAAGTCCACCCCGTTAGGTCTGTTTTCATTTTCACTTGTCTTCATTGCACTCGTGTGTGTGTGTGTGTGTATGCTCTCCGTAGCCTCTGAGTGTCTGTCTGTAACTTAATTCTTCCACTTGAGACGTTCTCTCATGCCCGCCATCCACACTAACCCGGTGGATCTCCGATCCTAGACAATGTCTAACCCGCTTTGACTGGCCCTGTTCCCTGGTTATGGCAAGCCTTTCCACCTGCCGCACCCACTCCCAAATCTATTGACTGATGATCCTATCCCCCAAGAACGGTAACACAGGAACTGTCCTCTGAGACTCTGGATGACTTTATTCTTCAAATGGCTTTACACTTCCAATAGTTCCAGGTGAGACTGAGAGCCAGCACCCAGCCCATCCCTCTCTCCATTGTCTGAGCGGGTCACAGAGGGAAGCGGGCAGGACGCTGGCAGAGTCTGACAGCCCTTTTGTGGGTGGAGCTAAGGGTGCCCCGAGTCACGGGGTGCTTTGGGTCCGCCTCAGTGGGCGAGGAAATGGGGTCGGCAGATAGGTGAGGGAGGGCCTTGTGCTTCAGCTAACCTCATAGGGTTGGGAAAGGGCTACGGATGGGATGCAGGGACCCTAGTGGGCTCACCACAGTTCCTGACATAAATGAGGAAGGGCCCGGGAGAGGGAAAGGTGAAGAGTTGTGAGGAGGGACAGGGCAGCTCAGAGGAGGGCACAGAAGAATTTCTTCTCCCGGAAAGGGTTCTCCGAAGTGGGCACAGGGGTGATGAGGGGATCCTCACAGGCGTGGGCATCACAATAAGTCATCAGGTCTGCTGCTGCCTTGGACACCTGGGGCACAGCCAGGAGGGGAACTGTTAGCCAGAAACCCTGAAATGGACTGCAGCCTCCCTCCCCAAATGGAAAATCTTTTGCCGTCTCTAGGGCTCCTTAAGACAGTCTTCTCTTCCCTCATCACCCACAGAGACCTGGGGCCAGCTCTCCTTACAGATCCCAAGACTCCTCCTGTGATCTCAAGGAGTCAATGAAAGAAAGCATCTCTTATCCTGAGGTTTGGGAACCTACGATACAGGCTGCCAACTAATGGGATCCAGGGCCCCACCCACCTTTATCCGGCACAAGCTGGCTTCAATCTTAAGCTGTTCCACCATCTTGCGGGCTTGCCCAATACTCATAGTGCTGTTCACAGGGGTCTCCCCTTTCATCCTGGAGAAGAGAGCTCAGAGCATGATAGGGGGCCCTGCACAATCTCAGCTGAAGGCCCCCCTCTGTGCTTACTCCTCATCAACCTTTACAAGGCCGGGTCATATGCCCCAATATTTTATTCCCCTCTTATCCCCAACCTCCGTGGTCTTTCCCATTCCTGTCTTCCTCAGCTAAGGAAATGGAGAAGTGGGATGAGATGCTCCCCAAACTCCTACATGGCCTGGGCCACAGATCATTAAACATATAAATGATTTAAGGCTTCCGAGCCCTCAAGTTATGTGTGTTCCCAGCTCTGAAAACCACAACTAGAAAGAGGCCCGCCCTAATGAGGAGAGTACTGAACCCCCACCTGCCCCCTTGAGCCCCAAAGGGAGAAAAGCAGGATGCTCGCTACTCACCTGAGGCCACGGGCAGCGACAGTCCTGGGGAGAAGGATCGTGGGGTGCACCAAAACCTTCTGCCTGAGATGGGTGCCCCACCTTGCAGGGAGTTGCAGCTGAGAATATCTGACGCAGCAGCACAAGGCCACTGGGGAGGGTCAAGTCAGAGGCCAGTGGAGGGCTGGTCCCAGTTTTTGCAGCTCCAGCACTGGCTGTTACCTGAAAGATGAAGGATGCTAGAAGGAGCTGCTCAGATCCTGGCACATACCAACTGTCTGGCCAGTGGGGGAGCCTGGCTGCTGCCTGCAGCCCCTCTGCACGCCCCCACTGTTACTGTCTCACTACCTGCCCCTCCCCCATTGCAGGCATTCAGAGTCTGGGCTAGAGACCTCCCCAAAGGAGCTGGAAGTAGCTGAGTCCCAGGTAGGTTCCCCCCTCAAATGGGGTGGTCTGGACCTGTGACAGCCCCTGCAGTGGAGTCAGTACTGACTGCGTGAGACCCTGCTCATTTGAAAATCTGACATCAGCTGGGCAGTCGCCCCCTCCATCCCTCCTCCCTCTACTCTGACACAGCATTTAACACCTGAATCTTCACTTCTCTCCCAGGGACCCTCCATTCCCCATATCCTGGAAAATGTGATGAGCTACAGGTATCAGCTTCTAGATCACCACTTTAACGTTCTAGCTACAAGTACTCGAGCAGAAGATCCAGGGGCAGCGAGGTCCATCAGGAAGATGTCTAAAGAAATGGCAGACCAAAGAGAAGAAGGAGCAGCTGGGGAAAGAGTGGCATGCAGAGATCAGATCAAAGAATCGGACAAAGACGAGGTAGAGGGGAGAGTCGGTGGGTGTTTCTGGAAATAGATGGGCTTCCTGGGTGTGTGTGTGTATTGGCTTGAGATTGCCTCCCACGTCTGCAGTGTTGTGCTTGGTGCTGTGAGATGTACGCAAAGATGTACACAACACTGATCCTTCTGAGGGATCTTATTTGGGGTGAATAGACATATACAAAATAGAAATGCCACCCGCCAAAACCTAGTCTAGATAATGCGCTGTGGGGACTCTGAGGGAAAGTCTAGTTAGGGTCGGAGGAGGTCGATCACGCATCGTAAAAGCTGGAGACAAAACACGGGCCTGAAATGCTACCGCTCTTGTGAATAGGGGACAGCCAGCCCGCTGGCGCAACGCGCAAGATGCACAGGTACCCGCAGATTGCAACGTTCTCGGGGCGAATGCTCTCTGCCTTGGAAGCCCACGGATCCAAGGAGCTGTGGGCAATGAAAATCAGCGCCAGCTGGATGCCCGCCTCTCCCCCTCTTCGGGGGTTAAATGGCGGATAGTGAAGGTGTGGGCGGAGGGCCGTGATTGCGGCCTCGAGGGGCGGGCTGAGGGATCCTGCTGACTCATATCTGGAGCATATCTTGGGGCTTGGAGGGAGGCGCCTGTCCCCTTTGGTTTTGGTATCCGGAGGGTAACGGACCGCAGGAACGGACAGTGCCGGGCGCGAGGAGGTAGGAATTTGGCGGCCCGGAAGGCCCCGCCCCCTGTACCGGGCCCCGCCCCAGACGAGCCCCGCCCCCAGTGCTACAAAGGGGGCCGACGAAAGGGGGAGGGACTTCCCCGGGAGGGGGAGGGACTTCCCCGGGAGGCGGAAGTGCTTTCTCGCGGTTGCCCGGGCAGTGCGCGGCTGGTGAGTCTGCATCCCTGTGGCGGTTCGCTGGCAGGTTTCTGTGTTGCTGCGGTTGGGTGGGGGCTCCGGGCGCTGCGCCCACCGCCGAGCCAGAGGGAGCTGGCGGGGAGCGGCCGTTGGCTGTAGGACGCCCTGCCCGGAGTGGGGCGCGGCCCTGTCTGAGAGCGACTGCAGCTCCAGGAGGAGAGGAGAAGCTCGGTAGGGAATTGTGGCTGCGCTGAGGTTGCTGGCTTTGAGTCCGGCTGTGCGACCTTAGGCAAGTCGCGCGTGCTCTCCGTGCAGCCACCTCGCAGTGTGGAATCGTGTCATCGTGTGTGTAAAACCGCCTTGGAAGAATTTTAAGGTGCTCATCCTCTGTATGTTACGTATTACTATGAATGCCCGTCAAGGTGGCTGTCCCAGAATCAGGTGACCCGAGGATGGGTTCAGCTGAGGAACTCTAGCACAGGTGGTGGAGAGAGCACAGTGGAGGAAAGGAAGGGATAATTGGCTGAGAAACGCAATCAATTGGAGAAAGGCCATATGAAACAAAGACTTTGCTATGTCTTGCTATCTCTGGTTCCTCAAAGCCAGTCCGGTAAGCTTGTCCTTTTTGTCCCCACCTCCCCCGTGAAAAGAGCCATTCTTTCCCCTTCTCTGTCTTTTTCCAGGAACCACCAGCTGCTTCATCCCATGGCCAGGGGTGGCGTCCAGGTGGCAGAGCACCTAGGAACTCAAGGCCTGAACCCGGGGCCAGACCCCCTGCACTCCCCATCATGGTCAATGACCCACCAGTACCTGCCTTACTGTGGGCCCAGGAGATGGGCCACGTCCTGGCAGGCCGTGCCCGCAAGCTGCTACTGCAGTTTGGGGTGCTCTTCTGTACCATCCTGCTCCTGCTCTGGGTGTCTGTCTTCCTCTATGGCTCCTTCTACTATTCCTACATGCCGACAGTCAGCCACCTCAGCCCCGTGCATTTCTACTACAGGTGAGACGGGTCTTCTATCAAAGTAGACGAATCCAGTGAGAGAATTGCTGCAAGGACCCTTGGAGCTTATTCAGGTCAACCCCCTTATTTACGGAGGAGGACACTTGAGCCCAGTGTGCTTATACTGATTTATAGCCCAAGGTTGGGGCAGGTCTGGGCTTGTAGAGCTCTAGGGTCCTAGTCCTGTCTCTGGTTACTGGAATCTGGTTAAAAAGAAGAAAAAAAAAATCCCTCTCCTAGATTGTCATTATGAGGGTCAGTTCAATTTAGGCTGGATCAGACCTCTCTCAGGGCCACTGTAGACTTCTGAGCCAACGCAACCCCTTGGGTCATCTCAGAACTAATCTGGCCTTCAGTAGAGGAGGTATTAGGAAAGCAGTAGTTTGCCTTTTACATGACTTCTTCCCACTCCCGGATAGTCTGCTGCAAAAGAATTTATGGAAACACAGGGTGTCTGGGTGCATAAACTCCCAGAGTCCTACTTCCCTACTTCTTGCCTGGGGCCTCAATTCCTTCCCATTTTACAAACCCTGCCAAATTCCCTCCCCTTCTTTTTTATTTTCTTTTTTTGCGGTACGCAGGCCTCTCACCATTGTGGCCTCTCCCGTTGCGGAGCACAGGCTCTGGACGCACAGGCTCAGCGGCCATGGCTCACGGGCCCAGCCACTCCGCGGCATGTGGGATCTTCCCGGACCGGGCACGAACCCGCATCCCCTGCATAGGCAGGCGGACTCTCAACCACTGCGCCACCAGGGAAGCCCGTCTCCCCTTCTTTTAACAATGACTACAGGACCAATCAAGAGGTGCTGACAAGGGCACTATTATCAGTGGTCCAAAGTTTTTTTTTTTTTTTTCCCCCTGTCCTGAGTCCGTGGTCATGAGCTGTAATTTCTAAGGCAGAGCTGCTTAAACTTTTATTTATTTTATTTTATTTAATTAATTAATTTATTTATTGGCTGCGTTGGGTCTTCCGTTGCTGTGTGCTGGCTTTCTCTAGTTGCAGCGAGCGGGGGCCACTCTTCGTTGCGGTGCGAGGGCTTTTCACTGCAGTGACTTCTCTTGTTGTGGAGCACAAGATCTAGGCACGCAAGCCTCAGTAGTTGTGGCACACGGGCTTCAGTAGTTGTGGCTCACAGGCTCAAGAGCGCAGGCTCAGGAGTTGTGGCACACGGGCTCAGTTGCTCCGCGGCATGTGGGATCCTCCCGGACCAGGGCTCGAACCCGTGTCCCCTGCATTAGCAGGCGGACTCCTAACCACTGCACCACCAGGGAAGCCGTGCTTAAACTTTTAAGAGGCATGATGGCCTGGCCCCTGGCCCAGGTTCAGCTTATGAAAGCTATGGCCCTTCCTGCCATAAAAACCTATATATATGCCCATGTGCAATTTTGCCTACAATTAAAAGGGTTCGTGAGCCTCTTAAAGATCATCTGTGGATCCCTTTGGAGGAGTTTTCTCAAACTAGGCCCCAGACCAGAATTCCTAAATCAGAATTTGGAGGAGTGGGACCCAGGGATTTGCATTTTTATCAGCTCCCCAGGTGAGTCTTTAGAAAGACTTAAGTCCGAAACTATTCAACTAAGTGTCCATAGGTTCCCATTTAAGAATGTCTGCTCTAATGAAAGGAAATAAATGGAAGTAGCAGGAAGAGAATTAAAGACTCAATCTGTTGTCTTGAATCTCCTGGCTGCATTTCTTCTCCGTCTGTCTCTATAACAGAGAAGCGTGCCCATTCTGGGAGAAGGGATGGGGGATAGGAAAGGGAGCCCTAGGGGCCAAGGAGGTGTGTGGACAAGTAAGGCAGACTCTGTAACTTAGCAGAGTATCATCCCCATTCTCATTTAGGACCGACTGTGATTCCTCCGCCTCCTTACTCTGCTCCTTCCCTGTTGCCAATGTCTCACTGGCTAAGGGTGGACGTGATCGGGTGAGTATGGGAGCTGAAGAGAGGTTTCATTAGAGCTTTGATGACTTGAAACAGGAAAGCTTGAGGAAGACCTGGATGTCAGGGACCGAGTAATAGAGACTAAAAGGAAGGCTTTCAGGGAAAAGGGAGGTTAAAGAAAAATTAAAGTCCAAATGAATTGTGTGGATTATTCTTTCCTCCTTCTTAAATTGTTTCAGCCAGGCCATATCTACTAGATAAGGTGTATTTTAGATCTAAATGAACCTAAATTAACAGATCAGCTATCTCACAGAACTAGGATGGGATCCACCCAAGAGTTTTGTAAGTATGTTAAATTATGAAACCGTTGACAGATATGTGTAACCTGCCATTACAAAGGGTACTGTGCCAGAGGACTGGCCAAATGCCAGTATGCCTTCAACAAACCTGGAAACCCTGGGGAATGCAGAATGGGAATGCATCCTTCTCTATTAGGCAAGCTGCTGGAGGCTCTGAAAAAGGGTAGGATCCCAGAACACTTCAGAAGGATCCTGGAGGATCAGGAGCATTTCTGATCACCAGAGTTTTCTGAGTTGTCAGCAATGTAATAAGAAGTCATCAGAAATCAGACTTATTAAGAGTTTAAACACCATTTGAAAATGATTTTTCAAAAATTGTACTTGGGAGGATACTGACCTAAAGATAAACACAGGATAGAAATAAATGGTCACTCTGAAGGGAGGAGTGTAAGCTGTAGAGTCTGGGGCCCCCTGGGGTTGACAATACAAATAACCTAGGAGACTGTGTATCCTGTCTCCTGTGACATCTTCCAGTTTACTGCCAGGGTAACACTATCCAGAAAGCTTACCAGGTGGGATGAGTGGATCCCAAATGGAGATTTCAAAGTGGTGAAGTGGGGAAGGGAATTCCCGGGCGGTCCAGTCGTTAGGACTCCACACTTTGACTGCCGAGAGTCCAGGTTCAGTCCCTGGGGCAGCTTCACAGTGTGGCCAAAAAAAAACACAAAAAACTGGTGAAGTGGAATGTTGGGCATTGCAAGACAGGATTATCATTTTAGTTCTGCTACTCAGGAAATTAACTTGGAGATTATTATAGAATGTTCTGTAAAAACATTGGTTCAATGTGTTTTTGTGGCTTAATAATAATAATAAATGGAATATATTGAGAGGGGAATAGAAACAAAGCCACAGTACATTTGCACCTGGGATGCTGCATGCATTTGTGTGGCTGCCCGTTGTAGATCATAATGGTTGGTGACGCAAGGAGCCTAAAACAATCGGGTACCAGGCTGCTGGATGAGGAAGGAATGGAAGGATGAAGGGTGAGGCCAGATTGATCATTTCATTCATTTCTAGTGAGCATTTTTGAGTGAATGCATGAAATAATGGGTCTTCTCTGTGTGTAACACCTTGTTTAGAAATAGAAGATGTGGTCCTGCTTTCAAGGAGCTCACAGGATTGACAGAAATCTATACATTGCATTAAGTAGCAAAGATGCAGATTCTGCATTTCAGAAGAGTTGGTGAAGAATTAGACAGGTGTGAGACTATGGAGATGGTGAGGCTCAAAGTGGGCCTTTTAAGGAAGGGTGAATGCTGCGTGGGAATGGAGGAGAGGGAGAACCTGCCCATCAGGCAGACAAATGCGAACAAAGGCAGGACTCATTCACAAGATTCTGGTATTAGATTTTGTGGATGCCCTTGGAGGAGATGACATAATTACTGGTTTAAAAAGAAAAAATATATATATATAAATCTTTATTGAGCTATAATTCACATAGTGTACAAGTCGCCCTTCAAAATGTACAATTCAGTCGTTCTTAGTATATTCAGAGGTGGGCAGCCATCGCCACAGTCAACTTTGGAACGTGTTCATCGCCGCAGGCAGAGGCCCGCGCCCGCTGCCGGGCAGCCGCTCCCCGTTTCCGTCCTGCCCACTCGGAGAACTACCTATTTTAATGTTTCAAAGAATTCAGTGAAGCAACTGGCTTAGATTCATCTGGCCTCTACAGGGGGGTAGGGATCTCATGGAATCCATTTTTGTCAAGACGTAATTCAGACCGAAAATAAGAATCTGTATAAAGAAAGACTTCGATCAGTGGTTTTCCAGCTATTACCCTACGGATAAAATGCTCAAAGTACCCTCATAGCCATATCTAGATTTTGGAGCTAGTACACTATTAGGGTTAGGGGAAAGTTTTTTTCAACTTCTTTTTTTTTTAATCCACTCCCTCTTTGGTTAAAACCAGAAGCTTTACCATCACCGCTGTGATCCTTATGTATCACCCTGAGGGGGTCACGCGTAGGACAAGCATAGCTGAATGTGGGATTCGAGGAACATAGGAACAGTCAGGAAAACTAGGGTATGTTAGGTGGCACATCTTCAGCCTCTTGAGGTTAATCCCAGTGAAGAAGCCTTCCTGTGTGAGTCTCAGGGTTCTACCAACAGAACCAAGATAAAGGACCCAGAATGACGTAAGATGGTCTTGAGTGACAGTGACTGTGCGACAGCTGGCTAGGGAGCTGGTGAGCACTTCTGGCACTCGGTTAATTAATAATGTAAGTGAAGGTAGGCTGGGTCCGGGGGGATGGCCTCACGGGGACAGAGAGACCTGAGTCACAGATGGCCCAGTTGGCAACGTGACGGTTCACTTTTGGAAGAGAAATGTGACACAGCCTTTCTCGAATAGAGCGATTCGGTAGAGCAGACAGGATACTGAAGATCTCAGAAGTGGGAGGGATCCAGCCACCAGAAGGGGGCAGCACTTTCTTGGGACCAGAGAGATTGAGAGGCCTGTTTAGAGAGCGGGGGGGGGGGGGGGGGGGGGGGGGGGGGGGGGTTGTGGCAGAGTGTTTCGAGGGGAAGCGGGGGAGGTGGTACAGGGGCAGCGCAATTTAAAAAATTTTTTTAAAGAGATGGGGCTACCTTGGGCAGGTGCTGATGTATGGACAGCCGTACCGCGTTACCTTAGAGCTGGAGCTGCCAGAGTCTCCTGTGAATCAAGATTTGGGCATGTTCTTGGTCACCATTTCCTGCTACACCAGAGGCGGCCGAATCATCTCCACCTCTTCCCGCTCCGTGAGTGTTCCTTCCTGGCCTGTCTAGGAGGGTGTGGAGAACGATGACAGATGTCAGACTGTCTGGGTAGGGCTTCAGGAGGAAACATCCCAGCTCTGAAGTCACAGACACATCAGGATAGGCAAGAGGTGTCAGTTTACCACACCAGACAAACACCCCCTAACATCTGATGAGCATGGCCAGCTTTGGGGTAAAGTCTGAAGAGCAGGGCCACCCTGAAAACGGGGGCTTCCGTGGAGCCAGGCAAGCCTGGCCTCGAATCCTCACTCAGACATGCTAGCTGAGGGGCAATTCACTTAACCCCTTAGTTATGAAGTACTATAAGTGAATATAGTAGTAACTCCCTCATAACAAGACTAGTTTGGATTCAATGAGGAAATAGTGGGTGTTCAGTAAATGTTAGACTCCATTCTTAGTTATCAACAGAACCATATCATGAAGCAAATCCCTGAATGTCCACATGGGGGAGAAGCTTCAGATGGTACACTGGAACATACAGTCTGTTCTGGATTATAGAACCATTGGGGGGGAAGGTAGATCAGAGACAGTGTGGGGCTTCACCTAGGAGGGTTTCTTAGAAAAGGGGGCTTTGTTGTATTGGAATAGGGACACGCGGCCGGCTAGGGCAGGGCAGGGATGTCATTCAAGTGTTTGCGACGACGGTTGGGTCAAGACTTGGGTTTTGGGGGCGTGGTAGGAAGTGAAAGTGAGGGAGCAGGGACCGGGGAAGCAGCAGCCTTCCTGGCCTGCTCAGGGGTGGTGGAGGGGCGGGCCCCCGTCCCCAGCCTCTCCCTCCTGGCCCTGGCAGGTGATGCTGCATTACCGTTCAAACCTGCTCCAGATGCTTGACACACTGGTCTTCTCTAGCCTCCTGCTGTTTGGCTTTGCAGAGCAGAAGCAGGTCCTGGAGGTGGAGCTGTACCCAGAATACAGGGAGAACTCGGTAAGGGGGGAAGGAGGACTAGGACACAGCCCTCCCCACGAGCCCAGGATTTTACCTGAGGAGCTTCTGGGCTCGGTCAGGAGGGACAGCAGTAGAGGCTGGAAGCGGGCCTCAGGTTGGCCTGCTAAGAGTGACAGCGGCAGGATCCTGGCCTGATGTGCTGCCACCACTGCCCACCCGCCCGCAGTATGTGCCGACCACCGGAGCCGTCATCGAGATCCACAGCAGGCGCGTCCAGCTGTACGGAGCCTACCTCCGCATCCACGCCCACTTCACTGGGCTCAGGTGGGGAAGCGCCGCCGTGACCTGGGCAGCTCTCGTGGGGCCGTCCTTAAGTGAAGAGGGTCCTAAGCAGAGGCGCCGGCTTTTTCGGGTTTTACTTAGGCCACAGACTCTCAACCCTGGCTGCACGTCAGCGTATCAGGTCCCTGGGGAACTTTAAAAAGACACTGATGCCTGGGCCCCACCCCAAGACCAGGGACTTGTTAGGGTCATACCAGGCCGTCAGACCTTTTGAAAGCACCCCAGGGAAAGGTCATGTGCAGTCAGTGTTGAGAACTGCTCTCTTCTTTTTTTTTTTTTTTTTTTGGGAACTGCTCTCTTGAACACGTCGGCTCAGTGGGTGGGAGGCAGGGGATGCAGCCCAGCTCTAGCCAAACTGGCGAATCGCCCTAGAAGTTACTTCTGGGAAATGAGAAGGCTGGTACTCCCTGGTACCTGCTACTCCCCTCCTGTCTCTGCTTCCTGCTTCAGGTACCTGCTGTACAACTTCCCGATGACCTGCGCTTTCGTTGGCGTCGCCAGCAACTTCACCTTCCTCAGCGTCATCGTGCTGTTCAGCTACATGCAGTGGGTGTGGCGGGGCATCTGGCCCCGACACCGCCTCTCTCTGCAGGTCGCAAAGGACCCCTTTCCTTTCCCCGTCACGATCCTTCTTTGGGGAGTGGGCAGGAGCATGTTGGGGGCTGGGGCTGAAGGGCCCTGATCACTGGTGAGGGAAGGCAGTCCTTGCTGCTCAGGAGTTTCCCCCCCTACAGGTAAACATCCGAAACAGAGACAGGTCCCACAAGGAAGTCCAGCGGAGGATCTCTGCCCATCAGCCAGGTAAAGGTGATGGCTGGGGGCTGGGTGAGGAGGCTCCTGCGCCGTCCAGTATGAGGCTTTAGGTGCTCACATACCAAGCTGAAGGTCAAGGCAAAGGCTGAATGGGGTGAAATTGGCACTGCCATCCAGGCGCAGCTGCCCTAGCCCTGCCCTGTCCTCTACCCCCTTTGGAGGCACAGGGCCCCAAGGCCAGGAGGAGTCCACTCAGCTGTCACCCATTACAGAGGATAGTGAGAGCCGTGCAGATCCCTCGGAGCCAGGTAAGGCGCAGCAGCCCGACCTCCTTCCTGACTCCTCTCAGCCCTCCCCTTCAGCCTCCTCCAGACTGACCTCTGCCCTCCCCCTGGGGCTGCAGAAGGCCAGCTGTCTGAGGAGGAGAAACCAGATCAACAGCCCCTGAGTGGCGAGGAGGAGCTAGAGCCCGAGGCCAGTGACGGTGAGGGGCACTCTGCAGCGGGACCTGGGTGGACTGGGGTTGGCCTGTGGCTGGGGAGAAGGCCACGTTGGGTTGGGTGGGGGCAGGAGCCCCTGGTCTGGAATTTCCCATTTGGGATTTCGTTTCTCCTTCCCCTGGCCCAGGTTCAGGCTCCTGGGAAGATGCAGCTCTGCTGACGGAGGCCAACCTGCCTGTTTCTGCCCCTGCCCTTGCCCCGGAAACCGTGGGCAGCTCTGAACCCTCCACAGGCACTGTCCGACAGCGCCCCATTTGCTCTAGTTCCTGAAGAGAATAGGGCAGAGTCCCCACACTCCAGCCCTCTCCCCCCCGCCGATCCCTTTCCCTTTCCGGGGCTCCCCCAATAAACTCTTTTCATGTCAGCTGCCTCCCTGACTCTGAACTGGATTCAGGGCCATTTGAAAACGTGATGTTCCCCAGGCATCCCCCACCTCGATTGGAGGAGGTTGTCTTGTCAGGGGCTACCGATGGGGAAGACCTCCAGACCCCGGACTGTTTCAGGCACAGCTGTTTCCATTCATCAGCCTAGGACGTCCAAGGAGCGAAAACCTGCCCACTCCATCCACGTGACTCTCATCTCCCTCTGGGGAGGGGGATAGCATAGGGCGGGTCTGGAAAGCTGGGATACATCATTCTGGCCTCCGTACCCCTCCCTTCCTCAGTCCATTGGGAGGCAGAAGACCGGAAATGACTGCCATGGATGTGGTATGATTTTTTACTGAAACAGCATTTTGTAGCCCAGGCCCCATGCTGTCCACAGCTGTTTTTCTCTCTGATACCAGCCAGGTGGCCCCGTCCTTTGTGTTCCCCTCCTCACCCCCTCACATGACTTCAGCCTTTGGATTCTCAGCTCCTGGCTGCTTTCCACATTCCACTGCTCTTTCAGAACCCAGGCATCCTGGCCTCCAGCTGAAACCGCTGCATGTGGCTTCCCCCACCCCTGGCCCCCGTGACTCAGGCCCTCTGAAGGGACCAGCCCTCTTCTTGGCACTCACTGGGGAGGGGGGCAGGGGAAGGGGGGCCAGGTGGTGACATCACAGTTGAGGGGTATAAAAGCTTTGAGCCAAAACAGAATTGAAATTGAAGACACTGAGAAAACCTGACTGCGCAGCGTGTGCTCCTGGGGACCTCTTAGGACCCCCGGCCTGCTACTCACTGCATCAAGGCCTACCCACTGGTAAGACGCTGCTTGTGAGTCAGGGAGGTGGGGGGCAGGCAGGGACAAGGACTGATAGGTGGGGAGGGAGGGTTCCAGGGCCTCTGTGTCCCATCTCTTCTCCTTTCTCACCTCCATCTCCTTTCTGGGTTTCTGCATGTGTCACTGACTGATTGATACTTATTTTACTTAGATGGTTTCCCTGGGTGGCAGCTGGGAACTATCCCACCTTCCCTCCCCAGGCTGCGTAAATCATTTACTCCTCTTCTCCCCTCAGCACTCAGTTTATTCATTAACTGTTTCCCGTGCTTCACGCATTGCTGGTCACACACTTCTCTCTGTCGGGTCAGACGACATTTTATTCTTTTTCGCCCAAAACCAAGCACATAGGCTGTTCAGAAGTTGGATGACAAAGGGGTGTATCGTCTCATTTCCACCTCTTTCCTGTTCTCCTCTCGGTCCCCGTTCGGTCGTGTTTCCCTGTCTCTAGAGCTTTTGTTGAGGGAGGGGGGCCTGCAAGGTGTGAGGGCTGGCCGGCCTTCACCCTTCCCCCTCCTTCCCTTCCAGACCCCATGCCGGGAAATCCCCGCCTTCTGTGGCTCCTGGCTGTCACCTTCTCCTTGGTTCCCAGAGCGCAGCCCTTGGCGGGAGACGCGGAAGAAGAGGAGCAAGATGAGACACCTCTGCCGGCTGTCCCCTGCGACTACGACCGCTGCCGCCACCTGCAGGTGCCCTGCCAGGAGCTGCAGAGGGCCGGCCCGACGACGTGCCTGTGTCCTGGCCTCTCCAGCGCCACACAGCCGCCCGACCCGCCACGCCTGGGGGAAGTGCGCATGGAGGCCGAGGCGGGCCGCGCCGTGGTGCACTGGTGCGCCCCCTTCTCCCCGGTCCACCAGTACTGGCTGCTGCTTTGGGAAGGCGCCGGGGCTCCGCAGAAGGGGCCTCCCCTCAACTCGACGGTCCGCCGAGCGGAGCTGAAGGGCCTGAAGCCCGGGGGCGCATACGTCGTCTGCGTGGTGGCCGCCAACGCGGCCGGGGAGAGCAGCGTGCCCGGGGCCGAGGGCCTCGACGGCGCGGGCGGCCCCGCCTTCGGGCCCTGCGGCCGGCTGACTGTGCTGCCGAGGCCACTCACGCTGCTGCACGGGGCCGTGGGCGTGGGCTCGGCGCTGGCCCTGCTCAGCTGCTCCGCCCTGGTCTGGCACTTCTGCCTGCGCGAGCGCTGGGGCTGCCCCCGCCGAGGCCGCCCGAGCGGCGCGGGACTCTGAGGCCGCCCGGGGGCCTCTCCGGCCAAGCTAAGCCCGGCGCCGCTCCGGGGGAGGTGGCGGCCCCCGACAGACGGCGGGATGGAAGGCCGGGCGCTGGGCCCCCACTGAGTCGGTTCAGGCCCCAGACTTTCCACTCTGCCCCGAGCTTAGGTTTAGGAGTAGAGAAGGTCAGCAAATTTTTTCTTAAGGGACCAGAATAATTTAGGCTTTGTGGTTCCAGGGGATAAAATGGAAGATATCATGTAGTTCTTACACAACCATGTAACCATTTAAAAATGTAAACATCATTCTTAGCTCTTGGGCCTTACAAGTCAGGCCCTGGCCAGATTCGGCCCGTTGGCTACGGTTAGTCTACTTCTGTCGTACAGCCTCAAAAGGGCCCTGCCACTATGGGTGGCTTCCGTGGGGTTTTGAGAATAAGCTGCTGTGGTATGGGAGTTTGGGGCTAGAGACCACTCCTTCTCCTTCTGCCTTTTTGTTTAGATAGTGAGGGTGCGCACTGAGTTAGAATCTACCTGTGTCTGAGGCGGGTGGAAATAAATGACTGACATGGGGTGGAGAAGAGAAGGACTGCCCAAGCTGCTGTCTGGGACAAGCTTGCGGTTTTGCTAGTAAAATTATAATAATAATAATACAATAATAGCAGAGGATTCCCCCTCCCGCATTTGTGTTTATTGTATATTCACTGTAACAACATTAAAGGAGATGTAAAAGGAAAACATTTTCAATTTTCATGATCCTTTTCAGTTCCTCGTCCACACACCGATTTTTCGGAGTAGTATACATACTTTCGAGTTTATTTTTAAATTAACTGGATGTAGAAAAGTCGAAGTTGCTACACAGTTTATTCCTCACTTTTACTGATCTTATAACCTTTTCTCAAATTATAAAAGTAGCACATACAAATTTCAGTACTGAAGAGGATAAAATGAAAGTTCCCCTCCTCCTCAAGAGGTAATTGCCTGTAGCAGAGCAAATTTTTCCCTAAGCAATGCAAATATATTTTTTTCATTCAATATATTATGGACAATGTTCCCTGTTGGTAAATCACAGCCTCCTTAGTTATGTGAAAGGCATAACTTTCCACTGGAGGATGCTCCTTAACTGGCAATAGCCTTTGCTCTTTGTTAGAACATTTGTCTTCAGCGTTTGCTATGGACATCCTCGTTTGTTTGTGTATCCTCACATGTTTGTGTACTTCCATAGGGTACTTACTTGGAAGTAGGTGAGAGAGGTAGTACTATACAATTTAATCATTCTTCTATTATTGGAACTCTAGAATAAATTTAGAACACATTTGTTATTTTGAATACACTCACCACATTGCCGTGAATACTTTGTCTTTTTAATCTGATTCCTGTATTTCTCAGCATTTATTCATTTACAAATAATGAGGGCCTACTACCTCACTTTTTTGTTGTTTTTTTTTCCCCGTACTTTTTCTTCCCTACTGTCTTAATATTAAAGACACGCTTTACATGCTTTCGTACTTAATCTCTATCACAGTCGTTCTAAGAGATGGTGTCACCTTTTCACAGATGAGAAGTTTGAGGTTCTAAATGGTTTGAAGCTATTCAGTACAAATAAGGAGGTGAGTTAGGACTTCTCGATACAAGTTGCCCAACTCCATAGCTGATGATCATTCCACCGCAGAGAGGCAGCACAGCCTAGCAGTTCCAGCACGCACACTGCATGGGTTTGAATCCTAGCTCTGCGACCTTCGGTAAATTATCTCATCTTTCTGTGTCTGTTTCCTGTGACTAATAATAGTATCTACATCATATGGATTGTTGTGATGATTAAATATGAATTAACCATATAAAATTCTCTAGTGCATATATTATCAATATCAGCAACTTATTATTATTCTGCCTCCTAAAAAACATTTAAAGTGAGCTTTAACTTAAGGGACCTAACAGCCTAGGTAGTGGCGGCGGGCTGAGTAATCAACAAGACTACACACTACGGGGACAAATGCTAATGGAGTAAATACCGGGGCTGGGAGATGGAGAGGGGGTGGTCAAGGCAGGCTTCCCTTAGAAAGCACACCCAGGGACTTCCCTGGTGGTCCAGTGGTTAAGATTCCGCGCTTCCACAGCAGGGGGCGCAGGTTTGATCCCTGGGGACCTAAGCTCCCACATGAGTGCGGCCAAAAAAAAAAAAAAAAAAGGAAAGAAAAAAAAGAAAGCAAACCCAGGGTCCAGTCCGAAAAAACGACTGGGAGTTAACCAAGCCCACAGAAAAGGCAGGACATCCCAGACACAGAGGGACGGGTATGTGCAAAGGCCGGGAGGAGGGAGAGTTTTGCAATCTGCACAAGTTACCCTCAAGTGGTGAGAGATGAACCCCGCACCAACTACCAACATTTACACAGTGCAGTCTTGCCAGACACCTAAGGTTGGTGCTATTGTTATCCTCACTTTACAGATGGGACATTAACAAAAGAAAGGGTAGGAGGAAGCCAGACTACCAGCATTTAAGTTTCGTCCTCGGTGACTGAGGTGTCATGGAGAAATCTTAATCAGGGAGCTGATGACAGGATCAGTTATTGTGTTTTGCAAAGATCCCTTTGGCAGTAGCGCGGAGGATAGCTCAATTGCCGGACAGGATGAGCAGGTCAAAGGGTGCGCACATTTCTATGGCTCCTGATAAACACTGCTAAATAATTTTCCAACCGGTTGCGCTAAGGGGCCATATCGAGAGCTGTCTTGATTCGCCCAAGGGTTTCAGGGCGGCATCGCCCTTCTACCCCGCTGCGGGGCACCCGGGCTTGGGCGGGGGAGTGTGAGCTGCCTCCCGGGCCGCTACTCCTACGCCCCGCCTGTCCCCTCAGCGCCAGGTCCTGGCAGCCGGGCCAGGCCTGTGCTTTCTGGCTCTCTGCGGCACCCGTCCACGTCCGCCTCCACGTGACCCAAACAGATTCGGGCACTTCCGCTTCCTCTAGGCTTTCTTCTCGTCGGTGTCCAGGGCCGGTCTGGAGCCAGTGAGTGAGCGAGCGTCCGGTTGGGGCCGTAGGGGGCGGGTTTCCGCGCCGGCGGGGGACGCCCCGCGTTGACCCTCTCCGGCCTTCTCGTCCCTTCCAGGTCCCCGCGGAAGCGGCGGTGGCGGCGTCATGGCGGAGCTGACGGCTCTGGAGAGTCTCATCGAGATGGGCTTCCCCAGGGGACGCGCGTAAGGGAGCCCCCTAACACCCGTCCGCGGGGGTCGCCGACCTGTCCAGGCCTTTACCCCAGCCTGGCCTCAGGCTCTACGCCCCAGCCTGACCATCGCCATGGCTCGTGGGCGCTATTCACGGTGTTTCTGCCCCCAGGGAGAAGGCTCTGGCCCTCACAGGGAACCAGGGCATCGAGGCTGCGATGGACTGGTGAGCGCTCAGACCGGGTAGCAGGTGGCTGGGGACTCCTACGAGGGGCAGCCTGAACATTAACCTCCCTCCCGACTTTCCCTGCCAGGTTGATGGAGCATGAAGACGACCCAGACGTGGACGAGCCACTAGCGACCCCCCTTGGACATATCCTGGGACGGGAACCCACACCCACTGAGCAAGGTGGCCCTGAAAGTCCTGATGGAGGGACCCACTGTGGTTATTCAGGAGGGCCTGAGGAGGAGGATGAACGGGTGATAATACCGATTGCTTGTTTGTAGGACCTGAGTCTGTTGTGGGAGAAAGCAAACCCGTTTTGACTGAAGAGGAAAGACAGGAACAGACTAAGAGGTACGAAGAACAAGCTCCCATTTCTGAGGCTCCTCCTCCACCTCTCCCCAGAGGTGTTTGGGCCTGTGTTCCCGGATTCTGTTTTCTGAAGCCCTTGTTAATAAACACACCCTCCCAATTTATGTCCATTTCTCTTGAACTCTTTCCTCTTTGCAATACAGGATGTTGGAGCTGGTGGCCCAGAAGCAGCGGGAGCGTGAAGAAAGAGAGGAGCGGGAGGCACTGGAACGGGAACGGCAGCGCAGGAGACAAGGGCAAGAGTTGTCAGCTGCCCGACAGCGGCTACAGGAAGATGAGATGCGCCGGGCTGCTGAGGAGCGGAGGAGGGAAAAGGCTGAAGAGTTAGCAGCCAGGTCTGGGTGCTGGGGGTGTTGGCTAAGAGATGAGAAAGGAATCAAGATTTGCTTTGTCAGTGTCTGACCTACTTTCGTTCTGTCTGCATTCCAGACAAAGAGTCCGAGAAAAGATCGAAAGGGACAAAGCAGAGAGAGCCAAGAAGGTAGGTGATTGGGTACGTACTGAGGGTCATGAAGTAGGGGGACTAGTAAATCCCCTTTTCTAGCTTCAGAGGGAAGGGTTGGGCTTAGTGCCTGATTGTTTAACCTTGTCCTCCAGTATGGTGGTCATGGGGGTTCTCAGCCATGCCCACCAACAACAGAGCCAGGCCCCGTTCCCTCCTCTCCCGGCAAGGAGCCTCCCACGAAGCGAGAGTATGACCAGTGTCGCATACAGGTACTGATTCTGATTCCTGTCTTGCTCCTGGGACCCTTTGTTGGCTTGTAAGGCACCCAGCCCAGCCGAGCTTTTTTCAGTTATGTTCCCTTTGCCAAACCTCTCCCATCTTTGTAAATGACTTTTGAAATCCTACCTCCTCTGCTCTTAGAAAAGATATCAAATTTTACTTGCCCTAGTCTTATATAAATCTATTTCTCTTTCATATTCAGCAGTTAACTTCTTACTTGTTCACCGTATTTTCATTTGGCTTATTATACAGCCATTTGCACGATGTGGTACCCATCCAGGTATTTTGTGTAATCTGGTCTTTGTTTTCCTTAAATTGTGAGGGAGCTAGGAGTCTCTTTTCAGTGTTCAGTAAAGCCAAGCCTAAGTGCTTGTTCATTAGCTACTTTAAATAGTAATTATGCTGCTTCAGTCTCTCTAAGAGGAAGGAGAAGCCAACTTTGCTCTTTTCCTTTTCCTTACCTGGGCACTTCACTCAGTTTTGACACTCACAATTCTGTATTTCTGTCTTGCCTTCCAGGTCAGGCTGCCAGATGGGAGCTCACTGACCCAGACATTCCGGGCACGGGAACAGCTGGCAGCTGTGAGGCTCTATGTGGAGCTCCACCGTGGGGAGGAGCTAGGAGGGGGCCAGGATCCTGTGCAGTTGCTTAGTGGCTTCCCCCGGCGGGCCTTCTCAGAGGCTGACATGGAGCGGCCTCTGCAGGAGCTGGGTATGACACGTGGGACCTGAAACCAGGAGGGGGATAGGGGACATGCCCGAGAAAGGAAGGGATGCAAAGAAGGGACTTTGTGGAGATAGTGTGAGGCCAGGAATTTGGGGGGGCCGGGGAGGGTGGGCAAAAAGCAGATCTTTTGGTTCAAACCTGTTTCGTTCCATCTTCAGGACTTGTGCCTTCTGCTGTCCTCATTGTGGCCAAGAAATGTCCCGGCTGAGAGGCCTTTATCCCACCACCCTTCTCTGACCTCTCTTCATCTTTGATAAAGCACTGACATTACCTTCCTAATAAATAGAGCCTCTGAGTTGTGTATGCGACTGACTCCTTCCTGAATGGCCGGGAGGGACAAAAGGAAGGCTTTTAGAACAGACCCTATGCTTCCTCTTAAATGTCCACGGGAGACTTGTTTCTAATCTCTGGGTCTGATGAGTTGCTTGGGAGGTTGAAGGGGAGAGGTGCTGGAGTGTGGGGTGTACGATGGATAGCATCTTTTGCTCCTATGGGTAAGGCAGTACCTAAGCCTGAAATCCTTAGTAGCTATGTGCCTTGACTTCTTTAATTAAGCCTAGTTTCTTCTTTAGTAAACAGGGATAATAGTGCCTGTTAATTGGGGTTGTGGGGGCTTACGTAATGCTGATGTAAGGTGCTTTGGCACCGTGCCTGGCACCTGGTAAGTCCCCAATTAAGTATTAGCTACTAGAAGGGTAGTTTTTAAAATGTGGCCATTCGGGCTTCCCTGGTGGCGCAGTGGTTGAGAGTCTGCCTGCCGATGCAGGGGACACGGGTTCGTGGCCCGGTCCGGGAAGATGCCACATGCCGCGGAGCGGCTGGGCCCGTGAGCCATGGCTGCTGAGCCTGTGCGTCCGGAGCCTGTGCTCCGCAACGGGAGAGGCCACAACAGTGAGAGGCCCGCGTACGGGAAAAAAAAAAAAAAAAGTGGCCATTCACAGTGAGAGGAGCCATAGTGTGACCTTCACAACTGCATCTCTTCTGCACTAAAAAGCATGAGTACTTAATATATACCACACAGTTTTAAGTGCTTTGTATGTATTAACTGAGATATGAAGGCAGTATTATCTAGCTGTAGGTACAATGATCCCATTTTAGAGATTGGGACGCCAAAGCACATGACTTGTCCAAACTGACAGAGCTAGCAAGTAGCAGAACCTGGACACATCTCTGGGGAGCGTGACTCTAGGGCTCAGGCTCTGAACTGCCGAGCTCCCCTTGCGCTGTTGCTGCTCACCTCATCCTCGTGCTCCCTCAGACAGCTGCTGACCTCCCTCCTCTCATACCCCGACTAGGAAAGAGGCCACAAGTAAACTGTAAAGGTCGCACATGACAAATGTGCTCAGCTTACGACTTCACCATCTAGTAGCTGAAAACTGCACCAATGCTCATATCTGGGTTTACACCTCAGTGTTACCAAGCTTTATTTAGTGTGTTCCGGCTTTATTTAATACAAGCAGCCCCCCCATCCCCCATCAATTGCAATCTTGTTTGGAACCACGGGACATAAAATAGACAAAAGGGGAGTGAAATGGTTGACTTCGCTGTAGGGCGGCCACCCCACTGACAGCTTTATCTCATCCCATCAGTGGCATCGCCAATGGATCCTGTGACGGATTCAGAAATTGAAAGCCACTACAGTGAAAACCTTGTGGGAGGAAAACCCCAGTGCATTTAGTGAGAGGCTGCCCTGTGCCTGGCACTGCACTTTACATTCCTAAGTTCACCTTTTTACAACTCTCAAGATAATTGTCACCATTTATTTATTTATGTATTTATCTGCACCAGGTCTTAGTTGCAGCACTCTGGATCTTCGTTGCAACATGTGGGATCTCTTAGTTGCAGCATGCAAACTCTTGTTGCAGTACCTGGGATCTAGTTCCCTGACCAGGGATCGAACCAGGGCCCCCTGCATTGGGAGCACAGAGTCTTAGCCACTGGACCACCAGGAAAGTCCCCATTATCACCTTTTATGGAACAGGACTAAGGCTCAGAGGTTAAAAACATGGAGGAGTTGAAACAAGATCTGACTCAAAGCACACCCCTTTTACCGCTCCTACTACGAATTAAGGTCACAGAAGGCATTATGGCACATGTTAATTGCTAGAAGCCCCTCTCCAACCTCATTCGAAGGACAGGCACCCAGAGTGTCCTCTATGGGTATTTACTACACAAGAGTTTCCAGGATAACGATTTCAAGAACATCACTTGGTTATCCCCGAAAGTACACTCACGCAAACCACGTGACCTGACGTGTGTTTTGAAAACGTGGTCGCTCTGCCTATAGGGCTTCAGCGTCACATGAAGGGCGGGGCAGGCGGGAGCTGCACTCAAGCCCGCCCGCAGCACTGACCCCCATAACACTCTAGGCTTTTATGGGCGTCCAGCCGCAGTGCTCACTCTCTGGATGGAGGAACATGATTTATTGGTTCCTTCCGTTAGCCACATCCGATGCCCTGGCCCAAGACGTGGACGTTAAAACACAGTCAATGCAGGGTTTGGGGGGGAACGTGCTCACCCGGCGGCAGCTCCCCAGGTCCCGAAGAGATCTGCGCGTGTCTGGACTCCCCGCCGGCCCACAGAGGAGTAAGGCCGGCTCGGGCTCCTGCGCTGCAGCGGAGGTCCCGGCGCGCACGGGGGCAGGTCTGGCCTCAGGCTGACTTCCCGCCGCCGCCACTCATCCAGTTCTTTCTCCAGGCGACGTTCTCTTGCGTGGCCACGGCCTCCTGCAAAGTGGCCAGAAGTAGCTCTTTGGTCCCGGCCACCTCGTCCCTGCGCTGCGGGTCCTGCTCCGGCATCTCCTGCGGGCAGAAAGGGAGGTTCGTAGTCCGCGCTACCAGCCGGCGGTTCTCCGCCCGCTCGCCCCACCTCGGCCTCCCAGCTGCTCACACCTTTAGCATCGCCTGCTTCTGCTGCTCTCCCGGGGTCACGAGGACAAAGAGCGCGGTGCCCACGCCAGCCCCCACGCCCAGCACTGCGCCCGCAATCAGCGCTTTGCGCAGGGTCTCCATGGCCGACCGCGCGACCAGCGAGACGCACTCCGGAGCCTCCAGTAGCCTAGCAAGGCCGCCGCGACGTCTCAATCTGCGCAGGCTAGAACGCCTCACACAGGAAACCATAGAGACGGGGCCGGGCTAGAGAGGGCCTGGCCAGAGAAACGTTTCGAAGCTAGAGCGGCTGGGTGTTAAGACTAGGTTTAGCTGAGGAGGTTGACCACGTCAAGAGGTGTTGGCACCCAGGGCCGAGCGTGGGGCCCCTTGTCATGAAATCCCGAGGAGGATTGCTAAGGGGAGAGTAAGTGTCTTCATTGTTGCTGTGAGTTTTACAGTTGCCCAGCTCCGGAATGTCCTGATCAATAGAGGGTCAAGGCTGTGCTCTGTGCTTTTCCAATACAGTACATAAGGACATTCAGATACTTATAAACATCAATCTATTGACTGCCTTCAATCCCTTCAACTCCTGAACAAAAACTCAAAGCCAAGTGTACCGGGTGGGGAGAAGGGTATATTTATGTTTTCTTTTTATTTTACTTGTTGAAAGTAAACGTTACCTTTCTCTTCACGGTATATAACCTTTTTTTTTTTTTAAACCATGGATTTTGTGTAACATACCGAATTCTAGTTTGGAGAAGAAAACACCTCTTAGTTGTGTGACCCCGGGCAAATCGTTTAAGTTCTTTGTTTCTCGGTTTCTGCATCGGAAAATGAGGCTAATAACAGTATTTATCTCATAGTTTTAGGATAATTAAATAAGTTTATATGAAAAGCATTTAAAACAGTTCCTGGCAAATAGCATACACCATAAAAATATTCATTAAATAAGATACAAAGAAACATGTCAATGTGGGAGACCCAGTAACAACCAGAAAATTCCAAGTTTATCAAAGCTCTTCACTCACAGGGCTTTAATCCAGATGCCCTCGTTAACTCCTACTTCCGCCTTTCCCAGTGTCACCAGGGAGTGAGTAGAAATAAAGCTCCTATTCCACCTCTTGGGATTGTCCCCTCCCCTGAAAGGCCCATAATCTCCTTGCATGTCAGCCTCTTCTCCTCAGAAGTGATTAAGGGGCCAGGCTCCAAAGCAGATTAAAGGAACAGTCTGTGGGGTGCTCTGGGCAGGGATACTCTACTGAGTTCAACCACCCTGCACTCCAAGAATCAGCACCCATGGCCCTTGTGCCAGGGAGCAGCGAGGATGGGCCTTGGCCTAGAGAGAGCCCAGGCTCCTCCCAGCAACCAGAAAGTCCTAGACTCACCAACCCTCTCTGGGACGACAGAGGAGAAATTGGCCAGGTTGAAGGTCACCAGGATGTTCAGGTTAGTACTTCCCCACCTTGTGTCTTGCTGTTGGCTCATTCTAATTTGGCCCAAGCCCCCTGCTGTGCCCATCCAGGTTGTCTGTCAAAAGACCCACCTCCCCTCCATCGTGGTGGAAGCCGCTGAGGCTGAAGGGAGTGAAGAGAGTGGGGAGCTCCGGTGGCCACACAAGGAGCTGCAGCTGCTCACTGATGATGAGGAAGAGGAGGTTGAGGTCTTCCAGGACCAAAGTGAAGAACCAGGTGAGGGAGGTGGCTGGTTCAAATGAGGCTGTTGTGAATGGGATGGTCTAAGCAGGACAACTTAGTTGTGTCTCTTGCATTAAGCAGCACGCAGTAGGTGCTCAGTAAACACAGTGAAGAAAAATGTAGAGGTGGGAGATAAAAGTCAAGGTGGGGCTTCCCTGGTGGTGCAGTGGTTGAGGGTCCGCCTGTCTATGCAGGGGACACAGGTTCGTGCCCCGGGCCGGGAAGATCCCACATGCAGCAGAGCAGCTGGGCCCGTGAGCCATGGCCGCTGAGCCTGCGTGTCCGGAGCCTGTGCTCCGCAACGGGAGAGGCCACAACAGTGAGAGGCTCGCGTACCGCAAAAAAAAAAAAAAAAAAAAGTCAAGGTGGTTGGCAAAGTTGATGAACTTTAAAAGGCAGTTGTGATGTCAGATAGGTGACACCTTTTAATATGTATTTTTAATACTTTAAGATATTTTTGTCATGGGGGAAAGAATAAAATCACCCCAAATCCGACTACCCAGAGATTAACATTTTGGATGCCTTCTCCTCCAGATTTTTCTTCATGTCTATATACTGTTACAGAAGCTACTTTTGCTATATGCCAGGCACTGTGCTGAACACTTTTACATATATTTTTCAGGACCCAGTGGGGAAGGATACTTTCTCCCTCATGAGGAAACTGAAGCTGTTAAGTTAGGCTCTTCATTATAATTGCTGTATCATTTTTATAAGCAAAAGAAATTACATGAATTTGTTTTATCTTAAAAAAAAATCCAGTCATATATCAGGTATATTTTTCACTGTTAATGGGCTCTAACTCCCTCCCTCCCACCCCCCAGGCTGGACTTGGAGCTCACTGGACCCCAAATCTCCCTTAAGAACCTTTAACCCAGAACTCAGCTGGGGGCAGGAACAGGTAGATCAAGATGCCTACTGGCTTCCAGAGGAGACAGATTGTCAGGAAGCCCCCAATCCCTGTCCTCTCTGGGACTCGGCATCAGGTTCCCATGTGTGCAGAAGCTGCTTTGTGGAATATTCCCATTTCCTGCCTCCCAGGAGCTTTGAGGGTAAGTATCACTGTCCTCAAACATTTTACCTAGGTTTATGAAGCCCTTCTACCTATCCTTTCACAATCTTCCCCTTTTACAAGCTGAGAAAAATGAAGGCTCACAGGTTAGGCCCCTGGGTCACACACAAGTCATATCCAAGGAATCTGGATTAAGAATTCCTATCTGTGCTTTTAGGAGTTCGGATGACCCACTTGTACCTTCTTTATTCAGCCCTCATCTTGTGCCTGGCACTGCTAAGTGTTTCACCTGTTGTTGTATGGAATCCACATAACTCCAGGTATTATTCCAACCTTGCAGATGAGCAAACTGGGGCACAGAAATATTCAATACTGTGTGCACACAGCTAATATGAAAGCCCGGATCCAAATCCTCATTTTCCGGTCGTCTTGCCAAGACAAAAGCTTTCTCCAACTCCTCACCCAACAGAAACACTAGGGTCAGGTTTTAAAAGTCTTTAATTGAAGCCTTGAACCAAGTAAGCAAAGTAGGTGATGCCCCCGAAAGGGCCCAGCTCCTGCACAGACACAGTGCAGCCTTGGGACCCCTGCTCCAGGCAGGGCAGCCGCACATCAGGGTCCTCATCTGAGAACTGAATCAGGGTCCCCCCAGGGCTTAGGACCCTCAGGCACTCTGACAGCAGCTGGTAAGCCCCAGGCAGACCAGCCTGGGCAAGAGCATCCCAGGTACCCTTGTCTAGCACTAGATGGAAAGAGCCTGAGGAAGCCACTGGCTGCAGGTCGAGGGCATTAGCTTGCATGAAGTGGAGGCGTGAGGCAGGGTGCCCCGGGCACAGGGGTGTTTGGCCTTGGCCACCTTCCAGGAGGCTGTTCATGTGGGCCACAGCCACAGGAGAGGAGTCCACCCCCAGCACGCCCACTGGGTGCGGGCATTTGGTGTAGAGGCCCGTGCACAAGCTGGAAGTCCCACAGCCCACGTCCAACACCCGCGGTGGACAGGCAGCTGGTGCCTCCTGCAGCAGCGGCAGTAGGAGCCCCTGGGCTTCCTCGTATCCAAAGAACCAGTCGAAGGTGCCCGCGCTGCCCTGACGGGGCTGGGCGGGGAGCTTATCCCAGAGGCGGCGGTCCGCCAGGCAGCTACCAGCCAGGGAGCCTGTGGACGAGCGGAGGACTTGCGTCACCCAGCGCCCAGTTCCAGCAAAACGCGACAAAACCCACACCAATGTGGCCTGGGGCTTTAAGCGGCACAATTTCAGGGACTAGACTCCTGTGTAACAAACAACCCAACTTGCCCTCCCTCTGTCCACCTTCCCTACCCGCCACGGCGCGACGGGCCGCCGCCGCCAGGTTCAGGGTTCGGCGCAGGGCTGCCATCCGGAGGTGACGGCAAGGTCGGCCGGAGAAACTTCTGCGAAAATGTCGCCCGTACTCCGGCAGGGGCCTGAGGTCCAAGGGAAGATTTGCAAAATACGCTGTGAGGAATCACGCGTACAGCCTCCCTAACTCTGCAGCCTCGGAGAAAAGGAACGCGGACACAAACTTACTACGGTACGAACGGCTTTTATTGTTTGCAACGGAAAGTGAAGAGGAGGGGATGCGACAGCTCCGGCTCCTGGGGCGGCTCCACAGACCTGAAATCAAAGGAGAAGGTGTGAGCACCAGTCTGCTGAACCTCGGTTCTGCCCTACTCCTTGGAGCCCTGTGTCCCGGCGCTTGAGGATAGAACCCGCGGAATGGAAGCCGCCGGTACCGAAGACATGACGCCGAGGGGGCCGGAGCCCTTTCCCTCTACCTCCGTACATTACGCGGACCGGGACCGCACGCCCGGTCCCCGCCAAGAAAAGGAGGGTCAACAGGCCCCACCCAGAAACCCCGCAAGGCCAGCCGGTGAAAACGCCAGAGCCGACACTCACTCAGTCGCTGTCCTCAGAAAGGCCAAGACGCCGACCGGGCTCCTTTATATAGCTCCAGGACCCGCCCCCTCCCAGCTGCGATTGGCTAGCGGAGGACTGAGGGGTGGGGCGCACACGGACCCTGCGCAGAGCTGAAATGCTGGACCCTGAGCTGGTTTCGCAACGCAGCAATGGGTGCTCCAGGGGGGAAGATCAACCGGCCGCGAACGGTGACTGTGTGGGATCCCGACCCTGTTTCCCAAGCGTCCTGGAGCCCTTTACCCTCGCCCGAGATGGACTCGATGGGCCAGTGTCGCCGGGTGCGGGGTCCCGGGTCGCGGTGCACGGCACCCCTCTGATTAAGCATCTTCCTCCCCCTTAGGAGCTGAAGAAGAAGCTGTTCAAGCGACGGCGGGTGTTGAACCGGGAGCGGCGACTGAAGCACCAGGTGGTCGGGGCTGTGATAGACGAAGGGCTGATCACGAGGCACCACCTCAAGAAGCGGGCGTGAGTGCCAGACCCTCTCCCTTTTGGTCCTCCCCACCATGCCTCCTTCCCTCCTCCTTGTCGAGCTCCGGAGCAGCTAACACCTTTTTGCTTTCCTTGTGTACTCACGTTTATGCAAGGAACGTTTGTGCCTAAACTCTACTAGTCTCTCACTGTACCTGTAGCTCACAACCTTTCTTTGGTTCTTGGACTCTGATGAGAATCTAAGGAGAGCTGTGGACTCCCCCACCTCCCCAAGTAACATTATTCACTCGCACAGATTATTTATTTATTTATTTATTTATTTATTTTGCGGTACGCGGGCCTCTCACCGTTGTGGCCTCTCCCGTTGCGGAGTACAGGCTCCGGACGCCCGGCCGCTCCGCAGCATGTGGGATCTTCCCGGACCGGGGCACGAACCCGTGTCCCCTGCATCGGCAGGCGGACTCTGAACCACTGCGCCACCAGGGAAGCCCCACACAGATTTTTTTATAAGTACATTTAAAAGCACACACATAAGTGTGCGGCGAATCATTCGATGAATTTTCACAAGGGCACATGTGAGATTTTGCATATAATCTTGAGTCTTGGGGCAGAGTTCCCACCCCATTCTTTCATTGACTTGTTTATTATAAATATTTAGTTTATAAAGCGGCATAATAAATATATTTGGTCCTTGTCTCTGCTTTCTGGCAGAGCTAAATTTCCTGAGTGATAAGAGTGGCTTTTTGTTCATAAGGATCCCCTTTTGAGCACACCTAAATTTATGCAAATGGTGACTTAGCGTGGGGCTGGTCATCAGAAGGATGAAGTGATTAGAGGATTGGAAATTTAATTCCCTCTCACTGCCTGTGGGAAGGGGGTGGGTGGGTGCTGTAGATTAAGCTCTACACAACCTCTTGAACCAGCTCCTGATTGGTCCACTGGTGGAGGTACTGGGAGGCTGGCTCACCTGGAGAGAGCATGGAACCTCTGGCCCCTTCCATACCTTACCCTATGCTTCTCTTCCATCTGACTGTTCCTGAGTTGTATCGTTTTATAATAAATCAGTAAATGCAAATACATGTTTCCCTGAGTTCTGTGAGCTATTCTAGCAAATTATCGAGTCTGAGAAGGCGATCATGAGAACCCCAAGTTATGACTGGTCAATCAGAAGTACAGGTAACAACCTGGATATGTGATTGGCATTTGAAGTGGGGGAAAACTTAACCTTTGGTATCTGTTGCTATGTCCTGGTAGATAGTGTCCAAATGGAGTTAAATTTGTAGGACACCCAGTCAATGTCCATTGAGAATTTGGAGAATTACTTGATGTGGGAAACCTCCCCCACCCACCACATCTGCTGTTAGAAGTATCAAGAATAAGGGACTTCCCTGGCGGTCCAGTGGTTAAGACCAATTGCGCTTCCAATACAGGGGGCATGGGTTCGATCCCTGGTCAAGGGAACTAAGATCCTTCATGTTGAATGGCCACAAAAAAAAATGTATATACACACATATATATATATATATATATTTATATTTATATATTTATAAAATAAGAGGAGGAAACGTTTCTATTATGTACTAAATTTTAGCAATTAATGTTACTTTATGTATGTGTTAAGACTAGTTTTAGGTAAAGTAACAGTTCTTTGACTTGGATCCAAAGACCTTTTCAGTAACCAGGACCACTGTGTGGTCTGTATTGGTTCAGGTTAACCTGGATATTTTTGCTCTTACCAATCCTTCAGGTCCAGTGCACGTGCCAACATTACTCTGTCTGGGAAGAAGCGCAGAAAACTCCTCCAGCAGATCCGGCTTGCCCAGAAAGAGAAAGCAGCCATGGAAGGTGAGGCGAGGGCACAGAAGCTGGGGTGAGGGGGCAGCTGGGTTCATTTGGGTTCTTTAATGCTTCCTCTTTCCCTTTGCTCAGTGGAAGCCCCCCTCAAGTCAGCCAAGACTAGTGAACCACAGCCCAAATCAAAAAAGAAGACAAAAGTCCCCCAGGATGTAGACATGGAGGACCTTGAAGATAAGAGCTAAATGTCACACCCCTTCCACCAGAAGATTCTCAGCTGGAGCCAGGAGGACTCGATGGTTATTTCAGAGGACTTTGGAGAAAGCGTTGCTCCTTTTCACTGTCCCCAGATTCCTCTTCCCTAATGGCCTAGTGACCTGCCCTGGAGGGATGTATTGAGAGGTAGAGGGTAGAAAAGAAAGATTGGAGAGGGGGTCCTAAGCAGTCAACTCCGTTTGTAAAAATGCCCTAGCATTCTCACTGAGATGTGTGTGATTAAATGTAGGAATGGGGATAGGCCACGAAAAGGGGCTGTGAGTGTGGAAACAAGACAATTGGGAAACAGGACCCACAGTTCTTACTTGACCAAAGGCAACAAGAAACCACCCTCCATGATGGCCCTGTCTCCCCGATGAGTGACACTCCATCTTTCCATTTCTGACAAAAATAAGGTGTTCTGTAGAGATAGCAGAGGAGGTAATGGTCTTGATACTGGCCCTACCACCTCCTCTGTGTGACCAGGGTGGACAAGTGACCGTGGTTGTCTCTGCTTCCTTTGCTGGATTATATTTTTATAAAGTGAACATTATTTTTCCCTTTTAACGTTCAGAAATTCTGTTTGTTGGAAGCCAGGGCTGGGGTGGTTAATTAAAGTGAGAAGCTATGTGTGCAGAGATGTGGTCAACTGGGGAAAAGCATATTCTCTCCTTGCTCTGTTAAATCAGTGCAGGCTTCCTGGAAGAGGGAGGGTTTGGGTACAGTGTTGTGCTCCCCCCTCCTCAAGTTTACATTTTGAACATTTTCAAACCTTCGGTAAAGTTAAGAGATTAGCACACTGAGCCCTTAAATATGCACTCTACTTGGATTTACCAGTTTTTAACATTCGGCTATACTTGATCTCCTTACCCGCTTGCATATATATGTGTGTGTTCAAGTATGTATAATTGTTGTCTTTGCTGACTCATTTGAAAGTCAGTTGCAGATGAGATTTTATCCCTTAGGACATGCTTCTATATAGCCAAAACACCTAAGACATTGAACATTGGTGGAATAGCTAAAATTCAGGTTTTCATATTCACATTTCCTCAGCTGTGGATAATATTTTTTATAGCGTTTATTGTTTCCTCAATCCAGACACCGTTAAGGATCACGCATAGCGTTTAATTGTCATGTCCCTTTAGTCTCCTTCAATCCAGAACAGTACCCCTACCTTGTCTTAGGTGACTTGGTGTCTTCGAAGAGTCCAGCCTAAATTAATTAATTAAAGAATATCTCACAGCCTGGGTTTGTCTGAGTGTTTCCATATGTTTCCTCATCAATAGATGTAGGTTAAGCATTTCTGGGAAAAATTCTACATAGAGGATATTGTGTACTTCCCATTGCATTTCATCAAGAAGTAAGTGTTGACTGAAAAAAAAATACACAACCTAAAGGTTGAGAATTATGTTTGATTCAGCAGACTTGCTGAAAACTTAAACCTGGAAGACAGCCTGTCAGATAGCTCTGAGGTAAGGGAGGAGCCAGGATATAGAGGTGTTTTTGCAACAAAAACCAGGTAGTTGGGACATCAAAGATTATTGTTAATTAAAGAAAATCAGACTTCTCAAGTTAATTAATTTAGTGCTTTTCTATGTATGGGAAGATGCAAGAGTCTCGGCTCTTTGATATGCTCCTTAACTACCTATGGCCAGTATCCTGTTCTTTTTCCTCCTGAATCTCCTCAGGGTGCACCACTGGGGATGGCTGCTGTGGTTGATGGTTTGATGGAGGGCAGCCTGTTTGGAGACCGTCGGAGACAGTCATAGTGGCTGATTGCTTGATGGCCGCAACATTGTTTGTTTTCTGATATAGCAGGCAGGCGAATTTTTCGTCCACACATATAATATTAGTTTGTCTCATTATTGGTGATTCCTAGTGTTAAGTGGGTGTCTGTCTGATTTCTCCACGGTTAAGGTATTCTTTCCCTTTGTAATTAATAAGCAATCTATGGAGTGATACTTTGAGATTGTATGAACACCCTGTTCCCCAATGACCTCTCAACAATGGTTTTAGCATCCATGATGATCCATACCTGAATTAGTTACTGCTGCAAAATGGTGATTTTTCTAATTGTATCATTCATTCATCCATGTTACTCATTTTACATATTCTGTAAAGGAAACCCCTACTTCCTTTTAAAAATCTCATTTTGGTTGTTAAACATCTGTTACTATCACTTTTTCATGCTCCAAATCATACCAAACTGGCCAGCCAAAGCCTGTGTCTTTTTTTTGAGGGGGGGGTCCGGGGGGGCACACAGGATACAGCATCTTGGTTCCCCAACCACGGATTGAACCTGTGCCCCCTGCAATGGAGGCACAGAGTCTTAACCACTGGACCACCAAGAAAGTTCTGGTCCTGTGTCCTTTTGACACAGCACCACCAGTATCTGAGCAATTCCTTGCTGTCTGGCACAATGTTCCAGGCTCACCTGCTACTTCCCCTGGGCTAAAACCTGGTATCAGCTATTTTTCTATGGAGACAGTATTATGTCCAGTTTTGAACACAGAAAGGAAAAAGTACTTGTGTGAACCTGAAATATATTCAGATGCGGTAAGGAGAGGAAGGGAGAAGCTGCAGGGAGAAGGAATTTCAACATCTTGGGATTCCCATCTCCTTTCATAATTTTGTTCTACCCCCTGTGCCTAAGGCAGAAAGGAGCTTGCTGCGTTCAAAGAAGAGTTTCTGTACCTGGTATTGTGCTAAATTCTTTACACAAATAATCTGAAGTGGGAATTTCCTGGCAGTCCAGTGGTTAGGACTCCATGCTTCCACTGTGGGGGCACGGGTTTGATCCCTGGTCGGAGGACTAAGATCCTGCATACTGCATGGCATGGCCAAAAAAAGAAAAAGAAAAAAAAAAAAAAAGAGAGAGAAAGAAATAGGTGAATAATCTGAAGTGATCTTTGCAAAAAGTTTGTGAGATACGATATAACATGCGCCATTTTACAGTTAAGGAAAGGGGCTCCGAGCAGCTGAGTCACTTGCTCAGGGTTACATTGCTAATTAATAGCAGACATGAATCCAGATCTGTCTAACTCCAAAACAAGCACCCTTAGATTGTGAAATCTTTAAGGGCAAGGACCACATAATAGTCTCATAGCTGGAAGAATTTATCGTGTTCAAAAGGCACTTTTTTTTTTGGCTATGTCGTGAGGCGTGCGGATCTTAGTTCCCCCACCAGGGATCTAACGCATGCCCCCTGCAGTGGAAATGCAGAGTCTTAACCACTGGACTACCAGGGAAGTCCCCAAAAGCTACTTTTCATAGATCAAAAGTCAAGGCCCAGAGAAGGGAAGTGTTGGGTCCAAGTTTGAAGCAGAGCTAGGAGCAGAAATTGTCTCATTTACTGTCCTAGAGCATATACGCTTCATGAGTGATCGAACTTCTAAAATTTAAGAATAAATATAGAACCACCATAATTAATCATTTAGCTTTTAAAACACCGTCACTTCAAAGGTATCTTTAGAACCTATCATCTGGTGTTATTCTAACTCACATTTCCACTGAGAACAGTAAGCCCTCTGGTTAATACAGGCCTCAGAACCTACCTTCCTTTTCATTCATCCAACCAACTATTAAGAGCCTGCTACATGCCAGGAAGACAATGTTGTATGTGATGATGATAAAGCCTTTAACAAAACTGGCAACATCCCTGTTGTCAAAGAGCTGGGGTTCATTCAACAAATATAATAAAAACAGCTGTTGCTTATATAGTGCTTACCTACCATTGCAGGCACCAAGTGCTATACAGTAAACATATTACCTGGTTTAAATTTTCACAAGCCCGTGAGGTAATTGTACTATTAACATCCCGATTTCCAGAAAAGCAAACAGGCAGAGAGGGGTTAAATGTAGTACACAGCCGGTTAGTGGAATAGCTGGAACGTGATCTAGATAGACTGGTTGGAGCGGGGGCTCTTGATGAGGTGTATTATATCCTCATAAGGTTACCAAGCTCTCTCTGCAGCTATGGGGATGTGAGGTTGGGGAAGGCCCCCACTGCACTGGGAGACTGGGAAGCCTGACAGAGATCGTAGTGCTAACCTAGGACTGGGAGAACACCTTCAGCGTAGCCAGCCCAATTTTTTCAGGCTTCCTCCTCTCCCTCTCTTTCCTTGTCTTCATCTTCTCTTACGGACTTTCATTCCTTTCTTTCCGTCTCTCTTCCGCTTTCCTTCTTCCCTTCTCTCCTTTAACTGCTTTTTACATTGTCACTGGTTATTGATTAAAATGTTTCCTAAGGTGCTTCTTTTTTTAAAACATCGAGAGTTGAAAATTTTGTTTCGGTTTTAGGAAAATTAATTAAATCCAATTAAGTGGTCGCAGCTAGCCTTAGTCTGTGTAAATAGCCCTCTCGGGGGAAAAAAATGGTTGCGTTGAGGGTGGGTCGGCTTCCCGCTCTCGGGTGCAGCCCCGTTCTGGGACGCCGACTCATCTCGGAACCAATGTGTGAGGGTCACGGACGTCGCCGGATTGGTTTTCCTGAGAGGCTTTGTCGCTGGTTCCTTTCGGGTTTCCCGGCAGCGCGCATGCGCCTCCTGCGCTCCGTCGCTCCCGCTTCGGGCTCGGGCTAGGGCTCCGGGATGTCCGCGTTGTGCGACCCTCCCGGGGCCCCAGGGCCTCCCGGGCCTGCCCCGGTCTCCCACGGTCCCGCGCCGCTCAGGTAGTCAGAGCCCCTGGCATCTTTCCCTACCGCGGGGTCCCGCGCCGATAACCAGCCTTCTCGGCGGAAACCCGGATCCCACCTCGAGAACTCGCGTCCGGGTTCTCAGAGATTCCCGGACGGGTCTTCCCAGAACTCAGGGACTGCCTCACTAAAACTCTGGGCTCCAGTGCCCGCACTCCCAAGATCTCGGTACTGCCTACCCCTAAACCCCAATGCCCAGTTACCCCGGATCCTGGCCTTGCTCTTCCAAGAATTGGGAATATCAGAACTCTTGGGAAACCAGGTGCCCTGTCCCTTAGACCCGAGGGAACCCACGGTCCCCTGACTTCATGGAGACTCCCTGAGCACCCAGGCCCAGAAACCCACAGAATGCTTTCTTCTAGCCTTTCCCTTGCTCTCCAACGGAGACACTCCCCTCACCGTAGAGTGGTTTTTTTTGGAGGAACCAGAGATGAATGGCACAGTCAGAGCCTTATCAACCTCTAGAGGATGCTGTCAGAAAATGCAATAAGAGGAAGTAACACTGGCTTCCGAACCTCTAAGACTGAACCCATATGTTTCAGGAGGGGAAGGGTTGAAGGGCATTAGCTTGTCTCTGCCCTGGGGCACCTTGATTCCTGGGGCATACTGAGGGTTCTGGGAAGGTGGTGGCTGTTGATGTGGTGGAGTCCAAGTGGTTGGTGGTTAGGATGCTTGCAGAATATGGGAAGAAGCAGGTTTGGGGAGGGAGAGCTCTTACTAAGGGGCAAATTTGGGCTTAGAATTTTCTTTCCATTAAGAGCAAAATCCAGCGTTCTCGTTTGTATGTAGGGGGGAGTGCAGTAAAGCTAGAAAGGTGTGTTTAAAGCAGATGTTACAGGAACACAAAATATACTTACTCAATTCAACAAATATTTATGAGTATTTCCCATATTCCAGGCACCCCAGTAGAAGAGGATCCAGTGTTGAAAAGCAGAGAACTGTTAACTACCCTCTTGGACTTTATAGTCTGATTACTTACCTTGGTTTCCTTCCCTGTAAAATGGGATCATAATGGTACCTACCTTATTGGGCTGTTATCTGTATTGAAATAATACAAGTAAAGTACTTAAAAGAGAACTTGATGTATTACAAGAGTTATCTAATATTGATACTATTGTTATTTATTAAAAGAAAAATAGCTAGCATTTACTGAGTAACTAGTGTGACCTAGATATGGTGCTTACGTGCTTTATGAATATTATCTTTTGAGGGAGGTACTGTTATCCCTATTCTACATAGAAAGAAACTGAAGCTCACAGAGGGAATGTAACTTGCTCAACAACTCCCAACACTCTAACTCTGCTTCTTTTGCTTCCTTACAGTGCTCAGGAGCTGTCGCAGGAAATCAAGGCCTTTCTGACTGGTGTAGACCCTGTTCTGGGCCACCAACTCTCTGCTCGGGAACATGCTCGCTGTGGCCTTCTCTTGCTCCGCTCTTTGCCACCTGCACGGGCTGCTGTGCTTGACCACTTGCGAGGTGTCTTTGATGAGAGTGTCCGGGCCCACCTGGCTGCCCTGGATGAAAGCCCTGTGGCTGGTCCACCTCACCTCCGTCCACCGCCACCCTCCCATGTCCCTGCTGGGGGACCTGGTCTAGAGGATGTGGTGCAGGAAGTGCAGCAGGTGCTGTCTGAGTTTATCCGGGCCAACCCGAAGGCCTGGGCGCCTGTGATTAGTGCATGGTCCATTGACCTCATGGGGCAACTGAGCAGCACTTACTCGGGCCAGCACCAGCGTGTGCCCCATGCCACTGGCTCTCTCAACGATTTGCTGCAGCTGTGGATGGGCTGTCGGGCCACACGCACATTAATGGACATCTATGTTCAGTGCCTCTCGGCTCTCATTGGTAGTTGCCCAGATGCTTGCGTGGATGCCTTGCTGGATACCTCTGTCCAGCATTCCCCACACTTCGACTGGGTTGTGGCGCATATTGGCTCCTCTTTTCCCGGCACCATCATCTCCCGAGTTCTCTCCTGTGGCCTTAAGGACTTCTGTGTTCACAGTGGGGCTGGAGGTGGAGCTGGTGGCAGTGGTGGAGGCTCTTCTCAGACCCCCTCTACAGACCCCTTCCCTGGATCTCCTGCCATCCCTGGGGAGAAACGGGTGCCCAAGATTGCCTCAGTTGTAGGCATCCTAGGGCACCTGGCCTCCCGCCATGGAGACAGCATCCGACGGGAGCTCCTGCGAATGTTTCATGACAGTCTGGCAGGGGGCACTGGCGGCCGGAGTGGGGATCCCTCCCTTCAGGCCACAGTTCCCTTCCTCCTGCAGCTGGCAGTCATGTCACCAGCTTTGCTGGGCACAGTCTCTGGAGAACTGGTGGATTGCCTTAAGCCCCCAGCTGTGCTGAGTCAGCTGCAGCAACACCTGCAGGGATTCCCCCGAGAGGAGCTGGACAACATGCTGAACCTGGCCGTGCACCTGGTGAGCCAGGCCTCTGGGGCAGGTGCCTACCGCCTGTTGCAGTTCCTGGTGGACACAGCCATGCCTGCCTCAGTCATTACCACCCAGGGCCTGGCTGTGCCAGACACCGTGCGTGAGGCCTGTGACCGGCTGATCCAGCTACTGCTGCTGCACCTGCAAAAGCTGGTTCATCACCGGGGAGGGTCTCCTGGGGAAGGGGTGCTGGGCCCCCCCCCGCCCCCCCGCCCTGTGCCCTTTCTAGATGCGCTAAGAAACCACGTTGGAGAGCTGTGTGGAGAGACGTTACGTTTGGAACGAAAACGCTTCCTCTGGCAACACCAGCTCCTTGGCCTGCTCTCTGTTTATACCCGGCCTAGCTGCGGACCTGAGGCCTTGGGCCATCTCCTGAGCCGGGCCCGAAGCCCTGAAGAGTTGAGTCTGGCCACTCAGTTATACGCAGGGCTGGTGGTCAGTCTCTCTGGCCTCCTGCCCCTGGCCTTCCGAAGCTGCCTGGCTAGGGTACATGCAGGGACTTTGCAACCTCCCTTCACGGCTCGGTTCCTGCGTAACTTGGCACTGCTAGTGGGGTGGGAACAGCAGGGTGGTGAGGGCCCTGCAGCCCTAGGGGCCCGGTTTGGGGAGTCGGCCTCTGCTCATCTGTCTGACCTGGCTCCTCTCCTGCTCCATCCTGAGGAGGAAGTAGCCGAAGCCTCTGCCTCCCTCCTGGCCATTTGTCCCTTTCCTCCGGAAGCCCTGTGCCCTTCCCAACTCCTGGGACTGGTGAGAGCTGGAGTGCATCGCTTCTTTGCCTCTCTCAGGCTGCACGGTCCCCCAGGGGTGGCTTCCGCCTCCCAGCTTCTTACCCGCCTCTCCCAGACCTCCCCGGCTGGGCTCAAGGCTGTCCTGCAGCTGCTAGTTGAGGGAGCCTTACATCGGGGCAACACAGAACTGTTTGGTGGGGAAGTGGATGGGGATAATGAGACTCTTTCAGTTGTTTCAGCTCCTTTGGCTTCGGCCTCCCTGTTGGACACAAACCGGCGGCACACTGCAGCTGTGCCGGGCCCTGGAGGGATTTGGTCTGTTTTCCACGCTGGAGTCATCGGCCGTGGCCTAAAGCCACCCAAGTTTGCCCAATCACGCAATCAGCAAGAAGTGATGTATAACACCCAGAGCCTCCTCAGCCTCCTGGTGCACTGCTGCAGTGCCCCTGGGGGGACTGAATGTGTGGGCTGCTGGGGGGCTCCCACCCTGAGCCCGGAGGCAGCCAAAGCAGTGGCAGTGACCTTGGTGGAGAGTGTGTGTCCCGATGCAGCCGGTGCTGAGCTAGCCTGGCCTCCTGAGGAGCATGCCCGGGCCACCGTGGAGCGGGATCTCCGCATTGGCCGGCGCTTCCGGGAACAGCCCCTGCTCTTTGAGCTGTTAAAGTTGGTAGCAGCTGCTCCCCCAGCCCTGTGCTACTGTTCCGTGCTGCTGCGGGGGCTGCTGGCCGCCCTCTTGGGCCATTGGGAAGCCTCTCGCCACCCTGATACAGCCCACTCCCCCTGGCACCTGGAGGCATCCTGCACCCTGGTGGCTGTCATGGCTGAAGGAAGCCTCCTGCCACCAGCCCTGGGGAATATGCACGAGGTATTTAGCCAACTGGCACCTTTTGAAGTGCGTCTGCTGCTGCTCAGTGTCTGGGGCTTTCTCCGGGAGCACGGGCCCTTGCCCCAGAAGTTCATCTTCCAGTCAGAGCGTGGCCGCTTCATCCGGGACTTCTCCAGGGAGGGTGGGGGTGAAGGTGGAGCCCATCTGGCTGTGCTGCACAGTGTCCTCCACCGCAACATTGACCGCCTGGGCCTTTTCTCTGGCCGTTTCCAGGCACCTTCACCGTCCAATCTCCTTCGGCAGGGGACATAGCCTTTCCATGCTCCAGAAGCCGAGGGAGGTTGAGCCAGGAGAGACAGACAGGGGGCTAAGGTGCTGCAGAAATGTGGAGGTTTCTCTTCTAAGACCTTGGCCTAAAAGAGCGCTGTCACTTTCTTCCTCCCCCACCTTTTTTTCTAAATAAAATTTGCCGAGTTGAGAAAAACAAGAGTCCGGTGCCTCTGTCTGATGTGGAGAGCCGGCAAATTCGGACAGCTCCAGTCTCTGAACAATCCCGCCCCCTCCCTCTGGCCCCGCCCCCACCAGCATTTAGAGTACGCTCTCGGCCAATGGGACAGACGCCAGCCTTCAGTGTGGCCCGGCCAATCAGGAAGCCGGAAGGGGCGGGCGCTAAGATACGTGGCTCAACGCGCGCTGGGGGAGGGGAAGCTCCGGGTCAAGGAGCAAACCCGGCACAAGATGGCGGTGGTAGCGGCAGTGGCGGCGCGTAGGAGGCGGTGAGGAGCCCGGATCCCGGGGAACGCGCCCGGGACGCCCCCAGACCCCCAAATCCCGTGTCTCTCCTTCCTGTATGTTCTCCTGAGACTCCGCCACCCCCAGCCTCGTGAGGACTCTTTGTCTCTCTGGAGGCGGCCTCAGGTGCCCCCAGCCTCCTCGCCGCGTCGGGGGGCCCTCGTTTCTGGGGCTCTCCGCTCCGGCCCGGTGGCTCTAGAAGGCCGCAGCCTTGTGTTCTTCTTGGCCTTGGCCGCTCTCAGCCGCCGCCCTCCCCTGGCGGCTTGCGGCGGTTAACGCTGCCGCCTCTTTCCTGCAATGCGCGGGGCCATCGGGGCAGAGGAAGAGATGCGGCCCGGCCTCCGGGAATGCAGCCTGCTGCCCTGCGGCCCCTCAGCCGCGCTGGAAGCACCGCGGCCGGCAGTCTTGCTTCCATTGCCCTTCCCGCCCTCCCCTCGAGAGCCCCGGACCCTGCCCTGCCCTTGTCTTCACGTGGACACCAGCCCTGGCTTGTTTGGTGTCCACGGTCGTTGGGCACGGCTGGGGCAGGATCCCGTAAGTTCACAGTCGACCTGGATGACGTTGCTCAAACACAACAGTGGTTTGTTCTGCATTTATATTACTGAAAAGACGGTTCGAAACAATCATCAGCGCCACAGAGTGTTTACCAGCACCTAACGGATGTATCGGGGTGGGAGAGGCACGTACTGTCGGCAGCGGTGAAAAAAGCGTGGATCGTAAATTTGACTCCAGAAGCCTGTGACCTGAAACAATAAATGAGTGCACCTTTCCTTGCGACTCATTCCTGACCTTGGCTTGTGACCACCTCTTGCCCAGGGGCGTTCAAGGCATTCCTGAGTTCTTAGGGCCTTCCAACAGGTTACATCTGAAAAATCTTTCAGAAATTCTATCCCCATTGGCGTCTCTCCAAACCCATTTTACAGATTGTGCAAGTAGGACTCCAGAGAGTATTTAATTCACTGTACTTCTGATTACTGCTGCTTTGGGCTGGTGGACACGGGGTCAGTTGCTCAGGGTGTCCGCTGCAGTCACTCCTCAGGACCTGGGCCACATGCCTTGCTTTTGAGTTTTCTGGTAGCATTTCTTCTGCTTGTTTTGCTACTATTTGTTCCTGCTTGACCTATTAAACCACAAAGCCTGGTGTTTTCCTCATCTTTCTGTGTGGCCTGCTTGCCTTGCACATTCTTCTGGAACTGGAGGGCTTACTGTGTTCTGTGATCTCCTTTCTAGTGATTTTCTTTACCTTTAGCTTTCAAGCAGATACTGAGGATATGCTGGATACAATGTGTTTGTAGGCCCTACTCTTTGGTTACCCTATTAGCAGGTAGCAAAGTTTTAATGCTGAGGAGAAATGTGTGTTTTTGTTTGTTCTCCCTTATTTGGAACACTTTCTCAGAGTGCGCTCCTAATCAGCCACTGGGAGAGCATGTTTAAACTGCAGATTCCCTGGGACCCGGGAATCTTCATTTAGTGAGCACTGCACGTAACTCTTAACAGACGCTAAAGTGTGAGAATCCCTATTTAGGGTTTACTCAGAATGGATGGATATATCTTTAACAAACTAACTTGTTCAGATAAGCCTGTTAGTCCCTTGTCTGTTATTATTTTTTTTTTTACATCTTTATTAGAGTATAATTGCTTTACAATGGTGTGTTAGTTTCTGCTTTATAACAAAGTGAATCAGTTATACATATGATCCCATATCTCTTCCCTCTTGGGTCTCCCAAAAATATGGAACGCTTCACGAATTTGCGTGTCATCCTTGCGCAGGGGCCATGCTAATCTTCTCTGTATCATTCCATTTTAGTATATGTGCTGCCGAAGCGAGCACCTTGTCTGTCATTTGATAGCATGTTGGGGAAGTGACAAGTTTGTGGTAACCTTGGTGATGGTCCTCAATGAGGCAGGCCCTGCTGGTGGTTAGTGCAATGTGCTGTGCATAATGAAGTGCCCGGGCCCTGGAGTTAGGCAGAGTTGAGTTCACCAGTGTCACCTCATACTGGCTGTTAAATCTTGGATGAATTATTGAACCTTTTTTTTTTTTTTTCTTTTTTTTGCGGTACGCGGGCCTCTCACTGCTGTGGCCTCTCCCGTTGCGGAGCACAGGCTCCGGACGCGCAGGCTCAGCGGCCATGGCTCACGGGCCCAGCCGCTCCGCGGCATGTGGGATCTTCCCGGACCGGGGCACGAACCCATGTCCCCTGCATCGGCAGGCAGACTCTCAACCACTGCGCCACCAGGGAAGCCCCAAATTATTGAACCTTTTATGCCTCAGTGCTCCCATCTCGGAAAAATCCCAGTCCTACATTCACCAAGAAAACAGTGAAAGAAAGGGAAAAGAGTTATTAGTGTGTATAAAGAATTGGTTCTGAACACTGGTTGCCTATTAGAATTGTTTAGGGGAGTTTAAAATCTGATGCCCAGGTCCCACTTCAGGCCAATTAGATTGAAATCTCAGGGTGAGACCTGGGCATAGACACTACTAAAAACTGCAGGGGGAGTTAAAAACTAGTATGGGGCTTCCCTGGTGGCGCAGTGGTTGAGAGCCCGCCTGCCGATGCAGGGGACACGGGTTCGTGCCCCGGTCCGGGAAGATCGCACATGCCGCGGAGCGGCTGGGCCCGTGAGCCATGGCTGCTGAGCCTGCGCGTCCGGAGCCCGTGCTCCGCAACGGGAGAGGCCACAGCAGTGAGAGGCCCGCGTACCGCAAAAAAAAGAAACGCAAAAAAACTAGTATAAGGCAGTTAGCCAGGCCCCCGGGTGCCTATTAGGACTCAACACAGGTTAGCTGTTGTTATTCTTTTCACGCTTACGTGGTGACAGTGGTGACTTATGTCAAAGATATAGCAGTGGAGATCAGAGGAACAGGATGCCTAGAGTGTTAGGGATGTTAGGACCCTAGGAACCTGTGACCAGCAGGCCAGCTGAGGGTACATCTTGAACTTTTTCACTGTAGGTCCCCCCAGTGTCTTTCCAGTGAAAAGGCATGGCTTACTTTGTTTCTCTGTTCCACACATAAGGTACCACCACTTCCCCTGGGACTGGCTGTTACTGTTCCTTTCCTCTGAGAGGCTGATGTAACCTGAGTCAATACCAGGCCTCTGAAGGCCAAGGATCCTTTGTCCACTTCCTCTGCCTTTTGAAGGAAAGGTGTGCGTGAGCCAGCTCCTCAGGCCTGACACTTAACCCCTGTCCACTCTGCCTTGTTTTCTGTTTAATGGGACTCTATCCTTCTCCCCTTTTAGGGTTGTGGTGGGAAGAGGCCTTTACCTCAGAAGGTGGGGCCCTTTCTGACCCTGTGCTGATCGTGCCCTCTTTGTCCTTTTCCCCCCTAGGTCTTGGACTGGTTTGGTACTGGCTTGTTTAGGCGTCTGCCTGGGAATTACCCTGGCTGTGGATAGAAGCAACTTTAAGACCTGCGAAGAGAGTTCCTTCTGCAAGTATGATATTTCTGGGAGACAAGACTGGAAAGTAGTAATGTGGGAGGTGTCTGTGGCAGATGAGGTAGCCTGGGGCACTGCAGCTGATAGAAGGACTTAGGGGCCTTGGGGAACCCTCCCCCGTTCTCAGGCATTTCACATTGGCAGGAGGCAACGAAGCATACGGCCAGGCCATTCTCCATACCGAGCCTTGCTGGACTCTCTGCAGCTTGGTCCTGATGCCCTCACGGTCCATCTGATCAACGAAGTCACTAAGGTCAGGGGAGAAAAGGAAGAGTCTGGTGGGGGTGGAGAAATGGCTAAGGGGTAATTCGGGAAGGGGAATCCTATAGCCAACATCCTGTGCCATCTAACCTTGGGACTTGTACTTTGTGAGGAATTCAGATTTCAGATCCCTTAGGCAAAGGGCTAGAAGGAGGAGACCCCCTCGGGAGAGAAATGGGTTCAGAGGGCATTTCCTGGTATAGCCCATTCCTTTCTCCAGACCCAGACCTCTGCCTCCACAGGTGTTGCTTGTGCTGGAGCTCCAGGGGCTTCGAAGGAACATGACTCGGATCAGAATTGATGAACTAGAGCCCCGGCGGCCCCGATACCGTGTGCCAGACGTGTTGGTGGCTGATCCCCTCACAGCTGGGTAAGTTTTTCCTGAGGAACATCTCCATCTCCATGGCCCTTTCCCTTCCTAATGAGCCTTTATTTGGCAGCTGACTTTCTCTTCCACGTTGGGATAATAGCTGAATAGCACCCGGCCACTCTCCTCAGCCTTCCCTCATCTGTTCTTCTGTTTCACTTGTTTTCTCAACTGATTGATTGATTGATTGGCCGAGCTGCTTGGCTTGCGGGATCTTAGTTCCCCAGCCAGGGATTGAACCTGCGCACTGTGCAGTGAAAGCACAGGGTCTTAATCCCTGGACTGCCAGGGAATTCCCTCACTTGTTTTCTCTTTCACCCTTTATCTTCATTCAGTCAGCAAAGAAATACTGCTTCCTCTTCTGTGCCAGGCCTGGCCTAGGTGCTGGAGATACAAGAGGGAGTCAGCAAGGCCATGGAGCTCGCCTTCCAGGAATACAGTGTCTCTGTGGTTGGTTCCTCCCTTCCCTTCCCTTCCTGTCCTGTCCCCCTGTCTTGTCTCGTCTGTTCTTTTCTTCTCTTTCTTTTTTTCTCTTTTCTCTCTCTTTTCTTTCTCCCCTTCCTTCCTTCCTCCCTTCCTCCCTTCCTTCCCTCTTTCCCTCCTTCCCTTCCTCCCTCCTCAATTTCTCCTCAGATATTCAGGATAGGATTATTCAAATACTCGGGTCATGACACATCGTCGTCATTATTCCACACATGGCTCTCTGTTAATTATTTAACTTAGAAAATAACATGATAAACCCTTCACCTAACCCAAACATATACATCTCACTGTCCTGTACCCCTGACTCCTTCGGAGATGATTGTTATTCTGAAGTTTATTATTCCCTTGTTTTTTTGTTCTCACAGTTATATCGTGGGTACGTATATACATATACACACTTTCGTACATTTGCCTAAGCAATAAATTATGTGATTTTGTTTTTGAGTTTTATAGGGAAAGTATCTTAGTGAATGTGGTCTTTTGGGATTTCCTTTTTTCACTTAACTGGATTTAACTTTGTTGCATGTAGCTCCAGAAACTCATTTTTACTGCTGTATAATATTATGTTATATGAATATATCCCGATTTACTTCTCCATTTCTGTGTTGATGGGCATTTGGGTTGTTTCCAGTGTTGGCGTGAACATTCTTGTCCATGTCTCCTGTCTCCCTGTGCAGGAGTTTCCCTTTGGTGTATAGCTAAGAGAAGAACTGCAGAGTTGTAGAATATGGAAATCATCAACTTTCCAAGATAAAGCCAAAGTGGCTTACCAATTTACACTTCCACCAGCAATATATAAGAGGTTTATTGAACTGCATCTTCTCCAGCCCTTGGAACTATTGGACTTAATTTTTGTCAGTGGAATGGCTATAGGATGATACCATGTGGTGGCCTTGGCTTGCTTGTCTTTCCCAGTTTATTACTGATATTGAGCATGTCTTCATATATTTATCTGTCATTCTGTTCTGTGAAATGGAAGTTCACTGCTCTGCTCGTTTTCCTTTTATGTTGTTTGTCATCACTGATTTGTGGAAATTCATTAGTCTTGATACCAATTCTTTATTACTTACATGTATTGCAGTTATCTTTTCCCAGATTGTAGCTTATCTTTTTACTTTTCTAAAGGTGCCTTGAAAAAAGAAGATTTTTTAATTTTATTTTTTAAAAAATTTTATTTATTTATTTTTGGCTGCATTGGGTCTTTTGTTGCTGCGTGCAGGCTACTCTTCGTTGCAGTGTGCGGGCTTCTCTTTGTGGAGCACAAGCTCTAGGTGCGCAGGTTCAGTAGTTGTGGCTCGAGGGCTTAGTTGCTCCGCGGCCTGTGGGATCTTCCCAGACCAAGGTTCGAACCTGTGTTCCCTGCACTGGCAGGCGGATTCTTAACCACTGCGCCACCAGGGAAGTTCCAACGATTTTTTAATTTTAGAATAGTTTTAGATTTATAGGAAAGTTTCAAGAATATTATGAGAGTTCCTGTATACCCTGTACTCTTGTTTTCCCCGTTAACATTATTGTGATATATTTGTCATACATAATGAATTGATATCATTATTGTTAACTAAAGTTCATATTTTTTTTTCTTTTTTCATTCCTTTTTTTAAAGTGTTTTTATTGTTTATTTTTTTGCGGTACGCGGGCCTCTCACTGTTGTGGCCTCTCCCGTTGCGGAGCACAGGCTCTGGACGCGCAGGCTCAGCGGCCATGGCTTATGGGCCTAGCCACTCCGTGGCATGTGGGATCTTCCTGGACTGGGGCACGAACCCGTGTCCCCTGCATCAGCAGGTGGACTCTCAACCACTGCGCCGTCAGGGAAGCCCTATTTTTTTTACATTTTATTTATTTATTTATTTTGGCTGTGTTGGGTCTTCATTGCTGCATGCGGGCTTTCTCTAGTTGCGGCGAGCGGGGGCTGCTCTTCATTGTGGTGCACGGGCTTCTCATTGCGGTGGCTCCTCTTGTTGCGGAGCACGGGCTCTAGGTGCGTAGGCTTCAGTAGTTGTGGTGCTCTGGCTCAATAGTTGTGGTGCACGAGCTTAGCTGCTCCAAGGCATGTGAGATCTTCCCAGACCGGGGATCAAACCCGTGTCCCCTGCGTTGGCAGGCGGATTCTTAACCACTGCGCCACCATTTCATTTATTTTTAATTGAAGTGTAGTTGATGTACAATATTACATAAGTTATGGGTGTACAACATAGTGATTCACAATTTTTAAAGGTCGTACTCCATTAATAGCTGTTATAAAATATCAGCTACACTCCTTGTGTTGTACGATATATCCTTGTAGCTTAAAGTCCATATTTTTTTCAGATTTCCTTAGTTTTTTTGTTATTTATTTATTTACTTATGGCTGCATTGGGTCTTCGTTGCTGCGTGCGGGCTTTCTCTAGTTGCGGCAAGTGGGCTTCTCATTGCAGTGGCTTCTTCTGTTGCGGAGCATGGGCTTTAGGCGCGTGGGCTTCAGTAGTTGTGGTGCACGGGCTTATTTGCCCCGCAGCATGTGGGATCTTCCCGGACCAGGGATTGAATCCAAGTCCCCTGCATTGGCAGGTGGATTCTTAACCACCACGCCAGCAGGGAAGTCCCAGATTTCCTTAGTTTTTACCTAATGTCCTTCTTCTGCTTCACGATCCCATCCAGGATACTGTTTTATATTTAGTTGTCATGTTTCCTGAGCCTCCTTTAGACTGGGACAGTTCCTCAGACTTTTCTTGTTTTTGATTACCCTTAACGTATCTTTCAATAAATAGAAATTCTGAATTTTGTTGTCAGGTAGATAAGTCTCTTACCTTTTGGTGTTAGTGTTTTCTAAGTTGTGTTTAAATAATCCTTATCTACCTCAGAGTCAGAAAATATTTTTTTATATTTTCTTCTAAAGGTTTTACTCTAAAATTTTAAGTCATAATCTGTCTGGAGTTGATATTTGTATCTGGTATGAGGTAGGAGTGTGATACCATTTCTTTTCTATACAGAAAATGTGTTTTTCCACTCTGTTATTGAATAGTCCTCCAGACCTCACTGAACTGCCATGCCATCTGTTACATTTCAACATTCTAAGATGCTTGGGTCTGTTTCCAGGCTCTTTATTTGATTCCTTTGGTCAACTTATCTGTCCCTGTACTGTTACCACACTACCTGTATAGCTCTTAGCAGGTCCCCCGTCTTCTAAGTGTCATGACTGCTCCTGGCACTTTGTACTTCCTTATATCCCTTTTGATCTTTTTCCCAGGCTTTCTGTCTCTGGCCGGGATGCCAACAGCGTAGAGCTAACCATGGCTGAGGGGCCCTATAAAATCATCTTGACGGCACGGCCATTCCGCCTCGACCTACTGGAGGACCGCAGCCTTCTGCTCAGTGTCAATGCCCGAGGACTCTTAAATTTTGAGCACCAGAGGGCTCCCAGGGTCTCGTGAGTACAGGGATCAGGAGTGAAGGGGACCTAGTGTGAAGGAACCTAGGGGTGTCGTAGGGTCTGGCACTGGGTCCCTGGGAGGAAGACAGGGTGGTAGTAGAGCCAGGTCGGGGCTGGGGGCTGGGCGAAGCTGACCATCAGGGAGGGTAGGAAGCAGACCTGGGTTGAAGTTTTCTCCATTTCCTGTACAGACCAGGAGGCAGTCACTTTTGTCCATGAGCTGTACCCTGGGCACCTCCTCCCTCAGAGGCCTGCCTGGGTCTGCCTTTCCCTCTTCCCCCTCTCACACCATCACACTTCCCAGATTTATTTTCTTCCTTTTTTTTGTTTTGTTTTGTTTTGTTTTTTGTTTTTAATTTCTTCCCCCACCCCATCTCTGGAAGTTTGTCGACTGAAACTCACTTTTATGTTTCTGTTTTTGTGTTGGTTTTGTGCCTCCTTTTCCCCTTTCCTACCCATCTCCTCCTGCCCCAGTTTCTCGGATAAAGTTAGTCTCACGCTCGGTAGCATTTGGGATAAGATCAAGAACCTTTTCTCTAGGTAAATCCATGACCACTGGTACTGTATCTGTTCCTCTGCCCTTACCCCCCCTTCACTCTGGCCCCCAGGGAAGGTGCCCCAGACCCTTCCATACCCTGTCCTTCACTCACCTCTTTTTCCCCAGCTTTATGGTCTCTGGTTCCCGTTCCCCATTCCCCTGGCTAGGAGCCCCCTGGGAGAAGGAAGATGAAATGTTGGATATCCTTGAGGAATGTAGGGAACTTCTTGCTTTGCCAGGGGGTGGAGAGATGCTGCCTGTTGCTGGGGTTCCTGCCTCGCAGCTGGCTTGCACTGAGGCTCTGGGCAGAGCTGCTTGCCAGCTGCCCTTGAAAGCATCTTTTGGCAGAATCTCTTGTTTGAGTCCCTGTGTAGAGGCTTGACCATGGTTATGACTCACTTGCCTTTGCAAAACCCTGTGTCACGCCAAGAGGCTGAGGCCCAGTGAGGGAAGTTGGGGCCAGAGTCTCTTGGTAGAGGCAGCAGGGCTAGGACTGGCATTCCGAACCCAGGCCCTTGAACCTGTCTGCCTGTCTCTTCTGGAACGCTGGCAGAGGCTGATGGTTTGGGCCTGTGTTTGGAAGGCACCCCTTGGTGGCATTTACTTCTCATTTCCCTTTCTCATTTCTCTCCCTGTCCTTTGCACACTTATCTGCTCACTGGGGGTCCCTTCCCAAGCTTTAACATTCAGTCCCTTCCTCCAGTGCCTTCGTTCCTTTGGACCCTTGGCTCTCTATTCCCTCACCCCTCCTTCCACTAGCCCCTCGTCCCTGCCCCCTCTGGATTGGAGCAGACAGCTCTCCTACCTTCCAGGCAAGGATCAAAAGACCCAGCTGAGGGCGATGGGGCCCAGCCCGAGGAAACACCTGGGGATGGTGACAAGGCAAGTTGGTGGGGGTGGGTGGTTGGAGCACAGGGCTGGCTGGGAGGTTGGAGGGGAAAGGCCCACAAGAAATTTGAGCTTAGTCTTGCCATCGCGGATGGGATTTAGAAAATGGGCAAGGGAAGAGAGAGGACCTGGTGTGTGATTGAGTAGTGGTCTGCTTTCTCCTTCCAGCCAGATGAGACCCAGGGGAAGGCAGAGCACGATGAGCCAGGAGCCTGGGAAGAGACATTTAAAACTCACACTGACAGCAAGCCCTTTGGTGAGGGGCTGGGGGAGCCTTGGGCAAGAGGACAGGGAGTCCTTGCCAAGCAGAAGCTCTGGAGCTCATCTTTTGCTTTTCTTCCAGGCCCCACGTCTGTGAGTTTGGACTTCTCTCTGCCAGGCATGGAGCATGTGTATGGGATCCCCGAGCATGCAGACAACCTGAGGCTGAAAGTCACTGAGTGAGTCCTACAGTGACATCAGGATATGGGGGGAGGGAAGGGGGCAGAGGCCAGGGCTGTGGGAGATGTGCACACAGATTAGACACTCCAGACGAGCGTGGCTCACTTCCTGTGCCAGAGAACCTTGGGCCATCAGAAAATGCTGCTTTGAGAAAGGGCAGAGGGGCCAGTTTTTATCCCTCATCTGTGTCTGTGGGGCTGGGGCTGTGCATGCCATGGCCCGGGGCCAGTCTGTCTGTCTGCCTGCCTGCAGGGGTGGGGAGCCGTATCGCCTCTACAATTTGGACGTGTTCCAGTATGAGCTGTACAACCGCATGGCCCTATATGGGTCTGTGCCCGTGCTCCTAGCACACAGCCCTCATCGGGACCTGGGCATCTTCTGGCTCAACGCCGCGGAGACCTGGGTTGACATATCCTCCAACACTGCAGGCAAGGTGAGAGCACAGGCATGGGGAGCAATAAGGGAGGGAATCGTCAGGCCTTGAGACAAATGGGTTTGTTAGGGGCATTTGCCTTGAAGAGGCTGGTAGAGTGGCCTATTTGGATACCTGTTTGGGGACTGGATGAGAGACAGGCCCTGGGCCTTCTGGGCAGCATATGAGTTCCCCAGACACTCCCAGAAGACACAGACTCATGGGGAAGGTATTTCCTTTTCTGCATTTATTAATACATTTGTTATTGAGTATGCGATAGGAGCTTCAGACCCTTTTCTAGGTGCTGGGGATATATTGCTCACTGAGTTAGGAAAGGAGGAAGACAGATTAAACAGGTAACAGAGGGAAGATGAGTTCAGTGGTGGTAAGTTCTAAGAAAGAAATCCAGTGGTCATGTGATGGGGATGGGCGGTGCTGCTTATGATGGGGCCCAGGGAAGCCTCACTGAGGAGGTGACGTTTAATCTCAGCCCGAAGTGACTCAAGGAGCCAGCTGTGTGAGGACTCTGAGGAAAACACTGCTGCTTTGTCTTTGGGTTGGGAAGCAAGAGGGTGGTGTCAGACCTCTCTCTGGTCCCCTCTGCAGACCCTGTTTGGGAAGATGCTGGACTACCTGCAGGGCTCTGGGGAGACCCCACAGACAGATGTTCGCTGGATATCGGAGAGTGGCATCATTGATGTCTTCCTGCTACTTGGGCCGTCTGTCTTTGATGTCTTCCGGCAGTACGCTAGTCTCACAGGTACGCAGTGTCCCTACTCTGTCAGCCTGCAGCCTCCCTTTCTGGTCCTTGGCTTCTTGAGGGATGACTGCATTTTCAGAAATCCTGTGCCTTGGCCTATTCTCTAGCCCTGTGCCCTTTCATCTCCCTCAATTTCTGGGCATCCCCATTGGCCCCAGGTTGAGCCTGACCCCATTGTGACACCCATCCCTCACTGAACCTGCAGGGACCCAGGTTTTGCCCCCGCTCTTCTCCCTCGGCTACCACCAGAGCCGCTGGAACTATCGGGATGAGGCTGACGTTCTGGAAGTCGATCAGGGCTTCGATGATCACAACCTGCCTTGCGATGTCATCTGGCTGGACATTGAGCATGCTGATGGCAAGCGGTATTTCACCTGGGACCCCAGCCGTTTCCCCCAGCCCCTCACCATGCTTGAGCATTTGGCCTCCAAGAGGCGGAAGGTAAGAGGGCCGCAGCCATGGTTGGTTTTCTCAGGCATGATAGCCCTGGAGAACTCTCACTACCCGTGTTCCGTGCCCCCAGCTGGTGGCCATCGTGGACCCCCACATCAAGGTGGACTCTGGCTACCGCGTACATGAAGAGTTGCAGAACCTGGGTCTGTACGTTAAAACCCGGGATGGCTCTGACTACGAAGGCTGGTGCTGGCCAGGTAGGTGGGCCTGGAATTAAAGGAGGCTATTGGGAGGCCAGGGAGCTAGAGTGGAGGCTATTTTACCCCTCAGGGGTTGAAAGCCATCCTTGATTTCTTCTAGGCGCAGCCGGTTACCCTGATTTCACCAATCCCAAGATGAGGGCCTGGTGGGCTAACATGTTTCGCTTTGACAATTATGAGGTATGGCAGCCCCTCCCCGACCTGCCTCTGTCTTTCCCACTCTACCTCTTGGAATCAGTCATTCTCTGCCTGCTATCCCTGCTATGGTTGGTTGCTCATAAGATATCGGGGCCTTGATGATCCTGTGGGGGGGCCCTGAGAAATGCATCTTTCTGGATTCCTAGGAGCTCTCTGCTCAGACACTGTTTTGTCTTCTCCCTCCCCTCTGTCGTCTGTCCCCATTTTCTGCCTTGTGTTCTCAGGGCTCATCTCCCAACCTCTATGTCTGGAATGACATGAATGAACCGTCCGTGTTCAATGGTCCTGAGGTCACCATGCTCAAGGATGCCCAGCATTATGGGGGCTGGGAGCACCGAGACGTGCATAACATCTATGGCTTCTACGTGGTAAGGGACTGAGAGAGGAGAGACCAAGGACCGAGAACTTGCACCGATGACAGCTGGCTTTTGCTCCTCACTACCCTTATTTCCTGTTCCCACGCAGCACATGGCGACTGCTGACGGGCTGGTGCTGCGCTCCGGGGGCATAGAACGCCCCTTTGTCCTGAGCAGGGCTTTCTTTGCTGGCTCCCAGCGCTTTGGTAAGATTTGGAGAATAAAGCTGTGGCAGAGGGACCTGGGCCTGGTTCTTGGAGAAGTCTGTCCATCCTCTGAGAGTTACGTACTTCCTTCCAGCTGTTCACTAAAAGCGAGGCAGGGAGTGGGAGGGCCAGTCCGTGTTGAAGTGCTCTTGTGAACTCCGCCATCTTCAGCAGGACTCTGGGGGCCCCAGAGGAGATGTGGCAGGTTAGAGAGGTCATCTATATAAAAGGCTGAGCCCCTTCACTGTTTGCAAGTTCCCTCCCTCTTTTCTTCCTCAGGAGCCGTGTGGACAGGCGACAATGCTGCCGAATGGGACCATTTGAAGATCTCTATTCCTATGTGTCTCAGCTTGGGGCTGGTGGGACTTTCCTTCTGTGGAGGTGAGAGGGGAAGGAAGTTGGAGCCTTGCTTTGGCGGGAGAGGGGCAAGGTAGAGGGCATAAAACCTAGGCCTGTGCAGAGAACTGACAGTCCACGATGGAGCCTTGGGGGGCTCCTTAGGCAGCAGCCCTCCTTCACCCTCTTTTCCAACCGGTTTCCTCCCTCCCCTCTCTAGCGGATGTGGGCGGCTTCTTCAAAAATCCAGAGCCAGAGCTGCTTGTGCGCTGGTACCAGATGGGTGCCTACCAGCCGTTCTTCCGGGCACATGCCCACTTGGACACTGGTCGGCGAGAGCCGTGGTTGTTACCATCTCAGTACCATGACATAATCCGAGATGCCTTGGGTCAGCGATACTCCCTACTGCCCTTCTGGTACACCCTCTTCTATCAGGCCCATCGTGAAGGGATTCCTATCATGAGGTGAGGCATTCAGTTGGGTCTGTGTAGAATGGACTGAGATGGCTGGGAGACTGGGTTCCATCTCTGGGCCTCTTTCTTCATTCACGAGGGCCTTGTAAAGGAGGGAAATCTGACTGCAAGGTTAAGAGTAAGAAGAGACCAGTGGGGAGATGAAGAGCAGTAAACGTTACTGAGTGCTTATGACATGCTAGGCATTACTCATGACTATCCCCAGAGCCAGAAACAAGTCAGACAAGTGTCGTACCCTTGTGGAACTTACATTCTTGGGAGGAAGACAGAGAGACATGTAAACAAATATGGAAATAGGAAAACTGCCAAAACTGACAAGGTTTTTGAAAAAAATAGAACAGGGTAACGGAGTTAAGTTCCACAAACAGGCCACGTAGGGCTTCCCTGGTGGCGCAGTGGTTGAGAGTCCGCCTGCCGATGCAGGGGACACGGGTTCGTGCCCCGGTCCGGGAAGATCCCACATGCCGCGGAGCGGCTGGGCCCGTGAGCCATGGCCGCTGAGCCTGCGCGTCCAGAGCCTGTGCTCCTCAACGGGAGAGGCCACAGCAGTGAGAGGCCTGCGTACCGCAAAAAAAAACAAAAAAAAACCAGGCCACGTAAAGATGAGCCCTGACTGATGAGTAAGACAGGCTTTTGTGACGCAGAGGAAGAATGTTCCAAGCAGGGGAGACTGCAAGTGCAAAAATTATGAAATGGAAATGAGTTTGTTATGTTCCAGGAGTAGGAACAAACCAGTGTGTCTCAGGGGTAAAGAACCAGAGGGAGAGGTAGATGAGGTGGAGTGGAAAATTCAACCTGAACTAGAGGGCTTTTCAGGCCAGGATAATGAAGTGGCCGCTGGGAGGTAGCTGTGCAGAGCAGTTTCCAGAGGGAGCAGGGTGGGAGGAGGCAGGGAGACGCGTTAGGAAGTTAAATGTCTAGACCAAGGTTAGAGTGCATAGCTGAGGCCTTAAGCCTGCTGGGCTGTCTGGCTGCCAGCTCGCGGGTCTTTCCCCTGTGCTCTTCTTTTTGCCAGTGCCTGGGGTAGCATCTCTGACTTCTGCCAAACAGCAAGTGTCTTCCTTTCTTGTCCTGCTTCCTTCCTAGGCCCCTGTGGGTGCATTATCCTCAGGACGTGACCACCTTCAGTATAGATGATCAGTTCCTGCTTGGTGAGAAACAAGGGGTACAGTTAGTGGTGGGTTGGGATAGGGCTGAGAAGAAGCAAGCACTGTGATAGATACGTCTGTGGATGTGCAGGGGGGGAGGAGTGAACGAGGCCAGGGGTGCAAGGGGGTGGGTGCTCTAGGGCTCCCTCTTTGGGAACTGACCTCCCCAATTCAGAGTTGATTCTGCTGTGTCTTAGGGGATGCATTGCTGGTTCACCCTGTATCAGACTCTGAGGCTCATGGCGTGCAGGTCTATCTTCCTGGCCAAGGGGAGGTGAGTTAAGGAAGGGTGTGGTGGGGAAAGGTGGTGGAGGTCAGAGAGGGTAAATAGAGTGGGGGGGTCCTCTGTGCAGTGAGTGACCGAGTATATCTTCTGCACCCACAGGTGTGGTATGACGTTCATAGCTACCAGAAGCATCATGGTCCCCAGACCCTGTATCTGCCTGTAACTCTAAGCAGTGTGAGTATGCCTGGCCCAGCTGCCAGCTCCATCTGCCTGTAGGTTTCCAGAAGGGGAGAGAGTGTATACTTTGGAGTCCAGTTCCTAAGGGGACACAGATATACACAAGCAAAAGATATTGCAGGGCCCAGGGTTGAACAACAGGGCTACTTCATCCCAGCACTGCTCTTGCCCTAGATCCCTGTGTTCCAGCGTGGAGGGACAATTGTGCCCCGATGGATGCGAGTGCGGCGTTCTTCAGACTGCATGAAGGATGACCCCATCACTCTTTTCGTTGCACTCAGCCTCCAGGTGAGCGCATAAGCAGGGAGCCGCCTCAACCATCTGCCTACCTTCCTAGGATTCAGTCCCCTGGGGATGTGCCCCTCACTCCCTCTTGGGCTCAGGCTCTCGCCTACCCCACTTCCTGCTCAGGGTACGGCCCAAGGAGAGCTCTTTCTAGATGATGGGCACACGTTCAACTATCAGACTCGCCATGAGTTCCTGCTGCGTCGATTCTCATTCTCTGGCAACACCCTTGTCTCCAGGTAAGGAGGTACCCTTTCTTCCTTGGCAGCCTCTGGGATGCTTACAGCTCACTGTGCTCTTACATCATGGCCTTGCTCTGCTCTCCTCCTCTCTGCTCTGACAGTTTTTTTTCTGATGGGTATCCATTTTTGCTTCCTCCAGCTCAGCAGACCCCAAAGGCCACTTTGAGACACCAATTTGGATTGAGCGGGTGGTGATAATAGGGGCTGGAAAGCCAGCAACCGTGGTACTCCAGACAAAAGGTGAGTGATCTGGCCCCCACGTGGGGAAAGAGAAGAAGCAGGGCAGGGTTGGGGACCCCCTGCGTATAGGAAAGTAGTTGCTATTGACTCTGGCACTCTTTCTCTTTCCTCCACCAGGATCTCCTGAAAGCCGCCTGTCCTTCCAGCATGACCCCGAGACCTCTGTGTTGATCCTGCGCAAGCCTGGCGTCAGTGTGGTATCCGACTGGAGTATTCACCTGCGATAACCCAAGGGATGTTGGGGTGGGGTGTGATGGTCTTGATAGTTACTCTTCCTTCTGCCCTGGAGTTTGACCTTCCCCAGACTTCACCTTTCTTATCTCAAGATCTACATTCTGCCAACATCTGGGCAGGATGAGAGGGCTTTCCCTGGGCTCTGAATTCATTTTGTGATCTCCTGACCTCTCCCACCCCATTGACACCACATCTCCCTTCATCCCCAAATATTCTGTTGCTCTGACTGGAGCACATTCACCTGTGAAGACCTGGGGACCACAGGGCCCTTGCTTTCTCTTCTCTTTTCTTTCTTCTGGGGGCCCTGAATTTCCTCCATACCCTCTCTGTTCATGTCTCTTGTGTGTTGATGCCATTTCTTGGAAGAAGATGAGGGCAGTGAGCTTTAGGGCTCCTTTTCTCCTTCCCCTTCCCTCCCCACCAAACTGTTCTCCCTCCTTTTATTTCTTCCTCCTGGCTCTTCTCTATCAGGCCTCTCTGTTTTATGCCCCATTGATGCACAGGGTCCACCCCTTACCCTGATAAGGGATGAATGGATCAAAGGAGTGAGGTTGCTGGAAAACATCCTCTTCCCTGGCATCCCAGCCTTTCCTCTCCCTGCTTCTATCTAGAGCAGCTGCGGTTCTGACAGGGGCAGTTCTACCTCCCCTGTCCCTTGGGGGAAAGAAGTTTCCACTCCTTAAGAGGGGATGAGCGAGACTTCTTTTGCCTCCTAAAATTTTGTCCCCTTGAGGGGCATTCCAGATGGAGAAATCAGTTGCGGTTTCATCGAATCATGGTCACCTGTATTTATTGCTGGGGGAAGGCTGAGGGTGGGGGAGATGATCATGTGCGCTCAGGGTTGGCCCAGGGCCCTGGGTGGGGGGTGGGGGAGGACTAACTGGGGACGATGGGGAATGTTTGTGGGAATTTTTTTTACTTCCTTTTGGCCCCCAGCTGTGACAGGTTTTGATAAAAGGAGAAACAATAAAGAGAGAAACCATAAATAACTGTTGGCGTCTGGATTCCAGTTCTGGCCTGAACCACAGAACCCTAAAAGCCCAAGGACCTGACATTTTCATTTAGCTTCAGCATAAGCCTCATTGGTTGAGCAAAATGAGTGAGTGCAAGCCTCCTTCAGCTTGCTTGATGCCAATTTTTTTTTAAATTAATTTATTTTTGGCTGCATTGGGTCCTCGTTGCTGCACGTGGGCTTTCTCTAGTTGCAGCGAGTGGGGGCTACTCTTCATTGCGGTGCGCGGGCTTCTCATTGTGGTGGCTTCTCTTTGTGGCGGAGCATGGGCTCTAGGCGCATGGACTTCAGTAGTTGTGGTACGTGGGCTCTGTAGTTGTGGCTCGCAGGCTCTAGAGCGCAGGCTCAGTAGTTGCGCACGGGCTTAGTTGCTCCGTGGCATGTGGGATCTTCCCGGACCAGGGCTGGAACCCATGTCCCCTGCATTGGCAGGCGGATTCTTTTTTTTTTTTTTTTTGTGGTACACAGGCCTGTCGCTGTTGTGGCCTCTCCCGTTGTGGAGCACAGGCTCCGGACGCGCAGGCTCAGCGGCCATGGCTCACGGGCCCAGCCACTCCGCGGCACGTGAGATCTTCCTGGACCAGGGCACGAACCTGTGTCCCCTGCATCGGCAGGCGGACTCTCAACCACTGCACCACCAGGGAAGCCCCTGGCAGGCGGATTCTTAACCACTGCGCCACAGGGAAGTCCCTGATGCCAGTATTTTCATAGAGGAGCCCAGCAAGGTCATCAGATTTTGGTAGGCCTAGTTAATAGTGGTGACCAGAGCTAATGGGGTCCCTCTTGAATAGAAATAGCTATATGTCAGATGTTCTCATACTAAAGACTGCTTCTCTTTAGCTAGCAGCATTTTTAAAAATTTCCCATTGTTTTAGTGACAGGAAATAGTTTCCTCCATTTTGTAGACTGACCACAAGTCTTAGAGATTATTTTAACAAGAAACTAGGTTTTGTTTGGAAAAATTACTGCTCAGGATGGTTTATGCCTGTGAGGAGTTAGGGGATGTGTTTCTGGAATTCCTCAGCTCAAGAAATATTTCCAGGGGCTTCCTGGGTGGTGCAGTGGTTAAGAATCCGCCTGCCAATGCAGGGGATATGGGTTCGAGCCCTGGTCCGGGAAGATCCCACATGCCGCGAAGCAGCTAAGCCCATGAGCCACAACTACTGAGCCTGCACTCTAGAGCCTGTGAGCCACAACTACTGAGCCCACGTGCCACAACTACTGAAGCCCGCGTGCCTAGAGCCCGTGCTCCACAACGAGAGAAGCCACTGCAATGAGAAGCCCACGCGCCGCAATGAAGAGTAGCCCCCGCTGGCCGCAAATAGAGAAAGCCTACGAGCAGCAACGAAGACCCAGTGCAGCCAAAAGTAAACAAATAAATAAATTTATTTTAAAAAGAGAAATTTCCAGTTAATTCTCTGGGAGATAGCTCATTGCCTTGACATTTTACCCCCACCCCTTCTGTCACATGTTTCAGTGTGGGTCAGAGGAGACAGTACAGCTCCTGGAGTCAGGTATCTAGAAGGGGCATAGAAAATTGTATGATGGGAGTTACATGATTTGGTGCAATTTTAGTTACTTATCTGTAAAATGGGGACAATATGTATCTCTCACACAAAAGTGGACCACGATACTGTGACAACCCTGAAGAAGAGCAGTTTGCTCCTGAACTACTGCCAGATGTGCTGGAAAAACACTATGGATATAAACTCTTCATCCCAGAAAGGGACCTGATTCCAAGTCATACTAGAAATTCAAAAAAAAAAAAAATCCAAGAAATATTAGAATATGAGAGGTTGATTAATTGATGAAATATCAAAAATACCCCTTTACTATTTTTTGGTTTAATTTATTAGATTACTATGTATTTTTTGCATTTTTGCCAAGAGTATCTTGTTAAATACCAAAATTCTGCAACATCAATTTTTAGAGTGATAATATCCTAAATTGTATTAAAATTATAATCAAAGGATTATAGTGAGGATTGTATGAGACACCCAGGGCACAGGCTTGGCACATGATAGGCCCTAGATTTCACTCATTCATGTAACAAGTATGTATTGAGGTACTGTTACTACCTGCAGTGACTGATGGATGAATGAATGACTATAAGGAGAAAATCTGCGCAGAGGGACTAGAGATCAAGGGGAGGGTCCCAAAGCCACTCCCAAGTACCCTACCTGGCTTCTGACCGCCGGCCGCGCGCGCTTGATACGCCGGATATGACGTCACCCACTACCGTGGTTCCCAGAACTAGGCGGTGGGAGCGGAAATTAACCCGGAGGGAGGGAGTGTGCAGACTGACCGGAAGTGGGCCGCGACGTTTACTGCCAGCTCCAGCTCCTGGGAGCAGGTCGAGAGGAGGGTGAGGAGGGCGGGTCAAGGGGCGGGGCCGCTTCAGGGGCGGGGCTTGCAGGCTGGCGGGCTGGGGGCGGGGAACTTCGTGCCTGCAGGACCCCGCCTGCCCAGGCGCCGGCGGTGGCGCGGCCATGAAGCTGAAGCTGAAGAACGTGTTCCTCGCCTACTTCCTGGTGTCGATCGCCGGCCTCCTCTACGCGCTGGTGCAGCTCGGTGAGCGGGGCGGGGCGGGGGCGCGGCGGGTCGGCCCTCGGGCACCCGTAGCCGAGCGTCCCGCCCTGGGGATGAACCCCCGCGCAGACCCCATTCATCCGGCTCGGCCCTTCTACAGCCCTCTGCGGCCGCCGGGCGCACTCCCCTCTCTAGAACGCACCGCGGCTACCCGCCGCACCTCGGGTGAAATCAGACTCCTTCCCAGAGCCTGCAAGGCCCCGCATGATCCTGCCTTGGTCTGCCTCTCTAACCCCATTTCCTAACCCTCTCGCTCGCTCTGCTCCGGCCACACTGGCTTCATGACAGTTTCTTGAAAACCCCACACTCATTGCTTCCAAGCACTTAACCTGTCCCCGCTGCCTGTGGTGCTCTTCTCCCAGCTCTTTCCCAGCTCCCTCTCTCATCCTTCAGGTTTCAGCTCACATGTCACCGCCTCACAGGCCTTCCTTGACCACCTTAGCTAAAGTACCTCTTCTCAATCTGGATTCTCTTTAAGTCTCTATCCTATTTGTTTCCTTCATGGCCCTTACCACGGTTTCTAATAATTTTATTAATTTGTTTCTTTGCTTAGTGTCCAGCTCCTCCACTAAACTGAAACCTCCATGAGGGCAGGGACCATGTCTGTTTGGTTTCCTAAGCTGCATCCCGGGCACCTAAGGCAGTGCCTCCCAGGAGGAGCATTCAATAAATATTTATCCAATGATGGAATCAATGAATTTAATGAGTCTTTGGTCACACAGCCAGTGGAACAGATTGAACCCTGCCTCTTATGCAGGGATTTAGAGACTGGGCCACTGCATGATCCTCAGGTATTTGAAAGACTGTCCTGTTTTAGGAGATCAACTTGTTCTTTATGGTTCCAGAAGGCAGAATTAGGACCAGAAGGTAGAAAGGATGGAGGCAGGTAATCAGCTCAATAGCCAAATGAAAACTGTAATGGATGGAATTGGTCAAGTCGGAGAGGGGCTGCTAATTGAGGCAGTGAGCTCCCCACCACCCAAGGCATAGTAAAGCTGTTAGAGAAGTTGTAAAGAGAGCCCTGCACTGGCTAGTTGAACAGAAGGTTATGGCCCTTTGGGATGCTGAACATACTGTGGTTCTCTGCCCCCATCCCTGCTTCCTGGGACCAGGCCAGCCATGTGACTGCCTCTCTCCCCTGCGGGCAGCAGCAGAGCAGCTTCGGCAGAAGGATCTGAGGATTTCCCAGCTGCAAGCCGATCTCCGCCGTCCACCCCCTGCCCCCGCCCAGCCCCCTGAACCTGAGGCTCTGCCTACTATCTATGTTGTTACCCCCACCTATGCCAGGTATGGGCTGTGATGCACCCCACATCTGCATGGACCAAGAGGCTGGGGTCGATGATGAGTTTCGGGAGGCGCTGGGCCAGGGGATGTTCCTCAAGCTAAGGCATGCCAAATGACAGGCTAAATGAACCACATCATTACTCTAAGATTTGTGGGAAAATGTTTTTCTATTAAAATAGACAGGGATGTGCTGTGAAGTAGAATACAATATTCCTGAGAAGTTTTAAGATAGAACAATAAAGTTGCAAAGAAATTCTAAACTTGCCAGTGAGTTCACTCTCTCTCCTTAGGGAGCCTTTGGTGAGAAAGTTTGGGAAGCCCTTGACTAAATCGAAGTAGAAAAGGACTTGGCCCTGCAGTCATACGGGGGTCTAGAAATAGTTACACCAGCTATTATTTGCAGTGTGTTTACTCTCTGCCCCACACTGTGCTAAGTGTGTTCCTTTTTTTTTTTTTTTTTTTTTAATAAAACGTAGCGTTATTGGTGACACAAACCAACTGGGAAATGTGGTTTTGAATCTGTAGCCAAAAGGGCTTGCTGACATCTGCCTGGAATCAGATGGCTGACCCACCTACGCCAGGGCATCTCTAGACCCTCTCCACCTCCCTACACACACCATCAAGCCTGGGGCGGGCAGGCCCATCTGAAGGGTAAAGAAGCCTGCAAGAGACTGGGCCCCTACCTTCCCAGTTTCTTGTCTAAACTCGGATAAATCTTCGTCCCCTGAAGAGGAATGAGCCAAAGGGCTCCTCTAAACTCTTCTACCTGGAAATCCAAGCATAGGCGGCAAAGAACATGGTCCTACTGGTATTCTAAAAAGTCATGATCTTATTTAATCTTTAAAACAACATTGTTGTAAAGTACTGTTATTTTAAAGTTATTTAAAGGAAACTGAGCCTTGGGGAGATGGAGCCATTTCCCCAGATATCTCACCTAGTAAGTTACAAAACTGGCGTTCAAACCCGATCTGATTTCAAAGACTGTGCCCTTAATTTATAGTCAGAGCCCTGGGGTTGAGGTGAGTGACAGACATGGACATTAAGAACAGGGCAGGTGAATCAATTCCCTGGCGGTCCAGTGGTTAGGACTCAGCGCTTCCACTGCAGTGGGCATGGGTTCCATCCCTGGTCAGGGAACTAAGATCCTGCAAGCTGAGTGGCTGGGTCAAAAAACAAAACAAGACAAAGAAAAGAACAGGGCATTTGGGTGCTGGTCGGGGAAAGGTCACGGGGGGGGTGGGCGGGGAGGGTGGGCAGTGCTAGGAGTGGCCCAGGAGAAGCCATATGTACCCTCTGGAGTGGGCAAATGGTGCCTACCCCTTTCCCTCCTGCATCTTTCCCCCTGCAGGCTGGTGCAGAAGGCGGAGCTGGTGCGGCTGTCCCAGACCCTAAGCCTGGTGCCCCGGCTGCACTGGCTGCTGGTAGAGGATGCTGAGGGCCCCACCCCGTTGGTCTCGGGGCTGCTGGCTGCCTCTGGCCTCCTCTTCACACACCTGGCGGTCCTCACCCCCAAGGCCCAGCGACTCCGGGAGGGCGAGCCAGGCTGGGTTCGGCCCCGAGGTGTTGAGCAACGGAACAGGGCCCTGGACTGGCTCCGGAGCAGAGGGGGTGCTGTGGCGGGAGAGAAGGATCCACCCCCACCAGGCACCCGGGGAGTCGTGTACTTTGCTGATGATGACAACACCTACAGCCGGGAACTCTTTGAGGAGGTGAGCACTGAGATGGGGCTGGGGAAACAGCCCAGGTGGGGCCCGCTTCATCTTTTTCCCTAGGTGAGGAGTGGGGAGCGGTGGGGCAGAGTGACTCAAGTGGTCCTTCCCGCTGCTCCCGTTCCTCTGGGCCACCTCCTGTCTGTTTCTTCTTTCCTGACTTCCGGTAGATGCGCTGGACCCGTGGCGTCTCAGTGTGGCCAGTGGGGCTGGTGGGCGGCCTGCGATTCGAGGGCCCTCGCGTACAGGATGGCCGGGTTGTGGGCTTCCACACCGCGTGGGAGCCCAATAGGCCCTTCCCACTGGATATGGCGGGATTTGCCGTCTCCCTGCCCCTGCTGTTGGCGAAACCCAATGCCCGGTTTGATGCTACTGCTCCTCGGGGCCACCTGGAGAGCAGCCTCCTGAGCCACCTTGTCGATCCCAAGGACCTGGAGCCACGGGCTGCCAACTGCACTCGGGTAAGGGGGTGGAGGTGGGCACGGAAATCTGACTGTGGGATGGACGGGTGATGGGAGAAGTGGAATGAGGCCCTGGGGAGTGGGATCAAGGATGGGTGTTTGAACCAGGAGAGACCCTCCAGGGCTCAGATTCAACCTTGTTTGCTCTCCTGAAGGGGAAGCTGGGAGGCAGGGAAGGAAAGTGGTCTTCCTGCCACTCTGTCTCCTGGCACCCGTGTGACACAGAGAGGGTAAGGGATTAAGCCCCATTTTAGAGGCACTAAAGGCTCCCCCCACCCACCCTTCATACTTGGCAGCCAACCCAGTGTGTGTCGAGGGGGTTGGAGAATCCGTTCTACACTGCGTGCCCCAGAGGCTTGGCTGTGGCTGGGCCCGGCTCTAACTGAAAGCTCTCGGGACAGGTTCTGGTGTGGCATACGCGGACAGAGAAGCCCAAGACGAAGCAGGAGGAGCAGCTGCAGCGGCAGGGCCGAGGCTCAGACCCAGCTGTCGAGGTGTGATGGCAGCCCTCCACTGCCCACCACCTCATCAGACACAGATCTGTGGGACTGGATCCCTGGCCTGCCCAGGATGTGGTTTTCCAAGTCCTGAGCCCTCAGAGCCAGGGGCGGCCCTTCTGCCCCTTCAACCCCAGGGCGTGGCCCAGCTGCTTCTCCCCTCCCCCAGCTTGCCTTGTGGCACTGCTCACAGGCTAGGGACAAGCAGCCCTTGTGTTGAGCCAGATGGGCTTGTCTGGGGCGGAGCAGAAAACAGAGTCTCGGGCGGGAGGGCGGCTGAGTGACTGGGTAACTTATTGGGGCTGGGCGTGCACTGGGGGGCTGGAGGAGCTGGGCTGGACCCTCCCCACCTGAGCATGCTGACCGCCCCCCCTGCCCCAACCTCCAGAATAAAAACTCTCAACTTGGAGGGGCTTCTGTTTTCCTTCACTTCCCATGTCAGGTTCTTGCATTTGATCCTTACCAGGTCAAACCCCTGGAGTCCTGGCTTCTCCATCAGACGGAAATCAGTTCTCTCAGGGCCCCCACCCCCTTGAAGAGAAAGATCAGTGGCTTCAGTCCAAAAGCTTTATTGAGTCTGTGCACCAGAAGCAGCCTCCAGTCCTTCCCATGTCACTTTCCCACCACCCTGGTTTTTTTTTTTCTGTTCTTCCCTGGTGGTTCTGGCCATGGGCTAGGCCCTAGGACACCTGGTTTTCTCTCCTACCCCAGTCCAGCTCACTGACTATCCTTAACCCTCTAATCCCAGAGATCCCTCCTCCCCCACCTGGAGCCTATAAGGAGTTGTGAGGTTTCCAGTCTTGTCCATCTCTCCCCTTCCCCCCACCCCTCATCCCCACCCCAAGCTCCAGGCCACTAGGCCTCAGGTAGACCCTCCTTGGGAGGTTCCTCTTCTGGTGGGGCCTCCTCAGGTGCTGGCCTGCGGGCCACCCCTCCCTGTAGCCACGCTGTTTTCAGCATGTCTTTCAGCCCAGCAGGAAAGAGATAGCCCTGGGCCTCTCCCTCCCCATCGATGACTCCTCCGAGCCCCTCCAGTGCCGTTTGCAGGTACCGCAGGCCCAAGAGTACCAGAGTCTGTGGGGAAAGCAAGGGGCAAGAGGTCAATGAGGGTCACAGCAGTTTCAGGGGCCCCTGGGTTGGAGGCGGTGAGGAGGCCCAGAGGAGGCCTCAGACACTTTGCTGACTCACCTGCAGCAGGAAGGTAACAGCCAGCATGTTGCCCAGTGTGCTCGCCAGCCCCTGCAGGTGCCCCAGCAGCACCTCATGGCATCCTTGGGCCCAGAGGTTTAGGTTGGGCTGTCGGGGATCAAAGAGGGGGTGGGCGTGGGGGTCTGAGAGCTGGCTTTGCAGGCAAGGTCTGGGTGAGTGGGGATTACAGCAGGAGAAAGGGACCCCATCAATCAGATATAGGCCTTCCACATTGCTCTGGATCCGGCTGCAAAGGGAGGGGCAGGGGTGTTAGGATGTCTGGAGATAGAGGCCTGGGGGAGAAGCTGCAGGGCACAGGAGTTGAGAAGGGAAAAGACAAGTGAGACATGTACTGACTGCTTTACTATGTGCCAGGCATGCATACATAATTCGTTTATCCTTACGACAACTCTGTAAGGTGGGACTTTTATCATCTCCAGTTTACAGACAAGCAAATGGGCCCAGAGCAGTTTGGTAACATGCCCTGGGTCACACAGCTAAAACATGGCAGAGCTGTGCTCCATTCTCTCAGTCACTAGACTCTACTCATTGCCTGTCTGGGTGAGGTGGGGTTTCAAGGAAGGAGGAAGAGGAGGAGAAGAAGGAAGAGGGAGGAGGAGAAGCAAATCACTCACTCAACCACGTCCTGGTCATTGGGATCCAGGTAACGGTTGCTGACCCACTGGATCGCAAACCAATCCTTGTACCCATGGCGCCCGCAGCAGTGGTGCCTCAGCTGCAGCTCGTCCAACAGCCGTTTGGCTTGACAGCGTCCGGGGACCTCTGTGTCCTTGTAGTTAGCCAAGGCAGTCCCCAGGCCCTCCTCCAGTCCTGTGTCCAGAGTCCCAGGCAAAGCCAGGGCTAGCCCCAGGGCAAGAACCAGGAGCCCCCCGCCACCAGCTGTGCCAGCCACCAGCAGCGGGCCCAGGACCCCTCGCCAGGGAGGGTATTGAGCTGCATCCAGACTGGCCCTGCTGGCTCCTGAACCCACCAGTCCTGTGCCCAGAGCCACTGCACTGGCTGCCAAGGCAACCTGGGGCAGGGCAGCGACCGGGCAGGAGGGAGCCAAGAAGGTGCCAAGGTGCCACAGCTGGGCCAGGAGGTTCCCGCTACAGAGGAGGGTGAGGCCGCTGACCACCGCCAGCAGCCAGGAGAGGAGCCAGAGGCCCTGCGCCAGACGGACGCGGGGCTGCAGGGGCAGCACCAGGGGCAGCGCCGGCGCCATCTCCCATCTCTGCCCAAGGGACAGCAGAGCTGTCAGGGACAGGGGTTGGCCGCAGCAGGATGCTGCGTCAGCCCAGCCTGGCTTGAGCTGGGCTAATGCCACCCTGACCCCAATACCCTGGGCATCCTCCCGCCACAGCCTTAATAACCCTCTGCCCTGTCCCCTGCCAGTCCCAATTCGGGATGCCTTGGCCTTGCCCCTTAGGAAAAGCCCCGCCCCCGGGCAAAAGGCCTATTTCGTGACCCCGCCCCTGTCTCTTCGCGGAAGTGGGGAGGGGCTGGTCGGTTCTGCCTCGACAGGCTAGGGGCTGGGGGCGGGAGACCTCACGGCCCGCGCGCCTTCCCAGGTCCCCAGGGAGTCCGAGGGCCAGGATCCCGGAAGGGCCTGGAGGGCGGTGGCCGGAGGGGGCCGGGGGTCAGCGGGTTGGCCCCGCCCCCGAAGCGAGCTGCGAGGCCCGGACAGGGAGGGGTTACCAGGCGGCCCGGCCCCCCCCAACCTCGTCCCGCCCCCCCACCTCCCGCGCTTCCTGGCGGCCTCGCGTCCGGCGCCTGTTTGTGCTGCGGCGCTGGGGCCCAGGACGGCCCCGCCACCCCACCCCCGGGAGCCAAGAGCGGTCCCGGGAGAGTCCGAGGCCCCGGCGGGCCCCGGAGCCTGCGGCCCCCGCCCCACAGCGCCCCCTCCAGGCCCTTTCCCCGCGCCCGACAGCGCCCCCGGGGGGTGGCTCGGCTCCCTTGCGCGCGCGCCCCGGGGTGCTTCCCCTTCCCCTCTCTCTGGCCATGGCCCCCGCGGCTTAGACGCCTCCTCCTCCGCCGCCGCCGCTCGGAGCAAGCCGGGGGCCGGATGGACGGGGCCGGGGGGCCCGGTGAGTACGGGGCGGGGCGGGCGGCGTGCCCCTTCCCGGAGCGCCGGCCGGTCGGGCGCTGCCATTGCCCGACGGCTGTTCGGGGCGTCCCCGCGTGCTCCTCGGCTCCGGGGGCTCTGAGCATCCTCCACTGTACCTCAGGTCGCTCTCCCTAGTTACTTGGGTCCTCCAACTGTCATTTCGGACTTGCCCAACGTCATCCTACCTCCCGTGTTACTTTGGGCCCCTCGAAAATTTCCTTACCTCCTGTGTTACTCTGGGCCTCTTTTCCTGGGATTTTGGGTCTTTTTACTTCGGACCCCCACTGTTACCCTGGGACCTTCGCTATGACTCTTCTCTCCACTCATACCCTCTCCTGTCACTCTAGATGTCTTCTTCTTCTCTGAGTCCTCAGGATGACTGTACTGTTGTGTCCCCCCCACTTTTCTCCGGGTGCTCCCTCTGAGTTTCTCTGCCTTCTCTGGAGACCTGAGCTTGCTCTGGGCTGGGCCCTGTCGTCCCTCACCAGCACTGCGCTTCAGCCTGTGGTTCCCACGTTCCTCGCCAGTACTCCATTTTTTCCCCGGGTACTCCATGGTACTCCCTGTCTTTGCGGAGGCTGGGACGGCAGCAGGAAGGGAGCTTTGCCAGGTTCCTCGCCTGCCCTGCCACAAGGAGGCCCTTGATCCTTTACTACCCGTCTCCTCCCCTCTGGGAGCACATCCAAGCCTGGAGCTGCTCGAAGGGTGCAGGTCCTATTGGACAAATGCACAGCTGGGGGCAGAGAGAATCCCCTCAAGCCTTTCCCCAGGTGGTGGGTACATTCTGACTGCTTCTTGCCCCTTTCCCAGGTGAGGGCCCTGCTCAGGAGGCCCTGCAGTCCCTGAGCCGGCGGCTTCAGGTGCAGGAGAAGGAGATGGAGCTGGTAAAGGCAGCCTTGGCAGAAGCTCTTCGCCTGCTGCGGCTGCAGGCGCCTCCCACCTCCCTGCAGGACCCTGGCACACCAGGCCCTACAAGGGACAGGTATGCATGTTGTCAAACCTTCTTCCTCCCCCTTGCTGAGGCCTGCCCCAGGCGCATCGGGCTGATGCACTGGCTCCCCAGCAGCCCTGCAGCTCCCCCGGGACTGCCACCCACACGCAGCCCCTCCTCGGTGAGCCGAGGCACCCAGACAGAGACAGAGGTGGAGACGGAGTCATCACCTGGCCCCCCTGGCCTGATCAACGGGCCCGCGGCCCCGCATGGGGGCGGTGAAGAGCCCGGTGGGACCCAGTCCGAAGGAGGGGGCAGCAGCAGCAGTGGCACTGGCTCGCCCGGCCCCCCAGGGCTCCTCAGGCTGGTGCAGCCCCCACAGCGTACTGACACGTGAGTGTCCTGCGGCAGAGGCTGGGAGGGGAGGGAGGAGTGGGGAGCACGATCCGAGGGAATGACTTTCACCTGCTCACTGTGCTCCGTCCGACCAGGCCCCGGAGAAATTCTTCCTCCTCCTCGTCCCCCTCAGAGCGGCCTCGCCAGAAACTCTCCCGGAAGGCAGCTTCCTCGGCCAACCTGTTGCTGCGGTCAGGGAGCACAGAGAGGTGGGCGAGGCTCCCCTCCCCCCAGCCCGCCCCACCCCAGGCTCAGGTTCTTGACTTTTCACATCCCTCACCTCACTTCCCTGGGTGGGGTGGGGGGACCTCATCGCCCAACAGGAAGAAAGGAACAAGCACTCCTGGGGTGCCTGCCGTGTACCCGGCACTGTGCTAAACCCTCGACCTCCTCCGTCTCATTCAGTCCCCATGACATCCTTGGGGGGGTAGGTGGTCTCATGCTGATCATTGTCCAGGTGAAGAAGCAGGCTCAGAGAGGGTAAGTCATTTGTCTGGGGTCACACAGCTAGAGCCAGGATTCCAACCCAACTCTTCCTGACTCCAGTTCCCCTGCCGTTTCCACCATATCACAACATACCTTCCAAGATTCCAAGAGGGTTTTCCAAAAGCACCCATGATTTTCATGGTGACGGTCCTCAGAGTCTCAGCCTCCTCCCACACCCCAGCGTACCAAGCTTTACTTCTAGAGAGCAAGGGGACATCCTAGTGGCTAAGCATAGTTGTCTCAGAGTGTGTACAGGCCCCAGGACACCTGAGTGTTCATTCTAGCCCGATCCTTGGCCTCTCTTTTATTCTTTGAAGAGAGATGGTCACCTTATTATCTAAGGACAGTGATCTCTGGAATTCACCTGTCACTTTCCCCTTGAGAGATAAGGACTATTCTTGCTTACCTCTCAGATCCCTGAAAGGCAGGGCTGATGTACATTCTGGATTCACTAAAGGCCCATTTTACAGATGGGAAAATGAAGCGGTTAATAGCCAGAGGCCTGGTGGTCTGGAGGAAAGTGTCACCCCACCCTGCCTCTTACAGGCTTACTCAGCCTCTTTAGCCTCAGTCTTCTCATGCCTTAAATGGAGCTAAAAGTCCCCACCTGAGCTCTGAATGCTCACGATGCAAACTGAAATTCTGCAGAGGTGACTGTCATCTCTAGGGTAGCCTCCTTTCTTATGTCCCGCCCCTCCACAATTATGTCTTGGGACCTGACCCCAATCCCTGTGCTTTTCTTCCTTCGCAACAGCCGTGGGGGAAAAGACGCCCTCTCCAGCCCTGGGGGTCCTGGATCTCGGAGGAGCAATTATAATTTAGGTATGTATAGAGGGATCCGGAAGATCTTGGATGATGGGGTTAGGGTTTGGGCCGCAGCCCCAGGAGCTATTTTGGGGGACCTGTGAGGTATGGTGGGTTGAGTTCTGCTCTGGCTTTCCTGGAAGGGAAGCTACAGGGTGGTGATTGACACCCGCTTCTTTTTTTGTAGAAGGCATCTCAGTGAAGATGTTCCTTCGCGGCCGCCCCATTACCATGTACATCCCGTCTGGCATCCGCAGCCTCGAGGAGCTGCCCAGCGGCCCACCCCCGGAGACCCTCAGCCTTGACTGGGTGTATCCTGCCCCTTCCAGTCCCATGGGAACCACCCTTCCCATCCTGGAATGTCCCCACCCCTTGCACCTCCTGGGTCTGCAAGGAGAGTGAGACCTCTGAATCCTCCGCTTCCATCCTCTGCCAGTGGCGCTGCTACAGCCAGAGCTCTGTCTTCCTCTCCTTTTCCTCGTGGTGCCCTTGATCTGACCCTTTCCTTGACCATGATCCCCACTCCAGTTACGGGTACCGGGGTCGTGACTCCCGCTCTAATCTGTTTGTGCTGCGCTCTGGGGAGGTGGTCTACTTTATCGCCTGTGTGGTGGTGCTGTACCGGCCCGGGGGAGGCCCAGGGGGTCCTGGAGGTGGCGGCCAGAGACATTACCGGGGGCACACGGACTGCGTTCGATGGTGAGGGTCCTAGGGCTTGGGAGTGGGCAGCTCTAGGCATGGGGATGGTGGGCTTGGCAGGAAGAGGGTCTGGGTGGGTGTGGAGGAACAGGAGAGGAGAGTGGCCTGGGTGGTCTTGAGAGACCACCGACCCCTTTCCCTAGAGTGTCTCCTCCCCCACTTAGCCTGGCTGTTCACCCTGATGGTGTGCGTGTAGCCTCAGGACAGACAGCCGGAGTGGATAAGGATGGAAAGGTAAGGCCACAGTCAAACGCCAGGCAGACAGGATGAAATTCCAGCCCAACTGTCCTTCACACCCCTGACCCCTTCTCTTCCACCAGCCCCTGCAGCCTGTGGTTCATGTCTGGGACTCAGAGACGCTGCTGAAGCTGCAGGAGATCGGACTGGGGGCCTTCGAGCGGGGTGTGGGGGCCCTGGCCTTTTCAGTTGCGGTGAGCTGGCCCCGGCGCCTCGAGGCCCCCATCTTCCCTGTCCGGGAACCCCCTCCTTGTACTTCACCAGGAAGCCTCAGAAGTCCTGGCCTTCCTAAGCCCCACCCAGCCGGTTCTCCTAAGAGACAGTGTGGCCCCTTCTGCTCTCTCAGCCTGTCGTGGCACCCCTGGCCTAATTTGGACCATGAATCCTGAGACCTCCAGGCCTTAACTCGGCCCCTCTGACGTGTCCCCCCATCTTCAGGATCTGGGTGCTTTCCTCTGTGTGGTGGATGATTCCAACGAGCACATGCTGTCTGTGTGGGACTGCAGCCGGGGAACGAAGCTGGCTGAGATCAAGGTGAGGTGTCCAGGTGGCCTGGTGGGGCGCTGAGGTTGAGGTGCTGGGAGTGGTGGAGTGCAGAGAGCTCCAGACTTCCCCGTACGTGTACCTCCTTTCTGGCCTGGTCCCCTGGAGCAAGCCTCCTAGCCTCTCTGCGGCTGTGAAGTGGGGACCACGGAGGTTCTGACCTCGTGAGGGACACCGTGTTAGGCACTAGTGAGTGACTGCCAGTAGTGCTCTTAGGGGACCAGGGCCTTGGAGGAAGGGTTGTCCTGAGGGTCCTGGGCTTCTGCAGACCAGCTGTCAGGATGCCAGTTGAAGAGAGTCTGGTAGAATGAAGGTGCACAGGGCTTGGGGTGGTTGAATCTAGTATCTTCCCTTCAGAGTACAAATGACTCAGTCCTGGCCGTTGGCTTCAACCCTCGCGACAGCAGCTGCATTGTCACCAGCGGGAAATCCCACGTCCACTTCTGGAACTGGAATGGTGGAGCAGGGGTTCCTGGGAACGGGACCCTCACCAGGAAACAGGGTGTCTTTGGGGTGAGGTGTGGATGGGTGCAGGGTGGTGGGGGAGGGCAGAGTGGCGATGGAAGTATTGGTCTGAGTACTGTAGGCCCTGGCGCCACCCAGCCCCCAGCTGTCCGGAGACTTGTAGCGTCTTTGACCTCTACTCTCTGCTCGCCTGGCCCCTAGAAGTACAAGAAACCCAAGTTTATCCCCTGCCTCGTGCTCCTTCCGGACGGAGACATTCTCACAGGGGACTCCGAGGGGAACATTCTCACCTGGGGGCGGAGCCTCTCAGATTCCAGGACCCCAGGCAGGGGCGGGGCCAGAGGTATGTGATTGGGGGTGGCATCTGGGAAGGCTAGTTCCCCAGACGGTCTGTGAAAACAGAGGAGAGGATTTCCCATCCTTTGCCCTTGAGAATTGATGGTGCTCTGTCCGAGGGTGGGGCGCTCTGGGGGGCTAGTCTAGGAGGGCAGGGGGCAGCATGGCAGAGAGGGCTGGGGCTTTGGAGTGTGCCAGATCCTGGGTTCAAATCCCAGTTTCGCCCCTAGTTGCCTGGCCCTTAGGAAGTTACCTCACCTCTCGGAGCCTTGGTCGTCCAGTCTGTAAACTGGGGAGAAGCCGAGGACCAGACTAGGCACTCAGCACCCGGCAGTCATTGCTCTATTGTGCCGGCCTCGGCTGCTCCTGTTCCCTACTTCCCTGCACCCCAAAAGCATGACCCACCCAGGACTTTGCCAACAGAGACCTACGGGATTGTGGCCCAGGCGCACGCTCACGAGGGTTCTATCTTCGCCCTGTGTCTCCGGCGGGACGGGACCGTGCTGAGTGGTGGTGGGCGGGACCGCCGGCTGGTCCAGTGGGGGCCTGGGTTGGTGGCCCTCCAGGAAGCTGAGGTGAGGGCTGGGCTGGGGTCAAGGGAAGGAGAGGGAAGAGGAATGGTCAGCGGGCCCCTGACTTTCTGCCACCACTCTGCAGATTCCTGAACACTTTGGGGCCGTGCGGGCCATTGCAGAGGGGCTTGGCTCTGAGCTGCTGGTGGGAACCACGAAGAACGCATTGCTGAGGGGAGATCTGGACCAGGGCTTCTCCCCTGTAATCCAGGTTGGGGGGGGCGCCAAGGGTTCGAGCGAGCAGGAAGGGAAGGGCTGTTGGGGAGGGGCAGAGGTGACAGCGCACGCTCTGCCGCAGGGTCACACGGATGAGCTCTGGGGGCTCTGCACACATCCCTTCCAGAACCGTTTCCTCACCTGTGGCCATGACCGGCAGCTCTGCCTGTGGGATGGGGAGGGCCATGCGCTGGCCTGGAGCATCGACCTCAAGGTAGAGCTCTGTGTCCCCGGATCCTCAGTGTCACGCCCACCATGACTCCTGTGGCCACCACTCCTTCCCCAACACCCCCTTCCCTTTTGCTCCTAGAGGCAGCCCGTTTGTACTGGTGTGGCTGTACTGGCTGGTAAAATGTTCATTCTTCTGTACTGATGCCTCCAGTGCCCCCTGAGCACTGCCCTCCCCCCAGCCCTTAGACGTCCTCTTGATCCAGCAACTGACGGTTAATCTCCAGCACAGCTGTGGGGTGTCACTTCTGGTTGTTAAGTGTTTTGAGTAGCACCTCTGCTTAGGCTCCGGTGATACCCTGCCTCCATCCCAGGTTTCCTGTCCCTCTCATCCTTGAGAGGAGGGGGCTTTGACATTGTTATCAAGATGACAAGGTATCCATCTTAGTTCCCTCACTAGAAAGGCATCTTCTTGAATTCACCTTTCCCCCCTCCCAGGAGACTGGTCTCTGTGCTGACTTCCACCCCAGTGGGGCAGTTGTGGCCGTAGGACTGAACACAGGGAGGTGAGAGGGAGCCAGGACTCCTGGGAGGGGAAAGCAGGAGGTATGGGAAGGGTTTCTGGTAATGGCGGGGGTGGAGGAGTGTGATCGCTGCCTGCTCAGGAGCCCCAACTGCACCCTCCCTCTTCTCAGTGCTTTTCCCTGCAGCCAGGGTCTCCCCTGCTCTCCTATGGCAGCTGTCATCACACCCTCCCCCATCCATTCTCCCCTCCAAGCAAGCCTGGGAGTGGAGGAGGTGGCAGCTCAGGCTAGAGAAGCAGCGGGGATGGGAGGGGCATAGGGGAGACTAACACAGAGAAGTGACAAGCTTAACAGACTCCACAAGGCCCTGGTAGTTGGGCCCCTGTTCTCCCTTTCAGATGGCATCAGGAGCCCCTCAGCTTTTATCTGCCCATAGCCCCTTCCCACTTCCCAGCATAAGACCGCAATGATAGATAACCTCTCTGTCTACATCACAGCCTTTCTTTTGGTGTCTCTGAGGCTCTCTGACTTGCCAACCCCTACCCTGCTCAGGACAGGTATCCTCACACCTGCTTTCCGCCCCCCTCCCTTCTAGGTGGCTAGTTTTGGACACAGAGACCAGAGAGATCGTGTCCGACATCACTGATGGCAATGAGCAGCTCTCAGTGGTCCGGTACAGCCCAGGTGGGAGCCACCCCCACCCCGGAACCTAGACTCATCCCTGGCCCTTCCCTCTCTGAGTGACTGTCTTTGTAGATGGGTTGTACCTGGCCATCGGTTCCCATGACAACATGATCTACATCTATAGCGTTTCCAGTGATGGTGCCAAGTCCAGCCGCTTTGGCCGCTGTGTGGTGAGGAAGCTGGGGTGGAGGGCGGGGCATTGCCATAGCAGGGAAACTAGTGTCCTTTAGGAGGGGGAGGGGGTGGGAAACGGTGGCTGCATTGTTAGTCTCTTGACCCTTGCTCCCAGGGCCACTCCAGCTTCATCACTCACCTTGACTGGTCCAAGGATGGAAACTTCATCATGTCCAATTCTGGGGACTATGAGATCCTTTACTGTGAGTGACAGTAGGGGAGGGCATGGGGAGAGGGTAATAGGGGTGGGTTTTACTTATGTGAGGGGGCTCCTGGTTGGGAGGGGATGAAGGAGGAGATGTGGGGGAACTCCAGGTGGAGGGGCAGTCAGACAGGGAGGTGGAGATGGGTTTGAAGTGGAGTCAGAATTATACACATAGGAGAAATGTTGTCATTTGGACAAAAAAACCACACACACAGTTTTGCACCATGTCTTGTTCCCACAAGGCCTTGGGGGAGTTGAAAAATGCACCAAGAAAAGATTGTTTTGGAAAAGTTTCTCAGGACAGGTGTGGAGGGATTGATTATCAAGGGAGGAGGAACTGATGAGAAACAGGACAACTTCAGCTGAGAACTCAGGAAGCACATGGGGCTGGGTGTTGCCCTGGGCTGAGGGCTACCACCCTGACCAGATCACGTGCCACCGCCTCAAGCCAGTCTTTCCAACCCTTCCATGGCATCTTCCCCACTGAGGGCAGGGTGAGAGCTGAGCTGGGTGGGCTCCCTCTCCCCAGGGGACGTGGCTGGAGGCTGTAAGCTGCTGAGGAATCGTTATGAGAGCCGAGACCGGGAGTGGGCCACCTACACCTGCGTGCTGGGCTTCCATGTCTACGGTGAGCAGGGGCCCAGGGCCGCGGAACCCTGTGGGAGAGGTGCGGGGATAAGGTGCAGCCCGTCCCGGGCTCGCAATGCTGGACAGGTGTAGAGGGGTGGGCGTCAAGAAACTGGCAAATCCAGCCCAGGAGGCCCCTCCGGCCGGCCCTCGGGACCGGGAAGGATTGCCTGGAACGCGCGGCCGGTGGGTGGGTGGCCGGGCCGCCTGAGCGCCGGAAATGGTGCCGCTCTGGACCGTGGGTGGCGGCCGGGAGGCTGGGCTGAGGCTGGCCCCTGTGCTAGGCGTGTGGCCTGACGGCTCGGATGGAACCGACATCAACTCCCTGTGCCGCTCCCACAACGAGCGCGTGGTGGCTGTGGCCGACGACTTCTGCAAAGTGCACCTCTTCCAGTACCCGTGCGCCCGCGCCAAGGTAAGGCCTCCCGGGGCCTCCGGGGTCGGGCGGGAGGGGTCCCAGGGCTCCGCGGCCGCTGTAGCTCGACCTTCCTTCCTGCCCAGGCGCCGAGCCTCGTGTACGGTGGTCACGGCAGCCACGTGACCAGCGTCCGGTTCACGCACGACGACTCGCACCTCGTCTCGCTGGGCGGCAAGGACGCCAGCATCTTCCAGTGGCGAGTGCTGGGTCCTGGGGGCGCGGGGCCGGCGCCTGCAACGCCCTCTCGAACCCCCTCCCTGTCCCCCGCCTCCTCTCTCGACGTCTGACCGCTGTCCTACGGGACCCACAGGCCCTGCAGCGTGGCCCCGCCCCACCCAAATTCCCCATTACCGGGGCCGACCCTGTCCTCGACTTCGAGACATTCCCAAAAGCGCATTTCCCTGGAGGGGGAGAACGGCACCCCTGCACACACTGTATAGACCCGCTGGCTGAGCCGGGCAGCCCCAGCCGGGGCCCTGACTCCCGCTGCCTGCTGAGGGGCAATAAACCAAAAGCAAAGTCGCCTCCCGGTCCTTTTGTGGGGTGCGGCTGGGCGCCTAGGGCCTTTGTGGGGATGGGGATGAAGGAAAAGGGGAATGCGGAAAGGGTGAGGGAGCGTAGACCTTTCATGCAAATAACGGGCAAAGCCGCTTGCAGATAACTCCGAGAAGCGCGAAGGGCGCTTCGAGTCTTCCGCGGCCGCATGCGGAGCTGCAGCACTCCGGGGCGAGGAAAGAGTTAAGCCCAACTCCTCTCCCCGCCCTCGGGGGAGGGGCCGAGCCGCAACGGAAATAACCGAGCGCCGGGCCGCGGTTGGCCGGGGGGAGCCGAACTTCTTCCGGAAGTAGCCGAGCTTTGAGGTCTAGTTCTCCGACCGGAGCCGAGCGCTGGGCCTTGTTCTGCGGACCCGCCGAAGGTGTTCCGGAAGGAGGCGAACCCCGAGGCGGGCAGGGCAAGCCTTCGCGGCGGCCCTCCGAGTCCAACGTCTGGCGGGGCTCGGCGAGCGCGGGGGGAGCAGCAGCCTGGCTCCGGTCCGGCGGGAGCCGAGCTCCTTCCGGAAGAAGCCGAGCGGGCCGGCGCCGGCCTCGGCGTACCGGGCTAGAGGCGGTAGAGGCGGCGGCGACAGCGCGGGCCGGGATGAACCGCGACGGCTGAGGCGGCGGAGGTGCCGGCTGCGCGGGCCCGACTGAGACTTCTGTGAAGCACCAGCCCCGCGCTCCGGGCTTCGCTTCGAGCCCTGCCCCAGTGAGCCTCCCGGACCCCTTTGTGCGGCCGGAGGCGGCGGCGGGAACGGCCATGGCGGCCAACATGTACCGAGTGGGGGGTAAGTACCGGGCGTAGGGGCTGCGGGGCCCGGGGCGGGAGAGGCTGGGGGCCAGGATCGGAGAGGCTTGGCACCCAGTGGCGCGGGGAGCCGCGTTTGGGGCGGCATGGTCCAGAACGCGGACCGGAACCGGAACCGGGAGCTCGGGGAGGGAGGGCGCGGGGGATCGCGACTCGACTGAGCACCGAGACTCCCGGAGAGGCTTCGGGCGGCCCGACGGCACTCGCGGGGCTGAGTCTGGGGTCGCCGGTGTCGCGGAGTGGGCTTGGGAAAGTGGTTCTGAAGGAATTGACAGGGCAGGCAGGGGGCGCGGAGGGCCGGGGCGACCGCTTTGCCACCTGCGGGGGAGCCGTTGGGAGGTTTCCTCTTCCCAGGCGTTATTGTGCGCCTCGGTTCGCAAAGGTGGGGGCCCTGCGCAGGAGTGAACAATTAGTCGCTTGGCCCAGACTGGGATGCAACTCCGTCGCTGAGTGGTGGGGACTGCTGGGGAACCCCCTGCTTCTTGTCTCCCCCTGAAGGCTCACTTTTGAGTGAAGGATCTGATTTTAGAACTAAGTGATAAGGGGTGGAGGGTGGCGCATCCTTTCCTTATTTTCTGTTAGTTTCTCCACTTCCACATTTAAGCGTCCTCTCTACCTCGACCCTTATCTCCTTTTGGTCTACTCGGGCCTGCTTTCGCTCCTCCCACCCTGGTGCTCGGCTCTCCCATCTACTCCTCTGATCTTGCCGGTTCTTCCCCACCCCCTCCTACAGATTACGTCTATTTTGAGAACTCCTCCAGCAATCCTTACCTGGTTAGAAGGATTGAAGAGCTCAACAAGGTGAGTGGAGCAGAGTCCCGCCACCTCGCCACCAACACCCCCCCCCAGCAACCTCCTCTTTCTTCTGAGGTCTCTAACTTCAGGTGAATGAGAGAGAGAGAGAGAGAGAGAGAGAGAGGGAGAGAGAAAACACAAACCCTATCCTAAGTACCCATTCATATTCATTCATTCATTTATTCATTCATTCCACACATTCAGGAAAGGCTATTGAGAGCTTAGTGGGAACTTTGCTATTCTGTTTCTTGGGGGCCAAGGAAAGGGATTTGGAAGTCTGTCCTTAAATGTAAATCTCTTGATTCATAATTTCTTGGGCTTTTCTTACATCCTTTAGACTTGCTCACTGTTGTTAGTCTCTTTATGCATTTCCACTTTCAAATGACTACTTTTCACCACCATTTTTTCTCTCCTTAGACTGCAAATGGAAATGTGGAGGCAAAGGTTGTGTGCCTTTTCCGGCGAAGGGACATTTCTAGTAGCCTCAACAGCCTGGCTGATAGTAATGCCAGTAAGTGTCTTTGTACCCCACCCCCGGCCCCCCGTCTCCCCCTGCCCATGATCTGAAGCCCGCGCATGTCTCTGCAGGTGTTTCTCTTGGTAGCATGCCCAAGGCAGGGGTGTGAGTTTGGGGGTGGTAAATGCCTGGTCTGCAGAGGGAGGCCTGTTTTTACACGTTGGGTTGGAAGCAGGGTGGAGAGGCCATGATAAGGAAAGCCAGAATTTGGCTTGTGTGTGAGCGTGTATTTACGAGATGATAGTATTTAAATAGGGGATGAGGAGGAGCTTTAGAGAAGCAGGACTCTTGGGGGACAGTTTTGGTTATGTTGGGACAATGGGTGGTGACTGTGAAGGTCAGGTGAAGAGGAAGAGATCGTACTTAGAAGCCTGTGTAACAGGGAAGCAGGTTTTTTTTTTTTTTTTTTTTTTGTGGTCATGAGGTGGTAAGGATACATGGGTGGGAGGGAATAAATAGGAAGCCAGGAGTTTTCTTACACTTTTCCTCTTTCTCACCTATCCTGGCTTCCCCTTTACTCCACTTTACATCTTTCCCTTTTCTTTTTGCCCTATCCTACGTCTCTTTATGCTTTCATCATCTTTTCAGATACATATTCTTCCATTTCCCTTAGTTTCTTTTTCTTTTTTCTGCTTTGGCTTTCTTTTCCCTTCCTCTTGTTTTTCCTAAATTATTTTTCTCATTTTAGGCTTTTTTGGGCCTTGGACATGAAGGGGTTAATGAGGACCTGGGCCTACCAAGTTCTCCGGCCCTTTGGGGTTTCCAGTCCCTTCTGGCAGGGGCTGACCTTGGCCTTGTCCAATCAGAAAGGGTGTGGGGGGTGTGGTCCCCCTTGCCTTAGGGCAGGGTTTCCGGAGCACACAGGCGAGGGGGTGGAGCCTACCGCACACCCCCCCTTTCTCCCTGAGGCTGCGAACAATGCACCAATGAGCCTGGGCCTGTGGCTCTTTTGCCCCGCCCTGTTTGGTTGGCACCCAGCCAAATTAACCCTTTCCACCAAGGTTTCAGGGCAAGTTGCAGCTCCTTGGGGAGGAAGGTGTTGGCACTGGCTTGAGAAGTACTGTCCTTGAAAGCCCCACAACAAACGATTGTTAGCCAAGTAGAAAACAAGGGATAGTTAGGGTCGCACGTGACATTTAAGAGCAAAGTCTCCTGAAATTTGCAAAGAGGAACTGGTAAACACACTCCTGTGTGGGCTTTTACTCATTTATTTAATTTGGATTTCTGGACCCCAGGCTAGTTTAGCAAGAGACAGGTGGGATCTTCTTGCTGGGTCTCATGTGAGCAGATTTGTGCTGTATGAGTGGTGTCTGAGCCGTGGCACCTGGGTCTGTGATGTATTTCTGTGGCAGTCTTTGTACTCTCAGCAGCTCTTCCCTAAAGAGTGATGGAGAGTTGGGAGTATCTGTAAGGGGGGTGGGGGTGGGGAAGCTAAGAGGGAAAGCTGGTGGTGTGAGAGGCAGGTACCTAGGGAATGTGAGAAAAACAAGTGAGACAGGAAATATTTTCCCTGGGTTAGAGCTTCTAAGGTGGCTTCTTTCTGAATTAGTTTCTGACTCGGCCGTCTTCCTCCTAAATCTCCCAGGGGAGTTTGAGGAGGAATCAAAGCAGCCAGGGGTGTCGGAACAGCAGCGACATCAACTGAAGCACCGGGAGCTTTTTCTTTCTCGGCAATTCGAATCGTTACCAGCCACCCACATAAGGTATGGGACAATCAGGGCCACTGTGGCCTGCAGGCACTTATTTAGAAGGTGGAAAGGAGGGACTAGTGTATTGGAGCTGCTGTACAGAGGAAATGAGGAACTCACCCAGGGTTTTCTGACCTCTCTCCTGTAGGGGGAAATGCAGTGTGACCCTCTTGAATGAGACAGATATCTTGAGCCAGTACCTGGAAAAGGAGGTGAGAAAGAGGTGTCGGGAGAAGAGGGAGGGAAGTAGGTATTGCCCCGAAAGGCAAGAAGAAAGTCTGACTGGGATGAGGTACAGGTTGACGGGCTGCCTGTCTTGGGAACTCTGGATACACCCCACTGCCCCCTGCCTATGAGGACTGCTGCCCTGCTTACCTTCTCTCTTTCCATCTCCAGGACTGCTTTTTTTACTCACTGGTGTTTGATCCTGTGCAGAAGACACTTCTAGCTGATCAGGGGGAGATTCGAGTTGGTTGCAAATACCAAGCTGAGATCCCAGATCGCCTGGCAGAGGGTATGCGGCAGGAGACACTGTATTATGGCTACGGGGTTGTGTAACATCAGAGTCTCTGAATGGTGTGCCCTGGCGTTGTGTGGTGCACAGTCTGCCTGGCTCTGTGTTGTGAACGTAGCAGAATGGGACCTTAGGAACCGGAAAGGGGCAAATGGGCACATTGGGAAGAGAAGTCTGAGAGTTGAGGTGGCTGATAGAATCCAAGGAGGAGACGAGGTGTTACTTTGTCAAGACATCTATTATCCTCCCCGATGATACCATTTCCCCATTCCCCAGGAGAATCTGATAATCGGAACCAACAGAAGATGGAGATGAAAGTCTGGGATCCAGACAACCCTCTCACAGACCGGCAGATTGATCAGTTTCTCGTGGTGGCCCGGTGAGGGGTGGGTGGATGGGGCAGATGGGCTGGGGGTGGTGTGGACATAGTTCTGATTCATGTTCGTAGAGATGGACTTTATTTATTTTTGGCCTGGGTGTTGTCCTTTTTTCTCATCTGGCGTGGTTCCTCAGCCCACTCGCGCTTTCTGCTTTCCCTGACTCCTCACTCTCTCCCTTAGAGCTGTGGGGACCTTCGCGAGAGCCCTAGATTGCAGCAGCTCCATTCGGCAGCCAAGCTTGCACATGAGTGCCGCCGCCGCTTCCCGAGATATCACCCTGGTGAGCAAGAAGTTGGTGGGTAGTTGGGTAGGCTGGGCTTTGTGGGGGCCTGCAGGGCCTTGGGACTCTGCAGGGAGGAGGGTATCTCTGAGGGAGTGGGAGCATTTAAAGAGCAACAGAGGAGTGGCGCTGAGGGTTTCAGGTCATCAGCATTGTTTCCCACCTTTCCTGTAGTTTCACGCCATGGATACATTGCAAAGGAACGGCTACGACCTGGCTAAGGCCATGTCGACCCTGGTGCCCCAAGGGGGCCCGGTGCTGTGTCGGGATGAGATGGAGGAATGGTCAGCCTCAGAGGCCATGCTATTTGAGGAGGCCCTGGAGAAGTACGGGAAGGATTTCAATGATATTCGCCAGGACTTTGTAAGTGGATGGGACTAGGAGGAGAGGTGGAAGAGGTGACAGGTGAGGGAACCAGGACCAGGGGCCAGATAGCAGCTCATCCTTCTTCCTTGTGCCTCCTCAGCTACCCTGGAAGTCACTGGCCAGCATAGTTCAATTTTATTACATGTGGAAAACCACAGACCGATACATTCAGCAGGTGAGGTCTGGGCTGGGGAGGCTGGACCAGAGGCCTCCTGCTCACCTCTGCCTTTGAAGTTGGTGACATCCTCCCTGCTGAGATGCTCTGATCCTTTTTACTTTTTCTCCTTCCTGCAGAAAAGATTGAAAGCTGCTGAAGCAGACAGCAAACTAAAACAAGTCTACATCCCCACCTAGTAAGTGCGACGGATAGGGGAGACAGGCATGTTTCCTTTCTCAGCCCCTAACCTGTGCTTTCCTAAGTGGTTGGGGGGTGGGTCGGAGACACTGTCAAATTACAGAGACAAAGTGGAAGTGGATTCTTTTCCTTGACCAGTTCCTGGTTTCTCCTCCATTAGCACCAAACCAAACCCTAACCAGATCATCTCTGTGGGCTCAAAACCTGGCATGAATGGGGCTGGATTCCAGAAGGGCCTGACTTGTGAGAGTTGCCACAGTGAGTTCCAGGAAGGGATAGGGATGCCGGGGGTGAGCCGGGCGTTTGCTCTGGCCCAGCAACCTGAGAGACTCAGGTAGCCTCCGGACCATTCCCTCCTCTCCATGTTCCTGCAGCCACACAGTCTGCCCAGTGGTATGCCTGGGGCCCACCCAACATGCAGTGCCGCCTCTGTGCTTCCTGTTGGATCTACTGGAAGAAGTACGGGGGACTGAAGACCCCAACCCAGCTTGAGGGGGCTGCTCGGGGCACCACAGTAAGGATGGACGATGAGGGACAGGTTGGGGAGAGCAGTAAGCTAATTGATGTGAGCTTTAAGTGAAGGCCAGAACACCCAGCTCCAGTAAGGTGATGGCTTGACTGGGGTGGGGGTGGGGTGGTACTGGACAGTGGTTGGGGAGCCAGGCAGGTCAGGATGGCAGCAAAGAGATCAGGCAGGAATAAAAGACCCTCCATCAAGAATGGAAGAAGGGAGCCTTGGCGACTGACTGTGTTCTCCCCTTTTCCTATGTCCTTCTTCCAGGAGCCACACTCGAGGGGTCATTTATCCAGACCCGAAGCCCAAAGTCTCTCCCCCTATACGACCAGCGCCAACCGGGCCAAGCTGCTGGCTAAGAACAGGCAAACATTCCTGCTGCAGACCACGAAGCTGACCCGTCTTGCCAGACGCATGTGCAGGGACCTGTTACAACCGAGGAGGGCTGCCCGACGACCTTATGCCCCCATCAATGCCAATGCCATCAAGGCAGAGTGTAAGGGCAGGAGTGCTGGGGCTGGTGGCAGGTTCGGGGTTGCTCTGGCCAGAGACCAGTGTTTCTCTGGGTGTTTAAGGACAGTAGTAGGGATAGTAGGCCACAAGGATTTGTTACGAGGTTAGGCATGGTTCCTGGCCCCAGAGGAGGCCTGAATAGTGAAGCCCCTTCAAAAGCGTTCATCTTTGTTCTCCAGGCTCCATTCGACTCCCTAAGGCCGCCAAGACTCCACTGAAGATTCACCCTTTGGTGCGGCTCCCCCTGGCAACTATTGTCAAAGATCTGGGTAAGGGTGGGTATAGGATGGGGAACCTTTAGGGTGGTGTCTGGCTCCCGGTCCTTTTATCATCAAGATCCTTCTCTTCCCCTGCTTTTTTCTTTCCCACTGAGTCCAAAAAGGTTTAGTCTAACAGACTGTACTTTTGTAGGTTAAAAATGTTACTTTTCACATGCTATCCAGTATAACTATATATTGATTGATAAGATCATACTCATGTGTGACTTTTGAAATACTGGTGATTACTCTCCAGACCCCTCCCCCGTCACTGCTTTTGGGGATGCATACAGAAGAGGAAGTGTGAACGTCCTCTAAGGTTTCCTTTCTTTTTTTTCCTTGACAGTGGCCCAGGCACCTCTGAAACCAAAAACACCTCGGGGTACCAAGACGCCGATCAACAGAAACCAGCTGACCCAGAACCGGGGACTGGGGGGCATCATGGTGAAACGGGCCTATGAGACTGTGAGTTGACAGACTGGAGTGGGCCAAGTTGGGTGGGCTTTTGTATCTGATAGGTGTCTGGGAGTCTCCTCTCTCATTGTGCTGCCCCATTCTTTTCCAGATGGCAGGAGTCCCCTTCTCTGCCAATGGAAGGCCTCTGGCCTCAGGGATTCGCTCAAGCTCACAGCCAGCAGCCAAGCGTCAGAAACTAAACCCAGCTGATGCACCGAATCCTGTGGTGTTTGTGGCCACCAAAGATACCAGGTAGGGAGCCCTGCATGGGAGGGGCTGAGAGGTTGACAACCTAGATTGGTGGATATGGGAAAGGAAGTAGGAAGGAGTATCTGAGCAAGACCAGCTCCACGAAGACTGGGTGCAGGGTGGGTGGGGATGTTAGGAAGGAATGGGCTGGAAGGTGGAATTGTAGTGGAATGTGGGGTTTCACCTTGAAGGTCTTTGCCTTTTTTATTGCCCCCTTCTCTTCTTGGCCAGAGCCCTGCGGAAGGCTCTGACCCACCTGGAAATGCGGCGAGCTGCCCGCCGGCCCAACTTGCCCCTGAAGGTGAAGCCACCACTGATTGCAGTGCGGCCCCCAGTCCCTCTTCCTCCATCCTCACATCCTGCCAGCACCAGTGAGCCCATTGTCCTGGAAGATTGAGCATCTGTGGGGAAGGGAGGTGGGCTGAAAGCTAGAGGGTGGGTGCACAGGGCACCTAGCCTCCCTTCCCTTTAGTATCAAAGGGAATGAGGAGTGAAGGAGGGAGGGAGCAAGTGAGCGTGTCCTTGGAGGGGTTGGACGCCCTCTGGTGTTAGCACTTGGAGGCTTGTCCCCTTCCAGTGCTTCTCTGTGCCTGGTGGTGGAGGGCAGACTGCAGGAACTGGCCCATTGTGGGAACCTAGCCTGTTTTGGGGGGTAGGACCCACAGTTGTCTTGGACAGTTTTGGGGGGAGGGTTTTTAAATTTTTTAAAAATTTTGCCTCCCTTTGTGAAAGGGGATGGGGGAGGGGAAGAGTAAACAGATATCAGGTGGTGGTATCTGGTTGGGGGAGGGGGGCGTGCACTGCCATGACTGCCATGTCTTTTTTTTTTCCTAATTGAGGGTTTCTCTTCCTGTCCGGTGTCCGGACTTTCCTAATTGGAGTTTGAGGTCCCATAACCCCAGCCTATGCTCGCTCTTTCCTTCCCTCCCCTTGTCCCCTCTGCCTTTTGTACGCCAGTTCTCAGAAATAAAGACCTTTTGTCTGTTTTTTTAACCTCGGATTCTGTAATTGGTTCTTATAGTAACAAATAAAAAGCTGTTTTCTTCAGCTCCTCCTGGCTCAGCTATTCTCTGCCGTGTGCATGCGTGTGTGTGTGTGAGTGTGTGTGAGTGTGAAGGTGCTTCTTTATTTCCTAACTCTTAATCCCCTTTCCTTTTTTTTTTTTTTTTGCGATACGCGGGCCTCTCACTGTTGTGGCCTCTCCCCTTGCGGAGCACAGGCTCCGGACGCGCAGGCTCAGCGGCCGTGGCTCACGGGCCCAGCCGCTCCGCGGCATGTGGGATCTTCCCAGACCGGGGCACGAACCTGCGTCCCCTGCATCGGCAGGCGGACTCGCAACCACTGCGCCACCAGGGAAGCCCTCCCCTCTCCTTTTTACTTAGAGGATTCTGGGAGTTGTTAGAGGCCAGAGCAGGATGTAGCCCACTTTGGGGTGTACTGTAGGATCATATCACCTAGGTCTGTGGTGTATTTGCACAGACTGCTGCTTCAAGGATCCCCAAGGGCAGCCTCAGCAACTGCCTTGATATTGGGGCCCACTCTAGTGCTGTTTCCTCCCTTTTTAAGTTTGGGAGACAGATTAGACATTTGAGCTGGTCCCAACAAGAGGAGCACCTTAGGAGAGAGAACGAGAAGTTACACCTACTGTGTGCTCCTTGAGCACTTTCTTTAGAGATGGGGAAAAGCCTCAGCAGTTGTGACTTGCTCAAGGTTAGATCCTGAGATGTCTGCCTCAGGTCCGCTGCTCTTTCCACAGCCGGAAGCTGTGGAAAGCTGTGGGTTGATCAAACACAGCAGGAGCTGCTTAGCCCAGCTGATAGGCCCCTCCATCTCATGGTCCTTGTCCCTGGGGCCTCCCTAGCTCTCTTCCTCCCTCCCTGGCCTGAGCCAACACCTTGGTAGTGTAGGGAGGAACTGACCACTATAACATTCTAGGGGGAAGCAGCACCCTCCAGTGTCTTCACTCAGCTGCCACCATAGCAGGTTCTGCTAAATGCCTTTAAGTGGGCCGGTGGCTCTGGCTCCTGGTGGGTGCACTCCACGCAGCCCGCTTACGCGGAAGAGAGGCGATCTGGCTGTAGCCCGTGGAGTGCGGAAGGTGCCCGGTGGGGGCAGAGCTCCCCAACCAGGGTTAGGGAGAGGTTGCAGAACTCCCATTCTGGGAGAGGACCGACGGCAGAGGGAGAGAGTAACAGCCCTGAGGAGGTTGGGAGTCTAGGGACAGTGCGGGCTTTGTGGAGGATCCGCCTTTATTCACTAGGTAAATATGGCGTTGAGGATACAGTCTCTACTGCCCCTTGAAGGAGGACACAGCCTGCTCTCGACCACCCAGCAGGGAAACCGCCTGCCGTCAAGCAGCGGGCCCGGCGAGAAACCCGGCACACGCTGTGGCTGCCTTATGAATATTCATGACCTTTGGGCCAATCAACGTCTGAACAGCTCAGAGCACGCCAGTTGGCTTACCGCATGCAGATAAGCATCGTAGATGGTATTCCTAAAGCTGGTAGAGACTTAAGTCGGGCTGGAAACGGAACCTTGAGCGGAAAGAGCTCGGTTTTCGGAGGCGTGTACCGCGCGATTGGGCGACGGCTACGTCACTTCCTATCGGACGGGCGGAAGTTGCTTCCCAGCATGTTGCAAATTGTAGAAGTGAGTTCCGGTCGTGGCCGAAGCGGTTGCATTTTGTTAGTACCGGACAGTTGTGATGGCTGCGGTGGATTCGGATGTCGAACCGCTGCCTCGCGGGGGTTTCCGCTGCTGCCTCTGCCACGTCACTACGGCCAACCGTAAGCGGTGCCTAGTGAGGGGGGTGTTTATGGGCTTTCGTCTTTGGGTCCTAGCGAAAGTTAGGGTTATAGGTCATAGTTCTTGCCAAGTCGGTTGGTAGGGTCTCACCTCCGTTTTCTCTCCGCTGTCCGAAGGGCTTACAGAGTGGGGGAGAGTCCCACCATCTTACACCCCAGCTTCCCAGTATCCGAAATCTCGACGACAGAAGTTTCGTTATTTTATTTCCTCTTTAACCGTCATCTATTGGATATTCCCTTTGTGCCTGCTACTCCGCTGGGTTCTAGAGCGGGGAGAGGGGATTTAGAGATGAAGGAGCTCACCACCTAGAGATGGAAACAATTTCAGTACCCTATAGATGTGTTTGGAAAGCTGCCCGGTCACAGAGAAGGTAGTAATTAAGTGAGGGAAGCCCTACAGAGGAGCTTCCCAAAGGCAGAGATGGGTGAAGTAGTATGGTATGCATGTTTGGAACGTGAGTTTGGAAAAGGAGACAAGGTCCTTTTATGACAGCGTGAGAGGCTCAATGAAACCTCATATTCCACTTTTGAAGTCTGGAATCATAATCTCCCCTAAACATGATCTTTCATTCTTTTCCTTTGTGAATGGCACTACCACTTGTCCAGTAGGGCAAGCCAGAAATCCAGGATAGTCTTCTCTGGCCCCACATATACACTGGTGACATCAAGCAGCTGACTCAAAATGTAATAAAAATTTAAAAATCAGCTAAGTTTTCCCGCATTCACCATGTACCAGACTCTCAGGCAAGTGCTATATATGAATAATATCAATGTGGTAGGTACTATTATTATCTCCATTTTATACCTGAGGAGACATGAACAGCGAGGTTAAGTAAGTTGCCCAAGATTTCGCACAGCTTGACAGAGCTGGGATTTGATTCTGGGTAGTGTGACTTCTGATCCTGCACTTGTAATCTCTATAATATACCCAGAAATGATAAATAGTCTAGGGTCCTGATTTATTTAGTTCTTCTATAAATGACCTAGATAGGTTACCTGTTAATTTCTTTACAGTGTGCAGGTGTTGCTCTACCTAGCACTTGTAGATGGTTTAAGAAATACTTGTGGGGCTTCCCCGGTGGCGCACTGGTTAAGAATCCGCCTGCCAATGCAGGGGACACAGGTTCCAGCCCTGGTCCGGGAAGATCCCACACGATGTAGAGCAGCTAAGCCCGTGCACCACAACTACTGAGCCTGCACTCTAGAGCTTGCGAGCCACAGCTACTGAGCCCATGTGCCACAACTACTGAAACCCGTGCGCCTAGAGCCCGCGCTCCACAACAAGAGAAGCCCTCACACTGCAACGAAGACCCAATGCAGCCAAAAAAAAAAGAAATTGAAAAAAAAAAAATACTTGTGTACAGCCAGTTCTCCTGGGAACCACTTAAAATGCTTTATATAGACAAATGGACAAGAGAGGAAGCTGCAAGGAGCCAGGACTTTGTCATTCAAATGTCACATTTTCTATGGCTTGGAAGAATCAGTAGGATCTAGGTATGCCGAGAAAAAAGTCGGGGTAGGTACACTGAAGAGCAATTCGGATGTTTTTGTCCTCACGTTTGTCTTTGCAGGACCCAGCCTAGAGGCCCACCTGGGAGGCCGAAAGCACCGGCACCTGGTAGAACTACGAGCTGCTCGAAAGGCCCAGGGACTTCGAAGCGTGTTTGTCAGTGGCTTTCCCCGGGATGTGGGTTCTGCTCAGCTCTCTGAGTACTTCCAGGCATTTGGACCTGTGGCCAGTGTTGTCATGGACAAGGACAAGGTAGAGTGAGTGGCTCTGGGGGTAAAGAATGAGTCAGGTGTCCTGCACACCAAAAGAAATGGGGCGGGAGACCAGCAGCCTGTTTCTGCTGGTTCCTAATGTGGCTTGCCCTTGGTGGACACTCCAGTACTTGGGCTAGTCCAGCTTTGTGAGTCTCTCACCCTCGCCCCCCCACCCCTGCTTGGATTTTATCAGTTCGTCAGAATTAGTCACTGGGGAACTTGTTGGTCATTTATTTATTCAGTCAGTCTTTTATTTGCCAAATATTTATTAGCTGCTAACTTTGTACTAGGCACTGCTTAGAACTGCATTCTGAATAGTGCATAGGTTAGTCATGGTCCCTGCTTGCACAGACCTTACAGTCTAGTGGAGGAAGTAGACAATTAAATGAGTAACTACTACAGTGAAGTGGGTGCTTTAAGACCACACCATTGGGAGATCTATCCTAACCCTTCAAGAAACTGGTTGATAAACCAGCTAGCAGTTTATTAACTTATGCTGAAAGGTACTGAGGTCATCCGGTCAGAATACCCTGTCCTCTGGACAATGCAAGACAAACAGACTTGTTCTTTGTGGTCCTTTTTGTCTTGCTTCCATGCCGACCTTTTGTCAGAGTCTCTCTAGTCCCCTGGAAAAAGTTTGCCATTGTGGTGATGTGCTCCGTAGTCATATTGTAGCTCTGAGGCTACACTCTGGTTTTGTGGGCTTAGATGATCCCAAATCTACTTAGGAGCTCAGGTCTTCTTTTACCACGCCGTGGGGTCTGTTTTTCTTAGAAATTGCATTCAGCAACCGACTCACAATGGTTTAAACAAACAGGGTTCAGTTGTTCTCTTATAACAAGAAGTCCAGACCTGGGCCGTCCAAGATTTTACTGTTTTCCTGCTCTGTCATTATTGGCATATGGCTCTCACTTCATAGTTGTGATTATGCTGGTTCCACATCTTCCGACAAGAAGCAGCAGCAGGTTGAAGGGCAGACTATCAAAGGCTAGGGTCATCTGAGTCTGATCCCTTCCCCCGCTTTCTTTATTTCCCAGGAAAATATTTCTCAGAGGCCTCTTCAGCAGACATCTCCTTATATTTCATTGTCCAGAACTCTGTCTGTTGCCTGGTTACTCCTAGCTACAGGGAAGCCTGGGAAATGAAGTTTTCTTAGCTGGGCACTTTGCCCCTCTGAGCAAAAAGCAGGGTTCTGTTAGTAAGGAAGTTGGGAGAATGTATATTGGGTGGGCAATTGGCAGTGTCTGTCCCAGGTGACCTCTTCAGAAAGCTCAATGCCACCATTTTTGTTCATATTTATTTCAATTGTAAAGAAAGATCTTTTCCTGAACTTAAACCTCAAGCTTTTGAGGCTTCTATCAATAATTATAACAATAATGACTAAAATTTTTATGGAGCAATTATTATGCACCAATTATATGCTAAGTACCGTATATCTTTTTTTTTTTTTTTTCCGGTACGCGGGCCTCTCACTGTTGTGGCCTCTCCCGTTGCGGAGCACAGGCTCTGGACGCGCAGGCCCAGTGGCCATGGCTCACGGGCCCAGCCGCTCCGCGGCACGTGGGATCTTCCCGGACCGGGGCACGAACCCGCGTCCCCTGCTTCGGCAGGCGGACTCTCAACCACTGCGCCACCAGGGAAGCCCTAAGTACTGTATATCTTATTTAATCTCCACAACATTTCCTTGAGATCATCACTGGGGAAGCTGGAGATTTGGGGGAGTCCCTACTTGGGAGGCAGTCACGAGTTACTTAACCTCTCTGAGTTTCAGCTGCTTAATTTGTAAAAAGGGAATAATAACACATACCTTGTTGTAGGAATCTTATGAGACTTTGAGATAGCTTACGTGAACTGTTCGGTTAATAATAAGCCCTCAGGGGGCACGGGTTCAGTCCCTGGTCGTGGAACTAAGATCTTGCATACCACACAGCGCGGCCTAAAAAAAAAAAACAACTTGCAAAAAAAAAATAAAGACCTCAGTAAATAGTGGCTGTAGTTGGGGATGCTGGTATTGAGAGGAGAAAAATGGCCGGGATACATCCTTCTGAATCTGCTTATCCCACCCTCCCTGATGCCTTTTGTGCCGTTCTTGAGAGAAATACGTGCACACAGACAAGGCCAAGCAAAGAGACACCTAATTGCTAGCTGGGGCTTCGGCTGCAAACTTGGTGTTGCACTGCAGTCTGTTGAGCTGTGTGATTCCTCAGAATCAGAAGATTCACTTGGGCAGGCCCAAGTGGCTGCCTTTCTCCTTAGTTTCACTTTGGTTCTTTGTGCTGTTTGACATAGGGTAGAAGTGAGGGTAGACAGGGGACCCCCTTTTCTTTTTCCCCTCCTTGTATTGTCAATTGATATTATATATTATTAAGATATATAATTCACTGGTTGTTAGTATATTTGGAAGATTCTGCAACCATCATATGATCTAATTCCAGAATGTTTTTTATCACCCCAAAAAGAAACTGTGAATCTATTATCTGTCATTCTCCAATTGTGATTCAGGCCTGTGTGCTGGTGAAGCCATCCCTCTGGTTAATTTTTGTATATGGCGTGAGGTAGGGGTCCAACATCATTCTTTTACATGTGGTTATCCAGTTATCCCGGTTGAGAAGACTGTTCTTTTCCCATTGAATGGTCTTAACACCTTTGTTGAAAATCAGTTGGTCATAGATGTACGAGTTTATTTCTGGAGTCTCAATTACATTCTCTTCATCTGAATGTCTGTCTTTTTTTAAAAAAAACCAATTTTTGGCTGCGTTGGGTCTTCATTGCTGCATGCGGGCTTTTCTAGTTGTGGCGAGCAGGGGCTAACCCTTCGTTGTGGTGCACAGGCATCTCATTGCGGTGGCTTCTCTTTGTTGCAGAGCATGGGCTCGGGAGCGTGGGCTTCAGTAGTTGTGGCTCGTGGGCATAGTTGCACTGCAGCATGTGGGATCTTCCTGGACCAGGGCTTGAACCTGTGTCCCCTGCCTTGGCAGGTGGATTCTTAACCACTGCACCACCAGGGAAGTCGTGAATGTCTATCTCTATGCCAGTACCACACTGTCTTTTTTTTTTTTTTTTTTTTTAATTAAAAAATTGTTTGGGAATTTCCTGGTGGTACCGTGGTTAGGACTCAGCGCTTTGGCTGTCAGGGCCTGGGTTCAATCCCTAGTCAGGGGACTAAGATCCCGTGAGCTGTGCGGCATGGCCAAAAAAAAAGTTTTTTTTAATTGAGGTAACGTTGGTTTGTAACATTATATAAATTTTATGTGTACAACATTATATTTCTATTTCTGTATACCCTACAGTATGGTCACCACCAAAAATTTAGTTTCCATCCATCACCATACAGTTGATCCCCTTTACGCATTTTGCTCTGCTTCTTCCCCTCTGATAATCACTACTCCTCTCTGTATCTATGTGTTTGTTTTTGTTTGGTTTGTTCATTTATTTATTTATTTATCTATTTAATAGATGTTTTTATGGTACATATAGTATTTTATTTTTTAAAAAACTTTATTTATTTACTTATTTATTTTGGCTGCGCTGGGTCTTAGTTGCAGCACGCAGGATCTTTGTTGAGGCACGTGCGATCTTTCAGTTGCAGCATGCGGACTTCTTAGTTGTGGCATGCATGCAGGATGAGTAATATTCTAATATTCTATTGTATATATACACCTCATCTTCTTTATCCATTCATCCATTCAGGGGCACTTAGGTTGTTTCCATACCTTGGCTATTGTAAATAATGCCGCAGTGAACATAGGGGTGCATATATCTTTTTTTTTTTTTTTCCCTGTACACGGGCCTCTCACTGTTGTGGCCTCTCCCGTTGTGGAGCACAGGCTCCGGACACGCAGGCTCAGCGGCCATGGCTCACGGGCCCAGCCGCTCCGTGGCACGTGGGATCTTCCCAGACCGGGGCACGAACCCGTGTCCCCTGCATCGGCAGGCGGACTCTCAACCACTGCGCCACCAGGGAAGCCCTCATATATCTTTTCAAATTAGCGTTTTCGTTTTCTTTGTAAAATAACCCAGGAGTGGAATTGCTGGATTGAATGGTAATTTTAGTATTAATTTTTTTGAGGAATCTCCATACTGTTTTCCATAGCGGCTGAACCACTTTATATTCCCAACAGTGCATGAGGGTTCCCTTTTCTCCACATCCTCACCAAGACTTATTTCTTGCCTTTTTGATAATACCCATTCTAATAGGCATGAGGTGATATCTCATTGTAGTTTTTTTTTTTTTAATCTTTTTATTTTTGGCTGTGTTGGGGCTTCATTGCTGTGCACGGGCTTTCTCTAGTTGTGGCAGGCGGGGGCTACTCTCCCTTGCGGTGGCTTCTCTTGTTGTGGAGCATGGGCTCTAGGCACGCTGGCTTCATTAGTTGTGGCACGTGGGCTCAGTAGTTGTGGCTCGTGGGCTCTAGAACACAGACTCAGTAGTTGTGGCGCACGGGCTTAGTTGCTCTGCGGCATGCGGGATCTTCCCGGACCAGGGCTCAAATCCATGTCCCCTGCCTTGACAGGCGGATTCTTAACCACTGCGCCACCAGGGAAGTCCAGTCTCTTTGTTTTTAAAATTTTGGTTGAGTTGTATAAGTTCTTTATATATTTTGGATATCAGCCCATTATCAGATATATCATTTGCAAATATCTTCTCCCATTTGGTGGGTTGTCTTTTTATTTTATTGATGGTTTCCTTTGTTGTGCAGAAGCTTTTTAGTTTGATGTCGTCCCATTTGTTTATTTTTGCTTTTGCTAGTGTTTCTCTTGCTTGAGGAGACATATCTAGAAAGATATTAAGAACAGTATCAAAGAGCTTACTGCCAGTGTTTTCTTCTAGGAGTTTTATGGTTTCAAGTGTTACATTCAAGTCTTTAATCTATTTTGAGTTTATTTTTGTGTGTGGTGTGAGATAGTGATCTAGTTTCATTTTTTGCATGTGGCTGTCAAGTTTTCTGAACACTGTTTATTGAAGAGACTGTTCTTACTCCATTGTATGTTCTTTGCTCCTTGTTGTAAATTAATTGTCCATATACATGTGGGTTTATTTCTGGGCTCTCAGTTCTGTTCCATTGATCTGTGTGTCTGTTTTTCTGCCAGTACCATGCTGTTTTGCTTATTATGATTTTGTAATATAGTTTGAAATCAGGGAGTGTGATACCTCCAGTTTTGTTCTTTTTTCTCAGGATTGCTTTGGCTATTTGGGGTCTTTTGTGGTTCCTATAAATTTTAGAATTTTTTGTTCTGTTTTTGTGAAAAATGTCCTTGGGATTTTTTTTTCTTTTTTTTTGAGGTACGTGGGCCTCTCACTGTTGTGGCCTCTCCCGTTGCGGAGCACAGGCTCCAGACGCGCAGGCTCAGCGGCCATGGCTCATGGGCCTAGCCGCTCCGCGGCATGTGGGATCTTCCCGGACCGGGGCACGAACCCATGTCCCCTGCATCAGCAGGTGGACTCTCAACCACTGCACCACCAGGGAAGCCCTCCTTGGGATTTTGATAGGGATTGCATTGAATCTGTAGATTGCCTTAGGACATTTTGACAATGTTAATTCTTCCAATCCATGAACATGGAATGTTTTTCTATTTATTTGTGTCTTTTTCAGTTTTTTTCAACAATGTCTTATAGTTTTCAGTGTATATGTCTTTCACCTCCTTAAAGTTTATTCCTAGGTAGTTTATTCTTTTTGTTGTGATCGTAAATAGTTTTCTTAATTTTTCTTTCTGCTGGCTGATTGTTAGCATATAGAAAGAGAACAGATTTTTGTACCCTGCAACGTTACTGTATTCATTTATTATTTCTAGTGGGGTTTGGTAGAGTCTTTAAGGTTTTTCTATATATAAAGTCATGTCAACTGCAAATCGTGATGGTTTTGCTTCTCCTTCCCAATTTGATGCCTTTTATTTCTTTTTCTTGTCTAATTGATCTGGCTAGGACTTCAATACTGTTTTGAATAAGAGTGGTGAGAGTGGGCATCCTTGTCTTGTTCCTGATAGCTTTCAGATTTTCACCATTGAGTATGATGTTAGCTATGGGTTTGTCATATATGACTTTTATTATATTGAGGTGCATTCCTTCTCTACCCATTTTATTGAGAGTTTCTATCATAAATCGGTAATGAATCTCGTCAAATGCTTTTTCTACATCTACTGAGATGATCCTATTTTTACTCTTCAGTTTGTTAAAGTATGTGTCTTGTTGACTGATTCATGGTTGTTGAACCATCCCTGCATCCCACTTGATGGTGTGTATGATCCTTTTAAGGTATTATTGTATTGTATTTGCTAATACTTTGTTGAGCATTTTTGCATCTATGTTCCCAAGAGATATTAGCCTGTAGTTTTCTTTTTTTGTGTTGTCTTTGTATGGTTTTGGTATCGGTGATGTTGGCCTTGTAAAAATAAGTTAGGGGGCTTTCCTGGTGGTGCAGTGGTTGAGAGTCCGCCTGCCGATGCAGGGGACATGGGTTCGTGCCCTGGTCCGGGAAGATCCCACATGCTGTGGAGCGGCTGGGCCCGTGAGCCATGGCCACTGAGCCTGTGCGTCCGGAGCCTGTGCTCCGCAACGACGGGAGCGGCCACAACAGTGAGAGGCCCGCGTACCCCCCCCCCAAAAAAAAGAAAGGTTAGGAAGCGTTCCCTCCTCTTCAATATTTTGGAATAGTTTGAGAAGGATAGGTATTAAGTCTTTGATGGTCCTGGACTTTTGTTTTTTGGGAAACTTTTTGATTACTGTTTCATTCTCCTTACTCGTGATCAGTCTATTCAGGTTTTCCATTTCTTCATGATTCAGTCTTTGAAGGTTGTGTGATTCTAAGAATTTGTCCCTTTCTTCTAGGTTGTCCCTTTGTAGGTTTGTTGGTGTATAGCTTTTCATATTCATAATATTCTCTTACCCTTTGTATTTCTGTGGTATCCATTATTATTTCTCCCTTTCATTTCTGATTTTATTTATCAGAGGCTTATCTCTTTTTTTTCTTAGTGAGTTTAGCTAAAGTTTTGTCACTAGTACCACACTGTCTTGATTACTGTAGAGAGTACCTTTGTATAAGCAGGATGAGGTTCTAGCTTTACCACTGAAGAAAATATAAAAAAATATGGCCTTTTGCCAGAGCAGTTATATTTTTTCTGCTCCTGCTAACGTTTTACCTTAAAAAAAAAAATGACCCAATGAATATCATTAAACTCAACCAAATCATAGCAGCAGTGCTGTCATATTGCTGGTAAGTTTGTTGAAGATAGGGTTTATATGTTTATATTTATGCCTAACACAGTGATCATTACATGGATTCTTTTTTTTTTTTTTATTTTGCGGTACACGGGCCTCTAAACCGCTGCGGGCCCCCCCCCCCCCCCCCCCCCCCCCCCGCCGCTGCGGAGCACAGGCTCCGGACGCGCAGGCCCAGCAGCCATGGCTCACGGGCCCAGCCGCTCCGTGGCATGTGGGATCCTCCCGGACCGGGGCACGAACCCGCGTCCACTGCATCGGCAGGTGGACTCCCAACCACTGCACCACCAGGGAAGACCCTACATGGATTCTTAATATTAAAAAGAGTCTAATTAAAGCAGGAAAAGTTAGGGGGTGAGTCATAGTATTACCAGTGAAATGTCATTGGGAAGACGGGGGTTTTATAAAATAGGTAAAATGAGGTTTTTCAGAGGCAGGCTTGGGTGAGAATAAAATGTATGCGATTTGAGTGAAGGAGATAATTGCTTTTCTAAATATGTTCCCTGGTGGGAATTCCCTGGCGGTCCAGTGATTAGGACTCCACGCTTTCACTGCCGAGGGCGTGGGTTCAATCCCTGGTAGGGGAACTAAGATCCCATAAGCCTCGAGGCGTGGCCTAAATAAATAAATAAATATGTTCTCTGATGTTATGGAAACAGCAAACAAATTTCCCACTTTATATGGTGGTCCCCATTTTAAAGATTCTCACCCACTGTCAGACCATGTGTTTGGATTCTAGGTTCTAAAACCATCATCATTGTCCCTGTTGTGGTTTGACAGGGAGTGTTTGCCATTGTGGAGATGGGGGACGTGGGTGCCCGGGAAGCTGTTCTCTCACAGCCCCAGCACAGCTTGGGAGGACATCGCCTGAGGGTCCGGCCACGGGAGCAGAAAGAGTTCCAGAGCCCAGCCTCCAAGTCCCCCAAAGGAGTGGCCCCCGACAGTCACCAGCTGGCAAAAGCACTAGCGGAGGCCCCGGACGTGGAGGCACAAATGGCGAAGCTCGTGGGGCTGAGGGAGCTGTCTGAGGCTGAGCGGCAGCTTCGGAGCCTCGTGGTGGCCCTGGTGCAGGAGGTCTTCACAGAATTCTTCCCTGGTGCGTCACCTCCCTCACTGTGTCTGAGCCCTCCCTGTCCTTCCTCCCCTGTGTTTGCATCCCCAGTCCTCCCTCAGCTAGTGGTGTTCATTTGCCTGCTTTTCCATCTTTGTGCCCCATTTTGTTCTTCCACCACTTACTCCCTGCAGTGTCTCTTGACCTTTATTCTCTGCTTGGCACCCAGGCTGTATGGTCCATCCTTTTGGCTCTTCCATAAACAGCTTTGACGTCCATGGCTGTGATCTTGACCTCTTCCTGGATCTGGGGGACTTGGACGAGCCCCAGGTATGTGACCATGGAGGCAGCTGTGAAGAGTCAGTGGAAATGGTCATGTCTGGGCAAACACTTGACCTCTCGTGCCTTAATTCCTCATCTATAAAATGGGGGTAATAGGACCTGCCTGAAAGGGTTATTATAATTGGAGAAATGTGAATATGTATGGATATTGGATAGGATAAAATGAATCAACATGGGATAAATGGCATTTGTAACAGGGAAAAAAACAGATTTCAAAATAGCATGTATAATATCTTATTTGGGGAGATAATGGGTTATGTTTTTGCTTATCTGTGTTTTCTAACATCTAATGTACAGATCCTGCCTTGGGAATAGGAAAGGGTCATTATTTTTTAAATAGACTATTTTTTAGAGCTGTTTTAGGTTCATAACAAAATTGAGCAGAAAGTACAGAGTTCCCATATACCTCTCACCCACAAAAGGTTTTGTTTTTTTGCTGCACCTCACAGCTTACGGATCTTAGTTCCCCCACCAGGGATTGAACCCGTGCCCCCTGCAGTGGAAACGCACTGGATTCCTAACCACTGGACCACCAGGGAATTCCCTTTTTAGTCTTATTTAATCTGGAACGGTTCCTCTGCCTTTTTTTGTTTTTCATGACAATAACGTTTTTCTAAAATACTGACCGTTTATTTTATGGCATTAAAAGGTTAATTTTTAAAAAGGCTTGTGAGGGCTTCACTGGTGGTGCAGTGGTTGAGAGTCCGCCTGCCAATGCAGGGGACACAGGTTCGTGTCCCGGTCCGGGAAGATCCCACATGCTGCGGAGCGGCTGGGCCCGTGGGCCATGGCCGCTGAGCCTGCGCGTCCGGAGCCTTTGCTCCACAACGGAAGAGGCCACAACAATGAGAGGCCCACGTACTGAAGGTTAAATGAGTTGATATTTATAAAGCCTTTAGAATACAGCCTGGCACATAATAAGCAGTAATAGATGTATCTTAGGGATGGAATGTTCCCTGGTTAGGGGACCGCAGGTGAGGCAGTTACTCAGCTCGTTTCCATCCACAGCCAGCCCCAAAGGCTGCAGAATCTCCATCCCTGGACTCGGCCCTTGCATCCCCACTGGATCCTCAAGCCCTGGCCTGCATCCCAGCCTCCCCTCCAGACTCACAGCCTCCAGCTTCTCCCCAAGACTCGGAAGCCCTGGACTGTGAAGTCCCTTCCTCCTCTCTGGCACCCCGGACTCCAGACTCTGCTTTGGCCTCTGAGACCCTCGCCTCTCCCCAGTCCCTGCCTCCATCCTCGCCACTGCAGGAGGACCAGGGAGAGGGGGACCTGGGGAAGGCCATGGAACTGGCAGAGGCCCTGAAGGGGGAGAAAGCAGAAGGGGGAGCCATGCTGGAGCTGGTGGGATCCATTCTTCGGCGCTGTGTCCCTGGAGTGTACCGAGTCCAAACTGTGCCATCTGCCCGACGCCCTGTGGTCAAGTTCTGCCATCGGCCTTCAGGTCTCCACGGTGACGTCTCCCTCAGTAACCGGTACCTTTGTTTGAGGGGTGGCGGAGAAGGCCGGATGGGCACTCTGGGGAGGTTGAGGAGGGTGCCCTGCACCAGCTGAGCCTTGAGGTTGTCCTTATTTGGTCCTGTCTCTCTTTCTGATGCTCATCTCATGTCTGGCTTTCATTTCAATGTTTGGAAAGTGTGTTTCTTGGGATACTGTTTTTAAGGATTTAGGAAAGAGTTCCATGGTTGAATAAGTTTTAGCATTGGGAAATGCTGAGTTAAACACGGGCAGGTCTGTCCCTTCCCTCCCTCTCCCCCACTTCCTCTTTCTTCCCTCTCCCTCCCTTCCTATCTTTCTTTGCATGGTAAAGGCTCTGATCAGTCTTACAATAACACGCTCTGCAACCAAGACATTTATAGGAGCAGCGTTTCCCAGGCACGCTTGATTCTTTTGTACACACTGTCTCCAGACCATGTCAGAAAACTCGGGAAACCCTCTGTTGGCCTTCTTCCAGCTGGCCCCCATTACACAAGCCTGGAATAAGAGCTGGGGGTCATAGGTTCCTGAGCCCTAACACCCTTGTCCCCCCCCTCTGTCCCAGGCTGGCCCTGCATAACTCCCGCTTCCTGAGCCTCTGCTCTGAGCTGGATGGGCGAGTACGGCCCCTTGTGTACACTCTGCGCTGCTGGGCTCAGGGTCGAGGGCTGTCAGGTGAGAATGAATCAGGACAGACTTGGGGCTGTGTTCGTGTCGGGGCAGAGGCAGGGGCTCAGGGAGAGAAGGAAGGTGGCAGGTACAGGAACCAGGGTTGCGAAAACTGCCAAGGAGGGGATCAGAACCGCCTCTAATCTAACTGGAATTAATTGATTATTTACCCAGGGAGTGGCCCACTTCTCAATAACTACGCCCTGACCTTGCTCGTGATCTATTTCCTTCAGACCAGGGACCCTCCTGTGTTGCCCACTGTGTCCCAGCTCACCCAGAAAGCAGGTACAGTAGCCCGGCCTCCACCCGCTCTGTCTCGTGAGCTTCATCTCACTTAGACATATTGAGTTTCCCTGGGAATGAGATCTCTGCTATCACTCCCATATCCACCCTCCCCCGCCCCCCCTTAATCTTCGTGCTTCCAGGCTCACCCTCACCTTTTTTACTTTCATAGGTGAGGGCGAACAGGTGGAGGTTGATGGCTGGGACTGTAGTTTTCCCAGGGATGCCTCGAGACTGGAGCCCAGCACCAATAAGGAGCCCCCGAGTGAGTCTGGGGAGCCTGGGAGAGGACTAATAAATGGTGCTAATGACACAGTTACTGGCACACAGCAACCTCGTGGGATAGCTAATATTGTTATTGCTACTTAACAGATGAAGAAACCATGCCTTGGAGTAATTAAGTGGCTTGCCCGAGGCCATGCTGCTGGCAAGGGGAGGGGGCAGTATCTGGGAGCGCCTCGGGAGAGAGGTGTGACCTCCTGTTTATAGGGATCAGAGGAGCCTGGCTCTGGCACTCTTCTGAGCCACTTGGGAGGGAAAAAGAAAGTCCAGCTAAGGGAATGGCTCTGGCACAGGGCTCATCTCACTTCTGGCCTCCAGGTGACCCCTTTTCCCTGGGTTTTCTGTTCCTCCAGGTTCCCTGCTGGCCCAGTTCTTCTCCTGCGTCTCTTGTTGGGATCTTCGTGGCTCACTGCTGTCCCTGCGGGAGGGTCAGGCACTGCCTGTGGCAGGGGGCCTGCCCTCTAATCTCTGGGAGGGTCTGCGCCTCGGTCCCATGAATCTCCAGGACCCCTTTGACCTGAGTCACAACGTGGCAGCCAATGTGACCAGCCGGGTGGTCGGGCGGCTACAGAACTGCTGCCAGGCGGCAGCCAGTTACTGCCGAAGCCTCCAGTACCAGTGCCGTTCCTCCCGGGGTCGGGACTGGGGGCTGCTTCCCCTTCTGCAGCCCAGCTCCCCTAGCTCCCTGCTGTCTGCAACACCCATCCCCTTACCCCCCGCTCCCTTCACCCAGCTCACTGCTGCCCTGGCCCAGGTGTTACAGGAGGCTTTGGGGTGCCATATAGAACAGGGAACCAAGAGACTGCGGTCAGAGGGAGGTGGGACTGGGGAGCCTTCCCAGGGAGGGACAAGCAAAAGATTGAAACTAGACGGACAGAAAAGCTGTGAGGGGGGGCAGGAGGAACAGCAGGGACGTGCAGGGGCCCACGGTGAAGATGGGGTGGAAGAAATGGCGATAGAGGCTGGAGAGTCAGTGCAAGACTGGGCCATGAGGAGCCCTGGGCAGCCAGGGGAGCTGGCCCCGATGACCGGAAAGCATCTAGGCACTGGAGAAGAGGGGCGGTCAGGCCCCGCAGCGCTGGCTGAGCAGGGGCCCAGAGGACCTGAGGCAGCCCGAGAAGGGTCTCAGGCCGAGGCAGGGAAGGGGGCGTTGCTCTCCTCAGTGGGCTGGCGCTGTGCCTTGTGCCACCGAGTGTGGCAGGGGCGGCGGCGTGCCCGAAGACGCTTGCAGCGAATCGAGGAAGGAGGTGGAGCTGGTGCTGGCACGGGAGCAGAGTGGCTGGCAACTGAGGCTCGGGTCACCCGGCAGCTGCGAGGCCTGAGCGGTACTGAACAGACGCCAGGGGCCGAGCCACTCCTGACCTTCGTGGTGTCTGTCTCCCAGGCTGACCAGGCTCTCACTGTGACCCCACTCCGGGATTCTCAAGGCCTGTTCCCTGATCTCCATCATTTCTTACAGGTTTTCCTCCCTCAAGCACTTCGAAACCTGCTCAAGTGAAGATGGGGACCCTAAAGGGCAATAAAGCTGCTAGTTTAATAAACGCTAGTTTCTGCTAATTTCCACCTGGTAATAATCCTCCTTCCCCCCAGTGCTTAATGCAGCCTCTCCCAGGTACCCTCTCTCGCCACCCTAAAATAGGTCTCTCAGTATGTTTCCTTCAGAGCCCAGGAGGAGTGTGTGTTTGGCACCTGGACCCACTCAGTAGAGTTCTGGAAAGATGGAGTGCTGGGTGGGTGGCTTGAGCAGCACCTGAGAAGTACCAAGTTTGCTTCCACATTTACCTTACTGCCGAGTTGTGAATGGTGACAGGGCTTGAAATTTGGATTCAGGGTTCTTCATTCTCTCACTTAATAGAATTCATCCTGTTCTTAAATTGGGTTCAGATCTGAGCATGGGTAAAGGGCGACCCATCCATTGAATTGTCAGCCCTTCCCGGGTGACAGGACGCGGCTGGGTTCTCCCTCAGCCCCTCCCTTGTTGCAGGCCCGAGGACTAGCTCCTCTTCTAAGCAGTAACAGCATCCTTGAGCTGCAAGGTCGTTTAATGGCAAAAAACCTCTTTTACAGAGGGCTTCGGACTTGGGCTCGGGTTAGATGTACAAGCTCTCCTCTAGAAAGAGCCGGAACAAAAGGAACGTGGCACCTCGCCACCTCCTCGCAGTTGCTTCGGCTCCTATGAGTGTCACACAACCACGATGTTCGGGGGTCTGGCAGGACCTCCAACAAATCACCGCGGGCCCCGCGACCCGGAGGGAAACGCCTCTGGGGCCCGGCGCGATGCCGGGCTGGCAGCTCTGCCACGTAGCTGCAGAGGGCCGGCTTTCCAGCTAGTTCTCACAGTCTCCCCACCCTCCGCGCCTTCTACCTCCATGTCGGGACTCGGATTGGGCCCCCCCCTCACCGCGCAGGCGCGAGCTTTTTCCGCGCAGGCCCCAGGCCCCACCTCCTGTTTCCTTTCAGCTGCCGCGGGATACCGAACTGTCGTGCGTAAGCCTTCTATGCCGTCCTCGCTTTCCGGCTGCTGTTTCTCCACGGCTCTCCCCTCCCCCCCACCCCCGCCGTTCTCTCCCTGACGGCTTACTTTGCGGCAGCGCGGAGGGCCCCACCCCCTTTCTCTGCGGAATCACCATGGCGGCTGGGGTAAGTTTGCCGGCTCTGGCAATCCAGGTCACCCTATCCGACGCCATCCTCTGCCGGAGTGGGTCCAGCCGGCGTCAGAGGGTTTCTGGAGCCGAGTGGGGAACTGATCCTGGGTCTAGAGATCGTACTGTTGGAGAGTAGGGCTTCCAGGCCCCGGAGGGGAACTGAGGCTGGGGCTCTGGGAGGCCAAAGAGGTGGAAGGGTCTGGGGTAGAAGAGAAAAGGGATGCCAGATCCTGGCAGTCTGGGACCTGAGAACGGAGTTCGGTTCGTTGCCTTCTCGAGACGTGGGATCCGGGCAGGTTGACAGAACTTTTGCGACCGTTTTGTGGGGCAACAGGAGGGACAGGGGAAGAGGAGGGTCTTTGTGGGCACGTACGGCGGGCCACGGTTAAGGGTCGTCCTGCGGGGAGGTTTGGCAGCGAGAGGAGTCTCCGGACGCTGGAGTCAGACCAGTTGGACCCCGCTGGCTACGTTAATAGAAGGAGAGAAGGAAACCCCTGGGAACCCACTGCGGGACAGGACCGGAGGGATGGTACGCGTGACAAGGAATGAAAGGTTTTTCAGGGAGACCGAGTTGGCTTAGGAAGAGAAGATGCCATTCGGTCTCTTTGTGGCTGTTCGGAGGGGGACTTGGAAATGTCTTGGTTGGTGTGTGTGTCTTGGAAACAAGGGTGATGCTTTTGAAGGGTGAGCGGCTCAGTAGAGTAAGCAGGCGCTCAGTGACCATCAATGAATGAACAAGGGCTCTGGGAAGGGAGGGGTGTGTATTTGTCGGCAGATGGAATCTGAGGGAGCTAGAAGTTGTGCATTTCTTAGAGGTGTATTTGAGGGGAAGAGAACGCTTCCAGAGACGTCCTTACGGAAGGTCACATCTGTCAACAAGCTTTATTTAGCAGTTGGTGTGTAGTTCTGTCCTCGTATTTTGGAGGACTCTGATTACACAAGACTGCAGATACTGAAGAACTAACTTGGTTCACCAAAGGGAGTAAAAGAGTGAGTCGAAACAGATTGGGATTACTCGAGGAAGTTGTTCCCGGGTAACACTTAGGACTGGGACCCTTCTAGTCATTAATGGCTTATTCCCCGCCTTTTCCCCACAGACCCTGTACACATATCCTGAAAACTGGAGGGCCTTCAAGGCCCTCATTGCCGCTCAGTACAGCGGGGCTCAGGTCCGCGTGCTGTCCGCACCACCCCACTTCCATTTTGGCCAAACCAACCGTACCCCCGAGTTTCTCCGTAAATTTCCTGCTGGCAAGGTGAGTAGGGAAGTGGAGAGGGGGCTTTGGTCCTGAGAACCCAAGGAGAACTGAGATTCCATCACTCTGAAGATGACCTCCATCTTTAAAAGGGAGCTTTCCATGTTACTTTTTTTTTTTCACGCTTCAGAGAGTTGAAAACTTTTATTTTGAGACAGTTGTGATTTATTTGTTGTTAAAAATAGTACAGAGCTATTCAGTCATTTCCTGTGAAATTCACAGGCTTCTTTTTATTTGTGGGAGAGAGGATCAGTTTTGACTGATTTCAGTGCAAATAGATCACATGTTTGCTATGAGTAGAATTCTTGCCCCAAGAGGCTTACAGAGATAGATAAATAACCATGCTACATGTAGAAGAGATCAAGTGCAGTGGGGGAGTACTATAATACTTGGGATAATATAGACAGAAATATCAGACTCGGGTTTCTTGCCTTTTGCTTATTTGACTGAGATTATATACAAATATCTAATAGCTAAAATTTGGGGGTCTCTTATGTGAGTTCAGATTGTAGGGGATGGCAAGTTACTCATACAGTTTTGGTTCTTGAGTTTCAGATAGTGTCAAGAGTTTGGTCAGCAAGGGTTCTCAGCCTTATATAAAAAACTTTATTCAAAACGATTGAGTCCCTGGGCATGACTAGTGAGAAACTGCTGTGTATTTACTTATGACTGCTTTGTCCCCAGGTTCCAGCCTTTGAGGGTGACGATGGATTCTGTGTGTTCGAGAGCAATGCCATTGCCTACTATGGTAATCTGCAGTGGCTGGGGAATGGGAAGGTCTGGAGGTGGTGGGGTGCAGGAGAGGGTGAGGGGAGCTGGAGCGGGCAAGAAGAGGAATTTTCAGGGACCTGCACTGGCTTTGACACAGCCCCAAAGTTCTGACCTTTATGTTCCGCCTCTGCAGTGAGCAACGAGGAGCTGCGGGGAAGTACTCCCGAAGCAGCAGCCCAGGTGGTGCAGTGGGTGAGCTTTGCTGATAGCGACATAGTTCCCCCAGCCAGTACCTGGGTGTTCCCCACCTTGGGCATCATGCACCACAGCAAGCAGGTGAGCCTTGGAACTTGGGGAGAAACCAAGAGCAGGGGTGGCGTCAGCTTCTCAGTACCAGGGAGGAAGAAATAAAAAAGATTGAGGAAGGGTGATGCCAAGAATATGTGGATAATAAATACCTAATCTTTGAGCTTTCAGTTGGGAGCGCTGGGCTGTTGATGGTATATGGATTCTTTGTCGGACAGACCCAGTGGAGGTGGGAGGTCTGAGTGGCCAGAGGAGAGGCCTCTGCTCTAGAAAGGTTGTACCAAATGGTAAGGGAGTGGTTAGACCAGATGACCTCTAAGGTTCTTTCTAAAATTCAAAGATATATGCCTACGATCAATGCAGTGGGAAATGAAGCCAGACTGCGCCATGAAGAAATTTAACGTTGAGAGCTTCATTTGTTATACATTTGGAAGGAGCCAGGACTCAGTGGAATAGCTACCTTAGTTCTATTATTGGGGGAGAAGGGCAGGGACAAGGGTTGGTACCCACTGCCAAGTCTGATCATTTTAAATCAATAGGCCACAGAGAATGCAAAGGAGGAGGTGAGGCGAATCCTGGGGCTGCTGGATGCTCACCTGAAGACAAGGACTTTTCTGGTGGGCGAACGTGTGACGCTGGCTGACATCACACTTGTCTGCACCCTGTTGTGGCTTTATAAACAGGTGAAGTTTGTAAAGAATCTGGGTTGACAGAGGGTAGGTGGGGATTAGAAACAGAGTGACAGGCTTGCCAGGTTATCTGTATCCTGCTGATGTGAGGGAGTCTGAGGCAACAGCTAGTCTTTAGGAATTCCAGGATTGAGTACCACTGTTAACGGAAAACTGGGCGCCGCTCCGCGGCATGTGGGATCTTCCTGGACTGGGTCACGAACCCATGTCCCCTGCATCGGCAGGCGGACTCTCAACCACTGCGCCACCAGGGAAGCCCTGGGTTTTTTTTTTTTTTGCTACGTCATGCAGCATGCAGGATCTTAGTTCCCCGACTAGGGATCGAACTCGTGCCCCCTGCAGTGGAAGTGCGGAGTCCTAACCACCCGACCACCAGGGAATTCCCAGTGTCTGCATTCTTTTGTTCCCTTAAGATCATTAATTACAAAGACCTGTTCAAGGACAAGTATTACAGGCAGGTTCAGATCACAAAATGGCTTAGGCCGAAAATGGCTTCTCTTATGTCAAGAAAGTGCCTGGTTCTCTTTTTCCACAGACCCTCTACCCTGTCTTCTCACACCGCAACTGCTTTCCCTCCTGAGAAGTTTGATCCTGTTCTGTTGCCCTTAGTTTCTGTTTGGCAGCTAATACGTTTAGTTCCCGTGTTTCTCAGGTTGCCCGGTTGTGCTTAGTTGTGAAGACAGAGGTACAGGTGATAGCTTCAGCATCAAGATCTTTGGAGGCAGAACTAGGATCAGTTCTTGGCTTCAGTACTTACTGGTTGTTGGGGGGAGGGTGTGTGTGGATTCATTTAGTCCTCTTTTTCCCCCCTGTGGAAGCTATAAAACCAAGGTAGGAATAATCACTGTTGAGGTTATTGGGTTAAAGATGGCATATTGCTGGTTCCTAAACAGCAGCTCTTGGACTGTTGCTGGACCAGAATAGTAATGTGATAACAGCAAAGAAAAAAGCACCTACTACGTGTCAGAGCCTGTGCCAGGGCATAACAAGGACAACCTTAGTGAGTCTTTGCTTGTTGTGTGGGTGAAAGAAATGTAGCCCGGAAGTTGTGGAGTAGGATTTGAACCCAGGTACTGCAGAATCAGCACTGCAGAGCTGACTGCGATGTATCCTTGACAGGATTATTTTCCCTCTGATCTTGGCAAACCGAAAAAATGGTAGATGAATTTTTCATGAAGCTAAGTTTAAGCACCCTGTTATTCTGAAATAAACTTTTTTGCTGTTGACTGTTTACTTTCTGAAGTTTCATGATGCATGTATATATCTCTCACATATCACATAGTTCACATAGAGAGTTTTCATTATTTGCTTGGCAAAGTGAATAGTTCGTAGTTCTCTGTTGGTCCCCAGCCTTTTAAGTTCTATTGACACGTGAAATTATAGGTATGAAATGGCTTTGTAAAAGGAGTAAGGCACAATATAAACATTCCTACCGGGTAGATTCGCAGTGAATAGAGGGTGGGACGAAGCATCCATTAAATTGGATTGGACTGCAGGAGAGAGATGAGGAAGGTAAGTGGGCAGTAGCCCTCCAGGGAAAGCTGGTGTTCTGGGGGCTGAAAGGAAGCTGGAGCTTTGGTGTGGAAAGAAACAAGGGGTTCTGACTGGAAACTCGTCAGGATTTTTCCCTCCGCTGAGTTTATGTCCACTCTTGCATCCTGGCAGGTTCTGGAGCCTTCTTTCCGCCAGGCCTTCCCTAATACAAACCGCTGGTTCCTCACCTGCATTAACCAGCCCCAGTTCCGGGCGGTCTTGGGGGAGGTGAAACTCTGTGAGAAAATGGCCCAATTTGATGGTAAGTCTGAGGAGGTAGGGGAGCGTGCCGGCAGGGTCAGGGGACTGGTTTGCTCAGTCTTAACCCGTTGACTTCCTGTCTAGCTTTTGGGTTATGTGGACCCACAGAACGTAGGGCATCGCATGTAGCAGCTAGTATTTTGTGATACTTGTCTTCTGCACACACATGCTCCCGCTCATTTGTGTTAATGTGTAGAATCATGATGCACGTGTATGTGTTGCTGAGGGTTGCATTCTTGCTCAGGATGTACTGTGAGGTGGTGGCAGTGTAGCGTCAGATCCCTTAGCTCCCGCCCAGCAGGTATCCTCCGTTACTTTGCTTGTGCCTGGCTTGGGAGGGTTGTGGAAAGAGACCAGATGTTGACTTTTCTCCTTCCCTTTGCACCAGCTAAAAAGTTTGCAGAGAGCCAGCCTAAAAAGGACACCCCACGGAAAGAGAAAGCTTCTCGAGAAGAGAAGCAGAAGCCCCAGGCCGAGCGGAAAGAGGAGAAGAAGGCAGCTGCCCCTGCTCCCGAGGAGGAGCTGGATGAATGTGAGCAGGCGCTGGCTGCTGAGCCGAAGGCCAAGGATCCCTTTGCTCACCTGCCCAAGAGGTACGGATGGTGGAGGGTAGGGGGCATGGGGTCCAGGAGGGCCTGTGCTCACCTCTGTGCATCCCCCTCATACTGCTAGGGCCTAGGATTTTAGGCTGTCCATACAAAATTGAAAGATGTATTTTAGTTGCAAATAAAGCAGCTTCCAGACTTTACCGTCAAGAGTTGGGTGACTTTTGAAAGTAGCAAACAAGTTCCTAATGCATCTGGTATTTGAGGATATCAGAACTCCCTTTCTAGCAAAGAAAGCACATGGGTGTGGAGGTGAATTGATTGGTCTTGCGTGCGCACGTTAGGATTTGAGATTGAGAACGCTCGGAACTAATGCACTGAGGGGCGCAGGAAGGAAGAAAATGCAGAGAGCCTCCGTCTGCTCTGCTCTGCTGCTTTGCTGAGGCGGCGGACACCATGTCAGTGTCCTCTGATTGTCTTTTTGCTATTCTGATGCATCAGCCTATATAAAAATTGCTCACTTTAAGAGAAAGGATGATGACCATGGCTACGTAGTGTCTGTCTGGTTTATTGTTTCCCAGCGTGGGGGAGTTAAACCCCACAAGGAGAAGGAAGTATATGGGGTGGTCATCTGTGTCCTCTTCTCAGTCACCATAGGGGTTCCTGGAAGAAAGAATGCAGTAAAGGGGGGATTTTTAGTGTGAAAAAAGTGGGACAGCCAGTACTTGCCCAGTTGTTCACCATCAAATCTTTCTTCAGTCACTGCTCCGGGCCATCTTATTAGAATTTCAAGCAATATGAGAAATGTCTTTTCCATGGTCACGTCACTTAGTTCGCTTTTCTGTTTTTCTTGCCCATTTTACCTTTCCTAAAGCCATCTATCCTTTCACTAGTTGGTTTGTTGGGGTGCAACAGTGTTTGACCTCCCCATTTTGTAGTGGTTTGTATTTGGGATGAAGGAGCACGCACTGGTGGTAGGCATAAGAAGAAGTATGTGGAGTTGTAAGCGACCTAGTACTGGATGGTTGCCATTAGGAACCGCTGCTTCCCCATTTGGGGAGCAGCTTGGGGTGTAGCTGAGAGCTCTTACTCCCAGGCACTTCATACAAGAAGGCTCCTAACGCAGCTGCTTTTTAAGGATATAGTCCTTTCTGAATCTAGCACAGGGGCAGGTCAGGAGTGAGCAGCGTTTTTGGTATCTGTAAGTAAGCTATGATAACCAACCCAAATTATGTACACCCTTGTAACATAGGTACTGCTAATAGCTAGAGATATTCATGTATATTGGGTCTGTACACTGGGCAGAAAATAAATCAGGCAGTAAACTTAAAATCTTTAATAAACTTAGCATTTTTTTTAAAAATAATTTTTTAAATTTTTTGGCCGCGTTGGGTCTTCGTTGCTGCACACGGGCTTTCTCTAGTTGCAGCAAGCGGGAGCCACTCTTGTTGCAGTGCGCGGGCTTCTCATTGCGGTGGTGGCTTCTCTTGTTGCGGAGCACAGGCTCTAGGCGCGTGGGTTTCAGTAGTTGTGGCACGCAGGCTCAGTAGTTGTGACTCACGGGCTTAGTTGCTCCGCGGCATGTGGTATCTTCCTGGACCAGGGCTTGAACCCGTGACCCCTGCATTGGCAGGTGGATTCTTTTTTTTTTTAACAGTTTTATTGAAGTATAATTTCCATTATGAAGTATAATTTCCATTACGAAGTATAATTTTCCATATAAAATTCAGTCGTTAAGGCTTCCCTGGTGGCGCAGTGGTTGAGAGTCCGCCTGCCGATGCAGGGGACACGAGTTCGTGCCCCGGCCGGGAAGATCCCGCATGCCGCGGAGCAGCTGGGCCCATGAGCCATGGCCGCTGAGCCTGTGCGTCCGGAGCCTGTGCTCCGCAACAGGAGAGGCCACAACAGAGGCCCGCGTACCGCAAAGGAAATAAAATAAAATAAAATAAAATTCCGTCATTATAAGTATATAGGTCAGTGCCTTTAACTAAATTTATAGATCTGTGTAACCACAAAAATTAAATTTTAAAACATTTCCAACACTACAAAAGTTCACTGGCAGGCGGATTTTTAACCACTGTGCCACCAGGGAAGCCCCAGCACTTTTTTTGTTTTCTTTTGTATCATTTGGGAGTGCTTATTAGTACTTATTCGTTACATTACCATGGTGTACTCCTGGGCTGCCAAGATGATTTTCCCCAGGATTCTTAATGACTCAAAAGTGATGTCTTCAAAGACAAGACTCATTTGTCCAGAGTTAATTTTAGTCCTTTTAAGACCTTCCAGCTACCCTAAGCCTGTGGTCATTTGTTTGGTTTTTTTAAAATTTTATTTATTTTTTTATACAGCAGGTTCTTATTAGTTATCCATTTTATACATATATCAATCCCAGTCTTCCAACTGTGGTCAGTTTGGGGAGAAAAGTGGACACATGGTCATAAATAATAAAGTTCAAACAGCTCAGGAGAGAGTGAAGAAACACTCCCCAGCCCTAATTTTTTTTTTTTTTTTTTTTTTTTTTACTGAATTTGTTACAATATTGCTTCTGTTTTATGTTTTGGTTTTTTGGCCCTGAGGTATGTGGGATCTTAGCTCCCCAACCAGGGATCGAACCCACACCCCCTGCATTGGAAGGTGAGGTCTTAACCACTGGACCACCAGGGAAGTCCCCCCCAACCCTACTTTTTGGGTGGTTGAGGAAGTAAAGCACCTCAGATGAGGTCTCTGATGTGCATTTGGGAAGGAACCTGGGACCTCGGGTTAAAGGACAGATTCTCTGCTTTGCTACATTGCAGCAGTGAGCAATTCACACCACTTAACCTTACTGGTAAAGGGAGGGATGGTAACATTCTCTGACTCTAGGGTTTGTTGACATTAATTATATACTAATGAATAATTGAACCAATTAAACATTCAGTATAAGGGGGTTTAATAGATTTATGGCACATTCATGCAGAAGATTATTTAGCCATTAAAACATCTGCAAAACATTCTTGAGAGCCAGGCAGTATTAAGTAAGCAAATTGTGTAAGGCACAGAATTACATGCATCATCTTTGGAAAATTGCTAGTGGGAAATACATTAAAATATTAGTTATCTTGTTTGCTGGCATAGTGAGTGATTTTCTTCAGTCAGTATGTGTTTTTATAATTGGAAGGAAAGAAAAAAAAACAGAAGCCCTACCATGGGGGAAGGAAGCCCTACCTCTTCTGAAGCTGGCATCCTTGGCTCGGTGTGCCAGATTGCTTCAAAGATACCTGAACTTGTTTCTGAGCAGAGTAACTAAAGGACACGGGTGTAGGCCCTTTGCAAACATTCACTTACATTGCCGTCATATTATAGTGTGTGTAACCTGAAGAGGCCTGTGTGATGGGGAGGGGTGGGGGCAGCGACTTGGGTGAGTCAGGAACTGAGGGTGACTCTTGGATAAGAGCCCGGGGAGGGGCCGGCCAGGGGAAAAAAAAAAAGAGTCCTCGCTGTGAGTCTCCACCAGGGGGCAGCAGCTCGCCGTGTCTTTCTTCGGGCAGATCCTGGGCCCCACCCTCCACGTGCCAAGCATATTTAGGCTGGGGGTGGGGGGATACGGGAATGCCCTGGGCGCCTTTCATACCCCCCAGCTCTCCTCCCTTGGAAGTTGATACACGTCTGCCAATCCAGTGACCCTGCCTTTAAAGCAGTATATTTGAGTGGAAATGCCCTTAGTTTCTCTTAGCATGGCAACGTTGCCGCAGTAGGACCTTCTCCACCTTGATCTCCTTGCTTTCTTTCCTTCATTTAGTACCTTTGTGTTGGATGAATTTAAGCGCAAGTACTCCAACGAGGACACACTCTCCGTGGCGCTGCCGTACTTTTGGGAGCACTTTGATAAAGACGGCTGGTCCCTGTGGTACTCTGAGTACCGCTTCCCTGAAGAGCTCACCCAGACCTTCATGAGCTGCAACCTCATCACTGGTGAGCAGAGGGTAGCTCTGGGAAGAGGAAGGGAGGAGACAAGGTAGTGGGTGACATGATTTCAAAGGCTGAATGTTCTTCCTTGCCCTTCAGGAATGTTCCAGCGATTGGACAAACTGAGGAAGAATGCCTTTGCCAGTGTCATTCTGTTTGGAACCAACAATAGCAGCTCCATTTCCGGAGTCTGGGTCTTCCGAGGCCAGGAGCTTGCCTTTCCGGTGAGGAAGGTGCAGGGGAGGGGTCTTGTCTCTTTAGGGCGGGGCGAGGGTTTGGGAAGTGCACTCGTATTCCTGAGCCGGTGGGCATTCCGGAGAGTTCAAGGAATGTGTCCACGAAGGAGCTGTCATGTTCGCAGGAGTCCTGGGGTCTGATGACGGGTGTCTGAGCTGGAAATAGCAGGTGTGGGGCAGCGGCCAATAGCCTGACCACATGCTTCTACCTGGCTTTTCCTCCCCAGCTGAGTCCAGATTGGCAGGTGGACTATGAGTCATACACATGGCGGAAACTGGATCCCAGCAGCGAGGAGACCCAGACACTGGTTCGAGAATACTTTTCCTGGGATGGGGCCTTCCAGCATGTGGGCAAAGCCTTCAATCAGGGCAAGATCTTCAAGTGAACATCTCCTGCCATCGCCTAGCTGCCTGCACCTGCCCTTCAGGGAGAATGGGGGTCATTAAAGGAAACTGAACATCGAACCCTCTCCTGCCCTGCCTCCTTTGTGGGTGATGGCTTCTTCAAAGGGGAGTAGATATGTTGAAGCAGGGTGTTGTGTATACCTGCAGGACCTCCCTGTGTAGGAGAGAAGTCAGAACAGCAAAAAGAGAGGCCTCTCCTCAGTTTTGATTTTTTTTTTTTTTTTTTAATTGCCTTGCCTCTCCTGTGATGACCATCTTCTAGCCTAGCTGGGAGAGATTGGATGTAGTTAGGAGGTGGTGACACGGGGCTTTTGCAACTACCTAACTCCAGACCTTCCCGCGTGAAGGGGGAGAATACCTGCCGATGGGGTGAGAGCACAGCATGCAGAGCGACTTAACACTACTTCCCGCAACTGCCCTGTGAGGTGGGGCAGCAGCCGTATCCCAAGAGTCAATAGTTTCAACACTTCAGACAAACAGCGAGAAGAGACTCCTTGGAACAGATACTGGCCTGTGGCCCCTGACCTGGCTGCGGATCATCTCTGGGGTATCCCTACTTTCTAACAAGGAAGTGGGGTTCAGAGATTTAAGCAACTTGCCTGTGATCACACATCTTAGGTGGTGGAGACAGGGTTTTGAACCCAGTGGGTGTCCCTGGAGCCTGTACCCTAAAAACGCCCTAGCGCTTCCTGCAATGTAGAGCAGTCATAAATGTCTTTTAACAACCCTGCTCAGACCAGTGGTTGCTATTTTTTCTCCTTTGAGCTTAATTTTTTGTCACACCCTTTTCAGGGATAACTTGCCCCTACTCTGATTGTCTTTTCTGTGTCTTCTGAAGAGCATTAAGGATCTCTCTGTAAATTTAACAGCTCAGGTGAAGTTGGAAACCTGGTTTGATTCACATTTTGAGGCTTTGGTCTCCAGGTTGTGGTTTTCTGAGTGGTTATTTTTTCCCATCCCTTAAGTCCAAGCACAAAGCAAGGGCAGGGGGTCTTGGCTTGGGAGGGGAAGAAGGTAATTAACCTTTCCCAGTACAGGTGGGGGCTGCTAGCTTTTGAGGGAGTAGGACTGTAATCTCGCTGGTGCCTTAACTGCAGTTGGGGTTCTGTGAACAAGTGCGCAGGGGAGAGTGGCGGTTTGGAATCCAGTTGGGTGAGGATGGGTTGATTCTTGCGCAGAATTTGCACCTTGGTAGTTGTGAGTTGGTTCCAGACTTGCCACCTGTCTTGCTTCTGAGCATTCTGGGCTCCTGGAGGATAGGAGCTAGAAGTGCTAGGTGCTGGCCAGGGTGTGCCCTGAGCTGGTTGCCTGCGCCTCACAGAACCAGTCAGACTCCCCTTCCGGGTTCCATTTCCCTCCACACCCTCTGCTCCTTGGCTTGTGTAATTTCCACGACCTTCCTGGTATCCTTAATCTTCCCAGGACCTGAAGATGGAGGCAGGAGATTGAGCTGTGCAAGGAGGTTTGCAGGGTTAGGCCCGAGAGGCCCGGGGAAAAGGGGGCGGCTTGGGCAGCGGCGGGCCTGGCAGCCCACGTGCATGGGGGGCGGTTCTGGCCTGTGGGGGGGGCTGGACCGCCTCCTAGCCTCCCTCAGACTGCAGGCAGAGTGACTCATCCACACGTCCTTCTTCTTGTGCCTGTAGCTCTGGCGGTTGGTGCCGAGGAGTGTGGCCAGGTTGGTTGAGGCCAGGCCTGCGCTTGGGGGAGGGCCAGGACCCACAAGCAGGAGGTGGGGTGGGAGGCCCAGAGGAGAGGGGGTTGTGTGGCCTCAGGAAGGTTTGCTGTTGGCCTCCAAAGGGTGGTGGTGGGGGCTCTACCCTGCCGGGGTGGGCAGGAAAGAGATTAATATCAGGAGATTCTAGGGCAGATGTGGGGCGGGGAAAGGGGGAGTACAGCTGTAGTTAGGTCGGTCCCCGCCCTGCCCCGGGGAGCCCTGAGTCACCACCGCACCGCCTGAGGACTCGGGATCTCTCCAGGATCCCACCGGGTGCCCGCCCCGCCCTCCGTGCTGCGCTAGAGCCCCGCCCCCCGCTCCTCCCAGTGCGGGGTGGGGGCGCTCGGCCCCGCCCGGCTCGCTAGCCACAGCCAGTGAGCCTGCGCCGTGGGGACGTCTCCCGTGGTGGGGTCGTTTTCCAGACGTGCCGGGGAGGCTCACCGTGCAGCTGGCGTCCCCGCGCCCACGGTGCTGCTCAGGCCGGCAGGGGCTGGGGTCGCGGGGCGGAAAGGGAAGGGGCCGCTGCGAGTGGGTGGAGAGCTGAGGACAGGGCAGGATCTTGGAGAAATGGGATAGGATGGGGGGAGGAGGAGGAGATTTCACCCACTTACGGAGCCAAATCTCAGAGCCTCCAGAAAGGGAGGGTGAGAAACTGGAGAGGGGGCCGGGGCTCAGACGTGCGTTTGACTGCAGATACAATCTACAGTGGCTGGAGTGTGAATGGGAGGCTGAGACTTGGTTTAGCTCGTAGATAAACCAGTTATAAACTGGTTATAAGCGGCTGTTTATTTTAGCTTTGTTGGCGTTTCTGCTTAAGTCACTTATTAAAAAGTCAAAAGCCTTTAAAGTTCTTCCAAGAAACACCTAGGTTGTCTTTTCTTCATGTCCTGGTTGGAGCTGGACATCTGCTGCTCACACTGGGTCAGTCCCATCCATCCCACCAGCTGCCCACATGCCCCAAATGTGCCACTTCCCCTTTTGAAGGGTGGGGGAAGGGTCTAGAATGTTGAAGGGAGAGGAGTGAAGCGCTTTGAAGACTCCACCCAGTCATTTCTGAAATTAATACCGTGATTTTCATGGCAACCTTTCATGGCATGTCCTCAGAACCCGAACTTTCCCTCCACACATCAGGTGGGTGTTCCTGGGTGACTGTGGCTTACCTGGCTCACCCCATCAGTGGTACCTGCAGGACACTGTAACTTCCCCAACTTGCTTTGGTCCTCTATGTTTTTTGGTTTTTAGGTTTTTAAAATAAATTTATTTTTGGCTGCATTGGGTCTTCGCTGCTGTGCACAGGCTTACTCTAGTTGCGGCAAGGGGGCTACTCTTTGTTGCGGTGCGCGTGCCTCTCATTGCAGTGGCTTCTCTTGTTGCGAAGCACGGGCTCTAGGTGCGTGGGCTTCAGTAGCTGTGGCGAATGGGCTCAGTAGTTGTGGCTCGTGGGCTCTAGAGCGCAGGCTCAGGAGCTGTGGCGCACGGGCTTCGTTCCTCCGCGGCATGTGGGATCTTCCCGGACCAGGGCTGGAACCCGTGTCCCCTGCATTGGCAGGCGGATTCTTAACCACTGTACCAGCAGGGAAGTCCCCTCTCTGTATGTTTGAATGTAATTCTGGGGCACCCACCTTATTTATTCTTCCCCTAATGCTATGGAGCTAAAATATTGGTGCTCCAGAAAGGTTAAGAGAAACTATGCCACCTGCTCTTGTCTGTTTGCTCTAATCAGGCTGGCATGGCTCCCAGAGAAGGCTGTTGTTTTACTCCAGTGGAATGACTGGGGTGTCCCAGTGCCTCAGCACGCAAGGGGTGGGTGGAGTGGGGGTAATGGCGGTTGCTGGGGAGTAGCTCTGTATTCATTTGAATCTCTTGTAAGAGAGAGAATGCCTTGGGCAGGTGGGGCTGGTTCAGTGGCAAAGGTATCCTTGGTGACCCTGGATCTCTACATGTTCCTGGATTTTTTTCATTCTTGTAGCCCTCTCCCCTCATGTGGCCGCCCCCTTTTGTTTTGCTGATTTCCTCAGGATTCCAAAGGGAGCCTGTTGACCTTACTTTGTTTTACACGATGGGCAGCAGGCCTTGCGCTGAGCGGGAGCTGGATGGTCATTAAGGGTTTGGGGCTATTTCTGATCAGATCTCCCATGGAATGTGCCTCCCTCTACTTCCAGCTGCCCCCTCCCCTCCGCAGCAGGAACAGCTGTCATGTGAGGGCCTCTCCCGCTGGCTCAGCCCTTTTGCAATCGTTTGGCTGGCTCTGCCTGGATGGGGGTGGATAGTGAGGATGGGCAGAGCCAAGGGGTAAACGAGGGGACACGGCAGGGCAGGGGAGCCATTGGAGGGTAGGGAGGGCTACGGAGTTGAGGGCAGAGGGGTTGCCAAGGCCAGGCAGGAGGAGTGGAAGCTAGACCAGGGAGGTTAGGGTGCTCATCGAAAGACGTGGGGCCCACACTGGGATCGGAAGCTTTCTAGGTGTAAGGGAGAGTTGGTTATAGCGGGACCCTGGCCAGTCATTCTCCAGGGAGATCTGCATTTCCCCTGATTCACAGGAGAGCCACGGGGTGCTTTCCTGCCCATTGGCCTGTATTCAGGACCTGAGTCACCGAGTTGCCTAGAGTGTTGGCTGTCCTATAGTGGCGGTTCCTGTGCGGTTCCTGTGCCTGTACCCCATCCACTCCTACTGTTAGGACAGGGGTTAGCAAACACGCCCCTTTTATCCCGCTGTCTTCAATAGCAACTTTCCATCTCTTTGACTCAGTCTTACAGAATGTACCTCGGGGAGACCACAGCAAGTAGTCCCTTTCTTTTACCCAAGAGAAAACTAGAGCCCAGAGAGGGGAAGTGACTCATCAAGGGTGCATGCTTCTCTTTCCACAGTTCTTGCAGCCGCTCACCGAGTCGCTTTTGCTCCTAAGAAGAGGAGGAGGACGCATCCCTCAAAAGCTATGGACAGGGGCTTCCCTGGTGGCGCAGTGGTTAAGAATCTGCCTGCCAGTGCAGGGGACACGGGTTCGATCCCTGGTCTGGGAAGATCCCACATGTCACAAGCGACTAAGCCGGTGCGCCACAACTCCTGAGCCTGCGCTCTAGAGCCCATGAGCCACAACTACTGAGCCCATGAGCCACAACTACTGAAGCCTGTGCTCCTAGAGCCCATGTTCCACAACAAGAGAAGCCCACACACCGCACCAGAGTAGCTCCCGCTCGCCGCAACTATAGAAAGCCCGCGGGCAGCAACAAAGACCCAATGCAGCCAAAAAGTAAATACAATTTTAAAAATTAAAAAAGAAAAAAAGCTGTGGACAAAGTACAGTAGTTTTGGAAGCGAGGAGAGGGTTGTATCTAAGGCTGCCAGCAGCTCGAGTAGGCAGCCCTGACCCGGGAAAGGATTATGGAAGTGGAGCAGGTCCTGGGGCAGGGGCAGGCCCAGCAATCCAAGTCCCGGGGCGGGCAGAGGGCACAGGGTGTAGCAGAGGCGGGACTTCGAGTGACAGGAACCTCAACTATGTGGTGACTCAGGCTCTGGGCAGCCTAGGCCCTTCCTTCCCTGCTCAGCCTGCTTCTCCTTAAACTGGACTTGAGAAGTATGGGCACAGGAGGGAGAGAAACCCTGGGCTGGTCTTCCCTTCCCTGGGGAACTGAGGGAAAAGCAGAGGAATTTGGAAAGGATGGCAGAAAGGCAGATCCCAAAAAAGGAGAGAGGAGGCTGGTGTTCCCCTCTCCCAGCCCCTCCCTCCCTGCTGCCCGCTCCCTGCTGCGGAGGGGAGCTGCCTGGGGCGTTGGCTGCTCTGTCCATTCCAGCTCCCTCCCTCGGCTCCTGTTTACAAGTCCATCCGCCCAGTCCCTGGCTCAGCTCTGGGCTCTTTTTTTCTCTCTCTCCCTCCCTCCCTGTACAGCCTCATTCAGTCCTGTTTTGCCACTTCTTTTCCTTAATCTTGGGTCTCCATTTCCCATTGTCTTTTTGCTCCCCCAGCATCCCGGCACCCACAGCTCAGGTGCCTCTCGGCCATCTCTCTCTGCCGCTGGGGATCCAGCTGTCTTGATGTGGCCGCCTGCCCCACTCTCCCTGCTCACATCTGTTCCCCGTCTCTTGCCTAGACAGCCTTTCTTTGCCTTCTTACATCCCAGAGTCTCTACTCAGGGCCCTGTGTCTCATCTCTTGTTCTCTAATCAGCTTTAACTTGGGTTCTGCTTGGGCCTGAAGATTTCAGTTAGGACTGAGTATAATGGGAGGGTTTCCGGTATCCTAGCTGTCTGATCTGCGTAATTCAGGAACTCCTTATTTGAAGCCTGAGGTTTAACACAGGCTGGGATTTGAATTGAGCTGGAGAAGGATGGTTTGACTTGGCTTCCTATTTTGGGTTTGGGTTAGGAGTTTGGGGTTTGAGAATTGCTTAGAAAATGATGTTTGGGTCCCAGAATCGCCCAATAATTTTGCTGTTCCACTAGGGAAGATGATAGATTAGAATCAATGACAGTGAATGGAGAAGGACCTGGTGCTTGGCAGGGATGCTCATCTCTGGGCTGGTGTGGGTATGGGGTAGAGGTGGGGTCTGGGAGATCCCAGATGGCTCGAAGAAGGGGTAACAGTAATTTCTGTGCTTCTAAGGCTGACATGCCAAAGGGCCCTCATCCGGGGAAAAAGTCTGCTTTCAAAGAGACTGCAAGCAGACTGCACACTTCGCTTCCTTTCTGGGATCAGAGTTTAAAAGCCATGATGACTCTTTGAGCAGTTGGCTTCTTTTCTTCCTCCTAACACACTGATTTCAGAGAAGGGGACTGTGGAGAGAAGGGAGGGGAAGGGGAATCCCCTGGCATGGGGCCTGCCCACGGAGCTCCCCTTTGTGGTTGCTATGGAAACAGGCATAATAAGAACAAAACAGAGGCACGTTGCCTGGCAACAAAGGAGCCCAGGGTTCATCACACACATACTACATACATATCAGGGAACCCCCAGGGAGGGCGTGACACTTCTGGGGAAGCTAGGGTATCCCAGTGATGAGGAGTCCTAGAGCTTACCTAGCTTTTCCAGTGAGTCTGGAGGACTGGTGTGGGATGCTTCTGAAGGATGGTGTAGTGGCAGGGGAGGGCTCACGTCCTCTCAGATCCCTGGGTAGCCCTTATTTTGACAGGAAAGTCTGAAGCAAAGGTTTTCTTTGCGATGTTGGAGCCAACTGAGGGGACTCATAACTAAAAAATAGTGTGTCTGTGTGGGAGGAAGTAAGGTAGGGGTGTAAAAGATATGTAAGAAAAGATAATGTCCAGTTTTTCCAAAGCATAGGACTCAGAGTACAAGGTAAGGTGGCATCAGAGGATAGATCCTTCTGGACTGAGCGCCTTGAGGGCAGGGATTCCATCTTGCCAAGTACTCCATTACCTGCACAAGCACCACCAGCACCACCACCCCCAGCGGCCCCTGACCCAGTGCTGGACACAGTGAATGTTTGTGCAGCTGCATGAAAGACCTACACGTGGGGGAAGTGCTCCCTGAGGCTGAGAGCAAGGGGAAGCTGACTTCCCCTCATGGGAATCACGGGGTACAGGATGCTGTTGTATAAAGAACAAGGGCTTTGGGGCCATTTATACCTGTAGTTCATTCACTCATTCACACATTTAACCAAGTGTTCTGGAGTGATTGCTTGGTGCTAACTACTGCTCTAGGCGTGGCGTATACAGCAGAGAACAAAGAATTCCTGCCCTCGTGGAGCTTAGATGCTGGTGGGAGCTTTGACTCCTGTTTCTGAGGGTTGTGTGATTTTAGGTAAATCACTGCCCCTCTCTGAGACCCTTTCCTTCCTGCATGTGAGGATTAAATGAGCTGACACGTCAAGTGCCTGCAGCAGTGTCAGGCACAATCCCCACTGAGGTAGCTTCGGGGAGTGAAAGCTGGGGGCTACGGCAGTGGGCGGAAGGAACAGGGTTGGCAGAAATTTCTAAAAGTGTGTGTCTCCAGTTGCACCATTGCCACCTGTTGAAGATACTCCCTTCGCCTGGGCTGAGGAGGCTGACCTAGGAAACCCCAGCTTTGGTCTGGCAGGCACGATCATGGCTTTTTAGAGGGCAGGGTCTAGGTTACCGCTTATCTACCCTCCTAGCCTAGAATGCGGCAGGAGCCAGTCCCCAGGACCACCTCCCAGCAGGTATCCTGACCCTCCTACCGCTGAATGAAGTACCTGGACAGTAATCCCTGCTCTGCGGCTGCTCCCCGACCATCCTCTCCGCCTTTTTCTCTGTTGACCAAGAGGGTGGCCGGGACAAACAATGGAGCAGATAAGTTGGCTCTGAGCCCAGGACACTAGCCTCTGCTCTTTCACTCCTGGGGGGCTGATGGCGCCCAAGCTGAGGTGAGGGGACAATATCCACACCGTTCCCCACTCTTCCTTTCCTGCTCCAGCCACCTCCCTCCAAAATCCCATGGCCATCTCTCCAGAGCTATCTTTCTGAAAAACCTACCTGCAAATCAGCTCCCGTCTTAATATGCACTGGAAACCCTTGTACTTTCAAGGAGCCAAATGATTCATTTTGTAAAGTTAAAATCCTCCGGTAAACTGTTAACAGTGATTACTTTTGGGGAGAGGGACTGGGTGGGGGGGGAGATGTCTACTTTTTTTTTTTTTTTTGCGGTACGCAGGCCTCTCACTGTTGTGGCCTCTCCCGTTGCGGAGCACAGGCTCCGGACGCGCAGGCTCAGCGGCCATGGCTCACGGGCTCAGCGGCCATGGCTCACGGGCCCAGCCGCTCCGCGGCATGTGGGATCTTCCCGGACCGGGGCACGAACCCGTTTCCCCTGCATCGGCAGGCGGACTCTCAACCACTGCGCCACCAGGGAAGCCCGAGATGTCTACTTTTCTGTACTGACATTCTTCACCCTATGGAGGTATTGATTTTGTTTCAGAAACAGCAACAAGGATTATCTGACTTGTAGGATCACAGGCCACTTTGTCTGTATTCTTGGTTCATATTTAAAAACTGAGTAAATGTTATTTAAAATGAGATAAAATTTAAAAAGCCATTGGTATAGGAAATAATTAGCTCTTGGTCTCTATTTTTATTTTTTAAAGCATCCCAAAGTTGAAAAGTTTAGATTTTTTCTTTAAATAAAGTAGGTGCTGGGAAAGGGGTGCAGACCACAATGGAGGTGGAGGTGATTCTTCAGAAAGTCTGCGGTTTCTGATTGTGTGCTTGTGATATGGGTGGTGGAACCGACTCTGCTGCGGGTTTGAGTCACTGTGTGTGTGTGCGCGCGCGCGCGCGTGTGTGTGTGTGTGTGTGTGTGTGTGAGAGAGAGAGAGAGAGAGAGAGAGAATGAGAGAATGCTGGTGCCCAAGTCTGTGCTTTGCCTATGTGTCTGTGCATGTCTATGCTTGTCTGAATGTCTACACATGTGTCTCCACCTTTCTGTGTCCATTATCTGAGTGTCTGCCTGTCTGTGGCTCCTTTGGCTATCTCTTCCCTCCCCCATGCCTGTACCCTGTGCTGGTAACTGGACCTGGGACACAGCCCCCAGGGCTGGCAGCAGAGTTGGCTGCTGGGTATTTTTAGCCTGTAAACATGCTTGCCATTTCAGAGGACAGGGCCGCTGGTCTCAGCCCCAGCCCACTCATGATCATACAGCGAGGAGGGCGCTCCCTGCCGGGGCCAGGTCTTCTCAGGTCCCCAGCCTGGGGTCTCCCTTCTGCACGCAGCATTCCAGAAGGAAGGAAAACTGGCTTCGCGTGGGTAGTGGGTGGCCATCCAGGAAGGAGGATAAGAGAACTCACGGGGTAGAAGCAAATGAGGGTGTAGGCAGAAGGCCCCTGCACCCCGTCATTAAGCATTTAATAAAATCTCCGTGTAGTTAGAAGTGCCTGTGGGAAATGGCTTAAATTTGGAAACTCTGCGTCCGGCCAGTGGGGTGGTGGAGGGAAGGGGTCGGAGAAGAAATAGGTAGGAAGAGAAAAGCGGGGGGCAGGGAGGTAGACAGCGGGCTCTGCTCCTCCAAGGGGTGCAGGCCTGACTCCGGTGTCGCTGCAGCGGCCGGAGCAGCAGGGTGGCACGGGGGGCACTGGTGACCCTGACTCCAGCAGGTGGGGCGAGCGTCTCCAGGCTGGTTCTGTGGGGGGAGGGCCCCCAGAAAGAGGGAAGGTGAGAAATGCGCGCGGCTGCGTGGAGCCTGGGAACCGAGTGAGGAGCCTGGGGCCGAGGATTTGAAGGGTAGCTGCCCGTGTTGAGAGAAAACTCAAAGGTCCGCGTCAGGCTGGCGGTCGCGGCTGAATCACCCAAGTCCCCCAGCCGCAGCCTGAACCCCTTGGTCCTTCCTGAAAAATGGGCTGATTCGCAGTTCCAGCTGTGAGGATGAACCTCAGGGAGCTTCGAGGAGTTTCTTGCCGAAGAAGCCACATAGCGCATCCTTTGGGGGTAGATCCAGGCCCGGGCCAGGACGGGGGGCAGTGGATGGGGGGAGGGGAAGGCAGCACCTCGGACGTGCGGCGTCCCCGGGTCCCCGCGGCCCCCAGTGCCCTCCCAACAGCGCGTTCCCTGGTGCCTCCAGGGTTGGCCCCGCTCACCAGTCCCAGCCCCGCTTCGGCCTCGCCCGGCCCCGCCCTCTCCCCACCGCTCAGGGCAGACCCGCCCGCCCGCCCCAGCCGGAGTTACAAGAGCCGCCTCCGCGCACGGGGGCCGGGCCACTCGGAGCAGCTCCGCCGCGGGGACTGCACCGCCCGCCCTGCCGGACCCGCCCCGACCGGGGCTCGCCGCCCGCAGCAGCCGCAGCACCGCGACCTCGGGCCCTGCGCTCGCTATGGCTGTGCCCTGGGGCTGAGCGCGCAGGTAGGGGCGCCGGGCGCACCTCGGCGCAATCGGGGAACGGGACTCCGGGAACGCGCGAGGGGAGGTGGGTGGCAGGGCTTGGGCGAGGCGCCTTGGGCGGGTGTCACTGGGAAGATTCAGTTCGGCGCAAGGTGGGCAGCCCCGGGCCGCACGGGGAGGCGACGCGTCGCGTCCTGGGAGCCGAGCTCTGCCTCCGGAGTTGGGTCGCTGGTAGGGGCGCAAGTTGGGCAAAGTTGGAAAATCGCTCCGAGACGCGGTTTGCTCCAGTCTGTCTTTCTCTCGAGGGCTGGCTGTGGTCCCTGCTGCACGGCCGGGCGCCCGTTCTTGGCCTGGTGGCCCCTGTCCCACCCCCTCCTTCTCCGTGGGGCGGTGGCTGAGCGCGCTGCTTCGTTCCTATTCCATGTTTACTGGAGAAGTTTCCGAGATCGCGGCGCGGCCCCTCGGCCCCGCCCGGCGCCCCAGCGGCCCCGCGCCGCGCACCCCCTCCGCCGTCCCTCCCCGCGCCCCACACCTCCGCCCCTGACTTCGCGTCCCGGGTCCTCCCGGCCCCACCCAGTTCTGCACCACCAGCCTCTCCTTTTCTTGCTCCGAGCGGCCCCTCAGCCTCCCTCCAGCTGCCCCGCCCTAGTCTTGCCCCTCTGTGTTCCCAGCTCCAGAAAACTCCCTTCTTCCGCTGGGGTCGCTGAGCCTAGGAGTTTGCAGCTCGCCCGGCAGCGGGACGGGTGGGAGTGGGGGTGGGGGACATAATTGGAGAGATGCCTGCGCTGGGGTGGGCGGGGAGGGGGGCTGTGCCGCGGCATAGCCCTCGGGACCGCCCCTTCCCCTTCCGAAGCGGCGCTCTCTCCCCAACCCCACTCCCAAACCCGGCCGGGTGGGACGGCCCCCGCCCCAGCGCCTGGCTCGGCGCCAGCAGCCTGAGGAATGTGGTGGTTGGAGCCGGTGACTAATTCAAACCAGAACTCGGGGAGGAGTGGTGAGGGGCAAAGGGGAGGGCGGCGAAGGGGCTGGTTAGGGAGGCGGGGGCAGGAGCCCGGCTGGCGTGGGAGGAGGGCTCAGCTGCCCTCCCTGGCTGGAGCCCTCCTCTCCAGAGACGCGCTCCTGGAGAGGCGGCTGGGGGGCGAGGTCCTGCCGTGGAGTTGGAAAGGCACTGGGCTTAGGGTGTGTTCAGAGAACTGTGTTATGTAAGGCTTTCCCATGCAGGGAGAGGGTGTGCAGTGTGCGAGGGCCGGCCCTCCGCTGGCGGGCTCGGCGCCCCCTGCAGTGCCAGGGCCTTGGGAGGCGGGGGCGCAGCCCTTTGGCGTCTCTGGCCACGAGGGACACGTGGGGTCTGAGCAGGGCTGACTGTGCCCCATGCGTGGGAGGGGAGCCGAATGGGCAGATGGGGCATCTCACGGCACTAGCTGGGCCCCAGCACCACGTGGGGACAGCTCTGGCGCCTCTGCACGTTGTGGCCACGGAGAATTGTGTGCCTCGTGTGTGTGCCTTTCACAGGGCGTGGCTGCCACCGAGGAGGAGGTGAGGTGCCCCCAGGGAGCCTGCCGCTGGGTGCCCTGCTCTGTGGAGTGGATTTGTGGAAAGGCAAAGTGGGATCTTCCCATGGCAGTGAGGTCCTTAGAGAATGACCTGGGCTTTCGGGAGGAAAAGGGACCCAGATATTTACCTCTGGGTCCCCAGCACTGTGCTGGGCTGCCAATAATTGGTTTTGAAACAGTTTATTAGAATCCAGCCTCTGACTGCAGGGGTCGCATGCCCTGTGCACAGCCTAGCACAGGATAGGGATTGGGTTGATTCTGTGGGACACAGTGACGCATTGGAGGGTTGCGGTGACAGGTGACGGTGAGGGATTTCAGGGAAAGGAGGGAAGGACTGAAGATGCCTTGGAAGGCATTTTAGGGCCTCCTCACCTGTAATGGGTCTAAATTCAGGGAGTAGATTCTGCTTTCATTCCGCCCCTCTTCCCCTGCCCCCCATGAGGGAAATCTGTGGGGCAGGGTGTGGCTCTCACTTCCTTTCCGAGGCTGAGCGGGGCAGCTGCCTTCACCTTGGCACCCAGGGGTGATGGGTTGGGCCAGCACTTGGTTGGTGTGTGTGCAGAGTGGGGAGTAGAAGGGAGCCCCAGGCTGAGGGGGTACCTCCTTGCTCTGAGCTGGGAGCTGTGGGATGAGGTAGCGGGGAGAGGACCTGGGACCATGAGAGCTGGGCTAGCAGAAGTCAAAGGGTCTGGAGTATTGGCAATGCGGATTGGAGGGTGCCTGAGCCCCTCTGCAAAGCCCTGTCTTTAAAGGTTATATGCAGGGACATTGTTCAGAGAACCAGGACACAGAGGGAGCCACAGAAGTCATGTGGGGCTTAGAGCTGCAGCTGTGGGCCCACAGCAGTGAGTCAGGGGTCCTGGTTTGGGCAACTTCTTGCAGAGCTAACCTCACAGAGCTGAGAACTTGTACCAGCCAGACTTGGTTGAAGGGCATGCGTCTACAGGTCCAGGGCTCAAAGTGGGACCCAATAGAGTAAACCATGGGGGACTTGTGGAAGGAGAAAGCCAGAATCAGCCAAGGGCAGGGTATGGGCCGGGGGTCCCCAGGGTCACCCGAGTCCCAGGAAGGCCGTGGGTGGAGGTGCTCGGGCACTGCTGGGCTGGATTCTTAGGCTCACTCGGAATTGGCTGGCTGGCCCTGGCAGAGCACGCCACCCAGAGCCTGAGGAGCTTGTTTGAGGGGTTGGGGCAAAGCTGTGGGAGTGGAGGAGTGTGTGGGACTCTGGGGTGTGGCTGTCACTTTCTTCAGAACCTGGGAACCACTGGGGGACGGACAGAGAGGCAGACTGGGAGAGCTAGTCTGACTCCTGCTGGGAACTCTCCCATGCCGGCTCCGTCCTCCCCACCACACCTGGAAGCCCCAAGCTTCTCTCCCTGGAGCTGGGCTGATCAGGTACGTGTGCACACGGGGAAAGGAGGTGGCCCCTGGAGAGCGGTGAGAATGGGACGTTTCAGCTGGTGGGTGTCTGGGGCCTTCTGTTCTCCCTCTGACCCCCATGGGCTTTATCCAGGCTCCTAGGGAGCTGCCATTTCCCTGGGCGGCGACCATCCCGCTGGGCTCCCTGGCCTTCCTGAGAACAAGCGGTTTCCTCCAGGCCTGGGCGAGCCGGAGGAGTTGTGAGGACCACGCCGGGGGGAGGGGGCACAGCGGGCTCAGCAGGAACGTGTGTTTTGATTGAGCCCCTCTTCCTCCCTGCTGGCCTCAGTCCACATCTGGGGGCCTGGGCTGTTGTACTGGAGGTCTTGGGTCCGGGGTCCCTGTTTCACTGTGGCCTTGAGTCCCTGTGACCGCTAGTGTCACAGCAGAGAGATACGTGTTATTACCTATGAGAGGGTGTCTCTGGCTGTGCTCACTGGTCCTGGATGTGTCACCTCTGCTTGCGTCTGGGGTTTATAGAGCAGGGGACAACAGTGGGACTCTGTCCCAGTGGTGGAGGTTTCATGGGGGCTTCAGGGGCTGTAGGTAAGGGCTCAAGTAAGTTTCTCCATCCTGGACAGGTTCCAGGCCCTGGAGTTTGTGTCCAGAGGCCCCAGGGAGGGTGAGCACAGCCGTGGGAGTGAGGCTGCGCCGATCCAGGCTGAGCGACGCGCCGCACAGGGCCGGTCAGGGAGGGGCATCCTGCCCGGTCCCCGGGGGCTGGAGCGGAGGTTCTAGGGAAGGGGAAGCGCCTGGTTTTGCGTCCTGGCCGGGCTGGGTGGGGGGGGGGTGGCTCTTTGGCAGCTGAGCCGAGTGGCCTGGCCCCGAGCCCCTGCACTAGCGTGACCCGACCTCTGGGCGGAGAGATCCGCCTTGGTCTTGTCCGCGGGCAGCTCCCAAACTGTAATCTACCCCCGGGGCGAGACCCGGTGAGACAGCGAGCTCTTCTTCACCCCTTGCCCCAGTCAGGAGGACCCCCCCATCCCCCAGCTGCTGTCTTAATCCCAGCCATCCAGGGTCAAGGCCCACTCTTCCCTGGCGAGGTGGCCAGGTGTGGGGACTGCCCGCTGGAGAATGGAAGCTGTCCCCAGTCCCTGCCAGAAGGAGAGGGGAGTCCGTCTTGGTCAGGGGAGGAAGAAGGAATCTCTCTCCCTGTTGGAAGCTTGAACTTGGAGCGCTGGGGCTGCGGGAGTGGGAGGGGCCAGGGGACAGAGGGTGGAGAAAGGTGGCTGGGCGGAGCCCTGAAAGCGGCTGGCTGGCTGGCTGGCTGGAGTGGGGGTGGGGGGCTGCTCTGGAAGTCGAGGGGCAGGAAACTCTAGTGTGATGGTGAGGGGCCAGGGGAAGGGGCTGACGTGGAGGAGAGGGCTGGAGTGATGAGGCTGGAAAAACTTGCTCCAAGTGGGAAGTGTGGGCGGGACCAGCAGCCCCGGTAGCCAGGGAGGAGCTAGGCGGGCGCACGCGCTAGAGGGAGGCACGGAATCTGGGCACCAGGTTAACAGGTAGAGGCTCCCTCCATGATGCGCAGGTCCTGGGGCCGCGCAGACAGGTGTCTGTGGTGAGCTGGGGGAGGCAGGGGCTGTGGGCCTGCTCTGGGCTGTGAGGAAGGGGGACTGAGGAGTGTGTCTGCGTGCCCGGGTTGTGTGTGCTTCCCTGTGTGTCTTTCTTTGATTGCTTCTCCAGTGCCCATGTCGCCTGTGTCTTGCAATATGTTCGTCAAATTCTCCCTGATGATTCGCCCTCCCCAACACACATACCCCATTCAAGTTGAAAGTGCCCCCTGGGGGTGTGCCGTCCAGAATCAGCTGACCTCAGAGTTGTTGGTTCCAGCGTAGACTCTGAATGGAACGCGGTGCTACTCCAGTTAGAATGGGGCAGGTTGTTTTCCAGACCAAGGTCTGGCGGCTGCCTATGTGGAGGTCCGTTTGGAGGCTTCGGCGCTGGAAGAGAGGCGCCCCTGTATTCCTCCTTGTTCCTCTGGACCTGGGATTTCCCAGTGAGTGGAAATGTTTGCCTTGCCCTGCGGGTGCCTGTCTCTAGAGTGGGTCTGGTGCCTGCCAAGCCCAGAAGGGGATGATTCTCTTGGTCTTCACCGGCTGGGGTCCAGAGAGTCTGCAGGTGAGCTGGGTTCCGGGTGGCTCAGGATCTCTGGCTCCTGGGAACACAGCGTTGATGAGCCTCAGAACCAAAAGGGCCCTCGGATCCTGGGCTCTGGGGTGCCTGGGACCCTGCCCATTCTGGGCTAGCTGTCCCCAAGCTGGGCCAGGACAAGGCTGGTGTGTGGGCAAGAAGCTGATGGCCACTCCCCCTTGCCCGTGTGCTGGTGCACCTTGACGGGCATCACTGCTTCCTGGGGTCTCTACCCGCGCCCCTACCCGAATCTCAGCCCCTCTCTTTCTGTGTGTTTCTGTCCCTCCGAGACATCCTCCTCCCACCACGTCTGCTCCCTCTGGATGAGCGTGGAGGCCTCTCCGCCTTCCTGTGGACGTGCCTCTCCAGCTCTCACTCTGCCCCCCTCCAGTATAGGTCTCTCGGTCTCTCCCTCCCGTGTATCTCCCTTGTGCATCTTTCTCTGTGGTTTCTCATCCTCTCTTGTGTGTTTATTTGTGCCTTTGTCGCTGTCCGTGGGTAGAGAGGCCTTGGAGTCAGAGAACCCCGGGCTTGTATTTCAACTCTGTCTCATACTCGGGCAAGTCATTTTACCTTGGGGCCTATTTCTGCACTCTAAAACCAGGATATTAATTCTTAACCACATAGGGTTGTTTGGGGAAGGAAGGGGACCCCTTGGTGTCCTGGGGCACCATAGGAGCTCCGCAAAGTTCTCTTTCTCTCCCCCTGGGGCGGGGCCGGGGGCGGGGCCGGGGCCGGGGTGGGGGTGGCGGTGGCGTTTTCTTTTAATGCGGAGCTTTCTCGTCCTTGTGACTGCCCGGGGAGTTCGTGAGCGTAGACGGCCTCTCCGGGCGTGTCTCTCTTTTCTCCGAATGTCTCAGCCCCTGGTCCTGGTTATAAGTGTTCACAGCTTTCCCGCTGGTGGGAGTCTGTGGCTCTGGTGTGAGTCACCTCATTGTTCCGAGCTTGGGGACTGCTTCCCCCTGGCCTGTGTGTACGGTGGCCCGGTTTGCTCGTGTGCTGGTGGAAGTTTCATTGCTGTCAGCGTCCTCCCCACCGTGGGTGGGTGTGCTTCCTTCTGCCTTGGAGTGTCACCTCCTGTGTCCCGCCTGTGCTGGGCATATGGCCAAACTTCTGTCCCTCTGCTGGGTGTCTTGACTCCGGGGTTGGTGCGTGGAGGCCTTGAGGCCCGTGGGCCTGACTCTCGGGTGTGTGTGTTTATCAGTTCCTGTCATCTTGACGCTGACGCTGGCTGCGAGGTTGTCTTCGGCTGCTGCAGCAGTTAGGCTGGGTCCCCTCCCTGGCTGTTTTCTTACTGGATCTTGGGCAGAAGGGGCTCTGTTTCCTGGGAGCAGTGGGAGAACATGTTCCTCTGGAGGTAACACCTGGCGGAGACCATCTTCCTGGGGCAAAGAGTCTGTTTCCTGGGCCTTGTCCCGGATTTGCCTGGGTGTTGCCCCCAGTCTGCAGAGGTGGCATGGGCACAGCCCTGCTGCTCTGCACATCCTCCTTTGTGGTTTTGAACTGTCAGGGCAGCTTCGCTCTTCTCTAGCCGCTTCTGGCCTGAATTACACTCTGTCCCTGCAGCCTCAGTTGCGTATCCTCTCTACCTTGAAGCTGGAGTGGCCTCACCAAATCACTCCTTTTTTGCCCTCCAGGCAGCCCTGTGTCTTAGAGGGTCTCCAGTCCAGCCCATCCCATCACGAAGGTTACTGTGAGCCAGTGTCGGGTGGACTGCGGGCAGGGAGCTAGCAGTCCTGGGTTCTAGGGCCCCAACACTCCGCCATTCTCAGGGCTCTGGACCTCGCTATCCCCATCTGTAAATAGCAGGTGGTGCTGTCCCACAGGACTTTGCAGCGGTAGAAATGTTCTGTACTTGCGCTTCTAATATGGTAGCCCTGCGTGGCTGTTGAGCTCTTGAAGTGCGGCTACTATAACCAATGGACTAAATGTTTAAGTTAAATTAACTTACATTTAAATAGCCACATGTGGCCTAAGGTTTCTTCCACTCCGAGGGCTTATGCCACTTGACTGAATGTGTGGAATTCCCCAAAGCTCCAGAGACCCTGCTTTGGGCAGCAGCAAGGTGGAGCCCCAGCCCCCCAGGTAGCTGGCTTCACCTGACTTGTGCGGGAGGAGAAGGAAGGCCCATCTGGGCTCGGTACGGGCCCCAGGGGTGGGCGAGATGGAGGGCTGGGACCCAAGTGCAGAAAATAGGCCCTTGCCACCGTGGCCTCGAATTCCCTATCAGCACCCCCGTGCCCGGCCAGGTCAGATGAAAGAGGAGGGGAGTCTTTCCTGGCTGTGCCAGGAGGTGAGGCCTGAGCCAGAGCAGGCGTGGTGGTTGGCAGCCCTGCCTGGCCGGGAAGCCAGCGGGTGCCCTGCCAGGGCCAACCTGCAGCCTTGGGTCCAGCGCCTCCTCTTCTCACGGACTGTGGCCCTTTCTCTGCTCACGATGGCCTCCTCGCTAGCCCCAGGGGTTGAGGCATGTGGTACATCCGTCCTGAGCCTCCCAGCTGTGCTTCCCTGGACTCCGGGCCTGGGGCTCTGTGCCGAGCAGCTGGCAGGGAAGCCCCCTGCCTCTCACCGGGCCCCAGCCCCTCTGGCACCCGGGGGTCTGGCCCGTGAAGCACTTGGTCGATCGGGTTTGAGGCGTGACCCTTGGCGTGTCTGGAGCTACTGCGGCCGCAGTGACTCACTGGGGAAGGAGGGAAGGTGGGGCTGAGACGTGGGCGAGGGTGAGCTGTCTGGCTTGCTGCCCCATCGCCGCCTGCTGGCTCAGCACCAGATGCTGGGCTGAAAAAAGGGGCCCTGCTCAAGGAGGAAGAGGGGCGTGCCAGTGCAGGCGGTGGCTTCGGGGATCTGAGAAGCCCTCGGGTGGAAGCCCTTTCCTTCCCTGCCCTGCCTGACTCCTTGTCTGCAGGGCTGGCTTCTCAGTGCTGGACGCGGGGGAAGGCACCATTTAAGCTCCAGCTTGCTGTTTCCCTATGGGTAGGGTCAGCGGGACTTCCAGTAGGAAGGAAGGAGGTGAGTTCCTCAACTCACACCTGTGCCAACTGGCTGCCGCTGGCCTCCTAGCCGGCACCTGTGCTGACGTAACTACCGCGTGAGCGAGTGCAGGTGGTTGGCGAACAGGGTGTCTGTGGCTGTCTTGACCCGTGTTGTGATCTGCCTGACACTGGAAGTCCTAAGTGCCTATGAATTTCCATGAATCCCGTCCTCAGAGGCAAACTCAGCACCTTCAAGACTCCATTTAGATTTCATTCCCCCAGAAGGCTCCCAAGCCTTCCGGAACATTCAGAGGCGAAATTGGTCATGCCCAGAGCACCTTGCTCATAACTTATATCCGGGACAGAAGCTAAGTCTTTTAACTCTCCATATCTGGCACGTGGAGTGCATTCAGTAAACGTTTGGAGGATGCATGAGTGAAGTGAGGTGATAGCCTGACGCAGTGTAGAGTTCAGTGCTGGGCTGAGCTGTGTCTGTCCCTTGCTAGACTTCTCGGCAGTGTCCTGTACAATGTTGGACATACAGGAGACGATCAGTATGCCTGTATTTATTGATTGGTTGGCTAATTTCTGGGTGTCAGCAGATTTAGGGCGGAGCTTTGGGCGAGGTTCTCCACGATTTAGAGCACCCCCCGCACGGTTTCACAGGCGTACTTCTGCGTGTCTGGAGGCTGGAGGCCTGCCTGGTGTCTTCCCCGGCGCCTCTGCAGCCGACAGTTCATCCCGTGGCTGGAGGGTGTCTTTGCTCCCTCAGTGCCCGCACCTATGGGGGCCTGGTTTCAGGGCCCAGCAGGTGTAGCCAGATGGGCCCTGACTCACCACATCCTTGAGGCAGCACAGCTGGACCACAGCCTCTTGGGCTTGAGCTGGTGCTGGGGGGCCTGGGGCTTCCATTGTTTGGCCTCTGCCTGTGGCAGGGCTCCTGGAGCTCGCAGCTGGCGAGCGTCCCCCTGGTTCTGAGGCCGGGGTTAGGGTGACCCGGAGTCACTCACTGTCGGCCACTGGGGGAGGGAGGGCACCACCAGCCCTGCTTGCAGGTTGCCAGTGGCCCCCAGTGCCGGAGAGTCTGAGGAGGGGTCTTGCACAGGTTAGAGCTGCAGGCCTGATATGGCATCGGAGGAAGAGTTACAGGCTCAGAGCCCGATCATAGCTGCTCTCTCACGGTGCACCCCCGGCCGGCTGGCCTCTCCGAATCTCAGTTTCCCCACCTGCACTATGGGGGCTGAAGCTGTTACAAGGGACCTAATGAGAATGGGGTTGTTGGGAGGCTCCGATGGGCCAGAGCTTTTCTCACATGCTTTCTCTTGCTCCTTCAGTCCTCATGGGAATTCTTTATCGTCTCCATTTTCTCAGATGAGGAAATGGAAGTTCAGAGAAGTTAAGTGACTTGGCCCGGGTCACACAGCCGGGAAGATGCAGAGCCAGGATTTGAATCTGAGTCTGGCCTCTTCCAAACCCCCTTCCTGTGATCCCAGGCTGCAGAGTCTTGTGTGAATGGAGCTGATGACAGTAGCGGGGTTGGGGATTTGGTTTGGCCCGGGGGGGGGGGGGGGGCAAAACAACCGGCCGTCTCTTGCACAGCAGCTGGTCGGGGTTTCGACAAGCCAAGTGCTGAGTGTGAGCCCGAATGTGACCTTCTCCCTAGGCTGTGTGACCGAGATTCCCAAGAGAGAGACACTCCGAGAAGAGGAGAGGAAGGAGGGGCGGGCTTCTGGCAAGGCATCCGCTCCTGAACCAAGTCCTGCCAAGGTCCGTAGGAGGGAGGGTGACGAGGGCGGTGGACGTGAGAGGATGGGGAGGGTAGAGACCCGGGAGGCACGTGCTATCGGGAGGCAGGGCCGGGGGGGACAGGACGAGGGGCCGGTTGCCTCCGCTGCGGCTGTGTCCACCGTCCACCTTGGGAGCCCGCCCACAGTGGAGGCAGGCACCTCGGAGACAGTGCCCCACGCCCAGGGGGATCCCTGGCTTCCCCATCCCCTCATGCCCCCACTGCCCCGTTTCCTTACCTCATCCAGATGGAGAAGGAGGAAGAGACGACCCGGGAGCTGCTGCTGCCCAACTGGCAGGGCAGCGGCTCCCACGGGCTGACCATCACCCAGAGGGACGATGGCGTCTTTGTGCAGGAGGTGATGCAGAACTCCCCTGCGGCCCGCACTGGGGTGGTCAAGGAGGGTGAGTTACCTCGGGGTGCGGGCTGCTGCTGGGGCGGGGGGGGGGGAGGGTGCTGGAGGGAAAGGCAGGGGCAGCACAAGTGGGTGGGTGGTTGTGGAGGGCTGGGTCCCAGTGGCATCGAGATGGCCGGTACCTAAGCCCTGCCCTCCCCTGCCCGCTCTCTATCCTCGGTTCCCTCACAGTCCTCGCGGGAGGTGGTCCTGAGGACTGGTGGACGCGCCGTCCTCTGTTCCGACTCCACCACCCATGAGCTCTGCCACTTTGGGCAAATTAGATGGCCTCTCTGCCTCAGTTTCCTCATCTCTACAATGGGTGTTACCACACGTGCACGTCAGTCTGAGGGCCCGGCACAGAGTGGTTGTGTGTTGTTTCCCCGAGACCCTGGGTGGTCTTACCCGCTTCCCGCTCCTCCCTGCTCAGGGGACCAGATCGTGGGTGCTACCATCTACTTTGACAACCTGCAGTCCGGAGAGGTGGCCCAGCTGCTGAGCACCATGGGGCACCACGCCGTGGGCCTGAAGCTGCATCGCAAGGGGGACCGTTCCCCTGAGCCCGGCCAGACCCGGACCTACGATGTCTTCAGCTCCCACAGCCCTGACGTGGTTCTGGTGAGTGCCTGGCCGGCTGGCCGTGCCCTTAGCTCCCCCGACCACGCCGACGGGCTGGTCCCCCTTCCTGAGCCTCTGTCCGCCCGCTGGGCAGCTTGTCCTTCCTGGCTTCTCTCCTGCTCTCACCCTCTGCTCTCTGTAGAGCCAGCCTGTTTCTCCTTTTCACGTGTGGCTGCCGCTAAAAGTCTTCTGTCAGTCTCTTCCGAGGGTCCCCGCCTGGGGACCCACTCGTTGGTCTATTCCTCGGTGCCAGGAGGAAGTTGGCTGCTTTGCAGGCATCTTTGAAATGATTTCACAGGTGCCCAGTTCTGCCTCACAGACATCATTTTTCTACTTCCAGAGGCCTGGACTCATCTGTGAGTCAGAGGCTGGGCAGCAGAGTGCCTGAGGGACAGTTCTCTGCTGCTTCTGATGGCTTGTTTATTTAACAAATAATGAGTCCTCAAAGTGGAAATGTTAACCCTGGCACAACCAGGCTCAACAAATGCTTTCCGAAGGGTCCCTGGGAGGATTCCCCTGCAGATTAAACACACAAGCCAGGCAGGTGAGAGGCGAGAGGTGAGAGCTGAAGGTCCAGTCAACACGGAGCTAGTCACCGGGAGGCGTCCCTGAGACCTGCTGGGCCGATTCGAATCTAGAATTGATTGTAGATCCTTCTCCCAGACGCCACTGTCCAGGAGTCTACCCGTCCCCACTCCCCAGGGCTTTTGCTTACCAGAGATTCCCCAAGTAATTTCTGTTCTCCTCCTGTGGTGTGGCCGTCAGCCCCTCTCTTCAGTCCCCTGTGCTGTGTCCCAGGAGGCTCCGTGGGCCTCCCTTACAGTCCCGGCTTCTTTGGGAAACAGGCAACCATGCTGTGGGCTGGGCTGCGGCCAGGCGGCTGTCACTCACGCAGACGCTGCTGCAACCTGTGGGGGGCGTGTGTTTCTGCAGAGCGGGGATGACGAGGAGTACCAGCGCATCTACACCACGAAGATCAAGCCTCGGCTGAAGCCGGAGGATGGAGTGGAAGGGGAGCCTGGGGAGACCCAGAGCCGCACCATCACGGTGACCAGGAGGGTCACAGCCTACACTGTGGACGTGACAAGCCGCGAAGGCGCCAAGGACATCGACATCAGCAGCCCTGAGTTCAAGATCAAGATTCCACGGCACGAACTGACTGAAATCTCCACCGTGGATGTGGACACCCAGCCTGGGAAGACAGTGATCAGACTGCCCTCGGGCTCGGGGGCACTGTCCCCCACCACAGGCTCCACTGTGGACATCCAAGCAGGGTCCATTTCCACTTCAGGACCAGAGCTCCAAGGTGCTGGCCACTCGAAGGTCCAGGTCACCGGGCCTGGGATAAAGGTGGGAAGCCCGGGTGTCAGTGTCAGTGCAAAGGGCTTGGACTTAGGTAGCAAAGGAGGGGTCCAAGTCCCAGGGGTGGACGTTCTGTCTTCTCTTGGGGGTGGGGCAGCAGAGTGGCAGGGCCCAGCTCTTGAGAGTGGCAGTGATGGGAAAATTAAATTTCCCTCCATGAAGCTCGCAAAATTTGGTGTCTCAACAGGGCTTGAGGGTCAGGCCCCAGAGGCAGGGTTGAGTGTTTCTGCCCCTGAATTCTCTGTGGGGCACAAGGGTGGCAAGCCAGGCTTGACCATTGGCGGGAACATCCAGACCCCTCAGCTAGAAGTCAGTGGTCCCTCTGCCAGTATTAAGGGGCTTGAGGGGAAGCTGAAGGGCCCCCAGATCACTGGGCCATCCCTTGAGGGTGACCTGGGCCTGAAAGGTACCAAGCCACAGGGGAGTTCAAGGGTGGACATCTCTGTGCCCAAAATCGAGGGCAGCATCGCTGGCTCCAGGGTGGAAGTTCAAACTCCTAACATTGATATTCACGGGCCAGGGGGCAAACTGAATATGCCCAAGGTGAAGGCCCCCAAATTCTCTGTATCAGGTTCTAAGGGAGAGGGAGCGGGCATTGATGTGACACTTCCTGGGGTCTCTGGGGATGTTGGCCTACCTGAGGTTGCTTCTGGGGGACTGGAAGGGAAGGTGAAAGGTCCTAAAATCAAGACTCCTGAAATGATTGTTCAGACACCTAAAATCTCCATGCAGGATGTGGATCTGAGCCTCAGGTCCCCTAAACTGAAAGGAGACATTAAGGTTTCTGCTCCTGGGGTTCAAGGTGATGTTAAAGGCCCTCAAGTGGCAGTTAAAGGCGCCAAAGTGGACATAGAGACACCCAGCCTAGAGGGGACCGTGACTGGCCCCAAGTTTAGTGGTCCTTCTGGGAAAGAAGGAACCTGCAAGATCTCTATGGCAGACGTAGACTTAAATGTTGCCGCACCAAAGGTGAAAGGGGGTGTGGATGTCACGCTTCCAAAAGTAGAGGGGAAAGTCGGTGTCCCTGAAGTTGATGTCAGAGGCCCCAAAGTGGATGTCAGTGCCCCAGATGTGGACATTCGTGGTCCGGACTGGAACCTGAAAATGCCCAAGATGAAAATGCCCAAGTTCAGCACTCCAGGAGTTAAAGGGGAAGGGCCAGATGTAGATGTGAATCTCCCCAAAGGTGATGTCAGTATTTCAGGGCCCAAGGTCAGTGTGGAAGCCCCAAATGTCAACATAGGGGGCCTGGTGGGCAACCTTAAAGGCCCTGATGTTCAGCTGCCTGAAGTGAGTGTCAAGACACCAAAGGTCACCATGCCTGATGTGGATTTGCATGTGAAAGGCCCAAAGGTAAAAGGACAGTATGATGTAACAGCAACAAAACTTGAAGGAGAGATGAGAGGCCCCAAAGTGGACATTGATGCCCCTAATGTGGACGTTCATGGCCCAGACTGGCACCTGAAGATGCCCAAGATGAAAATGCCCAAATTCACTGTGCCAGGGTTCAAAGCAGAGGGCCCCGAAGTGAATGTAAACCTGCCTGAGCCTGACGTGGACATTTCTGGGCCCAAGGTAGATGTCTGTCCTCCAGATGTGAGTATTGAGGGACCAGAGGGGAAATTGAAAGGACCCAAGTTTAAGATGCCTGAGATGAATATCAAAGCCCCGAAGATCTCCATACCAGATGTGGACTTACATTTGAAAGGCCCTAGTGTAAAAGGAGAATATGATGTCACAGTGCCGAAGGTGGAAGGTGAGATTAAAGTTCCTGATGTTGAACTTAAAAGTGCCAAACTGGACATTGGTGCTCCAGATGTGGACATTCAAGGCCCAGACTGGCACCTGAAGATGCCCAAAATGAAAATGCCCAAGTTCAGCATGCCCGGCCTCAAAGCAGAGGTCCCAGAAGTGGATGTGAACCTGCCCAAGACTGACATTGACATCGCTGGACCCAAGGTGGATGTTGAACTTCCAGATGTGAGTATTGAAGGACCAGAAGGAAAGCTGAAGGGTCCCAAGTTTAAGATGCCTGAGGTGAATATCAAGGCCCCCAAGATCTCCATGCCTGATGTAGATTTGCATATGAAAGGTCCCAAGGTAAAAGGGGAATATGATGTTACAGTGCCAAAGCTGGAAGGGGACCTGAAGGGGCCAAAGGTAGACGTCAGTGCCCCAGATGTTGGAGTTCACAGTCCTGATTGGAACCTAAAGATGCCAAAGATGAATATGCCCAGATTCACCAGGCCCAGCCTTAAAGGAGAGGGCCCAGAATTGGATGTGAACCTGCCCAAGGCTGATGTTGACATTTCTGCACACAAGGTAGATATTAGTGCTCCAGATCTGAGCCTTGAAGGACCAGAAGGGAAGTTGAAAGGCCCCAAGTTTAAGATGCCTGAGATGCACTTCAAAGCTCCCAAGATGACCCTGCCAGATGTTGACATGGATTTTAAAGGACCCAAAATGAAAGGGAATCTAGATATGTCTGCACCAAAAATAGAAGGTGAGATGAAAGCTCCACATGGGGACATCAAAGGTCCCAAAGTAGATGTTAAAGCACCAGATGTGGAGGTTCAGGATGCAGACTGGAGTCTGAAGATGCCCAAGATGAAAATGCCTAAATTCAGCATGCCAGGCTTCAAAGGCGAGGGCCCAGATGTGGACATGAAACAGCCCAAGGCTGACATTGAGGTCTCAGAACCCAAGGTGGACATTGAAGCCCCAGATGTGAGCCTAGAGGGGCCAGAAGGAAAGCTTAAGGGTCCCAAGTTTAAGATGCCTGAGATGCACTTCAAGGCCCCCAAGATCTCCATGCCTGATGTGGACTTACACTTGAAAGGCCCCAAAGTCAAAGGGGATGTGGATGTGTCTGTGCCCAAGATAGAAGGTGAAATGAAAGTGCCAGATGTGGACATCAAAGGCCCCAGAGTGGATGTTGATGTTCCAGATGTGGATGTTCAAGGCCCTGATTGGCACCTGAAGATGCCCAAGATGAAAATGCCCAAGTTCAGCATGCCTGGCTTCAAAGGAGAAGGCCCGGAAGTGGATGTGAACCTGCCTAAAGCTCACATTGATGTCTCAGGACCCAAGGTGGACATTGAAGCCCCAGATGTGAGCCTTGAGGGGCCGGAAGGGAAGCTCAAGGGTTCCAAGTTCAAGATGCCTGAGATGCACTTCAAGGCCCCCAAGATCTCCATGCCTGATGTGGACTTAAACTTGAAAGGCCCTAAAGTCAAAGGGGATGTGGATGTGTCTGTGCCCAAGACAGAAGGTGAAATGAACATGCCAGATGTGGACATCAAAGGCCCCAAAGTGGACGTTGATGTTCCAGATGTGGGCGTTCAAGGCCCCGACTGGCACCTGAAGATGCCCAAGATGAAAATGCCCAAGTTCAGCATGCCTGGCTTCAGAGGAGAGGGCCCTGAAGTGGATGTGAACCTGCACAAGGCTGACATAGATGTCTCAGGACCCAAGGTGGACATTGAAGCCCCAGATGTGAACCTTGAGGGGCCAGAAGGAAAGCTTAAGGGTCCCAAGTTTAAGATGCCTGAGATGCACTTCAAGGCCCCCAAGATCTCCATGCCTGATGTGGACTTACACTTGAAAGGCCCCAGAGTCAAAGGGGATGTGGATGTGTCTGTGCCCAAGATAGAAGGTGAAATGAAAGTGCCAGATGTGGACATCAAAGGCCCCAAAGTGGATGTTGATGTTCCAGATGTGGATGTTCAAGGCCCCGACTGGCATGTGAAGATGCCCAAGATGAAAATGCCCAAGTTCAGCATGCCTGGCTTCAAAGGAGAAGGCCCAGAAGTGGATGTGAACCTGCCTAAAGCTGACGTTGACGTCTCTGCACCCAAAGTTGAGATTGAAGCCCCAGATGTGAGCCTTGAAGGTGCAGAAGGGAAGCTCAAGGGTCCTAAGTTTAAGATGCCTGAGATGCACTTTAAGCCTCCGAAGATCTCTATGCCAGACATTGATTTAAACCTCAAAAACCCCAAGGTGAAAGGTGATGTGGATGTTTCTCTGCCCAAAGTTGAAGGCGGTCTGAAAGGGCCAGAGGTTGACATCAAAGGTCCCAAAGTGGACATTGACGTCCCCGACGTGGATGTTCATGGCCCAGACTGGCACCTGAAGATGCCCAAGATAAAAATGCCCAAGATCAGCATGCCTGGCTTCAAAGGAGAGGGGCCTGAAGTGGATGTGAACCTGCCTGAAGCTGACATTGATGTCTCAGGACCCAAGGTGGATGTTGAAGTTCCAAATGTGAATATTGAAGGTCCAGATGCAAAACTAAAAGGTCCTAAATTTAAGTTGCCAGAAATGAATATAAAGCCTCAGAAGATATCCATGCCTGATGTTAGTCTGCATTTGAAAGGCCATAAAATGAAAGGAGATTATGATGTTACGGTTCCAAAAGTAGAAGGAGAGATTAAAGCTCCTGACATTGACACCGAAGGTACAAAAGTAGACATTAATGCACCAGATGTGGGAGTTCATGGTCCAGACTGGCACCTGAAGATGCCCAAGATAAAAATGCCCAAGATCAACATGCCTGGCTTCAGAGGAGAGGGCCCAGAAGTGGATGTGAACCTGCCCAAGGCTGAGATTGACGTCTCAGGACCCAAGGTGGACATTGATGTTCCAGATGTGAATATTGAAGGTCCAGAGGGGAAACTAAAGGGTCCCAAGTTCAAGATGCCAAGCATGCATATACAAACACACAAAATCTCTATGCCTGATGTTGGACTTAACCTGAAAGCCCCTAAACTGAAAACTGATGTAGATGTTTCTCTTCCCAAAGTGGAAGGAGACTTGAAAGGTCCTGGAATTGACATAAAATCCCCTAAAATGGATGTGGATGTTGGTGATATAGATGTTGAATGTCCAGAAGGAAAGCTTAAGGGTCCCAAGTTTAAGATGCCTGAGATGCACTTCAAAGCCCCCAAGATCTCCATGCCTGATGTGGACTTAAACTTGAAAGGCCCCAAAGTCAAGGGGGATGTGGATGTGTCTGGGCCCAAGATAGAAGGTGAAATGAAAGTGCCAGATGTGGACATCAAAGGCCCCAAAGTGGACATTGAGGTCCCAGATGTGGACGTTCAAGGCCCCGACTGGCACCTGAAGATGCCCAAGGTGAAAATGCCCAAGTTCAGCATGCCTGGCTTCAAAGGAGAAGGCCCCGATGTAGATGTGAATCTACCAAAGGCTGACATTAATGTTTCTGGCCCCAAAGTGGACATTGATACTCCTGATTTGGATATTGAGGGACCAGAAGGAAAATTAAAAGGTTCTAAATTTAAGATGCCTAAGTTGAATATCAAAGCTCCCAAGATATCCATGCCAGATGTGGACTTGAATTTGAAGGGACCCAAACTGAAAGGAGAGATGGATGCTTCTGTGCCAGAACTAGAAGGTGATCTCAAAGGTCCGCAAGTTGATATCAAAGGTCCTAGTGTGGATGTGGAGGTGCCTGACGTTGATCTGGAAGGTCCTGATGCAAAGTTGAAAGGCCCTAAGTTTAAGATGCCAGACATGCACTTCAAAGCCCCCAAGATTTCCATGCCTGATGTAGACTTACACTTGAAAGGCCCCAAAGTCAAAGGGGATGTGGATGTGTCTGTGCCAAAATGGGAGGGAGATTTGAAAGGTCCCTATGTGGATGTGGAGGTTCCTGATGTTGATCAAGAATGTCCTGATGCAAAGTTGAAAGGACCTAAGTTTAGGATGCCTGAGATACACTTCAAGGCCCCCAAGATCTCCATGCCAGATGTGGACTTACACTTGAAAGGCCCCAAAGTCAAAGGGGATGTGGATGTGTCTGTGCCCAAGATAGAAGGTGAAATGAACGTGCCAGGTGTGGACATCAGAGGGCCCAAAGTGGACGTTGATGTCCCAGATGTGGACGTCCAGGGCCCAGACTGGCACCTGAAGATGCCCAAGATGAAAATGCCCAAATTCAGCATGCCTGGCTTCAAAGGCCAAGGCCCAGATGTGGATGTGAACCTGCCCAAGGCTGACATTGATGTCTCAGGACCCAAGGTGGACACTGAAACCCCAGATGTGAGCCTGGAGGGGCCAGAAGGAAAGCTTAAGGGTCCCAAGTTTAAGATGCCTGAGATGCACTTTAAGGCCCCCAAGATCTCCATGCCTGATGTGGACTTAAACTTGAAAGGCCCTAAAGTCAAAGGGGATGTGGATGTGTCGGTGCCCAAGATAGAAGGTGAAATGAAAGTGCCCGATGTGGACATCAAAGGCCCCAGAGTGGATGTTGATCACCCAGATGTTGATGTTCAAGGTCCCGACTGGCACCTGAAGATGCCCAAGATGAAAATGCCCAAATTCAGCATGCCTGGCTTCAGAGGCGAGGGCCCTGAAATGGATGTGAACCTGCCCAAAGCTGACATAGACGTCTCAGGACCCAAGGTGGACATTGAAACCCCAGATGTGAGCCTGGAGGGGCCAGAAGGAAAGCTTAAGGGTCCCAAGTTTAAGATGCCTGAGATGCACTTCAAGGCCCCCAAGATCTCCATGCCTGATGTGGACTTAAATTTGAAAGGCCCCAAAGTCAAAGGGGATGTGGATGTGTCGGTGCCCAAGATAGAAGGTGAAATGAAAGTGCCCGATGTGGACATTAAAGGCCCCAAAGTGGACGTTGATCACCCAGATGTTGATGTTCAAGGCCCCGACTGGCACCTGAAGATGCCCAAGATGAAAATGCCCAAATTCAGCATGCCTGGCTTCAGAGGCGAGGGCCCTGAAATGGATGTGAACCTGCCCAAAGCTGACATAGACGTCTCAGGACCCAAGGTGGACATTGAAACCCCAGATGTGAGCCTGGAGGGGCCAGAAGGAAAGCTTAAGGGTCCCAAGTTTAAGATGCCTGAGATGCACTTCAAGGCCCCCAAGATCTCCATGCCTGATGTAGACTTACACTTGAAAGGCCCCAAAGTCAAAGGGGATGTGGATGTGTCTGTGCCCAAGATAGAAGGTGAAATGAACGTGCCAGATGTGGACATCAGAGGCCCCAGAGTGGATGTTGATGTCCCAGATGTGGATGTTCAAGGCCCTGATTGGCACCTGAAGATGCCCAAGATGAAAATGCCCAAGTTCAGCATGCCTGGCTTCAAAGGAGAAGGCCCGGAAGTGGATGTGAACCTGCCTAAAGCTGACATTGATGTCTCAGGACCCAAGGTGGACATTGAAGGCCCTGATGTTAATATTGAAGGACCAGAGGGAAAGTTGAAAGGTCCTAAGTTCAAGATGCCAGAGATGAACATCAAAGCCCCCAAGATCTCCATGCCTGACTTTGATTTGCACCTGAAAGGTCCTAAGGTGAAAGGAGATGTGGATGTTTCTGTGCCTAAGGTGGAAGGTGACCTGAGGGCCCCTGAAGTTGACATCAAAGGCCCCAAAGTGGACATTGATGTTCCAGATGTGGACGTTCACGGCCCAGACTGGCACCCGAAGATGCCCAAGATAAAAATGCCCAAGATCAGCATGCCTGGCTTCAGAGGAGAGGGCCCAGAAGTGGATGTGAACCTGCCCAAGGCCAACATTGATGTGTCAGGACCCAAAGTGGACATTGAAGGCCCTGATGTTAACATTGAACGACCAGAAGAAAAGTGGAAAAGTCCAAAGTTTAAAATGCCTGAAATGCATTTTAAGACTCCAAAGATACCCATGCCAGATATTGATCTTAATCTAACAGGTCCAAAGATGAAAGGAGATGTGGATATCACATGCCCCAAGGTAGAGGGAGATTTTAAAGGACCTGAAGTTGACCTCAAAGGCCCCAAAGTGGACATTGATGTCCCTGATGTGGATGTTCAAGGCCCAGACTGGCACCTAAAGATGCCTAAGATGAAAATGCCCAAGTTCAGCATGCCTGGCTTCAAAGGAGAGGGCCCCGAAGTGGATGTGAACCTGCCCAAGGCCGACATTGATGTGTCAGGACCCAAAGTGGACATTGAAGGCCCTGTTGTTAACATTGAAGGGCCAGAAGGAAAGTTGAAGGGTCCTAAGTTCAAGATGCCTGAGATGAACATCAAAGCCCCCAAGATCTCCATGCCTGACTTTGATTTGCACCTGAAAGGTCCTAAGGTGAAAGGAGATGTGGATGTTTCTGTGCCTAAAGTGGAAGGTGACCTCAAGGGCCCCGAAGTTGACGTCAAAGGCCCCAAAGTGGACATTGATGTCCCAGATGTGGATGTTCAAGGCCCTGATTGGCACCTGAAGATGCCCAAGATGAAAATGCCCAAGTTCAGCATGCCTGGCTTCAAAGGAGAAGGCCCGGAAGTGGATGTGAACCTGCCTAAAGCTGACATTGATGTCTCAGGACCCAAGGTGGACATTGAAGGCCCTGATGTTAGTATTGAAGGACCAGAGGGAAAGTTGAAAGGTCCTAAGTTCAAGATGCCAGAGATGAACATCAAAGCCCCCAAGATCTCCATGCCTGACATTGATTTTAATCTGAAGGGCCCCAAAGTGAAGGGTGATGTGGATGTGTCTTTACCAAAAGTGGAAGGTGAGCTTAAAGTTCCTGAAGTTGACATGAAAGGTCCCAAAGTGGACATTGATGCTCCAGATGTGGACGTTCATGGCCCAGACTGGCACCTGAAGATGCCCAAGATAAAAATGCCCAAGATCAGCATGCCTGGCTTCAGAGGAGAGGGCCCAGAAGTGGATGTGAACCTGCCCAAGGCTGAGATTGACGTCTCAGGACCCAAGGTGGACATTGATGCCCCAGATGTGAATATTGAAGGTCCAGATGCGAAACTGAAGGGTCCCAAGTTCAAGATGCCAGAGATGAATATCAAAACTCCTAAGATATCAATGCCAGATTTGGACCTTGATCTTAAAGGCCCTAAAATGAAAGGAGAGGTGGATATTTCACTTCCAAATGTAGAAGGTGATTTGAAAGGGCCTTCTCTTGACATCAAAGGCCCGAAGATAGATGTAGATGCACCAGATATTGATATTCATGGCCCAGAAGGCAAATTAAAAGGTCCAAAGCTGAAGATGCCTGATGTGCATGTAAACATGCCCAAGATCTCCATGCCAGAAATTGACCTGAATTTGAAAGGCTCAAAACTTAAGGGAGATGTTGATGTTTCTGGACCCAAATTGGAAGGTGACATTAAAGCTCCCAAGTTAGATGTAAAGGGCCCAGAAGTGGACATTTCTGGTCCTAAGCTCAATATTGAAGGCAAGTCAAAGAAATCTCGTTTTAAGCTTCCCAAATTTAATTTTTCAGGCTCCAAAGTTCAGACACCTGAGGTAGATGTCAAAGTCAAAAAGCCAGATATTGATGTAACAGGTCCAAAAGTTGACATTAATGCTCCCGATATTGAGGTCCAAGGAAAAGTGAAAGGATCCAAGTTCAAAATGCCTTTCTTGAGTATTTCGTCTCCTAAAGTGTCTATGCCTGATGTGGAGTTAAACCTGAAAGGTCCTAAAGTCAAAGGAGACTTAGATGTTGCAGGTCCTAATTTAGAAGGTGATTTTAAAGGACCCAAAGTGGACATTAAGGCACCAGAAGTTCATCTTGATGCACCTGATGTGGATGTTCATGGTCCAGACTGGAATTTGAAAATGCCCAAGATGAAAATGCCCAAGTTCAGTGTGCCCGGCTTAAAAGCAGAAGGGCCAGATATGGCTGTGGATCTGCCAAAAGGAGATATCAACATAGAGGGTCCCAGAATGGACATTGAGGGCCCAGAAATCAATGTGGAAGGTCTAGAGGGAGGCTTAAAAGGTCCCAAATTCAAGATGCCTGATATGAATATCAAAGCTCCCAAGGTCTCCATGCCTGATGTGGACTTACACTTGAAAGGCCCCAAAGTCAAAGGGGATGTGGATGTGTCAGTGCCCAAGATAGAAGGTGAAATGAATGTGCCAGGTGTGGACATCAGAGGGCCCAAAGTGGACATTGATGTCCCAGATGTGGATGTTCAAGGCCCTGACTGGCACCTGAAGATGCCCAAGGTGAAAATGCCCAAGTTCAGCATGCCTGGCTTCAAAGGAGAGGGCCCCGAAGTGGATGTGAACCTGCCCAAAGCTGACATTGGTATTTCTGGCCCCAAAGTGGACATTGATGCCCCAGATGTGAATATTGAAGGTCCAGATGCGAAACTGAAGGGCCCCAAATTCAAGATGCCAGAGATGAATATCAAAGCTCCCAAAATGTCCATGCCTGACCTTGACTTTAACCTGAAGGGCCCCAAACTAAAGGGTGATGTGGATGTGTCTTTGCCAAAAGTGGAAGGTGACCTCAAGGCCCCTGAGGTGGACATCAAGGGCCCCAAAGTGGACATTGAAACTCCTGATATTAACATTGAAGGCCCAGAGGGGAAACTGAAGGGGCCCAAATTCAAGATGCCAGAGATGCACCTGAAGGCGCCCAAGATATCCATGCCTAACATTGACTTAAACCTGAAGGGGCCCAAGGTGAAGGGTGATATAGATGTTACCCTTCCCAAGACTGAAGGAGATCTGAAAGGCCCTGAGATCGACATCAAAGGTCCCAAAGTGGATATTGATGCTCCAGATGTGGATGTTCAAGGCCCAGACTGGCACCTGAAGATGCCCAAGATAAAAATGCCCAAGATCAGCATGCCCGGCTTCAAAGGAGAGGGGCCAGAAGTGGATGTGAACCTACCCAAGACCAACATTGACATGTCAGGACCCAAGGTGGACATTGAAGGCCCTGATGTTGACATTGAAGGCCCTGATATTAACATTGAAGGACCTGAGGGAAAGTTGAAAGGTCCTAAGTTCAAGATGCCAGAGATGAACATCAAAGCCCCCAAGATCTCCATGCCTGACTTTGATTTGCACCTGAAAGGTCCTAAGGTGAAAGGAGATGTGGATGTTTCTGTGCCTAAGGTGGAAGGTGAACTAAACGCCCCTGACGTTGACCTCAAAGGCCCCAAAGTGGATATTGATGTCCCAGATGTGGACATGCATGGCCCAGACTGGCACCCGAAGATGCCCAAGATAAAAATGCCCAAGATCAGCATGCCTGGCTTCAGAGGAGAGGGCCCAGAAGTGGATGTGAACCTGCCCAAGGCTGACGTTGATGTCTCAGGACCCAAGGTGGACGTTGATATTCCAGATACGGATATTGAAGGTCCAGATGTGAAACTGAAGGGCCCCAAGTTCAAGATGCCTGAGATGAACATCAAAGCCCCCAAGATCTCCATGCCTGACTTTGATTTGCACCTGAAAGGTCCTAAGGTGAAGGGAGATGTGGATGTTTCTGTGCCTAAGGTGGAAGGTGACCTAAAGGCCCCTGAAGTTGACATCAGAGGTCCCAAAGTGGACATTGATGCCCCAGATGTGGACGTTCATGAACCAGACTGGCACCTGAAGATGCCCAAGATAAAAATGCCCAAGATCAGCATGCCCAGCTTCAAGGGAGAGGGGACTGAAGTGGATGTGAACCTGCCCAAGGCCGACATTGATGTCTCAGCACCCAAGGTGGACATAGACACTCCTGACATTGATGTTCATGGTCCAGAAGGGAAACTGAAGGGCCCCAAGTTTAAAATGCCTGACCTGCACCTCAAGGCACCCAAGATCTCCATGCCTAACGTTGACCTGAATCTGGAGGGCCCCAACATAAAGGGTGATGTGGGTGTTACTCTGCCCAAAGTTGAAGGTGACCTCAAGAGCCCTGAAGTTGATGTCAAAGGTCCCAAAGTGGACATCGATGTCCCAGATGTGGATGTGCATGGCCCAGACTGGCACCTGAAGATGCCTAAGGTGAAAATGCCCAAGATCAGCATGCCTGGTTTCAAAGGAGAGGGCCCTGAAGTGGATGTGAACCTGCCTAAGGCTGACATTGATGTCTCAGGACCCAAGGTGGACGTTGATGTTCCAGATGTAAATATTGAAGGTCCAGATGCAAAACTGAAGGGCCCTAAATTCAAGATGCCGGAGATGAACATAAAAGCCCCTAAAATCTCCATGCCTGACCTTGACTTTAACCTGAAGGGCCCCAAAATGAAGGGTGATGTTGATATCTCTCTGCCCAAAGTTGAGGGTGATCTCAAGTCCCCTGAGGTGGACATCAAGAGCCCCAAACTGGACACTGACACTCCTGATATCAATATTGAAGGTCCAGATGGAAAACTGAAGGGGCCTAAATTTAAGATGCCAGAGATGAACATTAAAGCCCCCAAGATCTCCATGCCTGACTTTGACTTAAGTCTGAAAGGGCCAAAGGTAAAGGGGGATGTGGACTTTTCACTGCCTAAGGTAGAAGGTGATCTGAAAGGGCCAGAGGTGGACATTGAAGGTCCTGAAGGGAAACTCAAAGGACCCAAATTTAAGATGCCTGATGTCCATTTTAAAACCCCACAAATCTCCATGAGTGACATTGATTTGAACTTGAAAGGACCTAAGATAAAAGGAGAATTGGACACTTCCATCCCTAAACTGGAAGGAGATCTGAAAGGCCCCAAAATAGATGTTAAAGGCCCTAAGCTGGACATAGACACTCCTGATTTTGACATTAATGGTCCAGAAGGGAAACTGAAGGGCCCCAAGTTTAAAATGCCTGACCTGCATCTCAAGGCGCCCAGGATCGGTGTGCCTGGCTTCAAAGGAGAGGGCCCTGAAGTGGATGTGACCCTGCCCAAGGCTGACATTGACGTCTCAGGACCCAAGGTGGACGTTGATGTTCCAGATGTGGATATTGAAGGTCCAGATGCGAAACTGAAGGGCCCCAAGTTCAAGGTGCCAGAGGTGAACATCAAAGCCCCTAAGATCTCCATGCCTGGCATTGACTTAAACCTGAAAGGACCCAAAGTAAAGGGAGATGTGGATGTTTCTCTGCCTAAGATGGAAGGTGACCTCAAGGGCCCCGAAGTTGATGTCAAGGGCCCCAAAGTGGACATTGATATTCCAGATGTGGACGTTCATGGCCCAGACTGGCACCTGAAGATGCCTAAGGTAAAAATGCCCAAGTTCAGCATGCCTGGCTTCAAAGGAGAGGGCCCCGAAGTGGATGTGAACCTGCCTAAGGCTGACATTGACGTTTCAGGACCCAAGGTGGACGTTGATGTTCCAGATGTGAATATTGAAGGTCCAGATGCAAAACTGAAAGGCCCCAAGTTCAAGATGCCGGAGGTAAATATCAAAGCTCCCAAAATCTCCGTGCCTGATGTCGACCTGGATTTGAAAGGATCCACAGGCAAAGGAGGTTTCGATGTGTCTGTCCCTAAGATTGAAGGGACTTTCAAAGGCCCCAAAGTAGACCTTAAAGGTCCAGGTCTGGATCTTGAAGGCCCTGATGCCAAACTCAGTGGCCCACATTTGAAGATGCCCTCACTGGATATATCTGCCCCTAAAGTAACTGCACCTGATACTGATTTGCATCTCAAGGCACCCAAAATTGGAGTTTCTGGTCCCAAATTAGAAGGCGGTGAACTGGACCTCAAGGGACCCAAAGTTGATTTCGAAGCTCCGAGCTTAGATGTACACGTGGAGAGCCCAGATATTAACGCCGAGGGGCCAGATGTGAAAATTCCCAAATTTAAGAAGCCCAAGTTTGGGTTTGGGGCCAAAAGCCCCAAAGCTGACTTCAAATCACCTTCCCTCGACGTGACGGTTCCTGAGGCAGAGCTGAATGTTGAGGCTCCTGAAATTGGTGTTGGTGGCAAGGGCAAGAAGAGTAAGTTTAAAATGCCTAAAATTCACATGAGTGGTCCTAAAATTAAGGCCAAAAAACAAGGATTTGATGTGAATGCTCCTGGGGGTGAGATTGATGCCAGCCTCAAGTCTCCTGATGCAGATGTCAACGTCGCAGGGCCGGATGCCTCTCTTAAAGTCGACGCGAAATCTCCCAAGACCAAGAAACCTATGTTTGGAAAAATGTACTTTCCAGATGTCGAATTTGACATTAAGTCACCTAAATTTAAAGGTGAAGCTTCCCTCCCTGGCCCCAAAATGGGGGGTGAAATCCAGGCACCTGACCTGGATGTTTCCTCACCAGAGATTAACGTGGAAGGTCCTGACATCAAGCTGAAGGCTCCCAAGTTCAAGGTGCCAGGTGTGGATGTCTCAGGGCCAAACATAGAGGGCGACTTGAAAGGCCCCAGGGTGCAGGCAAACTTGGATGCACCTGACATCAACATTGAAGGCCCAGATGCTAAAGTCAAAGCACCATCATTCAGCATTTCTGCCCCTCAAGTCTCCATCCCTGATGTGAATGTTAACTTGAAAGGACCAAAGATGAAGGGTGATGTCCCCAGTGTGGGACTGGAAGGACCAGATGTAGATCTGCAAGGTCCAGAATCGAAAATTAAGTTCCCCAAGTTTTCGATGCCCAAGATCGGCGTCCCTGGTGTGAAGATGGAGGGTGGGGGAGCGGAGGTCCAGCTGCCCTCTCTAGAAGGAGGCTTGAGCGCACCAGATGTTAAGCTCGAAGGGCCCGATGTGGCTCTGAAAGGGCCAAAAATAGACTTGCCTTCAGTGAACCTCTCTGCGCCAAACGTCTCTGGACCTGACCTTGACCTGAACTCGAAAGGACCAAGTTTGAAGGGAGGCCTGGATGTCTCTGTTCCCAGCATGAAGGTGCATGCTCCTGGGCTTGACCTCAGAGGTGTCGGTGGAAAGGTGAAGGTGGAAGGTGATGGTATGAAAGTGCCTGGAACTGATGCCACAGCAATGCTTGATGTCGGTGCGCCAGATGTGACCCTGAAGGGACCAAGCCTGCAGGGAGACCTGGCTGTCTCTGGTGACATCAAGTGTCCTGAAGTATCAGTAGGTGCTCCTGACCTAAGCTTGGAGGCACCTGAAGGTGGTATCAAACTTCCTAAGATGAAGCTGCCCCAGTTTGGCATCTCCGCTCCAGGGTCCGACTTGGACATCGGCGTCAAGGGGCCACAAGGCGCTGGAGAACTAAAGGGGCCCGGCATAGATTTGAACCTCAGAGGCCCGAACCTGAAAGGGCCTCAGATCTCTGGCCCTCAAATCTCAGCACCAGATGTGGACTTGAACTTGGAAGGACCAAAAGCAAAAGGCAGCCTCGGGGCCAGTGGTGACATGAAAGGCCCCACGGTTGGAGGAGGTCTTCCGGGCATCAGTGTTCAAGGCCTAGAAGGAAACCTCCAGACGCCTGGAATTAAGTCATCCAGATGTGAGGTGGAGCTGCCAGGTGTGAATGTGAAACTCCCAACCGGGCATATTTCTGGTCCTGAAATCAAAGGTGATCTGAAGGGTTCAGGAATAGGTTTCCACGGGGCCCTTCCTGACATTGGCATGAAAGGGCCTTCCTTTAACGTGGCATCTCCTGAGTCAGATTTTGGTGTCAGCTTGAAAGGCCCGAAAATCAAAGGAGGCATGGATGTTTCAGGGGGTGTCAGTGCCCCAGATATCAGCCTGGGTGAGGGGCATGTGAGCGTCAAAGGTTCCGGCGGGGAGTGGAAAGGACCCCAGGTCTCCTCTGCTCTCAACCTGGATGCACCTAAGTTTGCCGGAGGACTTCATTTCTCAGGACCAAAGATAGAAGGAGGTGTCAAAGGAGACCAGATTGGACTTCAGGGTCCTGGGCTGAGCGTGTCTGGGCCTCAAGGTCACTTGGAAAGCGGATCTGGAAAAGTAACATTCCCCAAGATGAAGATCCCCAAGTTCACCTTCTCTGGCCGTGAGCTGGTTGGCAGAGAAGTAGGGGTGGATATTAACTTCCCTAAAGCGGAGGCCGGTGTCCAGTCTGGTGCCGGAGACGCCGAGTGGGAAGAGTCTGATGTAAAACTTAAAAAGTCCAAAATCAAAATGCCCAAGTTCAACTTTTCCAAACCTAAAGGGAAACCTGGTGTCACCGGCTCACCGGAAGCGTCCATTCCAGGGTCCAAAGGTGAGCTGAAGAGCTCCAAGGCCAGCCTAGGCTCTCTGGAAGGAGAGGCAGAAGTCGAAACGTCTTCGCCCAAAGGCAAATTCTCCTTATTCAAAAGCAAGAAGGCACAGCACCGCTCAAATTCCTTCAGTGAAGAAAGGGAGCATTCTGCGTCTTCTACCCCTCCGGGAACTTTGGAGTTCGAAGGTGGGGAAGTGTTGCTGGAAGGCGGGAAAGTCAAAGGGAAACATGGGAAGCTGAAATTTGGTACCTTTGGTGGATTGGGGTCAAAGAGCAAAGGTCATTATGAGGTGACCGGGAGTGATGATGAGGCAGGCAAGTTACAGGGGAGTGGAGTGTCCTTGGCCTCTAAGAAGTCCCAACTGACATCTTCTAGCAGTGACAGTGGGACTAAAGTTGGCATCCAGCTTCCCGAGGTGGAGCTGACAGTTTCCACAAAGAAAGAGTAGCAGGCCTCTGTGTGTGTGTACATATATGTATAAAAATACATCAGCCTTGGGTGAGTTTGTATATAAACTCCAAAGAGAAACACGCCGACAGCCTCAGCAGTAACGCAAACACCTGGCCTCTGGCAGGGGCGAGCGCTGAAAAGACCAGCGCCTTTAGGCTCCTCCTGGAGCTTTACAGATAGGTAAAGAGTTCTAAGTTCTTCGTCCAGCCCGTGTGCAAAGTCAACAGTATTTGCCTTAAGATTTCAGGTTTTTGTTTTTGCATTGAACGCTGAGAGCTCCTGTTTACTAAGCAAGCTTTTGTGTTTATTATCCTCATTTTTACTGAACATTGTTAGCGTTGGGGTCATGGAAACCCACTTTTTCATTGTAATGACTTTTGGGGCTTCTGTTAGTCAGGGTGGGGGGTGGAGAAGGCAGTAGAGGGGGGCCAGACCTTCATTTCTCCTGCCGTCGGATCAACTCAAACAGGAAACATCCCAAGATGGCTGAGAGGAGCCGCCAGGCGGGGCGTGTGGGTGTTTCTAGAACTCTTTAGCGTTGCTTTTTCTTCCCCAGGGGTGGCGGTCCCAGCCCGTTTGGGGCTCACGATGAGAGGGAATTTAGAGTCTGTTTGCAAATTAGCCAACCCACCGACTCGACACGAGGGCCTTCCATTCTGTGTTGTAAGAGAAATGTTTTCTTTGTGATCGCCACGTTCCTGATATTAATTCTGATTTCTTTTAACAAATGTTATCGTGATTAAGGAAATTTCCAGCACTTTAATGGCAAATTAATTGAGAATGTAAGAAAATGGATGCTGTCAAGGGCAAATAAAGCTGTTTATTAACCCGGATGTCCTGTGCCTTTTATATTCTGTAATGGGAGGATGAGGCCTAGGGAGGCTGCATACCCAGCCCCGACAGGTCAGACTGGGTCCCCTCAGTGGCGTTGCTAGTTGCATTAGTGGGTGATGGGAGGGGTTCTTTGCTTCTCGATTCTCATGGTGAGGCTGGTTGTACCATTGCTGAGAAGTCAAGAGAGGCTGGGCACGCTGGCAGCCCGAGCCCCAGGACCTGCCCACCAACTTGGCATCCTCAGATAGGAATATACGATTCAGAAATGGTTCAGACGTGAATGGAAGGAAAGGCCTATGGAATGGCAGAAAGGGATCTGACCGTGGGTCACAGACCTGCCAGCTGTTCCAAACTTGGCTGTAGGTTTGCTGGCTGGCCTCGTTACCTGCCCTTCTGGGCCTCAGTTTCCCCTTCGAAATAAGGGTGCTGATCTCGAATCACATGTCTTTATGCTTCCTTCTAGTCCACGTGAGCGCTAAACTTTATGAAAAATCTCTTCTGACAGAAGTCCCCTCCCCCACCCCCTTTTTTCTGGCCTTCCCTTGAGGCACGCAGGATCTTAGTTCCCCGACCAGGGATCAAACCCACGCCCCCTGCGTTGGGAGCACAGAGTCTTAACCACTGGACCGCCAGGGAAGTCCAAAAGTCCCCTTCTGATTTGCAGCTCTGTAGACAATACAGAGTGGGGGGACCTTCTAGGAACTGGCTTCTGATGTTGGTCATGGCTGGGCAGAGGGCAGCGCCTTCTTAGGCCAAAATGATCGAACCAAGCTCATTCCCCTTGCCATTCCCCAGAGCTGCTTCCTTTCTGCCAGTGGAAGCAGCTCTGTACCTCTCCCATCAGCCCTGGAGTGGAGATACCAGCTCCAACCCCCTCCTGCCCTCTCCAGAGCCAGCTTATCTGCGGGTCTCAGCGCAGAGCAGCGGGATCTCCTGCCCAGCGTGAAATCCACCTGCCCTCGCTTGGATTTCAGATGGGCCCTTGCCAGCTTCATCCACTCCCGCCTCAGCCAGCAGAGCCTGTGTCCCTGGGGGGCTTTGGAGCTCACGGGTGGCTCTTGCTTTTGGAAAGAGATAGGTAGCAAGGGAGGTGCTTGATCCCCTGTGGCTTTTTAAAATATTTTTTAAAAATTTTATTTATGTATTGAAGTATCGTTGATTTACAATGTTGTATTAGCTTCAGAAGTATAGCAAAGTGATTCGGTTTTATATAAATAAATAAATATATAGATATATATTCTTTTCCAGATTCTTTTCCCTTGTAAGTTATTACAAAATATTGAATATAGTTCCCTGTGCTATACAGTAGGTCCTTGTTGGTTATCTATTTTATATATAGTAGTGTATATCTGTTAATCCCATACTCCTAATTTATCCCTCCCCCAGCCCCCGTGGCTTTTTAAAAGCTGATTTTGTGAATTGGGCAAGAGTTTCCTCACCCATAAACTAGGGGTAGCATCCACAGGCCCAGAGTCTGTCTGTTCAGGTATTTGGGTTGTCTGCTGTGCAAGGGCATCGCATTTAAGGGTATAGCATTCATGTCACAGCCATTTGTTTGTTTATTGAGAGCATGAGGGTGGGCATGGAGTCCTAGGGAGGTGGGTGTGAGCCCCTGCACACACACTGAAAAGCTAGAGTGTGCACACGCCCACTGGCACACGTGCCTACACGCAGCTGCCTTCCGTCCTAACCAGGTCTGGGCACCCCACAAGTGTGCTGCTTTCAACCACGGCTCAAATCCCAGTTCTCCGTTCTGAAGCTGATGAGTGTGGAGTGGGACAGAGCGTGCAGATGTGTGGTCCTGGCGTCTGGAGGGGGGATAAGTGGGTGACAGTGCGGTGCACTTGTGTACACAGCCAGGGGGATGCCCACTGGGACGCTGGAAAGATCTCCCAGGCAGAACTACCCAGATTGTCCAATAATATGGCAATTAAAAAAATTTTTTTTTAGCTTGAGGAAGGGGTGATGTACACTAGTGTGGCCCTCAGCGTCCATTCATTCAACAAGTATTTTTAGAGCATCACGTAGTTAGATGCTGTCCCTGCCCCCTGGTCTCAGAATCCGCCTCTGCTGACCTCCACAGACCAAATGATGTGATGGATGTGGGACACTGGAACACTGGAAATACACACGTGTAAGTGACGCTTCTACCAGGGATGATGAGGATGATGGTGATGTTTCCCTGGACTCTCAGGGTGAGATCTCATTGGTTGGGACAGTCAGGAGTAGTGGGTCAGATGGATCAGGAACATGGCAACGGGCCATTCAAATGTGAGAAACTTCCCAGCTGCCCTCCTCCCACATCAGGCCCAGGCTGGAGGCAGTGACCACAGGACAGGAGCCCTCCCTGCTGCAGTGACTGTTACCACCGGAAGGGGGAACAGGGAGGAGGTGCCAGGGGGTGGAGACGCATATGGAGGGCCCATCCCAGCGAGCTTTCCTTCGCTTGTTCTGCCCACCCACTCTCAGTTCCCCCCTTCCTCCGTTCTTCCTGACGCCTTCTCACTGCCTACCTGATGGGGATGGTCCAAGTTATTCCCCAAAGTCCTGCAGGGCCCAGATTCAGGAGGTCTTAATACTCTGAGGTCCCAGTTCTGGGTCCTTCCTTGGAGTTCCAGCACGGAGCCACAGCAGGGCCTGCAGCCTGACAGTGCACCTTGCTTTAAGCAGTGTGACTGACTGTGGGCGTGGCTAAGGGGACGTTTGGCAAATTCAATTCTTTTTTTTTTTTTACTTTTTTTGGCCACACCCCACGGTATGTGAGATCTTAGTTCCCCGACCAGGGATCGAACCTGAGCCCCCTGCATTGGGAGTGCAGAGTCTTAACCACTGGACCGCCAGGGAAGTCCCCAATTCAATTATGTTGAAATGCACCCCATGCTCACAAAAGGCAGTGTATGTTTTTCACCAGCTCAAACTCATTTCTGTACGTGTCAGGGTCGGTCCCTACAGGAAACGTTCGTGAAGACAACTCAGCCACAGAGAATTTAACGGCGGCTGTTCGTGCAGTAGTGGGCCAGGACCAAGCAGCCAACAAGGGGTGGTGAGACCCCCAGGGACAGCGGGGGACTGGTGCTACCCCTGGGCAGGAAGGGGCCTGGGAAGAGATGGTATTCCTGGAATCTAGCCACGAGGGGCCACAGCATCTGCCAGGACTGCCTGCCATGAGAAGCAGGAAGAAGCTCCCTGACCTTTCCTTCTGCTGGTGCCTTGCGCTGGAGGGCAAGCGAGCCCAGGTCTTTTCTTTTAAAAAAAAAGTTTATTTATTTGGTTGTGCCGGGTCTTAGCTGCGGTAGGCGGACTCCTTAGTTGTGGCGTGTGAACTTAGTTGCGGCATGCATGTTGGCTCTAGTTCCCTGACCAGGGGTCGAACACGGGCCCCCTGCATTCTGAGTCTTACTCGCTGCACCACTGGGGAAGTCCCGAGCCCAGAACTTGCGGGTAGAGGGATCGGCCTTCCGCAGGCACAGAGCAGGGCAGAGAAGCACGGAGAAGGGGTCTCAGGGTGGATGGCGAGACAGAGAACGACCAGGACAATGCCCTCATCCTCATTTTTCTGTTTGGCAAGTGTGACTGACTATGTATTGAGGTTTCTTAAAATAGCCACGGTTATGTGGGGTGTAGCTAAGGTATGATCATAAAGTAATATGACAATTTTTGTTTTAAACAAACACACTTATACTCGGGAGGTGCTACACTTCTGTGAAAATTTTACGGTTAAGAATATTTTTGTCCCCTCTCTTTTGGAACTGCTCTCAACATCACTTGTGCATTTAAAAAAGGAACAATTTCCTTGGGGAAGCACAAATCTTCCTCTCTTGAGGCCTGCAAATGGCCAAAGGGCCTGGAAGATCCTCCAGGGTGTCCAGGACAAAACTCTGAAAAGACCACTAGCCTGGGAGTAAGTGGGATTCGCCATGACCTTCAACAAGTGAAGGCCCCTCTTTGAGCCTCGGTTTACTCATTTGTAACATGGATAAGGCATGCATTCTCTAAGGCCCTTGCCAGTTCCAATAGTCTATGATCTTTTCAGAAGCAAGGCTGGTTAATTAGGTGGATGGGGCTGTTTGGGGTCAAAAACAAGGCATGATTATAATGTAGCGCAACTAATTTTCCCATGTGGCTGGTAAACCAACTCAAATGTTTTGAGCAACAGCACTGTTGAAATACTGCTATGTCTCTAGTGGCCCAAAGCCAAGGCACTGCACCCCCAGGACTTTGCATGTTGCTGGCACGTGCGTCTCATTTCTCAAGTCCCATCTTAGCTCTCTGGCATTGCGTGTTAGCTGTGACGTGAGAGATGCTGCTCAGCTTGTAACTGACGTTCCTTTTTTTTTTACAGTGTATTTATTTATTTTTGCGGTACGCGGGCCTCTCACTGTTGTGGCCTCTCCCGTTGCGGAGCACAGGCTCCGGACGCGCAGGCTCAGCGGCCATGGCTCACGGGCCCAGCCGCTCCGCGGCATGTGGGATCTTCCCGGACCGGGGCACGAGCCCGTGTCCCCTGCATCGGCAGGCGGACTCTCAACCACTGGGCCACCAGGGAAGCCCTACAGTGTATTTATTTTGAATTCAGACCTACAGAGAAGTTGCAAGAATGACACAGTGAATAACCATATAACTTTCACTTAGATTTCCCAGTTTTACCTTGTTGGTTTTAATCTCTCTCTCTCTCTCTCTCTCTCTCGATGTTATAATTATCATTATATCTGCTGAATCATTTGAAAGTGGATTGCAAACATCATGACCCTTTACTCCTAAATCCTTCAGCATGTATGGACATTCTCTTATATAACCACAAGATAAGAGCCAAATTCAGGAAACTTAACATTGTTATTATTATCTGACATATTGCCCATATTTAAATTTTACCAATTGCCCCAGTAACTACAATTTCCTTGTAGCAATGTCTTTTTTCCCATTTAGGCTTCAACCACCTGTGATCCCACGTGACCTTTAATTGTCATGGTCTCTTTAGCTTCTTCAGTTTGGAACAGTTCCTTTGCTTTTTGTTGTCATTTGTGACACTGAGATTTTTGAAGTGTACAGGGCCAGTTGTTTTGCAGCAACGTCCCTCGGTGTGGGTTTGTCTGAGGATATTTCCTCATGCTTGGGTTCAGGTTATGTGTTCAGGGGCAGCGATCCCACAGAAGTGGAGTGGGGTCACTGCTCAGGACCCTCATGACTTGGAGCCCTCGGTGAAGGAGGAGATTGCCAAGTTTCTCCATTGTAACAGCGCCAAGTCTTTTCCCCCTTTGGAATTAACAAGTAAACCCAAGTTTTCAAGAAAGAAGTCCAAGTTTGGGCAAGTTTATTTTGCAAGCAAAATAGGGCTGAAAGGGCTGGTGGCCTTGAAAGGGTTGGTGGCCTGCGTGCCTCGGCCTTGGCGTGCTTTCCGGCTGCTGTTTGGAAACTGGAGTTCTGGCTTTGGGCTTTGCACCACAGAGCAGCTCTCTGTCTGTCCTCATCAGGACAAAGAATTCAGTGCATGAATGCTTGCCACGGGTTGGGAATGCCAGAGCTGTTTACCGGCCTCTGAATCGCCCCGTGGAGTCAGGCATTTGCTAGAGCTTCCCAAGGCTGACTGATGCCAGCAGAGGTGCTGCCGTGAATGGGCCAGAGCAAATGTGTGTGGAACATTCTGCTGAGGCCGGTGGTTTCAATTCCCTTTAAAAATCTCTGTTATTTTCCACCACAAACTTGAGACCTGGCCTTAATGGAAAACCTCCCAGCAGCGGGGCTGAGGATCGGAAAGGGTTAAGAACGAAGAGCTTCTCTCAGGACAGGGACTGGTGGTCCACAAGGTGCCCATCTCTTGAGATCTCATGCTGAGTTCTCACTCGGCCCCTGGCCAGAAGGCTATAGAAAAGTGAGGTTCAGAGAAGTGAAGCAATCCGTCTCCACCCTTAGAGCTGGAAGAGGTGACTCTGTCTAGGTCAATCCAAGCTTACTAATTAAAAAAAAAGCATTTTGGGACTTCTCTGGTGGTCCAGTGGTTAGGACTCCATGCTCCTACTGCAGGGGTTCCATCCTTGGTTGGGGAACTAAGATCCCGCATGTCAGGGTGTGTCCAGAAAAAAAATAATTTTTTTTAAATTTAAAAAAGCATTTTTCCCCCTTTCCCCTGATGCCATTGCTGTTTCCCTGAGGAACCCGGGAATTTTTTTCTGTGGAGGTTTTAGGAAATGGAAGCTGTCTTTCAAAATTTGTAGGGCCTTGACCTTTTGAGAACTGAAGCAGTTATTAAATACTTATGGGCAAAGCCCGTTTCCTCAAGGAGACTACAAGGGAATAAGTAAGGGAATAATAAGGGAATAATGATGATGATGATAATGATGATGGTAGCTATCAGTTCTGCCACTTCCTAGCTGTGTGATCTTGGGCAAGTTATTGAACCTTTCTGTGCCTCACTTCCCTTATCTATAAAATAGTGATGATACATTACCTCTCTCAGAGCAGTTTTGTGAGGAGGATGTAAGTCAACACATACAGTATAATGTATTTGGCATATAGTAAGTACTGGAAGTGTTAGCCATTTCTATTGAATACTTACTTTGTGTTAGGCATTGTATATGTATTGTACACACTTTATCTCTTTTGATTTCTACAACCCTATGAGGTCGGTATTACTTTCCTCAGACACAGAAACTGAGGCTCAGAGAGGTTAAGCAATTATGTTCAGGGTCACACAGCTAGTAAGTAGCAGAAACTGGAAACCCCGGCAACTTGGCTGGTTTCTGGTCCAGCCCAGAAAAGGCTCTTATTCATTTGCCCATTTGCGGGGTAAGGGCAGGCTCCAGGCCTCAAGTGAAGTGAACCCTTGGCCCAGGTTCAACCTTGTCAGCTGCTGCCAGCCCCTCCTCCCCAGCGTTACCCTGGGTTTTTTCCCCTCCTGAGTATTCACTCTTCCAGGATGATGATAAACAAGGGAGAAACGACAATCAAAGCATGTACATTATAACTGCCTCACCCACTGTCCCTGACGGCTGTCCAGGAAGCCTGGAGGCCCCTTCCACCACCCCATCCAGTGGACTGGCTGCCCCCCAGCTTCGGAATGCAGGCCAGCTGAGGCCTCTGGGTATCCTCTCTTGGGGAGGACCTGGGAATGTGAGGGGGCTCCAGAGAGGAGTTTTGGGCAGGAGAGTTGGTCCCAACCGTGGACAGTCTCCCTCATCCCTTCGCCTGCAGGCCTCCTGGGCTCCAAAGCTGAGGCTAATTGGAGCCCAGCTGGAGAGAGAACTCGCTAATCGTGAGCGGTGTGAGCGGAGCACTATGCTCTGTCCCACCCACCAGCGGCGCCCCGCCCAAGGGGAAGGAACTGAGGCCTCCACGAGTTTGGACCACGGGCTCTTTCCTCCGGAGATTATGGGGGCCCGAGGGAAGAAGGAAGTAAAAAGCAATCTATGGGGAAAACCGAAATGCGAGGCCGGGACAGGGCAGAGGTGGATGCGGCGTGGCCGGTGCCGGGAGGGAGAAGGCAGCAGGGGAGGAGCAAAGCCCCAGGAAGGGGGACGATTTGGAACGAGCAGCTGGGAGCGTGTCAGGGCGTGCGGAGGGAAGGAAAGAAGAGAGGACCTACAGGGAGCAGGGACTGCGCCGAAGGGCTTTGAGGGGACTTTAGCCCCGCTCCCTATCTAAGTCCCTCCTAGCGCCCCAAATGAATTTACCACCTAAATAAAACAGCATTCTTGCAACTTCAAGTTCTTCCGCTCCAACCAGAAACCAGGTGACACCCTTAAGCCCCCCATAATGTAATCATGGGGCCGCCATTTTCCAGGGAGTAAGAGAGCCTTCCGGAGACTCGCGGTCCCGGAGAAGTGAGAGGGAGCATGGGAGGGAGGGACGGGGTGGGGGGGGCGCACAGGACAGTCTCTAGGGAGCATCTGACGCCACGCCCCGTTCGGCCGAACTGCCAATTGCCAGGCCGCATCCAGGTCCCCGTGACTCGTTGCCAGGCAGATTTCTATCCACCTCTGGGCTGCTGCGAGCCACCAGCCCAGCTTTGGCCGAGTGGGGTACGGCGCGGGGCACAGCGGGGAGGAAAGAGGGGAAGGAAGACCGGGGGTGGGTGTGGGTGAGGGGCGTGGTGCGTCGAGAAGTTGCTGGAGGCCAGGTTCACAGCGCCCAGGGAGGGCGCGGCCGCGGGAGCTAGCCACCTTACCCTGGTGGGTCCCTAAGTCCTAAGCCTTGCAGGGACACGAGCTTTTCCCTTAGTCAATCGACAGCTTTGTACTCTGAGACACTGCTGTGCTGGCGGGTGCCGGGGCCCTGTATGTTAATTCTTTGGGATATTTACATTTAAAAAGAGGACTTTGGGGCCCTGAGATGTGGGTCCCTCCTGGTGGTTATTTCAGGCCTTTGGGCAGGCCAGCTCTGGTATTTTGGGCCTGGAAAGCCTTTCAGCAAAGCCTCACACACAGCATGGGTAGGTGCCCACCTTGCTTTCCCCTCTGGGGGCCTGACATGGCCCCTCGCCTGTAGCCCGGCATTCAGACTCTTGCCTTTTTGTTTTTGTTTCGTATGGCCACGCTGGGCGGCTTATGGGATCTTAGTTCCCCGACCAGGGATCTAACCCATGTCCCCTGCAGTGGAAGTCCAGAGTCTTTACCACTGGATCGCCAGGGAATTCCTGTCCCCTGCCTGTCTTAAGGTCCCCCACTGCAGGCCAGGTGAGGGAGGAGGCTTTTGACAACCCCTGGCTTTCCAGCCAGTGCCCTGTGGCCTGGGTTTGGGGTTTTACCTGGGGGTGTGGTCTCCACCAGGGCGCAGGGCCACCATCCTGGCCTCCATCCTCCGGCTCAGCGGCCGGGCAGTGGGGAGGGCTGGAATGCGAACAGGCGGGAGAGAATATTGCCAGGGCTTTTTCTGCTTGTAAGAGTGCAAGTTCGCTCACAACTTGAATTTCAAGTGGGCCCTTCAGGCAGATTAGGGATGTTAAGTGAGAGAGTGGAGGCATTCGGTGTGGATTGACTAAATTCCTAGAAAATAAATTCTAGGAATTTAGCTGCGGGAGGGAGAAGTGTCAGGTGGGCATTGTCGGTGCCACGCGTGGCTGGGGTTGGAGCTGCTGCTCCAGGAGGCCTGGAGGGGGAGAGGTGGTGTTTTTCTTTCCTTCTTCTATTTAAACACCCTGTGTTCCAAAAAGTGCTTGTTTCTTGAATCTTATCTAAGAGACAAATGAATGCTTTTAGCTAAAGTTAAAAAAAATTATTATTATTTGAAAAAACTGAGCTACAGTTCTCTTACGGAGGAGAACCAGTCCCTCCAAATAATGGAACCGCCCTTTGGTAACTGCCCTTTGTTTGAAGTAATTATTGTCCCTAAAAATGGGAAATTACACGTTACTGTTTATCAGAAGGAAATAAACACCTTGGGCTAACAGGGTTCTTGCCACTGGATGGTGATTCCAGACCTTGCCAGCAACCCAGGGAAACAGCCTGCACTGCATGTTTTGCTCACACACACTTTCGGTGTTTTGCGATTTTTTAAAGGGGAAACGTCTGGATTCCGTGCGTCCCCCAAAGATTGCTTGCCCTGTTCTTGTTATGTAATCGTGGAGAACTGATAGGGCTTTTCTGGTGGCTGAAATAAGTACAGGAAAGAACACGGGGGTGGGGGGTGGGGGTGGGGCGTGTCTGCCGCTCCCTTTGCTCTGATGTGGATGGGCCCCTTCTCACTAAGTGAGTGAAGAGTTGGCCAGGGATGCTTTATAGAGACAGCATGTAGGTTCACAGAGGGAAGAAAAGGTCTTGGAGGTGGCCCTGGGCGTGTCTCAGCCTTTCGGGCTCCACCCAAGGCCCCAGGGAGTCCTCGAGCACTCCCCTATTTTTTTTTATACTTTTATGAATTTTATTCAATAACACCTGTATAGATTCACGTAATTACCACCACAATCAGGAGAACCTCCTCACGCCCTGAAACCCTTAGCTCTCCCTTTATAGTCACACCATCCCTCGATTCCCTGGCAACCACAAATCTGTTCTCCCTCAGTATAGTTTTGTCTTTTTGAGAATGTCATGTTAAAGGAATCGCACAGATCATGTGGTCGGTAACCTAAGACTGGTTTATTTCATTCAGCATAATGAACTTGAACTTTATCCAAGTTGTGTATATTGATAATTCATTCCTTTTTATTGCTGAGTATTATTCCATTGTATGAATGTACCATAGTTTGTTTATCCATTAAACTGTTGAAACACATTTGGGTTATTTCCAGTTTGGCACTCCCCTCTTTCTAACTCTGGTCCTTGTCCGCCCCTGCAGCCTCAAGCCGGCCTCTCCAGCCACACCCAGCTCTTTCATCTCCTGCTCTCTGGCCCCCTGGCTTTCAACAAGCTTCTCTTCCGCAATCCTTTGGGTTTCAGCTTAGGGAGCACTTCCTCCTGGAAGTCTGCTTCCCCTGACTCACAAACAGCGCCCCCCGTCCTCCCCCCACAGTCTGTGCACCCACGTTGCTCTGTACTTTCCTGTTCTCAGCACTATTCACATTAGATCATCAGTAACTGGTTGCTTGTCTAGCTGCCTCCGCATCAGACTGTCAGCTCCGTGAGGGAGGGAGGCGGTCAGCTCATCCACCATCATATCGCCAGCGCAGTGCCAGACAAATGGTGCACAGCTTGTGGCAGAAACTCCATCAGCCCTCCTGTCACTGTCTTATCACTTAATACCCTTCCCCTTAGCGACACGGACTCCTATTTTCCTTCTGTCCATTACCGCATATTTCCCTGATCTCCAATGCATTCCCTTAGACTTTGGGTAAAAACAATCCAATGAAAACAAACAAAATGAAATCCAAAAGCAAACGAAAGAAACAAACACCAGAAATGATTCCTTAACAAGTTATTATGCAAGTTGTGCAAATCAGCTGCTCTCCTTGAGCTGTTCATGGGCCTGACCTAACTTCAGTAAAGGATGGAAAGTCAGCAAACTTCAAAATCCACACTTTTCCAGCATGTGGGACTGCCTTGTTGGGCTGGAAAAGGAGGTAAAGCAAAAGCTTGGAGACTCAATCTTGTAATAACCTATAATGGAAAACAATCTGAAAAAGAAATATATATATATATTTATATATGTAATGGAATCACTTAGCTATACATCTGAAACTAACACAACATTATAAATCAACTATACTTCAATAAAAAAAAAAGGCTTGGAGACTGAAAAAGTGAAGAACTGATCTAAGAAATGTGGGGTGGCTGCTTCAGAGGGGGTGCTGAGTGGGGAAGAGACCTGTGGGGCTTTGGTGGGAGACGCAGGTAGGTCACGGGTGGGTTGGAGATGGCCCCCACCAGAATTACAGCAGAGATTTGATGGCCAAGAATTGCAGTTGATGAAGGGGGAGGGGAAGAAAGCTGGGGTGTGAAGGAGGAGGAGGGTCCCCAAATCTGGTCAGTTTGGTCCAGTACCGGTGACGGACACCTGAAATGTCAGTTAAGTCTGGAAAGTGTGACCTTTGATTATTCTGTTCCCAATTGATTATTTTGTTTGTATTAAAAAATGCATCTTTCGGATGCGATTCTTTTTTTTTTTTAATATTTATTTAGGGACTTACCTGGTGGTCTGGTGGTAGAGAATCCGCCTTACAATGCAGGGGAGGCCAGTTTGATCCCTGGTCAGGGAACTAAGATACCACATGCCGCAGGACAACTAAGCCCGCGTGCCATAACTACTGAGCTCGCACACCTCAACTAGAGAGCCTGCGAGCTGCAAACTATAGGGCCCACGCACTCTGGAACCTGCGTGCCACAACTACAGAGCCCACATGCCCTGGAGCCTGTGGGCCACAACTAGAGAGAAGCCTGTGCGCTGCAACAAAGTGTCCGCGTGCTGCAACTAAGACCCGACACAGCCAAAACCAAAAATAAATAAATAATTAATAAATCTTTAAAAAATATATTTATTTATTTGGCTGCACCGGGTCTTAGTTGGGGCACGTGGGATCTTTGTTACAGCAAGTGGAATCTTTAGTTGTGGCATTCAGGCTCTTTTAGTTGTGGCATGAGGGATCTAGTTCCCTGACCAGGGATCGAACCTGGGCCCCCTGCACTGGGAGCACAGAGTCTTAACCATTGGACCACCAGGGAAGTCCCTCGGGTAAGATTCTGATGCCCTGACTAGGCTTTGTTATTTATCATTTATTTATTTATTTGGCTGCATTGCGTCTTCCTTGCTGCGCGCGGGCTTTCTCTAGTTGTGTCGAGCGGGGTTTACGCTTTGTTGTGGCTTCTCTTGTTGCAGAGCACAGGCTCTAGGCGCGCGGGCTTCAGTTAGTTGTGGCACACAGGCTTAGTTTCTTTGTGGCATGTGGGATCTTCCTGGACCAGGGCTCGAACTTGTGTCGCCTGCATTGGCAGGAAGATTCTTAACCACTGAGCCACCAGAGAAGTCCCTAGGCTTTGTTTTAAGGGAGCAATACAAAAAAAAAAATCACCGTCATTTTTCTCCCCCATCCCTTCCTTCCTAGTGAGATTTGTGACCAGAAATCCCAGCCAGGATGTGCAGAGTTGTGTTTTCCCCCTGAAGCAAGGTGGGGCTGACCCTCTCTCCATGGCAGCTCACTGCCACCCTCCACCCAGCTGTTCTTTCTGAGCTGGACAGACACAGTGACAGTGGCTCCGATGCCAGTGCAGACTGTTGCAGATTGAGACAAAGCCCTTGTGTATTTTGCTGGGAAGCACTTGGCTGTGAAATAGTGACATGTGAGCAGGGGAGCACATGTGGTGTCTGAGCACATGGCACTCACATCCACGCCTTTCAGGGCGTTTCCAAGTCTCTGTTGAGGACAGTGAGGCTGGGGTTTGCCAAATGTGTTTATCTTCTCAGGTTTGGGCAAAGTCCTTCTAGAAAGTAGATTTGAAAAAAGAAAGAAAAAAAGAAAAAGAAAGATTTGGAGGCACTGAGATCAGAAATCTCCCGGGGAATTGTGTATTTTAAAGCAATGCCATGTGTTTAAGCAATGTACACCCCGAGTTGCCAAGAGAGAAACACCATTGCAGCCCCATGCAGACTTGTGCAAATGGTAGATGACCCAGGTGCCTTATGCTGGTTCCTTGTTCACAGACCAGGCTCCTGAGCTGGGAAGGACTTGCCAGCCGAGAGCGAGAAGAAAGCATTATTATTTTAATAATTAAAAAAATTTTTATTCAAGTATAGTTGATTTACAATGTTGTGTTAATTTCTGCTGTACAGCAAAGTGATTCGGTTATACATATATATATATACACACACATTCTTTTTTAAAAAAATAAATTTATTTATTTATTTATGGCTGCATTGGGTCTTCATTGCTGCATGCAGGCTTTCTCTAGTTGCGGCGAGCGGGGGCTACTCTTCGTTGCGGTGCACGGGCTTCTCATTGCGGTGGCTTCTCTTGTTGCAGAGCACAGGCTCTAGGCGCGCGGGCTTCAGTAGTTGTGGCACACGGGCTCAGTAGTTGTGGCTCGCAGACTCTAGAGCTCAGGCTCAGTAGTTGTGGCACACGGGCTTATTTGCTCTGTGGCATGTGGGATCTTCCCAGATCAGGGCTTGAACCCGTGTCCCCTGCATTGGCAGGCAGATTCTTAACCACTGTGCCACCAGGGAAGCCCCATATATGTACGTTCTTTTTCATATTCTTTTCCATTATGGTTTATCACAGGATATTGAATATAGTTCCCTGTGCTATACGGTAGGACCTTGTTGTTTATCCATTCTCTATTGAAAGGATTATTTACTATGTGAAGTGGTGGGTCAGGAATCTCCCCGTTGATTCTCTGAGTTCAAAGTGGAAAAGAAATGAAGTGGAGGTGATTCTTTAGCTTGAGGTCCAGTCCAGTCAACTGGGCATGGTGGTTTTAAACCCACTTGGATGTTATAAATCATCAGACCTCTGCAAAGCTGCTCACACCGCCCTGCGTTTCTCCCCGTCTTGCTCTCTGAGGTACAGCACGTGGGTCTGGGAAGAACAGGTTCAAACCTGACACTGATCTTTAACAGAGCCAGTCTTCCCTAGCAAACATGACTTTCCAGAATAATTAGATTACCTTTGCCTCCCAGCACCCGTGTGAACTGGCATCACATGACGCTGGCTGGGTCAGGGTCAGCTGGGGCATCCCTGGGGCCTCTGAGGGATGATCTGAAGGCCTCAGGAGAGGCTGCCCGAGCCTGAAATCTCTCCCTTACTGGCTTTTTAAGGATGTCCGCCATTTCACTATTATTGAGTCATTCCTCTGTGTGTACCCCAGGGCCCGCTCCTTGCCATCATTCTGTGGAGGCAGGCTGTTCTGGGTTATAGGATTCCCTTAACCCTCTCTCCTTAAACTGTATGTTTAATCTCTTGAGTAAACCACAGATTCAGTTCCACTTTTTCTTTTTCCAGTTTTATTGACATGTAATTGACATGTAATGTTGCGTTAGCTTTAGGTGTACAAGGTAATGATTTGATCTGTGTATATACTGTAAAATGATGACTATGGCAAGCTTCGTCTCAGTTCTGCTTTTTCAGGTTAGACCTCTCTGGAGTCACTTCACCTGTCCTATTCCCTATTCCATTCAGCTCAGACCGGAAGCAAAGCAGAAATCAGGTGCCCTGGTGTCGGGGACAGAGGGGCAGAAGGAGGGGAAGTGAGGATGCTGAGGAAGGACAGGCTCTCACATAGCTCCCAGCACAGTCAGGGCTGCTGGGCCTTGCTCTGGCGCCAGAGGACACTTGAAGGGAGAGACGGGCTCCCCGCTTTTGGCCAAGGTGGAGCAACGCCTGCTCCTCCACGAGCTCCTTTCCTCTCTAATCTTCCTTCCTTCCACTCACTTTCCTCTTACTCTCTGTCCCTCTGTCACCCTACTTGTTGGCTCTCAGCCATCATCATTCTAAGTGGCCCCGTGCAGGAAGGGAACTCTCCTCGGTAGCCCTGAGGACCCAGGCCTCCGAAGCCAGACCAGAGCTTGGCTGTCCCCTTCCCTCCTTCCGTACTTGGTTCTCAATCCCTTCACAAGGCCTGGGGAGTGGCACTGGAGCTGCCCAACTGCAGACGCCTCTTCCTTTTTCCCTGGCCTAGAAGAGCTGACCCTGCCTCTGGGCATATTTTATCAACCCCCCAGCTTCTCTCCCAGAGACACGCGCGCAGCAACGAAGACCCAACGCAGCCATAAAAAAAAAAAAAAAAAAAGACCATAGCATATTGTTTTGCAATTTGCTTTTTTCCCCTTAACAATATGTTTTGGAGATGTTCTGTGTAGGTAAATACAGATCTGCTTCATTCTCCTTCACTGTTGTGAAATATTGCATAGCCTAGATGAAATATTGTATGTTGCATGTTGTTTCCCGTGTCTAGGAACACCCCAGCACACGCCATTTTGAGCACATGTACAAGGATTTCACTCAGATACCTAGCAATGGAATTGCTGGGCAAAGGAGCACATGCATTTAACATTTTAATAGCTGCTCCCAATCGCCCTCCCAAAAGGCAGTATCTATGTACATTCTGGGTATGAAAGCCCCTGCTTTCTCTATACCCTTATTTGTTTTTATTGAGCTCTTTTATTTTTTACCAATCTGTTGGTCAAAAAAACATGATTTCATTGTTAGAATAAAAACTTCAGTTCAATCTTCCTGGCCAGGAAACTGTGAGCGATTCACATTAGTAACATAATAACATGTACAGTAATAACACTATTTAACCACTGTGTGCTTTGTTACTATTTTACAGGGAGTGAGTAACTAAGCCGGTCTCTACCCTTTTGCAGGGGAATCTCGTTATGTATCAATTTTCTCCACACACTTCACTGTACCTTTTAGATGTAAAACGCCAGCGTCTGGGGTCTTGGAGGGCCTCTGGGGAATGCCCCACCCAGTCCCCCATCCTCTCTTCTCTGGAATGGCTCCAAAGAGTTCTTTGGCCACAGCCTGCCCTTCCTTCACATCCGTTCCTGCCACACAGTGGTCATGCCCTGGAATGATGATGCCAATTGTCTGGTCTGACACAGCAGTGCATTCTCTGCTCCCGCCTCTGGGTTTCTCCTTTGATCAGCGTGGGACACGTCAGCAGAAGTCGTTGGTTTTGTCCCTTGCTTGACTTAGATGATGCCAGGCTTATCTTCTGGTACATCAGAAACTGTACCACCAGCTGGATCCTGCCTTAATCTTTTCCAAGCTCACATGTCATCTAATACAATGTTTTCCACAGAGGAGTCCCTTTTATTTATTTTTTATTTGTTTTGGCCACACTGTGCAGCATGCGGGATCTTAGTTCTCTGAGCAGTGATGGAACCCTGCGCCCCCTGCAGTGGAAGCGTGGAGTCTTAACCACTGGACCGCCAGGGAAGTGCCGGGGAGTCCCTTTTGTTTGTTTGTTTTTGTTCGTTTGTTTTTTGCGGTACGCGAGCCTCTCACTGTTGTGGCCTCTCCCGTTGTGGAGCACAGGCTCCGGACGCGCAGGCTCAGCGGCTATGGCTCACGGGCCCAGCCGCTCTGTGGCATGTGGGATCTTCCCGGAGCGGGGCACGAACCCGTGTCCCCTGCATCGGCAGGCGGACTCTCAACCACTGCGCCACCAGGGAAGCCTGGGGAGTCCCTTTGAAAAGGAAAAGCTTTAAGAGCATTTAAATTTTTACACCATTTAATTTCATGACTCTTTCTCTTCCCCATCTCCACCTCGATGTCTTGGGTTCCTTGTTCTATTTTTCTCATCCTCTGTACTCAGGAAGATAGCAAAATGGTGGCTGTGAAAGGATTTTTCTCCCTGAAAGTTTCCTCTGGACACTGTTCTCTGTTACTAACAAGACACACCTTAGAACCACTTAGTGCCTTAATATTAATCTCTGGGGATTGAACTGGACTCACCACTCAGTACGGCTGTATTTAATAGAGGCTTCCTTCCGAGGCTTACATTTTTAGAGGGATCATAGGATTTTAAGGCAGGGTGACTTGTTCTGATGGTTTCAGGTTAATTTCCTATTTGTATCAGATTAATTTCCTATTTGTATCAGAAAACCATTTGCTTGCTGGTTTGATTATCTCCTTTCCTGAAGTCAATTGAAACCGAATTTGGTTTCTACCCCTTTATCCAGTCCGGCTACTACAGAATCTTTGTTTTGCCAGTTCAGTAATATTATTCTCTTGTTTCTAAAGTGCTCTAGTTCTGGCTGTGAGTTCCGCCAACAGGACAGTGCAAGGCAATCGATATAATTAGCAAAGAACCATATTTTCTTCAGGATAACTTCTTCTTTTGGATATTTTGGTAACTTTGCCTTGGACTTTTTTTTTCTTTCATATTTTCTAGTATATGCTGGGAAACATAAGTGGATGGTTTAATAGTTTTGCGTGGGGGTTCATGAACCAGGTGGCCTGGGTTCAAATCCCAGCTCTGCGACTTCCTAGCTGTGTGACCTTGGGCAAGTTACTTAAGCTCTCTGTGTCTCAGTTTTCATGTCAGTGGTTGTTAAAGAAATGCAAGTATCATTCAGTCAAAAAAATATTCCTTCCTTCCTTCCTCCTCCCTCCCTCCCTCCCTCCCTCCCTCCCTTCCTCCCTTCCTTCCTTCCTTCCTTCCTTCATTCCTTCCTTCCTTCCTTCCTTCCTTCCTTTGTCAGTCATCTATTCAAGCCACAAACTTTTCCAGAGTGCCTGGGACAATGTGCTAGGCTCTATAAACAGGGATACAAAGACAAATAATCCATGGTCTCGGCCCTTAGGAAAGTCTAATGAGGGATGTGCTTGTTACTTATGGTGAGGATAGATCACCTGGAAGAGGAAAGCATGAATAAGAAAATTGACCAATTTGAAGTTGAAGATCCAGACTCATTCTTTCATCAATCTCCAAGTTACTTTCTCCCGAGAAAGAGTAATTTCTTGGGCTGATGTTCAACTTGAGCAAACACCTGAAAGGAACAGCCTGTGGAAGCTACTGATAGTAACTCTGTTCTCCACAAACTGGTTTCCATGTTGTTGCCAGACAGGATTCTGGCATTGGCCAGGGAATCCCGTGCTCAGGTAGGCTTCCCTTCCTCAGGGGACCCCCTACTCTGAGATGGTGGTGACCCTTGCGTTGGAGATCTACCACATAGGCTTCAGGAACTCTTAGTGGAATTCAATCCACTGGTTAGAGCTCCTGCCGCATGGCATCCGGGTCAGTTGTGGTACAGAGAAAAGATGCAGAGTGGACAGTAACACACCCTCCTTTCTACACGTTCCTCACTTGACAACATCTTGTTCCTCAGTATTGAATTGCACCTTATCTCTTTTCTTCTGCCACCGCCAAACCCTTGAGGCCAGGGACTGGGTCTGCTGTACTGATGAACCTGAGATGGCATTGTCCCCTTTCTATGAGGGTCACTGGACTTTCACAGAAGGATGTCTTTCAGCTGATGCCAGCTCCCTTCTTAAGATCCTGTTATCTCTCCTACAGGCAGAGCTTCCAAGTGATGGGTGGGCTGGACTGAGATGCGGTGGGGCGTAAACGTGGGGCTCCTCGTTTTTTTTATATATTAGGCATTTGAGAAACGTTAATTGGTTGGGTGATTTGATGTGCGACTGGTAACAACCCTTGTCCTTGTTGTTAGAATGCACCACAGCCATCAGCCCTGGAATGCAAAGACCAGAATAAACCTGAGGAAGCCACCAGCCAAGCCCGGGCAGAGTCAGTCTCCACCCCAAACACAGGTGAGAGAAGTTTCGTGGGCCCCGAAAGAATGGTAACTTTAATTGTAATAATGATACCTCCATCCAGACATGAGGCTCATGGGAGCCTGTGCAGATGACCATGCCTCCCTGGACCAGAAGCCACACTCAGGAGAGAGCTGGCTCGGAGCACCAGGGCCCCCCCACCTTCCTCTCTAGGACCTAGAAATTCAAGTCTTCCTCTCTCCTTTCAGCTGTTTGAAAAGCCTGTGGAAAACGCACAGAAGAATTAGAAGAATATAATTGACTCCTTCTAAAGGAGTCTCAAGGGTTTCTTTGTATGTAGGGCTGTTAACATGTGTGGCATATGAGGAACATTCACACGGCTTATAGGACAGTATCTGTTGAATTCAGGGTGGGGCAGAGACCAGAGACTCAGAACTTAAGGATTAGTAGCTACTTCTAGTGAAGAGCCACAGAGTTGAGGAAAAAGTATTTTGGATCCTGTAGCGGAAATGCTTTCTCCAGAGGCGAGACGCCCACATGAAGGGGGAGATGAGAGGAAGAAGTAACTGTGGGAGGTGGAAATCCTGCTCATGGGGATCTTAATTTGGGCCATAGTCAGGGTTGGGGCTCACTGTATTTGAGGTAGTTGCGAACATTTAAAAATCAGGCGATTTCCAGAGAATCGGGAACGTGTTCAAGAGGACTAGCCTAGCTTCTCTTGAAATGTTGAACTCGCCACCGAGCCTGCATCTCACGCGGCACCACCAGCTGGAGCAGTCACTGTTCGTCACTGGGGAGTATTGGGGTTTCCTGTCCCTTCGCCCCTGCAGACGCCGCCCCCCCCACCTCCTCCATCCCGGCATTAGCCTTATCCCTCCAGGGGTTCTGTGCATACCCTTCCCTCACCTCCCTCAGTCACCCCTGCTCTCCTCAGCACCCCACCTCTATCTTGGCATCTCCTTTCGGCAAATAAATACACTCTCGCCCTTCCCCCTTTAAAGCAACCCTCCTTCAGCCCCTCCCGCCCTTGCTGTGGTGTTGTCCTTGTAGAGCCAACCTGCTTGGAAAGGTCACCTGCTTTCTCTATCACCTCTTCCTCGTGCCCCACTCATGCCAGCGCCCCACCCGCTGCTGTGGGGCTTCCCCCGTCTCCACCCAGAGGGGCTATTGCTCATCCTTCATTCTGCCCAGGGTAGTCTCAGGGCGTTTGGTGCTGTGTCCTTCCCCTCCCGGAATCCCCCTCCTCCCCTGGCTTAGTGATTTCTCTCTTTTTTCTTTCTTTTTTTTTTTTAAGACTTATTTTTTTTGAGATTTATTTATTTGTTTGTTTGTTTGTTTTTTGGAGGCGTTGGGTCTTCGTTGCTGCACGCAGACTCTCTCTAGCTGCAGTGAGTGGGGGCCACTCCTCACCGCCGTGTACAGGCCTCTCACTGTGGTGGCCCCTCCCGCTGCGGAGCACGGGCTCTAGGTGCGCGGGCTCAGCAGTTGTGGCACACGGGCTCAGTAGTTGTGGCACGCGGGCTCAGCAGCTGTGGCGCACAGGCCTAGTTGCTTCGCGGCATGTGGGATCCTCCCGGACCAGGGCCCAAACCCGTGTCCGCTGCACTGGCAGGCGGACTCCCAACCACTGCGCCACCAGGGAAGCCCTCTTTTTCTTTTTTTTTGACCTCACTGCACAGCTTGCGGGATCTCAGTTCCCCGACCAGGGACTGAACCCAGACCACAGCTGTGAAAGTGCCAAGCCCTAACCACTGGACCGCTAGGGAATTCCCTAGTGATTTCTCTTCTGTCTGCATGGTTAGGACGACCTTCCCAGGCCCCTTATGGCCTTGTCTCTTCCCGCGAGCTCACAAGTGGCAGAATTTCCCGAGGACCTGTCCTGGGCTCTTTATTTTTCTCGCTCTGGACTCTCTGGGCAACCTCTTGGGGCTGCTGATTCTGAAGCCTGCTTTCCATCACTGGGCCCACCTGCGCCTCCCCTCACCCTGCCAACCGGACCCCCGTCGAGTTTTCTCTGCCTCTGATCAGCTCTGTAGCCATCTGGTCGCCACACCAGCACCCCCCCTCCTTAACATCCCTGACATCTTAGGTTTTCATTATTGACTGCAGTTGCCACCATTATTTACGGGTCCGCCTGTCTTAGACCTTTTCCTCCACAGAGGGAGTGAGCTTTAAGTAGAGGCCAGTCTAAGAGAAAACTCGGATCATGTTACTCCCGTGCTTATAATTCTTCAGAGGCTCCTCTTGGCTTTCAGGGTGAAGTTCATGTCTTTGTCTTAGCACCCAAGGCTGCCATGACCTGCTTGCATTTCAGCACCCACGGCTTTCCCATGTGCACCTGTCGCCCCACGTGAAAGTGCTTGCTGGTACCCAAATTCATGATGTTGGTCCCTGCTCCTGTCTTCACAATTCTCCCCAACACTCTTTCTGCCCCCCGTTTTTCTGGGCCTTTGAGTCACTACCTCAGACCCCCTGAGCCTCTGGGTCTGGGCTCAGTGCCCTCCTGCGGTGCCGGGCACCCCCATTTCAACTCCCACAGTACTGGGCTTCTGCTAGACTTCACATCCCCTGGGGACCCGGGAAGGTCCCCTGCACAGTATGCCTGGCACATACAATAGAGAGATGACGGCAGCTTCCGTCATCTGGGACTGGCTTCCGTCATCTGGGACTGGCTTCCCAGCTCTCACATGGCTGCATACTCCTCGTCCTTTTGGGAGCAGCTTAGACTCTCACAGTGTTTGCATTTCCAACGCAGCACTTTTTTCTAGTACGATGTACTTCAACATTTATTAAGTGTCTCAAGATTTAAAGACGATTGGGATTTGACCCCTTTCCCCAAAGGACCTGTTATACACCGGATGCATCACATCTATTCACTCAGTAAGCATTTACCGACAGCCAGCACAGAAGGAGGTAGAATTCATGCAGCCAGGCACGGGGATTCACATAAAGTCTGCGGAGCTTAGAAGAACTCGCTGGGGCTTTTCATCTTCGCGAGCTTTGCTTTCAACGACGGGAGAAAGATTACAGCTGTCCTTGCTGGGACTCCTCTACTGGCCAGGTTACAGGCTTTTCCCTGATCACAAACGTTTCCTTTGAAACCTGCCTTCACGGCCCTCACTTTCATGGACTTTGAAGTGGGAATTTCATGTAAACCTGACTTCAGCTGAAACGAACATTTCCTGCCCCCGCCATTGGCCTCGGGCTTTCTCTACTTCAGCTTCTCAAGAGGTTTCTGCCCTGTCCCTTAATAGTTAAAAACAGAACAGAGCTTGGGGTCGGCTTTCTCACAGCAGCACTGCTGTCAGCTGTTGTCATAAAGAGTCATTTTGGTAAATAAGCAGAAAATCAGTGTGTTTGATCAGAGAGCCGTGGCTGGACTTTGTGATAAGACCGTGAGGTTCAGACCAGTGGGACTTTTGCTCAAGACCTCTATCTGGCCACGTGGTGTCTTAAGTGCCTAAGAGGGTTTTGAAAGATGAAATGCTGGGAAGTTGAATCTATAAATGTCCACCCCCAAAGTCACAATGTTTGCACGTCACACCGTCTGGCATTGAGAGCTGGGTAGCCTCGTGGTTAAGAGCTCCGCTCCGGAACTGGGCTGCCGGGGTTTCAATCCTGTTTCTGCTACGCTAACCTTCTGATGGGACGGGTTCTTGTTTCCCCATTTGTGAAATCAGGATGATTAGAGTATTTCCCTTGTGTGGTGGTTGTGAGGATTAAGCCAGTTAGTAGCGAGCAGGGCTTAGACACAGAGTAAGTACTCAGTAACGCGACCTCTTGTAATTACGCCCCTTTATCGGCTCCACACAGGATGTTAAACACAATGACTTTCTCTGGGTCACCAGAGCCGTCATCAGATCTCCCCACCTTTGCTGGTCCACAGCATCCCTGCTCCCGTTGTTTCAATCCTCTTTCCTTCTCTGGCGTCTTATTCAAGTCCTCTCTCTCTCTCTCTTTTATTGGCTGTGCTGCATGGCTTGTGGGATCTTAGTTCCCTGATCGGGGATCCAACCTGGGCCCCTGGCAGTGAGAGCACCAAGTCCTAACCCCTGGACCACCAGGGAATTCCCAGTCGTATCTCTTTCATATGTTCTTTCTGCCTGGAATAGGCTTCTGTTTCACCTCTGCCCCTCCCCCCGTGTTCTGTCTCTCTCGGTTGAAGCCCTCTTGGCGGATTACGTGCAGATATTCCTGCAACCACCACTAACCATGGGGAAACTCTAGGATGATTTTTTTTTGTTTTTTTGTTGAGTTTGTATTTATAAATCTCTAAAGCCTTTATTTATTTATTTATTTATTGCACATTCGGGATCTTAGTTCCCTGATCAGGGATCAAACCTGTGGCCCCTGCAGTGGAAGTGTGGAGTCTTAACCACTGGACCGCCAGGGAAGTCCCTCTAAAGCCTTAGAGAGCCCTTGCCAGTGGACTAACCTGTGAGATTGCCATCTAATTTTTTTTTAATTGTAAAATATCCATAAGATTTAGCGTTTTAACCATTTTTAGGTGTACAGTGCAGTGGCATTAAGTACATTCACGTTGTTGTGCAGTCATCACCATTCTCTGTCCCCAGAACACTTTCATCTTCCCAAACAGAAGCTCTGTACCCATTAAACAATAACTTCCCCTTTTCTCCCTCCAGTTCCTGGCAACCACGATTCTGTTTTCTGTCTCTATGAATTTAACTACATTACGTGCCTCATATTGGTGGAGTCATACATTTGTCCTTTTTAAAAAATATTTATTTATTTATTATTTTTGGCTGCGTTGGGTCTTCATTGCTGCACGCGGGCTTTCTCTAGTTGCAGAGAGTGGGGCCTACTCTTCGTTGCGGTGTGAGGGCTTCTCACTGCAGTGGCTTCTCTTGTTGTGGAGCACGGGCTCTAGGCGCACAGGCTTCAGTAGTTGTGGCTTGCGGGCTCTAGAGCGCAGGCTCAGTAGTTGCAGCGCACGGGCTTAGTTGCTCCGCGGCATGTGGGATCTTCCCGGACCAGGGCTTGAACCCGTGTCCCCTGCATTGGCAGGCGGATTCTTAACCACTGCGCCACCGGGGAAGCCCCATACATTTGTGCTTTGATGGCTGGCTTACTTCACGTAGCATAATGTCTTCAAGGTACGTCCATTCTGTAGCATGTGTCAGAACCTCCTTTCTTCTATAGGCTGAATTGTATGTACAGGTCACATTTTGCTTATCCAGTCATCTGTCAATGGACATTTGAGTTGTTTCCACTTTTTGGCTATTGTGAATGGCACTGCCGCGAACATTGGTGTACAAGTATGAGTCCCTGCTTTCAATTCTTTTGAGTGTTATGCCCTGTGGTGGAATTGTGGGATCATATGGTCCATCTCTTATGCAAGGTTGACTTTATAAATCAAGATCAGAGCTTGAACACCTGGTGGGAAAATTCTCTCTTTACCTCCCTTCTCCCCCACCCCAGGCCCTCCCACGGACTTTATCTCCATCAATGTCAACTCTACCCTCAGGCGCTTCAGGCTAAAACTCTGGCGTCATCTTGGACTTCTCGAATTCTTTTACAACTCATGTTTAGACAGTGAGCAATTCCCATCGGCTCCATCCTCCGTACCCAGAATCGAGTCACTTCTCACCATCCCGAACATTGCGGCCGGATCCAGGCCACCACACCTCATCTGCATTATGACAATTGTTTCCTAACTGGCCTCCCTGTTTCAGTCTTGGTCCCCCTCTGGTCTCTTCTGAGCACAGCAATAAGTTCAACCCGTGAAAAACATTAGTCAGATAATGTCATTCCTCATTCCAGCATCTCACTCCCCATCTCACTAGAGGCAAAATTTAAGTGCTTGCAAAGGTCTGTTGGCCCTCACTGCTCATCTGACCCCACCTCTCCTTCCCTCATCAGCTCAGGCCACAAGTGTCCCCTTGCTGTTCCGCCTCAGGGCTTCTGAGTTTGCGGAGAACTATGCCTAGAATGTTCTTCCCTTGACAAACTCTTCGCCTTCCAATGTCACGTCTCTAGAGAGCCCTTCTCTGAAAACTTACTTAAAGTAACAAGCCCTTGCTCTCCTGATTCCAGGCGTCACCCATGCCTTTTACCCACTTACTTATCACAGTCTGACACATACTCCCTCCCTAATCTGTTCCTTTCCTTCCTCCTCACTAGAATGTAAGCTTCATGATGTCAGGGGCTTTGTTTGGTTTCCTGTCATATCCTCAGTGCCTGTAACAGTGCCAGGCACACACTAGGTGCTCAGTTAGTATCTGTTCAATGAATGGATGGATGGTGCTCTGAGGTCCCCACCTTAACGGCCCACAGATGTTCCTAGTCTCTGAGAGTTATGCAGACGTATGAAAGTCCCATGGCTACCAGGCTCCAGTCTCATCCTTCTGGCCCAGGGCAGCTTCAAAATGAAGCAAACTGGGTTGATCACTTTTTGCAGCCCCCTTTAGCCTTAGTAGTTCTTGTAAATGCCCCTGATCACTGCAAGGATTTATCCTATAACAAACAGCCCTTCAAAAACCTGTGCCAAAAAAACCCCAAAACAAAACAAAAAACAAACCTGTGCCGTATCTGAGTTCCCCAAACTGAACTCTGTGGGCATCTTCTGAGGGGCTCAAGGAGTCTACACAAATCAAATAGTGTTTTTACATTTTGATGACAATCTGAGGGGAAAAAAAGCCAACAAATTCTTGGTCTTTCGATGACTGCCTTACAGCTGAGGAGTGTCATATAAGTGGTTCCAGGGTGGCTGCATGTGTGTGTGTGGTATTCTTGGTGCCCAGGGATGCCCTGAAGTGATGGGCTTTCATTTTTATTTGTTCAAACTGGGGTCGCTGGTTCGTGAATGTCTTCTTGCAAATCCATGATAATTTTTTTTCCCCTGTAAATGTGTCTGAAAGATATGTATCCAGACTGCACAGCTAATAACCCTGAGCTACTGTGCAGGCTGAAATACAACACCAGGCTAGAAATCTTCCAGGCTCCAGGTCTCAATTTTACATGGGTCTGAGTCAGCCTAGGGCAACAGGGTATGAAGCAGAGGCAAGAATATCGGTCTTAGAGTCAGGAGACTGGAGGTGGCACCAATCTCGGTCTCTGAACTAACCGTGTGACCCTGGGTTTGTCGGCCCACCTTTCTGGGTTTCATTCTTCCTCTATAAAATGAACCAGAGACTCTGAGTCTCTTCCAACCCTGACAGTCTCTTTTGTGACATATGTTGGGGAGAAATGCCCATTTGGACACCAGGAAAAATACACTGTTGGCACCAAACCCTGGCACCAACAGGACTGGCCATGAGGATAATAGTGACACTTACTGAGGTGTCCATTCAAGGCTCGTCTTCTCTGAGTGGACTTTGCTGAGGATTCTACCTAGAAATCCCACCTCCATCTCTATCCTTTTTACCCTAGTTGATTTTTCTTCATATTCTTCTCCTGTGCTTTTGAGGAAATCTGACCTTTATTAAGGTTATTTCTTATTATCTGTCTTCTCCTTCTAAAATTAAACTCTATAAGGGAGAGTCTTTTGTTTTTTTGTGCAAGGCTGTGCTCCAGTGCCTTGGAATGGTGTCCGTCCCTTACTGGGTACCTGATCCACATTTTCTGAATGATTTGGGCACCTCCTCTGCTTTGGGTCCTGTGCAAGGTGCTTTACATTTTAATCAATAAGTGCATGAAGTAAGTATTATTATTAGCCTCGTGTATTGGCTGAGAAAACTGAGGCGTCACAAAAATCAGGTAACTTGCCTGTAAGTGTCACAGCTGAAACTTAAACCTGGGTAAGTTGCACACCTTCTTGTATTCATCCTTAGCTTTGGCACCTCTCAGCCAGGAGGGCTCTAGTGCCAAATGCATGAAGCACAGATGGGCTATTCTGTGGCTCCATTTTTTTTCCTTCTTTTGTGCAGCTCTGTGTACAGGGAAGGGGAAATTAAACTCTCATTTATTGAAGAGACTATCTTTTTCCCATTGTATAGTCTTGGCTCCTTTGTTGTAAGTTAATTAACCATAAATGCATGGTTTAATTTCTGGGCCCTCTATTCTGTTCCATTGATCTATGTGTCTGTTTTATGCCAATGCCATACTGTTTTGATTACTACAGCTTTGTAATATAGTTTAAAATCAGGATGTGCGATGCCTCCAGCTTTCTTCCTTCTCAAAATTTCTTTGGTTATTTGGAGACTTTTGTGATTCCATAAAAATTTTGGGATTTTTTTTTCTATTTCTGTGAAAAATGCCTTTGGAATTTTGATGGGGATTGCTTTGAATCTATAGAGTGCTTTGGGTAGTATTGATGGAAATCAAACTCTCAGAGTCCTCCTTGACTGCCTTTGCTTGCTCTGACTGCGAAAGAACTCACTGTGCAGAATTGCAGAACTGGGTGGTTTGTTAGCTATCCTCTGGTTCCACCAATCCCTTCATTTTAAAGTGGAAGAAACGGAGACCCAAAACAGCTGAGTGCCACATAACTCCTGTATTGTCTTGATCTATGGACTGATTCATGAGCTTTCAGTGGTCTGGGTGGTAAACCAGAAGGCCCTTGGCAGCAAAGCTGGGAGCCTGCACAGTGTCAGGGGCCCACCCCACCTTGATACTGTGGCCATCTGCTGGCCCCTTGGGCCCTGGGCCTTTGGGGTCTTCTGTTACTTGGGTGCTGTTCAGTTTCCAGGGAGCAGACACTGGCTGAGGGCCCTGCCTCTGGTCAGACCACCCCCCCAGACAGTGCTTCTTGATGTGAAAACCATGTCTGTCAAAATGTCATCTTCTTGGTGTTCAAATGTTCCAGGAGGATGGGTTTCAGGACCATTCTGTGGGCATTTTCATGTCTTCCTGTTCCTGACATGTTGTCCCTATCTTTTCCCTCCTGGGTCTCTTAGGGGTTAAATGCTACCAGGAAGAAACAGGGCAAGTTCTCCCCCTTATGCTGAAAGTAAAGAATGAGGAATAGTTTCTGTTCATGAATAAGCTGTTGCTTATTGATGTTCTGATCACAGAAAAAATGTTCTTGTTCCTGTTTGTTACACATGAAATTGCAGCGAACAGTACAAGACTGACTATAATTAAGTACTTGAGTGATGTGGTCTCTATTATACCAGGTGTAGAAATTCAGGGGAAAGAGTCTTGGAGAGGGATGAAATGGTCACGTAATAATAAAAATGAAATAAGAACTAACCCTTATCAAGTGCTTTCTGTGTGTCGGGCACGATACAAATGTTTTACGTGACTTGAACTCATTTAATCTTCTCAGTAACCCTGCGAACGCTGTTCATCTCCATTTTCCAGTGGAGGAACCTGAGGCACAGAAAGATTGAGTAATTTGTTCAAAGTCATACAGAGCTGGAAGTGCAAAGCCAGGATTTGAATCCAGACAGCCTGGCTCTGGAGTCTTTTCTCCTAAATACTGCACCTAATGGCCTTGATGAAGGCTTTGTGAAGGAGATGAGACTTGAGCTGGACCTTGAAGAAGGAAAGGTCTGACAGCGTGGGGACATATCTGAGTGATGGAGTGGGCATGGCAGACCCCAACAGGGAGGAAGGGACTGGCCTCACTCGGCAGAGTGCGTGTACTGGGGAGCAGCAGGGAAGACGGCGGGGCAGTAAGTTGGGAACAGATTATAAAAGGTCTTAGCATCTAGTCAGAGGGTTTAGACTTGATCTGGAAGGACCCAGCCTTCGAAGTGTGCTGAAGGATGACTTGCTAGAAGCAGAGGTTCGGGGAGGTTTTTTTGGTGGCAGTGGTAGGTCTGAGGGTAGGAGGTGCGGAGGCAGGAATGAGGCGCTGGAGGGTGGAGCCTAGAATGCTGGTCTCAGCTGGGCCAGCTTGGGAGGGAAGATGCATGCAGAGTGGGAAAGATAGGGGACAGACCGGAAGGGCTCGCACCACCTGAGATCACCATGATGCAGTGACATTCTGGGCAAGCAGGGGCCCCGCACCCCAGAGCTGCACACACCTGGCCCAGGAGTGGAGGGGCTTCGGGCCAGTGGCTGCCCCAGCACTAAGAAGTATGCCTGAACTGCCCCGCATCTGTCTGCCCTGCTCCACCCTCAGAGCACAAAAGGGCTGCGCTTCCCCTGCACCCTCCAAGTCCTGCACACCTTTCTCGTGGCCACCCCAACCTAGGACCCCACAGGGAGGGGAATTCTGGAAATTCCACATACAGAGCAGATTCACTTTTCTTTCATTCTTCTCTTTCCCTCCTCAGCGATTTGACTGAAAGGGCTTCCACAGATGCAGCATAAATTTTCTCAGCGAATCAGTTGTAGCCAAACATCATATCTGAGGATCTCCCGCCCTCCCTGCAAGTTCTTGATAAATCTCACCTCTTCTCTGAACTTCCTGAAGTTTCATCTGTGCCACTCCCATCCGGGGCACGCGGTTTTCTACAGCTGCATCTTCTGTGCGAGTTTGCTCGGGCCTCCAGGACCAGATGGCTGAGCAGCAGACGTTTGTTTTTCACAAACCTGGAGGCTAGAAGTCCAAGATCGAGGTGTGGCAGGGTGGGTTTCTCGAGGCCCCTCTCCTTGGCTTATAAATGACGGTCTTTTCCTGTCTCCACGCGGTCGTCCCTCTGTAACTGTCTGTGACCTTATTTCCTCTTGTTATAAGCACACCGGGGTCATGTGGGGTTAGGGCCCACCCTAATGATCTGATTTTAACTTAACTGCTTCTTTAAAGACCATCTTCAAATACAGTCACTTTCTGAGGTACTGGAGGTACTTCTACATGTGAATTTGGGGGGCAGGGGCCACAATTCAGCCCATAACACCTTCCTTCTCGTGCAAGTTACCTCAGGGTGAAGGGTCAGCCCAGCAATTACCCAGGCTGCGCTGTTCTTACATCCAGTCCCTCATGAGAGACAGCCTCTGGGCTTTTCTGTGAAGGGCGTTATTTACTGAGGCCCGGTTTCCTACGCAGTGTCGCAGTGTCGTCCTTCTCCAGGCCAGGAGCTTTCTCCACGCAGGCATTCCAACTTGGTCAGATCCGAAAGTAGTAAATCCAGGGGAGTTTTTTTTTTTTTTTTTTTTTTACTGTGTGCAGAATTCCTGGCATAGCAGAGAGCTCAGGAAGGAAGGCCCTGTTTGGGGCCAGAGATCAAGGCTTTGGAGGCTTACCCCTCGGAGAAAGGGTTAGGCCCTCCTCTCACTAATCCTGTTTGCTCGATTAGCCTCTGAATTGATGTACCTAGAATGACGCACTTTGTCACAACCAATGATTTAATGTAACCCTTGAGCTTTTTTTTCTCCCACCCTTAGAGTACCAGTCACTGGGGGATCTAGAAAGGAGTAGAGAGGCAAGATTGGCAAAGGGGAGGGTTCTGTGGCTCTCAGGGTCCAGGACAGGTCACTGGGTCCAGTCTGCTCTCCCAGCGGGCACCAGTGGGGGCCAGAGGGCTGCCCGCCTGGCAGGAAGTGGGGGTCTGGGCGAGGTGAGGCTTCCCAAGCCCTGCCTACTGTCCTCCTGCTGGAAGTGGGGAGAGAGTGGGTGACAGCCTTCTACAGATCCAGCAGAATCAAGCCACAAGGGCACCGGGCATCTTACTCCCTCTTCTCTAGATTCCAGCTCCCAGGCACCGGCCAAAGTTGCCATCGTTTTTTATTAAAGTGAAAAACACTTCACTGAAGTGAACTATTCGAGATATGAATATTCTCCAAAGCCATTTTGGAAATTTTTCAAGAATAATTTCTTAGGCAAAACAGGGAAAAGGACAAGATTGCACGCAGGGCTGGATGACCCACTTGGAGAGCCGGTTCTAGAAAGAGGACTTTGATTTTATGCTACGGCCTCACGCAGAGGGAAGGAAGGGAGCGGGAGGGTTGGGTTGGAGGGCTGGAGGCCTGGCCCTTCTCCAGGGTGTCCTCCTTGGTACGTGACAGGCCCTTGGGGAGACACCTTAATAAAGGGGTCGCGAGCAGCCTGGCAGCCTTCCGACCCTCCTGGTACCCAAGACAAAAGTGTTAGCCTGAAGTGACTCTTTAGGTGACTTCCTAGCACATTTACCCCTTTACAGACCCCAAACTACGCAAGTAAATGGACCTCTTTTAAAAACATAAAGGTATTAAAAACATCCAACTCTCTTATTACGGTAAGTGCTGAAGGAGATGCACTTTGTAATCTTAGCTGTCACATTAGTGAAACACTTTTATCCCCAAAGGCCTGGGAGGTATTATTTTAAAGCTATTTTTGTACTAGTGTAGACTTTCTTCTTTTCTAAACATGGCTAGAGGTGGTCAGTTTGGGAAAAGTAGAAGAGGAGAAAAAAGGAAAAGAAGAGACACTTTCGTACCAGTGCTCTCCTGATGTCTGGAAGCCGGTAGAAATGGCCTGAGTGAGAGCTGAACCAAGGGCCCTGGGTCGGCGGCGGAGGCTGGGAGGGGCACTGGCAGGGCCGGAGGGGTCCAGTTTTGGTGTGAGGCGGCCTTGGGGCCTGCCCTACCCCCCTCCCAGCCCGTGGGCTCTTGCTGAGAGGAATGGAATGTGTGTGCGGACCGGACCTGCCAAGCCGAGGCCTCTGAGAAGTCAGGACCCTCCTTACCTATTGCCAGATGTTGTTTCTGGCAGGTAACTCTCCGGAGGCCTGAGCATGGGGGAAGGGAGACCCCTGCGGTGTGCAGGCGCAGGGACCTGAGGGATGACGGAGGGCAGGTCCCGGCTCAGCTTGGTACCCAGGCTGCTCAGGAAGTGTTTGCGGACCGACTGTCAAGTTCACTTTTGTTGGGCAGCTCCCACACTCCTGGCACATTGCATTCCTCCTCTAGTGTAATCGCACAAGAACAGGTGAGGAAAGTCTCACGTCCATTTCCAGACAAGGGACTTGGGGATCCGCACGTTCTGTGACTTGACTGAGGTCGCACAGCTAAGAGGCCATGACATTCCCGGCTCTCATGCTGAGGGGCATAAGAACCACTGGGGAGCCGGTTAAAAACGTGGGCTTCCCCGCACCACTCAAGATTCTGATTTTGTCACAGCATTTTTTTAAAACTGTGGTAAAGAACACAGAATAGAAAATGTACCATTTAACCATTTTGAGTGTATAGTTCAGTGGCATTAAGTACATTCGCATGGCTCTGCAACCATCACCACCAACCATCTCCAGAACTTTTTTCATCTCCCCAAACTGAAACTCTGCCCCCATTAAACAACCATGCCCCTCCCCCTCCCCCAGTCCCTGGTGACCTCCGCTCTACTTTCCGGCTCTGAATTTGACTACTCTAGGGACCTCTGTAAGTGGAATCATGTAGTCTGTGTCCTGTTGTGTCTGGCTTATTTCACTGTCACAGTATTTTAAACAAGGGCCCCTGGCCATCCTCATGTAGGGGTCTGGACCTCTCTGAGGAATTCCGGCAGAGGCTGGGAGGCGGGTGAGGGGAAACGCCTTCCTGGCACAGGCTTTGCTGGCTGAGTTTATATGCATGGGAGGGCTGGGATGAGTCAGGGAGTGCTGGTGGAGAGGTAGGAAGTGGGAGGTGACGGTATGGTGTCAGAGGGACCCTGGGGTGGGCAGTGGCTGGTTTCTGGCAGGCATTGCTTAGGGTAGGGTGTTGACCAAGGCCTAAGAGCTCAGGGCGGGAGGACGGGAGGGACAGTTGTGTGGACTGGTCAGTTCAGGGAAGGCTCCCCGTTTCTTCTTAGCTTCTCTTTCTCCTAACTGCTAAGGAGGATGGAGGTGAGGCGCGCATACACTGCGCCTGCGCACGCATCGCACTCTCCCGCCCCCCACCCCCCACCCCCCACCTGGCTGCGGTCTGCCTGGCCTCCTATTGGTTGCCTGGCCCGGGGCCGGTCTCCCTCCGTCTCTGTACCTCTCTTTCCCCATTTATGACATTTATAGTTACAGTACCAATCGCATAGGTGTGTCGTAAGGATTAAATGAGAGAATTCCTGCAAGGGCTTAGAACAGTGCTTGGCACAGATTAAGCGGCCAATAAATACCCAGCATAACGCAGAGGTTTCTGGTGGGGCTGTGATTTGCCCCGACTGTTTGTTTTTTTCATAGTAACGCAAATACAGACTCAGAGAGGAGGTGGAGGACTTGTAGCCGCAGGGTGTACTGATAACACGGGTAGTGAGGGTGGGCGCTGGTGGGTGGTCCCCTTGCCAGCCTGAGCCCGTTCCACGTCTTCTGCTTGGTTTCAACCTCTCTTTCTCTCAGCCATATGACTAAGAGGTCGTCGGCAAACCGGGAAGAAGGTTCTTACCAGAACCCTACCATGCTGGCACTCTGATCCCAGACTTTCAGCTTCCACAGCTGTGAGACAGATTACTGTCGTTTAAGCCACCCGTCTATGGTATACAGTGTTTGTCATAGCAGCCTAAACCGACTGAGACACAAGGGATGGGGCTAAACATCCTACAGTGCACAGACCCGTCTCCCACAGCAAAGAATTATCCAGCGCAAAATGGTTTTTTTATTTTATTTTGGCTGCGCCAGGTCTTAGTTGTGGCACGAGAGGTCTGTAGTTGCAGCGTGCGGACTTCTTAGTTGTAGCATATGGGATCTAGATTCCCGACCAGGGATCGAAACCGGGTCCAGGCCCCCTGCATCGGGAGCGCGGAGTCTTACCCATGGACCACCAGGGAAGTCCCAGCACGAAATGTCTGAAATGTCACTTCGAGGCACTCTGCTCAATGGTAGCTTTTTTTTTTTTTTTTTAATATTTCTTTATTTGGCTGCACCGAGTCTTAGTTGCGCCACACAGGATCTTTAGTTGCGGCATGTGGGATCTAGTTCCCTGATCGAACCTGGGCCCCCTGCATTGGGAGCGTGGAGTCTTAACCCCTGGACCACTTAACCACCAGGGAAGTCCTGCTCTAGGGTACCTCGAACTGTGCTTGCAGCCAGAAAGCCCTCCTGCAAGGACTGCCGGCATCCCCATAGTTCCAGATGGTGACCCTTTTGTCCTCATCCCTATGGCTGCAGGAGGCTGACGCTCATGCCCAACTTCTCCTGTAGTGGTGCAGATAAGCTCAGAAGTTCTTTAACTTGCCGTGGTAGACCACTGGCGGAGCCGGCATCTGGGGCGTGGCAGGGAGGGTCAGGCCCGAGGGGTTGCAACAGACCCATGATCTCGTATGATCTATGTATTGAATTGACATTCACCAACTGGGTTAGCACAGGGTTATTGTGGATAACTGGGCTGTTTAGAAGTCCCACTGCTCCCCCCTCCCCCACCCGGAAAGAACAGAGATGAGTTGAAGATTGTCAGGAGATGATGATCTGCTGCAAATGGTCATTCACAAAGTTATTGACCTGCCCACCTGCGATGGCCACTCATTGGACCCTTTACTCAGCACTCAAGCCTCACTCCGTGGCTGCATGACAAAGCAATTGGATGATGCGATGAGTTTTAAACTTCTCAGCTTTTGCGGTTTTGGTGGCTAGGAACCAGAGCCCTAGTTACAGGAGTGTTTTCTAATCTCTATGGGGTTTTTCCATGTAATTTTTGGTTTATGATCCAGCGCTCATACGTGGATGAGCTGTACTTTCTGCTTTCCCCGTGTTGTCCACTTTGTAAACTTGAATGGTTTCACGTGTCACCTTCTCTGTCCCTGACACCTCTCCCTCTTGTGGAATGACCTGTTCCTTTACTTGTACCCACACAGCCCGTTATGCTGTGAGAGCCCATAGCTCTCATTATAGTCTGGTTATGTCAATATAATCCCAATATGAGGAATATAACTCACATAATTCTCCCCAATGGAAGAAGATTGTGGAGGGGAGGGACTACATGTTTTCTCATCCTTGAGCCCTCAGTACCGGGGCTGGGTCTGACCCAGGATCAGGCTGCAGGAAATGTTTACTGAGCTGAACTGAACTTCAAAGGAGTAAAGCATGTGCAACGATTTGATGGTGAAAATGGCAGATCTGGGCCACTCGATAGATACATGGAGGAAAGAAAGACACTGCAGCAATTTCTAGCAGGGTATGTGGAAACTGCCTGAAAGCGTGTCCATCTTTCTTTTTCCAACCCACTACAGCTGCTAGCATGCATTCCTCAGTGTCAAAAGGCTTGAGTGTTTCAAGATGCATTTTTGGAATGCTGGGCTAGCCATCGAGAATTTAAGATGTTTATAGGATATGCTTTCTGGTGAGATCACTGCAAAAGTTTGAATTGTAGAATATGAATTTTCTTTTAAAGAAATGCAATTATATTACTTTGAAGACTACACTAAGTGTAATTGAACTAAGCTGAGAGGAAGGACCTAGGCTTTGCATAACCACCAAGTAAACTAGGTCTTTTAGAAGAGAAACTTGGGGACCTTAATGAGTATACAAATGATTCATAATTAGCAGGCATGTTGTTTGTAAATAGTTTATTATCCCACATAGTTTAAATGCTTCCTCATTTTAGATATACGATCAATTTGCTTAATAGCCTCTGTTTAAACGATCACAAATACTGGATCAGGGATATTTAAAAATTTTTTATTTTATTTTTATTTTTGGCTGCGTTGGGTCTTTGTTGCTGCGTGTGGGCTTTCTCTAGTTGCGGTGAACGGGGGCTACTCTTCGTTGCGGTGCGCGGGCTTCTCATTGCAGTGGCTTCTCTTGTTGCGGAGCATGGACTCTAGGCGCACGGGCTTCAGTACTTGCGGCATGCGGACTTTAGAGCACAGGCTCAGTAGTTGTAGCGCACGGGCTTAGCTGCTCCGTGGCATGTGGGGTCTTCCCGGACCAGGGCTCGGACCCATGTCCCCTGCATTGGCAGGCGGATTCTTAACCGCTGCGCCACAAGGGAAGTCCCGGCATGTTTGAATTGATACGTTTTTGTTTCATTCATTGATCTAACCAGTATTTATTGAAAGCCCATTATGTTCCAGACCCTGGGCATAGCAATGAGCAAAATCAAGTCCTTGTCTTCTTGGAACATTCTAGTGAGGCGAGGCGTGATAAGGGTTGCAGAAATCCAGATGGCTAATATTCTGTATAATTAACTTGTATCAACGCAAGGCACTTTTGTGTTGTCCTGGAATAGCTAAAGATGGATACATCATTAGAAACACATTCCTGGTCTATAGGACTTGGAGATAAAAACAGAGAGAATGACACCTTCACCCTCACCTTGGATTTCTTCCATTAGGGACTGCTCACACTTATAGTGCAAACCCTTTAAAACCACATCACCCTTTGGTTCATCCGCAGAAATGCGTTGGTGGCTTGTGTATACCCAACACTTCTTTGCAATTAACAATTACAGTGATTTGCATGAGAAACGATTTAACACTCATGGGAGTAAAAGGTCATTTTCAGGCTTGATTCCACTGACCTTCATATCAAAGGCGCTCAGCTGGATTGCCAGTTTTTACTTATTCTGCCCATTCTTTTGGCAGATTTTAGAGAGCAGATATTTTCAGAGTTGGTGGTTCAAAAAGTAGCAAAATACATGGATTTGGAGTGAGAGGGCCTGTGTTCACGTTATCCACCCACCATTTATTGGTCAGGTGACCTTATGAAGCTCCTCTAACCTGTAGACCTTAGTTTCATCATAAAAATGTGGCTAAAACTGCCTGTGCTGGTTACTTCGGGGGTGTAAGTGATTTATAATAATTTATAAATGAAAGTGTCCTATGTTGAATGAACATGGGCTGTTGCTATGATAATTTATAGCACACTTCCATGACTTTCTCCAGTAGTTTTCAGTTCTGTAGCTTTAATAAATAGGGACAGAGAAAACTGCTGACCCACTGGGCGTGGCAGCTGCGTTTTCAAGAACTGTTAGTCCTAAGGAGGGATGAGGTGTAGGGCTAGAGACCAGAGATGAAATGAGAGGGGAGGGCAGGTGTGGTGGGAGTGAGGAACAGCCGGTGGCTGGGCGGGGGTCTGTGGTTATAGAGGGAAAGTTCTTTTTTTTTTTTTTGTTAATTATTTTATTGAAGTATAATTGATTTACCATGTTGTGGCAATCTCAGCTGTACAGAAAAGTGACTCAGTTATACACACACACACATTCTTTTTTTAATATTCTTTTCCATGATGGTTTATCCCAGGATATTGAATATAGTTCCCTGTGCTATACAGTAGGTTCTTGTTTTTTATCCATCCTATATATAAGAGTTTACATCTGCTAATCCCACACTTCCTTCCCCCACCAACCTCCCCCTTGGCAACCACAAGTCTGTTCTCTATGTCTGTGAGTCTGTTTCTGTTTTGTAGATAGGTTCATTTGTGCCATGTTTTAGATTCCACATATAAGTGATATCATATGGTATTTGTCTTTCTGACTTACTTAACTTAGCATGATAATCTCTAGTTGCATCCATGTAGCTGCAAGTGGCATTATTTCGTTCTTTTTTATGGCTGAGTAGTATTTCATTGTGTGTATGTACCACATCTTCTTCATCCATTCATCTGTCGATGGACATTTAGGTTGTTTCCATGTCTTGGCTATTGTGAATAGTGCTGCTATGAACATAAGCGTGCGTGTATCTTTTTGAATTATAGTTTTGTCCGGGAATATTGCTGAATCATATGTTAATTCTGTTTTTAGTTTTCTGAGGAAGCTCCACACTGTTTTCCATAGTGGCTGCACCAACTTACATTCCTACCAGCAGTGTAGGAGGATTATAGAGGGAAAGTTCTGCATGTAAGATACTGAAAGTGGAGTAGTTTCAGGCCCTCTTAAGCCCTAGGGTGCCACCCAGCAATGGGGTTGCTGAGACGAGGTCCCAGCTACCCTGTTTTAGAATGCAGGAGGCCAAGAGGCCGTTTTAGAAAGACTTCTATTTAAAACTTTAAATGTCTATCCCTTAAAGGTTTCATCTTCAGCCATTCAGGAAATTCTACTCTATAAAGTGACTCATTCATTCCCCGAGGGTTCCACAACGCCCAGGTTTTACTGGGCCAACCACAGAGACGTCCATTCCTGGAAGATTGTTCCCATTTTGTCATGGACTTGGAGGGAATATTTTTGAATTCTCAATTATGCAGAACTCAAAACACTTTTTTAGAAATTAGTTCTAAAATCCTTAGGTATTGTCCTTCTCTTACTCTTGAGTATGAAAATTGGAAATGTCTTATGATCTCCAGATTAAATAATCTTAATGTGCTTAAAAAGGCAATTTAGATTCCAACCCTACTGCGATACAGACACCCCCTCTCCAGGACATCCCAACCACCTTCCCTCCAGTTAGTGGGGGATCCTTTGATCTTCTTTCTTTCTTTTTTTTTTTATAAATTTATTTATTTATTTACTTTTTATTTTTGGCTGTGTTGCGTCTTTGCTGCTGTGCGCGGGCTTTCTCTAGTTGCAGTGAGCAGAGGCTACTCTTCATCGCGGTGCGCGGGCTTCTCATTGTCGTAGCTTCTGTTGTTTTGGAGCTCGGGGTCCAGGTGCACAAGCCTCAGTAGTTGTGGCACACTGGCTCAGTAGTTGTGGCCTGCGGGCTCTAGAGCACAGGCTCAATAGTTGTGGTGCACGGGCTTAGTTGCTCTGTGGCATGTGGGATCTTCCCGGACCAGGGCTCGAACCCGTGTCCCTTGCATTGGCAGGCGGATTCTCAGCCACTGCGCCACCAGGAAAGCCCTGATCTTCTTTCTGTAATCTCATCCTCAACCTTAAAATCCCACTGTCCTCACCTCTCTGCTTCCAAAGCTCAGGGCTTAGCTTCCTGCTCTTCTCTATCCACTAAAGAAAGGCTTATTTTCCCTTGAATCATTTTTTTCTTTTTTTATTGAAGGATAGTTGGTTTACAATACTGTGTTAGGTTCAGGTGTACAGCAAAGTGATTTGGTTACACATATATATTAAAAAAAATTCTTTTCCATTATAGTTTATTACAAGATAGTGAATACTGTTCCCTGGGCTGTATGATCATTTTTTAAAGATATGACAAAAAAGCCAAATTTTTACCAATTATTTCAGACAACTCAAAACTGTTGAAAGGGAAAAGTGGGCGTCACCCCCGATGCCCTCTCCAAGGTAAGCCCCACTTGGCCTGGGTATGCACTCTTTCTGGGAAAGCTCTCCAAGGCTGAAGGCTTCGGGACAGGGTCTCTGGATCCAAGTGTCCAGCTCTTTGTGGTCCAGCCCACATTTCTGCTGGACACTGTCACGTGAGTCCCTCATTTCAGATACAGCAAACCTTAAGATCTGCTGCAGAATCCACTTCTATAGCCACTGTGGACAGGCATTAAGTGACCTGCAAGACAGGTTTCCTGTATGTAACCGTGGGAACTACCTTGGACCTCTGTGTGCCTCAGTTTCCTCATCTGTAACGTGGGTTAGAGCACCATGATCCCTCACACACTCTTTTGCTCTGATCAGTCTATGCGTCCAGCCCCCTCCTCAATTAATATTTCTAGTTTCCCTTCCTGCACGGGTCATTTTTTTTGCCCAGCAGAAGGGCTTGTGGAGGAGTGTGGAGAACAGGAAGACTGAGGTCACCTTTGGGCTGTTAGCTGTGTGACCCTGACAATCATGTGGTCCTCTGGACCTTAGTTTTCTCATCTGAGAAATGGGGGACCAGGGCTGTCTGATCTCCAGGAGACGTTCTGGTTCTCCTCTGAACCCCATGATTCTCATGACCTCCTCCTGCCCAGGGTGACCCCTCTGATCCTGAGGGAACAGTCAGCTCAGCGTAGGTGTTTGCTTCTTTCAGCACACAGTTGCAATGGTAGGTTTTGGGGAGGGGACAGTCTGGGGAAGATGGGCCCTTTTCTAGAGCCCCTGAGTCAGTTCCTCATGGTCTGACTTCCTTTTTTCCTTTGAAGTGTTGTGAAATCTCAGCATATCACCCACGCTCACGTGCGGCTCTGAGAGCATCCCAACACCATTCCAATCCCAAGTACGAGTGATTTGGAGTGATTTGGATATGCGTCCTTGCGTGGGGTTTTGAAGGGGCTATAGGATAACCAAACATCCCGGCTTGCCCTGGACTGTCCTGGCTTTAGCCCTGGAAGTCGCATGTCCCAGGAAACCCCTCATCCACACCAGGATGGTTGGTTCCCCTCCCTGTGGTCCCCATCAGGGCCTGGCTGATTTCCCCAGTGGGACGGGCCACGGTTAAATAAAGGAGTCAGCACGGCAGTGAGTCTCAGAATCAGCTGGGGTTCTGGACACATACAGATTCCTGGGCCCCATCCTGGAGGGTCTGAGTCAGTAGATCTGAAGGGGGGGCCAGGAATTTGATGTGATCAGGCCCCCAGGTGGGTCTGGGGCGGGTGGTTCAGGTTCCACACCTGCTAGGCTTGGGGAAATGGAGGAGACAGAGTCAGCTCCTGCTCTTCTGACACAGGCAGGAGCCAGGTAGAGCCAGAACTCCCTCTGATACGCAGGGGAACGAAATCAGAGCTGTAAAGTGAGTAACGTGAGTACTGGCCAATGTTTTTCCCTCCTCCCACCCTCCAAAGTCATTCAGTGCTTACAAAGCTGGGCTCTGTTCATTATGAGGGCTGGCGTGGCATGCTTTGGCAGGGGTCTGCACAGAGGGTGGGTTAGTTGCAAGAAATGGCCATCGCCTGAGGCTCGCATCAGACTCTCCTGTCTCAAAACACCCCTGCACCGGGTGACCCCTCTGGTGAGGGGACTGAGGGGGACCATCACTAAAGCCCCTTGCGGCTCTGATGTTCTGGCCCCGGGCGGTGAGGAAGTAGCCCTGTCCTTATTCTTGGTGGGCAGCTGTCACTGCTGTCGCTTACAAACTAAGCCTTATTCTAAGGTGAAGTGATGCTCTGGTGTCCTCAAGGGCCCTTAGTGATAGGGTTGGTGGAACAGGACCTGGAGGTCGGGTGGCCGTAAAGGGCTCACTTATCCTCTGGGTTCGGGGATGCTCCCTTGTCCCTGATGCCAAAGGATAAAGTGGCAGAGATGTCCTTTTTTTTTCTTTTTCTAATTGAAGTATAGTTAACTTACAATGTTGTGTTAGTTTCAGGTGTACAGCAAAGTGACTCAGATATATGTATTCTTTTTTTCAGATTCTTTTCCCTTATAGTTTATTACTGAATATTGAGTATAGTTCCTGATGTCTTCTTATTCACACCTCGCATTGTTATTTCGATGGTCTGGTTTTCCACAGTCTCTCTGTCCATGGTCGTTCTGAGGGCGCTGGCTGGTGGTGGAAGATGATATTCTTTCCAAACCCTTTGGTGGCCTCAGAGTTAACTTAGAGCTTCTGACTGTGCACGTGGCAGTGCGTTTAGACACAGTCCTCCTGCTGAGATGTGTTCCAGGAGCAGCGCCCCTACATCCGGACCTACAATTCAAACTCCAGCTCCTGCTTCCAGTCTCCTCCAGTCCCCACTCCTCTGGGTGAGCTGAAACCCCCCCTGAGGGCTCTCTCTCCTCCTGTGGACACCAGACTGTGACCTTCTTGGAAGAAAGTGGTGCAGTGCCAAGTTCAAGTCCTGGGTTCAAATCCTGGCTCTGCTATTGACTAGCTGGGTCTCCAAGACAAAAACATGGCAGGGACTGTGATGGTTCTAATGAGGCGGTCGCTAGGAGACTGTTCTGCCAGTTCCTTCCCACCTTCCCCACCCCTCAAATAATAGCAACTAGCAAGAAACTACAGGAATCTAACAGACCCTTAATCCACTAACCCCTTCTGCAGACAATGCAAAGGAACAGGCTGTGCGGCATCGTGGGTAGGACCTCTGGCTCCAGAGAGGGGCTGCCTGCATCCAGTTCCAGCCCCCCCACCCCCTACAAGCTGTTCTTCCTTAGCCTCAGTTTTCCCCTTGCCTTGTAGATAGGGTTGTGTTATTAAATGAGGGACCATACGTGAAGTGTTTGGCACGGTGCCTGGCACATTGTAAGTGCTCAATAAACGTTAGCCATTGCTATTTTTGTTATTGTTGCTATTGTCTGCTTTAGAGAGGGCCCCCTGGCATGCTGGGTATTGGCTGGTGCGAGTGAACTGTGCCAATAAAGCCAACCCCGGCCAGAGATGGATGCTTAATAGGATGTATGGCCAGCATCTGCCGCGCCCTCCCCGGTTGCCGTGGTTACTGACCCGGGCACCTGGTTCTCTCTCTGTTGCTGGTGCCTCTCCAGCTCAGGTCTAGGTGACGCCATTCCAGCCTGGTGTCGTTCCATGACTGCTTCTCTGCGGTCCCCTCCTGGATGCTCTGGTTTCAGTTTTGCTCCAGCTGAGCAGAGGCAGACCCCACAGGTGACAGAGTGAAGGGTGAACTGGAGGGACCAAAGGCCAGGTGTTGGTTGAAAATCTCCAGGGGAGGCACGGTGAAGGCTGGAAGGGCACGAGCCATGGCAAGGGAGAGAGGACAGCTTTAAGAAGTGTTCTGAATTTAGAACTAATAGGATGTGGCATTCTAACACATGAAGAGAAGAGAGGAAGTGAAAAATAACTGATACTTCTAACTTGAAAAGCCCTATTCTATTCTTTCTATGCTTTACTCAATGGATCGCATCAATTCCTGTGACTTTAAAGACCGTTTCTAGGCTGATAATCTCCAAATTCTCAATTCCTTGAGCTCCAGCCTTGCCCCCTTCACTTGGATGTCTCTGGAGGCATTTCAAACTCAGCATTTCCAAAATGAAACTCCAAAAATGGCTTGCCTCCCTCACTCCCAAATTCTTTTCTCCATCTCAGTAAATTGTGCTACTCTCCCTTGTGTCCAAGGTAGAACATATGAGTGTCATCCTCCATGCCTCCCTTTTCCTCATCCCTTGTATCCCACTCACCAGCAAGTCCCATCATGTGCATCTTGGGACTACATCACAAAGGAAACACACCATCTCTCTCCATCTCTACTGCCACCATCCAAGGCCAAGCCACCACCATCTCTCACGTGGGAGACTGTGAGTCCACACTGGGCTCCTGCTTCCACTCTGGCTCCAAATTCCAGCCATTTGTTTTAGGAACACAAATTTGACTGTTCATCCTCTTACCCAGTGATTTCCAACTGCACTTAGCATGACAATCACCACCATCCCATGGCTCACACTTTTCTATCCTGGATCTCACCTTCATCTGACTTCCCGCCTCCCATCACTCAACATCCTTCTCGTCGTCCTCTTTATTTATTTGTATTTATTTATGGCAGCGCTGGGTCTTCGTTGCTGCACGCGGGCCTTTCTCTAGCTGCGGCGAGAGGGGTCTACCCTTCGTTGTGGTGCGCAGGCTTCTCATTGCGGGGGCCCCTCCCGTTGCGGAGCACGGGCTCTAGGCGCGTGGGCTCAGCAGTTGCGGCTCGAGAGCTCTAGAGCGCAGGCTCGGTAGTTGTGGTGCATGGGCTTCGCTGCTCTGAGGCACGTGGGATCCTCCCGGACCAGGGATCGAACCCGTGTTCCCTGCATTGGCAGGCGGACTCCCAACCACTGCGCCACCAGGGAAGCCCCTCATCGTCCTCTTTAGCCAATCATTTCACTCAGAGCGCTCACTGTTCACAACTTGACATTTTCACTTGTTCATCTTGTTCATTGTTTGTCTTCCCCACTGGAGTGGCAAGCCTACAGGCAGCCTGGCACAGAGAGGTGCCAACAGGCATTTGTTGAATCGATGAACAGGTGGCTGATGGGGCTATGCGCTTAAGGAGCACAGGGGGCCAGGAGAACGCTGATAGTCAAGGGGTGGCAGAGGGGCTGTCAAGGGGACTTGAGACCAAGGGATAGGGAGGTAGTGTCAGTAAAAAGAGAGGAGTACCACATTGGTAGGGTATACTTTTGGCTGCAGGTAACAGCAAAAGTGTCCAGTGGTGATGTAGACAAGAGGGATTATTTTTAAAATTAAAAAATTAAAGTATAGTTGATTTACAATATCGTGTAAGTTTCAGGTATACAGCACAGCAATTCAGAATATATATATTCTTTTTCAGATTCTTTTCCCTTATAAGTTCTTACATAATATTGAGTGTGGTTCCCTGTGCTATACAGTAGGTCCTTGTTGGTTATCTATTTTATACATAGTAGTGTGTATATGTTAATCCCAACCTCTCAATTTATCCTTCCCCCCACCCCCTTTCTCCTTTGGTAACCATTAGTTTGTTTTCTGTGTCTGTGAGTAAGAGGGATTCTTTTTCTCACGGTTGAGATGGTCAGTAGCAAATCTCTGGTCAGTGCCACTGAGGTCCTTTTCAACTCCCCTCAGCTTCAGGCATCACATCCTCACACGACTGAGTTCAAAGACAGAAAAGGGAGCAGCCTGGGCAGACATTGTCCTCACGGCTCCCTCGTATTGGTGGGGGTGGGTGGTGGTAGAGGGGTTGTCCCCAGAAGACCCCCGTTTATCTCCCCCTATATCCCGCTGGTCAGAAAGGACCCATGCTGCCCTTGGACCGGAAGCTGTGCCCATCTTGCTGAAATAAAAGAATCTCTTTCCTGTCCTTGAACTAAGCTGGGATTCTGCCAGCGAAGGAGAAGGGAAATGGCTTTGAGTCAGCAACAAGCAGTGCTGGCCCCAAGTACATCTCACAAGGAAGAGTCTTTTCCGTTGGGTTCACTGCTACAGAGAGGTCAAATGGGATGGGTGTTGAGAAGTGGCCGCTGGATTCGATGCTTGTAGACTATTTGTGGCCCTTGAGAGGCAGCTCCCATCGAGTAGCCGGGCTGGGCTGCACCTGGCAGGGGCTTAGGAATCCCTGGGAGAAGCTCAGGAGATGAAAGTGGGCTACAGGAAGTTTGGAGTTAAAGCGAAGAGGAGAGATGGGACGGTCTCTGGGCACAGGAGGCAGACACAGGAGGTCTGACTTTTCATCCGGGACAGACTTGAAGATGTTTATAGGCGGAGCAAAAGAAGCCAGCAGGAGAGAGAGGGTAGGGATTTTGAAGCAAGATGGGGTCGTTGATTCCTGTGCTCTGAAAGAAGTATGGGAATGGGATCAGTGCACAAGAGGTGGTGGCTGTTACTGGAACAAGTGGGGAGGCTTTTCTGAAGAGACTCAGATGCCTTCTGAGACTGGGAGGAAGGAGGAGGGAAGTGGGGAGGACGGTGAAGACTCCCAGGAGAGACAGAGATTCCTTATTTTCCTTGATGTGACAATGGGCTCACTTAGAGATTGAATTCATGATATTGATCTTTCCATCAACCCATCATTTTAACATCTGATATAATAGACTCTAAAGAGACAGATCACGTTCCTGTGGTCGTACACCGGAAGGTCCAAGGACAAAGCCTATCCCTGAGTTTTCTTGTTCAGATGGACGCAGCCACCCAGGACGTGGTCAGGGGCATGGCTATTGCATGATGCAATCCAGAGGGTGGAGGTCACTTCACACACAGCATGGAGCTGCCAGATCCTGTAGCCGACGGGCAGCAGGGCGGAGAGGGAGAGTCCTGGGCTGCACACAGAGGACTTGGGAGCCAGGTCAAGGTCCCCCACTTACAGGCTGGGGTTCGCTGGCATCTTCCAAGCCTGAGCTTATCTGCTGGGGGGTGGGTTACGGTGCTTGTCTCCTCCCTCCGCTGCCCACAGTTATAAAACATGCTGGCTTCTCACAGGGATGAAGGGAATGCCTTCTTGCCCCGTCACCACCCCTCTATGGGGAGTTTGGACCCTGCTCGGTAGCCCCTGGAATAGGATGGTACTTTCTTCCCCATTAGCCCTGGCCTGTCACTTCCGAAATCCTTCCCCTTGTGTTTCACGGGATGATGGCGCAGCGCCCAGCTCGTAGAACTGGGAGCCAAACCTTCTCCTCTGTTTACTCAGATCGTAGCTATGGCTGCAGCAAAAAGCAAACAGCAGTTTGACTAGATGCATGAGCTCAATATTCCACAACCTCGGAAGCTCGTGTCTGCTTACGTAGGAGGCATAGCACACAATATTATGTTGAAGTGACTAATAGCCCCAACAGAAAAAAAAATGCATTTTTAAGAAAAAGTTCTTAGCAGGCATGTTCAGATGCTGAGTTGGTTAGACTGACACTAGTTCTGTGTGTCTCCTCTTCAGAATCTCCTTCCTGTCCATCCCCATCACATGCTGCCTCGGGGTGTGGGTTCTGAAGGGGACATGTCTGCCATGTGGTTACCCTCTTTACCCAGCCCGTGGGGTAGGACTTTGGGCTCCACACACGTTCACGGAGTCGCTAGGGGAGGCTGATGCTGGTAAGAAGTGAGGAACAGAATCATTTGATCCCATTAAAGCTGCCATGATTGGATCAGTCCTGCGCATTGGCTGGGTCGCCTGGACCCCGCTTCGTCATTTCTAAAGTGGACCCCACTTCGTCATCTCTAAAGTGGGACTAACGATAGTTTCTCCGGCACGGGATGGCTGTGGAGAGTCAATGAGTTTATACCTGTGAAGTGTTTAGGAGGATGCCCAGAGGCAATCAGCTACTCAATCAACAAACACAGAGCGCCTGTAACTTGTCCCTGTTGTGCCCTGTGGGAAGGAAACCCCAGATGCGTCTATGCCCTCGAGGAACCAGCATCTATCTGGAGAGGGAAAATTGGACACTGTGGACATCAATAGAGAACAGTGAGGCCTGGGGGAGCAGCCTTTCCTGTAGCGAGGACGTCCTGGAGGGTGAACAGCTGCTGGGTGGGGTGCGCTGTCAGCCAGCCCTGCTTAATCTCTTGGCAGCCGAGGCAGGGAGAAAGGAGAATCTGGTATTCATTGTGTGGCTGTTTCTGATTTCCTTCTGCTTTTGAGATCCTCTTCTGAGAGAGAACAATGGCCCCAGAGGCTCAGGCTTCCTTGGCCAGGTACCCGCCAAGCTCTGGGGGGAGGCAGCGCCCAGAAGGAGGCAGCAGCCAGCCGGGCACTCGCAGGCGGGTAGCGTTTCATTCCCGTCTTCTGAGCATCTCTGGGGACACCGGGTTTTGGTGGCTAGTTCAAATCCCAGCCTATTATTTATCATTGTATCCCTGGGGCTTTGAGTGAGTTCTCCCAATCTCATTTGCGAGTATTCTTTTAAAACTTTCTCTATTTGACAAGGAAGAGCAGTCCTTCCTGTACCACCAGGAAGGCAGTACCATCAGAGGCTGAGTGAGCAGAGGGGGCCGTCGAACACATGGGACTCCCTGTGGGCTCTTGATTTTGGAGGCACGAGGTTGCTCCCTGCCACTGTGTCCCCAGCAGGAGGTGGAGAGTGCAGGGTCCTCGAGCACATCGTCCAGCCCACAGACCAGCGCCTGGGAGGGGTCCTCAGCGGAGGACCCCGGGGCTGGCGTTTCCCCAGCTGGTGCCTCGTAAGGCCAGCTGGGGGCAGAAGACCGAGGACTGTGTCCAAAGAATGGGGTGGGGTTTCCTCATTCCTCTCTGTCATCACACTTGGCCTCTTGTTTGTGGATTTTAGTTCATTTAGCGGCCTTGCTGGATTACTCTTTCATCACCAGAAAGCAGAGAGAATCCAAAAGTGACTGACCCACATGTGGAAAGGGGCAGAGACAGCCGGAGGGCCACTGGATTACGATCTTCAAGTCTATTGAGAAAGAGGCTCTGAGGACGGCAGGTCAGCGTAAGAGGAGGGAGGGGGAGGCACAGCCCTGCAGGGGCTCGGGCAGGGGTCAGCTGTCTTCAAGATGTGACAAGACCAGGGCAGGGTTGCCCAAGCTTAAGTGACTCCAGTGCCATCATCACAATTTCTGCCACATCCACATGCCATCGTATACTATTTGTTTAGTAACTGTCTTTAAATAGATTTATTTTAAAAACCGTACTTAAATAAAAAACTTACATTTAATTAGAAAAAAAAATCTTTATGTAATTACCATAAATGAAACCCAGAATTTTTCTAATAAGCACTGAAACAAGTTCATAACTGTTAAAGTAAAAATATTCGTCATCAGGCTTCCCTGGTGGCGCAGTGGTTGGGAGTCCGCCTGCTGATGCAGGGGACACGGGTTCGTGCCCCAGTCCGGGAAGATCCCACATGCCACGGAGTGGCTGGGCCTGTGAGCCATGGCCACTGAGCCTGCGCATCCGGAGCCTGTGCTCTGCAAGGGGAGAGGCCACAACAGTGAGAGGCCCACGTACTGCAAAAAAAACAAAAAACAAAAAACAAAATATTTGTCATGTACCACTAAAATTTTGACCACCACCCAGAGCTTTGCGTAAGTTCTTGGTGTAGGCTTTCTTTTTGAAATTTATTTTTATTTAACAATTTTTAAATTGAAATATAGTTGATGTACAGTATTCTGTTAGTTTCTGGTGTACAGCAAAGTGATTCAATTTTATATATATATATATATATATATATATAATTTTTCAGATTCTTTCCATTATGGTTTATTACAGGATATTGAATATAGTTTTCTGTGCTGTACAGTAGGACCTTGTTGTTTATCTATTTTATATCTGTTTTGTACTTGTTAATCCCATACTCTTAATTTATCCCTCTTCCCCCTCCCCCCTTTGGTAACCATAGGTTTGTTCTCCATGTCTGTGAGTCTGTTTCTGTTTTGTAAATAAGTTCATTTGTATCATATTTTAGATTCCACATGTAAGAGATATCATATATTTGTCATTCTCTGTCTGACTTACTTCACTTAGTATGATAATCTCTAGGTCCATCCATTTTGCTTCAAAGGGCATTATTTCATTCTTTTCTTTATGGCTGAGTAGTATTCCACTGTGTGTATATATATCTTGGTTTTTACACACCAGGCTTTTACACACCAGGGGGTCCACGCGTGTCTGAGGGGGGTGAGGTTGACATTAGCTACAAGTAAGGAGCAGGGTGATTTGTGTTGACTTGTCACCCCATAAAGATGCTTCAGGAGAGGAACTGCTGCTTGCCCAAGGTTTCCCCAGGCCCCATACCCGCATCTCCAACATGGGAGAATGACAGTGTCTCCGGGGGAGGATGGACTGAATTCATGTATTTACAAGGTATTTAGAACAGCGTCCAGTGCACAGCAAGGTCTCGACAAGTGTTAACGCCCACCATGACTTGAGAGATGCTGGCTGAGGGCTCTCGGCTACCCTGGGCATCCCATCGCCTGTCTTCCTGGAGACAGGGCCAGGACTGACAGGGTCTTGGGGTTCCCTCCCCCTCTCATGGTCTCTTGCTCTGTAACTTCTCCACTGGGACAGGTGTGGCCGGGTGGCCTGACCATCATTTACCTCATGATTATAGGATTAAGTTAGGATGCAGTCATGGCATTAGTCAGCACGAAACATCCCCGTTGGAACTGGTGGTCATCTGTGTCCACTGGAGGCTCTGGCATGGCTCCCAGGGACAGGCACTCATGGTGGATCTGGGTCTGCACCTCCATCTGAGCAGCCCCGTGTTGTTTCTGGAATGGGACTCACAGCTTGGAGAAAGAAATGAGCTGTGGGAAGCAATCCCAGGTTCCCCGGTGGGACTGGAAATACTGCTTCAGGCCCTGGAATTTTACTTTCCTGTTTGGCCTGGCACTCGTCCTCCCCTCCCCCAGCCCGCCACATATTCGTCTCGGATGCATCCTCTCCCTCCCCCTCTCGAATCCGTTTCCTCATCTGTAAAAGTGGAGGTTGTGCTAGATGGTATCTGAGGCCCCTTTGAGCTTGAGAAAGCTATGATTCACCTCTCAGCCACCCCCTCACTTTTCCCGCGGGCCTCTTGATTGACACTGAGAAGAAAGGTAGGAAGGAAAAGAGAGAAACAGGGAGAGCCGTGCATCCTACAGTGTAGGCACCGGCCCCCACGACACAGAAGTATCCGGTCCAAAATGTCAGTAGTACTGAGGCTGAGAAACCCTGCTTTAGGGAAGGAGAGCCAGAAGGAAAGAAATGATTTAAAAGGCAAATGTATAACAAATGTGCCCGAGATGATAAGTGATTAGACAAATGATAATGAAAGGGAAAATTCAGGGAGCACAGGAAATGCATGGGAAAAAGGTGTATAAATGGGGAGAGAAAACATCGCTAGGGTGGAGAAGGATGTGTTTGTAAGGTGATCACGGTGTGGGTTGTGAAAGCGAGCTGCTGGCCTGAGAGTATAAACCAGCGCTGGGGGGATTGCCATCCCCCTTCCTTGGTCACTCTGGAAGATGCCGCTCCTCTGCAGCTCCTCCTATGGAATTTCAGCAGTGCAGCCAGTCAGCAATGGTGCCTGTTAATGCCACCAAGTGGCTTTAAGGTAACAGGCTGGATGGTCCAAAGACTTAGGCAGTCATTACCGTGTGACCATTATCATGCTTCATTTTTTCTGTGAGACCTTTGCTCCTCATTGAACTAACAACCACTCAGTTCTCTCCAGCTCCAGAGGAAGACACCACGAACACACGATGAAAAGAAACTAGCATAGAGTGTATTCATGACCGCAGGGGTAGGTAAACATTTCTAAAAAAGAACACCAAAAGCACTTCTAACCATAGAAGAAAAATGGCTACATTGGACTGTATCAAAATTAGAAGGCTCTCTTCATAATAAGGTACCATGAAAAACATGAAAAGACGAAAACGCTAATTCAAAAAGATACATGCACCCCAATGTTCATTGCAGCCCTAGTCACAACAGCCAAGACATGGAAGCACCTCAATGTCCACCGACAGAGGAATGGGTAAAGAAGATGTGGGTGTATATGCATATATTTACAATGGAATGTTACTCAGCCATAAAAAAGAATGAAATAATGCCATTTGCACATACATGGATGGACCTAGAGATCATCATACTAAATGAAGTGAGTCAGACAGAGAAAGGTAGACATCATATGATATCGCTCATATGTGGAATCTAAAAAAATGATACAAATGAACTTATTTACAAAATGGAAATAGACCCACAGACATGGAGAACAAACTTGTGGTTACCAAAGGGGAAAGGGAGGGGAGGGATAAATTAGGAGTTTGGGATTGACAGATAAACGCTACTATGTATAAAATGGATAAACAATAAAGCTCTACTGTATAGCACAGGGAACTATATTCAATATCTTGTAATAACGTAGACTGGAAAAGAGTCTGAAAGAGAATATATATGTGTGTATATGTGTGTGTGTGTGTCTGAATCACTTTGCTGTACACCTCAAACTAACACAGCATTTAAATCAACTATACTTCAATAAAAAATAAATTTTAAAAGGCACCATTAAAAACATGAAAAGGCGAGTCTTGGTCTCAGAAGAAGATGTCTGCAGTACATATAACTGGCACAGTATTCATTTCCAGAGTAAATGAAGAGCCACTAGAAATCAGTAAGAAAAAGGCGAATGACCCAATAAAAACTGGGCAAAAACCTCACGGACACTCACAAAAGAGCACATCCAGATGGTCAAAGAAACTATGAAAAGGTGCTCAACATCATTACTCATCAGGAAAATGCAAATTAAAACCACAGGAAGCTCCCACTACACAGCCACCAGAATGGCAAAACTGAGAGCGGGCACCAGGCGTCACTGAAGACAAGGGGCCACTGGAACCCTCACGCATTGCTGTGCGGGGTGTAGGAACGGCACAGCCGCTTAGGAAAATTGTTGGGCAGATTCTAGTAAAGCTAAACCTTTCCCAGGCTAGAACCCAGTAATTCCACTCCCAGGTACACAAACCCAGTGCCCGAGCTGACAAAAGGATACGTATAGAGTGTTCAAAGGAGAAATTCCCTGGCGGTCCAGTGGTTAGGACTCCGTGCTTCCGCGGCAGGGGGTACAGGTTCGATCCCTAGTCGGGGAACTAAGATCCTACATGCCACGTGGTGTGGACAAAAGATTAAAAAAAAGAAAAAAGAATGTTCAAAGGAGTTGTCTCCAAATCCCATCCACAGAAGAGGGGACATAGATTGTGGTATATTCATACAAGGGAGTGCTACACACACAACCATGACAGAAGACACGTTGTCTGAGTCCATTCGTATGAAATTCAAGAAGAGGCAAAGCAAAGATATGGGTCAAATCATGGTCGTAGCTGGTGGGCATATGGATTGAGATGTGCAAGGGGGAACTTTCTGGGCTGCAGAAATAGTCTGTCTCTGGACTGGGGTGGTGGGTATACACATGCATATAAACGTAAATAATTATCAAGCTGTCCATTTAAGATGAGTGAGTTTTATGTACTTTATATATGTTATGCTTCGATTAAAAACAATGAAAAGACGCAGATTCTTATGTCCAAGTGAAGTAATAACAACAATAATAATGTATTGAATACCTTCTATGTGCCAGGTGCTTTATACAGATTATTTCACTTCATCCACCCAAACTCACCTGTCGGCCAGGGATTATTCTCATTTTACACGTGAGGAAACTGAGGCTTCGAGAGGTTCACTAGCTTGTCTGAGACTCACAGCTAGTAGGCGCCGGGGCCAGGACTCGAGCTCCACAATCCAAGCTCTTGCCACTCGGCTTGGGATCTCAGAGTGATTCTTTTTTTTTTTTTTCCGGTACGCGGGCCTCTCACTGCTGTGGCCTCTCCCGTTGCGGAGCACAGGCTCCGGACGCGCAGGCTCAGCGGCCATGGCTCACGGGCCCAGCCGCTCCGCGGCATGTGGGATCTTCCCGGACCGGGGCACGAACCCGTGTCCCCTGCATCGGCAGGCGGACTCTCAACCACTGCGCCACCAGGGAAACCCCCGTAGAACATTTTTGAGTAGGGAGGTGTACGAGGAAGCCCGGACGTGCACACCCACGTGGGAGGGAAATCGACTCGGTCAGGAGGCCAGTGAGGAGAGAAACGTGCGGGTCCAGGTGGAGATGAGTTGGGTGCACCTCAGGGTGGAGGTGGTGGGATGGAAGGAAGGTGCAGGTAGATGGGGAAGGGGGTGAAGGAGTCCTCAAATCTGGGAGCCACTCTTCTGAGTTTACGAAGCAGGGAGAAAGTCAGTTTGGAGATGATGAAAGGGATTCCTTAATGGCTAAGACCAGAGGGCGTGCATCTCATCCCGCCCTGCTTCTGCACCTCCTTCGGCCTGCTATCGGCACATTCTCAAGAACACACTGTCCTCTTCTGGCCTCAGACTTGCACAGGGCACCCGAAGGACAGACACTGGCTTTCTACAAGCTTCCTTTCCACCCTTGCCACACGGGAACCCACAGAGGGAGATGTGTCAAGACCCAAACAGATCCCACAGCGGAATCGTTTCCATATAGGCCCCTCCCCAAAGTAAGAGTTTGTTGAGGTGCTCTTCCAAGGGGTGGGGGGACCTTTTTTGTTCAGCCTGTGAAAAGTTAACAAAAGGCCTCCCGATTTTATGGAGAGATGCAAACAGTGTTTTGAATAAAAATCCCTTTGTTATTGTTGTTTTACAGAGCTGTAGCCGTGGCCAGGAAGAAATCCGCCCCCTCTGAAGGCTGTTTTTGTGACTGTTCTTGGGAGCATTGTTCTAAAAATGGGAAATTACATATCACTGTGCCAAAGGAAACAAACACCTGCAATTAGAGGAATACCTTCCACGCGGTGGCTTTTAGAGTCCCGGCCAGCTCTGGACGAAGGGCTGCTGCGCCAGTTCTTTTTGGTGCGTTTCTTCACTTCTAAGGGAATCGGGTTTGTAACCAGAGTGGGCTTTGGCAACGATGGGGCTCGGGTGGTGGTCCTTCACTTATTCACTCAGTAAACATCTATCAAGCATCTGTGCTGGGTCAGTCTTGGTGGTTTTCACTACTCCCTTCCCTGGCGTTGTTAAAATTACTGGGAGCGTTGGCTACAGGCAGCGACTTTCTGACACTATTTTTCAGAGTCAGTGTTTGACTTCTGCCCCCAGATGAGGGGGTACCAGAGAGAACACCAACGTCTCTCCTTCCTCTCCTTTCTTTCTCCCCTTCCTCTCTCCCTCCTTTCTCTTCCTTAGTTACAGAAGTAAAACCGCTATTTTCAACATGTCAGTCAATACACTTCTTTAGGCAAAGGACTTTTCTTTTCTTTTGTTTTTCTTTGGCCGCGCCGCGTGGCAGGCGGGGTCTTAAGTTTCCCCAACCAGGGATGGAACCCGTATCCCCTGCAGTCTAACCACTGGACAGCGAGGGAATTCCCAGGCAAAGGATTTTTCAAAGTTTCCGGTCACTGGGGTACAGTCTGAAATTGTTGTCTGTGGTGTAAGATATCGAAAGATAAATTTTTGGTTATCTGGTTAATATTTAACATTTTCAGCATCAATATAATTGCAAAATAATCAGGTCTTGAAATGTATTGATCGTGAAACGAATACATTTTAGATGGATTTGTGGTTTCAAAGAATCCAGTTTCCTAAGCTGATCTCATCTCTATGAGAAACAAGAACGAAGAAGGGAGCGATGGGAAACAATGAGCTTCTAACTTTTGGGAAAGCGTTGACTTTGGTTAGAACTTCCTGCCCATGAAGTGCTTGCCTTCCTCCAATGGGTTGGCCAGAGAGTGATGGCAGGTCCCACCGGGAAGTAGAGAGATGGAATAAAAAGGCTCTCCAGTCCCGTAATGTACTTAATCTACTGTCTTAGTTTCCAGATGGGTCTTAACTTAGCCACTGGAGGAAGAGCCTAGGAGCTGAGTCTTGAAGGAATCTTAAGGTTGCCAGATTTAGCAGATGATAATACAAGATGTCAGGTTAAATTTGAATTTTTTTTTAGGTTTTTAAAAATATATATATTTATTTGACTGCACTGGGTCTTCGTCGTGGCATGCGGGACCTTTAGTTGCGGGATGTGGAATCTAGTTCCCTGACCGGGATCGAACCCAGGCCCCCTGCTTGGGAGATCAGAGTCTTAACTGCTGGACCACAGGGAAGTCCCTAAATTTGAATATTAGTTAAATAATGAATTTTTTTTTTTTTTTTTGGAATAGCTATGTCCCAAACATTGCATAGGGCACGGAGGATGGAGCTTGGGTCTTCAAGTGACTTTGGGAAGGGGAGACATCATAGTCTGTGGAGGTGGGAACAGCATGGGTTTGTTGCCTGTTTAAATATTCATGTGTGTGCCTCATGGTAATGCAGGGAAGTGTCACCCGAGGAAGGAGGTCTGCCCGCCAGGAAGATGGTCTGTTCTGGGCTGGTGGCATCAGGAGATTGACCCTTTGCTCTCCCTTCTCTGGGCTGGCGGGAGACAGATGAGAAGTGGGTCCTGGTTGTCCCTAGATAGCACTGCCCGGGTCTGCCTTGTGGTTCTGTGGCATCAGGACCTGCCTGAGGGACACGATGAGAAGGGCTCCATGTCCCGAAGGCGGCTGCACACTAACTGAGCATCCAACCAAGAGCTTCAATGAGAAGCACGTGGGTGGATTAATCAATCAGAGGCTAGTGGACCAGACGGCGTATCCTCCCCTGTGGACGGGCGTCAGGAAGGTCGGGAAGTAAGCACAGACTTAGAACCAGTAAGCGTTCTTCCATTGCTTTTTCTCCCTGCTCAGGACCTCTGTGCCTCCCTCGCACTGCTATCCATCCCCTCCTCTTTGGCACAGGATATCAGGTTAGATTTCCACGTCCTACACGACACTCAGATTCTGGTCCTGCCCCCCAGATGACTCCCTCATCACCTTGCTGGAGTGTAGGGTGTGGCTGCATTCTTTTCTCCTAGTTAGAGACAACCTCTTGTTTCATCCCCATAGATAGCTCACCCCATCTACCATCTGTGAATTTACCAGCCTAACCTGAAGGGCAATCTTTTTTTTTTAACATCTTTATTGGAGTATAATTGCTTTACAATGGTGTGTTAGTTTCTGCTTTATAACAAAGTGAATCAGCTATACATATACATATATCCCCATATCTCCTCCTTCTTGCCTCCCTCCCACCCTCCCTACCCCACCCCTCTAGGCGGTTACAAAGCACCGAGCTGATCTCCCTGTGCTATGCGGCTGCTTCCCACTAGCTATCTATTTTACATTTGGTAGTGTATATATGTCCATGCCACTCTCTCACTTCGTTCCCGCTTACCCTTCACCCTCCCTGTGTCCTCAAGTCCATTCTCAACGTCTGCTTCTTTATTCCTGTCCTGCCCCTAGGTTCTTCAGAACCTTTTTTTTTTTTTTAGATTCCATATATATGTGTTAGCATATGGTATTGGTTTTTCTCTTTCTGACTTACTTCAATCTGTATGACAGACTCTAGGTCCATCCACCTCACTACAAATAACTCAATTTTGTTTCTTTTTATGGCTGAGTAATATTCCTTTGTATATATGTGCCACATCTTCTTTATCCATTCATCTGTTGATGGACACTTAGGTTGCTTCCATGTCCTGGCTATTGTAAATAGAGCTGCAATGAACATTGTGGTACGTGACTCTTTTTTTTTTTTTTTTTTCTTTTTTTGCGGGACGCGGGCCTCTCACTGCTGTGGCCTCTCCTGTTGTGGAGCACAGGCTCCGGACGCACAGGCTCAGTGGCCATGGCTCACGGGCCCAGCCACTCTGCGGCACGTGGGATCTTCCCGGACCGGGGCACGAACCCGTGTCCCCTGCATCGGCAGGCGGACTCTCAACCACTGCGCCACCAGGGAAGCCCTACATGACTCTTTTTGAATTATGGTTTTCTCTGGGTATATGCCCAGTAGTGGGATTGCTGGGTCATATGGTAATTCTATTTTTAGTTTTTTAAGGAACCTCCATACTGTTCTCCATAGTGGCTGTATCAATTTATAATCCCACCAACAGTGCAAGAGGCTTCCCTTTTCTCCACACCCTCTCCAGCATTTATTGTTTGTAGATTTTTTGATGATGGCCGTTCTGGCTGGTGTGAGATGATACCTCATTGTAGTTTTGATTTGCATTTCCTGGAGGGCAGTCTTATTTCCAATCCTTGTCCACTGCTGTACCCCCAGCGTAGGTGGGGGAAGCAGCAGGATTTGAGGCCAGAGCACCGGGGAGGACCAGGCTCTCAGGAGGGCCTCCTGGGCCAGGCGAAGAGTCTGGAATTTATCCTGTAGGAGCCTGTTAGCAAAGGGAAATGAAGGCTGCAGATGGAATGAAGGTTGCTAATCAGCTGATGCTGAGATGAAGAGACCATCTTGGATTACTGGGGCGGGCCCAGTGCAGTCACAAGGGTCCTTCCGCATGGGAGAAGGAGGCGGAAGAGGAGGCCAGAGGCAGAAGAGGAGGCTGCACTGCTGACTTTGAAGGTGAGAGAAGGGGCCACGAGCCAACGAATGAAGGGGGCCTCTAGAAACTGAAAAAACAAGGAAAGAGACTCTCCCTTAGAGCCTCCGGAAGGAACACAGGCTGCCAACACTTTGATTTTTAGTTCAGTGAAATCATTTTGAATTTCTGACCTCCAGATCTGTAAGATAATAAATGTGAATTTTTTTAAAAAGCCATTAAGTTTGTGGTGATTAGTTACAGGAGCCATAGGGAACTAGGTTAGAGGCTATTTGCAATACTCCAGGCCACAGATGGTAAAGCCCTGCTACTGGAATCAGAGTAGGGAGAAGGGGACACATGCAAGGTAAACTGAGAAGAGACAGACTCAGAGACCAATGGACACATAGGGTCAGAGGTCAAGAGATCCTTCCTCTGGCCCCAGTGCCCTGAGGCCTGACCCTCATCTTCTTTCTCCCAGGGAGTCCCTGACCCGCATCTCCATCCTGTCCCAGAGCTGAAGGACTATCTACATGTGTCACCAGGGCCATAAGAGGGAATTTTAAAGGACTCTCTGTAGCTACATGTCTCGCAGTCACACAGGATGCTTGGGTGCGGCAGGCACATACCTTTAGATATTTTAGGAGTTATCTAGGCTACTGTCATAGGCTAGGCATCCATTCACTTGATGGGGGACGAATCTGAGTTCCAAACGCCTGGTTTATCCATTCTGATGCGACCGTGCATGCTAAGCTGAATCTATTTTCAGATTTATTTATATTTGCACGTACTACAGCTTTATAATTTTAGTTTGCTCACAGAAATCCATTGGGTAGCTAACTCCTAATGATTCATGCTCACATTGTTTCCACGTGCCCGCTGGTGCGTTCCGTAAGTGCCTGGGAGGAACGTTCCCTAATTACACGTTGCAGAAGGCATTTTTTGTGTGGCCGCTTCCTCATCAATCAAGGTTTTCTTTATCATTTGTCTGAAGCCATTCTGAACAGCAGTCACCCTACGGTGAATTACTACCCACAAATCCCCTGGCATTCGCAAACAGCACGCTGGCATTAGCCATAAACTAGGCATCATTTTATCCACATCATCTACATAAAGTTGGTAAGGGCTGGTTTCACTTCCTCTTCCTGCTTTGTGAATCATTTATAGATTTTTCTGCCTGGCTGACATCAATCCACTCACATGTTGAGGGTGTAAAACTACAGCTTTCCTACTGATCCATCAATTTAGGCATTGACATAGCAAGGGCAAGTGTTTGGATTTTGCAACATGGTGGCAATGTTTGGTAATGACCACTCCTCTTTAGCTTTTTTTTTTTTTTAACATCTTTATTGGAGTATAATTGCTTTACAATGTTGTGTTAGTTTCTGCTGTATAACAAAGTGAATCAGCTATATGCATACATATATCTTTAGCTTTCTTCAAGAGTAAACGTTCCGGGCTTCCCTGGTGGCACAGCGGTTAAGAATCTGCCTGCCAATGCAGGGAACACGGGTTCGAGCCCTGGTCCCGGAAGATCCCACATGCCGCGGAGCAACTAAGCCTGTGTGCCACAACTACTGAGCCTGCACTCTAGAGCCCGCGAACCGCAACTACTGAGCCTGCGTGCCCCAACTAGTGAAGCCCACATGCCTAGAGCCTGTGCTCTGCAACAAGAGAAGACACCGCAATGAGAAGCCTGCGCGCCGCAACGAAGAGTAGCCCCTGCTCGCCGCAACTAGAGAAAGCCCGTGTACAGCAACGGAGACCCAGTGCAGCCAAAAGTAAACAAATAAAAATAAATAAATAAATTTATTAAAAAAAAAAAGGAGTGAATGTCCCTTTGGTGGCAGACTGCGGGAGTAATATACTTTTCAAAGATCAATTTCACCCAGATTCACGGTTTCATTGACAACGTGATCAAGAAAAAATGTGGTCTTTCCCCTGGGCTCCTCAGAGGTATGAATGCTAAAAAATGCTAAAAGTAATATAGTGCTAAAAATACATTTCTTGTTTTTAATCTTTTTTTTTTTGGCTTTACTGAGATGCATTTTACATTTTTTTTTTACACAGTTTGTGCATAATACTTCTCAAATGCAGGAAGCTTATATTCATACATTGGCCTCCTTGTGTTCTAGAGTTCGGCAGATTCATAGTGAAAAAGGCTGATTATATAATTATATATTTATATGATCCAGGCCTGGACACGCTTTTTCTCCTCCTCCTCCTTCTTCAAATGTACAAATCATTCTTAGCTTGAGGTCTGTTCAAAAATAAGCCATGGCTTGAGTGTGGCCTGCCAGCCATAGTTTGCAGAGTCGTGCTATAACGTAGGCCAGGGAAAAAAAAAAAAAAGACAAAAAAGAACCCAGAGACATACCTTCATTTCTCTAATCTCCTTTTGCTTTCTGGCAACATGCGTCACCCAGATACGTGCTCTTTCTGTGGCTGTGATCAGTTCATCTTGCCTTCTGCTCTTTTAAAACTAAATGTACATTTCTGTGTGCTGACAGCTCACATTCTTTGGATCGCCTACCTCTGCAGCTCCCTTGAGGTGGAGACTCCCTTTTATCCGCAGATACCTGTTGTATTTGCCCTAGGTAAATATTTCCCCCGTTGTGACTAGGTAATTAAAATTCTGAACCTTTATGACCCTGGATCCTTATCTGTTTGAACAACACTCATCTAGGTGGATGGCTCAGAGGAGCCCCCGGGGAGTCCGCAGTGAGGAAGTTGGGGAGGAGGGGGAGGCAGGAGGCGCCCCACCCTCTACCAAGAACCTTCTGGAATAGCCAATCCCCCTGACCTGCACTGGAATTTTTACAGTCACAGGCCCTCTTTTGTGGCAGACAATAAGGGAGGGGTGCGATGGCTTTATGGTTTGTGTGTGTGTGTCTGCGCAAGCGTGCACACACCTGTGTGTTTGGGGCAGGGTGGGTGGACGTTTCTCATCGGTATCACTTGGTGGGTGGACATTTCTCATCGGTATCACTTCAGTTATTAGCTCAGGAAATTCCTGCGTCTGGGATCCTACGCTCTGTAGGGCAGGGGTTGGGGCGTGGGCTCTGGAATCCGGGTTGTGTGAGGAATAAACAAGAAATTGCAAAAATGCCTGCCAGCGAGTAAGCGATCAATAAAAGAAATTGGTAGGTTACTTGAGACTTTAAAAATGGAGTGGATGGAGGTCAAAGGTCAGCTCCACCAGCGCCCCGTGGTCCTCTGTACCTCCGGGGGCCATCGTTGTAGATTCCGTTGGACGCGCCCTTGGAATTGTTCGGGAATGGAATCATTACTAATTCCCAAAGTGCTGACACATCACTGGCAGCGTTCAGCGAGCGGCAACTTGGTGTGACTGCCCTTGCTTTTCCTCAGAATTCTGATGAAAAGCCCCCTGAAAAATCAAATGAAAGCAATCAAAGATGATAAAAGATCCCTAGAAAGGAACTGTGCTTCATCATCTGTCCCGCGGAGTGAGCCGGACTGGGTGGAGCCGCAGGGCTCAGAAGCTCCAGGGCCGGACCAGCGCGTCCGCTCCTGGACGCCTTGGTCGACACTGCCCCCCAGTGGCCTCGGCGGCACCGGCCGCTGAGGGCGGGGAAGGCGCGTCCCCGTGGGACCACGTCGCTTCTTGGAAAAATCCGGACGGAAGAGGTTTCTCTCTCTCTTCAGACCTCTCCTTGCGTGCTCTCTGCTTATGCCCTCTCCATTCCCGCTTCCCCTGTGCGCGTCCTCCACTTTCATTCAATTGCTCGGGATGGTGTGGCTTGGACAGGGACCGTTTGCCGCAGGGACAGGGGATGTTTGGGGGATATTTATATCCACATGGGACCCATCTTTAGGACGAGTTCTAGCCTTTGCCCATTTCGCTCTAGGACGAATCCCCCCCTCCCCCGCACCAGGAGGCATGTGGGATCTTAGTTCCCCCTAAGGGGATGGAACTAAGGGATGGGACCCGCACCCCCTTCATTGGAAGCGCAGAGTCTTAACCACTGGACCTCCAGGGAAGTCCCTAGGGGGAATTTTTACAGCAATCATCGATAGTTTTTGAGCAACTTATGCTGTGTGGCCTGTGTAAAGGCCCTGAGGTAGGAAGGGGCTTGGTGGCTTGGTTCTTAAAAATACTGAAGTCCAGAGGGGTGGACTGCAGAGATGGAGTGAGCAGTGGGAAGGAGGGTGGGAGATGAGAGCCAGGGATGAGCACGTTCTGCATTTGAAGTTTATACGAAGAGTGCTAGGAAGCTTTGAAGGGCTTTACTCGGTTGGGGTGGGGAAGTGGCCCAGGAAGGGGGTTTTCATTTGATAAAAACTGCTTGGGCCTCAGTGTGGCGTGTGGACTGCAGGGGTGCTGGCGTGTGAGCTGGGAGCCAGTTAGGAGGCTCCCCTCCCCCGGGGTTGTGCGGCAGAGGATTGCGTAGTGTGGCCCAGGGTGGCTCTGTGGACGTGGAGACGGTTCCCAGAGGTGCTTTGGAGGTAACCTACTTGGCTGGACGTGACAGTGCTGGAGAGGGAAGGGCTGGGGATGCCCCTTGGACTTCAGGCCAGAGCAACTGGGCGGCTAGGGATAGAATTTACAGAGATTGGAAAGAGATGGGGTGGGGTGGGGGGGAATCAGACTTCTGTTGGACAAGAGGAGTTTGAGATGCTGGGTAGACGGTAGGATCTAAGGGGAAGAGGTCTGGGCTGTTCTGGTGGCGGTGATAGAAACCTGGAGGTAAAGTTCTTTCTTTCCTTTTTGTTTTGTTTTTTTTGCGGTACGCGGGCCTCTCACTCTTGTGGCCTCTCCCGTTGCGGAGCACAGGCTCCGGACGCGCAGGCTCAGCGGCCATGGCTCACGGGCCCAGCCGCTCCGCGGCATGTGGGATCTTCCTGGACCGGGGTACGAACCCGTGTTCCCTGCATCAGCAGGCGGACTCTCAACCACTGCGCCACCAGGGAAGCCCTTTCTTTCCTTTTTTATTTTTATTTTCGCTGCACCACACAGCTTGCAGGATCTCAGTTCCCCAACAGGGGTTGAACCTGGGGCCTGTCAGTGAAAGCCCAAAACCCTAACCACTAGACCACCAGGGAACTCCCTTTAGAAGGTTCTGAATTTTCTCCTGGGGTCCAAGGGCAGGGCTCAGTGGGGCCTCAAGAAGGGCAGAGGCTCGGGAAGAAGCCCAGGCAGCCTCCCCTCTTCCCTCTTGCTTCGCCCTCTGCCTGCAATGCTCTGTCCGCCTCCCCCCATCTCGTTGAATTCCTCCCATCCCTGCTCAGACCCTGAGCGGGGCGGGGGGACTCCCGGGCTGGCCTGTCCGTGCTGCTCTTGGTCACTTCACTCCCTGCATTTCTTTTATGCTTTAATCAGAGCTCTATCTATCTGTCTGTCTGTGTCCTTGTTGATTGGCAGGGCGCCGACCATCTTCCCTGCTAGCTGGCCAGCTCCTTGAGAGCAGAGGCCATTGTTTTCTTCACTCCGCTCTACTTGGCCTCAGTGTGGTTCTGGCGCCGAGCAAGGGCTTCGTGCATATTTGTTGGGTTATGAAATCTGCTCCCGGGTTCCTCAGAGCGCCCAGCACCACTATGAACACATGGAAAGTGCTGGTAAATACCCAGGGATTGATTTCACGCCCGAAGACTCCTTTGCCGCAAGAAAAAAAGGGGGTGGCGTGAAAGATGGCTGGGAGGGGACTCAGGGAACGGCGGGAGGTGGGGGCAGGTCAGAGAGGGGCTTCGGGGTCTAACAAGAGCACCATCGCCGGTGGACGGCAGTAATTAGGTGCTGACCAGCCTGGTCCCGACCCACCCACCCCCCAGACTCCTCTTCTGGGCAGTGACTGACGTGAATGGACAGTTTGACACGGAGGCCTCTGCAATTTCAGCCTGGAAATAGGATGTCCTAACAATGATGACTGATAAAGGATCTAGAAAATGCATGAGTAGAGGGTTTTTGCTTTAAAAAATAGTTCGACAGATAATTTCGTGTAGCAAATATGAAGTGAGCGAAACAGCCTGCCTTCTCTGGGAGTGCCCCTCAGAGTCTATTGCTCCTTGAAAGCAGCCCCAAGGACCCTGGATTGAGTCTGTTCCTCCCTCCAGCCTTTGTTTCCTAAGTTTCTTAGGAATTTGCTCCTTCTGTAGGTGGAGGGCATCAGTCGTGTGCTGGGTGTGATTTGCAGGACTGTCACAGGGCCGCTCAGCCCCTCATAGCACCCTACTGCTCTGTCAAAATGCTTGAAACGTCCACCATTTATCTTTGGGAGACAGAACTCTCTGGAAATCTCCATCTTTGTGTGCAGGCATGTCTGGGTAGCATAATCACCTGACATATTTTTTTTCCACCCAAGAGTGGGATTCCAAAGGGTCTGGAAGAAACAGAACACTTAACTTCATTATTAAATGGGTGTTAGGGGGGTCAGCTTCAGGTCAGCTGCCACCCTGTCTAACCTCCCCCCGCCTTCCCCCATAGGTCAAGTTTGAGCAAGGCCCTGGGAACGTTTCCAGGCCAGCTGTCTGCCCATGGAAGGGAGTATATGCTAGAAGCTGGTCTGCCACCTGTGGACGGGAAGTGAGACAGGGTCTGGGCCCCTTGGGGATGTGTTTCCATGGCCACTGCTTTGTTTTGCTCTAAACCTACCCCAGCAGCGGCACACCTTCTCACTCTAGCAGGTGAAGAAAAAAGAGATGGGGACACAGAGATGTGATGCTTGTCCTTTATTGCAGGGAGCCAGGCAGGGCTGGTGGGGATGGAGTGAAGGAAACATCCGGGGAGTGGCAGGGGCCTCGGCAGGTGGAGATCTTCAGCTTCTAAATCCTCAGCACGGTGTGGGCTTTGGATTAGTTTGTCCTAAAGCAAACAAACAAAAAACCCAATACAATAGTGAATGAACGTCAAAGTCAGACCCAGAAACTTTAATGTCACCTAAGAGGTTCGGTGTTTCTGGGAGGAGCTAAGCTTAGACTATTTCTCAGAAGCTTCTTTATTTTTATTTTCTTATTTTATTTATTTATTTATTAATTTTTAAACTTTTTGGCCGCACGGCATGCAGGATCTTAATTCCCTGACCAGGGATCGAACCCACACCGCCTGCAGTGAAAACGCCGAGTCTTAACCACTGGGCCGCCAGGAGAGTCCCTCAGTAGCTTCTTTAAAAAAGGTAAGATAGGGCTTCCCTGGTGGCGCGGTGGTTGAGAGTCCACCAGCCGATGCAGGGGACACAGGTTCGTTCCCCGGTCCGGGAAGATCCCACATGCTGCGGAGCGGCTGGGCCCGTGAACCATGGCCTCTGAGCCTGCGCGTCTGGAGCCTGTGCTCCGCAACGGGAGGGGCCACAACAGTGAGAGGCCCCGCGTACGGCAAAAAAAAAAAAAAAAAAAAAAAAATAAATAAATAAAAAATAAAAGAGGTAAGATGGGGCTTCCCTCGTGGCGCAGTGGTTGAGAATCTGCCTGCTAATGCAGGGGACACGGGTTCGAGCCCTGGTCTGGAAAGATCCCACATGCCGCGGAGCAACTAGGCCCGTGAGCCACAACTACTGAGCCTGCGCGTCTGGAGCCTGTGCTCCGCAACAAGAGAGGCCATGATAGTGAGAGGCCCGCGCACCGCGATGAAGAGTGGTCCCCGCTTGCCACAACTAGAGAAAGCCCTCGCACAGAAACGAAGACCCAACACAGCCAAAAAAAATGGTAAGATGGCTGTGCCCTGCTCCCTGGGGACATTTGCACTGTGACTCTCCTCTCTGGATTAGAAAAGGGTCCCCCAAGGGAGTTGACGCTGCAGCTGAGGGATGTGGGAAATCCTCCGCTGGGCAGTGGGAGTGGAGGGAGCCGTGTACCGTGAGCTTTGTCATGCTGTCCTGGGCCTTCTGGGGGAGGGTGTCCACCAGCATCTTCAACTGGGCCCCTACATTTTTCATGTCTTCCTCAGGGCTGAAGGGTTCAAGGGCAGCCTCATAGCTGGGAAGCGTGCCCATGAAGAGGTTTTCGATGACATGTAGAAAGTTCAGGCAGACCTCTGTAGATGCTGGAGCACAGAAAAGAGAGAGCGCGTGTATCCAGGCCCTTGTCTACACTGGCCAGCTTCCTGCCTGGGCCTGGCCCAGAGGCACACAGCTGCGCCTGTCAGCAAGACATAGCGGCCCTTTCGTCGACGGCCTTGATTGGGAGACCTGGTGGCGCTCCAAGCAGTCGGCTCTTTGACGCCATGTGGATGCCTTCTGGGTTGTGGCCAGCTTTTCGTGGCTTGCCGGAGCCTCCCTTGTACTTCCTGGGTTGCGGCGGCAAGGTGCTACTGGCTCTTTCTGATAGAGTTCTGGGCAGGGCGCTGAGAACAGAAGCTGCTGATCTGACTTGTTTGGTGTGCCGTGCAGGGGCTGGGAAGAGGCCGTCGAGGTTTTGGCTCCCACCGGAAACATGCCTCTCACCGATGGTTAGTGATGGTCTGAGCCACACGTGACAAAGGCAGGCTCTGGCAGGAAGAGGCACTTGTACCAGCCAAGCATGAGCCCCAGAGCCTGGCCCAGAAGAGGAATCCACTGTGGGCACCAGGCCTTGTGGGCTCATCCACACACAGACACATCTCTGCCTCTATTCCTGGCCCCGCCGTGTTCCCTTCACCGGAGTTCTCCCTACCCCGCCTCCGGTTGTGCTCCTTTTTAGGTCCCTGCCCCCAGGAATGTGGGGAGAGTCACCATCCCCTACTCCCTGCTGGCCCATCTTCCTACTGAGTTTCAAATCCCTGTCCTTGAATTTGCTGCCTGGTGTGCAAACTCCCCTGCCTGGGCTCCAAGGCCCCACTCAAAGTGGCCACTCCAAGTCAGACCCTCTCCAGAACTTAGATCCCTGCTTTGCAACTTACTATGTCACCAGCCAAGTTACTTTATCTTTCTTTAGCTCAGTTTTCTCATCTGTAAAATGGGGATAATGTCCCCACTTCATAGGGTTGTTGTGAACGGGGTTCAGCACGGTGATGGGCACATTGTAAGTGCTAAATAAATGTTAGACCTTATTATTGGTATTATCATATGTGCACCCACAGGAAATACCAACACATCCCGGCCCCACCTCCTAACATATTTCAGTCCTGTCTTGCTGAGCCACCCGCCTCTGTACCTGGCATTGAGATCTTCTAATTAACATACGTTTCAGTCCAAATGATGTTATTTCCCCTTTAAAATAGGCATCTCTGCACCATAGTTGTTCCCACTGCCTCTTGGCCTTGGTTTTCTAACTAACTCCCCCGTCTCGCCAAGGTCATAAAACTTATCTCCACGGTTGTCAGGAAACTTTGAAAGTGAACTATCGGGAATTTGTTTAAAATTTTTTGTTGTAGAAGGAGTAGAAGAGGCTGATACAGAGTAAAAAACAGTTCAGTAACCCAGCTCCCAAGAGATCAGGGGGTTTCCGGGGAGGTGTGATTCACCCCACCCCCATTCCTCTTAGTGACAGCTGCAACTCTTCAGAGACTCCTAACCCTTGTTTTGCAGAGGACAGAAAATGTTTAGAAACCTCCGTTCTGAGTTGGCAGTTTCCCAAAGGGAAGAGCCCTTTCTAGAATATTCCTCTCTGTGCAGGATGGGAGACCTTGCCTTGGGTTGGGTTTCTTTGGAACCCATGAGGCTCCTTCCAGCCCCTTTGGCTGCCAGAGTGGTGTGTTGACCCCAAATCTGGAGGCAGCACCCAGGTCTCTTGGCATCTCGGGGTCTGTCCAGCCCTGGGCTTTGAGAAGCTTGTTTGTTCCTCTTATTCTGCTGGTCATTGCATCTAGGTGGGATATTCTCCATCCCTTCCTCCAGTCTGTTCCATTCCCTGCACTTCTGAGGTTGTTGGATATGGAAGATGGGGTCCTTTTCAGGTTTCCCCACAGCCTCAGGGCTCTCCCCAAGTTCCCAAGATGAGATTGCTCGCTGGACCCAGCTTCCTGGCTGGGAGTCAGCTTTCCCAGCCTCTCCCGGCCGCTAAACAGAGGGCATGGGCAGCCGTCCCCTCCCCCGAGCAGCACTGGGAGAGTTCTTGAGCTCGGCTTGGGGCAGAGGGCTCTGGACACTCACCAGGGCTGCAGAAGAGAGTCAGGGTGACCAGGGTGAGGGCAATGGCGAGCTTCATGGTGGGAGGGAGGCTGGTGAGAGAGGCTCTGTCCCTGTCTCTGGATCTGGTGGTCTTGTGGGAGATGTGCCCATCCGGGTATCTTCTTATATGCTCCTGGAGCGGGGAGGGCAGGGCGAGGGCTCCACTTATGGGACCACACTGTTGACATGGGCATCAGCTCAGTGGAGAAAGGAAACATTCTTCTTTCTCAACCCGGTTTCTGTCCCCATGGAAACTGAGCTCACACAATAGGCCACTTGGGAGAGGGGAACCCAGGGTCCGGTGTGGAGGCAGCAAGGGTTCCCAAGTCAGAGGGTCTGGAGAGCTGGCCGCCTGTGCCACTCTCTCTGAACCTGAGCACTGGGCAGTCCAGATCGACAGCCAGAAGCAATTGTAGAGCCCACCTGGACCCATCACCCTGGGAGAAACTGAGGCTTAAGGCGCCATAGCAGTGGCAGCCACAGGACTAGGACTCGGGACTCCTGATACCTCAATGGGCTCCTCCCCAAGGAAATGGCTGGACCTTAAGCTTCCAGGGTCCCACGGTCCAGAGCATCTCGTGGTCAGACTTGGGGGAGACCCTGGACTGAAGCGTGTTGACAGGTGAAGGAGTTCTCCAGAAGGCCCCTGAAACCCAAGCCCCAGGTCAGGCTGGAGGACACACTGCACCAGCTGGGTCTGGAGTCCTGCCCTCCTGGCGGCAAATCTATGGGCACTTTGGGCCTTATTGCACTTGACCTCTTAATGGCCTTGACCCTCTTGCTGGAGCTGTTCTCTCGCCTGCACTCCCACGACTCAGTCCTTTCCTGTTTTCCTCCCTGACCGACCTTCTTGTTCTATAGACGTTGATTCTTCACTGACTGAGCATACGTATTGGTGGTTCCAGGCTGTGGCCGTGGCCCCTTCTGGCCTCCTGACGCTACGTCAGAGGCTGCCTGCTTCTCTCTCCAGTGTCTGTGCCTTAGAGCACAGGCCTGCCGGGGTCAAAGTCACCTGCTAAACGGCCTTCTGCCTCCTAACTTGTCCTCCTTGGCCATCCTGGGAAAGGCCACCAGAAGGATATTTCTAAGCCTGCTAAGCACATCCTCCTCCTTCTTGAAGCTTCCTTGGGTGGATGGGATAAAATTCAAGTGTGATTTATTACCAGGCCCTTGTCCACTGGCCTTTGCTTACCATTTGAGCCTTATTCCTCTGCTCCGCTGCGTGGGGATTTAACCCTATCTTAGTATTTGCCGATTTGGGAACATGCCTCGTGTTTCTTCATGCCTTTTTACCTTTGTACAAGCTGTGCCTCGTGCCTGGAACACACATCTGCCTTGCCTCCTCCAAATCCTATCTGTACTTCAAGATTCAATCAAATGTTCATTCATTCATTCATTCATTCAATAGGTGCTGACCACCTGCTAGGAGTTTCAGGCACTGTGCTAGGCGTTAGGCGTCGGCTCAGACACGGAGCAGCCCTGCTCTGGAGCCCCTTCAAGATGAAATTGCCGCTGGGCTTCGAGGAGTGAGGTCAGCAGGGAGCAGCCAGTGACCAGCCCCGGGAGTCTGCCCAGTCCCTGGGGGTCTGCCGCAGCTGCAGGGAACAACTTGCTCAAGGTCACACCCTCCCCGGGACAGCTCTAGCAGGCGGTCCTTTTACTCTAGAGCGCTGTGCCTGGCTGGCCAAGTCTTTGTCGGGCCTGTGTGGCCTGCAGGCCGGTTTTCCCCTCTGCCCAGCCCAGATTCTGCCCATTTCCCTTCACAGTTATTGATCCCTAGGAATAATCTTGTACCCCAGACTCCAACTCAGCATCTGCTGTCAGGACAGCATCAACACACAACAGGGATGCAGGAATGAACCAGGCGGGCCCAGGTCCCTGCTGCCGTGGAACTTCACTCTGGTGGGGAGACAGCAAGCGGCCAGTGAAACAAATGAAACACTCGCAGGTGTGCTGAGCGCTACGGGAGGACGAAGCGGGGACCCTATGGTGGAAAAGGAGAGTGAGACTACTTAGTGGGGGGATGGGGCGGTCCTCTCTGAGCAGGTGACTCGGTGCCGAGATCTACAGGGGAGGGGCCTGCGCAGAGGGGGTGCCCAGCACTGAGGCCCTCAGGTGGGAAGGACCTGGGTTTGCCCGGAGCACTGAGGGGCATTGTGCCTGGAGTGGGGAGTGGGGACCAGATCCCAAAGGGCCTCCAATTAAGTTCTTTATGCTCTGGAAGGGGTTTCCTTTTTCATTGCTTTAAAAAAATTGTGTTAAAATGCACGTAACATAAAATTTACTGTCTGAGCCGTTTTTAAGTGTCCTGCTCAGTGGTATTAAATACTGTCACATCGATGGGCGCCCATCACCACCATCCACCCCCATAACTCTTTTCATCTTGTAAAACTGAAACTCTGTACCTGCTAAACACCAACTCCCCACCCCGCTTCCTTCAGCCCCTGGCAACCACCGTTCTACTGTCCATCTCCACGATTCTGACAAGTCTAAGAACCTTATAAAAGTGGAATCGTGCCATAATTGTCTTTTTGTGACTGGCTCATTTCACTCAGCATAATGTCCTCAAGGTTCACCCATGTAGCATATTGCAGGATTCTTTCCTCTTTGAGGCAGAATAAGATTCCATTTTATGTCTAGATCACATTCTTCTTATCCATTCATCCGTTGATGGACACTACAGTCGTGTCTGCATTTTCGCTATCGTGGATGATGCTGCTGTGAACAGGGGTGTACAGCCTGGAAGGTGTTGATAGGGAGTGATGGGGTCTGATTTCCCTTTTGATGAGATGTCTCTGACTACTGCTCTGAGGGGAAAGGATGGGGTGGCGTGGGAGTGACTGAGCGGCTCAGCAGAAGGGATAGTGGGTTTGGACCAGCTGATAGCAGTGGGGTGAGGATGTGAGAGACCCAGGGACAGGCTTGACGTTGGATAGAATAAGACGGGCTGGGGAGGGAAGCATCAGGCTGGGGCAGCCAGGGGCCTGGGGTGCTATTTCCTGACCTAGAAAAGACTCGGGGGCTTCCCTGGTGGCGCAGTGGTTGAGAGTCCGCCTGCCGATGCAGGGGACACGGGTTCGTGCCCCGGTCCGGGAAGGTCCCACATGCCGCGGAGCGGCGGGGCCCGTGAGCCATGGCCGCTGAGCCTGCGCGTCCGGAGCCTGTGCTCCGCAACGGGAGAGGCCACAGCATTCTTCAACCTGCGGTGCCCGTCAGCCATCGCTCTCACTGGCAGCCTCTACGGCCCTCTGTTTCGTGCTTTAACTTCTCAATTCTTTACTTGTTCTAACCTCTTACATAATGTTTGCTAAAAAGGAATCCGTGTGGCATTAATCGATGAATGTGAGAGTTGGAGGCTCAGAGCCGCCTTAACACGGTTAAAAGCACAGGTTCTGAAGTTGCCATCGTGTGGACTCATGGAGTAAATTACTGTGTAGCTGAAAGATCAGGAGAGGAAGGTCTTCTGAACTGATCATGAAACGATCTCCGAGGCAGGCTGCAAAGGGGGAAAACAAACAAACAGACAGACGAACAGGGGACTTCCCTGGTGGCTCAGTGGTTAAGAATCCGCCTGCCAGTGCAGGGGATACAGGTTGAAGTCCTGGTCCGAGAAGATCGCAGCTAAGCCCGTGCGCCACAACTACTGAGCCTGCACTCTAGAGCCCACGTGCCTAGAGCCCGTGCTCCACAACAAGAGAAGCTACTGCAATGAGAAGCCCTCGCACCGCAACGAAGAGTAGCCCTCACTCGCTGCAACTAGAGAAAGCCCGCGCGCAGCAACGAAGACCCAACGCAGCCAAAAATAAAATAAACAAATAAATAAATTTATAAAAAAAGCAGACAAAACCAAAGTGGAACAGAGTAAAAAACAGAACATGAGAGCAAAAGAATCCACATATGTAATTGCTCGTCTATGCAGAAGACATCTCTGGAAGTGGAGGGTGCTGGTTGTTTCCACAAGGTGCATGGAGGGGACCCAGAGAAGGAGACTTCACCGTAAGCACTTTGGTGCCCTTTGCATCAGGAATTATATAAAAATATTATCAATAGAAAAGGAAGAATAGGTCTGACACTTGCTACAACATGGATGAACCTTGAGGACACAGAGCTAAGCGAAATAAGCCAGTTATAGAAAGACACGTGCTGCGTGAGTCCAATTCTACGAGGTACTGAGGGTAGTCGGATTCACAGAGAGAGAGAGAAGCATATTGGGTGCCAGGGGCTGGGGGGAAGGGGACGGAGAGCTGTTTTTGTTTAATGGGGACAGAGTCTCAGTTTGGGATGATGAAAAGTCCTGGAGGCGGATGGTGGTGATGATTGCACAACAATGTGAATGTGCTTAATTCTACTGAACTATATACACTTACAAACGGTTGAGATAGTAAATTTCATGTTGTATGTGTTTTCTCATAATTAAAAAATAATAATAATAAAAAAGGGAGAGAACAGCTCAGAGAACGAGCCTGAGTTGAATCCCAGGTGCGTCGCTTACCAGTTGCACTATCTTGGGCAAAGTACTTCACTCCTCTCTGCCTCGATTTCCTTGTCTGTGTGATGAGCATAATAATATTATGTATTGCATCTGGCCATGAGGATTAAATCTGGGTGATGCACGTTAAGGGGTGCCTGATATGGAGAAAGTGCTCAGTGAATGTTGGCGAGTATCCTACTGACGTGTCTCCACGTCGAAGGCGCAAGAGAAGTACTTTCAATTTTGAGTTTCCTGGGCTTCCCTGGTGGCACAGTGGTTAGGAATCCACCTGCCAATGCAGGAGACATGGGTTCGAGCCCTGGTCCGGGAAGATCCCACATGCCGCGGAGCAGCAAAGCCCGTGCGCCACAACTCCTGAGCCTGCGCTCTAGAGCCCACGAGCCACAACTACTAAGCCTGCACACCACAACTACTGAAGCCCACGCGCCTAGCTCTGCAACAAGAGAAGCCACCGCAATGAGAAGCCTGGACACCGCAATGAAGAGTAGCCCCTGCTCGCCACAACTAGAGAAAGCCTGTGCTCAGCAACGAAGACCCAATGCAGCCAAAAATAAATACAATAAAATAAAATAAAGAAAGAAAAGAAAATGCATGGTATTAAAAAATTTTTTTTTGAGTTTCCTTGTTCAAATTCACACACTTGACTCTGGGGGATGCAGAGGATCTTGGGTAAACTGCCCTGCATTCACGCTGGGCCTGGGCCCCCAGGATGAGGGTTTCCTTTGTTCCTTCTACACTGCTGTGTCCATCACATACACCTGTGGGCTTAGCTGACTCCCACGTTCCTGACCTGACCCCAGGGCAGGGCTTGATAGGCAAGGTTACATGAACAAAGAGTCGTTCTGAGGTCCCCCGGTTGGTAAGCCTCTTATCCTCATCCTTGAGTCATAGAACTAGGATGTCTCCATGAAACCTCCCCCAAACTGGCTGTCAGACAGGGAGGGCCTTCTGGGCACATGGCCTGTCTCCTTAGTGACACCGCCCAGGGGCTGTGTAGAGAAGGGCCCTATGAGTGTCATCAAGACAGTTCATCAGGTCAAAAACCTTCAGCCTTCATGAAGAACCTTGGGCTAATCCCCCCAGAGCGGTCTGCGTGCTGTTCTCCAGGGCTGTGTCGTGCAGAATCGTGAATGTACTGTTCCTGCTTCTGTTCCTCTCTCTGGATACTCCATTGCTGGTTCCAAGTGTCCCAAGACGGGCTCTTCCATCCTGGCCCTTGGTGGGATGGTGGGGAGGGGCATTTCTCTCCCCCGCCCGGGAGTCTGCAGAGCAGCTGCTTCTCTGCCTTGTCCTGTGGGCAGTTAGGCAAAAAGGGTCAGTCAAGGCTCAGAGCCCAGAGCTTCTTAGACCCTAACAACTGCTCCTCAAACCTTAAACACCCCCGCACTGCGAATTCCAGGCCAGCACCTGCAGCCCACCGTAGCACATGGTAAGAGCCGGGAGCCACCGATTCTGGCCGCGTGTGGGCAGTCCCCTGGTCAGTGTGCAAAGACAAACTGTCTGCAGGAAGATAAGGCTCTTGGTTATTAGCACCATGGGTGTGGTAGTGAGCTGGCACAGTTCCTGCTGGGTCGTCCTAGCAAAAAACTGCACCTTGTGTTGCCTGGGCCTGGCTCTGGAGCTTCAGGGAGAGGGACTGGCCACAGCTAGGGCAGTGGCCAAGGAGCCTGTCCTGGGTGCAACCTTCCCCAGGCTCCAGCTCGGAGGGTGAGAGCACCTTGTGCCTGGCTCCAGCATCCGCTGGGGCCCGAGGGTGGGAGGGACCCAGGGGATCTAGAAGCCCTGCTTGGGGATCTGGATTTTAAGGTGTGCCGATCCCTCTCCCCTGCATGCGGCGTGTGTGTGTGTGTGTGTGTGTGTGTGTGCACACGTGGCTGCCAGCTTGGTGAGCTCTGTTCAATGCCCCCTGGGGAGCCTGCCCAGGTCCCCACTTAGAGGGCCGGTAGGGATGGTGGTGGGAAAGCCTGGGCCGGAGGCAGCCCAGGGAAGGTATTGACTGAGACCTGCTGTTGGCCCCTGGGCTTGGTGTCGACTCTGAGCCAGAGGCCGGGGTGCAGCCTGGGCTGGCGTCTGGCCTATTGCAAGTCTCAGCCTGGCCCAGAAAACAGGTTGGAGGCTGTGGGAGGGCCATGCTGATCCTATCCATCCGGCTGGGCCAGCAGACTGGGACTGGTCAGGCCATAGGCTCGCGGGGTCAGCTCATGGGTCAAGCTGTGGAGTGTTTCGCCTCCTCCCTCCCCCCCGGGCTTCTGGCTCCATGCCCGTTCAGGAAACGGCCCCTGAGCAGAGCAGGATTTCCCTTGTGGGTTTGCTTCCTTCTTTTCTGCCTCAGTGGCTCCTGGGGATGGCCCCTGCTTTGACCCAGCGCTACCAGGAGGGGTCTGGCAACTTCTGGACATTTCAGCCAGAATGAGCAAAACTCCGCTGGCCGTGATGCCTGGGGCCTGTGAGCTTTCAGAAGACCTAAAAATTTGTCATGTATCTGTTGGATTCCAAGTGTAAAAAGAAAACCAAAATTGTAATTAATGAATATTTATCTAGGTAACATTATTTCCACTAGCTTACTGGGACTCTGTTCAACTATGATATAGTTATATGTGGATGCAGTAAAGTTTAAGTTGTATGAACCCAATGCATAATCTATTCTTAGGGTCAGAATTAGTAAATTTATACAAGCCTCTTTCAAAAGTTTATGGCCCAAATTATATTTACTGTGGGAAGCGTATATATTTGAATGTGTTTGATATGACATGGGATAGAAACATCAAAACTAATAGGCCCTCACAATATCTCCAGCTGTGGCCATAGCAGAACACAGCCACCATCCAAACAGGCAGGGAGGGACCAGAGAGAAGAAATACCCCAGCTTCTCTCTTGTCCTGTCCTCTGATCTATAGCCAGAGCCTTCCATTGGCCTAACCAACCGGCATCAGCTAGCAAGGAAGCCCCGGTTTTGTGGCCCTTAGAGGTCAGCCTCCAGGGACATGGAGTAGATCATGAAAAGGTGGAGAATGAATGGGGGGAGGGGGTGAGTGTCAAATATAAGAAAAACCAGCCTTGGGACTTCTCTGGGGGACCAGTGGTTAAGAATCCGTGCTTCCAATGCAGGGGGCTTAGGTTCGACCCCTGGTCAGGTAACTAAGATCCTGCATGCCACGCGGCGTGGCAAAAAAAAAAAGAAAACAAAGAGAGAAAAACCAGCCCATAATAGTATCATTCTACATACGCAGCTCTGGATCTCTCTTTTCCCACTTAATATATGTCTTGGATATCTTTCTAAACCTTGGCACTTACAGATGTTGATTTTTTTCATGCTGCAGAGTATGCATTTGCAGGATGTAATAAAATTTAAGTTACCAGTACCTTTTTGATGGACACTTGTATTGTTTCCAGTTTTTCTGCCATTATAAACCACTCGGCAACTACATACCTCTTTCTGCCCAACGCCTGGATATAGATGTGCTTCTCTCCCCACCAGTATTGACGTTCTCTGCGGAGGGGTTGTTGTTGGTGAATGACAGGGCTGGGGAGGTGGGAGTGGGAGGGCGTCGGGGTGGGTGAGGAACGGGGGATCTGATTTGGGCAGGGATCTTGATCACCTTCCCAGGGGCAAGTTGTCCCTCAACCCGCAGAAGAGGGCAGGAGCCAACCGAGACGCTCACGTGGGCTGCGGAGTGGCATCCTGTGAGCGCGATACCCACCCCTCAGTTGCGGGTTGTACCCAGGTATAAAGTGACCTGGCTTTTGCTGTTTCTGGAGTTTCAGGGAGGGGTGGGCTGCGGCAGGTTTCGACCCGCTGAGGATCTGAGCCTTTTCTTGGCTCCCCAGCCAGGCAGGCTCCTGGAGCTGAAACCTGGGGGCTGGGAGCTGGGGATGGGCCTTCCTGAGACCGGGGGCCTGGCAGCCCCAGCAGGTTCTTGGCTCTGGGGGAAGCTCCCTCCAAGGGTGGGGACAATAAAGGTGATGGAAGGCCCTGTTCTGCAGGGTGGAAACTGGTTTCCCCTCCGTTTTACCGGCAGCTCTTGGGGATTTGGGCAGCAGGTTTGCGTTGACAGCATGTGACACGATTCACTTCCTGACCTTTCCCAGGGAGCGTGTGCACTTGGTTGCTGAATTCTGCAGACTCTCTGCTCTGCAGTGAGTCACCAGGTCCTGCCCTCCACGTCTGTCCTGCCCTGGGCTTCTGCCCACTGTGGACTTGGCAGGTCACTGCCAAGGTCCCTCTGCCCAGCGCCTGTCGACCCTGCCCTCACCCGTCAGGGGGGACATAAGCCCATGTGGTCAGCAGACGGGGGTCAGGGCCCAGCTCTGCTGCTGGCTGGCCGAGAGGCTCTGCAGGGCTGCGGTGGTCCCGCACGCACAGGGAAGGGGAGAGAAGACCACCACGGGCTCCTTCAGGCTCGTAGTCTGAGACCCAGCGATGTCTCACCCAGAGGAGCCTGGTGAGCCCCTGGCCTGCGTCCTCCACCCACGGCCTATGCTGTCCCCTCTGGGACCCACATCACTTTCCGTCCATCAGGGTGATGCAGCGTCCTCAAACACAGGTGTTCACGAAACGAACTAGAACTTTATCATCTATCTCTATTTTTATAACTAAAATAGTTACAGTTTATATCTATATATCTTATATGTAATGGTTTTATCACATATACATATCAACATACATAATACATATAATAATAATATTTATATGATAACTAAAATCACAAAAATAAAATGTAATTTCAGTCTCAAGCCTTCACTCTGCTAAGGGGGTGGAAACCTAGTCTCAGCCCCCTTGGGGCTTCTCCTGTCCAGAGCTGTGCCTAACCTCCAGGGGGCCTTGTTCAGAACCAAAGCTTTGGTGGGGTTTGTGTGGTGAGAGCGTCTGGTGCTTGATGTCACCCGTCACCAGCTCATCTCTTGTTGCTGGCCGTCAGCCTGTGCAGGCCTGCAGTTCACTGGCTTTGTCTGCCACCTCGGGGCCACTCCTGGGTGCACAGAATCCCACGGCTGCTCCCACGTGGTGCGGGGCTGGGAGATTCTGCTGTGACACCACCTCGGATGTTATCACACATCCGTTTCCTCTTTGGGGGGTTCTGCTCTCTGCTCTCAGATGCTTCAGACCCACCTGAGCACTTTGCCGTCTCACTAAGGCTTGGTCTCCCCGGTGGCTCACCTGGTGGATTTGATAACCAGAGAGGATCCGTTTTTAACGCCTCGCTACTATAGACAACAAAACTTATTCTCATTAATAACTGTGAAATGAAATGAAGAAAAGAAATGAAACACAGAAAAGAAATGCAGACAGTGATCACTGATTTATTTATCTGTCAAGATCATTTTCTTTTATTGAAATACACACACCCTGCTGGCAAATATAAATATCAGAGCACACAAATATTCACACATTAAAACACAGCTCTTCAGCACTATTTACAATAGCCAAGCAACCTAAATGTCCATCGACAGATGAATGGATAAAGAAGACGTGGTACATATACACAACAGAATATTACTTAGCCATAAAAAAGAATGAAACAATGCCATTTGCAGCAACATGGACTAGCCTAGAGATTACATACTAAGTGAAGTAAGTCAGAAAGAGACAGACAAATACCATAGGATATCACTTACATGTGGGATCTAAAATATGACACAAATGAACTTATTTATGAAACAGAAACAGACTCACAGACATAGAAAACAAACTTATGGGGACTTCCCTTGTGGTCCAGTGGTAAAGAATCCACTTTCCAATGCAGGGGACACAGGTTCGATCCCTGGTCTGGGAACTAAGATCCCACATGCTGAGGGGCAACTAAACCCACACGCCACAACTACTGAGGCTGCACGCCTCAAGTAGAGAGCCTGCGTGCCGCAAACCACAGAGCCCGCGCGCCACAATTACAGAGCGGAAAACCCGCACGCCACAACTAGAGGGAAGCCCCCGCGCCGCAACGAAAGATCCCACATGCTGCAGCGAAGATCCCGCGTGCCACAACTAAGACCAGATACAACCCCCACCAAAAAAAGAAAACAAACGTATGGTTACCAAAGGGAAAAGGGGGTGGCGGAGGAATAAATTAGGAGTTTGGAATTAGCAGATACAAACTACTATATATAAAATAGATAAACAACAAGGCCCTACTGTATAGCCCAGGGAACTACATTCCATATCCTGTGATAAACTATAATGGAAAAGAATATGAAAAAGAATATATATATGTATATATCTGAATCACTTTGCTGTACACCAAAAACTAACACAACATTGTAAATCAACTATACTCTAATAAAAAAAAAAACCACAAAAAAACAAAAGCACAGCTATTTATTCAATAGTTTGTATATTTACCTAATGAACTCTGATCCTTTGGTTATAATCTGCTATATTAATTTCTTATGTAAATAATTATCCAATTAAAATTTAGCCAGAAGTAAAGTTTTATAAAACTGAAATATGTACCTGCAAAAGGTAAAATGAGGCAACTACTAAATTGTACCACTGATGTACTGTTTTATTTATTTGATTTGTTCTTTAGTTTTAAAACAATCAGCAGTTGAAAAAAGAATACATTTCAACTTTAAAGATATTAAAATTCAGTCCAATATTTCATGTATGAACGAAAATGTTCACTTCCTAAACAAAAAGATCATACCTTACACTGTTTTACTGTTTAAAATGTTAAACCCAAAGAAAAGCTCAAGTGGCCTAAGATGACAGAAATGAAGCAATTCAAGTTCTCTTTCTTGCTTTTTACAAGCACAGCACTTTGGCTGTTCACTTTGAATCTGCTGTTTGAGCACAGCAGTACGTAGCACACAGGAGCTGGAGACGAACTGAATCTGAAGCCAGCTTCAAGGATTCTGCCCCTTCACAAACTTACTCTTTTTTTTTTGAGCCACTGATAAAATAATGTTCTTTATTACAACAGAATATAGTATACAGATTTATAGCAAAACAATATAAAAAAACTAGATAAATGAAAGAAAACAAACTGTAAAATTGACTCAAGTAAACTTAAAGATATGCTGGGACAGTAACCAAAGAAATCATAGAACCCTAAGAACCAGAAGGTCCAGTTGATTTTACAGGCATGTTTTACTAAACTTTTAGGTAATAATAATAGGAATAGGAACAGTAGATGATGTATATTGAGCGGTATCTAGGTTCCACACAGTCTGAAGTGCTTTACGTAGTGAGCAAATTTAATTTTCACAGTAATCTAAGCGGATAGTCAGTGGCTTCTATGTGAAAACTTTCAATGATGGCAAGCTTCCTACTTTGTACTTAGCCTGTTCTTTAGTTGAATAGCTTTAACCAACAATTTTCTTTTTACATATATGCAAATATCCTCTATTATTCCCACCTATTAGCTCTAGTTCTGCCTTTTAGAGCTATATGACATAAGTGAACCTCTTCTTTCATGTGGCAATCCTGTATATCCTGGAAAGCCATTATCATGTCTGCTTTCTCTTGTTTAAGAGACTTCATTTAAGAGCTGTACAGGGACTTCCCTGGCAGTCCAGTGGTTAAGACTCTGTGCTTCCACTGCAGGGGGTACAGGTTTGGTCCCTGGTTGGGGAACTAAGATCCTGCATGCCACGTGATGTGGCCAGAAAAGAAAACAAAAGAAACATTTTGGGTTTCCCCGGTGGTGCAGTGGATAAGAATCTGCCTGCCAATGCAGAGGACACAGGTTCGATCCCTGGTCCGGGAAGATCCCACATGCCATGGAGCAACTAAGCCCGTGCGCCACAACTACTGAGCCTGCGCTCTAGGGCCCACGAGCCACAACTACTGAGGCCGTGTGCCACAACTACTGAAGCCTGCACACCTAGAGCCCGTGCTCTGCAATAAGAGGCACGCATGCAGCAATGAAGAGTAGCCCCCGCTCGCCACAACTAGAGAAAGCCCGCGTGCAGCAACAAAAACCCAACGCAGCCATAAATAAATAAATAAATAAATAAATAAAAGAAAAGTTTTGCATAAATTATTTAATATCCATATTTTCCCACCTTCTAGTCCTGTAGCCCTCTTAATTTCCTGCATAGGTTTACAAAGATTGCTATTAGTAGTTTTGTGTTCCTGTCTTCATGACAAACTTACTCTTGACATGAACCCATTGGAGACCAACTGTATAACTGGGAGTTCTTAGAAATAATTTCCACGTAGAATACAATGACTGTTAAAAGATAAGCAATAAACGTTTGCTAATTTGGAGCTCACGTATATATTATGAAAACTCTACATTACCTGTATCAGATGCTTGCAACTTGGACTTAGGAGAATATTCCAGGTAGGGGTATTTTATCACTGACATTGTTTAGAATTGCTGGTGCATGGTGATAGGATATAGACACAGAGAATGGACTTGAGGACCTGGGGTGGGAGGGGGAAGCTGGGGCAAAGTGAGAGTAGCATCGACATATATACACTACCACATGTTCAATAGCTAGTGGGAAGCAGCAGCGTAGCACACCTTCCTCCCTGCAGGGCACATGGAGGGCAAGCCCACCTCTGGGGCTTTGCTCTCGCTCTCCCTCTGCCTGGATGCTTCATCCCGGATTATTTCCTGGTTGCGGCTCTCACAGCCCCTCTGTGGATAAGCCTTCCCTGGTCACTGCGGCCCCTCTCCCCCGTCGCTCTGCATTTCAGAATCCGGCTTTCTTTCGTTTAGAGCCTTCATTACCATCTGAAATGATCTCATTTACGTGTTTGTCTATTATCTGCCTTCCCCTCCCTCCCCCAACGTAAGCTCCGTGCTCGCCCATGATGCTTCAGGGCCGCGCACACAGTAGGTGCTTATTAAGTATTTGTTGAATGAATGGATGGGGCTCTTAGCCTCTCGCCACCCCAGCCTCAGCTCCGGGTGTTCTGTGAGCGTCGGTGGTGGGGAGGACGAGGATGGCACTCAGAGCAGGGCCTGGCACATACTAAATACCAAAATACTCAGTGTTTTCTGGGACAGTTATTGCACCCAGGCCCTGGCGCTTGGCCTCAGTAATTTCCCCATTTCCTGAGATGCCCTCAGCTGTCCTTCCCCATGTTTACCTGCTGAGATCTCCCTGCGTACACCGACCTTCCATTCCCATCTCCACTTGCTGAAATCCTTCTCACCTTCGAGACTCAGGCCAAAGACAACCTTCCACTAAGACTTCTCTCATCTCTTCAGGGAGAATGTGGCATCAGCAGTGATGGCAGCAGCAATAACTCCCACCCGCCCTCTGCCCGGCACTGCCCTCAACTCCATCTCTCATTTTGGCCTTACAACAGTCCTACGAGGTAGGTTCTGCTCCCGTCCCCATTTCAAAGATGGAGAAACTGAGGCTCAGGAAGTTGCCGGAAGTCTTGCAGTCACAGGTAAAGGAAGGAGTAAGTCAGACAGAGAAAGATAAATATCATGTGATATTGCTTATATGTGAAATCTAAAAAAAAAAAATGGTGAAAATGGACTTATTCACACAACAGAAATAGAGTCACAGATGTAGAAAACAAACTTATAGTTACCAGGGAGGAAACGGGGGAGGGAGGGATAAATTGAAAGATTGGGATTGACATATACACACTACTATATATAAAATAGATAACTAATAAGGACCTACTGTATAGCACAGCGAACTCTACTCAACACTCTGTAATGACCTATATGGGAAAGAATTTAAAAAAGAGTGGATTCATGTGTACGTATAACTGAATTGCTTTGCTGTACACCTGAAACTAACACAACATTGTAAATCAACTATACTCTAATAAAAATTTAAAAAAAAATCAAAGTTTAAACAACACAAAACAAGTAGAGGAGGGAGGATCTAAACCCTGGGAGGCTGACCCTGGCCACGATCTCCAGCCCCTGTGCTGAGGGTCCCCACCCTGCCCCCGCCATTGACCATCCCATCTCCAGCCCTGTGTTCTGGAACCTGGGACATCGCTGCGGGGGGTGGGGGGGGCGGGGATTAAACCTAATTCTGGCCCTTCATCCCTCACCCCAAGCACCTGCTGTTTTTATTGCCAAGAAAAATTGGTTCCATAGAACTATTGTGAAAATTTTGAAGGAAAAGAAGTTCAGGTGCGGGGAAGGGATTAACGGAACTTGGCAAATAGAAGGTAATTACTGTAAATCGCATCTTAACATTTTTGTGTAATTACATACTTCTCTGTGGTTCAAACTGCTCAAGAGTTAGTTTTAAAATACAATCCTGGGACTTCCCTGGCGGTCCAATGGTTAAGACCCGGCACTCCCAATGCAGGGGGGCTGGGGTTGATCCCTGGTCAGGGAACTAGATCCCGCATGCTGCAACGAAGATCCCAGACGCCGCAACTAAGACCCGGTGCAGCCAAATAAATAAATGAGTAAATAAATAAATATTTTAAAAATAAAATAAAATAAAATAAAATACAATGCTGACTGAAGTAATTAAGTTCTCCCCCCCCTGCCCCCATCTCCCCTCTGGAAAGCTGGGCCTCTGTGAGGAAAGGCCCATGACCTGAAGCTGGCCGTCCTCCCAACAGGCAACACAGCACCCAGCACAGGGATGTTTGGAGCGATGCAGGACTTTGAGCTTTCTTTCTCTTAGCCTCAGAGGTGTCATCTGTAAATTGGGGCCAGTGGAGGCCGCCAGCTGTCCCTCTCAGAGGGGCTGTCAGAGTTCAGCAAGTGACGGGAGGAAGCCCATGCATTCCAGAGGCCTCAGCTTGAGTGGGTTGAGGGGAGCGTGTGGGGAAGAGACAGTGGTTGGCTGGGGCCCAGGGCTTGGCCCTGCTTCAAGGGTCTCACAAGCATATGGGGAGGCAGACGGACAAGGCGACCATGGTTCACGGACTGTTCCCTAGGAGCTGCTCAGAGGAGGAAAAGACAGAAAGGCTTCCTGGAGGAGGTGTCTTTGAGTTGGGTGGGTGGGTGGGTGGGAGCTGGAAGGAAGCGAGGTCAGAGCTGGGAGAGGCCGGCCCCTCCGTCGGCTGTTCACATGCCGAGCATGGGGCTGGTACTAAGGACACCGTTTAGAGTGGGAGACAGATGCTAATCGCAACAGTGACAGTTTCCATGAAGGAGAGATTCCGGCATGGAGGAGGGATCACTGGACCTGGGTGTTGGAGCAACGGTCCCTTGGGTGGGCTCTGAGATCAGCAGGCGCTGTCTAGTGGGGGGAGGAAAGGGGGCTCTGAGCAGAGGGAAGAGTGTGTGAAGCTTGGTGGCCGGAGGGAGCGGGGCCCTGTAAGAAGCCGGCATGGCCGAGGCCCACGAGCTCGATGAGCTGGAGACCTCTGGGCAGGGGCCCGTCCACACAGAGCCTGGAGTGACAAAGGGGCATTTGCATTTAACTTGGTCACAGGACACCCGGAAAGGTACTAAAGTGGGGTGCAGGGCAGGCTGGAGCAGGGGCAGGGGGCACAGGCGGGGGACGTGCATCTGGTGGATGGAGGAGAATGGGGCTTGTTGGGGTGGGCGAGGGCAGGTGGGCACAGTTCAGTTCATGGAGTCTTCTAGAAGCACCACTCTGGAGGACGGGCTGGGATTAGGGTGGAGTTTGAGTTCATTGTTATTTCGACTCTGTGGTCATGGCTGTTATGTTTGTTAAATGAATGTAAACAATCGCCCTGATTGGGCTCATGAACTTGGATACAGAAAGGGACACTGCCCACACATCCACACCCACGCAGGCCTGGGGCTGGGCCTGAGCCTGACTCTGCCCTCAGCCCCACAAGCAGTCTTATCATGCAGATGGGGAGTTGGCTGTAGAAATGGCCCTCCAGGGGCCATTCCAGGCTGGTGACCTGGGCGCCCTAGCCGTGGACCCGTGTTCTGCCTGTTCCCTGCCCCTCTCATGTTCTCACGGAGCCCAGCCCCGCTTCCCCACCCAGGCCCTGACCTGCTGGAGCCACTGCCAATAGGGCCTTCACCTCACCTGGGAGCTGACATCTCTCCTGCAACAGCAAGGGGGTCCCTGACCCTGAGCCCACGGACGGTGGGGCCTGGGGCCTCGTGGTGGGCCCGCCTCTGGGCTGGGGTTAGAGGGGGTGATGGGCAGCGCTGGCTCTGTTTCCCCAGGTGGGTTTGCCCCCGCTGGGCGCCGTTGTGACTAGGGCTGAGGCTTGGGCTGTCATCCAGCTTCCTCAGGCATCCCTGCTTGCTTGCCTGGGCAGTCCCATCTCCCCTGGCCTCGCTTTTCCCATCTGAAAAATGGGCATAGCACCGGGTGGGCAAGGTTGTTGGGCTTAGGGAGGGTGAGTGGCATCACGGGTGGCCTTGGACATTCCTTGTTCCAACCCCGGAGATGAGCGGCCCTGCAGTCCGGCCCAGCTCTGGGGAGAGGCTTTCTCAGGCCCGGGGGGCTCCCTCTGCCAGGAGATGAGCTCACAGGGCGGGCCGGGCCTTGGGGGCCACACATCCGTTGTCCTCCCTTTCCTGGGAGTTGGTCCAGAGACAAGGGGCAGGGCGTCTGCTTTTCATCGGGTGCCTGTTTCTAATTCCTTTGGCCTCTGAGCTCCTTTTCAGAAGGAAGAGGCACTTAACTGATTGTGACCCAGCCCGGTGCTGAGGAAGAAGTGCTGGGCTTGGTGTCGAGGAGAACAGGATCCGGGGCCTAACCGGGCCCCTTACTGCTGTGTGACCTCGGTGAGGTGTTCACTGCCTCTCAGCATCCAGGGCCCCATTTGGAAAATGGGAATAATGGTTTCTGCCCTGTCTACTCCACAAAGTAGAGAGAGATGGGAAAGTGCTTTGTAAACTGCAAAATATGAAACGTCCCCTCTGCGGTGGCATCGTTGTAGGTGGGGTCCCGCCCAGGGGCCTTGCCCCACACGGGGGCAGCCAGGCCTGCTGGCCGAGCCCCGGGTCTGTGTCTCCAAAAGGTCAAAGCAACTTTAGGTCCAAGGAATGGAGACCCATTTTAGGAACTGCTGGCTGGGGACCCTAAGCAGGGCAGGGGCTCAGAAAAGGAAGAGTTCAGTCTGGTTGGCGTGGCCTGGGAGCAAAGTAACACACTAAGGAGAGCTAACGCTTACTGAGTGCCCGGCACACTTCTAAGACTTTTCTGTGTATTAATTGATTAAGCATCACAACCACCCTCGGAGGGAGGTTACTGTTTTCCTCCCCGTAAACCCTTCAAGGGTGGAAAGGCATTTTGGGAGAGGGAAAGGGGTGGCCAGAGGCTGGGGAGCCCCTCGCACGCAGGGGCAGCGGGAGGAGAGGGCCCAGGGGTCGGGGTCTGACACCACAGCAGCAGGAACCCTCGGAGGCTCCTGGGTGAACTAATCCTTGAGGGTGGGCGGGAGGGGGCTCTTGGGAGGACTGGCTGTGGGCCTTCCTTATTCCTCTGGCTTCACACTTGAGCACAGGTCCAGCGGCCACCCACGCGGCCCCTCCGGGAATCCTCGACGCCAAGAAGGGCCGAGGAACCAGGCCGTGCTGGTGCACGGGCTGAGGCTCTCGGAGCCGGGCTGGCCAGCGTGGTGGCCAAGGGCCTGCAGCAGGGCCTGCGGGTGCCAGGCCGCACCCCATCCTGGGACCTGACCCCGGGAAGGGCAGGGCAGCACCGCCTGCCAAGTTTTAGGGGACCACGAGCACTCCGCCCACGTGGACAGGACAATGGTGCCTCCCGGTCGGAGCCCCTCATGCAGCCTGGTCAGGGGACTGGCCCAGCTAGGGAGGGGGCGGTAGGGCCATGGCCCCAGTGGTCAGAGACAGGAGACAGCGCTGGAATCTTTCCTCTCAAAGAAAATGAAGCCCCTTCCAAGGGAGGTCACCCCGGAGTGCCAGGGTGGAGGCCCTCGGCCTGAGACCTGGGGTGCAACAAGGTAGGCGCATCGCCCTCCCCAGGACAGCCGTGCATCCACGTAAGGCCTTGGGGCTGGGAGTGGGCAGTGTGTGTGGGGAGGCTGGCTCTGCAGGGCACCCCACCCTGGGTCCTGACCATTTCTGCTTGAGAGCAGTTGACAAACATGCAGGAATTTAAGACAAAGAAGGGGACAGGGTGTGAAAGGGCTTGGCGGGGAGCGGCAGTCTTGAGTGTGAGGCATCCAGGGTGTGTTATCTGTGCAAGAGCCAGAGATAAGATGAGCAGAGATGGATGGGAAGATGGGGGAAGCGCAAGGCAGAAAGGCTGGATCCAGGGCGGGGTCACCAGGGAAGCAGGGGCCACAGTGAGCTGTGTGGGCTGAGTGGGCCCAGGGAAGGGAGGGGGCAGACAGGCGGGAGGGAGGGAGGGACTCGCCTGGGTCTTCCTTACTTTTTCAAAGATTTAAATACTGGGCGTCTCAATAGAACACTGGGAGGCAGCATCCGAGTTCAAAGCCCCAGAGATCTGGCACCAGTGGACAGGAGAGTGTTGTTCTCAAGGCAAGAGCAGCCCAGCCTTTGTTCTCATCCCACGGAAATATTCCTGCCTTTGGTGAGACGGCACCCAGCGGGGCCCATCTGTAAATACTTCGGAAGATGCCCTTTGCCCAAGAGGCACTTGGCGCCGCTCCCGCTTACTGTGTGGACGGCAGGCCAGGCCTTCCCTGGGGGCTGCATGGGGCGAACCCGCTCCCCACCTGCTCGACCCACTCCAAGTCACTCTTGGTCCCATTTCTGGGTGGGGCCCTGTGCTCCGGCACAACCCACGCTTCCCTTTCCAAACCTTAAGCCCGGTCCTGTTCCCGCAGCCCAGCACTGCGGGCTTCCACTGCAGAAGCAGAGGAGGGAACCCGAACGGCCGGGCAGGTGTGGCGGGGGTCCTGACTACCCGACGAGCCAGAGCCATTAAGACGGGGTAGGACCTGTGAGGAGAGGCCGAGGGCACAGTCACCCATCCAGGCTAGGGACAGGCTTTGGACACAACTGCTGTCGGTGACGTTTTCTGAGTAAACTGGACTCATCTGAATGTTGACTGACTATTATAAAAGGTGAAAGTTTACTGACATGGAAAGGTGGATTGTTAACTGAAAAAAACATTTAAAAAGCACATGGAGTGGCCTCATCTTGGACAAAAAACTAATGAATACACAGTAGGTGTTAATAGTGATACTGACTGGGGTGCTAAGAAGTTTTTCCCCTTATTTTTTTCTTATTTTTGTGGATCTACGTTTTCTCACCCTTAAAATTTTTTTTTGTCAATTTTTTTCCAACTTCTACAATGAACATATACCCCCTTTTATTATATTAATTTATTATATAATAATATTAATATTATTATTATATTAAAAGGTTATTTTTAACTAAAAAGTGTTTGGTAAAAATTGCTACCCTGAAAAATAACAACCCTGGGGCTGCCTGAGTCATGGATGGAGCCACGGCCTACAGGACAGGAAGAACTAACCTCTCTGCTCCTTTGCTCCCAGCCAGAGCTTAGAACCCAAACCCCATCTGAGTTCGGCCTAGGATCCGGAAAGTACTGATAATTGCAGAGCAAAAAACAGACTTGACTCTGAGATGATCTGTGATTTAAAAAAAAAAAAAAGGATCCCAGCCTGGTCTCCTTTACCAACCCAGTCCAGGCCTGGCCCAAACGTCTCTTTGCATGAAAATCCAAGTCCATTTTAATCGTGGGTTGGGGAAGAAAAGCAGAATTTGAAAGATAAAGTTGTTACGTGTGCTGTTCTTTTCTGCTCGTCACCCGGAGCGCTCGTGGGACGGCCCCTACTTGCCTCTGGGGGCGCTGGGTGCCGCGCACGACGTGAGAAGTCCATCGTCACCCAGGGACAGAGGGTTTGGGACCAGGGAGGCCGATACAAACCGCGGTTTAACTGGAATGGAACGAATGCCCCGGGAAACCCGTTTCTCGGGGCCTTACTTCACCTGTCAGCAGAGCCCTGTCGTCCCTGAGCCTCCCCTGGCACGCTAACCCCTCACAAGAGACGAGCTGCATGCCTGTGGCCCAGCTCTTCTGGGTCACACGAGTTGGGTGGATGAGCCGGACCGGCGGCCTGCCTCTCTGATGGCACCTGTGCCCCAGAGGGAACCACCGCTGGGCACCGCGCCCACCACCAGCCCAGCCCCGTCCCAGCCCCATTCCTTCCTGGGTCCCTCGCACACAGTGCAAGAGGGGGCGGAGGGTACCACACGCCCTTCAGCGGGCCGCCCTGCGGGCCGCCCCCCGCCCCCTCAGAGCTGCCACCGCCTGTCCAAATGCAGCCACGGTTCTGGGCGAGGGTGAAGGCAGAGGTGGGGCGGGAGGGACGGTGTCCCCGCGGCTCCCCACGCCTCCCACTTCTCAGGAGAGGGCGACACAGCCCGCTCCCTCCCCCTCTGCCCTCAGAGTCCATAATCTCATGCTAGAGAGGAACATGGCTGGAACGGACATTACTTGAAAGAAACATTTATTGTCCAACAGCTCCACAGTTAAGGCCCTTCCTTCCCTGGACGGGGGCCCAGCTGCCCCCCGCAGACACCCACCCGCTCTGGGCTCTGGGCTCCCATATTCTCCTTATGACCGTGTAACCCTCTTCCTGGCTGGAAGGGGCTGCCGGCCGCGGCAGCAGGTGCAGAGCAGGCTTCACTGATTTAAGAGTCAGAGACGTGGTTGATTTCGATGCGCTCTGTGGGGCATTTGCTAGCATTTGTTTTTCTGGACAACTGTGCTCTAAAATAATAGTATTTAGATGAAATGAAGGTCAGAACAGGAACCCCCTCGTGCTTCCAAAATTTCTGAGTAGATTGATTTGATTCAGAGTGGAGATGAGTTTTCTCCCCTTTGGGCTGAAAGCGGTGGACAGTGTGTGGTTTGCTGCCCTCCTGTGGCAGAGAAGGGATAAAAGGCTGTCGTTCCCCTTCAGACGCTACGGTGAGCCTACGTTTGTTGGACAGTTAGGGAGCTGCCCCCTGGCAACGTGGGGGCGGGAGAGACCCACGGTGGTCTCCACATACGGGATCCCAGGCTAGTGGAGTGACCGTTCACTGAACCGAGGTCCGAGGGCAACAACACGCGCCTGGGCTCACACAGAGGGGCTGGGGACCCTTCCCTAAGTGGGCTGCCCGACCAAAGAGGGCAGGTGGCCCGAGCTGAGGCCCCAGCGGCCCCTGGTGACTAGATCCACTTCCCTCGTGAACAGAATCGAGAAGCGCAAAACCAGCCTCTGCTCCCCGCTCCTCCCTTCTCCACTCCCCTCAGAAGCCCTATGTTGAAGCCCTAAGCCCCAGGTATTTGGTGACAGGGCCTTTGAAGAGGTGAAAATGAGGCCGTTAGGTGGCCCTGATCCCATGTGACTGGTGTCCTTAGAAGAGGAGGAGATTTGGCCACAGACTCGTATAAAGAACAGGCTGCGCGCAAGCCAGAGAGAGCGACCTCAGGAGAAGCTACCCTGCCGACACCTGCACCTGGGGCTTCCCGCCTCTGGAACGTCCGTCGTGTGAGCCACCGCATGTGCAGCCCTAGCAAACGAATACACCTGCTAACAAAGTACTTATTTCTAAAGGACGATTGCTGCATCTGAGGTGTTCAAGGACGGAACCACATGGACTCCCTCCAGGGCCACACGTCCTCTATTTGTCCAGAGGGTCTGGAGATAAACACTGAGCAGCTGTCCTTCGTTTTCATTTAATCTTCATAGTGACCTATTCTATAGATGACAAAATTCTCAGAAGTTAACCTGCCCCGGGTCACCCAGGTCGTGGGGAGAAGCAGGATCCATTCTGCCTCCAAGCGCCACCTCTCTCTCCCTCTCTCGGGCTCAGGGCAGCTGACACGGGCACGGGGAAGGTCAGGGGACAGGGGCCCGGACTGCGTGACTGTCTCGTGCAATGGACGGCCAGCGCGAGAAGCTGGACCCATAGGCCGTGCTGATTCCTGCAGTGGTGGTTTGGCTTCTTCCTTAACCCATCCCGAAAAAACTCAATTCCTCTGAAAACTCTCGAGTATTCTCCATGAGGCAGGCAGTCTTATCACATCCACACACCACACTTAGGCTGAAAGCTCTCTTTAATGAGTTTACCTGTCTGAACTGACAGCTCAAGGGAGTTCGTGTACATTCTGGTCTTTGTCAACAGTGACTCCTAACCACGCTGTTATTCTTTCAAAATACATTTTATTAGTGGCACATGGAATTTAAAGTGAAGCAATTTCTTTCCAGAGAGAAGGTAAGCCCTGACAGACTAAAAAATTGAGCAGATACGTCACAGCAAAAATACCATTTCCAGTGTAAAGAGGTTAACAGGAATACTCTCCACCAAGGAGATGCCTTTCTTCACCGTGCTGACCACAGTGGACACTTGGTTCAGCTGGGGGAACCCACAGCACTGGACAGTCATGGACGGCATTAAGTCAGGGTCATCTCGACACTGACTGGCCCTTCCCTGTCGTAGCAGAGGCGGAGAGGTCACGACCCCCATCGCTCATGATGGGGACCCGGGGGTCTGGGAGGCGGAGGATGGCTGGGGGGAAACACGAGGTGAGCAGGCTCGTGTGTGAGCCTGAGAAAACCCTCAGACTTGGAGGGCCTCCAGAGTCTCCATGACGACCCTTCATCAGCAGATTAGAGCCAGGGGTTACCAGAGGGTCCTATTAAAGCATCTGGAAACACGCCTATGTTAGTAAGTCAGAGAAGATCTGCACTTTCTTAAAAAAAAAAAATCAGTTTCTCGGGGCTTCCCTGGTGGCGCAGTGGTTGAGTCCGCCTGCCGATGCAGAGGACGCGGGTTCGTGCCCTGGTCCGGGAAGATCCCACATGCCGCGGAGCGGCTGGGCCCGTGAGCCATGGCCGCTGAGCCTGCGCGTCCGGAGCCTGCGCTCCGCAACGGGAGAGGCCACAGCAGTGAGAGGCCCGCGTACCGCAAAAAAAAAAAAAAAATCAGTTTCTCTCTGAGAGATTCTTTCACCTAATGTTCTTCTGGCTCAGAACGAGCTCTGCAATGTTCACGTGCCTCACCAATCCGTTAGCTCTGCTGCCCTGTCTCCCCTTCACTGTCCCCCCACCTCATCCCAGCACTGAGTCCTGCCCCAGAGCGCTGCTCTCCTCCGGGCCCCCCGCACCCTCGCGCCTACAGCCTCTGTCACTGCAGTGGGTCCCCCAATTCCAAAAGGCACTCCCTGCACTGAGGCTGTTTCTGTCCTGTTAAGATCATGCTGTTTCTTCTTTCTAACCTCAGACGATGGGGAGTATTCACGAGGAAGGCTCAGCGAGTTTGTCATCTTCACTAGTCTTATTTGATCCTAACATGGGCATGTCACACATCACTTCGGAATCTGTCCCCAACCAAACACTGATCAGGGCAACAAAACGAGTGACAGACTGCAGAATTTTCCATTTCTAGATCTAACTGATTGAGCTAAGTCTTAGCTTCTAGAATACAGCTTCCGGGGACTTAGGGCAGGTCAGTGATGCTGGTGTCGCCAAGATCAATTCCAGAGTACAGCTTGCCGTCCTTTGCGGCCCCCCAGGGCATGGATGTGGAGGTCCACTTCGCCGCCCAGTCTCCTGCTTTGTTGACCAAGATGACACCACCTACACCTTTGACCTTTGACTTCATATAACCCAACGACGCGTCAGCGGCCTCTTCTAACGTCTTTCCTGAAAACAATGAGAGGTTGAGAAACAACACAAGTTACTGAAAGGAATCTGATGGGAAAATTATTTACAGTATGAAAAACCAAAGCGTCTTAACAAAGATTCTTAGTAAGTGATTTCTATTTCAATGTCTCAAACAAGGACTCTCACCCTACAAGGCCCTCCCTGCACTGGATGAAGCTGCCTTTTCTCCCACACGCAGGCTCAGAGTCTCTCTACCGCCCCCAGGAGGCAGAAGGCAACCAGTATTCCAAATGCTCTTCTTTCCTGACCCTAACAGAAGGGGTGTTAACCTGAAAGCAACGTCTGCAGCAAACATGAAAGGGTTTCCCAACCCTCTCCGTCGATTTATAAACAGCTCCTATCCCCTCACAGTCAGACGGCACGGCCTTGTTCCACGTACCCTGTTCCATGTGGAAGAGGGTGAGTCTGGCCAGATTCACCTTCAGGATGCTCTCTCCGTGCCCTGTTGTTGAAACGGCTCCAATATCATTGTCAGCATAACCTCCAGATCCTGCTCAAGGAAGGGAATTGTTTCTAACTGAGAGGCAACCGTCAAGAAATTCAAACACTTATTACAAGTCTAACGCTACATAAATGTTAAACGCCAAGGTGCACTGGTGAGCGCCGTGTGAATAATACCCTGAGATGGGGATGGAGGGCATGTCGGGGAGGCAGGCCTAGCCTTCCCAGGGCAGCGACACCAGGGAAGCCCCTCCTCTGACCCCAGCACATCCACCCAGCACACAGGGTAAGACATATACACCCCTCCCCTCCCCCCACCACCGGGAATTAAGTCACTGTGCTCTGAGGTTAACGCGAAGAACACTTTGACGTGCAATATCTCGTAGTGGTGGTGTGTCACCCTCATGCCACTCAGATCTAACAACTGCAAACTTAAATTCTCAGCTTTCTTAGTTTGCTCATTGGAGCCCATGCCTGGGAAAAGGTTTCGTGTACTTAACCCTTTGGGAATAGTCTGCAGCTCCTGAAACGGATTAGAGAGAAGACAGAGGCACCGGGGGTGCTGCGGCGGCTTCAGTACCCCAGCTCCACCTCCCTCTCAAGTCCTCCACGCCCCCCCCCCCAAAAAACCACAGCATCTAGGAAACAGGTGCCTGCTGGACACGCCACCTTCTGCACGTGCCCTGGGCGACCCCCTCCAACCCACCGCCACTCCCAGAAATTCTAAAGCTGCCACCAGGCGAAGGAGGAAATGAAGGAAGAAAGAAGGAGAGAAAGAGGACGAGAGGACGGGGGAGGGCAGGGGCAGGGGCAGTGATCATCCGTCCATCCCACCTATACATGGCGTGTCCCCGACGCGGCCCAGCATCTTGTTGACGGTGCCCCCCGTCGAGGTCGCGTAAGCCACATTTCCTCGGCAGTCCACGGCAACGGCACCCACGGTCCCCAAGTTTCTGCCAAAAAACCAACAAAGAGTGGCTGAAGATGAGAGACACTCCCACAGGTGACAGGGTAGCTTAATACACTTCTATATTAATGGCACATGGGACACACTTTGATTCCAGCATTCCCCACTCATGGAAACGGCAAAGAAAGCCTGTTTGCATTACATTCTACACGTCAGTTAGACTGCTGGACATACCTTTAGCCCTCAGCTCTAAGGGTCCATCCAATCCCAGCACCACCATTTTCTAGCTGGGTGATTGAGTTAAGTTTTATCGTGCCTCATTTTTCCCATCTGTAAAATGGGGATACAAATAACTGGGTGCATCTCAGACTTCCGTGTGCATCAGCACCCCTTGGATCCTCAGCACCTCCATCCAGAGACCCCCGAGTTGGCAGGTGCAGGATGGGACCCAACATCGTGTACTTCTGACAACCACCCGGTGACGCTGCTGCTGCCTGTCTGCACACCCCTCTGCCCGTTTCATGGGGCTTGCTATGAAGATGAAATAAGTTGACTTTTTCTCTAACACTTCATTATAAATTTGCAAGTAACAAAAGTTGAAGCAATTGTACGCTAACAGCCGTATACCCACCACCCCGGTTCTACAGTGAACTATATCTCAGGCACTGTTCTAAATGCTGGGACGCAGCAGAAAACTAAATGGACAAAGTACCTTCTCCCACGGAGCTTGCATTTGGGGCACAGGGTGACAGAGCAATAAAGGATGTCAGGCTTTACTGAACAGCAATAAACTACAGCCCATAGCAGCACGTGGGACACGTGATGGTGGAGACGTGCTGCTTTCTAAGGGCCTCTCTGAAGGACTGAGGGTAAGCCATGCTGATTGCTGGGGAAGAACATTCCTGAAGCAGGACATGCTTGCCAAGTTCAAGGAACTTCAAGGAGGCCACTGTGGTTGGAGAGAATAAAGCCAGGGAGAGTGTGCAGCAGGGTCAGAGGGACGGCCAGCAGGCAGACCATGAGGCTTTGACAAGTGGGGTGACTGTACATCCTGGTTTCCCAGGACCGTCCTGACTTATGCCTGTTGTCCCGGCTTAATTAATAGTGCCCCTTTCACTCTCAAAACTAAGTTCCAGTTTGAATACTGAATCACAGGGTCATCCTACTTACAGGCCCTTGGAAGGGCGTTTAGTCTGAGTGAGGTGGGAAGACGCTGGAGAGTTTGAACCGAGAAGCGTCACGAGATGAGTTAAGTTTAAAAAATAACCATTCTTACCGCCATGCCCATCACCGGCACGGCTAACATGAAACAGACACGGTATCAAGTATGGGCACAGAGGTGCGGGGACCACGACCCTCACTCACTGCTGCTGGGCATGTGGACTGGCAAGGCCACTTCGGGAGGCCACCCACGGGGTCTCCTAAAGCCGACTCAGCCATTTTATCCCCACACTTCTGTCCAACAGAAACGTGGAGGTAAGTTCACCATGAAAGTGTACAGAATGTTCACAGCAGCACTACTTGTAATAACAGCAAACTGCAAATGACACAAACATCTGCCCAAGTAAATAACCTGTGACACACTATGCTTCAGTGAAGGTGGACTCTGCTACACACGAGACAGATCTCAGAAACATCAGAAGAGGCACCCCAAAAAGCACGTACTACACAACCCCACTCAGATAAAGTTCCAAGACAGGCACCACTAGCCCTCGGTGCTGGAAGCCGGGCAGGCGGTTTCCTTGCGGGGAGGGCAGTGACGGAGGGGGGTGTGTGTCGGGCTGTGTGCTGATTACATGTGTGTCCACCCTGTGGAAGCGCATCCAGGGCTCCAGATAGGATCTATGCACCCGGAATGTGTGCTATACTTCTACAGAGTCATCTTAGGGAAACCGTTCTGGCCATTGTGTGTGGACTGAGGGAGATGAGAGAGGAAACAGAGACCCCTTAAGAGGCTGGAGAGGCAGTGGTTTGTGTCGGGGTGTTTCCAGAGGAGAGGGTGGGAAGGAGGCTGGACCTGGGACATTTTGAAGGCAGAGCTGACAGAATTTGCAGGTGGACCGGATGTGAGAGAGAGGAATCTAAGGCAGAAACTGAAAGGATGCAAGAAACACTTATTGAAAGGTGGAAGACTGGGAAGACGTTTTTTGCTTTGTGGTGTGTGTGGAGTGGGGTTGGGTGGGGAAACAAGTTTAGTTTTGGACAAAAGCTTGAGGTATCTGTTGGGCAATCACATGGAGAGGCTAAATTGTAGCTAGAGATGTAGCCTGGCATTCAAAGGGCTAGAAAGAGAAAGCTGGTATCCTATTAGAAGGAAACGGGAACCCTATCTCCTATCACTCACAAAAGCCAACCCAGATAGCTAAGGACCTAAATACAAAACACAAAATTCTTCAAGGAAATCTAGGCAGCTGTATGTCTCAGGGCGGGGATGGCTCCTAAGTTTCTGGTCTTACAAACTACACAAGAGGGAGAGTACTACTGATCACAAAAAACGTTCAAATGGCAAAAATACCATAAGCAAAGTAACAGCAAATAAAAACAACAGATCCGGGAATTTTGTTTTGAGCAGAGAAGACAGCCTTAAGATTGATAAGAAGAGGGCAAAACAACTAAAGAGAAGAAATGACCACAGGACGAAAATAGGCAAATTCCCGGAAAAGAATCCAGGCTGGCGGCTGCCAGGGAGGAGCAACGGCAGTGACGCGAGCCCCTGCCGCCACGTAAGGAGAGAGGCACCCTGTCACTGCTGGCGGCAGCCCCCCACCACGTACGAGGAAGGGTTGAGGCAAAAATACAAAGGCAAATGGAGGCCCACACACGTAATACTTAGAAATGATGAAGATGTTCTGTCCTCTTACCGTGAGAAGCGTATCTTGAGAAATACTGTAAAGCTATGGTTTTCGTTTGACTGGAAGCTGACAAACTAGCAATGATGACAATTTATTAACATGCACATTTGTATCCTTTGTTGATCAGCTGGTGATGGCTGGATGAGTGGGGCAAAAAACCACACACAGACACATATACAATCATAAATTATTATGTATTTATTCCATAAAATTAATTTTCATTGCCTTCATCTCAAGGGGCATTGATCACGTTCTTATGATCAACATTTCCATGTAACATGCATTCTACTGACAATGTGACAAATAACACAACTTTTCTTTTCTTTTCTTTCTTTTTTTTTTTTTTTTGCGGTACGCGGGCCTCTCACTGTTGTGGCCTCTCCCGTTGCGGAGCACAGGCTCCGGACGCGCAGGCTCAGCGGCCATGGCTCACGCGCCCAGCCGCTCCGCGGCGTGTGGGATCCTCCCGGACCGGGGCACGAACCTGTGTGCCCTGCGTCGGCAGGCGGACTCTCAACCACTGCGCCACCGGGGAAGCCCGACACAACTTTTCTTGAGCAATGTAGTTCTCAGGAAGTTTTTAATTAATTTTAACTTGGAGAAGCTTCACTCTGCTGAGGCAGTAACATTGGAACTATATATAAAACTCCTAAAGCAATACTTAGACTTGGAAATGAATCTTGATTTTTACATTACCACACTCAAATGTTACATGGGGTTACGTTTGATAAATGGTTATCACAGAAGATTTTACTAAATATTTTAATTTGATCATTTAAATCACAATCCCTTACTGTAGTCATTTTTGTCATCTCTTAAGCAGTGTTTAAATCAATGCAGAGTATCTTAAATTCTTCTTTCAAATTTCATTGCTGGTATATTACAAAGAAAATGGAAAACAGCAGTATGTTGCTCGATTTTGTTCAAATCTCTCTACAAATGATACTTATACTTCGATTTATAATGAACAGAAAAACAGCCTCTAAAGAAACTGCTTTCAGGATCAGCTGTACATGAATCTTCTCCTTCAAGTCAGGCAAATCTTTTTGTTTCCTTTGTTTCGATTTCGTTATATTTTCTGCGGATGTCACTTTTCTTGCATATTTCCCATGCACTTTTGGCTTTGTTTCTCTAAATTAAAAAAAAACATTTTTAATCCTTTAAAAAATGTTAATAGCCAGACTTAGATTTTTTTTTTTAAAGCTTCTGTTAAGCTTATCCATGGAGAGGAATAGTTCAGACTAAGTAACTGTAGATAGTGCACATTCAAAATTAATTTCACTTTCTGTCAAAGTCCGTGATTTGTTCTTTAAGGAACTCCTGCGATTTTTGCTGAACTCTTCTTATCTAAATTCGATTTCATTACTTCAACAGCATTTAGTTGGAATTCCCTCCACGTCTCTCTGAGGTCTGTTATAAGGTCAGATGTGAGTCTAATTAAGCTCTTCCGCCTTCGGCCACATCTAGAGTATCTTGCAGTGGACCCTCTACTGTCTCACAGCATCGTCAGTATTGGTGCAGCTGAGGGCATGTCTCCTAGAAACAAACTCACGGTGAGCTGGCCGTGTCACACAGGATACTTCTGGACTCTTGGCCAAAGTTCGTGCTTACATACCTTTTATTTACCTACCATGTTAGCTCCATTATCACGGGCTTCCCTTTTAAATGTTAGTTTTTCAACATGTTTTCTGATCGTGGTCCACTCTAGCTGAACTGAGTTTTTTAAACTTCATTATGATTTCATGTCTTGCTTTATTACCCATTAAACTAACCTATTTGAATTCTCTCTCCTAGATACTTATCATTAGGTTTTTTTCCTAATTACGTTTTGGCATTTTATCAAAACTTGAAATAATTTTTATTAACCCTAGAAATTTCCCATTGTTTTCCGTAAACATTGTGCTGATGGGGTCATGAAAACTACCATTACACTTGTCCAAATAGTATTATTCTTTCAAGAACATTACATCTATGTTTTCTATCTGTGTCTTTTCTGGTTATCAACTGTTTATTGTTTATTCAGCCTTTTCCCAGCGCTTCTAATAATTGCACGTGTCCTTTTTTTGGTGTATGGTTACACCAAATTGCTTTATGATTAGCAATTAAACCTTCCTTTAGTAAAGAACATGAAGTTGTCGGGATTTCATCTGAATTGCTCAAGTTGTGGATTTGGTGAGAATACTATTCCTACTAATTTTCATTGTTTTGATAAGTAATTAAATCTTCTTTGAACAAAGAAGCTGTAATGTTCTCTTTGTGAATTTTATGCGGGTCATCCTGGAAGAAGACTGCTTACTTTTTTTTTTCTCTAATTTTTATTCATTTATTTATTTTTTGGCTGCATTGGGTCTTTGTTGCTGCTCGTGGGCTTTCTTAGTTGCAGCGAGCAGGGCTTCTCTTCATTTCGGTGTGCAGGCTTCTCATTGTGGTGGCTTCTCTCGGTCTGGAGCACAGGATCTAGGCGCATGGGCTTTGGTAGTTGTGGCATGCGGGTTCAGCAGGTGTGGCTCGCGGGCTCTAGAGCTCAGGCTCAGTAGTTGTGGTGCATGGGCTTAGTTGCTCCGCGGCATGTGGGATCTTCCCGGACCAGGGATTGAACCTGTGTCCCCTGCGTTGGCAGGTGGATTCTTTACCACTGAGCCACCAGAGAAGTCTAAGAGTGCTTACTTTTAAAGCAGACTGTTTCTTTGAAGATCTTTTACTTCTTTTCTTCCTTTTAGCTTTTTTTTCTTTTGTGAATTCCACTTTAGTATTCTTTTTCTATCAAAATCTTGACTTGTACACATTTTCAGTAATCTAGGAATTAGAAAGTGAAATGTAACTATACTGAGAGTGTACAAAATTAGCACATATTTTCATCAAAGTTAAGGGCAAATCCCCCCAAAAAGAATAAAAGTAATTTGCAGATATAATTTCAAAAGTTAGTTTTTTCCTAAAATTTACAAAATTATTAATATTAAAGTCTAAACATCAACTATAATTAATGAGTATAACATTTTAAATAAAAATTACTTAAAAATTTCAACATTTAAAAAAATTTAACTCAACCTTAAGTATTTTTATAAGAATATAAACCATTCATGAGTCTAATATTCAGTGTCCATTTAGTTGCCAACATAAAAAATTGGTTCCTCATGCAGCTTCTGTCTATACCTGTGATGTCCAATACAGCAGCCACTGTCTGCATGTGGCTGAGCACTGGAAATGCAGGCAGTCTACAGTGAGACATGCAGTCAGTGTAAAATACACGGCAGATTTGGAAGATCTAGCATGAAAAGACGTAAAGTATCTCATAAATAAATTCTTACATTGATGACATGTTGAAATGATAATATTTGGGGTATATTGGGTTAAATATATTATTAATTTCACTCATTTCTTCTTGCTTTTTTTTAATGTGGCTACTAGAAAATGTTAAATTACATATATGGCTCTCAGATTTCTATTGGACAGTGCTGGTCTAGACCTACATATCTACCAATTTAAGAGTAACAGGAATCAGCCCTCATGGGCAAGTCTTGCAGATATCGTACTAATTCATGAATAACTCTAGAACCACAAACTGAAACATGCGGAAAGAAAAAGGACACTGTGCACTACTGGGAAACAACACTTCGTTATGCAAGAATTTGTTTGACAAATTAGTGTCTTTTTCTCTTACCTAAGTCCTTCTGCTGTTCAAGTCTTCCCCACACTCCAAAACAGGGTCTAGTTCTGATGTCAGCAGTGGCATATTCCACAAACCTTTTGACTCAGGTGGTCTTTACTTCCAAGACATAGAGCAAGAGATGCAGAGAAGCACTTCCCTGGGGGCTGAATGATATTTGGCACAAGAGTGGATGATGAGGGCTATGGATAATGCTGTGTCACTGCTGAGTGACAGAGATGCCCCATGGATCTGCAATAAAGCAACTGTTTTGTGTAACTGTGATATGAGGGTCATCTAAAGTGCAGGGCCCAGGGCAGGAGCCCCTCTTGCTTATATCGAAGAGCATTACTGGCTGGTGGAGATGTGTGTGGTTGCAGAATTTTTGGAAAGCAATGTGGCAACATCTATTAAAACGTACATGAACCACTGATAAAGCAACCCCATTCCTGTGACTTTAGCCTATAGACACAATAGCACACTCAGTAACGATTATCGACAGCTACCAACATATGGCCAATCTTGTAAAACAGATTCCTAACCTGGGGACACACTAGAATTACCTGGGGAACTTTTTTCTAATGGACTTGCCTGGCCTCTCCACCTCAGCTCTACTCGATTAGATTTTTTTTTTGGCCACGCCATGCGTCATGCGGGATCTTAGTTCCTCAACCAGGGATCGAACCCATGCCCCCTGCAGTGGAAGCCTGGAGTCTTAACCGCTGGACCACGCGGGAAGTCCCTAAATTAGATTCTGTAGGGAAGGGGCTCAGACATGTAGATTTTGAAAAAGCTCCCTAAGTGATACGAAAGTATACCTCTGGTTAAACATTACAAATCTAAAAGGGCATGTGGAGTTAATAGATTATGTTCCGTTATAAACCTCCAGGCCACATTCAAATTTTATTTTTCAAATTTTGCTTTAAATTAAGGTCCTTTTATTTGGTATTTTTGAAGTGGTAACACAGAAAACCGTAATTCAGAACACATGATGAATTCACTTATAAGGGCTGTACTGATTTCTCTGCCCCGTGAAAGGGCGCCTAAGTAAGTTCATAGGGTGGTCTACAACACAGAGAACCTGTGCAGTGTACTGAAGATAACAAACTGATCAAGAAGTATGCAGGTAATTAATACCTTTACACACGGCATTCATCTATTAAATCATGTTGGAGAAGGAACTCTTAGCTGAATTTGAGTTACTATTCATAGGAGTAATAAGTGAAGTTAAATTTCAGAGTCAAAAGAGCAGTTTTTCCATTACTCAGTGTGAACTATTTTGTACAAAAACTGAAACGACCAAGTGATATTTGACTTATTTAAGAAACGTGGATAACCAGACACGAGTCTCACTTTCACATCTGAATAGCTCGCAAAAACGTGAGCCACAGATGATGCTTACTTTTGGTAGTCTGATTTCTGAAGCTTTTCGTTTTCTAGACGTTTTTTGTTTCTTTCTGTAACCAGCTGTTCTCCAGGAATTGTTGGAATCCCACTGGCTGCTGCAAATTTTGCTGCACCTTGGTCAGTCAGAAAGCAGTGGGGTGTCTTGAGCCAGAAAGAAATGGGAAAACAGTTAGTTTTCTGAAAAAGTTAAAATCTTTTCAACTGTTCCTACTGTGTGAAAATCATTATTCTCTCTGGGTACAAAGCCTCAAAAATGGAAATTCCACTGGCTTGCTTTTCTGAATGATGAAAAAAGCCGAGCTCTCCGAGTTTTTGTATTTTCAGAAAAACCTAGATGATGGAATATTACTAGGAATTCAACTTACATATGATCTTAAATTTAAAGAATTTAATCCATTTTTATTTCATACACGCTATTTATTTATCTACATATCTATGTATGTAGGTATATATTTATTTGCTGCACCACACAGCTTGCAGGATCTTAGTTTCCCAACCAGGGATCAAACCTGGACCCCCTGCAGTGGAAGCATGGAGTCCTAACCACTGGATCGCCAGGGAATTCCCCCATACATGCTATTTAAACAGTTGGTCTGTTCAGTGTGTATGTGTTGTGTTACATGTGTTGAAAGCAGGCTGAAGAAAATACAGGAAGATAACATGAAAACATGAAGATAATGTGAAATGTAATCACTGGTTAAGTGATCATGAGTCAAATTACATCAACTGAGTCAGAATCTTGGTTTCCTTGAGAAACTTAAATAACATTGTTTTTGTTCTTTCATACAATTTCAGGAGAACGGTGATCTCGAGCATTTCCCTACAAGTCAGAACCCTTTTAGTCACTGAAGTGCAGCAGTGACAATTCCTTAGGAAAAGGGTGCTTTAGTCCCACATACCTTTTCCATAACAAGGCGCGCAACTTTAATGGGATTTGCGACACAGCGGACTGCAGACACCGCTCCTGCAGACAGGTCTTTCCCATTCATGATACTTGCATCCATTTCAACTTCACCATTTTCGTTCAAGACAGATCCACAGCCTAAAATCAAAAAGAAGCCGAAAAGCAAGAATTAAGAATTTGGAAATGGCTTCCGAGTTTCCCCTAAGCTGCCTACTTCAATTCATCCTCGACTCCATTGTCAAAGGAACGTTGTTAAAAACACAGATCTGACTTGATACCCCATGACCTACACAATATACGGTATGAAGCCCTTCCTGATCTGGCCTCTGACTTACTTTTCCAGCTTCATCTCTTCTCCTTGGCAACATTTTACTGAAATATTAGGTTTCCCTGAATGTACCATTAGCTCTCATTACTCTGTTCTCTTTACCACTAGCAACTTTTCTCCAACTTTCTCTGCCTAGATAATACTTGTAAGCCTAGCTATTCTTAAACTCTATGTGACTCAGTTTCCTCAGAGGGATAAGAACAAACCTCAAGAATACTTAAAGGAGTATAAAAATATCCAGCAACTAACAAGTGTTTGGTATCTAATAAGAAATTACCAGGCTCAGAAAGAAACAGGAAAATATGACCCATGATGAGGAAGAACAAAAACAAAAAAATCAATTAATAGTAACAGACTCAGAAATGACATAAATGATAGAATTATTAGACAAAAATGTTAAAACGGCTGTCAGGGCTTCCCTGGTGGCGCAGTGGTTGAGAGTCCACCTGCCGATGCAGGGGACATGGGTTCGTGCCCTGGTCCGGGAAGATCCCACATGCCACGGAGCAGCTGGGCCCGTGAGCCATGGCCGCTGAGCCTGTGTGTCCAGAGCCTGTGCTCCGCAATGGGAGAGGCCACAACAGTGAGAGGCCCGCTTACCACACACACACACACACACACACACACACACACACACAAACGGCTGTCATATGTACCAGAACATGGAAGAAAATATGAAAAGGACCCAGAGAGAACTTCTAGAGACGAAAAAAGAAGTCTGAAACGAAAAATACACTGGATAGGATTAACACCAAATTAGACACTGCACAAAAGATGAATGAACTTGAAGACACAGCAAACAAAAAGACTGAAAAATAATTGAACAGAGTTTATCACTGAGCTCAGGGACAGTTTCAATGTCAGTCAGTATATGCCAGTATATGTGTAACTGGAGTCCCCAAAAGGAGAGGTGAGATAGAGGGACAAAAAAAATATTTAAGGAAATGATGAATTTTCAAATTTGGTGAATACTATAAATTCACAGATCCGAAAAGCACAACAAACTCCAAGAAAAAGAAACATGAACAAAACTACACTCAGGCACATTATGATCAAACAGCTTAGTGCTAATGAGAAAGAGAAAATCTTAAAAGCAGCCAGAGAAAGACACATTAGGTACAGAGGAAAAAAGAAAAATGATAGCATACTTGTTGTCATAAACAATGCAAACCAGAAGACAGAGGAGCAAGATCTTTGAAGCCCTCAAAGAAAAAAAAAAAACTGTCAAGTTGGAATTCTACACCCAGTGAAAGCATCTTTCAAAAACCCAAAAACAAAGACGTTTATAGACATAACAGAAGTTTAAAAAAAGTCATCAATAGCAGATGTGCAATATAAGAAATGTTAAAGGAAGTCTTTCAGGCAGAAGGAAAATGATAGCAAAGAGCAATCAGGATTCCCCCAAAGAATGAACACTGGATATGGCTAATATGTGGATAAACAGAAATACCTTTTCCCTTTATTTTTACAATATCTTTAAAATATAACTGTTTAAAGGAAAAATAATAACAACGCATTAGGCAACTTATACACATAAGTAAAACTATGACAACAGTAGTACAAAGGCTACGAAAGGGGAAACAGGTGTATGCTGTAAAAGGTTCCTACATTATGCATGAAGTGTGATATTACTTAAGGTAGACTGTGACAAGTGAGAGATATATACTATAAACCCTAAAACAACCTTTAAAAAAAGAAGTCAAAAAAAAAAAAGAAGTCGAGCTACTAGGCCAACAAAGGAGATAACATGGAATTATGAACATTCAATTATTCCAAAAGAAGGCAGAAAAAAGCAGAAAAAGAGGAAACAGGGAACAATGAATAGATTGGACAAATAGAAAACAAACAGCAAGATGACAAAGTTATGCCTAACCATATCAATGATCACATTAAATGTAAATGGTCTAAACACCCCAATAAAAAGCAGAGATTGTCAGGACTTCCCTGGTGGTCCAGTGGTAAAGAATCTGGCTTACAACGCAGGGGACGCAGTTCGATCACTGGTCAGGGAACTAAGATCCCTGAGAAGAGAAAACCCACACGACACAACTAGAGAGAAGCCTGCACACCACGACGACGAGCCCGCGTGCTGCAACGAAAGATCCTGCATGCCTCAGTGAAGATCCTGAGTGCCGCAACTAAGACCCGATGCAGCCAAAAATAAATAACAAAATAAATAAATCTTAAAAAAAGCAGAGATTGTCAAATTGTACAAAAAGATAGGACACAATTACATGCTGCCAATAAAAAAAAAATCCACTTTAAATATAAAGATGCAAATAGCTTAAAAGTAAAAGTGGACAAATTATACCATGCCAAAATGAATCAAATGAAAACTGGAGGCAAAGTATACTTCACAATAAGGAACATTAAATAATAATAAGGACATTAAGTAATGATATAGGGGTCAGTTCCCCAAGAAGACAACAATCTATATTGTAAACAACAGTTTCGAAATACATGAAGCAAACACTGACAGAACTCAGAGGAGAGATAGACGAATCCAGTTACAATTAAAGATTTCAATGCTCCTCTCTCATTAATCAGAAATGGACAATCAAGATACAGAAGGTATGAACATTACGAATGAACTTGACCTTATTGAGATTTATAGATCTTTCCATCCAACAAAAGCAGAGTACATAGTCTTTTTAAGTGCAAATGGCCAAGGTAGAACACATTCTGAGCCAAAAACCAAACCTTACGAAGTTTAAAAGAATACAAATCACACAAAGTATGTCCTCTGATCATAACAGAATTAAACTAAAAATCATTAACAGAGAGGTATTTAGAAAATCCACAAATATTTGGAAATTAAGCATCACACTTCTAACTAACCCATGATTCAGTGAGGAAGTCACAAGGAAAATGAGAACACATTTTGAACAGAATGAAAATTAAGGCAACCTGTAAAAACATGTAAAAATCAAAGCAGTGCTAGAGTAAAATTTTAAACATTAAATGCTTGTATTAGAAAAGAATAGTCTCAAATTAATGATCTAACAGGAAAAGAACAGTAAATTATTTCCAAAGCAAGCTGAATGAATAAAGGAAACAATAAAGGTAAGTCAATGAAATTCAGAACAGAAAAAGAGCAAAAGAAAAAACAGAAAATGGGACTTCCCTGGTGGCACAGTGGTTAAGAATCTGCCTGCCAATGCAGAGGACGTGGATTCGATCCCTGGTCCGGGAAGATCCCACATACCGCGGAGCAACTAAGCCCGTGTACCACAGCTACTAAGTCTGTGCTCTAGAGCCTGCGAGCCACAACTACTGAGCCCATGTGCTGCAACTACTGAAGCCCAAGTGCCTAGAGCCCATGCTCTGCAACAAGAGAAGCCACTGCAACGAAAAGCCTGCGTACTGCAACAAAGAGTAGCCCCTGCTTGCTGCAACTAGAGAAAGCCCGCGCAGCAACAAAGACCCAACGCAGCCGCAAACAAACAAATAAATAAGAAAAGAAAAAAACAGAAAAATTCACCAAATCCACCCCCCGAAACTAAAACTAGTTCTTTGAAAAGAACAATAAACTTGATAAACTCTAGACTGACGAAGAAAAAAAAGACACATTACAAAAATCAGGAATGAAAGAGGGGACCTCTCTACAGACCATACAGACATCAAAAGCATAACACAGAAATGTTGCAAATTCAGCAACTTAAACCAAATAGAAACATTTCTTGAAGGACAACTGACAAAACTCACTCAAAGAAGAAATAGGTAACCTGAATAGTGCCATGCCTATTAAAGAATTTCATTTCTTAAAAACTTTCCATCAAAACAAACAAAAAAACCAATCTACCAAATATTTACAAAGAAATAATAGCAACCTTATACAAACTTCGAGAAAAACAGAAGAGGAGGGAACACTTGCCAATTCATCATATGAAGCCAGCATCACCTTCATTTCAAAACCAGACAGATGTTATAAGAAAATAAAACTACAGACCCGTATCTCTCATGAACATTGATGCAAAATTCTCAAGAAAACACCATCAAATCAAACCCAGCATTCACATATGTAAAAAATAACATGTCACAACAAAGTGGTGTTAATCCCAGAGAAGAAAACCTGGTTCAAAATTCAAAAATCAATCAATCAATATTCACCATATCAACAGACAAAAGAAAAACCACATGGTCATTCAATAGATGCAGCAAAAGGATTTGATAAAACTCAACATGCACAGATGATTAAAAATCTCAAAAAACTAAGAATAAGGGAACTTCTCAACCTGGTAAAGGGCACCTATAAAACCCTACCACCAACATCATACTTAACGGTGAAAGACAGTGCTTTCCCAAGACTGGGAAAAATGCAAGAATTTCTGCTCTAACCACTCCTATTCAATATAATATTGGATGGTCCAGCCAATGTTCGAAAACAAAGAAAAGGCATAAAGTTTGGAAAAGAAGAAATAAAATGGTCTCTATTTGCAGCTGACATTACTAGAAGTTACAGTAAGCAAGACAGTGTGGTGTTGGTGAAAGAATTTGACAGATAGATCAATGGAGCAGAATAGAAAGTCCAAAACAGATCCACATAAATATATAAACTGATCTTTGACAAAGGAGGTGTGATACTTTGATTTATCATAATTACATATTTTGGTCTTCATCCAGGTACGGTTCACAGCTGCCAAACCCTTTGGAATTTCCTAAGGGATTAGAACAATGGGAGCATCTTTTGTTATAATATTTGGTCTTTTGCCCTCAGTTCCTGAAACCACTTCAGATCCATACAGGTGACCTGGGTGTCCTGTTACTCATAACAAGCAGTTTTCAACCAAAACCAAGTTTATGTTAATGAGGTAACTTTTGAAAACCCCCTAAAGGTGGGGGGCTGGTTGCCACCGGAACCAACCAGGATTAAAGGGCTGGAACTTTTAGTCCCACCCCCTGATTTCTGGGGAGGGGAGGACTGGAGATTGAATCAATCACCAACTGCCAAGGATTTAATCGATGATGCCTATGTAATGAAGCCACATTTTGCGTAAATGTTGAAGAGCACAGAACAGAGGCAAGGGGACAGAACAATTACTAAATATCTGCTGACTAACTGGTTAAAATTTCCTGAAATTCTTTTCTCTGACAGATGTCAGGTAGGTGGTGTAATTCCCCAGAAGCGTCTTAATCCCTAGATCTTAGGTTTTCTACTTCAAAATAAAGAGGAAATGAGTGTCTTCCAGCAAGTTACTTAAACTTTTTGTGCCTTAGTTTTCTCATCTGAGAAATGAGCGTGATAATAATCACACCTAACTCATAGGACTATGGTGCAGATTAAATGAGTTAATCATGCAAGTTTCTTAGACCACTGTTTGGTACATAGTAGACACTCGTGGTAGCTATGATGATTATTACTCTAAAAAAGGACTGATTTGCGTGAAAGAAGCCAAACACAAAAGAATACACTCTTTGTGACTGCATTTATATGAAATTCTAGAGAATGCAAATTTATGACAAAAACAGATCAGTGGATGCCTGGTGCTGGGGCTGGGAGGGGGGATTAACTGCAAAGTGGCAGGAAGGAATGTTTGGGGGTGATGGAAATTTATTTATTTATTTATTTTTATTTATTTATTTTTTGCAGTACGCAGGCCTCTCACTGTTGTGGCCTCTCCCGTTGCGGAGCACAGGCTCTGGACGCGCAGGCTCAGCGGCCATGGCTCACAGACCCAGCCGTTCTGCGACACGTGGGATCTTCCCGGACCGGGGCACGAACCCGTGTCCCCTGCATCGGCAGGCGGACTCTCTCAACCACTGAGCCACCAGGGAAGCCCCCGGGTGATGGAAATTTTAACATCTTGGTTGTACTGTGGTTACACAGGCATGTACATTTTTCAAAACTTAAAATGGGTACAGTTTATGGTATGCAGTAAAGAAAGGGCATGTGTGGGACTGGGGATCAGAGTAGCAAGCTGCCTTTGAGAAGGCAGAAGCGCTAGTGCAGCACATTACGGCTCTGGGCGTCTCCCAAGCAGGGCTACCGTTTGAGTTAGATGTGTCTGTGACTCTGGTAGGTGTAGGGCAGGCGCTGTGGCAGAGAAAACAGAAGGGGAGAGTGCTCCTGGGATTTGGTCTCAGCTCTGGAAGGGGGCAGGAACCCCACGTACTTCCCCTAGAGCAACAGCTCCTAGCAGTGGTGTACACAGAGGTCCAGGTGGAGCCTCTCAGGAGGGATGAACTGCAGCGGCCAGCGGGCTGAACCCAGAGCCCTTTGGCTGGTTACTACTCCTGGTCCCTGGCCGTTAACCCCTTGCACTGACAGCTGGGCTGTTCTAAAGACATTAACCCTATGGCTCTGACAACAGGAAGCTGAAGGGTGGATGATTAACGAGTGGGCCTTTGTGGGGTCAGGATGCGTGGAGGTGACATTTGGGTTTGCCTGCAAGAGCCTGAGGCAATCCTCACTGTCGTCCATGTCCTGGCTCATAAGGCACTGACACCCACTGGCCATCAGGGAGCTGATGCCCTAGCTTGGGTTCAATCCCTAGCAACTGACCCTTCAGTAGATACAGCAGATTGGATGCACGGAAAGAGTGGCCACCACAGAGCTCGGGTGGGATGGCATATTGCCACAGATGTCGGGTTGCCCTTGAAACACAGTGACTGGGTTAATGCGATCACAGCATGTCCTGTGTGTCCTAAACAATGCCTGTGGCAACTGCCAAAGGAGTCCGAGGCCACCCACCAGAGCTCCTAACTGGTCAGGGATTGGCAAACTGACTCTACTGGCCTCCTCCCTCTGAGAGAGGGCTCTAATGTTCCCTGGTTTGTGTGGTCTCCACATCTGGATTAACCCAAGCTTTCCCCTGTCCCCATGCAAACCAGGTCGCCGCTGTTAGGGGATTAGAGAAGCTAAGTACCATGTAGGGGTCCCTCATCAAATAGATGGTGACTGGGGTCACATTTCAAAGGCTGTGGATTGGGACACGCAAGACTGGGCAAGAGAATGGCACTGAATGTAGGTTCTATCTCCTCTGTAACCCACAAGCAGCAGGGCTGAGAGAAAGGAAAAATGGAATGTTAAAGCAGTGCCTTAAATTACTAACAGATAAAGCCACTGTGGCTGGGTGTACTAAAGTGCCGTCCAAGGCTTTCACACATCTGAATGATCAACGAGTAGGGCTGTTGCCCCATATCCCAGACTGGGGACCCCTACGGAAGCACCGATGCCAAAAAGGTACGTCAGGAAACAGCCGCTGCCCTGACTTTCACCATGGATCAACGTGCTACGGTGCCGAGAACACCAAACTGCATCACACCTGGGAAAGGAGATTATCTACTGGAATTTGCACTGGGACACTCTAACAGGATGGGTGAGGGGGAACTACTCAATCTCCACTGGGTTCCTGTTGTCCTGCCGCAAGCTGGGCCTGTTGAAACGCATTATACCTGGAATGGAATGCGCACCACGGGAAAAGAGAAGGTGAGGGTTCTGGTCTCATGTATCCTGCCACCAGTCCATCTCCTCAAGCCTGACAGCACTACCTCCCCTGGCTAACATGGATGGTATATAAAACCAGGTCAAATTCCTAAGGCTGCTGACCTCCCTCTCCTCAAGGCCAGGTGGGCATGTTCTGTTTCCCACTGGCATGATCTTTTGGCTGCTGTCTTTGAGTCCTCCATTGGCCTGCAGCACATGACAGCACACATAGAGCGTCCTACTAAATGCACTCACCAAGCCTTGAATGACAGCCGACAAAGCCTGTTCTTCCAGCACACTGAAACGTCTCTAATGAGACAAGCTCTCCTCCAAAACAGAAAGACCTTGGCCATTATTACTGCCTTGCAAAGAGGCAGCACCTAGGCCATTATCCAAACAGGATGTTGTGTGCTCACACCCGATGAGTCTGTTAATGTGTTGCCTTTATTCAATCATAGGACACAAGTGAACGCTCTTGAGTGATCTGGCTCCCCGCCTAGGGGACTTAGTAACAGTGGTCTGAATCATGAGGCTCTCAGTGGAGAAAGGTATCCGTGATCTGGGGAATTATTGTCTTAACCCGTGTTTTCTTCTGTATGTGCCTGATGCTGTGGCATCTGCCTGCAATGCAGCCAGACAGCCGCCAAATGAGCCACCCGTTATTGCCCGCTCAGGGCACGCTGCGGAAGAGAAAGTGTGTGAGACTGTAAGAGCCGGTCACGAGGGGTGGAGCGCTGGGGCAATCGGAGTCCCCTCACCCCTTCCTCTTTCCTTGGAGTGTGCTCTCCGCTTGTCTTCTTGCACCAGAAGCTGCCCAGGACACAGCCTTGAGATGTGGTGTTGAGACCATCTGGACGGTATATGTGACTGAGCCCAGATAAGGCCACTATATAAACTTTTAAGATTCTGGTGGGCATGGACAGGGGTCTATTTATCCTGCAAGGCAAGCCTCTTGTGTAAGTTCCCATGCTTATTAAACCTGCCACCTACCAATCTGGAGAGATCTGCCTTTTCCTGTGGTCTCTCCCTGCCCTCCCTGTATGGGGGACCGATTCAAATTACACCCTGAAGCTCCCAAGGTTGCCACCCAACAGTAGTCTACCCTTTTCCCCCACAAAAAGATGTAATTAAAAAAAGCCTCTTGGGGCTTCCCTGGTGGCGCAGTGGTTGAGAGTCCGCCTGCCGATGCAGGGGACGCGGGTTTGTGCCCCGGTCCGGGAAGATCCCACATGCCACGGAGCGGCTGGGCCCGTGAGCCATGGCCGCTGAGCCTGCGCGTCCGGAGCCTGTGCTCTGCAACGGGAGAGGCCACAACAGTGAGAGGCCCGCATACCGCAAAAAAACCCCACAAAAAACCAAAAAAAGCCTCTTGGTATGTGAATTCTAGAAAGCAGATTAAAGAAAAAAGGGGGAATAATGAATTTTAAAATTCTTTAGAGCAACTTGGTCAACAGGTAAAGAGAGAAAAACTAAATCTTTTCAGCATATTAGATTTTAGCATAAAGCTGACGAGACTCACTGACACTTTAGAGAGGTTCTATTTATCTGGGGGTAGAAGCTTAACCCGGTTTAGCATCAGTTACCAGTTGCAGTGCAAATTTACCTGCGTTGAACTCGGGATCATCTTCCAGGACGGTCACGGCTCCTTCCACAGCGTCAACTGCGCTCCCTCCCTCCTTGAGGATGTTGTAACCCACGGTGGCGGCTTTGACAATGCCCTGGCGTACCCGCTCCTTGCGGTCCTTGGAGATATTGCTGCCTCCGCCACCGTGGACCACGACGACGGCGGGGTTCATGGCGACGGATTCTAGGGATCAGAAGACGAAAGCGTCCTTTCAAGCGGGTCCAAGAGAACCGCACGGGGCTTAAGTCTCCCGTTGGGGACAAGGTCCAGTTTCTACGCAGGGAGGGGAAAGCCCTCAGAGTTTACAGCCTCAGGCAAATTCCTGAGACCCAGGGAGTACGGAGGACAGACGCGGCTGCGTTTGAACTTTGGAAGTAAAGCCCAGAGCGCCCGCCTCCGGCCCGGGGCACCTGCTCACTTCGAGGGGGCGGTGGGATGCTCTGCACCCCAGAGCCCGCGCCCCCTCCTCGCCCACTGACATCGGGCTTCCGTTTCCCTGGGGAACCCCGGTTCCTGTCCCGTGCTGGGCCCCCGGCCGGCATGGCATCTGGGGTCGCAGCTCCAGCCTTCCTCCCCGGCCCCACGTCGGGCCTCGGTTTCCCTGGGACTTGTCCCCGGCTCCCACCCCCACCGCGGGGCCAGGGGCGGCCTGAGGGCTGGATCTCGCCAGTGCCCTCCCGCCTCCAGTCCCCGGCACCGGGGAGTGTGCCTTTCGGGGTCTCGGGTGGCGACTCCCTCAGGGCCGTCGACTCACCGAGGACGCCGCAGGAGGCGGACGCCGGGGCTTCGGGCTTGGCCGAGCCTCCCGGTCGGCCTCGGAACCTGCACAGTCTACTCTCTCCAGTCGAAGCCGCTCTGGAAACCGCTGTGCCCGCAACCTCTCTGCCAGCAACGGCTCCGCGCCTGCGCACGAGGGCGGGGCAGAGCGCCGCGGAGAATTACCGTAAAGCCCCAACGCACCACCGCGGCGCAACCCCTCTGCCGGCTTCGCCACTGCGGATCCGACTCTCGCTGCCCGGCTCCTAGGACAGGGGCTATGCTGGCCTTCTGTGCACGCGAGCTTCCTAGTGGGATGCGGGGAACTCCTCCTCCTCCTCACGAGGCGGAGGGGTGGTGTTGATGGCGACATGCAAGAAGGGATGTGCCGCGGTTTTGTAACTGAAAACTGAAAAGCACCGCTGCACGCACTGAAGTCCTTCCTCTGCCCGAGATGTTTCGCAGACTTGCTAGTTATTCTCTTCCTTTTAATTGTGTCTCCCCGTAACGTTTGGTAAAGAACAGAAAGATAACCTCCGTAATCGGTCTGGTTCTGTGCCTGGGGTGCACTGAAGGGTCTGAAAACCCCTCCTCTGATTCTCAGGATCTCAGCTCTAAATTCCTTCAACCACAAGTGACCTAATTTTTTTGTGACAATTTTCCTCCTCTCTGCCCCAGAGCCTGAAAGGCTCTGAACCCCCTAGATGATTGATTGTATTCCCCCGGAGCTGCCCTAGATTACTGTTACCATAGTGACCTTCAAATAGAAGTTTGCACTTCTACCCAGTAAAACAACTGCAAGATACTAGGTTAGTGACATGAACCAAAGGATACATTATTCTGTTACGTAAAATAGCGGCAAAAACTCACGGGCATTTGAAGCTTTGAATTAGAAGAAATAAGCAGCGGGCATTGTGCAGAGAAAACTCAGTCCTTTTCTAGTCCTCCCTTTTCTCCGAGACCACAAGGCATCAGTAACCAAAGTTATCTCACTGGCTTTCTGACCGCTCTAACACAGCCCCACATCTGGTAATTGCTATTTATGAAATTTCCCCTAGACAGCTACTAAGCTATGAAAGTTCTCTCAACACTGGACTATTGTACACAAAAGGCACTCTAGAAGCATCTTCCTATCTCTTCTCCGGGTAGTCGAATGTGTGTGTCATATTCAAGCTGTGTTCACTGCAGCTACTTTGAATCCCAGCCTACATTACTCTATCACTGGGGTACCTCTTAGGGACCCAGTTTGACAGCGCAAGCCAGGGGATGCAGATAACTTCAACATCAGCCTCAGGTCAAGGCCATGGAAAGGAAGCCTGCTTCAGCCATAAATATGCTACACCATAATCTTGACCAGGAAACGTTCAGTTCATCCTGCTGTAATTGTTTGTTTGTTTGTTTGTTTGTTTTTGCGGTACGCGGGTCTCTCACTGTTGTGGCCTCTCCCGTTGCAGAGCACAGGCTCTGGACGCGCAGGCTCCGGACGCGCAGGCTCAGCGGCCATGGCTCACGAGCCCAGCCGCTCCGCGGCATGTGGGATCTTCCCGGACCGGGGCACAAACCCGTGTCCCCTGCATCGGCAGGCGGACTCTCAACCACTGCGCCATCAGGGAAGCACATCCTGCTATAATTGTAATTCACCTAAATTCACTTTTTGAGAAAAGAGGTTAAGGTTTCAGTATGATAGGACAACCTAACTCCCTAGTTGCTTTTCTTCCCCTTACATGGAGGGTTGACTGTACAAATAGTGAGCACTTTTGGCTCAAAATGTGGCATGGATCAAAGCATAACTTTATATGGTCAGTAAGACGCAGTCATACATGTAATGATTTCTTAAACTGGCCTCCCCAGGAAGATAAGCTGGCTGTGTCAATAAAAGTCTCAAGAGGTCTTAGAGGGAAACAAGGCACTGAGAGAAATATGGGTCCATTTCTCTTCCGCTGTGTCAGCTTTGAAAGAGAGGGACAGATAAACAATTGCTTCTGCTCTGATAGATAGGGTGGGGGAATTTTGTGAAAGATGTGGGCACTGGTCATGTCCTGGGGCTGAACAGTCAACATTAGATCCATCCTGGGGGATGGTGCCCCTAATCCTGAACCCTGACCCTGGGCCCCTCCCCGTGATGGGAAGGGTGATAGCCATATAACTGAGCCATGGTCTCAGATTTTATTGAGCATCAGAATCACTTGGAGATGAAATACAGATTGCTGGGCCCCACTCCAGCATTTCTGACTCAGTAGGTCTGGGGGTGGGAGACCCAAGAATTTGCATTTCTTTTTTTTTTTTCTGGTACGCGGGCCTCTCACTGTTGTGGCTTCTCCCGTTGCGGAGCACAGGCTCCGGACGCACAGGCTCAGTGGCCATGGCTCACGGGCCCAGCCGCTCCACGCATGTGGGATCTTCCCGGACCGGGGCACGAACCCGTGTCCCCTGCATCAGCAGGCGGACTCTCAACCACTGCGCCACCAGGGAAGCCCAAGAATTTGCATTTCTAATGAGTTCTTAGGTGATGCTGCTGTTGCTCCTCTGGGGGACCGCTCGTTGAGAGCCACTTATCTAGAAGGAGCTATTGAGATCTTGTCCTTTGAAAACTCATCCAAACCGACGTTTGTGACAGTCTTCTTCATGGGATCTAGAGTAGGGGATTAGGAGGTTGGGAAATTTGTGCCAGTTTTGGTTTTCCTTTTTCTCCATTCAAGTGTTCCATGAATGATGAATGAGCTTTTGTTTAAGTGCCCAGTGTTAGAGTGCTCGGTTTAGTCCATCTGGGAGGGTAGGCTGGGGGGGAATTGAAATAGGCTGGGAACGATTAAAATTAGGCCCCCCAAATAAATTTGCAGCACTGATAGCAGTTCTCAGTGAAGAGGCAGCTATTCCAAGAGGTGTCTATCAGCTAAGCTTCCTGCCACATCTTTCCCAGGGAAATTCCCAGTGCTGATTATAGCCCTTTGGTGGGCTTTTCTGTCCACAGACTAAGTGATGAGCATCTTACGGGCAGGAACCTTGACAGTTCTATTTGCAACACAAGGCCAGACCAGTGCCTGGCTCTCTGAAGATTTTCATAAATGTTTGTTGGATAAAGAACAAATGGTTCAGAAACTCAAAAAAGCAAATTCCCAGAAGTCTGGGGCAACAGCTCTTGGAAAGAATGAAACTGGAGTGGCCTGGATATTTGTGAGCTGATCAGTGAGCACAACTTATTGCTATGGGAGAAAAACCCTGGATTTCAGGTAGAGGTGCCTGGAATCCATTTTCCTGGCAGAGTCACATTGGTGCCTACCTGAGGGTTGTGGCTTAGAGGTAGTAACAGCCCCATGACGGGCACCATCTGGGCTGTTGTGTTCAGTGCTTTATGCTCTGGCACAGAGCCTGGTACACAGTAACTGCTTGCTTTTTTTTTTAACTTTAAAAAAATTTAATTTATTTTTTAATTTTTGGCTGTGTTGGGTCTTCGTTGCTGTGCGTGGGCTTTCTCTAGTTGCAGCGAGCGCGGGCTACTCTTCGTTGCAACGTGCGGGCTTCTCATTGCGGTAGCTTCTCTTGTTGTGGAGCACAGGCTCTAGGTGCACGAGCTTCAGTAGCTGTGGCTCGCGGGCTCTAGAGCGCAGGCTCAGTAGTTGTGGCGCACGGGCTTAGTTGCTCCGCGGCCTGTGGGATCTTCCGGGAACAGGGCTAACCCGTGTCCCCTGCATTGGCAGCCGTATTCTTAACCACTGCGCCACCAAGGAAGCCCTCAAAACGCTTATTAAATAAAAAATGGACCAACTTCATTCAGATGGGGGGGTTCAGCATCGGACACGGGTTGGGCTGAGGTTTGGGGGTCCTGAGGATACTGATGGATAGTAATTATAATTCAAAGCTCAACATCTGAATAAGAGAACATACTTATATAAGGAAAGATCCTTCTCTAGATTAATCAACCCTAAGAAGTCTAAGCTGGATACATTTTCAGCTGAAAAATACATTTTCAGGTAAGGGGTGTATTTGTTATAGACAAAGCATGGCAAAGTATAAAGGACAAAATAAAAATGGCTATAATTCTGCCACTTGGGGATACTCACAGTTAAAGTTTTTGGTATATTTCTCCCTTTCACTATTAAGATGCTCTATTTCTTACTTTTTCACCGCAGGTAGCATTATTTGTGAGCATTTCCATGCTAGTAAATGTTGTACTACTAGAAATAATACTTCAGGGAACATTTTGATACATAAGTCCTTATTTGCATTTTTTGATTAATCCTCTAAGAAAAATCCATAAAGTAGATTTTTTAGGTCAAAGGTTATGCATGATACATGTTGGAGGTGGAGCAGGAAATAAGTTATGTTTCAAGAGTATCGATGAATTATGACTTTCCTCCTACCAAGAGTTCACAAAAAATATGAGAATTGTTTCTAAAATAGTTTCGGAGAGCCACAGATTTTTAATGGAGTCGATCGCTCTGTTACTGCCTTGGACAGGATTCCAGTCATCAGTCCCTTTGAAATGTTTCCCTGCATAATAAGCACATAGCATGCAAATTTCTAAATCCAGAAAGGAAAGAGCAAATAAATAAGCTTCTAAAATGTGAGGCCCTTTAAGAAACCAAGTAAGCTACACAATGCTTCCTGGAATTAGGCAACTCTGCAAGGCAGGCTGGGTAAATTCTCAAGATGACAGGCCACTAAACTGTTTCTCTAGGGACAATAAGGGACCCTGCTTGGCACCCATTTTGGGAGAAGTGGAGAAAGCACACAGGCAGCCAGCCAAAAGCTTTAGTGCCTCATTGGAATTCATCTGGGGTCCGGTGGGCATCTGTCTTTGGACTGTTTTGTTCACTGTTTGTCCCTGTGCCTGGCAAGGAGCCACAACACCACACTGTAGGCTTCACAACCACACACTCTCCCCTGAATATGTTTCCCTAATTCCACTGGGCACAACCTGATGTAGCATTGTCTGTGCTGGGAGGTGCTTAGAGGAATATGAAAGCTCTCAAAAATCCAAGGTGACTGTAGGGAGATTATCAACTAGCTGTAGACACCGGACAGATTGTATTAGTCAGAGTTTCTGGTTGCATACATTGGTACCCATCTGGCTAGATGGGGCTTGTGAAATAAAAAATAATATATATATATATGTGTGTGTGTGTGTGTGTGTGTGTGTTCCTGACACAGAGCTCCTAAAACCCTTGTAAATCCCTAAGTGATAAGAACACTAGGAACATCTTTTGTTCTAATGAGGTGACTCTAGGTGGGCTCCTGGGTGAACCCTGGATGGGGGCTGCTCACCAGAAAGACCAAGCCGTGATTTGAAGTGTGGAATTTTCAGCCCCATCCATCATCCTCCAGAGAGGGGAGAGGGGTTGGAAATGGAGTTAATAACTGATCATGCCTACAAGAGGAAGCCTCCATAAAGTCCCAAGAGTATGGGGTTCAGTGAGCTTTCAAGTTGGTGAATACATCCACGTACTGGGAGAGTGGCGCACCCCAACTCCACAAGGACACAATCTGCTGCACTCGGGACCCCGCCCCACCCCCCAGACCTCGCCCTATGTACTCTTCATCTGTCTCTTCATCTATATCCTTTATCGTATCCTTTAATAAACTGGTAAATACATTTCCCTGAGTTCTATGAGCCACTCTAGCAAAGTAATTGAACCTTATGGCGGCGGGGGCGGGGGGAGGGTGTGTGGATCATGGGAACCCCTGATTTGTCCCCATGTTTGACAGAAGTTGTGGGTAACCTGGGGTCCTACACCTGCGATTGGCATTGGAAGTGGGGTGGGCGCAGTCTTGTGGGACTGAGCCCTTAACCTGTGGCATAGTGTCAGAACTGAGTTAAACTGTAGGACACCCAGCTGGTGTTGTGGAGAATGGCTTGGGGCAGGGACCATCCCTCCACACACACATCTGGTATAGAAGTATTGTGAAAGTGGTAATAGTATGAGAGCAAAGGAGACATACAGGAGCAAAGGACAGAAGGAGACATACAGAGCAAAGACTTGTAGGTTTTTCCAATACAGAGGTGCAAAAGGACTTATTAGAGAATATTAAGAACCTCTGGGATGCTCTAAATCCATGCAGATGGGAAAAATAACCAACCACGCGATGGGGCTTACTCTAGGCTCCAGAGAATATACCTTCACCAACTTGCTAGGCACCCTCATTAGCCACCTTCCCTTGGGACTGGACACCTGTCTCTCCAGCTCTGCTTCCCCCGGCCACCAGGGACCTTGGCTACTTGGCTACCGGAGCACATTCCCCCCGCCACTTCTTCACCCTGCTCATTTGTGAAGCCACAACTCACGTGGATGCATCTGGTTGGTGGAACCCAGGTCATGGGCCCCCACCTTAGCTGCAAGGAAGTCTAGGAATGCCCAGTTTGGAGTTTCTACTGTGGGAAGGCATGCTTCATATAAAAATATTGCCAAGGGCTTCCCTGGTGGCGCGGTGGTTGAGAGCCCGCCTGCCGATGCAGGGGACACGGGTTTGTGCCCTGCTCCGGGAAGATCCCACATGCCGCGGAGCGGCTGGACCCGTGAGCCATGGCCGCTGAGCCTGCGCGTCCGGAGCCTGTGCTCCGCAACGGAAGAGGCCACAACAGTGAGAGGCCCACGTACCGCAAAACAAAAAAAAAAATTGCCAAAATGTAGGGGGAATCTTGAAAAGATTGGGTAGCTGCAAATGACAAATATCCATTCTCCAATGAATGAAAACTACTGGGGCAAAAAAAAAGCAACACAGTCAAAGATCTTGTGGCATAAATTATTTGGGTATTAGAGGATTTCAGAGAAAGGAAAGGAACTTGTGAGCGGTGGTTTGGCACAGACAATCTTGAATTTGGTACAAAGGAAATAAAGGATTTGAATTGGAAGAGGAAACAGAAACAGAGGGCATTTCAGGTGGGAAATTCAGCTTGGGCAAAGGCATAGAGAAGGAGGGGGCTGTATAATTTGTTGTCCAAACCAGCACACTTGAGGGTAAAAGTGTAACCGAGCAGGACCCTATGAGGCCTTCCCAGGACAGATCCCCCCATGTCCTGTGCCTGCCTTTTGTTTTCATAAAAACTTTAGATTCCTAGGTCTTCCCGAGTTCCAAAGAATAGATTTAATCAAAGTGTGAAAATGCAGAAACAAAAGAAAACATTCAAGCAAGACAAAAAAATAATAGTTTAACCATTAAACAAAGTCAACGACCTTTAGCTCCTCCTCAAGGGCTAAGATAATATTCTGAGCCATGTCCTTTGAGCTGTTTTGCAGATACTGAAACCCCCACCAGGTGGAAGAAGTTAACTGTATGCTGACCATGAACATGTGGATCCCAGACTGGTTGGAACCAGAAGGTTGATGATGTTGACTCCTGATTGCCTCACCACCAACCAATCAGAAGAATGTCCACGGGCTGATTGTGTACCCTGCAACCCTTTCCCTCACCCAGTCTTTAAAAACCTTTCTCTGAAAGCCATTGGATAGTTCAGGCCTTTTGAGTGTTAGCTGCCTGGACTCCTTGCTTGGCGCCCTGCAATAAACCTTACACTTTCCTTCACCACAACCCAGTGTCAGTAGATTGGCTTTACTGCAAGTGGATGAGTGGACCCAAGTTTTGTTTGCTAACAAAGTGAAGCACTCTAAAAAATTATACTGGGACAGGGCTTCCCTGGTGGCGCAGTGGTTGAGAGTCCACCTGCCGATTCAGGGGACACGGGTTCGTGCCCCGGTCCGGGAGGATCCCACATGCCGTGGAGCGGCTGGGCCCGTGAGCCATGGCCGCTGAGCCTGCGCATCCGGAGCCTGTGCTCCGCAACGGGAGAGGCCACAACAGTGAGAGGCCTGTGTATCGCAAAAAAAAAAAAAAGGGGGGAACAAGCCAGAAGGAGCAGAACAATAACAAAGTATAAAGAATAAAATAAAATTCGAAAAATAAAAGATTAGAAAAAATATATATAAATGAATCAGCAACAACAAGGTAAAACAAAACCCCAACCTAAAAGAAGAAAAAAGAAAAAAAAAAGGCCTTGGCTATGGGGGGAGGAGTTTGGGGGGTGGTGGTGGAACTTAGGCAGGGGTGGGGTTTAGGGTGGGGCAGGGCCTACGTAGGGTGACGTTTAACGTAGGGCGGGGCCTAGGCTCAGGACCCCTGTAGCCGAAGGCCTTGGGGGCGGGGCTTAGCGCGGGCAGCGTTCAAGTGTGGGGCGGGGCCTCTGCTTAGGACCAGCGTGGAAGGGGAGGGGCAGCACCTGTGGAGTGTGGAGTTCCGGAGTTGGAGGTAAGCCCTGGGTGAGGGTGTGTGGGTGGGGTTTTGCCCAGCGTTGGAGGGAGTCTCAGAAGGGGTCTCCGAGTGTAGAGGTGGAGCCCTGGGTGGGTGTGTAGGGGCGGGGCTTGGGCTCTGCACTGTAGGAGGGAGGCTCCGAGGGCAGAGGATTAGGCCCAGGAGCCCAAGAGGCTCCCCGGCGCCTAAGTGGGCAGGGAAAGCACTGCCATGTTCCCTTCCTGTCCTCTGCGCCACCCCCTCTTGGTCTCCCCCAGGGTCTCCCCTGTCACCCCTGGACCCCTAACCGTGGGTGGGTCCCCCTGGGTGCAGAAACTCCTCCCCTCCCCCAGCCGCCCTTCAGGGGTGCTGGTCCCGTCCTGCCTCCACTTCTCCTCCCCCCTCACTCCCCCCCACACCCCACGTCCTACCCAGTCGCTGGGGGTTCCTCCCGTCCCCTTAGGTGTCCGTGGTCCCCCACCAGTGCCTGGTAGGTGCCCTAGTTGTGCGGAGACGTGAATTCTGCGTCCTCCTAGTCCGCCATCTTGACTCCACGCCCTATACTCATTCTTTTCTTTTTAATTTTAAAGAATTTTAATACATACTTAATATGAACTATTTCAGTCCCTCTTAACATGTAAGACCCTGACTCAAAGTACTTTTATACCGTTATTTTCAAGTATTACACAATATAGGTACAAAATTAATATTTATGATTAGATTTTCTTCCATAATATATAGCAAAAATCTTTAAACCTTTAACAGAAAATACAGTTTTTGAAAAAGCAAATATTCGTACATTTTAATTCCACCACTAAAGGAATATCCTGTACACAATTTAGAATAGTTGATGTCTTTAAAATGGGTATTTTACAATTTCAGTAAAAAAAATACAACATGAAGGTGCTGCTGTCACAGATCCCTGTAGTCAAAAGATATAAATGCGATACCATGTCGTAGAAACAATATATACATAACCTTTGATATTTTACAAACTTTGTACTAAATTAAATTATACAATTAGAAGAGACCAATAAACCCACTTATTAGTGCTAATTTGTTTTTTTTTCTTTTTTTTTGCGGTACACGGGCCTCTCACTGTTGTGGCCTCTCCTGTTGCAGAGCACAGGCTCTGGACGCGCAGGCTCAGCGGCCATGGCTCACGGGCCCAGCCGCTTCGCAGCACGTGGGATCCTCCCGGACCGGGGCACAAACCCGTGTCCCCTGCATCGGCCGGCGGACTCTCAACCACTGCGCCACCAGGGAAGCCCAGTGCCAATATTTTATAAAAGAAAAAAATCAGCCATGTCTTTGCTATATCTTAAATACTATAAGAGGCCATATCTGAGAGTATACTTTAAAATATACAGTCAGTATAAAATAACTTTGTGCTTGGTTCGCAATGAAAAATGATGCATGTTTTATTTTTGTAACCAAGCTTGAATGTATCCTTCCTATAAACTTAAAAAAAAAATCTCAAGGAGGTTATATAAAAAAAAAATCCCCCTTGGGCCTGAGCATTTTAACTCGTACGATACATCTTTTCTTTTTTTTAGTTAGCCATAACAGGCTGGAATGGCTGGTTAGAATACCGCATGTTATTTAAGCTAAAATTCAAGCCATCTACAAAAGACTTCTCGTGGAGGCCTCCATAGGCCACAAACACATCAAAGGCATTACTCTCCTGGAGAGGACTGACGTTAAGGGCGCTGTCACCTGGGAACATTCCACTGGTACTACTACCTTGAGCCTTTATATTAGGAAAAATAAGTTCCTTGGCGTTAGGAGAAAGAGCGGAGGTTTTCTGCTGTTGCTGCGGCTGCGGTGGTGGTGACGGCGGTGGCTGGGATGGCTGTTGCTGTGGCCGTGGCTTCTGCAGGCTACCCAGGCCCAGCCCATGCCGAGAGTGCACTGAGGAAGAGATGGCTTTCTGCTTCAAGAGGTCATTCACGTTCAAGCCGAGCTTGATAGGGGAAGTACGTGCAACCTTTTTGCTTCGGCCACTATTCTTCATTTTGGTAGAGCCGAACTTGGTGGCAGTAAAAGTGGCAGTGGTAAAGGTTAAAGGCTGAGTGGACCGGGGCATGAAGGGAGGGCTTACAGCAGCAGAGTGACCAAAGGGAGGAGATGGAGAGCTGGACGCTGATGAGGCTGGGTCACTTGTGGGCATAAAAACCGGGACCTGGGCTTCCCTGGTGGCGCAGCGGTTGAGAGTCCTCCTGCCGATGCAGGGTACGCGGGTTCGTGCCCCGGTCCGGGAAGATCCCACATGCCGCGGAGCGGCTGGGCCCGTGAGCCATGGCCGCTGAGCCTGCGCGTCCGGAGCCTGTGCTCCGCAACGGGAGAGGCCACAACAGTGAGAGGCCCGCGTACCGCAAAAACAACAACAACAAAAAACCGGGGCCTCTGGGTTAAAGCTGTTTTTGAGCTCCTTTTCCAACTCACATCCATTTTCATTATTATCATCCACATAAAACACCTTCACTGGTCCCTTTTCACCAGTTTGGTAGGAAACCTCAAATGGGTCGATCCAAACACTAGGATCCTACGGCAGATCGCCACGAACACCATCAGTGCCCAAACCACTCTCTTTGGAGGCTTGTTCAATCACTGGGTCCACTTTCTCCCCTGCGTGTATACATCTAAACCCTGATCCTTCGTATGGCTTTTCAGGATACCAGTGCCCTTCATATTTCTTCTTAAGAAATCTTCCAAGCTCTTCACCAAAACTGTTGACACGTCTCCTGGGAGGGGGCTGCTTCCACCACAGACCCGGCAGCTGGGCAGGGGCACGGGAGGGTAGGCGGCGGTGAGCCGGCCGGGCCGAGGGCACGCCGACGCCTTCAGGCGGCGCTCGCCCCTTCTGGCTTGGGGTGGCGAGGACGGGGTCAGGGGAGCGCGCTCACTTCTCCGCACAGCCCGGTGCCCGGCCCAGCGTCCGCGTAGAGCGCCCACTCCGCGCCGCGCCGGGGCTTTCCTCCTTCTCCCCTACACTCATTCTTTAAAGACTAAACTTCTGGCCTCTGAGGAGGGGGAGGAAGGGGCTTTTTGTCTGACTGTGGGATCAGAGAAGCGATGTAGCTGTTTAACTCGGTATATAATGTTCAACCGACAACAATTGCTTGGGTTACGGATTGGGTTCAAAGGCCCCCAACAAAACCTGACCAAGTGGTTTAGCAAGGTAAGTGTTGATTTTTAAAAAGTATAACACGAAATCTAGTGTGAGTGATCCAGGCTGGTGCAGCGGCGGTGCACCCCATTTTCTGCCGTTCTCAGCATGTGACTTTCCTGTTTCTGGCATCCTTCTGGGCACTTCGATCACTGCTGGGCAGGAGGAATGGGGAAGGGCAAAGGGGAAAGCTCATGCCTACTAGGTTTGTCCCCTTAACTCAAGAAAGCGTCCTTAGACGTCCCCAAGTGGACTTTTCATTGGCCAGAAATGGGTCCCACGGCTGCCCCTAGTGGCAAGAGTCTCAGGGTGGAGTTTTGTTTGTTTGTTTTCAGATGGCCTTTATTTCATTCAAAAAGGAGTTTTTATTTTTAACAGGGCACCCTGTATCCCTGAATAAAACCAAGTTCTCTGGGAAGGAAAGAAGGGTGACAGGATACTAGGTAGACAACCTGAAGCTGCTGTCACCCCTGTCTCCCCACCTTTGGTAATTCCTGTGCTCCAAGTACGGAGCTTCTCAGGGCTTCACCTGAGTAAATTGGTTCACCTCTAGGTAGATTGTAACTTCCTTTCATCTGCCGTTTGCTTTCCATCTTCCAAAGTGACCTCTTTTACCTGCCAGGGCCTTCTCTCCATTTCTCCCTGTCCTTGTGGCTAATACACTTTTTAACATCGTCTGTTATCATTTTAGTAGGATTTGGTAGGGAGGGATGACCAATTTGTGTGACTGATAACACCATTTGAAATCAGAGGTTGCCTGGAGCTCCAAGGAGGTAATTCTAGACACAGTGGCTCTTGGTTTTCTAGGAGGAGAGGAAGTGGGAGGGCTCCCAGGGGGAGAGTGAGGAGGTGGGACCAGAGCAGGAGGAAGTGGGCGGGGCAGGGTGGGGCGAGTTAGCTGGACAGAGGAAGGGATTGAAGGAGAGGGAGGGAAGGAGGAAGAGAAGAAGAAACGGAAGGAACAGCTAACATTTCCTGAAGGTTCACGAGGAGGAGCCACCAGCGCACTGCTTTACAACCTTCATCTCTTCTAACCTCAGCCACTCTGCGGACAACCCAACTCCCCCCTGGTCTTTGGCCGTAGTGGCCAGAGTGTGTCTGTTTCATCCTCTTGCCTATGGCTTTAGGTCCTCCCAGGGTCACTGGGTAGCAAATCCCCAGCTCCACCACTCTCAGCCACGTGGGGAAAAGGCTTTCCCACAGGTCCCACTGGGGCAGAGTGGGAATCGGTGAGCTCCCTCCAGCCCTTCTAGGGTGTGCAGAGGTCTTGCGGGGGACTTCCTTAGTGGTCCAGTGGCTAAGACTCTGTGCTCCCAATGCAGGGAGCCTGGGTTCGATCCCTGCTCCGGGAACTAGGTCCCGCATGCCACAACTAAAGATCCTGCATGCCACAATGAAGATTCCACACGCAGCAATGAGATCCTGTGTGCCACAGCTGAGAACTGGCGCAGCCAATAGAAACAAAACAAAACACAAAAACGTCTTGGGGCTTGCTGCCCCCCCCTCCCCCCAGGACCTTCATACAAGAAATGGGACTCAGACCTCTCTATTCTGAGACTCCCGAACTCATTTAGGAGTTCGAGTACCCCTGACTCCAGGCGATGAATTTGTTGAGAAACAGGTCATGAGGCAGTTTTTAGGACCTCCACATAAACATGTCCTGTGATTGTTCTTAGAAGATCTTAGATCCAGCTTGCTCCTCTTCCCTGCTGACCAGAGGATTTTTAATCAGGATGGGAAATGTGTGAGTGCAGATAGATTCTGCCTGCGGTTGGATTCCTAGAGATAGTTTTTCTTTATATCTGGACTGTGGTTTTTAAACTCAAAAGCCAAAAATGTGAGGTCTGCAAGTCTCATTGGTAGTGCAGTCATGCTATAAAGAGAAATACGGGAGAGGGAGAGAAGGCACATATATTTATTCCACGCTGTACAGTTAAAAAAAAAGATATAGAAGAATTTAAAGTGAAAAGTAATAGTCTTCTGTCCCCCTGCCCCCTCCACTTCTCCAGTCCCTGGCATTACTGCCAGGAGGCAACCCTTTAAAATTTTTCTTTATTTTACTTTATTTTTATTGAAGTGTAGTTGATTCAAAATATTATGCTAGTTTCAGATGTACAGCAAAGTGATTCCATTATATATAATACATATATATGTAAATTCTTCTTCAGATTCTTTTCCATTATAGGTTATTACAAGATATTGGATATAGTTTCCTGTGCTATGCAGTAGGACCTTGTTGTTTATCTAATTTATATCTGTTTTGTGTCTGTTAATCCCATACTCCTAATTTATCCCTCTCTCCCCTCCCCCCTTTGGTAACCATAAATCTGTTCTCCATGTCAGTGAGCCTGTTTCTGTTTTGTAAATAAGTTCACTTGTATTGTACTCTGGATTCCACATGTAAGTGATTTCATATAATATTTGCCTTTTCTGACTTAGTTCACTTAGTATGATGATCTCTAGGTCCATCCAAGTTGCTGCAAATGGCATTATTTCATTCTTTTTTTTTTTTGCGGTACGCGGGCCTCTCACTGTTGTGGCCTCTCCGGTCGCGGAGCACAGGCTCCGGACGCGCAGGCTCAGCGGCCATGGCTCACGGGCCCAGCCGCTCCGCGGCATGTGGGATCCTCCCGGACCGGGGCACGAACCCGTGTCCCCTGCATCGGCAGGCGGACTCCCAACCACTGCGCCACCAGGGAAGCCCTATTTCATTCTTTTTTAATGGTTGAGTAATATTCCATTCTATATGTATATATCACATTTTCTTTATCCGTTGCTCTGTTGATGGACATTTAGGTTGCTTCCATGTCTTGGCTATTGTAAACAGTGCTGCAGTGAACATTGCGGGTATGTGTGTATCCTTTCGGACCATGTTTTTCTCTGGGTATATGCCCAGGAGTGGGATTGCAGGATCATACAATAGGTAACTCTATTTTTAGTTTTCTAAAGCACTTCCATACTGTTCTCCACAGTGGCTATACCAATTTACATTCCCACCAACAATGTAGGAGGCTTCCCTTTTCTCCACACTCTCTCCAGCGTTTATTGTTTGTAGATTTTTTGATGATGGCCATTCTGACTGGTGTGAGGTGATATCGTATTATAGTTTTGATTTACATTTCTCTAATAATTAACGATGTTGAACATCTTTTCATGTGCCCCTTGCCATCTGTATGTCTTTGGAGAAATGTCTATTTAGGTCTTCTGCCCATTTTTGGATTGGGTTGTTTGTTTCTATGATATTAAGCTGCATGAGCTGTTTGTAAATTTTGGAGATTAATCCCTTGTCAGTCTCATCGTTTGCAAATATTTTCTCCCATTCTGTGGGTTGTCTTTTTGGTTTGTTTATGGTTTCCTTTGCTGTGCAAAAGCTTTTGAGTTTAATTATGTCCAATTTGTTTATTTTTGTTTTTATTTCCATTACTCTGGGAGACGGATCGAAAAAGATATTGCTGCAATTTATGTCAGAGAGTGTTCTGCCTGTGTTTTCCTTTAAGAGTTTTATAGTGTCCAGTCTTACATTTAGGTCTTTAATCCATTTTGAAGTTATTTTTGTGTATGGTATTAAAGAGTGTTCTAATTTCATTTTTTTACATGTAGCTGTCCAGTTTTCCCAGCACCATTTATTGAAGAGACTGTCTTCCCTCCATTGTACAGTCTTGCCTCCTTTGTCATAGGTTAAGTGCTTTGACTATAGATTGACTCTGAAAGTTGGAGATCAGTAACTCGTGTTTGCATTACTGTCCTTCCATCTCCAAGTCTTGGGCTCTCTCTGTCCTAAATGATTCAGCACCTCCTTCCATTCTAATACTGTAACTCAGATATTTTTGGAAAGAACTAAGATGTAAATCATAAATAAAATCCTGTTTGTTCTATTATTGTATTACTAACCCTATGCTTTAAATTTGTCAATATCAATATCTTTTTATCTATCATCTTCTCATCCTAGACTGTAGTTCTCCAGGGGCAGCGATTGTGTCCGGCACCCCCTCCCTCTTTGTCGCAGGCTTTTTGCCAAGCAGTTTATTAATAACGTTTGTGCCGTGGCTGATAAAGGAGGGTGAGGAACATGGTGATAGCAGGGTTTGAATCTCAGCCCTTTTCTAATGGGATAAATGAGACCCTCCTTTGGCTGGGAATTTACAGCCTAGGCTGAAAGGACTTCTTTCAGAGAGGCATCATTTCTTACTGCCCTTCCCAGGGGTAGATGAAATTAAGCAGGTGTCCTCCAGGCCAGCTTCTGCCATCCACTCCAGTCCAGAGGTACAGGACGCAGTTACAGCTCTCTGGCCACAATCCGGCACTGTTCCCTTAAGGATCCCCTGGTAGAGGACTTGCGATTATAATGTTGGCCACTGGTGGGAGCTTTCTCCACCCGCAGCCACTCTGATACAGATAAGATCATGCTCTGTGTAGAGTTCTGTAACTTCCTCTTCTCACTCAGTAATGCATCTTGGACCCCATTCTGTGTCAGTGAGTGTATAGCAAGTGGTGGTTGTTTAGATTGTTACAACTCTTGGCAATTGTAAACATAATTGAGCTGATCGTTATGGTCCCTACATTGCTTGGATTGGAGCTGCTTATCACCCACTCTTCGCCTGCCTGTAGGAGAGAGGTTGTCCCCTTCTCACGAGGAGAACTGGCTGTGAAACTGGGCAATGGATTATGGGGTATGTGAAGCTATGCACCCCTCCTTGGCTCCCTCAGCACCTGGCTGCTTGCAGGCTACTCATCTCTGCTCCTTTCCTGTCCCAGAGGGTATTCTGGGGTATAATCGTCTGCACTTCTTATAACACTCTGGAATGTAGGTAAGGGTGTTATCAATCCCATTCCCCCCCATGTGTACATAACTGCTCTGCTTCTGCTTCCGTGATATCTTTCTTTGTTTGTTTTTTTGCTTGTTTTATTTTTTCTTTGCTTTCTTTCTCTCTTTAAATTTTTTTATTATTTTTTGTTGTTGTTTTCTTTTTCTTTTTTGCTACTGTCATGTCTTTACGCTCACTGGGGCAGGCCAGGGGATGTTGCCAGTAGATGGTAGCTGTTCACCTGAGCTTGGGTAAGTTCATTTTGGCCTAGAATTCAGCTTTATGGAGCTGAGCTTTCGAGAGCTATTTTACTCCCATGTGTATTTTTCACTTGATTTAGAACTCGGAGGGGGAGATGTGATTATTCAGCACTCTCACAAACAACAGTGTGGGCTCTGGAGACAGGATCCAGTCTCAAAGCCCAGTCCTTTCATTTCCTAGTTTTGTGACCTTTGGCCAGTTACCTTCTCTGGGCCTCAATTTATTCATCTGGAACTGGGGGGGTCGTGATAATTAGCCACCTTTAGAGCTGCTTAAATAGTGGGTATAATGAACTTAATACATTTCTTGACACATTAAATGCTCAATAAATGTTAATTATTTTGACCTACGCTCTGAAACAGTTCAAATGGCATAGAAATTATCTGATCCTTGCAGGTTAATGAAAATTATTTAGTAAGTCCATCTGGTCTGGGGGCTTTTTGTGAGTTAGATCAGGGGTCAGGAAGTCATGGCCCATGGATCAAATCTGGCCCTACACCTGTTTTTGCATGGCCTGAAAGCTAAGAATAGATTTTACATTTTTTAAATGATTGAAAAACTCAAAGGAGGAATAATATTATTCATTTATTTATCTTGGAAAACTTTTTTTATTGAAGTATGTCTGACATACAACATTGTGTAAATTTAAGGTGTACAACAGGTTAATTTGGTACATTTATATGTTGTAATATGATCGCCAGTGTAGCAATAATTAGCATGTCTGTCATGTCATATAATTATCATTTCTTTTTAGTGGTTGGAATGGTTAAGTTCTAGTCTCTTAGCAGGTCTGATGATTATAATATAATATTGTTGTCTATACTCATTATACTGTGCATTAGATCTCTAGGACTTATTTACTACCTGTTGCAAGTTTGTGTCCTTAAACAACATCTGTCTTACGCCCCCACCCCCCGTCCCCTGGTAGCCACCATTTTACTTTCTGTTTCTACACGTTTGGCTTTTTTAGATTTAGCATATGAGGATATCATACATATTTATTTTTCTCTGTCCGACTTATCTCACTTAGCATAATGTCTCAAGCTCCATTCATGTTGTCACAAATGGCAGGATGTCCTTTCTCATGACCGAATAATATTCCGTCGTATATAAATACATACCACATCTTCTTCATCCATTCGTCCACTGATGGGCACTTAAGTTGTTTCCATATCTTGGCTCTTGTGAATAATGCTGCAATGAACCATGGGAGTGCAGATATTTCCAAAAGAAGAATAATACATTGTGACACTTGGAGATTATGTGAAAATCAAATTTCAGTGTCCTTAAATAAAGATTTATTGGGAGATGACCATGCTCATTTGTTACAGACTGTTTTCATGTTACAATGGCCGAGTTGAGTAGTTGCAGCAGAGACCTGTGTGTCCCATCAAGCCTAGAACATTTACTACCTGGCCCCTTACGGAAAAAGTTTGCTGACCCTGAGGCAGATGACTGACACCTTTTAATTTCTTCTATGCTTATTATCCTATTCAGAAATATAGTAAGAGTAAGAGAGGAGGATTTTCTCCTTTGCCATGTTGAGCAGGCAGTGCTGATGGCGTAGCCAATGAGAGATGGTATGTAGATGGCAAATATCTCAATGAGATTGTCATTAGATTCCCATTAATGTAGAGCAGGAAAATCTTAAAATGAAGCCTGAGTTTTCCATTCCTGTGCATTACAAGGCCAAGGGCCCACACTGAAATCCCGTAGTGTGTGTCTGCTTAGGGCAATCCTGGCAACCTTACTGGTTTCTTCTGAGCTGGACTATTGCCCTCCCTCTGCTCAAATAAATCCAAACCATTCTCTTCCAGGAGCCACTTCAGAATATGTTCCTTGCCATCGATCAATGGAAAGAAATGATGTATGTGAGAGTATTGTGTGAAATGTGGACTAGAATAAAATGTGGACTATTGTTATTTTACACAAATGCGATTGTCTGGGTTTGTCTGGTTTGCTTGATCAACCCTGGCACAGCCTTTCCTGCTGCTTGCTGAAGTCCTATTTCTGGTTATCCTGGGTTTCATCTCTGCTGCTGATGTTGGGTTCTGTCCTTTGGGTGGAGAAGAGGATGCCTGCAGACCCAGAGCTGCTGTTTATAATCAACATTACTGTTGTTTTATTTTTGTTAACAGAGCTCATCCTCTTTGTCTGATGGAACTCAGCTACCTTCCATCAATGTACGATGACCAAGGACATCGTGATGCCTTTGGGAAAGGGTTGATAGGGGGATGCAACAGCAACTAGGGTGTCAACGACAAAGTCCCAGGTTCCCATCCTCCTATATCCAGGCTAACTGCCGAGCCTCCGGGTAGATGTCTAAGTGTCCCAGACAAGGCATCCTGTATTTCCATTTTGGCTTTGGATTCTGTCATCACTGCTCCAGGCAATTCTGTTAATCATTTCCTTTGTCAAGTTTACCCAGGGTTGGGCAGATCCCATGAGCAGATTCCCTTAAACTCACACGCCCCTGACTTGTAAGCCAGAACCATCAACTTTCAGTGGGAACTGTGAGGGCTGGAGATGCCTCAAACCAGCGGACACTCTCCATAGCTGTATGGTCCAGTGGGAGTTTAACACTGGCCTATATTATGCTTGGGCAATGAGGCTTTGTGCCCAAATTCATGATTTTATATTATCCCGATGTCCGTCATTGTGGGGGGACCCAGAAGTTATAGTAACAATCTCTAAAGGCAACGCCTTGATAAAGTCCAGAGAATTTGCCAACGATGTTCTCTCCTTCTGCCCCATTCCATCACCCACTCACTCCTCCACGCACTCCATTCCAGCCACTGCCACAGTCGACCACTGGAACTCTTCTCTCCAAGGTCGACAGTGTCTACTCAACCACTAAGTTTAAAAGACAGTTTTTCATTCTTACCTTGCATTTCATATCTGTCCTCAAAACCCCCTCTTCCTTACCTCCTGTGATCTTGCACCCGGGAGGATTAGAACACCATCTCCAGGTGCTACAGGGTCAGTGTTAGGTGTGACCCTCACTCTGGAATTCTGGTGTGTCTGAAGCAACCTCCACATTAGTCAACGGAAGGAGTAATGCTCAGTAGGAACCCCACCGCCAGATCCTGTAGGAAGGAAGGCAGAGGAGCTGAAGCCTTTGTGGTGTGGCCTTGGTTAGTTAGCCAGATTACAACCTGAACTCACACCTGCATGAGAATCCCTGTCCTCTCTCTCAGCAGACATGTTCACTTCCTGTTTCAGAGGAGACAGAAGCCACAGGCTGGATTCCAAGCGGTCACGTCTAATGAGCCCTTTTCGTGCCCTATCTTGCTTGACTCTGCAGATTTTACGTCACCCCTCCTTTCCACTGTGACCCCTCTTGTGTCTCTGCCCTTATTTATTTATTTAAAGAAGATGTTGTGGGTAGGAGTTTACTAATTAATTAATTTATTTTTGCTGTGTTGCGTCTTCGTTTCTGTGCAAGGGCTTTCTCTAGTTGTGGCGAGCGGGGGCCACTCTTCATCGCAGTGCACGGGCCTCTCACTGTCGTGGCCTCTCTTGTTGCGGAGCACAGGCTCCAGACGTGCAGGCTCAGTAGTTGTGGCTCATGGGCCCAGCTGCTCCGCGGCATGTGGGATCCTCCCAGACCAGGGCTCAAACCCGTGTCCCCTGCATTAGCAGGCAGATTCTCAACCACTGCGCCACCAGGGAAGCCCTCTGCCCTTATTTTATAAGTCTCCTTGGTGGCTTCCCTTCCTTCTGTTTGTCTAGACTTTTCTGACAGTCAATTCTCTTCTCTCTTCATGAGCTTGGTAATTTGAACCACACTCATGGCTTCACCTACAATTTTTATGATCACTAAAGCCCTGTCTCCAGCCCAGGGCTCTCTTGATAGCGCCACATCTGCTTGTTGGATGTTCACGGGCCTATTCTGGGTGCTTCCAGCTTGACAGATGGAACTCTGGTTCCTTCTTCCAGGCATCTTGTAGCACTCTGCCCCAGGCCCGACGTTTGTGCAGACACACGGCACTACCTGCAGCTCCCAGACACGTCATTCTCACCACTCCCTAGCGGCAATTATGCTGCTGCGTGTTTCCTCCACCTGGAACCCCCTTCTCTTCCTTACTCCCCATCCCCCAGTCTTCTCAAGATTAAGTTCAGAAGTCATTCCATCCAGGGTCGCCTTCCTTGAATCCCTTTGCTGTTACCCTGTGTGCACACCGGTGTGGAACTCATTACACAGGATTCTAACTGTGGGCTTCTCTTCTTCTTTCCTTGCTGGCTTGTGAGCTCTCTGGGGACAGACTCCCAACGAGAGCACAGCCCCGCTCTCTTGCCATTCTGCTGTTGACTGAAGGAAAAACGCACAACATAAGAGCTGTGAGTTTGGGTTTTATTTGGGGACCTTATGAGGACATTAGCCTCTCAGGAGCTCTGAGAGAACCCCTCTGAAGAGGTGGGGGAGAAGCCAGTATACATATATGATTTGGGGCTGTGGAATACGTGCAGGCAAGCATACATCTCGGTAAGAGATTACGCGTGGTCACACGGATCAGATATCTCAGTTAATGGTTTGGTATTTGTGTGTGTGTGTGTATGGGAAGATGCAGGAATCTGGGTTCATTAAAATTCTTCCCGAGCTGTCTCCGTCTAAGGAGACTGCTTCTCCAAAGCACAGAGTATCCTGTTATTGTTCTAATTTCCTCAGTGACTTAATCCTTGTAGGACTGGGTGGTGAGCAACACCCTTTGTTCCTCTTTGTTTACATTGCTCTGTGTGAGGGAGAAGCTTTTTTATTTTATTTTTTATTTTTTTGCGGTACACGGGCCTCTCACTGTTGTGGCCTCTCCCGTTGCGGAGCACAGGCTCCGGACGCGCAGGCTCAGCGGCCATGGCTCACGGGCCCAGCTGCTCCGCGGCATGTGGGATCTTCCCGGACCGGGGCACGAACCCGGGTCCCCTGCACCAGCAGGCGGACCCCCAACCACTGCGCCACCAGGGAAGCCCGAGAAGCTTTTTTAAAATCACAAATTATCCACTGATGTTAAAGTATATTTGAGAGTTCTGGCCAGAGGTTTGCTGTCTTGCTTGTGCAATCAAATCACTCGGGAGCTTTTAAAAAAATACAGATTCTCCATGCTCCCCTTTCTGGAGATTTTGACTCAATAGATCTGAGGTAAATCCCAGACACTTGGACTATTTAAACTCCACTAGTGACTCTGTGGGGCAGCAGGACCGGGAACCACCGAGAAGGTCCTTTACTAACGAGGGACACATTTATGAATTGCGTTATCAGTGAGCACATTGGCAGGGTTTGGTAAGTCCCACCCAGGGGGCAGCAGTGGTGCTCCCCTCAGTCCCACAGGATGCTGGGGAGGTCCTGCGGCCAGCTCCCCCTCCGTCCCCAGGGAGCGGCGGGCACAGTAATGAGAACCATGGAGACCTGGGTTCATATTGTTTGCAGTCTCAGATCGTACGACAGTTACTCTCTTTATATAAGTTAATGCAGTTTTCTCATTCGTAAAAGATGGCTAATAAAAGTGCCACACCATAGGTTTTATATGATGAATAAATTGTGTGTGTTTGTGTGTAAAATTTACCAGTCTGACACAAACTTAACTCTCAATAAAAGCTGACTACTATTTTCCTGTCCTTTTTGTCAAAAGACGTGTCATAGGCTCTTCCTAGTTTAGAGCACTGACGAAAGCCACATAATCACCAATTTTCAGAACCAGAAGGAAACCTAGATTCACTTCCTCTCTCAACTAGATGGAGAAGCAAGCACAGCTCATGGTTTCTGAGTCTGTAGACCCATGGACCCAAGGATGCAGTCACGTCTCTCTTACAGCACTTGGAGCTGTGAGCAATTCTGCTGAACAGAGCTTGCGCTGGTGCAAGTATATTCCGTTACGAGGACGGGTATCTCTCAAAGAGGACTGTGTCCACATATTTTTATTACTCCAAAAGCTTTTCCCACCGGCTCAGGGTTTTTTCAGCTCATAGCTTACCCTTTCTCATGTCTGCCTTCCTCCTTGCCTAGCTGGCTCTCTATTTCAGTTCAGCCTTCCCATCCTTGGGGAATTGGTCCCTCACTCCCAATGACTTGGTCAGTGTTCTCTTTTATGGCTGGGCTGGTACCATGAGCATCTTTGGCAGCAACGACGAGGTTGTGGTTTACAAAAGTAAACTCAGTTAATGGATGCGAGCCCCGTTGGACTTTAGCGCCATAATTGCAGGGGCAATATCTGGTTTTCTCTTCCTTGCTTAGAACAGTGCCTGGCCCAGAGAAGAGGAACAGCAGACATTCTTTGCCGGAAACATACAGTTGTCGCCTTCCATACATGCTCTTGGATTTCAAACATATCTGCAGCTAATAACAATGGTGGTAATAGAAAGAGTAGCAACATTTGATTGCTAACTATGGCCAGACACTGTAGAAACACAATTTATTATATTTAATCCTTGCTACAAATGTATAAGCTATAAACTATTACAATTTCCGTTGTATAGTTGAGGCAGCCGAGTGTAGAAAGCAAGAAACTTGCTCAAAACTGTACATTTTCAAAGCCAGAAAGTCCACCTCCAGCACTGATGATCTGTGCATTGTAAAGAAAGTGGTACTTTCAGGTTGGATGTCTAGTAGCGGTGACATGTCAGATGGACTGGAGGTGGATGCAAGTTAATTTCCATCTCAGTTTCCCCTTGCACCTCAGTTTCTGATCAAATAAATTTTTCTAGTCGAAGACTCCTCACTGTAGTTCCTTCATCTGTCTCTCTTTAATTCTTTTTTCCTTCTTTTGTTTTTTAGACAAGATTATATATTAACAACAGCAAACAGTGGCATGGATGTAAGCACCAGAAATTCTCATTCAGTGGGAATGCAAAACAGAACAGCCACCTTCAAAGACGCTTTGTTAGTCCCTTAAAAACGAAACATACTCTCACCATATAAGCCAGCAATTAGGCTCTCTGCTATTTACCCCAAAGAGTTGACAGCCTATGTCCACATGAAAACCACACAAGGATGTTTGTACCTGCTTTATTCATAGTTGCCCAACTTGGAAGCAATCTAGATTTTTAACTAAGTGAGTGGATAAATAAACCACGGCACATCAGACAACGGACTGTTGTTCAGTACTAAAAAGAAACGAGCTATCAAACCTTGAAAAGACACGGAGGAATCTAAATGCGTATCACTAAGCGAAAGAAGCCCATCTGGAAAAGGATGCATGCTGTATGATCCCCACTATATGATATCCTGTAAAAGGTAAAACTGTGGAGACAGTAAAAAGATCAGTGGTTTCCACAGGTTAAGAAGGAGGAAGAGAGGGCTTCCCTGATGGCGCAGTGGTTGGGAGTCCGCCTGCTGATGCAGGGGACACAGGTTCGTGCCCAGGTCTGGGAAGATCCCACATGCCGCGGAGCAGCTGGGCCCGTGAGCCATGGCCGCTGAGCCTGCGCGTCCGGGGTCTGTGCTCCGCAACGGGAGAGGCCACAGCAGTGAGAGGCCCGCGTACCGCAAAAAAAAAAAAAAAAAAAAAAGAAGGAGGAAGAGATGAGTACACATGGCACAGGTGATTTTCAGGGCAGTGAGACTATTACACATGGTACCATAATGAGGATAATTAGTATTATACATCTGTCGAACCCCATAGAACGTACAACACCAAGAATGAACACTGAACTATGGATTTGGGGTGATAATGATGTGTCAGTGTGTTACCAAGTCCAAGCTCATACTGCTTGCCGCCCAGTAAGCCAATAAATCGAGAGACAGGTTGCTGGGGCAAGGCACGACAACTTTATTAGGAAAGCCAGCCGACCGAGGAGGTGGTGGACTTGTGTCCCAAAGAACCATCATCCCTGAGTTAGAACTCAGGCTTCTTTTATACTAAAAGGGGTGGGGGGTAAAGTCAAACATTTCCTGGTTCCAGTCAGACTCCAGAGGGGGTGTGTTAATTTCTTCCTCGCAGGAGTCATTCACAGGTGGGCTTTGTCAGGAGGTTTCCTGTGAGCTAAACAAAGGTATTTTAGCTTAATTCTCATTGCGTGGGAGGCTGTGTTCCCAGGGATGGGCCATAATGTTTAATTTAAGCTTGTAGGCACATCTCTTTAGTGATTAACTTACAGCAAAAGCAATAGAATACAGAGGTTAAAGTAAAAGAAACAGATCCAATATGGAGTCAGATTTGTTCTTCCCTATTGCAAATGTAGGTCCATCAGTGGAAAAAATGAACTATCTGATGAGAGCTGTTGATAGTTGGAAAGGCTGTGCCCGTGTGGGGGAGGGACTATATGGGAACTTCCTGCTCAATTTTGCTGCGGATCTAAAACTGCTGTAAAAAATAAAAGTCTACTTTCAAAAAAGGAGGGACATATGTTGTTCAAATATCCTCCTCAAACAAGGGGAAAAATTCCATGGAGAAACAAAAATCAAGGAATCAGTCATCACTTACAGACAGCTGATCAACTATCGGGGAGTTAAAGGCAATCTATTGAAAACACTACTAGAACTCATTAGAATTCATCAAGTTAGCTGAATACAAGATCAGCATGTGAACATCAAGCACAATCGATAAACCAGCACATAACCTAATGGAAATAATGATAAATGGACGAAGGTAACGATAGCAACAAAAAAAAATATTGAAATATATTTAATTAGGAATATATAAACCTTTAAGGATAACATCATGAAACTTTACTCCTGGATAAAAAAGGGGGTCTACCATGAGGTTTTTGTATAGCAGTCTAAATACACACACACACACACACACATACACACACACACACACACACGTATAATATATATATGATTGTTTTAAGTTGTTGATCTCCTAATTTCAAGTGGATTTTAAAAACCCTGCATCTGTACTCTCCTCCCATTACAATGACTGCTTTTGACGTCATATTTTACATCTAATTGTTTTGCGTATCCCTTAACGGCTTATTGCGGACACAGATGATTTTACTACTTCTGTCTTGTAACCTCCCTACTAGCCTTGTGTGTGGATGGTTTCCTACCCTTATTGTATGTTGCCTTCACTGGTGAGCTTTCTCACTTCAGAATTTTGCTTCTAGTTGTAGCCAAGAAAGGGGTCTAAGTAAATGGACGCACCCACCTTACTTTCAAGGAAATATGAAAGCATTTAATGATGTCAACTGTTCTCACACTACTCTACAAATTCAGTGCAGCCCCCATTAGAATCCTAATGTGGCAGCTGTGGGCTTATTTTAAATTCTAAAGCGCTGTTTTAATGTCTCAAAATTAGCACGTACTCACTTGTTGGGTTGAGGGGAGGAGCCCGACTTTGGTCCCAGGTTCAAGCCCAGCTCTGGCACTTTCCACTTGTGGGGACACCAGCAAGGTGCTCACCGTCCCAGCCTCAGTTTCCCCATCTGTAAAATAAGGTGACATAATCCTGCCTACTTCATGGGATTTGTCTTAGGATAAATAAATTAATACAGGAAAAAAATGTCCAGCACAGTATCTGGCAGTAAAAGTAGCTATGACACTTAAGTAACAAAAAGGAAAAGAATATAAGTACTAAGTCAAACAAAGTAACTCACCTCTCTCCCAAAGTCAAATAACAAACTGAGTCTACCTGACTTTGCCTATGAGGAATGTTTATTTATCCCAAATGCTAACAAATTGTGCTTCAGAATTTGACTCTGGTTCCATTGGGATTTCTCTCAGTTAAGAAGAGACCATTCCTTTTTCAATCGCTTTATTGTTTTATGGCGAGTTCTAAGTGACTCTTATTGTGGTTTTAATATTCTTAGTACTGACTATAGGAACAAGGGTATAGGAAGGTGGTGGGTGGAGATAGATATTATTTATCCCAAGACACACAGGGACTCTGGGGACTCATGTCTTCAGCGGGATGCTCTGGTCACTCGTGTCCTTTTGGCTGAGGTTGGAAATCCCAGAGAGTCTTTAGGTCTTGCAACTGATGAACGTATGTCCCACCTCCCCTTTCATAATCCCTCTTGTTCCAATTTACCAAAGACGGTAGGTTTCTGCATCATCTACCAGAATCTTAACACAGAGCCTTGACTCTGCGTTTAGAAATCCCTGGACCTCAAACAGTTTAAAGTCTTATTTGGTGATACAGAAAAATTTTTCTATATCAAGTGATTTCTACTTCTTTCCTCTAATAAAATCAAAAGAGGACCTAATTTAACTGACTGATAAATTATTAAAAATCATTTTGAGTGATAAATTACGATGCCATTTTTAGCCTGTAGTTCAGAATGATTGAAAAAATTGAATGGCATCGCTATCACAAAACTCATTCTGCAACTGCAAATTCATGTGACAAGTGTTTTCAGAGTTTACATCCATGAAGGTGAAAAACATGAATAAAAGTACCTCATTTTAGCAATAATTCACAGTATCCATGTATATGTAAAATCAAGAGTCCTCATTCAGTTCATGAAGAGATACATTTATCAATAACATTTTACATCACGTGTTTAAAAAGAATCAACAATTGAAATAAATGTCTGGTCTTCATGCAAATGTCTGGTCTTCAGGCATCTCTGCTGGTGCCCAAATCACCAATACACCTTAACTTACAAACTCCTTGAAGCCATTTTATCCCTTCTTCCCATGCCTTTCTGCATTGTGGAACCTACGAGATTTATGCCCTGAGGTTCCTCAGGGAAACGTGTGAGTGATGTAGCCACGCCTTACTACTCCCACAGACCACCTGCCAGCCCCACTCCTACCCCTAAGGCAGCTCAGACTTTGGGCCAAGGGTGTGAGCTGCAGAGGGCGGCATATAACATGGAAAAATCCACTGGGCGTCAGAGGTTGTTTCCTTCGCCTTGTTCACCAACTCTTGCCATGAAGTGATGGCCTTGTGATGTTTAAATCTCTTTTCTGTGTCATACCTTAGGCAGAAGGAGGTAAGAAAATATCAGAAATGCTTGGTTTGCTCCGGAATTCTCCATAACAGTTACTCAGTGTGTGCACTGGGCTACCTGTGCTGTTCATAGTGCTGGGGAGCCAGCCCAGGTACCAGTTGAGACACAACCTACAGTTTGGGGCCCATCATCCACTTGTAAATTGACTTCATCCACCACGTGGCATCAGTGGGGTACTCCCGTGAGCCAGTGCTGTCAGGTACACTATTTGGATGGCCCAAGGCCTCCTCTCCTGAGAAGGCAGAGCTGTGTTCATCACAGTACATTTTGCCTCAATAATACAATTTTTAACTTTGTATTTGGAATTAACTTCAAACACGCGGAAACATTGTAATGATATGTATAGTAGAACACCATCATGCCATTACGCAGGTGCACTTTTTTTAAAATTGAAGTATAGTTGGTGTACAATATTTTATAAGTTGCGAGTGTACAATAGATTCACGATTTTTAAAGGTTTTATTCCATTTACAGTTATTATAAAATATTGGATATATTCCCTGTGTTGTACGATATATCCCTTGTAGCTTATACGTAATAGTTTTAATTCCCTACCCCTATATTTCACCTCTCACCCTCCCTCTCCCCACTGGTAACCGCTAGTTTGTTCTCTGTACCTGTGAGTCTGTCTGTTTTTTGTTATATTCACTAATTTGTCGTATTTTTAAGATTGCACATATAAGTGATACCATACAACATCTGTCTTTCTCTGTCTGACTTATTTCACTGAGCATAATACCCTCCAGGTCCATACATGGGGTTGCAAATGGCAAAATTTCATTCTTTTCTATGGCTGAGTAGTATTCCATTATATAGATATACACCAGATGCACTTATGGTTGATGCATTACTTGATTTACTTTATATACGTTCTTTTGGAGACTTCTTCTCACAAAGACACAGGCCAAACATTTCAACACATGGAAGAAAAATTCCAACAGACACGCATAGCCTTTAACATGAAATTATACCCATATATTCCACTGGCCCCAAAGCTGTGGCAAGGCCATACATACATAAAGTCAGGGACGATGTAGGGACTAAAGAAACTACAATAAGCAGATCTTTTGTGGATGCGAACCCTCCCATGCCAAGAAGAACATGTAGGCTGCATTTGAAAGATTGGAGGAGCACTGCATTAATGAAACTGTCATGGGCTCCTGATTTCCAGGCAGTGTTCCAGAGGTTTCCCTTACCATGCAGAAGACACTTGAATGTCAAGGACTCTCCCTCCATCCGAAGTCCTTTTCTGCAGGAGTCAAGACTGCCAGACCAAGGTGAGGCACTGTTGCAATACGTCTGTTCTACCTAGGGAACGGATGTTACCGAAAGCAATTCCGAGGGAGAGCTGCCTTGTAGCAGTGAAGCCAGGTGTTAACAACTCTTCCTGCCCCTCCCACAGTAAGGTGAGCTGGCGTGTCCTTGAGATACACGTTCTCATTGTAGGGCAGCCCCACAGGTGCAGGAGACCCCTGAGGACAGCAAGTCACAACCCCTTCACTGGTCCCTTCCTGAATAGGGGAGTTTGAGTCCTCTGCGAACACGAGTGCCACTTATGATAATGGAAATAGCAGATTTTTGCCATCTTTCCCCTTGAGAAGAAAGGAGTAACCCTATGGTGTCCATGACAGGTTGAATGAAAATGAAGGTTTTTTAAACTTATTTATTTATTTGTTTTGGCTGTGTTGGGTCTTCGTTGCTGTGTGCGGGCTTTCTCTAGTTGCGGTGAGCAGGGGCTACTCTTCGTTGTGGTACGTGGGATCCTCATTGCAGGAGAAGCAGTTGGCTCAGCAGTTGCGGTACGCGGGCCCTAGAGCATACGGGCTCAGTAGTTGTGGTTCGTGGGCTCTAGAGCTCAGGCTCAGTAGTTGTGATGCACGGGCTTAGTTGCTCCACGGCATATGGGGTCTTCCCGGACCAGGGATTGAACCCGTGTCCCCTGCATTGGCAGGCGGATTCTTAACCACTTCGCCAGAGAGAAGTCCCAACCTCAGACTCTCTTGCCAGCTGCCTTCTCATTAGCTTCTCTAACGGAAGGCACTGATGAAGATAGGAAGGTGGGAAGAGGGCAGAAGTCATGTGCTGCGGTATTGTTTAAGGGAGAAAAGCTTTCTAGAATCCAGTTTAGAATTTGTCTATCTGTGGCAGACCACTAATTGGGGACCTGATGCCTTCCCACGATCAATAGAGAGAGAGGCAGAGAAACCAATCAATAAAATAAAGAATTTGAGGTGTGGCCCTGACTTGCCAGCCCTGGGCTATATGGACTATGTCAGCTTGAGAGAACCAATTCATCTTAAGTCCCAGTAAATGGAGATACACTTTCTTCTTTACATGAGAGTCCGTATTGTGCTCATCTGGTGTATTGAAACTTTTTAACGGGAATCTGGACCTCTCATAAAGGTGTTTTGGTCCATGTATCATTGGGGTTTTTTTTTGTTTGTTTTTAAAATATTTATTTATTTATTTATCTTTGGCTGCATTGGGTCTTCGTTGCTGTGCGCGGGCTTTCTCTATTTGCAGCGAGCGGGGGCTACTCTTCGTTGCAGTGGCTTCACTTGTTGTGGAGCACGGGCTCTAGGCGTGCGGGCTTCAGTAGTTATGGCACGTGGGCTCAGTAATTGTGGCTCTCGCGGCTCTAGAGCGCAGACTCAGTAGTTGTGGCGCACGGGCTTAGTTGCTCCGCGGCATGTGGGAATCTTTCCGGACTAGGGATCGAACCCGTATCCCCTGCATTGGAAAGCGGATTCTTAACCACTGTGCCACCAGGGAAGCCCCATGTATCATTGTTAAATCAGTCTTTCTGCGGGGGAATAAAGGCTGGGACTTCCGCCACCTTGCTGATTTCACTCTGGGGATATCCTAGTTCCTCTCTGATTTCCAGTAGCTACCACGGAGAGCATATAAAAGCTGCTGTATTTTTTACATATTGTTGATACATCTAGCCACCTTACAAAGTATCTCATCTTACTATCTTAATACCGCTTGTTGTATTTCAAGAGCCTGTCTCATGTTTCCTGGCAAAACAATCATGCTCTCTGCAAATGAATGTGTTTTCTGTCTTCTTTGGAAATATTTAGGATTGGTCCATTTTATTATTTTTGTCGCTACTTAGGGGGGTTGACACAAAGCAAGGTTGACTGACTGCATGTCACAGGCATATTTTTGTTTATCCTGGATTTTAATGGAAATGTCATTAGCATCCATTATTTTATTTTATTTTAATTTTTTTAATGATTTTCTTTGTTTTGGCCGTGCCACGCGGCTTGTGGGATCTTAGTTCCCCAAACAGGGATGGAACCCAGGCTCTCGGCAGTGACATCAGCAAGTCCTAACCACTGGACCGCCAGGGAATTCCTGCATCCGTTATTTTAGAACTGCACTTGCTCTTGGCATTGTAAATTATTTTTTTGTACCTAAATAGTTTTCTTCTATACTTATTTTACTATAAATTTTTATTAAGAATGGTCATTGAGTTTCATTAAATAACCTTCATCTAGTCATATAATAGGGAGATTTCTTTTTTTCAGTTGTTGAGATGATGATATTGGTAACGTGTATGATATTGAACTGCACCCTTGGTTTTGGAATCCCCTGTGTATGTTTCACATTTTAATCCAAGGCCACCTCTGGCCTATATTTAATGATTTCAGAGGAAAACTTTTATACACACACACACACACACACACACACACGCACACACACACACATTGACATAATACTGTGGTTCTCAAAGCCTGGTCCATGGGCCACTGTGGAACTCAGATTCTTACAAGGGGTCCTGGGAGATCAAACTCTTTTAATAATGATACTAAGTTATTATTTTTCAGGTCACTCTCATTCTCTTACAATTGTTCTTTGGAGTTTTCCAGAGGCTATGTGATACGTGACACAGCAACAGAATTAATGCAGAAGAAAATATATTTCAGCAGTTTTCTATCAGTCATATGTTAGAGAGACTTGCAAAATTCTAAACATTGGTAATCCCAATGCAACGCAATTTTTGTTGTCCTTTTGGAAAATATAAACTTTTTAATAAAGATATGCTATATATTAAAATATATGAATTTATTATTCTTATGATTAAATAAAAAATAAATATTTTATAAATGTCTCCATTTTAAACTGTGTAAATGTAGATATTTATAAGGCACTTAAACAGAAGCTCTTTTTTGTGGTCCTTAATCGTTTTTACGGTTATAATGGATTCCCTTTTCTGAGAACCATTGACATAATATAACCACAGACATGTAAGTACATTTTATATACGTATCATTTGAATAATACTAAGTACCCTACTTATTATTTTCACTCCTAGCTATCAATACTCATAAAAACAAGGACGGTTGAGGGACCTCCCTAGTGGTCCAATGGTAAAGAATTTACCTTTCAAGATCCCACATGCCTCAGGGCAACTAAGCCCCTGCACCACAACTACTGAGCTCATGCCTCAACTAGAGAGCCTGTGTGCCGCAAACTACTGAGCCCAAGCGCTCTGGAACCCACGCACCACAACTAGAGAAGAGAAAACCTACGCTCTGCAACTAGAGAGAAGCCTGCGCGCCACAACGAAGAGGCTGCATGCCTCAGTGAAGATCCCTGTGCCGCAACTAAGACCTGACGCAGCCAAAAAAATAAATAAATAAAATAATAATAATAATTAAAAAAAAACAACAAGGACGGTTGAGAAGAAGTGGAAGTTGACAAAAGGATGATCAAGGAAGATCTCACTGAGAAGGAGACATCTGAGTAGAGACCAAGGAAACAAGAGAAATTGAAATGAGATTAAAACAGGATTGGTGTGCACTGCATATTCCTATATGTGTTCAAAGGCTAATAATAATAATAATAAATTTTAAAATAGTATTCAGTTGTTAGATTGTGTATATTTGGCAAATACACTGCTCAGAGACAGGACTAAGTGGGCAATTAATAGATATTTTTTAAGATTTTTTTTTTTTGGATGTGGACCAGTTTTTAAAGTCTTTGTTGAATTTGTTACAATATTGCTTCTGTTTTATGTTTTGTTTTGTTTTTCTTGCTGCGAGGCACGTGGGATCTTAGCTCCCTGACCAGGGATGGCACCCATACCCCCTGCATTGGAAGGTGATGTCTAAACCACTGGACCACCAGGGAAGTCTCAATAGATCTGAATCCAATAATTCTTTCAGTCTCTGATATTCTTTCTTTACCTCCAAAACACATATATATCTTCATCCTTCTACTTATTTATTTATCTTTTTTTGCGGTACGTGGGCCTCTCACTGTCGTGGCCTCTCCTGTTGCGGAGCACAGGCTCCGGACACGCAGGCCCAGCGGCCATGGCTCACGGGCCCAGCTGCTCCGCGGCATGTGGGATCTTTTCAGACCGGGGCACGAACCCGCGTCCCCTGCATCGGCAGGCGGACTCCCAACCACTGCGCCACCAGGGAAGCCCCCTTCTACTTATTTTTATATTATCTCAGTGGTTTCTCTAAAAATGGTTATTACTGTTACATATGAGTCCAAGTTGGGAGACTGGAGCTGGGGGTGCTCCTCAGAACCCAGTGGATGCTGACAGTGGGCGGCGGGAGTATTTGCACTGGGTGTGGGCGTAAAGAGACGCAGTGCCTGTGGAGCATTTGAAAGTGATGAGTGAAAGTGAAGCTTCCCGGAACCTACTTTTCTAAATAACATCAGTGATAAAGTTCACCTCCCTGAAGAGATATCAGTATAAGTTTTAATACTCGTTCTACCTTCCATTGCCCTGGAACAGACCACTCCCAGAGCCCTGTCCTCGATACTCCCCCGACTCCATGCGGTCACTCAGGCACCCAGGCTGTCCTGATGAAGGCCTCAAGCATCTCTTAGGGCCTCAGGACTCTACTGGATCTCGGCGTTAGGTGGCAGATAAGGGAATAGGGAAGGGGCTTTCTGAGACAGGTCTGGAGGTGATGTTTCTCATGACTCCCCCATTCCATTGCCCTGAACTCAGGGACGTGGCCACACCCCAGGGAAACAAAGCCAGCTGTGTGTCCTGGCGGCAGAGGAAAATGGCTTGGTAAATAGCTCTCTAGTATCTGTTTGTTTTGCTTTTTTAAACTGCTTTATTGATTTCACAATATATAATGAACATCTCTCCATGCAACAGGTAAAACTCTCCTGCTGATAGAAACTTACAGATTGAGTCAGAGACACAACATTCAATTAGAAGTTGGTAATAGGAGACCCCCAAGAAACAAGTAACACCAAAAGGTTTACAACAAAGGTGCGCCACAAACATGTAAGTTTAGGAAACGGTGTGTCTCCCTACCAACTTCAGGGAAGACATCAGGATTCAGGCATAAGGCAAAACTCACCGTGATGGTCCTGGTGAGGGGGGTCAGGGCTAACTGCCCGCAGACTATGACTCACTGCTTTTCCCTCAGCTGCCTCACCTCCTCCCCAATCCTTTCCATATTCTCTTCTCTCATCCTTAGCTGTGGCCCTCTAAGACTCTGAGTCATGTCCCATCTACACTGCAGGATGGGCTGCCCAATGCAGAACCGCCTGCGATTTCCTCTAGGTACACAATATTCACCAGCCTCCAAAGGGCCACGGGCTCTCCTTTATCAGCATCTCGCCCCTTTTCATCCTGGTTGGCATGTTCCATGTTGAGAGTGTTACTGCCTGTTCCTCTTTGGACGCCATTGCTCCAAATGGCCTGTCCTCGCTGCCTCCTGCTTCTCCCGATTCTTGCTGCACGTGCGCCGCTGCCACACTTCGACTCGCAGGCCGTTTTCTGTGGCCAAACGCCATGCCGCCGGGAGGGGCATGGGGGCTGCCGTCTCTGCCCCGGGACCCCTGGGGAGGGGTCCACAGGCCGTGTCCGCTCGCCCACGCCATCTCTGGGGACCCCCCCCTCCGGGTCCCTTACCTGTTCTCCCTGCACCTCCTACTCTTGGGGGCCGACCCCGGCCCGCACCCCTCAGGGCCACCAGGGGCAGGGAGCGAGAAGTGAGCGAATGGCGGCCGGGCTGATATCTGTTTTTAATATCCTTACTGTCTAGAGCATAAACTATTTTGTAAATTGTTGATCTTGGTAGGCAAACCTATATTTCATTTCTTTTCCTTAAATTCTTTTTTTTAAATAATGTTTTTAAAATTTATTTTTATGTATTTTATTTTTTGGCCCTGTTGCACAGCATGTGGGATCTTAGTTCCCCGACCAGGGATGGAACCTGTGCCCCCTGCATTGGAAGCGCAAAGTCTTAACCACTGGACTGCCAGGGAGGTCCCAATATTTCATTTCTAATCCTGTCACCCTCAGCAAGATCTATAAACAAAACCCATTTTTCAACAGCGTTATTGAGATATAGCTCACATATCATAGAATGCATGCATTCAAAGGGTACACTTCAGTGGTTTTCAATATATTCAGGGTTGTGCAGTCATCCCCACAATCCACTGTAGAACATTTTTCATCACCCCCCCAAAAGAACCCCCCAGACAGCAGACATTCCCCATTCCCAATAACTCCCTCAGTCTCAGGCAATAAGTAATCTACTTTCTGTCTCCATTCTCTTTTAATGTTGCTGATGAAAAGTCTGTTGTGAATTCTAGTTATTTTGTGGGAAAAGTTTAGATTTTTCTTTTCAACTTTGATTTTCTGAAAGTTCACGGAAACTAGGATTTATTCAGACATCAGTCTTTTTCACTCATCTATCTTAGCCCTCACTGAACCCTTTTAGTCAGAAACTGACGAAACACGTTTATCTTTACTAACATCCCCAGGCAGTTGCCATCCTGTTCTTTTTTTTTTTTTAACTGAAATATAGTTGATTTACAATATTGTGTTAGTTTCAGGTGTACAGCAAAGTGATTCAGTTATATATACATATTTTTTTTCAGATTATTTTCCATTCTGTTCATGTATTTTGTGAGAAGTGTTTTAACTCGAGTGTTTACTTCCAGGAGACGCAATATTTGCTTTAGTCTAAGACATGTGTTAGAAGTACAGCTAGAACGATGCATTTCTGCCTGGACAGATGTTACTATCCTGTCTCCAGCTCCAGGTAATAAGAGTCCTACAGAGTGTACTTAGAAGGAAAACTACGAGCAATATTTCCATGAGGTCTTTTTCTCCATCCTCATTTCGCCATAAACTTCTAACACGACACTAAGGATTCTCGCCTCCTCCCTGGTCTGTGATTCCTGTTTCTTTCCACCCGAGTTTGTTACCAGTGCATTTTCCGCAGGGCACGTAGCCCTCACGTACCTACCGTCTGCTCTCCGTTCCCTATCCCCTAAGTGCTGAAGCTACTTATTAGGTAATGAGGACCCCAGGTTGAAGCCTTTTCCGCTCCACAGAGCGACAGCCCAGTGCTGGAGAAAGACACCAAAAATAAATATATTGGGTATGTATTTGACGATTCATTGATTTATATTTTCTAGGAGCGTGGTGTTTTTTTACTGAGTGATTGGAGATTTTCCTATGATCATTCTCTTCTTGATTTTCAGTTTGATTCCACGATGGTCAGAGAACATACTTTGTACGATTGCACTTATTTTGCCATTGTCAAGGTTAGTCGAATGACGTGTTGGCGTGGACATCCTTTGCTCCCGTCTCCAGTGTCCCTGCAACACTCCCATCCTCTGGACATCTGGTAGTTGCTGGCGCTGTCGGCACGGTCCACTGTCATTCTCTTGAACTCCGTGTGGATTTCCAGGCACAAGTCCCTTGAACAGACACTCTTCGGCTATATCATTGGCCAGGTGGTGCGCCGGGCAAACACGTGACCATGGAGAATGGGTACCCTCACTCCACTGGGGCAGCTCTGTGATGTCCTGAGGCAGATGGAGGCCCAAGCTGTCCAGGTGCTGAGACTGGGGCTAGGAAGGGGCTTTCTGGGCCTGCCCTGTCTAGAGGCTGACATCAGGTTCTGCAGTCCTAGGAGGGTACCTCCTGGGAGCTGCCATTGCTCGGAATCCTGAGACCTCCTCCCTTCCAAGCCGGTGACCGGTCTGACTGGGAGATGGGAATTTCACTGACTACAGTCCCGTTTGGCCTTCTGGTGCCGCAACGCAGGACCTTCTCTTGTGTTTCATTCCTGTCCGTGTTATACCTGACAGAGGAGTTGAACCTGGTGGGAACTGAATTGCCCTGATAAAGGGCCAGAGGTCTACCTGGTGGAGGGGATGGCCCAAGAAGGAAGAGGGACCCTCGGAGGTGTGAGCAGAAGTGGCAATAACTTATCCCTGGTTACAAGATTGTGGGGACTGGTAAAAGTAAGGGGAGCTAAGGTTTGATTTAAAAATCTCTTGCTTTGGGACTTCCCTGGTGGTCCAGTGGGTAAGACACTGCGCTCCCAATGCAGGGGGCCCAGATTCGAGCCCTGGTCAGGGAACTAGATCCCGTGTGCATGTGGCAACTAAGAAGTCCACATGCCGCAACTAAGAAGTCCACATGCCGCAACTAAGAAGTCCACATGCCGCAACAGAGACCCAGCGCAGCCTAAATGAATAAATAAATATTTTTTAAAATCTCTTGCTTTGCTTTATTCCGATGTAGTGCACACTTTTCCCGTGACCCTCCTGACTTCGTACGTCATTGTGTGAATGAGCGGATGGACCATGTTGCCACTTGAGGGACACGACTAGGGAGATTCACACAATTGAAGGGGGCACCAAACATCTCAGGAAGTGGGGTAAATAATATTTTTGTGAACTATTTTTAAAAGTCAAGATCAGTGCCATATATCAAATTTTAAAATCAAGACAGGATTCACCCTGGCTTTTGCCTGAGTCACCTGTCTCACTGGCTCTGTTCCCAGCCCTGCACACTTGGGGCAGAGACAAAGAGAGCTGAGAAAAGTGCCCGGCCGTGGCCAGCAGGGGTCAGAATGAAGATGAAGACTGTGGCGGATCAGGGAATTGGGGCAGGACTCAACCGCCAGAACCTGCCCTCTGGTTCCTGGGGAGAAGGGGGTGGGTGGGGAGGGGAGGAAAACCAGTTTCCAGACAAGGGATTAATTTATTTTTTTGTTAACATCTTTACTGGAGTATAATTGCTTTACAATGGTGTGTTAGTTTCTGCTGTATCACAAAGTGAATCAGCTATACGTATACATTTATCCCCTCCCTCTTGCGTCTCCCTCCCTCCCACCCTCCCTATTCCACCCCTCTAGGTGGTCACAAAGCACCGAGCTGATCTCCCTGTGCTATGCGGCTGCTTCCCACTAGCTATCTCACCCATGAGTTCTTTAATGAATAATTGTGTGTGTGTGTGTGTGTGAGAGAGAGATATGAAGCTCTTTGAAGCCTCTATTTTAATCAGACAACAAAAAAGAACTTCAGGTTTGCAGATACTTTATTGAAATGAAAATGTATTTGAGGTTTCAACAATTGTCTTGCAGTGTGTAGATCAAAAGACAAGAAAGACAAACACACACACACACAAGGAAAGACAGCTTGTGGTTTATACCCATCGCCAGTCGACGTCTTCTGAGTCAAAGATCTTATGGAAAGTTAAAACGGTTCACAGAAAATACTATTATATATAATTTCCTGGAAAACAAAAATAAACATCACTTAGATTTTCAACTCTTTCTTGTAAAGTAAAATCTTGCAGAATAAACATTTCTTATTGTTTTCCTGAATCTGTCCACACACATCTGTCATCCAAGAGAATTAGTGCTGGGAGTAAAATCAGAATGATCGCATCATGTATTTGATCATTCAGGAGACATTTATTAACGTCAAAGAAGTTCTGGTATTTCCAGATCTTTTCTCCACCAGGGATCCCTCGAGTAAGTTTTTTTCTGCACATTTCTTGTTCCTTGAAATAACTTATCCATAACTCTGCTGCATGTATTTTCATTTTTCCACACAGAATGGTGAAAATTTCAGCTCCATGACATTTTTGAGTTCCTGTATGGCCTTACTGTCAGAAATATAGAAAGTAGCCTGCTGCCTTTTACCTTTGACTTTGGGGCCTACAAAATCTTGAGGCTGTGCACTAAGAATGATTTGTCTGAGCTACGTTTTTAAAGGAAAAAAACCCATCATCCTTAATTGTAAGGATTATTCAGTAAATTTTAGTAAATACATATAACATCTAATTTACCATTTTAAATACGCCTAACACCATATTCACTCCGCAGTCAGTGCAACCAATCTCCAGACTGTCTTCATCTTGCAAAAAAGAAACTCTATAGCTGCTAAATAACTCCCATTTTCCTCACCATCCAACCCCTGGAAACCGCGATTCTACCTTCTACCGCTCTTCTACACCAAAACCTGTACAGGAATGTCCGTAGCAACGTTACTCATAACAGCCCCAAAGTGGAAACAAAAACCTGTACAGGAATGTCCATAGCGGCGTTACTCATAATAGCCCCAAACTGGAAACAACCCAATTGTCCACCAGCTGATGAATAAGATTAAAAATATGGTATGTCCATACAGTGGAATATTGATACAGGCTATCACGTGGATGAATCTTGAAAACATTACATAGGTGAGAGAAGTTGGACATGAGAGGCCACATATTGTGTGACTGCACTGATGTCCAGGACAGGCGAATGCATAGAGACAGAAAGCAAAGCGGTGGTTGCCGGGGCTTGAGGGCAGAGGGGAGTGGAGAGACACTGCTTAATGGGGTGCGGTTTCTTCTGGGGGTGATGAAAATGTTTTGAAACTGGAGAGTGGCGATGGTTGCACAACATTGTAATAAATGTACTGAAAGCGGCCGAATTGCACAATTTTGATGGGTGAATTGTGGAGCGTGTGATTTGTATCTTCCCCCAAATAAGCTGTTTAAAAAGAAAGAAAAAGGGAACTCGTGAAGGGGAGGGAGGACTGGGTTTAACATGCCGGAACGAGCGAGGCCGGGCAGAACTGGGATCCAGCCACAGGAACCATCTTCTTAGGATGTGCCCCTGGGGCTGGCACCATCAGATGCTGGTGGCCACACCAGTGGAGTCTGTGGGCACTGGGTTCCCATGTTCACCCCGGCTGCCGTGATTAATCGTGATTAATCATTCCCTCAAAATTGAAAGTCCTGGATACGAACACGCCTTTGGTCAACCCGGGCCGCCGGCTGCACGTCCAAGCTCTCTGTGCCGGAGAGCTGGAAATGCGACTCTGTTCCCTCTCAGCCTCTACAGTGTGAGGTGGGGTCCTGTCTCCCACCTGCCTTCAGATTCCCATCAAATAGGAAGGATCCAGACGCTGAGCAGACAAAAGGGGACGATGGTCCATGACACATGGCAGCTCTTCTGAGAACCTGGAGATGCTCCAGTCCCAGCAAGCCCAAGCCCGGGCTCCTCAGATGGAGACAGGCTGGGACCTGGGACACTTTGCTGCAGCGTTTGCACCTGGATAAACAAAACACAAAGAAACTATAAGGGACTAAAAATAACTGCATGCAGTTGGGGCAAAGTATGGACAACAAGATACAAAAAGACCAAAAACCCAAATGCCACTTCTGAAGAACCGGGAGCAAAAGCAGGGGGTCGGGAGAAAAGCAGGGTACTGCTCATGTCCCCCGCACACAACGCCACCAAAGGGGTGGGCAGGCCACCTAAGCCACCCCTCCGGCCCGATCCCTGGACACACCCCTACCCTCCCCCCATAGAAGGAACAAGCTTGCCCCCCTTGGGAAGCAGGCAGGCAAGCAAGCCCCAACTAGAATCCCCTCGGGAACTCTCAAAGCTCCTGTGCTCCAGCGGTTTCCCATGCTGATGACATCAGAATGCCCGGGGTGCCACCGGGCAGCAGAGTTTGGGAACCTCTAGCACACAGCATCTGGCACGGCGCTCCCATAAGGTTGGCAGGACGGTGTGCTCACGGCAACATAGCAGACGAAGAACCCGGGGTCAAAGAGGGCAATGTCATCTTGCAGGTTGACGGCCAGGCTGAGGCAGGACGGGCCCCCTGACCACTGGCGTCTCCACACGCAGTGGACACACGTCTGCGTGGATGAGCTCTGCTCTGAGCCTCTGCATCAGGCTTCCCCACCTGGCCATGCTCCCCCAGCACAGCCCCCTTCCTCCCAGCCAGACTCCCACACGGGAGGGAGGAGTGACCACCAGCTTCCGGATGTCACAGGCCCAGGGCCCAATGGCCATCGGGAAAATATCTGCGACTTCCGTCTAGAAGGCTTGGAACCCACACAAAAGCCTCAGCTGCCTCAGTACAGGGATCTGGTCCAAGGGAAATAGACTTGCCTCACAAAACACTGTCTCGTTAATGATTTCTTACTATAAAGGTTTTTTGCTATAATGGCTTTTTGCCACATTGCCACTGTTTGAAAAACTATTTTTTTAATAAATTAATTTGTTTATTTTTGGCTGTGTTGGGTCTTCATTGCTGCCTGCGGGCTTTCTCTAGTTGCGGCGAGCGGGGGCTACTCTCCCTTGCGGTGTGCAGACTTCTCATTGCGGTGGCTTCTCTTGCTGCAGAGCACGGGCTCTAGACGCGGGGGCTTCAGTAATTGTGGCGTGTGGGCTCAATCCCACGAGGCACATGGGATCTTCCCGGACCAGGGCTCGAACCCGTGTCCCCTGCATTGGCAGGCAGATTCTTAACCACTGTGCCACCAGGGAAGCCCTGCAGCACTACTTACAATAGCCAGGACATGGAAGCAACCTAAATGTCCATCAACAGAGGAACGGATAAAGAAGATGTGGTACATATATACAATGGAATATTACTCAGCCATAAAAAGGAATGAAATTAGGTCATTTGTAGAGACATGGATGCACCTAGAGACTGTCATACAGAGTGAAGTAAGCCAGAAAGAGAAAAACAAGTATTGTATATTAACGCATATATGTGGCATCTGAAAAAATCGGTATAGATGATCTTATTTACAAAGCAGAAATAGAGACACAGAGAACAAATGTATGGATACCAAGGGGGAAAGGGAGGTGGGTGGGATGAACTGGGAGATTGGGATTGACATATATACACTATTGATACTATGTATAAAATAGATAACTAATAAGAACCTACTGTATAGCACAGGGAACTCTACTCAGTGTTCTGTGGTGACCTAAATGGGAAGGAAATACAAAAAAGAGGGGATATATGTATACATATGGCTGATTCACTCTGCTGTATAGTATAAACTAACACAATATTGTAAAACAACTATACTCCAGTGGGTGCACATGTACGCACTGCTGTATTTAAAAAGGATAACCAACAAGGACTTACTGTATAGCACAGGGAACTCTACTCAATGTTATGTGGCAGCCTGGATGGGAGGGCAGTCTGGGGGGAGAATGGATACATGCATATGTATGGCTGACACCCTTTGCTGTGCAGCTGAAACTATCACAACATTGTTAATCAGCTATACTCCCATGTAAAATGAAAAGTAAAAAAAAGAAATCCACCCCAGGAAGTCTTCATGTCCCTGCACTTCCAGCCTATGTCATCTGCCAGCCCTGTGGGTGATACCAGATACCATGCCCTGCTGCCAGCGGGCGTCCGGAAGTCTGGGTGCCAACTAGAGGCCATGGGGGGGGGCCTCCCCTTACCTTCCTTCCTCATGTCTGGACAGCGGTGCAGCAGAGCTGACCTAGAGCAACACCTTCTGAGTCAGATTCTGACCTAACTGCACACCCTACATGACCTTGGGTAATGACTTTGAGTCTCACTTTCCATAAACTTAAAACGAAGATGAAAATAACACCACCACCACCCCCTCCCCGGCACAGAGAGCCGGTGTGATCGAGAAGCACGGCAAAGGCAGAGACCTTGCACGGTGCCTCGCACACAGTAGGTGATCTGTAATTGACAGTTATTATCCCTGTTTCCAACTAGTTCCCCGGGGAGCAGTTATCTGGGGCTGGATACAAAGCCCACACCCTTGACCCTGACACGGTAAGAGTTTACTGCCATGTTGTGGTATCTGCCTGAGTCAGTCTTCTTGATCTGTTTCAGCAAAACACAAGACACAACTGCCAAAGGGCCAGCGGCACGTGGTCCTGAGGACGGCAGTGCAAGAGACAGTGCTCTTCCCAGTGCAGCCCGCTGGGCTGGGCCAGAGAGGGGACAGGTTCCTGCTCCCAGGAGTGTAACCAGCTGCATCTGGACCCTCCCCCCTCCTGGCGCTGCCACCTCGTCTCGGCCCCTCTCAGTAAAATCACTGCAACTGCCTTCATGGTGAGGGTCCTCCCTGCTGGGGTCTCCTGCAGAGGTGGACGCTGCAGAGGCAGACCCAGCAGGGGCTGGGTGCTGGGGGTGGAAGAGGGTGGCATGGCAGCCAGGGGTAAGGGGCACCGGGGTAAGAGGGACAGGTTTGGGGGCCACAAAAGGTATCCATCCAGGAAGCGTGATGGTCACCTAGATCAAACCAGGGCTTCTCAAGTGGCTACTGTCAGGTCCTTTTCAGCCCTGAAGGGGTCTCTGATGAAACGCTGACCACACAGAACTACTGTCTCTGCCCTGAGCTTATATTTCTCCTGCATCGCCTCGAATCTCTGTCTCTCTCTCTCTGCCATTGTATCTGCTCTCAATTTAGTCCAGTGGGATCACAAACATTCTAATAACATCATGACCAAGATACCTGGGGCAGGAATCTTCTAGGCTGGCGTGTTTCCCTGCCATTCCTGCAGTGCAGACTGCACCCTCCCAAGCCCTACCTGCAGCTCCCAGCACCCCCATGAGGTTTCTGAGTACAAGCAATCCCTTACAGGAGGTGATCCTGTACTTGTTTTTTGGGGTTTTTTTTTGCGGTACGCGGGCCTTTCACTGCTGTGGCCTCTCCCGTTGTGGAGCACAGGCTCCGGACGCGCAGGCTCAGCGGCCATGGCTCATGGGCCCAGCCGCTCCCCGGCACGCGGGATCCTCCCGGACCGGGGCACGAACCCGCGTCTCCTGCATCGGCAGGCGGACTCTCAACCACTGCGCCACCAGGGAAGCCCCTGTACTTGTTTTGTTACAGAATCCCAGGGGCCCCTACCTCTGTTATTCTCAAATCACAATTCAAAGACACAAATATACCCCTCAAATTCTCCTGCTCTGATTCTGTGGGATGGATTCCCATCCCTCACCGATCCCTCCAGGCCAGAGGCAGGGCTGGCAGGGACGATAGAGACCCAAAGAAACATCACAGCTCTCATGGGTTATTATCTCCTCTCCCCTGACGTGTAACCCTAGACTCATTATCTTGACATTAATCTGATAGGATCAGCTTTCCTAGATCTTAATAGCAGAGGAAGGGGAATGTTTAAAGAGGAAAGTAATGTAGGCAGTTGTGTGTGTGTGTGTGTATCTGTGGGCAAATAAGATTAAAGGCTCGTGGATTTAGGCAACTAAATCTGAATGAAAGGGTTGGACCTTCATGTCCCCTTTTCTAGGGTTAATAAATTGCAATCAAGGCCAGTACCAAACGAAGGCGTGACGGTTTTCAAAGCTCCGCATTATAAGAAAATGAGTTCACTTCCTCTTTGCGGCACGCAGGACAGATGGCTTTGGTCGAGAAAGTTCAAAGTTATTGGCAGGAGCGGAGCTTTGGTTGGGGTGGGCCATGGAACTTATTTTCTGCTTTGCTGGTTGGGGACAACCAAGGTTGCATTCCTCAGTAAGGATACAAAGCAGGGGCCTCAGGCCTCGAGTAACTCAGCTGCTCTAGTTCTGGCTGCTGCCGCCTGCTCCATACGTACCCATGAGAACCTCAGAATGGAGCTCCAAAAGGACAGACAGGACAGTAACCTGAGATCAAGTTTGCAAACCTTTGGAACACAGGCTATGGCCAGTTTCCCTTCCGATGCCTGCTCTTCCTTCTTTCCCGAAGCTTCTGGGGGGAGCCCAGAGGGAGCAGAGGCTGCTGTGGCTCTTCCCCAAGCGGAGCTTACCCAGCGTTCACTGCCGCTCGGCGGACTGAGCTGCAGGGGCACCCGTGGCATCACCATCCTGGATGGAGCCAGAAAGCAGCTGTGCCTTAGTCTACCTGAGGGATATGGGGAAAGTCTCCCAGGGCAGGGAACCACGTGGGGCCCGGCCAGAGGAAGACTGTCAGGGAGGCGAGATGGAGGGCTACAACGAGGGGTGGGATTGGCACGCATGGGTGGGTCCTACGGAAGCAAGAGAGAGCCTAGATAAACCTGTTCTGTTCCTCTTTGCTCTGACTAGCTGTTGAAGACCTTTCCCAGCTCCGTTCCTGGGAATATGGTAGGCTAGGCTATTTGCACCGCCTCACGCATGGGGGCAGGGAATGGTTAGCAGCAGTGACTTTTAAAAGGCAGAAAGTTAGAAATTTTGACTTTTTTTATAGTTCAGACATTTTGTGTCGTGTAAGAAATCTGTGCCAAATACAAAGATAATAAGATTTTGTCCCATTTTTTTTCTAGTTTTATATTTTTAGTTTTTACATTTAGGCCTAGGATCCACCATGAATTAACCTGATAGATGGTATGAGAAGGGTGGGAGATTTTTAAATATATCCAATTGTCCCAAGACAATTTTTTGAAAAACATTATCCTTCCCACACTGAAGTCCCTTTCCACCTTTGTCAAAAACCAAGTGACTATACATATGTAGCTCTATTTCTGGACTCTATACAGTTCCACGGATCTATTCCATGGATCTGTGTCTATCTTTACACTAATACAATACTATCCTGATTACTGCAGCTTTTTAATAGTCTCGAAGTTATGCAGTGTAGCCCCCTCAAATTTGTTCTTATTGACATCTTAAGAACATTGAGTTTCCAATTCATGAACATTGTATTATACATATCCCTTTTAGGTCTTCATTAGTTTCTCTCAGCAATTTTTTTTTTTTTTTTTTTTTTTTTTTTACTATACAGGTCTTTCACATCTTTTGTCAAATTTACTAAGATGTTGATAACTTTGGACATTATCCATTGCATTGTTTTTTAATTTCAACTTCTGATTGTGCAAGGCAGGTGTATAGAAATACAATCGGTTTTCATATATTAATCTTGTACCCTGCATCCATGCTAAACTCACTTTTTAATCCTTTTGTAGACACTGTGAGATTTTCTACAAGTCATCTCTGAATATAATTTTAATCCTTTCTTTCTCGTACCTTTTTTCTTTACTGCCCTCTTGCACTGGCTAGAACCTCCAGTAAAATGTTCAGAAGTAATGACAGTGGGCATCCTTGCATTGGACCTGTTAGTAGGAGGAATACATCCATTCACCATGCTTGCTGAAGATTTTTTGGTAGAAGGGCTTTTTCAAACTGGGGAAATTCCCTTAAAATTCTTACTTGCTTAAAGCTTTTATCATGAATCAGTGTTAAACTGTCCAGCTCACTTTCTGTATCTATCAATTTAATCACATGATTTTCCCCCTGTATTAATATGGTGAATTACATTGACTTTCAAATGTTAAACCTACTTTGCAATGCTGGGATAAACCCTATTTGGTTAAGATATATTATGCTCTTTATATGAGTCATTTGTTGGATTTCATTTGCTAAAGCTCAAAGAACCTTGATGTTCATGGCAGGTAATCTTCTAGCTTTCCTTTTTTGCAACGTCTTTTGTCTGGTTTGGGGATCAGAGCAATGTTGGCCACATAGATGGAGCAGGAAAATATTTTTTCCTCTGATTTCTTGGGAGAGGTTGTGTAGAATTGGTGTTATTTCTTCCTTGAACATTTAACGCTAAAATGATCTAAGCCTAGAGGGTTCTTTGTGAAATTTTATTTATTTTAAAAATTTATTTGTCTGCATTGTGTCTTTGTTGCTGTGCGCGGGCTTTCTCTAGTTGTGGCGAGCGGGGGCTACTCTTCGTTGCGGTGCGAGGGCTCCTCATTGTGGTGGCGTCTCTTGTTGCAGAGCACGGGCTCTAGGCGCACGGGCTTCAGTAGTTGTGGTGCACGGGCTCAGTAGTTGTGGCGCACAGGCTTAGTTGCTCCGCGGCATGTGGGATCTTCCCGGACTGGGGATCGAACCCATGTCCCCTGAGTTGGCAGGTGGATTCTTAACCACTGTACCACCAGAGAAGACCCTTTTTGTGAGATTTTAAACTACAAATTAAACTTCTGTCATACATAGGGCTGTTTAGATTTTATATTTTTTCTTGAGTGAACTGAGATAATTTTTATCTTCCAAGGAATTTGTGTCCATGTCATTTAAATTGTCAAATTACCATAAGTTGTTCATAATATTCTCTTTTAGTATCTGTAGAATCTGTGGTGGTGTTTCCTCTCATTCCTGACATAGGTCATTTGTTTACTTTTTCTCCTTATTAGCCTCAACAGAGGTTTACATTTTTTTTTTTTTTTTGAGCTTCTTAAAGAACCAGCTTTGGGTTTAATAAAATTTTCTCTATCATTTTTCTCTTTCCAATGTCACTGACTTCTGCTCTACCTTTGTTATTTCCCTTATTCTGCTTATATTTTTGTTTGTTCTTCTTTTTCTAGTTTACTAAAGTGGAAGCTAGCGTCATTGATTTGACACTGTTTTTCTAACATAGGCATTTTAGTGCTATAAATTTCCCTCTAAGTACTGCTTTAGTTGCATCACAAGATACAAGGTCAATACATCAAAGTATAGAAACTGCATTTCTACACACTAGCAATGAACAAGTAGAAACCAAAATTAGAAGGACAATACCATTTATAACAGCTCCAAGAAAATAAATACTTAGCTTTAAATCTAACAAATCTTATACAGGATCTGCATGCTGAAACTGCAAAATGCTGATAAAAGAAACCAAAGATGTAAATAAATGAAGAGATATATCATGTTCATGGATTAGTAGACTCACTAGCATAAACATGTGAATTCTCCCCAAACTTATAATATATAGATTTAATGTAATTTCAATCAAAATCCCAGCAGTGTTTTTGTATAGATAAGCTGATTCTAAAATTTATACAGAAAAGCAAAATTGATAGAAAAGCCAAAATAATTTTGCAAAGAATAAAGATGGAGAAATCACACTACCAGATTTTTAAGACTTATAAAAGCTACAGTAATCTTGACCATGTGGTATGGGTAAAAGGACAGACCCATAGATCAACAAAAGAGAATACAAAGTCTGGAAATAGACCCATACAAATATGGCTGATTGACTCTTGACAAAGATACAAAAGAAATTCAGTGAAAAAGAATAGTCTTTTAAACAAATGGTTCTAGAACAACTGGACATCCATCTATCTATATGCTCCCCAAACAAAAAACATAAACCTCACATTAAAAAAAAATTAACTCAAAACAGATCATAAGCCTAAATGTAATATATAAATCTACAAACTATTTAGAAGAAAATATAGGAGAAAATCTTTTGAGAACTGGGGCTAGACAAAGATTTCTTAGACATGAAGCCAAAAAAGCACAACCCATAAAAAGGAAAAAAAAGCTGATAAACTGGATTTCATCAAAATTAAAATTTGTGCTCTATGAAAAATACTGTTAAGTGAATGAAAAGACAAGTTGCAGACTAGGAGAAAATACTGCAAAGCACGTATCTGACATCACATTTGTACCCATAATACGTAGAGATTCTAAACACAACAGTAAGAAAACTAACAACTCAATTTAAAAATGAACAAATGAGGGAATTCCCTGGTGGCCCAGTGGTTAAGACTCTGTGCTTCCACTGCAGGGGGGCATGGGTTTGATACCTGGTCCCCTGGTTGAGGAACTAAAATCTCACATGCCACGTGGCATGGCAAAAAAAAAAAAAAAAAAAAAAAACCCACAAGGCACATGAAGAAAGAAATCGTGGCCCAGTAAAAAAGGAACCAAAAAACAAAAAGAACAAATGAGTTGAACACTTTGCCAAAGAAGATACACAGATGGCAAGTAAGCACGTGAGCAGATGTTCACCATCACCAGCTATTATGGAAATGCAAATTAAAACCACAATGAGAATTCACTACGCGTCTATTAGAATGGCTAAAATAAGAAGCACTGACAATATCAAGTACTAGTGAAGATGCAGTGCAACCTGTAACTACCTTTTTGCTGAATAACAATTTTTTTCTCAAACACACTATGTAAATATGCTTTTATAAGAGGTAATATTTTGACATTGTGGTTTCAGGCAAAGACACATTCACCAGTTGACTCAACACAACAGTTTCTCATCAGAGAACACATGGAATTTAAATTTAAATTCGCACCGTATTTGAATGAACTGTAAAATGTTTTTCTTTGCGTGGTGGAATCTTCTAGATTTCATTCTGTTGTGTGCATTCACTCTTTACTCATTTTAAAAAGCTCTCTTATATTCAGCCTTGATTTTTGTCCTAAAGCAGGGTCAGCAAACATCTTCTGTAAAGGTTCATAGTAAATATTCTCAGCTTTGCGAACCATAAGTCCTCTGTTGTAACTACTTAACTCTGCCCTCAGCGGAGTAGCCGGAGACAACAGGCATTCATTTCTACTGGGCGGGTTCCAATGAAACTTTACAAAAATGGACTGCAACTTGATTTGGCCCATAGGCCGAAATTCACCAACCCCCATTCCAGGGGCTGGAGTAGGAGATGATGATGTGGCACGTTTAGAACATGGTTGGCAGCGATGGGGCAGGGCCAGCTTCCATGGACACTAAGCATTTAATTAGCAGCTGCCTGGATTTGTTGGAGAAACATCTCAACTACTTGCACGTACTGGTCCCGAGGTAGTTTCAAGAGACGGCCCCTTCCTAACCCAGATCTCCTGCTTCAGCAGCATGTCCACGTTCTCAAGTCCTTTCACCATCCGTGCAGCAAGGGTGGGTGGAGCCTGAGGCGTGGAGGGGCTGAGGGCCTCTCTTAAGCGGCAGAGCTGTGTCAAGAGCCCAATTCCCCTGACCTCAACTCCAGGTCTTACCCACTGAATGAGCCCCCCTCGACAGGCAGGGCGCTCCCCAGAAAAACAGGAAGTAGCGTCACCTGCCCCAACATGAAAGTAACTGAAGTGTTTCTCAGGGTGGTCCAGGGTGGCATCAGAATCACCCACTCCGTCGGCATCTCTGGGGGTGGGACCCAGGTGGCCTTGACGCACATCCCAGGAGAAAAAGCAGGTCCTATTCCTCCAGCCCATCCAGCGGCCCGAGATGGGGCCAGGGTCCGGGGCTTTCTGCAGAGAAGCGCAGTCTTCATGATACTCACAGCAGGCATGAAGGAACAGACTTTATTAATCTAGCTCTCAAACACTAGAGGCTAAAATTCAGTTGAACTCTAACAATCTATTTACAGAGTGCTGTCAGCAGACCAGGCAAGGCTGGCCCTGGGTCTTCCCCGAACACCCAACAAGCTTGGCCTCCCAACAGGCCCGAGCCGCCTTCCCCCCGTAGCCCACAGAGGACGTCTATATACACTTGACCGAACCCTCAGCGACAGGATACGAGGCAGGACGGCACCAGACCAACAGAGACACAGACATACAGACACAGATGAAGGCTGAGGCTGCCCAGCAGGCCCGAGGGCCTGGCTCAGTGCTTCTTCAGGCTGTAGGCCAGGCTGCCAGGGACCCTGGTGCCCTGCAGGGGCGGCGAGTTCCACACGGCAGAGCTGGTGCGCTTATGGTAGCGGGGTTTGCTCTTCTTGAAGATGTCCTCCAAGTCCAGTGGCAGAATGGTTCCGAAGAGCTCCAGAAGGTTCGGGGGGTGGTAGTACTGGTGGATGATGGCCTGGCTAAGCTGGGTGCCTGCAGGAGGACACCAAGGGCTGGGTCACTACCCTGGGGCTCCCCCTGCCCCCCACAGAGAGCCCTCGGCGCCCTCTCCACCTCAGCATTCCTTCACCTCCTGTCAAATCAGCTCCTCTCAGGGCCCTCCTCCAGCCGCCCCCCCCAACCAAACACGGATAACCTCTCACTGCGCGCTCCTACAGCTGCTCTCCAGCGACTCACGGGAGCCAGGCGCTCGGCTGAGGTCACTGCATGACCCCCTCATCCCCACAGCCACCTCGGAGGCAGGCCCTCTACCTGCCCCGGTTTACAAGGGTGAGATCTGCCCAGAGGCACACAGCTAGAGACTGGCAGAGCCGGGATTTGAAGACAAGTCCAGCTCCAGAACCAGAGCATCTGATGCCATCCTCGACTGCCTTGGTTGGCTACTCATCTCATCAGCACCACAGCCCCACGATGCCTGGTGCAGGCTGACACTGCCGGTGGCTCAGAGCCCGGCCAGCGAGGCTGAGGAGGACCCCGGGGGGGTCGGGAAGCAGAATGTGTGCCCGGCACTTGCCCTGCACCAGGCCTTCCTACGCTAACTCACTTCATCCTCGATAGCCCTTCTCAGCTGGGTGCTCTAAGCACCCCCATTCCACAGATGGGAAAACTGAGCGTGAGTTTAAGTAGGCTGGTAAAGGTCAAGGGCTCCCCGGCCACGCTGACCCCTGCCCGCTGCCACCTCCGGAATGACTGGACGTTAAGGAGACGAAGTCGGATTCTAGTCACTGTGGGGTTCAGATGAGGTGAAACTCAAAAAGCAAGCTCTCTTCCGTACAGCGCCGATCCCCTCCAGGGTTCTGGCCCTTCCTCCGGGGAGTGAGACTGCAGCCCGCCCCGCCCCCAGCTCGGCCAACTCCGTAAGGCAGCCGCTGCATGCACTGGCCCTGCTCACTCCCCGCAGGCCTTGCACCCAGGCCTGAGGTAGCACCTTCACACTTACCCACACTCCTGTTTAGAGGCCTGTAAGCTCAGCGTCCCATCCTGCTGGGCCTCAAGTACCCCCATCCCCGTCTCCAACTCCTCCCCCAGCTGGCTGGAACCCCTTGCTGCAGCTCTGTGCGCTGCTGAAACCCCACTACGCTTAGCTCTATTCCCACCCCCGGGCAGCATATTTAGGTCCCTGTGGCCTGCTGGGTGGGACTCCAAAGGGGCAGCCAGATAGAGTCTGAGGTGGAACACCCAGCACCACGCCCGCCAGCAGCCAGCTGAAATCTAATGCATCTGTTGAGAATGGAAGCGCCCAACGTCCAGGTCTGGTCCTCAGGTGAGCCCGCTGGCCACAGGGCGCCCACCCTTCCCCAGGCGTGTCCCGAGGCCCGATGCAGACGTGTCGGCCAACGACTCGAGCTGCCAGCCCATGGGTACAACGGGCTCCTGACCCCCGCAGCCGCTGAGCCACCCCCTCCAGGGCTCGAAGTCACAAGTGGGGACCCGGCTCTCCTGGGGAACTCCGGGCCCTGCACACCTCTGGCCCAGTTGGGGATGGGCTTCCGGGGATGGGCCTCGTCATCGGTGGAGTCATCGCTGTTCAGATCCATCCCGTAGTTATCCGGGTTGATCTTGGGGGGCGCCCTGTGTCCCTGTGGGGTCATTTGATACGAGGTACAAGCTGGAGACTGGAAAAGATGAACAAGGCCGTCAGCTGCCTGCCCTGCAGGCTGGCAGCTCCCGCCACTGAGGAGCATGGGGCTCTGGCCACCTCCCCTCATTTCACGGGAAAAAAGAGAAAGGTTCAGGGGTCGCTTTTTAATTTAAAAAAAAAAAAATCACACCATATACATGACTCCATGTCTTCCTTTTTCATGTGAAAGTATGTTGTAAACATCCTTCTAGGTTAGTGTGTCAGTGTGTGTCCTGTGACCCGCAGCAGGGCAGTTCACTGGGAACCCCACGATTTGTAATTTAACCATGTGGTTCAGCTAACTTCCAAGTTTTCAACATCTTAAACGGTGTTGCAATGAAAACCTTATATTACATTTTGTTTGTAACAGCATTAACAGCCTAAATGCTTGTCATCAGGGACTGGTTAAAGACCTTCTGGTACCACTAACTGGAACACAGCGGTCAAAAGTAAGAGATTTACAAGCGGTGAAACAGACAGACGATTAGGATACATTAAATGAAAGGAAAAACATGAGAAAACATCAAACTGCTAAATGGTATGTGTTGTGGACTAAATGTATCCCCCCAGTTCCCATGTTAAATCCTAACCCACGATGTGATGGTATTTGGAGGTGGGGCCTTCGGGAGGTACTCAGGTCATGAGGGCAGAGGCCTCATGAACGGGATTAGTTCCCTTAGAAAAGAGAGCTCCCTCTCCCCTTTGGCCATGTGAGGACACAGCGAGAAGATGGCCGTCTGTGAACCAGAGGAGGTTCTCATCAGACACTGGATCTGCCAGCGCCTTGACCCTGGACTTCCCAGCGTGTCTGTCGTTTAAGCCACTCAGTCTAGGGTAATTTGTTGTAGCAGCACGAACAGACTACGACAGTATGGGTAGTCTGTGCCCATTTAAAACTATGCATATGTGTGTGTGAGAGAAAGTGTGTGTATAAAATGTATTTACACGTAAAGTATAGAAAAATAGACACCAGACTTAGACTTTCCCTCTGGGGGTACCTTTCTTTTGCTTTATATTCTTTTATAAAGTTTAGTTTCTTTTCTTTTCTTCTTTTTTTTTTTACAACAAATTCTACTTTCAGAATAAGGAAGAAGATATATTTCAAAAATAGTTAAAAAAACAACTGTATGCTTCCACTTTCTTATGGTCCTAATACATACAACAGCCTGTGCCTCTGGCTACCGGGAAGAGAATAATGAGAGCCAGGGGGCCCTCTCCACCCTGATGCCTGGGCCTCACCTGCACGTCCACGGTCACGTTCAGGCTTTTGCCGGCCGCCGCGGCCTCTCTGGCTTTCTTCTCCTGCTCCTCCTGCAGCCGCTGCTCTGCCAGGCGCTGCTGTTCTTCCTGGGACCCGGCGGACGGCGGGATGTCACAGACCACGTGTGCGTTCTCCCCTCCCCCCCACCAACGCCGCGCAGCGAGGCAGCGAGGCAGGCAGGGCGGCTCCTGCACCAGGGCCCCTGGACCAGGCCTCCCAGCGCAAAGCTCAGGGCAGACCCTGTGGGAGCCACAGGCCCGGCTCCCCTTTACCTTTTTCTTCTTCTCCTCCAGTTCCCTCTGCAGCCGCTCCTTCTGTAGCCGCAGGGCCTTCTCCCTCTCCTGCAGCTCCCTGAGGACCGAGCAAGAGCCTGTCAGGGTGGGAAGCTGAGGCCCAGCCCCGTTCCACCCTTGCCAGGGAAGCCAGGACCCTGGCACATGCCGCAGAGGAGGGAATGGCAGGACGGGCATGCCAGCGAAGAGCCAGCAGCTGTGCTGGCGCCCAAGGGGCTAGGAGCGCTCAGCTGAGGGTCCGGGAGCATTCAGCCCCGAGGCCCGCCAAGCTGGGCCCCGCCCTCCACACCACTCAGGCCTCCGGGCCTCAGTCTTGCCTGCTGTGCAATGGGGAACATAACACCTTTCCTCCAGAGCTGCCACGAGAACAAAATGAGGTCATCTGAGCTACCGCCACTCGTCCTGACCCACAGGCCAACACCCGGCCCCAAGCCCGACACGAAGCAGGGAGGGGCCGTTCACGGCTCAGAGCCACCTGCACTTACTCGCTCATGACCCTGAACAGGTCACGGAACCTCTCTGGACCTGTGTCCCCCTCCGGGAAGTGGAGCAGCTGGTACCCACGCTGCAGGTGTCTTCAGGTGAGGATTAAACAAGGAAATGTGTGGAAAGCGTGTGGCTCGGTACCCGCCCAAGCTGCCAAACGTTATGACCGTCGCCACCCCCTGAAGCCCCTGGCGCTGCCCGACACACATCCAATTCTAAAGCTACATCAGCTGCCGCCCTCTGTCCCCCTCCCAGACTCCTGTCTCTGATTCTGCCCACAGGACCAGGGACCCCTTTGTGCCAAACAACACGATGGCCCTGACGCAGTCAGCCCGCTGGTTGTGACCCACCTCCTTCTCCACTGGGCCTGTAGCCACCCACAAAGACGGACACGGAAAAAAGTGCTGCCTGGTGTTTCCCAGTGGGTGGAAGCAGGAGAGAGGCCAGGCCTGGGCCTGGGCCCACCCGAGAGTGTACACGCACACAGGGGAGTCCGCATCTGCACACGGGCATAGGATCCCACATGTCTCCTGGCCAGTGGTGAAGAGGCTTACCCTCCTTGGCATTCCCAGGACCCAGCACAACCTGGCACAGGGACTGGCCTTGGATAAACGCTTGTGGAACTAAACGTGGAATTCTCGCCTATCGCAGAGACCACTGCCTCTGCGAGGGCTCATCTGCCACGGTCCCCAGCTGCGGGGAGGCGGGACAGTCTGGAAATGTTGGTGGGGGGGCAGCCCGAGTCATCACCAGCCCCAGAGGAGCACGCGCGGTGGGCACGAGCCAGGGGTGCCGAAGGCCCTGCAATGAATCACAGCACGTGGTGGCCTGACTCTGCCACCCAAAGGCCCTCAGTGGCTGCTGAGAAATGCTGGCTCGTCCTGCGGCCCCACCGCCCCCTCATGTCAGCTGAGAAAAGAATGAACCAAAGGGCTCAGCTCATCCGGCCGGAAGCAGAACAGAGACACGATCCTGAGCGACCCTGCCCGTTACTCCCTGAATCTCCAGCAGCCGACACACCGCGTCTGGAGCCAGGAACAAAGCCTGTCCTCCTTTTCCAAACTCCCGAGTGAAGGCGGGAGCTGCCTCTGGGTGACGGCTACATCTGTGTGTCAGCCACACACGCGCACAGGAGGACGGCTGATGTGACAGCGAGGCGCCACAGAGTCACCTGGGCGCCGGGCCTCCGCGACGCCTCACCTCTCGGCCTGCAGCCGCTCCAGCTCGCGCTGCTCCGCCAGCCTCTTGGCCTCGGCCGCCTTCCGCAGCCGCTCCTGCTCTTCCTCCCTCCTCCTCTGCAGCAGCTCCTGGTGGCGCCTCTCCTCCTCCTCCTGTGACCAGAGAGCAAGGTCAGGGTTCGCAGGCCAGCCCGGGCTGGAGAGGCAAGAGCGGGTCTGGGAGGGAGGAAGGGGGGGTGGGGGGAGGAGCGGCTGGCCGGAGGGCCTGTCCTTCCCAGAAGCTCCTCTCCCGTCAAGAACAGCAGGGGCCGACTTCCCTGGTGGCGCAGTGGTTGAGAATCCGTCTGCCAATGCAGGGGACACGGGTTCGAGCCCTGGTCCGGGAAGATCCCACATGCGCGGAGCAACTAAGCCTGTGCAGCACAACTACTGAGCCTGTGAGCCACAACTACTGAGCCCACACGCCACAACTACTGAGGCTGTGTGCCACAACTACTGAAGCCCATGCATCTAGACCCCATGCTCCACAACAAGAGAAGCCATCGCAATGAGAAGCCCGTGCACTGCAACGAAGAGTAGCCCCGCTCGCCGCAACTAGAGAAAGCCCGCGCAGCAAGAAGACCCAACGCAGCCAAAAATTTAAAGAAATAAATATAAATAAATTAAAAAAAAGAACAGCAGGGGCTGAGCCCAGGGACACCCCATACGAGGCTCCACCCACAAGGACCACGGCAACCGGCTTGAGGCGCGTCTTGCGACAACTTCTTTTGCTGCAGTGGCGGATTTAGTAGTTAAGGGTACAGACTGGACGGAGCCAAACTCGTGAGCTGGGTGACACGAGGCGAGTCACAGAAGCCTTCTGGCCTCGGTTTTACCCTCATTGATAAAATGGGGACAACAGTCACGCCCACGCCTCCTAAGACTGCTGAGTTTATACACATGACGCACTTAGAACAGTGCCTGGCACCATGTAAATACTCCATAAACTTTAGCCATTAGTCTTATAACCCCCTAATGGCAGATTTGTGTTCCCAGGAAGAGGTGGGCCCGTAATCTTAGAGGCAGAACGTTTAATCCTCGCAACAACCCTATCGAGTAGATATCACTGCTACCTGAAGGAACCAAAGCACAGAGAGGTCAAATAACCCACCCAGGGTCACACAGCTAACAGATGGCAGAACTGAGATTGGAAGTCTGGCTCCAGAGTCCGCGCACTTAACCCTCAAACTGCTGCCTCTACAGAAAACAAGGCGGGTCCCCGTCCCCGTCCCCACCTCCATGGCCTTTGTTAAACCTCCTTGTGAGGTCAAGGCAGCAAGGCCCACCAAGATCAACCCGACACAGGGGGTGAGCCCAGCGGTCCAGGGGCGCGGAGACAGTGCCGTCCTGCTGCGTGAGCCTGGCGTGCGTACCTGCTGTAGCCACCTGAGCCTCCGCGCCTCGTCCTCCTGCCTCCTGCGCGCCTCCACCTCCCCCATCTTCTTGGCCGCCGCCTTCTTCTTGGCCTTCTCCTCGGCCAGCCGCTCCTCCTTGGCCTGCGGAGCCCACCCACAGACGCCCATTGGAGCAGCCCCCCGCCACTCAGCCGTACAGGGTGGGGCCCAGTACGCAGCAGGGCAGATACTCCATGTCCCTGGGTCCCCGGCTAGCTCCCCACAGCCCGGGGGAGGGGGCACCCGGGACCCAGACCTGCCAGGAGCACAGGGCTGTGCTCGGTCCCGGGCAGACCTTCCACCCTCCACATGGCTCAGAACAGACCCCACGGACGGCCACGAGAGGGATATAGGGCATCAAACCCGTAACTTCCCGACGGGTCCAGTCCTAACCCTCGGGCCACCCAGTGTGACGGGCCTGGGTCCCGCCAGGGCACAGCCCGCGGAAGCTGCTACCCACAGCCCGAGGCCTGCACCTTCTCCGTCTTCTCGTCGATCTGAGCAAACTTCTGCTCGATCTGCTTCTTCTTCTCCTCCTTCATCTGCTCCACCCGTTCCCGGGCCTGCAGCACCTTACGGAGGCGCTCCTCACGCTTCCTGCGGGCACAGGGTGGTCACGGGGGCCCAGCAAGGCCGGGGGAGCCGGAGGGGGGGGGCGGGCACTTACAGCTTCACCTCCTCCAGCCGGCGCCGCTTGTCCTCCTCCACCTTCTGCCTGCGGAGCTGCTCGGCCTCCTCCTTCCGCCGCAGGTTCTCCAGGCGCTGCCGCTCCTTCTCCTGGGGGGGTGGCGGTGGGGGAGTGAGGGCAGCCCCGCGCTGGGCCAGGACGACCCCAAAGGCCTCCCAAGGGCCTGAGTCACGAGTGCCCTCACCTGAGCCCTGCCAAGGTGTGGGCGACACAAAAGTCAGGCTCAAGACTGGATGATTCAGATTGATCTGCTGAACCAACTAGTACTTTTCTCGTTTGTTTTTTTTTTTGCGGTACGCGGGCCTCTCACTGTTGTGGCCTCTCCCGTTGCGGAGCACAGGCTCCGGACGCGCAGGCTCAGCGGCCATGGCTCACGGGCCCAGCCGCTCCGCGGCATGTGGGATCTTCCCGGACCGGGGCACGAACCCGTGTCCCCTGCATCGGCAGGCGGACTCTCAACCACTGCGCCACCAGGGAAGCCCCCAACTAGTACTTTTAAAAAGTTGTTTTTGAAATTATTATATAGCCACATCACAAGAAGTTTGGAAAATAAAGGAAAAAAATGCCATCCCTAATCTACTTCACCAGCCTATAGTAACCTCTGTTAGCAGAGGTTATAACTATATAAAAAGTTATATTTGATAAAAGAGTTAAGAACGAGGGACCTCCCTGGTGGTGCAGTGGCTGAGAGTCCGCCTGCCAATGCAGGGGACACGGGTTCAAGCCCTGGTCCGGGAAGATCCCACACGCCGCGGAGCGGCTGGGCCCGCTCGCCACAACTACCGAGCCTGCGCTCTAGAGCCCGCGAGCCACAACTACTGACCCCGCGTGCCTAAAGCCTGTGCTCTGCAACAAGAGGAGCCATCGCAATGAGAAGCCCACGCACCGCAAGGAAGAGTAGCCCCTGCTCGCCACAAGTAGAAAATGCCCGCATGCAACAACAAAGACCCAACGCAGCCAAAAGTAATAATAATAAGAAAAAAAGAACCAGATTGGGAAGGGACAGAAAGGCAGCTTTGAAAGTTATGGTTAATGTTCTATTTAAGGGGGTGGATGGGTACACATGTGTTAATTTTTTATTATTATGCTTTATAACTTTTACGAGTGTATACACACACACACACACACACACACACACACACACACACAGTGTATCGACTCTTTCCTAACAGCTGAAAAAAAAAGAAAATACTGTCAAATGCTAACAGTGGTTACTATATAGGCTGGTGACACTGATTAGGGATGGCATTTTTTTCCCCTTCATTTTCCAAACTTCTTGTGATACGGCTACATACAAATTTCAAAAACAACTTTTTAAAAGTCCTACTTGCTTCAGCAGATCGATGCTGGTACCCTCCTCCTCCATAGGCCCAGAAAGCCCCAGGGGCATGGCCATAGCAGTAGGCAACCAGCAGGACAGGTGGGGCCTCCAAGCCCTCCCTGGCCAAGGACAAGACTGGTGCTTTACCAGTAACGGTCAGGGGATAAGGGTAGAGGCTGGGACCTGGACTAGAGGCCCACCCCTCACCCCAACCTGGCTCCCATTAGACACCACCTCTGGGCTAAGCCACCCATCGGCCTTACTGTCCATTGCTCCTTGGCCACTGACCTTGACTACAGATTTCCCACCTAGAAATCTGGCCCCGAGGTAATACCATCCTAAAGATGGAGAGAAGGGCTCTGGTTCTGGGTGAGATGGAGTAGACACTCCCATCTGTCTCTCCCACTACATGTGGCAGTATAACCTAACAGAATGCACGGAGCAGTTATTTGAGGCCTCTGCAAGGTAAACAGCCGCAGGCAGACTGGGGAAGGAGACCAAGCTTTGAAGCATCTCCGAACCAGCAATGAGCTGAATGCTTTTTTTTCCCTCCAGCCCTAACTCAGTGAAGCCTGAGACCCCAAAGAGATCACCGTGGTGCTGACGGAACTCCGGGAAGAGCCCTCTGGTTCTGACTCAAAACACTATGGTTTTTTCCCTCTTTTCTCCCTTCTCTCATGCTCTGGCCCACAAGCAATCCTGTGGCAACAGGGACAGCAGCAGTTACTGGAACCTGCAGAGTCAAAACTCAAGGAGGAGAACCTTCCATGCCACACTATGGAGCTGTGATCCCCAAATGCTGGGGATCACACTGTTGTGTGATCACACTGTTGCCTTTCTTTCTGTCTCCCAGCCGGAGGCCCTCCACGTGGTTAGGGGAGCACACAGCGGAGCAGAAGAACTAAGGCCCCAGCTTCCTGGCTGGGGGGCAGAAAGGGGGAGCCCCAGAGAAGAGGAAAGTACTGGATAGATTGAGAAAGTAATACCATAAGGTTTTTATGAACTCCTGGGCGCAGCACCAAACTGGAGATGTTTGGATTTGACCCGAACTATCACACCTGAAACTTTAAGAACTAAACTCACAGGTCACCTGCCAGATCCCAGACGGACCGCTGACTGGCACACCCACGACAGATCCAAAGAGCACTGTAAAGGCTTTGAAATCTGAATGGACATTGGAACCACAGGCCACAGAAAGCAGGTTGGAACCACAGCCAGAACCAGTGGGTTACTGCCAAAGCAAACTATCAACAGTCTCAATAAGATTTAACCAAGACCCAGAGTCTCCTAACATCATATTCAAAATGTGCAGGCTGCAATCCAGAATTACTAAGCATACAAGGACCAGGAAAATCTCAACTCCCACGGGAAAAGGCAATCAACAGACACCAATGCCAAGATGTCCGGTTGGAATTCTCTGACAAAAATGCCCCAACAAATAATCACAGCACTCTTAAGACAACTGGAAAAACAGAAAATCTCAGCAACTAGAAGATCTAAAGAAGCAGCAAATGGCGATTTGGAACTAAAAATACAATAACTGAAAAAAAAAATTCAGTGGACAGATCCAAGAGCAGAATGGAGAAAACATAAAGATAAATCAAAATTTAGCCAATCTAAACACAGAGAGAAAATATATGGAAGAAAAATTAACAGAGCCTGAGGGAACTGTGAGATGACAACAAAAGTTCTATGAGGACTTCCCTGGTGGCCTAGTGGTTAGGATTCTGGACTTTCACTGCGGTGGCCTGGGTTTAATCCCTGGTTGGGGAAGATCCCGCAAGCTGTGTGGTGTGGAAAAAAAAAAAAAAAGTCTACGAAATACTGAAAAATCCCCAAAACCTTGAAGAAATAATGGCTGAAGATGTCCAGCTATGCTGAAAGATAAAAATCTACAGATTCAAGAAGGTCATCAAAACCCAAACAGGATAAACCCAAGGAAACCCATGTGCAGCCACAAAAGAATCAAACTGCTAAAAACTTATTATTAAAACAAAGGAAAAAAAATTCTGAAAAGCAGGCACCAGAAGAAAAAAGACACATTATCTATCAGGGAGCAATGATTTGAATGACTGGGGATTTCTCATCAGAAAGTTTGGACGCCAGACGGAAGGAGCACATTTTAAGATTGCTAAAAGGAAAGAACTGTTAATCCGGAACTCTACCTATACGCAGTGAAAATATCCTTCAGAAATGAAGGGAAATAAACTTTCTCAAATAAAGGAAAACTAAAGAATTTGTTGCCAGCAGACTTCTCAAAGAATTGCTAAAGGAAGTTTTTCAGACAGAAGAGAAATAATACCAGAAGGAAAGGTGAAGCTTCAAGAATGAAGAACAGAAATGACAAATATCTGGGTAAATATCAAGACTTCTTTTCCTCTTGAGTTTCTTTAAAATGTTTGACAGTTGAAAACAAAAATTTTTCTGCTGGAGTCATCGATGTATGGAGATGGAATATGTAAGACAAGGATCACACACAGTGGGAAGTCAAAGCATCTATAGGTGGTAAGGTTTCTACATTCCAATTCAACTGATAAGATACTGATGCTTGGACTTCCCTGGTGGCGCAGTGGTTGAGAGTCCACCTGCCGATGCAGGGGACACGGGTTCGTGCCCCAGTCCGGGAAGATCCCACATGCCGCGAGCGGCAAGGCCCGTGAGCCATGGCTGCTGAACCTGCGCGTCCGGAGCCTGTGCTCCGCAACGGGAGAGGCCACAACAGTGAGAGGCCCGCGTAATGCAAAAAAAAAAAAAAAAAAAAAGATACTGATGCTAAAGTATGTAATGCCTCAAAACAACCATTAAAAACCCTAAAAATAATATAGTCCAAATCGCAAGAGACAAATTAAAATGGAATACTAAAAAATGTCAAGGGACCCCAAAAAAGGCAAGAAAGGGGAGACAGAAGAAAAAAACAAAGGTAACAGCCAATAATAATAAAACAGTAGACATAAATTGAAACATACCACTAAATATATCAAATAAGACACTGTTAGATTTTAAAAAGAAACAAAACCACCACCCTGACTCAACTATATGCTGTCTACAGGAAACTGAATTCAAGTGTAACGACTGAGTTCAGAAGCGTTATGCTGAGTAAGCCAATCTCAAGAGGTCACCTGTCGTATGATTACACTCATGTGACATTCTCAAAAAGACAAAACTACAGTGATGAAGAACAGGCGGTAGGGGTGGGGGAGGGAGTCTTGTGGGGTGATGGAACCGCTCTGCATCCCAACTGCTGTAGTGGTTACATAAACCTATGCTTTCACAAAGGATAGATTTCACTGTATGATAATTTTTAACATAAATTTTACTGTAAAATGTTTTTTAATATAATTTTTTTTTTTTTAAAGATGGAAAGAGAAATGGAGAGAGATGATCATGAGTCATAGAAGCCAAGCTGGGGTAGGAAGCCAGGCTGGAGGAGGATGCTGGCCTTTGGGAGGACCCCTCAGGGAGGGAGCAGGTGGCCTTGTGCTCTCCAAGCACACGAACCCAGGGAAACCCAGCAAGAGGCCACACTGCCCGCTGGCCTATGAGGAAAGCACCTGGGAAACAAAGGCCACGTGGCACCCAGAGCGCTCGCCACCCTCTCGTCCTGCCCCCAGATTCCTACTCTCAGCAGGGCTCCGCAAAACAGGCTTTTGTCCTGAAGCTTGACTATGAGGATTTCCCAGCCCAGGTCAGAGAATTTATCCTGTTGCACTGTGAATTTTATAGAAGAAAACAAGAGTTTCTTAGGTCGTAGAATCCGTGCTTCCTCTCTGCCCCAACCTTGGAAGGTGGGCTGCTCCCCAGGGGCCACCATCAAGCCCAAAGCAGAGGGTGGGAGGGATCCAAAAGCTTGTGCAGCCCCTTCTGCCTCCAGGGGTCTCAAATGAGCAGCCTCTCTGCCATCCATCAAACAACCCCTTCATGCCGATCCCCGTGCTGGGTGCTTGACACTCGCTACTGCTCCCTGCTTCATCCAATCTCCCTGAATGAACCTCTGTCTCCACACTTTGTAGCCAAGGAAATTTAGGCCCAAAGGTTAGGAAACCAGTCCAATGCCACAGCGACCTACCTAGGTAGGTCCCCTGGCCTCCTGAGGACTGTCCCACCCACACAGATGTCGCATGCAGGGACCTGGGCTCCCCAAAGCAGGAAAGGGCAGCTTCCTGAACCTCTTGGTCATTCCTGCAAGGCCCCGATCAGTCTGGGTGGGGCACAGGTAGTTCCTTGTAGGAGGAAAAAGTCCAAGGCTGGTTCACTGCTGTGGGCCCAGGTGCCTAGTAGGGCCCTGGCACAAAGACAGGTACATAAGAACCACACAGCCTGCTTGCTGGCATGTTGGATGACACGCCATGGCCCTGTCCACCCAGATGGGACCAGCCTTCTTGCAGGAGAGGCCAGTTCAGGACCTGCCTGTCCAGCTGCTGGGCAGCCTCTTGATCTGTCAAGCTCCACGGCAGTGCTCCTGGGGCCCTAAGACCCCTGGCTGGAGGCAGAAGCCCTCCAGGTAGGTGGCCTTCAAAGTGCCAGTGGACACTAAAGGACTCGGGGGATGCAACCTTGCAGCTGCTCGGGAGACCCTGGGAGCTGGGACTGTGGGCCGAGCAGGCCCCAGGCCCCCATGGCTCCTTGCACGCAGCCGGTGGTCCAGCTCAGCTCTGGGGTATCTGAGAAGAGAACAGCTTCTGTGGCCTTCTTTCTGGAGGATGGCACCGACAGTTCCACCGTTACCCAGCAGACCCAGATCTCCTTTCCCCGCTGCCCCACCCCTCAAGGCAGCAGCTTAGGTCTGCGATCCTGTAAATCTCGGTGGCCTGGGGTCAGAGATGCCTTGTCTATTCTCTTTGCAGCCCCAGACCCTGAGGGCAAGCCCGGCACCGCGGAGGTGGGAGGGACGTGGCTGGGGGGGAACACTGCAAGATGTGGCCCTGGTGACCCATTGCAGGTCACACCCCCTCTGCTTCCGCCTGCCTGAGGACCACACCCCCTCTCATCCTCCTGGGCAGGCTCTGCAGAGGGAGGACATCGGCCCCAGAACTGCAGGGCTGGCGGGCCAGCCAGCCAGCAACTCTAGCTCACCTCCCACCTCCCACCTCCCGGCCCCCTTAACGCTCCCACTGATGATGTTAGTGCCTCTACAAGTGCTGTCAGTTTTGCAGGGACAGGGCTACGGCGGGTAAGTGCTGGGTGGAGCTAGGTTACAGGACAGGGAAAGGCTTTACTTACGACAAAGCTGCACTGTGGAGGAGAGGAGACAAGGAAAAAGCCAAGAGTTAATGCCAGGTGGAGGGCATCCTGGAAAGCAGGCCGCCCTCCTGAAGACGCCAGTGAGTCTGCTTGGGGCCTGCGCCCTCTCCCAGCGCCACCACTCCTCTCACGTCACCCAGGCCTCATCCCCAAGTCAGCGTCCACGTGAGTCCCTCACCTTAACTACTCAGGCCGCCAGGAGGGAAAGGGGGCGGTGCCTGGGGATGGATGGCCACGGCGGTGGCCAGCCAGGCCAATTCTGCCACTTCCCAGCCCCGGATCCCAGACCCGGGAGGTCACCCTGAGCCGGCCGAGCCTCTAGGCTGCAGTGCAGAGCCCAAGGAGTCAGGACAGTCCCCAGATGTCGAGGTAGCCCAGGGCCACAGAGGCTCAAGCTGGTTCTTGACCAGTGCCAGGTCACATCCGCCTTGGCCCAGGCCCCCGCTGCTCCCAGCAGCCTGGGGACATGCTGCAGCCTTCAGCCAGGCTGCCCTCACCTTGGGGTCCACGCGCAGGGGAGTGTTGCGCTTCATGAAGGATTTCACGCTGCTGTGAGGGGTCGAGGTCGGGGTCATGAGCGTCTGGTTCCTCTGCACGGTGTGCAGGAAGGTCCGGAGGGGCCGCACCACCTGCAGAGGGACCAGGGTCAGAGCCCGTGGGCGGGGCAGGGGGCGGAGGGAGGGCAGACGCACACTCACCTTGCTGGCGGGACAGGGCGGGGAAGGGGTCTTGCTCCTGGGGGGCTGCAGCTCTTCATCCTCCAGCTGCTGTTCTTCATCCAGCTCATTCACGGCCTGCTTGTAGCTGCGCTTCCTCCTGCCGGCGTGCGGGCGCAGCAGTGTCACAGGGCCCGCCCTCGCGTCCCCCCCAGCGCCCCCTGTCACGCCCCAGAAAAGGTCCCCCTTGCGAATGGAACTGGGCCCAGCCCCCGGGACTCCAGATTGAAAGGCACTGCAGAGGTGGGGTCTCCCTGACCAACCCTCTGCCGCCCAGTCAGAGGAAGGGGAGTGACCAGTCCAAGGTCACACGGCCAGGACACAGGAGGATGGGGGTCTGGGATCCCGTGGCCCACCCCCAGGTCAGGCTCCTCCCACAGCCTGAAGCCACCTCTGTTATTAAGTGAGAGCGCCAGTCCCCACCCCTGCTGAGAGGACACGGAGGTCCCTGACCACACGCCCACCCTTCCCGAGGGAGGACTCAAGGTTCGTGCCCCTCTGGGCCCCTCAAAATGGTCGCCTGCACACGCCTTCCCGCATGCGAACCTGACACTCTGAGGCGGCTCCTTGGGGCCATCTGCTTGGTCAGTCTTGGCCTCTGTGGAGAAAGCGGTTTCAGGGGGGCGATCGGGAGAGCACGGAGGGGTCAGGGGAACGCGCCCACCGGCAGTGGCCGTGGCAGGGGCGAGGCTCTCTTCCCGGCAGACCCCAGGGTAGCCAGGAGCAGAAGCATCAGGCTTAGCACTGCCCGGCCGTGACCCCTCTGTGGACGCGCAGAGCTGGCACGCGGCCCGCAGCCCGCAGATCCCTCGCCCCCAGGCCTGGCCTCTGGGGCGAGAACAGCAGGACAGTCCCATCGAGGTGGCCCTAACCACGTCCCACCCACCTCTAACACTGAGAGCCGGGGGCAGAAACCTACACAAGCTGCAAGCTCTAACAGGCCCCTTGAGCGGCTTCGAAATCCCCCTCCTCCCGGCCCTTTCAGCTGGGGCTGGCACGGGGGCGGGGCCTCCTGAGCAGGGCCAACGTGTGGGGTGCGGGTCTGTACGTTTCAATTCGCCGCCAGGAGGAAGCGCCGATCTCTCCCCCGGCTCTCCAACACTCTTTACTCCAAAGGGTCCCGGCAGCCCCTGGGGCCTATGCGGCTGGCATGGCCATTGTGCTAACCCCGTCCAGCAGCTGGGGGAGCCGTGTGCAAGCTCTCACGGCTACGGTGCTCCTCCCACCAGGGAGATGCAGGCCAGGCCCCAGAGCCCACAGCTCTCACGCCCTTTAGCCAGGAGACCCACAGAGGAGAGAAGTGAGCCAGCGACAGAGACAGAACACGAGGCCAGGTGTTCACACCCCAGGACACAGTTCCTCCTATACCCCGGGGAGTGAGGCTCCAGGCCTTGACCTGGCACGTTCACAGTTAACGCCCCAATTCAGGTCCCACCCCCAGCTTCCCGCACCAACCAGCCATGGCCACCCAGTGGCACTCAGCAGTGGCTCCAGCCAAAAGGTGGGAGATGAAACGTGCAGACTCGAAGGAGATCGCTGCACCCTGGGTCTCACTTTCCCTCGGCCTATCAGCCCAGAAAACCGCGCTTGCCTCTCCTCCAAGAGAAAGTCAGGCCGAGGCTACCATGGCCTGCGTGGCCCTGACGATCTGTAGGTCAGGAGACTCACCCGGCCGCCCTTCAGAGGGCGTTCCCTGGCCGCCGGCTGCAGGCTGCGAGCCGGGCGTGCTAATGGCGATCTTGGTGGTACTGCGGAGCTGCAAGGCGCTGCCACTGTTCTTGGGGACCTAAGGGAAGAGCCATGGCTTTAGGGGTCTGCACGTGGGACTCGCAGGCCCGCCCCTCCCTGGCCTGCCCATCTCACCTCCGGCTCAGCTGCCTCCTCTGGCTCAGCTTCCTCGCTGGGCTCCTCCGCCGTGGGGCTGGAAGCAGAGCAGGGGGCACTGTGGGAGCCGTCCAGCCCAAGCCTCCCCGCAGAAGCCCCTCCCCTACGCCCTAGGGTAGCGACCTAGGAGGGACGGGAGGATGGGCAGCCGGAGCCAGTGGCCCCGTGGTTTAAGTCTGCGGCCTGGGCAGACGAGCAGTGCCGGCTTCTGAATTTGGCTTCGCTTGTATTCCACCAAGGCCTTGATTCGGGAGGTCGGCCCTTTCCCAGCTCCGTCTCGACCCTTTGGGCCTGAATGAGCCACGTCTCTTTTGAGGCCCGTTCTCCATTCTCCGCCGGCAAAGTCACCGGTCTCCCCGTCCCAAGCACTGCCCCTCTGCTCCAGAGCAGGGAGGCGTGGTGGTGGTGGAATAGTTTTAGTGACGGCAGGACGTGGCCTCCAGGAAAAGGAGCGCTGGCTCAAAGCAGTGCTGGGGTGTAAGCCTGGAGCAGGAAGCACCCCACCAACCCCCATGCCACCCACCCCAGTCTGAACTGGCTCCTCAAGGCTGCACTGGCTCATCCACAGTCCTCTGGATTTGACAAAGCAATGAAGCCCAGGCCCCAGGGTAAGGCTTGGAGGGGTCAAGGCGAGGCCAGGACTGACAAGCGATGTTGACAAGCAATTCGGGAAGACCTGACACCCGGGTGGCACTGCCTGGTAAGACTGGGGCAGGGGCAGGGGGCAGCGGGGGACAGCCCAGGGGCAGTCCCTGTGATGAGGGAAGGCTCGAGCACAGGAAACGCCTCCACCTGTGGGGCTTACCTAGAAAGGGCCCCCCGTGTGCCCTGCCCAGCCCTGGGAAGGTCCCCAAGCCCTGGAACTGAACTCACCTCACTTTCTGAGGCACCTCGACATTCAGGAGCCTCTCCAGGTAACTGTGGCCTGACAGGAAAACAAAGGAACAAGAGATGCCCTCAGAATCAGCCAGGTGCCCCTCCAAGAGGTCCAGGGAACCAGGTTCTGACGGGGGCTCCACCACTTCTCATCTGCAGCCAGACCCTCTCCACCTGCAGACCCCTCCTTTCACTAGACATAGACCCTCTTGACCCCGCAGACCTCTCCTCCTTCCCTGGGTGCAGATCCCTGCCGTCAGCACTCCCTCGACTCCTAACACCCTCAACAGAGCTGCTGGCTTGAAGTCTCCTGCTACCCCCTAGAGGGTAACATGCCCATCTGAGGGCGCGTCTTGGCTCCTTCACTGGGTTGGGAGTATCCTGGGAAGAGGGACGATGTCCAGCTCTGAGCCTCCAACTCCCAGCCCAGGCCAACACAAAGCAGCTTATTCATTCAACAAACATACGTCGAGGGTCTATACCATGCACAGGTCCTGGGGACCCAATGGAGAGCAAACCAGACTGGGCCACGACCTGGTCTAGATAATCATCAGATAATCCTGTAACCAACATGTGACATGTGCCATGACGGAAACAGCAGAGGACATGAAAAGCCTATAATGGGAAGCTGAGCTGGTCTGGAGGCTGGGACGTAAAGGATAAGAAGGTAAGAAGGTCGCAAAGGAGTAAGGGGAGGGAGGAGGATGTCCTGGACAGTGGTTCTCAAAGTGTACAGTGGTTCTCAAAGTGTACTCTGGGGTTCTTGAAGCCGAGTGCCCAAGAGGACCCTTTTGGGGGACCCACGAGGTCCTAACTATTTCCACCATAACACCAAAATGTTATCTTCCCTTTTCATGGTGTTGAGATTTGCCCTGAGAGAGTGAAAGCAATGGAGGTAAAGTACGAAGCCTGGGTACCAAACTGCACCCCACACTCGGGACGGAAACGTCTGGTTTCACTTAAGAATGTCCTTGGTGAAGGAATGACAACTATTAATTTTATTAAATCTAAACTTAAGTACATGTCTTTCTAATACACTATGTGATAAAGTAGGAAGTATGCAAAAATGCCCTTGGGCTGCATAGCCAAGTCTCTGAAAAGCAAGGGGGTCTGAGGTCTCAGCTGAACTGGCCCCTTTTTTAACGGAATGCTGTTTTTAAGTCAAAGGACAACTGACAAACTATGGCTAATCGAGCTTGGGTATTTGGCAGACATGTTCTTAAAAATGAACAAAGGGGGCTTCCCTGGTGGCGCAGTGGTTGGGAGTCCGACTGCCGATGCAGGGGACGCGGGTTCGTGCCCCAGTCCGGGAGGATCCCACATGCCGCGGAGCGGCTGGGCCCGTGAGCCATGGCCGCTGGGCCTGCGCGTCCAGAGCCTGTGCTCTGCAACGGGGGAGGCCACAGCAGTGAGAGGCTCACATACCGCAAAAAAAAAAAAAAAAAAAGAACAAAGGGAGTCTGTCCCTTCAAATAAAACGAACAGTATTTGTTGCCAAGAATAAAAAACTGAGCCCACAAAAAAGCCAAAAATAGAATTTTGGACCTTGTATCCACCACCATGAACTTCATAGCTTCCCAGTACCTAAAGATGTTTCTGATGAGACCAGAAAGCAAATGTGCTCCTTTAAAAAAATACATAATGAAGTGTGTCGACATCTGGAAGATGTGCGTAACGCCACATATTTGTGAGTACGCACACATTATCTGGGAAAAAAAAAGAATATGTGCCATTATCTGAAAAGGCTTCTAAAGCACTCTGCCCTCTTCCAACTACGTATCTGTGTAAGGCCAGATTTTCTTCATATACTTGAACCCAAGCAACACAATGCAACAGAGTGAATGCAGAACCCAGCTGTCTTCTTTTAAGCCACACATGGATGGGATCTGCAAACTGCAGAATAACGCCAGTCTCCTCATCACATTTTTGTTTGGAAAACAGTTATTTTTTCTTAAAAAAAAAAACCCAACAAAAATAAACACAACTAACCTTAACAGGTAATTGGCTTGTTATTTTTATATTAAAGTATTAAATAATACTTTTAATATCAAAACAGTAAGTAGTATTAATATAAAAAATAAAATATTAATGAATATTAAGAATTTTTTAATCCTTCAAGTTAATTTCTAATACAGTAACTGTCAATAGATAGCGTCCTCATAATCAAAAGCTCTTTGGGGTCCTCAATAATTTTGAAGTCTGGAAGCAGGGGCTGAGGCCAAAAGTTGAGAGGTGCCAGTCTAGGCAGAAGGAACAGCATCTGCAAAGGCCATGAGGCAGGAAAGAGCAGGCTTTGCTGGGCACAGAAGAAGCCTGGCTCGGCTGGAGCATCTGGGCCACAGGTGCGTGGCCAGAGGTTTAAGGCTGAGGGAGCCGAGGCCGGAAGCAGGGACCTTCCTGGGGTGAGGCAGGCAGGCCTGGAGGTGTGGGAGGGCCAGCTCCCACCTGAGGGGTCTGTAGCCAAGAGACAGCTCACATCCCCTGCCTCCCATCCCAGCTCAGGGCTCGCTGATGAGGGGGCAGAAGGGTGAGAAGATGCCCATGTGACCGCACAACTATTCCACCAGCGCAAAGACTGCTCTGGAATGTTAAGTGCCACCTGCATGCCATTCAGGCTTCAGAACAGGTCTGGGGGCAGGGAGGAGGCCTGGAAGGGGGTCGAGGGGCACCACACTGGCTCCAGAGGCTCCCCCGAGGCCCCAGGCCTGTTATGGGCGTCACTGGCGGTCCTCTCTCCCCGGCTCACCTCCCCGCTCCCCTGCTGCAGGTGCTTCCTTCCCCTCCCACAGTAACAAGTTACACTCAAATCCTGATATCAAGGGCTGCTTCTGGGGTAACCCAAACTAAAATCCAACCTCTGAGTTGCCTACCCAGCCAAGCCCCAGGGCCTGGGTGTCAGGAAGGCCTCCAGGAAGCCCCCTCTCCCCTCCCTGCTCCACACCCTTGAGCGCCCCGGAGGGTCACCCAAGCCACACCTCCACTGAGCTTCAGGGACCCAGGCCGTCTGCAGTTTTATCATCCAGTTTTGTTTTGATTTAGATGGACTGAGCTGTACCATAGCCAAGCACTAAGATGGGTCCTCTACCCACATTCAAGGCAGGTGTTCTTACCATTTAACACATGGGGAAACTGAGGTTCGGAGAAGGGTGTGCCCCAGGCCCCCCAGGCTCTGTGTGACTCCAAGGCTTAACGACTGTGTTTGACTGTCTTCCTTCCACCGGACTGGGTCAAAGGCGAATCAAATCAGAAGCCCACCCGTGTGCAGGGCAGGGGGCCGAGCACACTGACTGGCTTAAGAAGAGCTTCTGGATGTCTGACCAGAAGCATGGGGAGGGCCTCTAGGGTCTCTCCCCAAACCTCCCTCTAGAGTTCCAGGCTTGCCCGCCCCCTTGGGCCCCTGCCCAGGATCAGATTCACACCTGAGGAAATCTCCAAGGCAGGGCAGAATCACTGGGGCCCTTCTGAGAATCCAAAAATGAACAGTGTGCCAGACCGCATGTCTGCACAGGCCCCCGACTGTGTGTCCTTGAGCCCCAGGCCCTGGAGTAAACCCTTCCCCAGGCGGGGAAGAAACCGGGCCCAGGGAGGTGTCCTCACCTGCCTGACAAGCCCGCCCTGTGGCTTTCCACCTGGCCTCCTCAGCAAGCGGCCACCATCCCAGAAGGGACGAAACATGTGGGGCTCTTCCCAATTTACAGACTCGGTAGCCTCCTTAAGCCTCAGTTTAAATGTACAGCTGGGGCCAGACCAAACAGTTACGTTAACAGGAGGTGGCCCACAAACATGGTGAATCTAAGCGAGCCTCCACAGGAAGGAAGGGGAACACGCGGGCCCTGGGGAAGAGGCCCAGGTTCAAGCTCAGCATGGCATTAACCGCAGGGACACTGCGGCCAACGGCCCCGGACCTCAGTTTCCTCATTTGTAAAACAAGAGCGTTGGACCAGATCTGCCCTGTCCAACGTGGTAGCCACTAGGTACGTGCGGCAACTTAAATCTGAACTATGTAAAATGTAATAAAACTAAAAATTCAGTTCCTCGATCAAACGAGCCACATTCTGAGGGCTCAACAGCCATTCGTGGCTAGCTAGTGGCTACAGTATAGGACGGCACAGATCTGCAACACTTACACCACCGCAGAAAGTTCTGTGGACAGCTCCTTGCTAAATGGTCCCCAGAGCCCCTCTGGCTGAGCCAGGCATGAAGGACCACCCTCCGCAGCCTTGCCCAGAGCTGAGCCCCAGACTCACAGATGATGCGGGCGGAGGCGGCCGGCTCTTTGGTGGCCTTCCTGGCAATCCTTCTGCTTGATCTTCGGACGGTGCTCTCCTCTTTGGAAACCAGGGAGTAATTCTGGGCCAGCGAGACCTGGGGACCCGGGGAGGACGGGGCGATCAGGCTGCGCCGCACTGACCTGCGGTCCACACGGGAGCCCGTGGGTGTGGAGAAGTTATCCGGCAGGATGGGAGCCAGCACCCGCTCCCGCCACGGGGAGGCCGGAGAGCTGGGCGAGTCCTGCGGGCCTGGGGAGGTCGCGGCAATCCTGAGCTTGGAGGCGGACCTTCCTGCTCCAACCCCTCGGCCCTTGGGGTCCTGGGGTGTAGTTATCAAGGAGCTCACGGTGACAGCCTCCAGTCTCCCGGCCTCTGGCTTCTGGGGTGTAGAGTCCTCCTCCGAGGTCAAGGTGATCTGGGAGGCCAGAGCAGCGGCCGGAGCCGGGGTGGGGGGTGGAGCCTGGGCAGACTGGAGCTGGCTGAGGTGCTGCTCAGCGCTCCGGCGCTCGCTGATGCCAATCTCCACCATGGGTACCAGCTGGCACTGGGCCGGGCTCTCCTTGGGCTTCTCGGTCAGCACCGGGGGAGACTCAGGGGTGGGCGAAGGCGTGGCTGCCGTGGAGGTTGCTGCCGCTGCGGCCGCAGCACGGGTCACCCGCCGCAGGACGGAGCCGTTCTCCCCCACCACTGTGGCCAGCTTCTCCACCTTGTCCTTGCTGCGGAGGCGCCGGAAGCTCTGATGGCTGCTCCGCGTCTTTCTGCGGGACAACCTGCTGGAGGAGGTGGAGCAGAAGCTGAGATGACCCAGCAGGGCGGGGAGGCTCCCCAAAATTCCAGCTGCAGGCACCGGCCTCCCCAGGAGCCGCCAGCTCAAGTGGAGTCTGAAGCGGAGGGCTAGGAGGCAGAAGACCGGGGTTCTGGTCCAGGCTCTGCTGCCTCTAGCCGTGACACCCCGGCTGCCCCTCTCTGGGCCTCAGTCTCCCTATCTGTAAATTGGGATGATGCCTGTCCTCTCAGAACCACTGGGAAGATTAAACTCCCCTAAACCTCCCACTGACCGGGGTCACACTGGGCCAAACACCTTGCTGGAGGCATTGCTCATGCTGTCGCCTAAACCACCAGACAGCCCTGAGAGGCAGGGACCATTATCCTCACTTTAGACTCCAGAAACTTGAGGCTTAGAGACGTGGAAAATTAACCCAAGGACATACAGTTGCTAAGGGGCAGAGCTGGGGTGTGCACCCAAGACCACCTGACCCCCAAGACCCAGCCTCTTTCCCCTGGTACTCTGCAGCCCATGGTCGTTACCAGGGTAGTTATAACCAGCACAGCAACAGGGGGTTAGGGAACAGCGCCCGGTCTACACCTCTGGTCACTCTCCCCCAAGCAGAAGGTCAGGTTCTCTTGCTTCTCCTACCTCTGGAAGGAGAGGCTCAGATCAAACACCATCCCCACCTCCAACACACACAAGCTCTGGACTCCACGGCCTCGGGTCACGCTTCATTTCCCCTGGGCGGCTCCTCATGTCAGTTAATACCTGCGAATCAAGCTCTCCACGTGGGCCCCAAGCCTCCGGCCCCTCCTACCTTCTCCGGACGGGGTCTCTGTTTTCATCCTGAACATAAGAAATCCGTCTCTTTTTCCGTCGGTTCTTCTGAGAAGGTGTTTTGGGCATCAGCTCGGGCTCCTTGCTGAATTCTCTGTTTGGTACAAAGAGGGTGATGTTCGAGGCTGCCTGGAAACCATGGGTCCCCCTTCCCCACCCAGCCCGACCCTTGCCCCCTTCCTGGCAGTGCCTGGTCAAGCTGGGGTGACCAGCACCAAGCGAGCTCTCCAAGGCTGCACGTGAGTCACCGCAGGCACTCAGGGCTCCGCCCCCCCCAGACATGGCAGGGGAGCAAGGTTGCCAGGCAGCCCCACCCTCTGAGGTGCAGCCCAGCACTTCTCCCCCTGCTTCCCATCACCCTAGCCCTGAGCATCCCGCGCACTCAGCAGGGACTGCTGGCAGCCTGTCTGTTCTGCCTGTCAGGTGGGGAAGCGGCCCCCGCTGGGGCCTCCGGCAGCCCCGGGTCCGTCCCTCCCGCACCTGGTGAACATGCGCTCGGCCTCCTCCTCGATCTCCTCCAGCCACACCATGTCCTTATTGTCCACGTTGCAGACAAACTCCAAGAGCTTCTGGTCACAGAGCTCCAGCAGGTGAATGGGCCCTGGGGCTGTCGTCCCCATGATGGCTCTGTCTGGAGAAAGCAGAGATAAGAGGCATGAGGGCTCAGGGCTGGAATCTTCACACTCTTCAATGCCGCCCCATCCCCACCCCACACAGCACGTTGTCCCCAGAAGCCCACAATGACCAGCCAATTGTGGTGTCAATGGATCTCCTTACAAATGGCTGTCTCTGGGGCTTAAAATGACAGGGCACGGCCAACTGCCTTCCTGGATCAGGAGAAACTGTGGTCCCACCAGGTAGGACCCCTTGACCTGCCCAAAGGCCTGCTCTTACCCTCTGAAGGGCTCCTCTCCTACTGTCGGAGGGTGAGTTACCCACGAGCAGACCCCAGGCATCAGGCCAGAGAACATCAAATCCAACTGCCTCTTCGGGAGGCCAGTGGCTGGAAGGGGTTCTGCGTCCCAAAGTAGTGGGTAAGAAAGCGGGGTCTACAGACAGGCTCTTCTCTAAGGGGCCCCTACAACCCTCTCCCTTGAGCTGAAATGCCCTTGAGACGCATGAGGGAGCACGAGGGGAGCGGATAAGCAATGTCTTGTTTTTAGGAAAACTTGTCTAGAAATATCAGGCAGTGGAAAATACAAAATTAGTTTTCTCTTAATTTCCTTTAAAAAAAATTTTTATTGAAGTATAGTTGATTTACCATGCTGTGTTAGTTTCAGGTGTATGGCAAAGTGATTCAGTTATACATATATATTTATTGTTTTTAAGATTCTTTTTTATTACAGGTTATTACAAGATATTGAGCACAATTCCCTGTGCTATACAGTAGGTTATCTATTTTATATATAGCAGTGTGTATATCTTAATCCCAAACTCCTAATTTATCCCTTCCCCCTCTTCCCCCTTGGTAACTATATTTGTTCTATGTCTTCACTTAATTTCTTAAAAAACTAGGAACTCGAAAAAGCAAACAAATAAACAAACAAAAACAAAAAAACAACTGGCAACTCAGATATTCTCCTCAAAACTCAGTTATAAAATCATCACCAAAGCCCCAGGCAAGGAAGAAGTGTTCTATTCTGGTCATAGCAGGGGCTCAATAAATATCCCGACTGGTAGAGTGAATGAAAGAACAAATGAATGGGTGACAGTCGTTAGCCACAATAACAGACTGCATGTCTCATGCCATGGCAGTAACCCACCACCCTGATCTACAACTTCAAAACCAAGAACCACGCATAGCTCAGCCTCCCACCTGAGATGGGAACTCCTGGAAGGAGGGGCTCAGTCACCCCTTACAGAGCTTAATGCCAGGTCCTGTTGCAGCCTCACAGGACTTCCTGGGGGCTGATTTCCAGGGCACACGAGCCTTTGTTCCTTGAGCAAGCTCTGCCCTCTGTCTGGAACCTTCTGTCTCCTATTTTGTGCAGCTCATTCCTCAGCACTTGGCTCTCAGCAACTCAGGGAGGACCTGACCACCAGCTACCATCCTATCCATCAATTTCAATTCTCCGCATGGCACTTGGGTGACTGTATCTGTTTGCTTGCTGCCTGTCTCTGACCACTAAGCGTTTGTTCCCTGAGGACAAGCCTTTGTCTGTCTTGCTCGCAGCTTTGAAAGCCCAGAGTATGGCACAGTGCCTGGCACAAAAGGGATACTTGTTAAATGAATTCATCCATCTATCAACTCTATACCTAGAAATAAACATTCTACAGGTACTCCCACCCCAACACATACACACGTACAGGGACACCAAATGAACTCATTCTACACAGGTTAGGGCATGCCTTACTCATCCAAAGGCCTACTCCTAGATGCCAAAGGCAGCACTCATCGGGGCAGGGCCAATCGGGCAGGACGGCAGAGGCTTTGGGCAGAGACAGCTCTGCAGCCAGCCAGTCACCGACACAGCCTCTCGGCTGCCATCCTTCTGGATCCCCCCAGTCCCTCTGTCCCAGAGCTCAGCCCTGGCTAAGGGCAGGAACCCAGTTTGAGGCTAGGAAAGAGAAAAATGTTAAAGGACGACAAAACATTTTGTTGCTATGGAAATCAACAACTTGCTTTTTTTTTTAAAGTATTTGTTCAAAATGGCAAAATGGGCGAAAGCTTCTTTCACAAAGTGCAAAAAGGTGTTTGGGCTTCTTCCATGAGGAAGTTTGTTTTCAGCAGCCTCAGCCTGGGTATTTAGAAAGGGTCATTGTCATTAGATCAGAGGTGACCCTGTGAAAGGAGGGATCAGTGTAAGAATGAGGGTCCTGGGAAAAGCAGCAAAAATCTCTTCAGCCCCTGCAAGAACCTGGGCACAAACCCAGAGCACCCTACATCCCACCAAGGGCGAAGGCTGCTTGTTCATTTTCGTCTCCCAATACTTCTCTCACATCATACACCAGACGAGGGCCCCACGGCCCTCCTTCACAATACCTGTTCTTTTGAGGGTGCAGGAAGTCGGGCACCTAACTGTGACCTCGCCTCAGCAAAGAAGGGTCACAACAGTTGCTTTCTTTAAAGAGTCCTACTCCGTGCTTGGACGGAGCATCGTCTCATTGAATTCTCACCACAACCTCAAGGAGACCCTCGTGCAGATGAGCAAATCGAGGCAAAGAGAAGTTAAGTCAAGGGCAAGGCCTGGATGTAAATTGTGCTCTTAACCACAAGCTTTGCCGCCTACTCCATTTCAACCTCGGGAAGGCAGGGGCCAAGTTCTGGCTCTGGGCGCCCCAGAGAAGGCCACTGTCAGTGAACGTGCTTGGGAAATGACAAGATCAGGGGTAGCAGTGGACTCGAGAAATGGTCACTTTAAAATGTTGCTCAGCCGATGGGGCAGGTGTTGAGCGAGAGTTAACTGTACAGAAATGCCATCTGGCATAATTCCGTCACACAACCCGGTCGGTGTGCGCTTCCTGCGCGTCCAGATCAACAAAGGGCCTCCTGGGCACAAAAGAAGGTGCTAGGCACCGGGAGGGGGAAGGGACGGGGTTATTCTCTAGGATGGAGGGTGGGGGTCATCTCTGGCCCCAGGACCAAGGCAGGTCACCTCGTCACTTGGAAGAGGTGATCCATCCACTGCCAGGCCGCAACGGGGGGTAGAGGGTCACGCCCCCGGTCCGGGGCTGGAGGAAGGGGTAACAAATCGCTAACTACCCCCCCACTCCCGCCGGCCGCCCGCGCGCACTCACTCGACTGCACCGCGTCTCCTAAGTGCTGCTCCGATCCAAGTCCGACGACCTTCCCAGCACAAATCTCAGCCCGCCCAAGTCCCACCGCTCCCGGCCTCCAAAGCTCGCGGCTGCAAGGAAGCAACGGGGCGGTGCAGCGCGGGCCAAACCTACGATTTTCAAAACTGAAGGCTCGACCAATCCCCGGCAAGTTTGTCTGTGCGGCTGCAGAAACCTAAGCCAATCAAGTAAAAGGAAGCACCAGTCCGGCCATCTATTGGCTACTTGGATTGGCAATCTGCGGGACTAAGAGGCGGGGAAAGGAAGCTTTGAAACTTTAACCCGAACAGCTTCCGGGAACGGCGGCGCGCGGCCTAGAGAGTAAGTCGCCCGCGGTGGGGGTTGCGCGCGCAGGACCTCGCACGCCGGAACTACACGTCCCAGCGTGCACTGCGAGTGCCCTAGGGGACGTGGGAAGTGCGTGGGTCCTTAAGTCGTGGACCTGGAGGTCGTGCTCTTTCTGGGAGTCTTATGCTTTGCCATTGCCATTACTTCACCCAATTTGTCCTCTATACGAGACTCTGCCACTTTTGAGAAATAATACTTGCTATAGACTTGATAATGTTTCTTAATGATTTCAACTTAAAATTACAAACTGAAAGAGCACTTACATGCAAAATTTATGATACAGTGAAATCATTTCGATGACAATTAACAATGTTTGAGTCACAGGTAAAGCCAAGTTGCTTATATGCTTCCCACGCTGTCAAATGTTAAAACAAGAATCCAGATCTCTGTTCCCACACAAATTTGCAGCAGGTATATTTTCCAAGCTCAAACTGCAGTTCCAGCATAGTTTTTCAGACTTTGATGCAAATGCAAAGGAAATTTCCATTATTTCAAAATCCATTTAACTGTGCGATCCAGGAGTTTCCACCTAATCTCCAGTTGGGAGTGATTAATCTGCAATGTGATGACCTGCTAAAAGACAAATATCAAGAGAAGAATATAACAGATTCTACAAATGTCTTCCTGCTGATGAATATGATTGATTGAAATCATCTGCTCAGGGGCGGATATCAGCATCTGGCAGCACATATCTGTGTGAAAAGACATTTCAAAAAGGAAGTGGGTAAAAATCTCACTGTAGATCTGCATTAACAGATGAACATCGCAATCGAGTTTTAATGATAGGAAACACTAACTGAGCCACAATTAAGAAAATATTATCCTCCACGCCTCACCCTTATCCCCAAAATAGAATTCTATTGTTATTAGTAGGCATATACCTTTAAAAATTATATTCAATTATTATTACTATATTTTGAATTACATCAATTTTTTTTTTTTTTTTTTTTTGCGGTACGCGGGCCTCTCACTGTTGTGGCCTCTCCCGTTGCGGAGCACAGCCTCCGGACACGCAGGCTCAGTGGCCATGGCTTACGGGCCCAGCCGCTCCGCGGCATGTGGGATCTTACCGGACCGGGTCACGAACCCGCGTCCCCTGCATCGGCAGGCGGACTCTCAACCACTGCGCCACCAGGGAAGCCCTACATCAATTTTTTAAACTGTAGATATTTTTTTCCTCTCTTGTTAGGTAAGTACCTACGTAATATCCGAGATTTTGCCTCTTGGCCCACAAAAGCTGAAAGTATTTACTGTCTAGACTTTATAGAAGTTTGCTTATCCCTACGCAAGGACAACATTTCTGGAACTAAACACGGGTACCCCCTTAGGAACGTGCAACTCAGTCCAGGGGACACGTGACCGCAGCTCCTAGCCACGTAATGATACTTTGCCCACCGAGCAGCTGCCAACGAGGGGCTGCTGGACTGGAGTTAAAGCCCAGCGGGGCAGACGGCGCACGCGCAGCCGAGCCTCCCGCAGGCACGTCAGCGCAGGCGCAGGTGGTGAGAAGCCGCTGATTGGGAGCCTGACTGCTGAGGTGCCAAGAGTACGTTCCAGGCGCTCTAGTTTCCAGGCAGTTTAGTTTCCAGGCTGTTTGTGCCGGAGGATCGGGCGACCAGCGAAGGACGGGCTACCCTTGATGGGTCTTCATGCTGCGGGTGGTGGATGGACCTGGGGACAGGCCCTGGCTTCTTGGACACCTCAGATTATTCTGAATGAGGGTTTCTTTTTCTTTTCTCTCCCTCCCAACCTCCTTCCCTCCCTCCATTCCTTCTTTCCAACATTTTAATTGTGAAATATAAACATCTAGAAAAAGGCACAAAACTGAGATATACAGCTTATTAGTTTTTCAAAATCATTCCTTAAAAACCACCTCCCACGTCAAGAAATAGAGCTTGGCCAACTTCCCAGAAACCCCCCTGCTCCCTCCCCCAAAGTAAAACCTTTAAAAAAGTATGGTAATCATTGTATTGTATTGCTTGTACAGTAGTCTCCCCTTATCCATGGTTTCACTTTCCGTGTTTCAATTACTGGAGTCAAATGCAGTCTAAAAATATTACATGGAAAATTCCAGAAGTAAATAATTCATAAGTTTTAAATTGTGCTGTGTTCAGAGTGGGGTGTTGAAATCTCACACCACCTGCTCTATCCAGCTGGTGACAAGAATCAACCCTTGTCCTGTGTATCCCACCCATTAGTCACTTACTGTCTTGGTTAGAGGATCAACTGTCGAGGTATCGCAGTGCTTGTGTTCAAGTGACCCTTATTTTACTTAATAATGGCCCCAAAGAGTAGTGATGCGAGCAATTCGGATATGACAAAGAGAAGCCATAAAGTGCTTCCTTTAAGTGAAAGGTGAAAGTTCTCAATTTAATAAGAAAAAAAAATCGTATACTAAGATTACTAAGATCTATGGTAAGAATGAATCTTCTATCTGTGAAGTTGTGAAGAAGGAAAAAGGAACTCGTGCTAGTTTTGCTGTCACACCTCAAAGTGCAAATGTTACAGCCACAGTGCCCAATAACTGCTTAGTTAGGTTGGAAAAAGCATTAAATTTGTACAATAAGATATTTTGAGAGACCACATTCACATAGCTTTTATTACAGTATATTGTTATAATTGTTCTATTTTATTATTGTCAGTCTCTTACGGTGCCTAATTTATAAATTAAACTTTATCATAGGTATGTATGTATAGGAAAAAACTTGGTATATATAGAGTTTGGTACTGTCTGAGGTTTTAGGCATCCACTGGGGATCTTGGAAGGTATCCCCCATGGATAAGGGGGACTACCGTATAGATTTACCACCCCAAAACATGCATCTCTCAACATTATAGTTTTGTTTGTGTTTAAAAAAAAATAAAGTGTTACACAGTTTGCTCTTGTGTCTGGCATCTTTTGCTCAATATTATGTGAGATTCATCCATGCTGTTGTTCGTGGCTCTAGTTCCTTCATTCTTATTGCTGCTGTATAAAAGTACAATTTATGAGTATTTTGCAATTTTGATTCATTCTACTGATGATGGATATTTGGGATACGGCTTTTTCCCCCCAAATTTCTGCTATTATGAATAGCGCTGCTATAAATCTTTTAACACTCTCAACAGCTCTTGGGAAAAAAAATAGCATTATCCCTTTTTAGGGTTGAGGAAAACCATCTCAGAAAGGTTAAGTCATTTCCTCAAGACTATGACACTAGTGAGTGGGGGAGTCAGATTTTAACTGCAGACTCTGCCTCCTGAGAAGCTTCCAGAATCTTTCTGTGTAGAAGTTACTAGAGGAGTGTGGAAGTTAGCAGCACCTGTCAGGGAGGACCTCTGATCAGCTACCAATGCCAGGGGCTAGCCCTCCTTGTTCTTTTGTTTTAACCAACTTTATTGAGGTATAATTATATATGACTATATTTTATTTTTTAATTTTATTATTTATTGAGGTATAGTTGATTTACAATGTTGTGTTAGTTTCTGGTGTACAGCAAAGTGATTCAGTTATACATATACATTCTTTTTTGTACTCTTTTCCATTATTGTTTATTACAGGATACTGAATATAGTTCACTGTGTTATACAGTAGGACCTTGTTTATATGACTATATTTTAAATGTCCAGCTCAGTGAGTTTGGGCAAATGTAGGCACCTGTGATCAAAATAAGCACACTTCCAGCCCCTCAGAAATGTCCCCCCTGCCGCTTCGTACTGCAAAATGGGCTTTGTGTCTCACTCCTTCCATTCAGCTTTATATTTTGGGGAGTCACCCATATTGTGGGTCTCAGTATTTGGTTCCCTTTTTATTGCTGAATAATATTAAGTTGTGTAAATATACCACAACGTGTCTATTCATTCATCATTTTGGCTGTTTCCAGTGTGGGGCTATTATGAAGAAAGCTGCTACGAACATTCATAGAGAACTCTTTGTGGATTTACGTTTATGTTTGTCTTGTGTAAATATGTAGGAGTCGAATTGCTGAGGCGTATAGCTAACGTATATGTAACTTTATAAGATACAGTTTTCCAAAGTTGTTGCGCCATTTCACACTTCCACAAGCAGTCGATGCATATTCCACTTGCTCCCCATCTTCCCTACTTCGTAGAAGACCCCACAGTTTTCTGACCCTGCTCTGAAATTCCAGTCGCTCCAGCTGGCCCTAGGTCTGATACCTGCCTGTTCAGCTCAGCGGGGCTCCAGCTGGCTGCACCCCAAGGAGACAGAGGCTGAGTGGTCCTGGGGCTCAACCCCAGCTGTGCCCCTTCTCTCCGGGACTACAGTCTGCCTTCTCCTGTGGTCTAACACCTAAGAAGAGTTGCTTATATTTTTGACTCCAGCTTTACTGCTGTTTACCATAGCAGGGCTTATTCTGTACTAGTTCCTCCGTCATAGCTGGACGCCGAAGTCCTCCATGCTGTGTTTTTTTCGGGGGGGGGGTGCTATATATTAAAGTCTCAAAGAATCAGTCTTTTTTGTTGTTGCTCTCTGATCCTGATGGCTGAGAAACTCATTTATGTGAAATAAGAAATGTGCAGACCAAAACTTATTGAAAGAGTACCTCTCAATCAACGTGCAGTGAAGAATAAATATCACCAAACGAAATCCTTGTGTAAGTGTTATCTGTGCAGTCTCCCTCCTAGCAGGGCACTGAGTGAAATCACAATCAGAAGCTCTTTTATTGAGGATTTAGTATGAGGAATCGGGGTCTTGGGTAGCCAGTTTTAGTCTGGAGGTTAATCGAGTGCGTTCTCTCTCTAAGGTACAGTAGAAGCCACGTTGTAACCCGAAAGTTGTCCTGCTAATGCAATCAGCACGGGAAATTAGACGAATGGTTAGTGGCAGCCAGCTATGGCAGCCTGAGGCATCCAGCTTATCACAGGGAGAGCCTTGCTGGCGGGTTCAGAAATACAGAAGGTCCGCCATACTCCCTGAATACATACCTCAATTAAATAGAGTTGGGAGACCAGCAGGGGGAGCTCTCACACCCTGCAGCAACAGCGGAGCCCAACAGAAAGAAGGAAAGACTCCTCTTTCCTGGCAAGGACTCAGCCAATGAAAAGCCACGGACCCTTTGTTTACACTAGCCCTCCCAACTTCCTTTCCTTCCCTATAAAGATGATCCCTTTTCCCTTGCTGTGTGGGGACTTGCACAGAGCTCACCATCGAGGCCGACGCTAAATCGCAATTCTCTGCTATCCCGGATAAACCCATCCTAGCTGGAAAGATATCTGGCAGTCTGTTTGTTTCAGGTCAACAGAGAGAACCTTTCCTTTGGAACAGGAAATGCTTAAAGTTGGTGACTAAAACTCATCCTTCCTTGGATAGGAAGCGTACAGCCCTGGAATAGGAAGCATTGGCCACTTATGTTCCTTTTGCTTTGCTTGGGGGACTTTGCTTGTCTCCGCTCTGATCCCTTATGAGTGGTCTTAGAGTTGAGCTCACAGACGGCAGCCCCATTTTCCTCATTTAAGGTTTGCAAGGCCCTCCTCTCTGTAGCTTCAAGGATGGAAGGTAGTCGAGCACACTAATCCTTTGTTGTGTTCTAAGGTGACACCTCTATTCTACTACAGAATATTCTATTACAGAATATCTCATCTGGGCTGCCCTGCCTTGTTTGTGCCCTAGGGCAGGGGCCCCCAACCCCCGGGCCATGGACTGGTACTGGTCCTTGGCCTGTTGGGAACGAGGCTGCACAGCAGGAGGTGAGCAGAGGGTGAGCAGGCGAAGCTTCATCTGTATTTACGGCCGCTCCCCATCGCTTGCATTACCGTCTGAGCTCCGCCTCCTGTCAGCATTATGGTGAGTTGTATAATTATTTCATTATATATTACAATGTAATAATAATAGAAATAAAGCACACAATAAATGTAATGTGCTTGAATTATCCCGAAACAGTCCCCCCCGCCCCCTTTCTGTGGAAGAATTGTCTTCCACAAAACCAGTCCCTGGTGCCAAAAAGGTTGGGGACCCCTCCCCTAGGGGTATAGCACTCTTTTCTGCCCCTGGCTGAAGGAGATACTGTATAAGGAATTCCTATTCAGAATGAGTGGTTGAACTGTGTCGCTTCCAATGAATGATTCTGAAATTCTAAATACGCATGCCCTTTTCACATTTTGAAATTTCACAGTCATTGGCTACTTTGGAGAAAAGGCAACTTCGTTTGGTTCTGCAAAAATCAAAGTCTGTTTGACAAATGGAAGGTGTTTGACAGAGAAAGCTGCAAAATCTGTTGTGCTAGTGATGCCATAACAAAGTACCACAAACTGAGTGGCTTAAATGACAGAAATTTATTGTCTCACCATTCTGGAGGCCAGAAGTTCAAGATGGTGTCCACAAGGTTGGTTCCTTCCGAGGGCTTTGAGGGACAATCTGTTCCCTGCTGCTCTCCTAGTGCCGGGTGGTTTGCCGGGCATCCTGGCACACCCCATCTCAGTCTTCATGTTCCATGACCTCCTCCCTCTGTGCTAGCCTTATTAGGTCACGTGGCTGTGTCTGAGACATCCTCCTGCTGCCGATGTTCCAGTGGGAGGCCGACTGACATGGGGTGGGATCTTTCTTTTCCTGCCACAGGTAATGAATAGTAGTTCCCCTGCTCTCAGGACGTCGACAGAAATAGGTGGAGTCCGTGCAGCCTAATTAAGCAGCTGTGTGATGTAGGGGCATGGGCCCTGGACTTGGGACAAAACGCCCTGGGCCCCACTGTGTGACTTCAAGTGTCAACATCCCCATCTGCAAAGTAAAGGAGGTAAAACAGGCAGCTTTTTAAGGTCCCTCCAGTATTAATGATTCTTGCAGCTGCTGGGGAATCGGGTGGTAGTCTCTGAGTCTAGAGACGAATCCCATGCTGTGTGCCTGCTAGGAGGCCGGGAGACTGTCTGCATTGGATCCACTGCCCTTTGAGCAGGATGCCTCATTTACAGAAGTCAGTTAATGAAAAAAAAAAAAGAGGGCTTCCCTGGTGGCGCAGTGGTTGAGAATCTGCCTGCCAATGCAGGGGACACGGGTTCGAATCCTGGTCTGGGAGGATCCCACATGCCGCGGAGCAACTGGGCCCGAGCCACAACTACTGAGCCTGCACGTCTGGAGCCTGTGCTCCTCAACAAGAGAGGCCGCGACAGTGAGAGGCCTGTGCACCGCGATGAAGAGTGGCCCCCGCTTGCTGCAACTAGAGAGAGCCCACGCACAGAAACGAACACCCAACACAGCCAAAAATAAATAAATAATTTTTTTTAAAAAAGAGAGGGGATGGGGTAGGAATCTCTTCTTAATTTCCCCCTCACTATCAAACCACTCTAGAATAACAACTTATAAGTCGGCCGTTTAAGGCAATAAGAAAAACTGAGTGTTTCTCAGTTGTTTGTTTCACTGAGTGTTTTGCTGCTTTCTGCAATCAGTCTGAATTTCCCCAGACTTGACCCTTTACCCACGAGGAACCCTCTGTTTTTCTTAACATGTTGAACTTGGAGATCACAAACTTGTTAAGTCACAGAATTTCAGACCCAGAAGGGGCTCTTTACAGTCGAGGAAACTGACCAGAGTGGTAAGTGGCTAGTTAAAGGTCATATCACAATTTTAGTGGTAGGGCCAGGACTAGAAGCCACCGAAATCAGTTTTCTCAGCTATATGAGAGGTGATCTCTGAAGTTCTAAAGCTTTAGGCTTAAGAGACTGATGTATTGGTCTTCATTATCTGGCCAGTGATCTTTGCTCCCGCATGATGGTTCTAACTAATCATTAATTTTGCTTGGTAGGTTGACTTTTTTTAAAAATAACTTTATTTTTAAGTGCATTTTTAGGTTCACAGCAGAATTGAGTGGAAGATACAGAGATTTCCCATATACCTCCTGCCCCACACATGCATAGCCTTCCCAGTTGTCAACATCCCCTGCCAGATGGCACATGTGTTACAACTGATGAACCTGCATTGACACATCATTATCACCCAAAGTCTGTACCTTACATTAGGGCGCATTCTAGTTGTTGTACATTCTATGGATTTAGATAAAATTATAATGGTAGGTATCTGCCATTATAGAATCAAACAGAGCACTAAGAATCCTCTGTCTTTCCCTATTCATTCCTCCCTGCCAGCAACTGGTATTTTTTACCATCTTCAAAGTTTTGCCTTTACCAGAATGTCATATAGTTGGAATCCCAGAATACGTAGCCTTTTCAGATTGGCTTCTTACACTTAGTAATATGCATTTAAGTTTCCCCCATGTCTTTCCATGCCCTGATAGCTCATTTCTTTTTACTGCTGAATAATATTCCATTGTCTGATGGACCACAGTTTATTTATCTATTCACCTACTGAAGGACACCTTGGTTGCTTTCAAGTTGGTTGACTTTTTGAGTGTCCAGAGACAGATTATTCAAAACTTTCCTCATCAGAATGAAATTCAATTAAGTCTCATTAAGTCCATTATCTCAAGTTAAATCTCTGATTAAATCTATTAAAGTGATGGTTCTCTGGACTTTTGGATTTCACAAAGGTGTAAAATTAACAAAAATGTTTGCGCAGCTACATTGTGTTAATTTTACTGAGTAAATATGCATGTTTTTATCTGAAACCTACAATTTATTATTATCCTACTACTATAAAAGACATTTTAACTCAAAAACTAAAGGAGTACACAATTTCAGAATACATCACTGCCGGATAAATTAGTTCCTCTTTGAAAAACTCCTGCATTGTTCTTATTTTTCTCATTTTGCACAAATCAGTAGAATCCTTGTCACCCACCAAACCCAGCCTACACATCAGCCTTGGAAACCACTGCTTTAAGGAACTAGACAACGTGACCAAAATTCCTCTACAAAAGAGTTCTTCTGCCTCTGAATGGCTCCCTTCAAGAGGTCTTGGAGGCTGAAGGCATCTCCAAGCTGCAAGAGAAAACAGTGAAGGTGGGAAAGTAGGTCTTCTAAAGCTGAACCTGCAAGGAACTTCCCGGGAGAAGATTTGTAACTTCGGTTTCTATATGATAAAACACTCCTGAGACTTAAACTGCACTAGAAGTTGAATGGGGGTGGGGGGAGGGAAAAAGAGAAAACGTTTCCTTCTGTGCATGTAAACTTGCTGGACCAGTTAGAGGTAGGTTAAGTCCTAGTCCGATGGTATAGACAGCTGCTGTGTGGGCCCTCACACTCAGAGTCAGCAGATGCAGAGAAGGTGGCTAAGGGACAGGTAATCATCCCAAAGAGAAATCAGAATTCCTGCTTTTGTTTACTCAGTGGCTCTTTGGCAAACAATCTAATCCCAGTCCACAGTTTTAAAGGACAGGGACTTCCCTGGTGGTCCAGTTGTTGGGACTCTGCACTTCCACTGCATGGGGCGCGGGTTCAGTTCCTGGTCAGGGAACTGGGATCCCTCTTGCAGCACAGCACGGCCAAAAAAAAAAAGGACATCATACAATTATTAGCAATATTCGCTCAGATAATGCTGGCTCTTCTTTTTTTTTTTTTAATATTTATTTATTTATTTATTTTGGCTGCACCGGGTCTTAGTTGCGGCACACGGGATCTTTTAGTTGAGGCATGCGTGCGGGATCTAGTTCCCCGATCAGGGATCGAACCCGGGCCCCCTGCATTGGGAGCGTGGAGTCTTAGCCACTGGACCACCAGGGAGGTCCTGGCTCTTCTTTTTAAACAATGTTCCATGGTTAACAAACCGTGTTCTTCACAGCAATTGGTGCCCTTCACTTTTTCTGTCTCTTAAATTATATTGTCTGAGAAAAGATATACTTTAAAAAACAAAACAAAACGACAACAACAAAAAACAACCTTCATCCTTTTGTGGGATTTCCTGGGTATATACAAGTCAGAGTATAATTCCCAACATTCCTTTAGGTCATAAGACTGTACCTATGTTCTGCTTTACCAATAATACCCCATTTTGCTCTCTCTCATATACTCTGCCTCTCTTTTTCAAAGAGACAGGTAAAAATCAATCTAAGATTCTTCCCAGATGGTAGGGGCATTCAGGATGCTCCCTAGGCACTGTGTGCTCCTGGAAAAAGTAGGAGCCCAGGGAATTTCTCCCCACAGGAAAATAGGAAACCATAACCACTGGAATGGAGAGGGGTTCTTGCCATGACATCTCTCCAGAACTTGAAGTTGTGCCTGAAGATCTTATTTCCTCGGAAAAACTGAGCAAGGGGGAGAAGGTGAAATAAGAAGACAAATTGTTGAGGATTATAGTCTCTGCTACACTGTGAAGCTCTGGTGGGTCAGTGCATTTTTCCCCAAAGATAAGTACAGATTACTAGTAAAGACTTTTTCACCAGGTAGGCTCTGAGGCTCTTAGAAATGTTCTAGAATCCTTCAGGAGAATGGTATCGATAGTTCTACTGTCCCCGCAACCTGGCCTTTTGTCACCTTGAGAGCTGTGATGTTTTGTTTGCTTGTTTTTGTTTTTTTTTTTAACTGGATATGAACCGGGGACTGAGAGCTGTGATGTTTCACCACTAGATTATGTTTGACCACTAGATTTTTAAATAATTAAAATAAATTTTAAGATAAACTGTAAAGTAAACGAAAATATTTAAAAATAATATGTCCTCATTATAAGAACTTTGAGACAAACAGAAATAGAAAGTGATCACTGTAATCTCCCCGTCTGATCACACCATGGCTGTATTTCTTCCTATGACTCCTGGGTATTTTTTAGGTGCAGCTGTAATGGCATCCTAACTATCTCGTATTCTTCTGTTACTTGGTGTGTGTGTGTGTGTATGTGTGTGTGTGTGTTACCATGTCACCACTTCATGAGTCTCACTGGCTGTGAAATTCCTTCTTGTGGGTGGCACGTTTTAGTTAAATATCTCCTTGTTGAGCTTGTGGACAGTATGGCTTTTGTTTTTACTCACCAGAAATCTATGAAAGTGTTCATTCTGCCAGGCCCTTGTCTATGTTAGCCACTGTTTTGTTCAAAATCTTTATTAATTGAATGAAAATAGCAGCTCATGTTTAATACATATTTCTTTGATTACCAGTGAAGTTGAACACTTTCCCATATTCTTTTGTTTGCACCTTGTGTCTTTTTAAAAATTTTATTTATTTAATTAATTTATTTTTTTATTTTTGGCTGTGTTGGGTCTTCGTTGCTGTGCGCAGGCTTTCTCTGGTTGCGGTGAGCGGGGGCTACTCTTCCTTGAGGTGCATGGGCTTCTCATTGTGGTGGCTTTTCTTGTTGCGGAGCACAGGCTCTAGGCGCGTGGGCTTCAGTAGTCGTGGCACGCAGGCTCAGTAGTTGTGGCTCATGGGCTTAGTTGCTCCGTGGCATGTGGGATCTTCCCGGACCAGGGCTCGAACCCGTGTCCCCTGCATTGACAGGCGGATTCTTAACCACTGTGCTGCCAGGGAAGCCCACACCTTGTGTTTTGGTGACATCCTGGTTAAGTCCTTCAGGCAGAACCAATTAGAAGGATGATTCCCATTGATAATCTTTTAGAGATTAGCAGTAAACGTTCAAAGGGGGAGCATTCCATAGAGAGTGAGAGTGAGAGGGCTAAAATACATGATAGTAATTATCAAATATTCTACTTTAAATACAATTATAAATAGATGAAATGTTATTTTAAAATGAAAGACTAGTAAGTCAGAGAAAGACAAATATTATAGGATATCACTTACATGTGGAATATAAAAAAATGATACAAATGAACTTATTTACAAAACAGAAACAGACTCACAGACTTAGAAAACAAACTTATGGTTACCAAAGGGGAAAGGTGGGAGTAGGGATAAATTAGGAGTTTGGGATTAACATATACACACTACTATATATAAAATAGATAATCAACAAGGACCTACTGTATAGCATAGGGAACTCTACTCAATATTCTGTAATAACCTAAATGGGAAAAGAATCTGAAAAAGAATGGATATATGTATATGTATAGCTGAATCGCTTTGCAGTACACCTGAAACTAACACAACATTGTAAATCAACTATACTCTAATATAAAATAAAAGTTAGGGACTTCCCTGGTGGCGCAGTGGTTAAAACTCTGTGCTCCCAATGCAGGGGGCCTGGGTTCGATCCCTGGTCGGGGAACTAGATCCCACATGCCTGCCACAACTAAGAGTTCTCATGCCACAACTAAGGAGCCCACATGCCACAATAATGGAGCCCGCCTGCCGCAACTAAGACCCGGTGCAACCAAATAAATAAATGAATATTTTAAAAATAAATAAATAAAATAAAATAAAAATTAAATTAAAAAATAAAATAAAATGAAAGACTGAAACACCTCCCCCTCTTTGTTCTCAGAGTAGTTTTAATTTGGTTCAGCACATATACTTGACGTTCAATGCATCTCCATGTGAATTGAACTAGTTAGTTTTTTGTCTACTTCCTCTCATGGTCAGTGAAGACCAGAAAGCAGTTACATACAATGCTATTAACTGAGGGCCCCTCTGAATAAAAGATTCACATATTCAAAGATTCCAAAAGGGGACTTCCCTGGTGGCACAGTGGTTAAGAATCCACCTGCCAATGCAGGGGGCCCGGGTTCGATCCCTGGTCCAGGAAGATCCCACGTATGCACCACATGTGCACCACAACTACTGAGCCCGCGCACCTAGAGCCCGTGCTCCGCAACAAGAGAAGCCACTGCAATGAGAAGCCCGTGCACCGCAACGAAGAGTAGCCCCCGCTCGCAGCAATTAGAGAAAGCCTGCGCGCAGCAATGAAGACCCAAAACAGCCAAAAATAAATAAATTAATTAAAAAAAAAAAAGATTCCAAAGGTATAATCCTAGGTCCTTTTCTGCTGCTGTTGAATGTCCTTCGTCTGGTTTGAAGGCTGTCTGACTGGCCTGACCCTCAGATTTCTGACATCACTCTTCTGCCACATTGTCACCTTTGTTTGCACCTTTTCAGTTTATCAGCACCATAAATTCTTTCTCAGATAATGGCTATTTGTTTTATATTACTAACTGACCTCTATTGGTACAGGCATGGGGCTGAGTACTTTTCAGGCATTACTCATTTAATCTTTACAACACCCTATATGGTAGTTACCAGTATTATTCCCAGTTTACAAATGTGGGCAGAGTCTCAAAGAGATGAGCCAACTTGCTCTGGACCCAGAGGAGGTGCCTGGGGAGTGGCCGGGATTTGAACTCAGGTGCTGATTCTAGAGCTACTAAAACATGTCACCTCAAACCTGCAGTTTAACCCCAAAGGTCCTGAAAAAGTACTGTACTCTGAAATCTCACGCCATATGGCCGAACACTTGTACATAGTAGATGCTCATTAAAATCCTTGCTGAGGGGCTTCTCTGGTGGCGCAGTGGTTAAGAATCCACCTGCCACTGCAGGGGACATGGGTTTGAGCCCTGGTCCAGGAAGATCACACATGCTGCGGAGCAACTAAGCCCGTGCGCCACAACTACTGAGCCTGCACTCTAGAGCCCGTGAGCCACAACTACTGAAGCCCACGTGCCTAGAGCCCCTGCAACAAGAGAAGCCACCGCAGTAAGAAGCCTGCGCACCGCAACGAAGAGTAGTCCCTGCTCTCAGCAACTAGAAAAAACCCGCGTGCAGCAGCGAAGACCCAATACAGCCAAAAATTAAATAAATGAATAAATAAATAAATTTATTTTTAAAAATCCTTGCTGAGTAAAAAGAGGATCTACCTGTTTAAAAGATTTTATGTCTCCAAAAAAATGAAAAAAAAATAAAAGATTTTATGTCTCCAAACGAGGTAGTTTCTCTGCCTCTCTACAAACTATAAACTCATCGTTGAGGATTCATAGGAAAATTCCTTGGGGCTGCAGTGGACTAGAGCATCTGAGTCTTTGGAATGACCTGAATGAGAATAGAACAGAATTTTTGACCTGAGAAACTCTTTAGTACAGAAAAACCAATAAGTTGTGGATAAACTGTGTAGTGGGAATATAGCCAAGGGTAGGATACTTAACATCCCTCAACTTGCAAAGACAAAATTTTGTCCTGTTTTCTAGGTGAAATGATGTTCATGTTGTAGCCTCCGAATTGCTTCCCTGTTTGGACCTGACACATCTGGGTCTGTCTGTGGGTAATGTGGCCTCTCAGGACATTTTTATACACTTGGCAAAGGGACCACCTTTTCAAGCTTGGACCTTAAAATCCCAGTGAGATCTTCCTAACAAACGGGCTCCAAGGTAAGGACATACCCCTTTTCCCTAACAAAGTCCAGACTGCAGTGTTGGTAACCTCCTGCCAAACTCAAACAGGACCTCAGCATCCTGGGGTCCCCTGGAACCACTTCATTTATCTCTTTGGGCAAACTAAACATGCTCAGTTTAAAAGGCAGTGGAGCTCACCACTGTCCTTTGTTTTGGAGAGTCTTATTTTTGCATAAGTAGTCCATCCTATACAGGCTGCTAACTGCTGTGTATTCCCCTTGCCCCTATGACTGCTGGTGTAAATAAACTGCGTCTCCCCATTGGTAAACAAGGATAATAAACAAAATTTTAAAAAATGAAAAACAAAAACTAAACGTGCTCAGTTTAAAGTCTTTGTCAGATTATTTTATTAGACTAATTTCATCTGAAATAAACTCATATTCTAATTACTGATTTTGTTGACTGCCTTAGTATTACATCTTTTCAGTGTTTCTTGTTCGTTTGTTTGTTTTTGCGGGACGCGGGCCTCTCACTGTTGTGGCCTCTCCCGTTGCGGAGCACAGGCTCCGGACGCGCAGGCTCGGCGGCCATGGCTCACGGGCCCAGACACTCCGCGGCACGTGGGATCCTCCCGGACCGGGGCACGAACCCGTGTCCCCTGCATCGGCAGGCGGCCTCTCAACCGCTGCGCCACCAGGGAAGCCCCTCCGTGTTTTCTAATACTGGTTTATGGACCATGTTCAGAGTTGGTGTGTTTCTCTTTGTCTCTCTCCTTCTGTGCTCACCCCTCCCAGTTCTATGCTTTTGCATTTGCCTCCCTCCCATCCTCAAGGCTCTAGTCCAGAACTGGCTCTTATTATGACAATTGGGCTGCCCAATGAGCGATTAAGGATGACACAGATCCAGGCACTGAGCCAGCAGGCAGCCTGGCTCACTCCCTGGACTGCAGGCTGAATCCTGGTCGACCCACGTCCCTGGACTTGCAGCTTGTTATACACCTTAGCCCAGGCAGGTTTCAGCAACAATTTAGTTCAGCCCCTAGCCTAGCCTGGCCCAGCCCACAACTTTAAGCAGGGATCCAACTCCATCCCCCATCTAATTTGAGACTTTTAGTTCCCATGACCCCCCCCTCCAGGAATGAAAATTGGGGCTCCCACTGAATGTCTGGGCCTGGAGCTCTTCAGCCCACTTACTGCAGTGCATTTTCATCCTGCTTCTCATCCGTGGTTCTGAGCCCCCCATATGCAGAATAATGGCCCGTAGAGGTGTCCACATTCTAATTCCAGGAAGCTGTGAGTATGCTACCTTACATGGCAAAGGGGAGTTTGCAGATGGGATTGAGTTCAGCATCTTGACATGGGGAGATTGTCTTGAATTCTGCCAGTGGGTTGATGTGATCACAGGGGTTCCTTATAACGAAAAGGGGGAGACAGGAGAGTCAGAGAAGATGTGACGATGGAAACAGCAGAGGTCAGAGAAAGAGATTTGAAGATGCTACACTGCTGGCTTTGAAGATGAAGGATGGGGCCAGAGCCAAGGGATGCAGGCAACCTCTAGAGGCTGCAAGGGAACAGATTTTCCCCGCGAGCCTTCAGAGTGAACGCAGGCCTGATGACACCTTGATTTTGAGCTCAGTGAGACCTAACGTGCACTTCTGACCTCCAAAACTGTAAGATGAATTTGTGTTGTTTTACGCCACAAAGTTTTCAGTAATTTGTTACAGCAGTAATAGGAAACTATCTTTGTTTTTCTGATGTTGCTGCTCTGTTTTCTTTTTGATTATTTTAAACCTCCCCCTCTTTTTCTGTGTGTGGAGCTGAGAAAGACTGTCAACCGTGCATTTGCCCCCAAGTGGACCCTTTCTCTAGAAATAAGTGGTGACCATTTATTAAAGTGGGAACACAGATTGGTAGTGACAGGAGTGTGTAGAATGCTAGCTAGTGTACTTTCAGCATTTTTTTTAAAGTACTTTAAAAAAAGTTTTTTCTAAATTACACATATACCATGTATGCACCTATAAACCTAACATTGTACGGCCATAAATGAATTGCCGGACTGTTTTCGAAATAGCTGTAACCTGATAGTGCAAGTACTGGACAAAAAATAATTGAAATCTGAGCTATCTTTTTATCCCTGCCATCTAGTCCCTGTGAATTAAAGAAATAACTCACCTTCTCTAAGACTTCCCTTTTCACTGTCTGCCTCTTTCAGAGTTTGTGGGAGTAATAACAATATTTAAAGGCTTTTAAGCAATTAGAATTGTTTTCTTGTTATCAGATTGGTGATGCTTCTATAAGAAAACCATTGTATACGTTATCTATCGCTGCAAAACAAACTACCCCAAAGCTTAGTGACTTAAAACAAAACAAATATTTATTATCTCACATCATCTCACATCCTTTTTGTGGGTCAGGATTTCAAGAGCAGCTTGTCTGGGTAGATCTGGCCCCAAGTCTTTCCTGAGGTTGTGGTCATGGTGTCGGATATGGTGCGGTTGATCTGAAGTTTGATTAAGGCCGAGGTTCTACTCCCAAAGTGACTCGCTCACATGGGTGACAAGTTAGTGCTAACTATTGGCAGGAAGTCATGGCTCATCTCAAGGATCTCCCCATAGGGCTGCTGAGTGTGTTTACCACCTGGCAGCTGGCTTCCCACAGGGCAAGCAGTTCAAGAGAGAGCAATGCAGAAACCACAGGGCCTTTTATGACCTAGTTCAGAAGTCACGTAGTATCGTGTCCACACAGCCAACTGGCTACACAGGTCAGCCCTGCTCAGCATGGAGTGGACTATAGAAGGGCATGAATAACAGGACCACTGGGGGGCTATCTTAGAGGCTGCCTACCAGGACCAAGGAGAAGGTTCTATCTAGTCTTCAGCCTTAAAGCCTTCCTTATCTCATAGATCCCTAGAGAGGCAGAGTAGGAAGGAAATGCCAAGGTTAGTCCAAACATCTAGCTCACAGGAATCACATCTTTGAAATCATATCACCTAAAACTCTCTACTGATAATTTAAAACTGAGTTGCCTAAGCCTTGTCTCATTTGCATTAGAGCCTCTCGTATCTCCCAGGAGCAGAAACCCTGCCCTGTGCTTCCGAAGCTCTTAGGACATCTCGCCTGCTCCTTGGCACAGAGTCAGGAATACATACATTTTTGTAAACTTGACAAATTGTCAACGGGCATTTGAAGAGTAACACATTGGTTAATATCCAGCCCCCCCCCACCCCGCCCTCTTAATTTGATGTTTCTGTGTGTTTTGAAAGCTGGGGCTTATGGGAGTGGCTGACTCCGTAAGATTTTTAGGAGAAGTCAGTTGTAGGGTGAATCTCTCCACGCTGAGGTTGAATTTGGAGTCCAAATAGGAGCCAAATGGGGGTATATACAGAACCGTAAATATTGCCAGCGTCCTTGTCCAGGGATGCTAGTGAAGGAAGCACATTGGACAGAAGCAATATGTGTAAACAGAGAGACAGGATGTCAAAGGTGGTGGAGACACAGCTGCACCTGCTGTGTGATTTTTAGGCAAGTCCCCAAATGACCTAAACTTTCTGGGTGTGGCTTCCTTATTATTTAATTGGGATAATAATGCCCACGTGTTTTCAAAGATGTGAAGCAACTGGACCTCTCTGCTGGAAGGACCGTAAATAGTTATAATCACTTTACAGAGCACTGGCAATATCCAGTATAGCTAACAGTGTAATACCCACCCCATGATAGACACCCCAGCAATTCTATTCTTGGTCTGACCTTGGAGCAGAAGTTCTCAGCCCTGATTGCATGTTAGAACCACCTGGGGGAGTTGGGGTTTTTTTAAGTGCTAATGTCTCAGCTCTACCCTCAGGGATTAAGATTTCATCAGTTCTGGGATGAGGCCCAGAAAATGGTTTTTTACAAAGCTCCCAAGGCTATTCTAATGTGCACTCTGGCAGAGAGAAACTCACACAGACAAAGAGACATCCACCTGGCACCAAATATACACGTAAAACCAAGGGGGATTAAGCATCTAAATGTTAAAAAGGTAAAAACTACCACATGACCTTGGGATATGGAAGGATCTCATGAGATTCGAAATGCATACACCATAAAAGGTAATACATTTGCCTTTGATGTGTAAAAATCTTGTGTTTGAAAAGATGCCATAAACAAAGAGAACAGATAAGCCACAGGCTGAAAGAAGTAATTTGAGAATCAGATAACCAAACAAAAGATTAGTATTCAGAGTATAAAAGAATTCAATCGTGTTAGTAAGAAAAAGGTGAATTATCTATAAATGCTCCAACCAAAAGACACAGGCTCGATGAATGGATACAAAAACAAGACCCATATATGTGCTGTCTACAAGAGACCCACTTCAGACCTAGGGACACATACAGACTGTAAGTGAGGGGATGGAAAAAGATATTCCATGCAAATGGAATCAAAAGAAAGCTGGAGTAGCAATACTCATATCAGATAAAATAGACTTTAAAATAAAGAATGTTACAAGAGACAAGGAAGGATACTACATAATGATCAAGGGATCAATCCAAGAAGATATAACAATTATAAATATATATGCACCCAACACAGGAGCACCTCAATACATAAGGCAACTGCTAACAGCTATAAAAGAGGAAATCGACAGTAACACAATAACAGTGGGGGACTTTAACACCTCACTTACACCAATGGACAGATCATCCAAAATGAAAATAAATAAGGAAAGAAGAGCTTTAAATGATACAATAGACCAGATAGATTTAATTGATATTTATAGGACATTCCATCCAAAAACAGCAGATTACACTTTCTCCTCAAGTGCACATGGAACATTCTCCAGGACAGATCACATCTTGGGTTGCAAAGCAAGCCTCAGTAAGTTTAAGAAAATTGAAATCATATCAAGCGTCTTTTCTGACCACAACCCTATGAGATTAGAAATCAATTACAGGGAAAAAAACCGTAAAAAACACAAATACATGGAGGCTAAACAATACGTTACTAAATAACCAAGAGATCACTGAAGAAATCAAAGAGGAAATCAAAAAATACCTAGACACAAATTACAATGAAAACATGACGATCCAAAACCTAGGGATGCAGCAAAAGCAGTTCTAAGAGGGAAGTTTATAGCAATACAAGCCTACCTCAAGAAACAAGAAAAATCTCAAATAAACAATCTAACCTTACACCTAAAGGAACTAGAGAAAGAACAAACAAAACCCAAAGTTAATAGAAGGAAAGAAATTATAAAGATCAGAGCAGAAATAAATGCAATAGAAACAAAGAAAACAATAGCAAAGATCAATAAAACTAAAAGCTGGTTCTTTGAGAAGATGAAAAAAATTGATAAACCATTAGCCAGACTCATCAAGAAAAAGGGGGAGAGGAATCAAATCAATAAAATTAGAAATGAAAAAGGAGAAGCTATAACAGACACCGCAGAAATGCAAAGCATCCTAAGAGACTACTACAAGCAACTCTATGCCAATAAAATGGACAACCTGGGCTTCCCTGGTGGCGCAGTGGTTGAGAGCCTGCCTGCCAATGCAGGGGACACGGGTTTGTGCCCCGGTCCAGGAAGATCCCACATGCCGCGGAGCAGCTGGGTCCGTGAGCCATGGCTGCTGAGCCTGCGTGTCCGGAGCCTGTGCTTTGCAACAGAAGAGGCCACAACAGTGAGAGGGCTGCGTACCGCAAAAAAAAAAAAAAAAAAAAAAAAAAGGACAACCTGGAAGAAATGGAAAAATTCTTACAAAGGTATAACCTTCCACGACTGAACCAGGAAGAAATAGAAAATATGAACAGACCAATCAAAAGTAATGATATTGAAACTGTGATTAAAAATCTTCCCACAAACAAAAGTCCAGGAACGGATGGCCTCACAGGTGAATACCATCAAACATTTAGAGAAGAGCTAACACCCATCCTTCTCAAACTCTTACAAAATATTGCAGAGGAAGGAACACTCCCAAACTCATTCTGTGAGGCCACCATCACCCTGATACCAAAACCAGACAAAGATACTACAAAAAAAGAAAATTAAAGACCAATATCACTGATGAATATAGATGCAAAAATCCTCAACAAAATACTAGCAAACAAAATCCAGCAACACATTAAAAGGATCATACACCATGATCAAGTGGGATTTATCCCAGGGATGCAAAGATTCTTCAATATACGCAAATCAATCAGTGTGATACACCATATTAAAAAATTGAAGAAGAAAAACCATATGATCATCTCAATAGATGCAGAAAAAGCTTTTGACAAAATTCAACACCCATTTATGATAAAAACTCTCCAGAAAGTGGGCATACAGGGAACCTACCTCAACATAATAAAGGCCATATATGACAAACCCACAGCAAACATCATTCTCAATGGTGAAAAACTGAAAGCATTTCCTCTAAGATCAGGAAGAAGACAAGGATGTCCACTCTCACCACTATTATTCAACATAGGTTTGGAAGTCCTAGCCACAGCAATCAGAGAAGAAAAAGAAATAAAAGGAATACAAATTGGAAAAGAAGAAGCAAAACTGTCACTGTTTGCAAATGACATGATACTATACATAGATAATCCTAAAGATGCCACCAGAAAACTACTAGAGCTAATCAATGAATTTGGTAAAGTTGCAGGATACAAAATCAATGCACAGAAATTTCTTGCATTCCTATACTAATGATGAAAAATCTGAAAGAGAAATTAAGGAAACACTCTCATTTACCATTGCAACAAAAAGAATAAAATACCTAGGAATAAACTTACCTAGGGAGACAAAAGACCTGTATGCAGAAAACTATAAGGCACTGATGAAAGAAATTAAAGATGATACAAATGGATGGAGAGATATACCATGTTCTTGGATTGGAAGAATCAATATTGTGAAAATGCCTATACTACCCAAAGCAATCTACAGATTCAGTGCAATCCCTATCAAATTATCAATGGCATATTTTACAGAACTGGAACCAAAAAATCTTAAAATTTGTATCGAGACACAAAAGACCCCGAATAGCCAGAGCAGTCTTGAGGGAAAAAAATGGAGCTGGAGGAAACAGACTCCCTGACTTCGGACTATACTACAAAGCTACAGTAATCAAGACAATATGGTACTGGCACAAAAACAGAAATATAGATCAGTGGAACAGGATAGAAAGCCCAGAGGTAAACCCACACACCTATGGTCAACTAATCTATGACAAAAGAGGCAAGGATATACAATGGAGAAAAGACAGTCTCTTCAATAAATGGCGGTGGGAAAACTGGACAGCTATGTGTAAAAGAATGAAATTAGAACACTCCCAAACACCATACACCAAAATAAACTCAAAATGGATTAGAGACCTAAATGTAAGAAGGGACACTATAAAACTCTTAGAGGAAAACATAGGAAGAACACTCTTTGACATAAATCACAGCAAGATCTTTTTTGATCCACCTCCTAGAGTAATGGAAATAAAAACAAAAATAAACAAATGGGACCTAATGAAACTTAAAAGCTTTTGCAACGCAAAGGAAACTACAAAGAAGACAAAAAGACAACCCTCAGAATGGGAGAAAATACTTGCAAACGAATCAACGGACAAAGGATTAATCTCCAAATTATATAAACAGCTCACTATTAAAAAAAACAAACAACCCAATCCAAAAATGGGCAGAAGACCTAAATAGACATTTCTCCAAAGAAGACATACAAATGGCCAAGAAGCACATGAAAAGCTGCTCAACATCACTAATCATTAGAGAAATGCAAATCAAAACTACAACGAGGTATCACCTCACACCAGTTAGAATGGGCATCATCAGAAAATCTACAAACAACAAATGCTGGAGAGGGTGTGGAGAAAAGGGAACCCTCTTGCACTGTTGGTGGGAATGTAAATTGATACAGCCACTATGGAGAACAGTATGGAGGTTCCTTAAAAAACTAAAAATAGAATTACCATATGACCCAACAATCCCACTACTGGGCATATACCCAGAGAAAACCACAATTCAAAAAGACACATGCACCCCAATGTTCATTGCAGCACTATTTACAATAGCCAGGACATGGAAGCAACCTAAATGCCCATTGACAGACAAATGGATAAAGAAGATGTGGTACATATATACAATGGAATACTACTCAGCCATAAAAAGGAACGAAATTGGGTCATTTGTAGAGACATGGATGGATCTAGAGACTGTCATAAAGAGTGAAGTAAGTCAGAAAGAGAAAAACAAATATTGTGTATTAACGCATATATGTGGAACCTAGAAAAATGGTACAGATGAACCAGTTTGCAGGGCAGAAATTGAGACACAGATGTAGAGAACAAACGTATGGACACCAAGGGGGGAAAGTGGTGGTGGGGTGATGAATTGGGAGATTGGGATTGACACGTATACACTGATGTGTATGGATAACTAAGAACCTGCTGTATAAAAAAATAAAATAAAATTCAAAAAAAAACAGAAAAAGAAAAAGATGAATTATCTAATTACCATTACTTTTTGTAAGGAGATTAGGTAAATAAAATGGGCAGAATTATATAGGGAACTTTTCAGCAGTAAAAAAAAAATGAATCAACTACGTATTAACATATATACACATTTACATATGTGCATACATACATATGTATTAACATAAATAACTCTTAAGACAATGTTGATCAATAAAATCAAGACCTTCAGAATGATACCATATGATGCCAATTTCCTGAAAAAAATTGAAACACACAAGTCAACACTATATGTGTTCATTAATAAAGACTGTACAAGTATAAATACACACATGGGTCTGAAAAACACTATCCTGAGTTTTATTTTTACCTCTAAGCAGAAAGGGAAATAGGATTGGGATTTCAAATAAATCTATATTTTAGGTGTTCAACTGAATCATAAATACATGAATGTCTATTGTATCATTATCTATGCTTTTTTGTGTGCTTAAAAATATTATAGGGACTTCCTTTGTGGTGCAGTGGTTACGAATCTGCCTGCTAATGCAGGGGACACGGGTTTGTTCCCACATGCCACAGAGCAACTAAGCCCGTGTGCCATAACTACTGAGCCCGCGTGCTGCAACTACTGAAGCCCATGCTCCTAGAGCCCGTGCTCCACAAGAGAAGCCACCACAACAAAGAGTAGCCCCCCACTCGCCACAGCTAGAGAAAGCCCACGTGCAGCAACAAAGACCCAACGCAGCCAAAAATAAATTAATTAATTAAAATATTATAAAAATTATGGAAAAATCTAAAATTAGTTATAGCGTCTTTGGGGGCTAATCCTCTAGAACCACAACAGACTTTTTGGTGCGAAATCTTGATCCGATTATCCTGGTTTTGTAAATTGTCACTTTAAAAAGAAAGCTCGTGACCCTGTAAGAGAAACGAAGGCAGAAAGTCTTTAGTTCATAGAGTAAATATTGGGGTTTTAGCTTCCTAGACGAGGCGCCGTTTGGGGGCGCCAGAGGACAGCACAAGCCAGCCGATCCCAGGTTCTCCCAGGGGAACAGAACGCCGGGTTCACCTGTTCCACACTAGTTAATAATCAAACATCTGGTGGGTTCTTACCTCCCGAAGTGTCTTGTGATGACGGAAGCGCGTGCTGTCTTTAACGCCCTGGACTTGATATAGTAAGGGTTTGCGGAGCCCCTGAAATGCAGCTTATTTTTGACCTGAGCACTTAGAACTTTGCAAGCTGAGTCAGGTGGCAATGGTTCTTCCATTGCATAGGGTTATGGAAAATTAATCTGGCTGAAACTCTGTACTTTCTGACACCCCCAGGATCCTCTTGAGCAGGAAATGAGGCTGCTTGATGAACGTGCTTTTTTCACCTCTTGAGGAATTGCCATATATTAAAAATAATTTAAAAGAAAAACTGGATGATCGAGGTTGTTACCCAATATTACAAAGAAAATTGCATGTAGATAGGTTGATGCCTGGTGAAAATGGAGTGTGAACGGCTTTCCTTACCTAATCGGAGGGTCTTCTGAGAGGTCCTGTTAAAATCATCCAGCCAAGTTAGGAGGAATTCTTCCCATTTTATAGCAAATGAAGAGAAAAGATCACCAAGAAGGCCCCTCCCCTGGGTCCCCTAGACCAGTGCTGTCCATTAGAACGTTTGTGATGATGGAAATGTTCACATTTATGATGTACAATGAAGGAGCCACTAGCCATGTGTGGCTGCAGCATGCTGAACTATGGCTAGAATGAAGAATAAAATTTTACATTTTATTTAATTTTAGTTCTTTTCAATTTAAGTGACCACATGTGGCTGGTGGCTACTGAATTGGACAGTGCAAGTCTAGATATTTTTAAATGTTTATTTTTGTGTTGTACCACTAATATAGGCACTAAAGAAAATGAGATGCATGTTAAATTCAAATTTGGGTGTATATACTTCTAAAGTTTTCCCTACTGATGTCAAATGTACTTATAGAGACACACGTTTTTCTTTTCAAAAGTGGGATTATACTTAACATATTGCTTTTAATGTTTTAAAAAAGTAATATACAGGGAACATCTCCCCATACCAGAGCTTTATATAATTTCTAATACCTGGAGTATCCTCTGTTGAGTGATAATAATGGACAGTTATTATTCTAAGCACATTGCCCGCATTATCTCATGTGATCCTCAAAACCCCATGAGGTAGATATCATTCCATTTTACAGATGAATTCTCTGAAATACATAAAGATTAACGTGTACTTTGCAAAACTCAAGCAGAGGCAGTGGGAGAGTCAGGGTTTCAAGGCTCCCAACCAGGTGGGCCGACTTCAGAGCCTGCTGCAGAATCTCTCTGCTTTAAATAAAGTTTTTTATTTTTTAATTAATTAATTAATTTATTTATTTATTATGTATAGGATGGATAAACAACAAGGTCCTACTGTATAGCACAGAGAACTATATTCAATATCCTCTGATAAACCATAATAGAAAAGAATATAAAACAGAATGCGTGTGTGTGTATATATATATATATATACCTGAATCACTTTGCTGTACAGCAGAAATTAACATAACATTGTAAATCAACTATAGTTCAGTTTTAAAAAGAAAACCCATCTCAGCTCCTTACACTAGTAAGATGGTAAAGGTAATTAGTTAACTTCCTGCTGGGCCAGTCTCTTAACTAGTTTGCTAATTTACCCATAGGATTTCTCCTCTACAGGAGTATCTAGAGGACTCCCTTAAGCTTCTCCCCAGAGGGTTATAAAAACGCAACCATTTAGAAAATAGAGATGCACTGTCCTAATCCTCTATAAATCCTTAAACTATAGAAGAAGCTGTTACTGATTCACACACGTAACTCAGGGGAGCCCAGTCTTGGGGATGGGGAAACATGAGTTCACCATAGGTGGCCTTTGTTTGTTTTAATCGTAGAGACTTCTCTTAAGTCAGCTGTTAAAGACCAAGGTCTCTTTGCAAACCAGTCCACTCAGACGCCCTCAGCTCCGCCCTCCCCCCCCCCCACCCCCCCCCCCCGCCCCCTGCCTCCGCGCAGGCCTGTGCAGGGCGTCCACCTCCTCCAGGGTTTCAGTTGGAGGCATCAGCCCTCTTGTCCTTCAGCCAACCCTTCTGTAACTGATGTCCCTGTGGACGAGAGGGAGCGAAGCTTCAGGTTCATGTCAAAAATATTTTAACCCTTGCTCCACCCAGAAGCCGCCTGCGTAGGGTTGATGGACTATAAGGGCCTCGGTCCTAATTAGGGTCAAGCGGAAGTTACTAATCAGCACCGTGCCCAGGACTTCTAGGCTCAGCTGAAGGAAAATCGAGAGCATGCCGTCACACGCCCCGGGCGCGGGAGCCCATTGGAAAGGAGGAAACGTGAGCCCCCATCAGACACGGGCCTTTAGATGCAGTGACGCTGACTGCCAAGGAACTCCACGCTCTCTGCTTTGCGCAGAATCTGATGAATACTCAGATTGTTCAGTGCGCAAAACATACACACCCAAGTTCTGGAATTGCAGAGCGGTGATGGTTGCACAGCACTGTGGATATACTTAACGCCACTGAATTGTGCACGAAGTGGTTCAAATGGTAAATTTGACACTGTGTGTGTTTAATCACAATTAAAAACAAAAACCAGAAGCTCAGTTGCTTGCTTCTAGAAGCTGAGCCATCCATTTTATTTTTCATTTACGATGTTGACTTTTTAAAATCTTTATTTATTTATTTATTTATTTTCAGCTGCGTTGGGTCTTCGTTGCTGTGCGCAGGCTTTCTCTAGTTGTGGCGAGTGGGGGCTACTCTTCGTTGTGGTGCACGGGCTTCTCATTGCAGTGGCTTCTCTTGTTGTGCAGCACGGGTTCTAGGCGCACGGGCTTCAGTAGCTGTGGCACGTGGGCTCAGTAGTTGTGGCTCGTGGACTCTAGAGCACAGGCTCAGTAGTTGTGGCGCATGGGCCTAGCTGCTCTGTGGCATGTGGGATCTTCCCGGATCAGGATTCGAACCCGTGTCCCCTACATTGGCAGGTGGATTCTCAACCACTGCACCACCAGGGAAGCCCGACTTTCTTTTATCTTGAACTATAATTGACACATAACATTAGTTTCAGGTGTACATTGCAAAATGATCACCACATCCATTCTTTCTTTTTTTTTTTTCTATCCTTTAATGTCCACAGCATGTTCATTCACATTTGACCGACTGATGGTACATAATTTTCTTTCACAATAGGCCAGGACATCTGTGTTATCCTGATTATACAAAAACAGATACAAAATGGTGTTGAGACTTACTTGCCTGAAATTACAAGACTAAGTGTATACGCATATAGTTTCTTAAATCTCTCTATTTCCATTCCATCCCTTTGGCCGAACATTATGAGTACAATATTTGCCCTTCTTCTCGTATTCCCTTTTCTTGTGGCAGGCATCACTGTCCAGTAACCCAAGCCAAATCTCCTTTGTCATCCCCCCCACCAACGGTCATCAAATGCTAACAAGACATCTTCCTAACTCTCTCTGGAATTGATCTCTTCCCCATTAGGGTTCCCTTTTGCAAGTCCATTTCTTCATCATAAGTCTGATATGTGAGCTCTTAATTGCTCGGCCGCAGTTTTCTCTTCTTCAGTCAGTGGTAAGAGCTTCAGGTCTGTTTGCTTCTGTAGTTCTTGTATCAAGGTCATAGTCTTATTGAAAGTAGCACAAATGCGGCTCTTAGTCTCTTTGTGCTCCACAGCAATTGGTTGAAAGCATGCATGCAGAGTTTGATATCGAGACTTTATTGCTAACAATTCCTTTAAGAGTGTAACTGGATTTTTCTTGCCTGCTGAATCAGAATAATTAGTCTTGATTTCCTATTCCAACCTGTACTGAATGTAATCTAGATCAGTCAGCTTTCTGGAACATCAGTTCCAGCTTATCGACCTCTGCCTCCGTGTTGAATAGTTGACATTCCTCCTCCATTCTTTTTTTTAATTTTAATTTTTTTAATGAAGTATAGCTGATTTACAATGTTGCATTAGTTTTAGATGTACACTACAGTGATTCAATTATACATATATATGTATCTATTCTTTTTCAGATTCTTTTCCCTTATAGGTTATTACAAAATATTGAACATAGTTCCCTGTGCTATACAGTAGGTCCTTGTTGGTTATCTATTTTATATATAGTAGTATGTATATGTTAATCCCAAACTCCTAATTAATCCCTTCCCCCCTTTTCCCTTTGGTAACCATAAGTTCATTTTCTATGTCTGTAGGCCTATTTCTGTTTTGTAAATAAGTTCATTTGTATCATTTTTTTAAAGATACTACATATAAGCGATTACATATGATATTTGTCTTTTGCTGTCTGGCTTACTTTGTATGATAATCTCTAGGTCCATCCATGTTGCCGCAAATGGCATTATTGCATTCTTCTTTATGGCTGAGTAGTATTCCATCGTATATATGTACCACATCTTCTTTATCCATTCCTCTGTTGATGGACATTTAGGTTGCTTCCATGTCTTGGCTATTAAGATCCTTTTTTTGGTTGGGGGGGGGCGGGCCGTGCAGCTTGTGGGATCTTAGTGCCCCCAGCAGTGGAAACGTGGCGTCTTAACCACTGGACCACCAGGAAAGTCCCCTAAGATCCATTCTTTCTTTTTTTTAATTAATTATTTTATTTTATTTTATTTTTGGCTGCACTGGGTCTTCGTTGTGGTGCGCGCACTTCTTATTGCGCTGGCTTCTCTTGTTGCGGAGCACAGGCTCTAGGCATGCAGGCTTCAGTAGTTGTGGCTCGCAGGCTCTAGAGCACAGGCTCAGTAGTTGTGGTTCACGGGCTTAGCTGCTCCGTGGCATGTGGGATCTTCCCGGACCAGGGCTTGAACCCGTGTCCCTTGCATTGGCAGGTGGATTCTTAACCACTGTGCCACCAGGGAAGTCCTAAGATCCATTCTTGAGTCTCTCCTTTACTTACCCCACATGACCAATCTATCAGGAAAACTTGTCAACTCTACCTCCAGGAGATTTCCAGCATCTGTCCTCTCCATCTCCGTACCACATCCTGGTCCAAGCTACCATTCATACCTTTGATTACGGCAGCAGTAACCGCCTAACCTGTAACTCACCTCCCTAATCGACTCTTGCCCTTCTGCAACCCGTTTCCCTCTCAGCAGCAAGATCATAACAACTGACAGTGCTCTCCTCACTGAAACCGAATGGATTCCCCCGGTTCTTGGAATAAAAGCCAAGCTCCCTATCCAGCCTCCAGGGTTCACACCATCTGTCACAACCTGCCTCTCCAGCCCCATCTCCTGCCACTTCCTTCTGGTTCACCACGTCCCAGCCCCTTTCTTTCTGCTCCTAGGATGCTAAGCTTGCTCCCATATCAGGGCTTTGCTCTTGCTGTTTCCTCTGCCCAGTCTCCACACGCTGGCTGTTTCCTAGCAGACCTCAGCTTCGTGTCACCTCGGCAGAAAGGCCTTTCCCTTGTAAGTCTGAAGTAGCCACCAAATCCCTCCATCGCATGTCCCTGGTGCATTTTCCTTACAGCCTGTATTATTCCCTACTATTTTCTTGTTTATTTGTAATCATGCCCTGTCCATGTCCTCCCCCTAGAATGGAAACTCCACGAAGAGTAGGACCCTGAACGGCTGGGTCCCCAGCATCTAGAATGGCGCCTGGCACGTAGCAGGTGCACAACACGTATGACTGAGTGAATGAGTGAAGACTTAAAGTGTATTTCCCAGACATCGGGAATGTCACCCGTAGCGGGCTGAATGGTGGCACCCAAAAAGATATGTCCGCGCCCCAGAACCTGTGAATGTGACCTTATTTGGAAAAATGGGGCGGAGGGAGAGAGGGAGGGATAAATTAGGAGGCTGGGATTAAAATATACACACTACTAAATATAAAATAGATAACCAACAAGGACCTACTGTATAGCACAGGAAGCTATACTCAATCTCCTGTAATAACCTTTAAGGGAAGAGAATTTTTTAAAAAAAGAGTAAATATATTTATATAATTAAATGTATAATTCAATTATGTGTATGTGTAATTGTAGGCAAAATTGAATTACTTTGCTGTACCTGAAACTAACACAACATTGTAAATCAACTATATTGCAATAAATATTAAAAGAAAAACCATCTTTGCAGATGTAATTAAGTTGAGGATCTTGTGACGAGAGCGTCCTGCATTCTCCGACTGGGCCCTAAATTCAAGGACGAGTGTCCTTAGAAGACACAGCGGAGACGGCCATGTGCAGACAGAGGCAGTGATTGGAGAGATGCTGACACAACCCAAAGATTGCCTGAAGCCACCAGAATCTGGAAGAAGCAAGGAAGGATCCTCATGCTTAGAAGCGTTGTAGGGAGCGTGGCCCCGCCAGCACCTTGACTTCAGTCTTCGGGCCTCCAGGATGGTGAGAGAATACATTTCTGTTGCTTTAAGCCACCGAGTTGTGGTGATTTGCTACAGCAGCCCTAGGATGCTAGTACACTCCCCAAATGTACCTTCTTTTGAACTCTTCTGGCCCAAGTTAACTGTGTGTTCCCTTTGATGTTAAATTAACCACGCAAAACAGTATGTGATTCTCTCCCACGTGCTTGTCCTATTTCCCCCACCTGATAACTAAGGGCAGGATGTTATTGTTCTGCTTCTTGGCATTATCCGCAACAGTTTGCAGAGCGCTAGGGTGAGAGCAGGCACTCAGCAAGTCGGTATCGATTGAACGGTGGGGAATATGGATACACGCACTGCTCAGATTGGGGTTACAAAGCAAAGACTCTGGCATCATCAGGGGTCCAGGGAACTTTGCTGCCTGTGGAAGCCCTGACTCGATCCAGGTTTGGGTATAATTTTGGCTTTGTCTACGCTGATCGGCCATCCTTCAAACCCAGCCTTTACAACACGGGGAAGATAGCTGGTATTTTATAATAACTATGAATGGAGTATTACCATTAAGAATTGTCGGGCTTCCCTGGTGGCGCAGTGGTTGAGAGTCCACCTGCCAATGCAGGGGACGCGGGCTCGTGCCCCGGTCCGGGAAGATCCCACATGCCGCGGAGCGGCTGGGCCCGTGAGCCATGGCCGCTGAACCTGCGCGTCCGGAGCCTGTGCTCCGCAACGGGAGAGGCCCCAACAGTGAGAGGCCCGCGTACAGCAAAAAACTACAACAACAAAAAATTATATATATATATATATATATATATAATATGCCTTTAAAAATACATCTTAATAAGTTGAAATATGTGTCTGCTCTCCTTCTTCCTAAGAGGCTTCTCCTCTTCTCTATTTGCTTTGGCATTCGAATGCGTTGCAGACAAATGAGTCAGTTGAGATGAGGTCTTCAATTTGCTTGAGCCAGACATGTGTCAGCCCTACTCTGGGGAAGAAGCAGGAAGGTGCTCATTTCATACCTCGCCTAGGACACCCTGGCTGAAGTAACCTCAAAACATGCCCTGCCTTCCCCAAGGGTCTGTTTTGTTTTATTTAAAAAAAATTTTTTTGAAGTATAGTTGATTTCCAACATTGTATCAATTTCTGCTGATGATAAGGTGCTTCAAATCCCTTTGAAAGTGAAAGCACTGGCCAGGGGCTAGTGGTGTTTTTGTGTATTTCTTTCTTACAGACCAGGAGCACAGGAAATGGCTTGTCCTCAGGCCTGGCTGGTGGCTGTACTGGGACCAGAATCCATGTTCTGACCCCCAGCCTGGGGTAAAGGCTGCCCGGCCAAGTGCTTAGTTGGGTCTCATGTCTTGCAACTCCTTCAATTAAAAGCAGTTTAACTGGGACTTCCCTGGTGGTCCAGTGGTGAAGACTCTGCTCTTCCACTGCAGGGGGCACGGGTTTGATCCCTGGTTGGGGAGCTAGGATCCAGCATGCCGTGCAGCTCCACCAAAAAATTAAAAAAAAAAAAAAAAAAAAAAGCAGTTTAACTGTTGCCTAGAAGGAGGAGAGCCTGCCACCGTCTACAGTCAGTGTTGAGGGAAGGACATCTGTCCATCTAAGGGTGGCTGGTGGGAGTAGGTGGAGGTTGGGGCTGAGGTGGGCAAGGGCAGGAGACAGAGAGACTGTCAAGAAGTCATCCTGGCAAGAGATGGTGAGAGGCTGGATTCCAGAAGGAACAGAGCAGAGGGACCAATTTGAGAAATGTTATTTATCTTGTGTTACTTAACTTTCTGTTTTGGAAACAGTCCGACTGACACACAAATAGAGAGACTAGTATAATGGACCTCCATATAGCCAGCACCCCCCTATTCACCAGTTATCAACATTTTGCATTTGAGAAGTTGTAGAAGGTGAGGTGGAGAGGACTTGGGGATTGATTAGGTGGTGGGGGAGAGAGGATGGTGATGGAGAGCAAAAGAGAAGGAAGAATCCAGAATGATCCTGGGCCTCTGGCTTGGTCGGGTAGACAAGGGAAGAAGCCGAGCCAGTCTGGAGGGAGATGGTAAGCTGGGTGAGCAGAGGCTCTCTGCAGCGCGGGGACTGTGCTCTTGGCAGCCCCCAGCCCCTTACACGGCTACCTACTAAAGGAATAAGCGAAGGACACTGGGTGGCAGGGTCAACCAGGGGCTCTCCTGAGGGCTGAGCCAGGGGGAGCTGGCGGAGTGTTTGCTTTCCTTCCTCTCTAATCCTTAAACCTTGGTTTTATCCCTTGAGAATTTCTTTTTTTTCTTTTTCTTTCTTTATTTTTTTGGAGTATAATTGCTTTACGATGTTGTGTTAGTTTCTGCTGTACAATGAAGTGAATCAGCTATATGTATACCTATATCCCCTCCCTCTTAGACCTCCCTCCCCCCATCCCCCCCATCCCAGAGAATTTCTGAAAATGAAAATAACCACCTAGCCTTTTTCCCAGAAAAAGAGAAGCTGTGCAGATGAACAGAAGGTTGCAAGAGGGTGTTCTGGAAAGAGAACAGTGATGTAACAGGGCTGACGGCTCCACCCTTCAGGGAACTGCCCAGGCTCTGCCCCAGGAGACTCTTCCGGGCATGAGAATTCAGCTCTACCTCGAAGGTGCCCACATTCACCCTCCACTGTGTGTGTCTTGGAATACACTTAGAGTGCACTGCAGAGGGGATAAGAGGTGTCCCATGGTGGGTCACCCTGACCTACGGAGGGTCCGGGATGGGGAGCCAGCCCCTTCTCATGTTCCAGACAGAGCCTGTCTCATTTTAGGTCAGGATGACACTGCCTGGTCCTGATTTGCAGAGGTTCCAACTTGTCCTCCACTGTTTCCAACCAGGGATGTGACCACCCTGGTTGGCTGGTGTTCAAAATTCCTTATCGCCATTCCAGCAATTATGGGCCACACCAAGGGTGCCCTGTGGGTCTGGTTTTATCTGCCCTGAAGTGTCCGTGCCTCTGAGACACAGGCCTGAGTCACCTCCTGTGCGTTCATTACCCAGGAAGCCCTTTGGCATTCTGGCCAAGTCCCCCGCTATTGCGGGTTTTTCCCTTGTCTTCTAGCCAAAAAGCAAAACAAACAAATCGCTCCCTCTCTATTAAACTTCTACCAGCCTTCTAGACCCAGCGCAGTCTTCAAAGAGGCGTCTCTTTGCACAGAAATTTCTCCCATGAATTTGAACTCCCCAGATGTGCCGGAGCCCGTGGCACTCTGCCTGGAGCTGTCATCAAGTTGCCATCTGGCAGGTTTCGTGCTGTGTCATCTCCCCAACTGGATTCAGAGCTCCTGGAGGACTTGCTTCTTCCCTTCCCTCCAGTGGCAGCCATGTAGTGTTCCCCAAGTTTGATTCATTCAGAGGTGGTTCTTCTAGTTTTGGTGAAAATTATTCTGCCCCGAATGTTGAGATGGAAGCCTGAGGTAGCGAAGGTCCCCAGCACCATCTAGGACTTTTGAATTGACTTCCACAGCTGTGACACCTGTGGGAATCTTGAGGGCAGCCCCGGGGGCATGTGCTGCCTTGGGTAGATGTGGTCCCAGGTCAACCTGCTCTGAGAGTCACATTTCGTTTACTAAGACTTTCTATATTTAAGCACTTCAGCCTCATTGGACTCAAATCTCCTCTTAACACCATCCAAAAAGCAGTGGCTTGGGTTTGGAGGGAGCGGGTAGAGGTGAGCGAGGAGGGTCATCTGCTTCCTCACGTCCTTCTGCTCTTGTGCTTCTTCTTTTTTTTTTTTTTTTCGGTACGCGGGCTTCTCACTGCTGTGGCCTCTCCCGTTGTGGAGCACAGGCTCCGGACGCGCAGGCTCAGCGGCCATGGCTCACGGGCCCAGCCGCTCCGCGACATGTGGGATCCTCCCAGACCGGGGCACGAACCCGCGTCCCCTGCATCGGCAGGCGGCCTCTCAACCACTGCGCCACCAGGGAAGCCCCTTCTTCTTTTTGTAATTGGAGCATAGTTGATTTACAATGTTGTGTTAGTTTCAGGTGTACAGCAAAGTGATTCAATTACACATCTGTACATATATCTATTCTTTTTCAGATTCTTTTCCATTATAGGTTATTACAAGATATAGAATACAGTTCCCTGTGCTCTACAGTAGATTCTTGTTTCTTGTGCATTCTGTTGAGAATGAAACCAGGGAGAGGAAATTCAAACGTTTCTCTGACTACCCTTGGCAAGCCATCCTCTCTCTGTTTATTTGTAACAGACCCCATCCATTGTTGTGGCTGCTTTTCTGTCCAGCACTGGCCATTCCTTTTTTTGAGTGTCAACAGCCTGGTGCTGCCTCTCCAGGGGGACTCGATTCTCTTTTCTTCAAAGGGCCCTAAGGGGCCTCCCTGCACAGCCCCCATGGGACCAGCTAAGGCGCAGCCTCTTCCCCCCCAGGCCTCACCTAGCTGGGCTTAGCGCTTCTCAAAGCCTCTGGGCTGAAGGGTAGGGTTTGTTTTTCTTTTCTGCCAATGTGTCACAGATCAGTACTTCCATAAAATACATTAAAAATTACTAGGGGGGCACAGTGGTTGAGAGTCCGCCTGCCGGTGCAGGGGACAGGGATTCGAGCCCTGGTCTGGGAAGATCCCAAATGCTGCGAAGCAACTAAGCCCGTGCACCACAACTACTGAGCCTGCACTCTACAGCCCACCAGCCACAACTACTGAGCCCATGTGCCACAACTACTGAAGCCTGCGTGCCTAGAGCCCATGCTCCACGACAAGAGAAGCCACCGCAATGAGAAGCCCTCGCACCACAACGAAGAGTAGCCTCCGCTCACCACAACTAGAGAAAGCCCGCGTGCAGCAACGAAGACCCAACGCAGCCAAAAATAAACAAGTAAATAAATTTATTAAAAAAATAAAATAAAAATTACTAGGGAAACCACTATTTACAATAGCCAAGGTATGAAAGCAACCTAAGAGTCCATCGATAGATGAATGGATAAAGAAAATGTGGTACATATATATAATGGAATATTACTAAACCATAAAAAAGAATGCAATAATGCTATTTGCAACAACATGGATGGACTTAGAGATTATCATACTAAGTGAAGTAAGTCAGACAGAGAAAGACAAATATATAATATTACCTCTATGTGGAATCTTAAAAATGATACAAATGAACTTATCTACAAAAGAGAAACAGACTCACAGACTTAGAAAACAAATTTATGGTTACCAAAGGGGAAAAGTGGGGGAGAGGGAGAAATTAGGAGGTTGGGATTAACATATGCACACTTCTATATATAAAATAGATAAGCAACAAGGATCTACTGTATATCACAGAAAACTCTACTCAATATTCTCAATATTCTGTAATAACCTAAATGGGAAAAGAATCTGAAAAGAATATATATATATATATATATATATATATATATATATATATATATAAAAAATTGAATTTGCTGTACACCTGAAACTAATACAACATTGTAAATCAACTATACTCCAATATAAAATAAAAATTTTAAAAAAATGACTAGGGAAGGGTGGCAGAATATGCCACCCCAAAGTATGCCACTTTGGCATAAGGGTTAGTTTGAGCTAAATGCATTTTTTGAAATAAATTTATTTATTTATTTATTTTTGGCTGCGTTGGGTCTTCCTTGCTGCCCACGGGCTTTCTCTAGTTGCGGCGGGCAGGGGCTACTCTTTGTTGGGGTGCACGGGATTCTCATTCCAGTGGCTTCTCTTGTTGTGGAACACGGGATCTAGGCACACAGGCTTCAGTAGTTGTGGCTCGTGGGCTTTAGAATGCAGGCTCAGTAGTTGTGGCGCACGGGCTTTGTTGTTCCACGTATGTGGGATCTTCCTGGACCAGGGCTCGAACCCGTGTCCCCTGCCTTGGCAGGCGGATTCTTAACCACTGCACCACCAGGAAAGTCCCTAAATGCATTTTAAAAACAGCAGGTGCAAGAAGGGTGCTCTGACTCTCCCCTTTTTCTCCCTAAAAGCAGGAGATAAAACCCCAGATGGAAGATGTCTTCCCTACATGTGGAGGAAGGTAACATTCTTATCATCAAGACCAGGGAGTTGAACCCAAGAGAATTCTGTGCAAACAGACCTTGTTGAAATAATTCTCATCTTCCTTTAGCCTCCCTTATATTTTTGTTACTTTTCTACAATCACCTCTCTTTGTTCAACCTACTAGAAAAACATTTAAGGTTTGTCACTTTCTTTGGGTCTGCATTTCCTTCTGAGGGCTCTTGTGTCACAAAAAACTTGTATTAAATAAATGTGTATACTCTTCTTCTGTTAATCTATCTTACGTAAATTTAATCCTCAGGCCCAGCCCAAAACCCTAAGGAGAAAGAGGTAAAAATTGCCTTCGCTACACTAAGAAAATGGCATTTTGAAAATAAACTCCCAAAATACAAGTCCTGTTTTCATTATTAGACTCGACAGTCAGAAAATTACGCTGCCAAATCACTATGAAACTGTCTTAAAAATTTCTCTTTACTTCTGCACTTATTTCTTCTTGGACGGGCCACACAGTTCACGGATCAGTTCCTGTCCCCGGAACACAGTGTGTGTAGCCCTGGGCTAACCCATCTTGAAAGAATTTGCTGTGTTTTAAGAAAACGCATTCTTTACTCTACTGTCGTAAGTAATATCCTAACAGTTTATAATTTAAAAAACAGTATTTATTCTTCCCAGTTTTCTCTCCCTCTCCCCCCAGACCAGCTCCGCTTCCTATTTCCTCTTCTCCTCCCTCTATTCTTCTTTTTCTTTCTCCGGAATCCCAATAGCCAACTAGTTGGATGGGTTGACCTTTTCTTCTGAGTTAATTTATCTCTGTGTGTGGCAACTACTCCGGGGGAACAGGCAGTAATGGAGCCAGGAACTCACACTGAATAGAAGCAGTGACTTGGGTCACGTCTAGGGCAGAGGTGGTTGAAACAACCACCAATGCTGTAGGAGAGATAAGAGAAACTAATCAGTTGGTGTGCTCCCGGCTTCCATGTGAGGGAGGGTCCAGCCCTGGGCGCTTCCAGCTTTGCTCCCTATGGCTCAGCGTGGAGAGCCACTTCCTTAATCTTTCAAGGAGTCCACAGAGCCCATGGGCTCCAGTTCTTGCTCAGCCACTTTACCAACCTGTCTTTCTCCCTGTGATGCAGGCTGCAGACTCATCCACGTGGCCCTCAGTGTCCTAACCACCCCAGTCAGGACTGCATCTGTCCTGCTGATGGTGGTTGACGGACAATGGATTCAGCTCCACACTCATTGCTTCAATGTCCACTGGACAGCCTGTGGCAGACAGAACGACAAAAATAAGTCTCGAAGATAAGAGTCCTCTAACATTCAGTGAGGAAACAGATTTAGGGCTTATATCACATCTATCATTAACTCAGAAGAAGTGGAACCGCAGATGTCTGGGGGAGGGCGGGGTGGGGGGCAGGGGGTGCTGGGGAAGAGTCACAGAGGGCGGGGTACGTGAACTGTGTTCCTTGGGTTAGAGGAGGGAGGATTGCAGAAATGGGCTATGGGATGTGCAGGAGGATGAGAGAGGGGTGGCTGGAGCTGCGGGTGGGAGGCAGATGCTGGAGAAGAACTTGCCTCAGGCAGCTAGGCTCCACCACCCACTACACTCTCACGAGACTCCTGCAGTCACGTCCCTACCTTCTGCTCTCCCTTCCTCTCTTGTCCCCTAAAAATCCATGCTCGGCAGCCAAAGCGATTCTTTTAAAAGTAGCTCAGACTTGTCACGGCCTTGCTTCACCCCGTCCACTGGTTTTCTATTACTGGTCGAATAAAATCCAAACTCCCCACCTATCCTCAATGCCCAGTGTGACCCCCTGTTCTGGCTTGTCTGGCACCACCCTTCCTGGCACACTGTGATGGGCACCAGCCTGACAGCAGTGCAGCTCGACACCACCTGGACCAGAGGGGAAGAGGTTGGAGTGGCAGAGCCTTCTGGCCCCAGGGGACCACAGGAATGTCAATTTCTTTGTGCAGCAGGTGCTCATGGGCTCATTTGCTTGAGGAGGTGGGATTTCCATTTTCTACATGCTGAATTTAAGCATTAAATTTAAGCATTAAAGCTGGGCATTATCTGGTGAGGCTAAAGATGTGTGAACCCTACGACCAGCCGTTACGCTCCTGCAGGAACGTTTATGCATGTGTACGGGGAGCTCAGAGGGCAGAGGTCAAAGCTACAGCCCACGGCCCGATCCTGCCCCAAGTCTGGGTTCGTACAGCTCGTGAGCTCAGAACTGGTTTACATTTTTAGGATGACTTTTCCTCTTTTTTCCATATTTTAAAATTTCTTTCAAAATAAAGAAGACTCTGCAACAGAGACCACATGTGGCCACAAAACCTAAACTATTCCTTTACAGAAAAAATTCGCCAACCCCTGATTATAGGACTGCTCACACAGGATTGTTTGTAATAACAGAAAACCAGAATCGTCTAAAGTATCCATCGGCAGTAGATCAATAGGTTATAGTTTGTTCACATAATGAATCTTACTCAGTGATGGAAATGAACAGACTGTAGCTCTATGTAACAATCTAGATGACTCTCACAACCACACTGAGCAAATAAAATAGGACACACAAAAAATACGAACGGATTCCACTCACATCGAGATCAAAAACAACCGAAAGCAAACTAATTTAGGAATGCACATATGCACAGTCAACGGTGAAGAAAAGTAAGAATTATTTTTTTTAAAGTCGAAACTGTGGTTACCTCTAGGGCTGAGGGAGGAGGTGGTGCTCAGGAAGGGCACATGCAGGTTTCTGGGGTGTTGAGTGGTATTTGATTTCCTTCCCTTGGTGGTGGTTTTGTGGGTTTTCCTTGCGTAACTAATCTTAATTTGTGTGTCTATGTCTTATACCTCCATCTCTATGTAAGGTTGTATTGGTTAGCTGTTGCTACAGTAATGGTGTGTAACAAACCACCCCAATATTCAGTGGCTGAAGACCACGATCCTTTAATCTCACAGCCCTGGGGGTCAGCGGGGCCAGTGGCTGGGATGCATCTGCAGTCATGGGGCTGCTCTGCTTCTGGCTTTAGGTCAGCTCTTTGGCTGGGGCAGCTTTGCTCCATGTGTGTTCGTTGCAGGCCCAGACTCAGGAGGCAGGGGAAGCTCCGTTCACCGCAACGCCTGAGACTCAGATAAGGCATATAGTGTCACTTCTACCCTACTGGCCAAAGGAAGTCAAATGACCGAGCCCAAAATCAAGGGGCGGGGGTGAAGCCCACAGTGAAGCAGAGGGGTGAAGAACTGGAGCCAGGAACGCAAGTATATCTCTCCCAATAAAAGCATTAGTTAGGAGAGAAATCGAAGCTACTTTGGGGCAGCCAGTTAGGAGTCACAGATGCTGATCAGGAGCTCAGAAATCTCTCGAACGCAGACCAAGACTTGGCTCGTCCGCGTTTAGGTAGCAACCAATGCCCCACGAGTGACTGAGTTGTCTGGGGACATTGTGCTGGGTTGGAGCAAGAGCATCACTAATGTGAGCTGGGCTCAAGATAATCCAGTATAGTGGGTTTACACAGGCACCAGCGGAGCGGCAGGAAGAGGGGGCTAAGAAGGGAGAGAGTTTGAAACTGAACAAGGCAGATGGCACTGATGGTGTCGAGTGTGGAACAATGTGCTGGGCTTTTGCTCTTGGGAGATCGCATTAGAGAAAGGAACTTGGCAGCTCCGTAGGGACCAAATCCCATCTGCAATGGGTTGAGGCAGTTGGAGAGGATACAGGGCTGTTCTTTCAAGCAGCGTGGCTACCGAGCAGAGGTTTTCAACCTTCTCCCCACTCTACCCTACACTAGACTAGTACTTCCCACTGTCATCAGTAGCAGCGCTCACCGCAGGGTGACTTTCAACGGTCCTCACCTTCCTCCAGCCCCGTTTTAAGAAACATTGTTATAGAAAGAGGACAGAGAGGTGGTGACTAGGAAAGGATGCTGCACCCAGAGAGGATATCATAGTACTGATAAATAGAAGAGCTTGGGTTTCTGCCCCGCCCAGAGGTGAATCCAAGGTCAGCATCCTTGCAGAACTTACTGTCTCTAGGGGAAGTGACCTGTGAGCACCTTACAGGAATTCAAGGCAGGGCAACAGGAGGGATGACTACACTCACCTGCTATTTGCAGTGCTGGCATTGAGGAAGGAGCAAGGAGGGGACAGGCTTACAAAGGAGGAAGCATTTAGGGAGTGGGCTGAGCTGGAAAACGGATGGGGAAGGGTGAGTGGGGGTGGGGAAGGATGAATGGGGGTAGGGCAACATGTGGAGTGTCTAGGAGGGCAGGGTGTGGAAGGAGAAGCCTGCAGATGGGGCTGGAAATGAAGGTTGGGGCTCTGTACGGAGAACATCAAATGCCAGGGGTATTAGGGCTTACACTCTGCAGGCAATGGAGAGCCACCGTGTTTTTTGTTTTTAATATAAATTTATTTATTTATTTATGTATTTATTTATATTTATTTTTGGCTGCGTTGGGTCTTCGTTGCTGCATGCGGGCTTCTCATTGTGGTGGCTTCTCTTGTCGCGGAGCACGGGCTCTAGGTGCGCAGGCTCAGTAGTTGTGGCTCGCGGGCTCTAGAGCGCAGGCTCAGTAGTTGCGGCGCATGGGCTTAGTTGCTCCACGGCATGTGGGATCTTCCCGGACCAGGGCTAAAACCTGTGTCCCCTGCATTGGTAGGTGGATTCTTAACCACTGTGCCACCAGGGAAGTCCAAGTGAAGTGTTTAGAAGAGTGTGTGGCACACAGAGTGTGCTCAAAAGTATTAGCTATTATGTAGCCCAAAGGTGGAGGCAATCTGTGTGTCTACCATGGGTGAACCAATGAACAAAATGTGGTCTATACATACAGTGGAATATTATTCAGCCTTAAAAAGGATGGAGGGCTTCCCTGGTGGCGCAGTGGTTGAGAGTCCACCTGCCGATGCAGGGGACACGGATTCATGCCCCAGTCTGGGAAGAGCCCACATGCTGTGGAGCGGCTGGGCCCCTGAGCCATGGCCACTGAGCCTGTGCGTCCAGAGCCTGTGCTCCGCAACGGGAGAGGTCGCAGCAGTGAGAGGCCCGCATACCGCAAAAAAAAAAAAGGATGGAAATTCTGACACACGCAGCTGTGTGGATGAACCTCCATGACATTATGCTAACTGAAACAAGCTGGTCACAAAAGGGCAAATACTGTATGCGTCCACTTATGTACGGTGCATAGAACAGTCAGATTCCTAGAGACAGAAAGTAGAATGGTGGTTGTCAGGGACTGCGGGGGAGGGGGTATGGGGACTTGTTTAATGGGGACAGAGTTTCAGTTTGGGAAGATGGAAAACCCTCTGAGATGTATGGTGGTGATGGTTTCACAACAACGTGAAGGTACTTAATGTCACGGAACAGTGTACTTAAAAATGGTAAAAATTGTAAATTTTATGTTATGTGTATCTTACCACAACTTTTAAAAAGATGTAAGAGCTATTGTTATCTCTAGTCTCAGAAACGGACGTGGCGATTCCTGTCTGCCCTGTAACTCTGGCAGACAGGGCTCAAATTTTGCTCCCCTCATATCTTCTCAGTTACAGTAAGTTATGTTTCCCCTTTAAATCCAGCCCTGTCTTTGTCGTAGGCCAAGAGAACTGTGGAACAGACAGCCTAGATGGTGGAATCCAGGAAAGCCGGAAGAAAAAGAGTGAAAGCTCTAAGCAGAGGGGCCCCCAGGCTCTGCTGGAACTCTGGCCGCAGCTCCTGGCTGACACGATACTGACCCTGTTTGCTGCTGCGCCAGAGAGCAAAGTCTACCCAGAAGGCGGATGCCCGCTGGGAGCCACGGAAGTGGTTTCTCGTGGCATCCCCTCCGATGAGCACCAAAAGAATGGCGGATCTGGGAGAAGCGAGGCTAAGGCTCAGGTGACTGTAAAGTTTGGAGGCTCTTGGGTCCCATTTGTACCCTCAGCAGAGCCGTTTTCCCCTGGGACCCCGGGAGGTGAGGGCCAGCGGGCCTGTGCCTTGGGCGGATGACTCTCGCTTACAACATGGCCCAGGACAAGGGCTCTGTCACTGGTCTCCACAAAAGGAATCCTTTTTCATGCTTAATTTAATAAATCTTTTCTTAATATGTCCCGTAAGCAGGACTTAAAAGCAGCTGCACATTCTAAAAAAATACAACAAACTGTGGGGACTTCCCTGGAGGTCCAGTGGTTAAGACGCCATGCTCCCAGTGCAGGGGGCACGGGATTGATCCCTGGTCGGGGAAATAAGATCCCACATGCCTCACGGCTCGGTGAGAAAACAAAACAAAACAAAAACCAACGAACTAGTGAATATAACAAAAGAGAAGAAGTGTCGCAGATATAGAGAACAAACTAGTGGTTACCAGTCGGGGGGAGGTAGGGGAGTAAAAGGTACAAACTATTAGGTATAAAATAAGCTACAAGGATATATTTTACAACACAGGGAATATAGCCAATATTTTATAATAACTATAAGTAGAGTATAACCTTTAAGAATTGTGAGTCACTATGTTGTATACCAGTAACTCAGATAATATTGTACAGCAATTATGCTTAAAAAAAAAAAAGTGGGCTTCCCTGGTGGCGCAGTGGTTGAGAGTCCGCCTGCCGATGCAGGGGACACGGGTTCGTGCCCTGGTCCAGGAAGATCCCACATGCCGCAGAGCGGCTGGGCCCGTGAGCCATGGCCGCTGAGCCTGCGCGTCCGGAGCCCGTGCTCCGCAACGGGAGAGGCCACGACAGTGAGAGGCCCACGTACCAACAACAACAACAAAAAAAGCAGCTGCATGTTGGAACCAGTTTGGGGAGCTTAACCAATATGATGTCCACACCCAAATTCCAGAAGTTCTGGTTTAATTGGAGAGGTGCACGCCAGGCATAGGGATTTTAAAAAGCTCTCCAGGTGATTATGAGGGGGCAACCAAGGTTGAATACCACTGCTCTAAAGTTCAAACAGGAAGATTATGGCCTCAGTGAGTGAGGTAGGAGCTGCAGCAGATGGAGATTAAAAAGGTCCAGGGAAGCCCAGGTACCGCTGAGTGATCGTTTCATGGGGAGGACCAAGGACGGGCAGTATCCGCTATTTCTGATGAACGGGAGCCATTAATCTGAAGCTGGTTTGGTCTGTGCACACATAGTGATGTGAAGACTCTGCCTTCTGCATTGAAAATACAGCTTTGGACTTCCCTGGCGGTACAGCGGTTAAGAATCTGCCTGCTAATGCAGGGGACACAGGTTCGAGCCCTGGTCCGGGAAGATCCCACGTGCCGCGGAGCAACTAAGCCCCTGCACCACAACTATTGAGCCTACTCTCTAGAGCCCGCGAGCCACAACTACTGAAGCCTGCACGCCTAGAGCCTGTGCTCCACAACAAGAGAAGCCGCTGCAATGAGAAGCCTGTGCACCACAATGGAGAATAGCCCCCGCTCTCCACAACTAGAGAAAGCCCGCGCACAGCAACAAAGACCCAATGCAGCCAAAAATAAATAAGTAAAAAAATAAATAAATTTATTAAAAAAACAAACAAACATAGCTTTGTAAAATGTAAAATAGGTCCCCCAAATGGTCACTTTTCTGCCAGTCATGGTGTCTGGGCTTTTCCCTTTGGCTTGTACCGTAACTGCTGAGAATCGTAGTCAAAACACACCCTGTCACATCTGCGGGTGTCTGCTGACTGCTTACTTCAGCTTTCTTGATGTCATAACAAAGCTGTCCAATGTATTTCTTAATGGGGTGAAGTCTGCTGTCTCTTCTGTTTTGAAATCCATGAGTGGCAAGACTCTGACTCATTTCCCTTAGCCTGTGGAGTTCTACTGCTTCCTGTATCACAAACCCTGCGGGCACCAGAATTCATAGCAGGGGTGAAAACTACCATTCCTCAAGGCCATGAGTTCAAATTCAGACTCTCCCACTGTTGGCGGGGGAGTTGTATGGACAACTAGGTGACATTTCTGGGCTTTGAGGGTTTGTAGAAAAGGAGATGTGTAAATACAAAACGTGGTTAACCCTAATTCAGACTTTTGAGGAGAGGACCAGCGGATTTCTCTCAGTGTGTAAGAGACTTGATTGTTCCGCTGGGCGACCCTGACACCGACTAGCTTTTGTTCAAACATTCAAGACACATGCACTGCCCAAAACTGTTCTAGGCTCCTGAAAAACAGGCAGGGGCAAGTCGGATATTATGGACCTGGCCTCTTTAATTTTTTGGAAGACTTTATTTGTTTAGAACAAAAGGTTTACAACAAAATTGAGAGGAAGGTACAGAGATTTCCCATATATCCCGTTCCCTTCAACATGCATAGCTTCCCCTATGGCCAGCATTACTCACCAGAATAGTACATTTTATTTTTACCAAGGATGAACCTACACTGACACATCATAATCACCCAAAGTCCATAGTTTACCTTAGGGTTCACTATTGGTGTTGTATATTCTATGGGTTTGGACAAATGTATAATGACATGTACTCACCACTACAGTATCATACAGAGTATTTTCACTGCCCTAAAATTCCTCTGTGCTCTGCCTGTTCATTCCCTCACTCACCCTCCCAACCCCTGGTCTTTTATTATCTCCATAGTTTTGCCTTTTCCAGAATATCAAAAAGTTGGAACCATACAGTATGGAGCCTTTTCAAATTGGCTTCTTTCACTTAGTAACATGCATTTAAGATTCCTCCATGTCTTATCACGGCTAGATAGCTCACTCATTTTTAATCTGAATAATATTCCATTGTCTGGATGGACCACAGTTTATTCATTCACCTACTGAAGGATATCTTGGTTGCTTCCAATTTCGGGCAATTATGAATAAAGCTGCTCTAAACGTCATGTGCAGGTTTTTATGTGAACCTGTTTTCAACCCCTTGGATAAATACCAAGGAGCTCATTGCTGGATCATATGGTAAAAGTATGTTAATTTTGTAAGGAACTGTCCAACTATCTTCCAAAATGGCTGCACCGTTCTGCATTCCCATCCGCAACGAATGAGAGTTCCTGTTGCTCCGCATCCTCCCCAGCATTTGGCGTTGCCAGCGTTCGGGATTTTGGCCATTCTGATAGGTATGTAGTGGTATCTCCGTGTTGTTTTAATTTGCGCTTCCCTGATGACATATGATGTGGAGCTTTCTGTATGCTTCCTTGTCATCTGTATATCTTTGGTGAGGTATCTGTTAAGGTCTTTCGCCCATTTTTTTAAATCAGGTTTTTTATTTTCTTATTGTTGAGTTTTAAGTGTTCTTTGTATATTTTGGATAATAGTCCTTTATCAGATGTGTCTTTTGCAAATATTTTCTTCCCATCTGTGGTTTGTCTTTTGATATTGTCTTTGCAGAGCAGAAGTTTTCAATTTTATCTGGACTCTGCCTTTTCATGAAGCTTACCAAGATGTGTGCTTGGGAAATAGCATTTACTGTCTTCAGACTGTTCTTTTTTTTTTTCCAGTTTTATTGAGACATAATTAACATATGGCATTGTATAAGTTTAAAGTGTACAGCATAGTGATTTTTTTAAAACTTACCATTTTAATTATTTTACCATTTTTGTGTGCACAGTTCAGCGCCATTAAGAACATTAACATTGGGGACTTCCCTGGTGGTCCAGTGGGTAAGACTCCATGCTCCCAGTGCAGGGGGCCTGGGTTCAATCACTGGTCGAGGAACTAGATCCCGCATGCATGCCGCAACTAGGAGTCCACAGGCTGCAACTAAGAAAGATCCCGCATGCTGCGGCAAGGATCCCATGTGCTGCAGCTAAGACAGGGTGCAGCCTAAATAAATAAATTAATAATAAATATTTTTAAAAAAGAACATTAACATTGTTGTGCAATCATCACCACCATCATCTCCAGAGCTTTTTCATCTTCCTAAACTGATACTCTACCCATTAAACACTAACTCCCCATTCTCCACTGCCCCCAGCTCCTGGTAACCAGTATTCTACTTTCTGTCTCTATGAATTTGACTGCTAGACACCTCACATAAGTAGAATCATACAGTATTTGTCCTTTGTGCCCGGCTTATTTCACTTAGCGTAATGTATTCAGAGCTCATCTGTGTTTTCGCATACAACGTAGTGATTTGACTTACATATAACCTTGAACCATTCTTTTTCACTTAATTAATAACAGCGAACACTTAGGGAGTGCTTACTGCATGCCAGTTCCCGTGCTAAACCCTTGGTTTGCACTCCTTTTAAAAACAGCTATTTCCTTTTATCACAATTCTTACTCCCCTTTTCCTTTAAGCAACCATCCTAACATGTTTTGTGTATGTCCTTGTTTGTGGTTGTGGAATCTTCAGTTGTTGTTTCTATGCATGCATTTTAATTTATATTTATGTCAGATATGCTTATGTAAATTAGGCTGGGTGCACTTTTTCTTCCAGCATATGTTAGTATGATCCATCTGTGTTGCTAGCTGTGCGTCTCCCCTCTTCTCATGGCTATAAATGACTCACAGAGTGCAGCCACTGTGTTTCACCTGTCCACCACCCCACGGAAGGGCTGCGAATTGCGCCCAGCGCCCTGCCCCTGCCAGCAACCCTCTGCTACGACGAGCATCCTCGTGTAGGTGTCCTTAGGCCCCTGTGTGAGACAGTTCAGGATATATCTCACTATCTATATATTCCCAGGAGTGGATTATTGGTTATGTGGTATACATACAGGTGGTCAGGCTAAGGAAGGCAGATTGCCTGTAGAATGGCTACACCACCTACCTACTACCTGCAGTCACGTAGGGAGCTTATAGCCCCACATCCTAACCCACTTGACGTTACTCAGCTTTTTAATTTTTGCCGAATAGGTAGCAAGTAATATCTCGTTGGTCTAATTTGCATTTACCTTATAACCAAAGAACATCTCTCCATATATGTGTTTAGTCCTTTTGGTTTCCTCTTCTCAAAATGACCTGTTCCTAGTCTTGGCCCATTTTTCCACTGGGTTCTTCTCTCTTTCTTGTTGATGTGCAGGACTTCCTGTGTATTCCAGATACTAGTCACTTTTGGGCTTGATATTGCAGTACCTTTGCCCAATCTGTTATCTGGTTATTATCTTTGACCACTGTGCCCTTTGTTTTACAGAAATCCTGTATTTGGAGGGATCACATTAACCTTGAGTCTTATGATTGTGCTTTTCGTCTTTTTTTAAAGAAGTCCTTCTTTGCCTCTAGTCCGTAAAGACACTATTTACAGTTCTTCTCTTACCAGCAGAGTTTGTATTTCACAGGTCGGGCTGCAGTTCATCTGCACAGTAGCTCTGTAAATGATGTTTATCAGGGATCCACTTGTGTTTGTTTCTGCTTACCCTACTCACTGGATCTTTATAACAGCTCTCTGAGGTAGAGGAATAAACTGAGGGCAAGGAAGGTTAAAATGCTAGCAAGTGGCAAAATCCAAACCTGATTTTGTTTCTTCAAATGTCAAGGAGCTGGACCGTGTTACAGAGTTCCAGGGCAGGGGAGCAATGAAGCCTGGGACCCAGAACACAGTTCACCTAGAATAGGCACTATTCATTACTTGGTGAATGGATGAGGCCCTCAGTTTGGTCTCTTGGACTTAGTTCAATCAGAAATGCCAACAAACCCCCAGGAAGGGGCACACTCAAACCCCCAGCTTCATTAGGAAGCCCCTTCCCATCTCTCTGACCCCTTCATCACGTAGGCCACACACGCAGCCTACTCCAAAGTAGCTTCTCCTCCCTCAGCTTAGGGTCTCCTTCTACTTCCTGTCCTCATATTTTGTGCTTATGAACTCTAAGAAATCTAAGAAACTCTAAGATGCGGAGAGTATTTTCCAAGTGCCAGGCACTGTTCTACGCACTTAACGTGTAGACACTCATTTACTATTCATAACAACCCTATGAGGTGGGTATTATCATTGTACCCATTTTGCAGATCATAAAATCAAGGCCACAGTTCTCACTTTTAGTAAGTAGCAGAGCAGGGATATAAACCCAAGCCACTGAGCATGGAGCCTGCACTCCCAACCACTGCATCATACTGTCTCTTGTAGGGTACATTACCATCCTATCCAGATCAAGTACAACTCCAGAAACTATAAAATACAGGTACCTGAATAAGGCTGTGAGTTTAATTTCAAGCATCTTTGTAACAGACGCTGCCATTTGACATTCCAGCATCCAGAATCACCTGGATGAAGACTTGCAGTCATCGCGGTGGCCTGGTTACCTCACATCCCTGCTGGAGCCAAAGACCTCAAACATCTTGCTCTGCAAGAAAGCCCACCTGATTCATTAGGGCTTGCTGTGCAGCACAACTTTTTATTAAGTGAGCATCCCACTAACTGTAGAGTTGCCGTTCCCAGCCCAGCCACACAGCATGGCGCTTGTCACTGCTTTTGGCAGAATCTCTTAGTCCCCTTTGTGTAACGGAATCAGGGGGGCGGCAGTATGACCACTTCCCAGCCTGTGCTGGCTCTGTCCTGGGCTTTGCTCTCCTCTCCCATGACCCATTGTTCTCAGATCCTTCGCTTTCTGCATTATCATCTTGTTTTTAGCCCATCTTGGTTCTGTTCATCATCATCACGTTTTCTTCCATCCTTCGCTCTTGCCTCCGGCTTTTATCTCTTCTTTCTACCTCTTTCTGTCTCCTGTTCAAAAAGACATCTTATCTACCTGTCCTTTCTTTGCCCTTCTTTTTTCTCTAACCCTTCCATCCTAAACCCACCTTGGAGCTGGTTCTGTGCAGTCACTTCTTCTCCTTCCCTCCCTGCTGAGTCCCCCATCCTCCGGGCAAGCTCAGCCACTCCGAGGGCAGCCCCCCCAGACTGTGCGACAGTGGCTCTAAATTGTCCTTTGGTCAGATTTGAATGTAAGCAACGAGATAGATCTGGCTTCTCCTTGCTGTAGTTCTGATTTATTTCTCTCCTGCAGGGAAGGTGACTGGGCATGCATCCTTGTTGGTATTGCTTTCATTTCCTGGGAACAGTCTCCTTTACTCAGCTTTTCCAGTTAACCCTGTCACTTCAGCCCCTCCTGTCTGACCTCTAATTCGTTCCCCACCATCCCCGACTATGTCTTTGAGCACATTTAAGTGTAAGACTGTCCCACCTTATGAGACATGTCCTCCTCATCCTGTTTGTCCAGGGCACCTGCTCTTGCCAGGTGTTCTGGAACACCTGAGGTCCTGCATTGCCCCAACAGACGCACCCGTGAAGGTCCTTCAGGGGCACTGATATGCTATTAGAGGCACACGTGGGTTGGACATGGGCTTATTCTAATGTACACAGATTATCTCCCAACACAAAACCCGACCTCTGCCAATAGCTAACTCCAGCCAGTCCTGACCCCCTCACAAATGTGAACACCTTTTGCTGTCAGCACTTTCGTCCCTTTGCTCATTCTGTCCTTTTTCCCCTCAGCTCTCCCACTTCATCCCCATGGCTAAGACTGCCTCTAGGCCTTTCCCAGCGCAAGTCCTGAGGGTCTTCCAGGACCCAACTTGAGTCCCACCTCCCCTGAAGAGCCCTCCCTGCTCTCTGTCGTCTGAGTCCCCATAGTTGTGCCAGCAATGTAAGGGTACTCACATCTGTACTGACACTACCTGGTATCGCTAGGACATTTTTTATTTGTCTCTCTAGTAAGATTCTTTGCGCCTTTGAGGCAAAGGATCACATTTTCGGTGTTTAGAGTCCAGATGGGCAGATGGGGAACGATTCTGGATCCTTAACAAGTATCTGAATGAACAGATGTGGAATCTCGGACCCCTCCCTCCTGCTATAGTCACAGGCCGTCTTGGTCTACGGCCGTCCAGTTATATGTTATAGTTTTCCCCACTAGACTGTAAGCTCCTAAGGTGATTGGAGCAGGGTGTCTCCAAAAGGACCTCATCCCATCCCCCTCAGAGCTCAGCACCACTGCAGACTGAGCACCCACCGAAAGTTCTCAAATTGGCATGGAGGTCAGAAGACACAGTTCTCTGCCCATGACCTCTAGGGCTGCAGGAGAAAAAGGAAGTTAAGGGGACAGGGGATGGATCAGAAGCACTTGGGTGTCCATCTGCTGGAAAATCAATCTTTTCATTTGCAAGATCCAGAAGAGAAGGACTAGGCAGTTAAACCCCAGACCAGGAGTATCTTGTACCTTGGCACCAGGAGCCCGGGAGGAATTGGGTACTTGAGGCCATGAGAGTGTTGATGTTGACCACTCAGGTCAGGGCTCTGGGTTCCATGAGACTTTGGCCTCCTTGCTTTCCTGCCGAAGTGACATAGAGCTGACTGGACTCTAGGGGAAGCCCAGGACTGGGGATTCAGGACTCAGGAAGGCCAGCTGTGCCACCCTGGGTGGGAAGGGGGCCCTTCCTGGACTTCTTGTTCTTGCGTTGAGAAACCGTATCACCACCAATTCACGTTATTGCTGACCAGGCCCACATTCATTTCCTTTTGCTGCGGCAACGAATTGCCACAAACTTCGTGGCTTCGAAGAACACAAGTTCATCACCTCACAGCCCTGGAGGTCAGAGGTCTCAAAGGAGTCTTACAGGGGCTAGACGATCCTCCTGGAGACTCTAGGGGAGAATCCGTTCCTTGGCTTTCCCAAGGCTGCCCATGTTCATCAGCTCGTCGTGACCACATCACTCCAACTTCTGCCTCCATTTTCATGTCTCCTCTGACTCTGAGGCTCCTGCCTCCCTCTCATAATGAATGACCTTGTGATGCCAGCAGGCCCACTCGGATATCCCTCCATCCCCAAATCTTTAACTCAATCATATCTGCAAGGCCCCTTTTGCCATGTAAGGTCACATATTCACAGGTCCTGGGATAAGGCCTGGAACATCTTTGGGGGAACATTATTCACCCCTCCACAATGCCCACAGAAGGACAGTTTTAATTATAAAATATTTCAAGCTTACAGGAAAGCACAGACCATGTTGAAGAGACCCATGTACCCACCACCCAGCTTTGTCCAATCTTGACATTGTATCGTATTTGCTTCTTATGTTTTTAAGTAATAAAATGGTAAAACATTGCAGATTCAGTTGAAGCCCCTTGGGTGGCTCTCCCCGACATCTTCCTTGCTTCAAGAGATGACAGCCTGTGGGGATCACCCCCCACAGGGCCCTGTGTGCCCAGTCGCATGAGTTTTACTCTCCAGGTGATGGACGGTCAGCCTGAAGTGGGGGTTAAGGTCAACAAGCCCGAGTGGGAATTGTGACCCTGTCGTTGCTTGGCTGGTGTGACCCCTTGGAGGTCACTCAGCCTCTTTGCTCCTGTTTCCTCATCTATAATACCAACAGAGCATTTCCTAGACTTGTTGAGAGAACTCAACGCGATAAGCTTTGGAAAGATTTCCTGGAACCCTAAGAGCGTCCACTGAGCCACAATAACCCTCCTATCTGCTGTATCGTAATTGAAGGCATTCACCCAGGTGGGAGGGTCTCCCCGGGTGCAGGGAGGAGAGAGGATTTGCAGCTCCAGGGGCGCACGGGCAGATCCTTTCCTAGCTGACTCTACAGAAGGTTCCAGGAAAGCCGGGAAGCATGGTGGGTGGTCGCAGATCCTTTCCTAGCTGACTCTACAGAAGGTTCCAGGAAAGCCGGGAAGCATGGTGGGTGGTCGGGAACTCCCCGGCAGCTCAGCCTCCCAGGGAGCCAGAGGGAAACCCTGAACCACCACGCCTTTCCAGAGGCCAGGACTCCAACTTTCCAGCTCACCATCGGCGTTCCCCGCGGTGTAGCCTGGCCCCCGCCGCCCCGGCTCAGCAGCAGGAAGCAAGCCGGAGAGAGCCGGCAGCGGATCAGGGAGCTTAGGAATGTGGATCCTTCCCTCACTCTGCGTGGCTCAAGGCAGGCTCTTCCTCTGATTCATCTTTGCCTCCTGCCCTGCCCCCTCCCCACACTGCACCTGGCTCTCAGGAAGCCACGTGGCTTTGAGCAGCTCTCAGCCCAACAGGGGCTCGGGTTTCCCTTCCCAAAGACCAGGGACCTGGGGACAGCGGGTTCCCTATGAACACAGTGTCCTATTCACGGATGAGGGCTCCGAGCACTCGCCCTCAGGGAGTTGGTTGAGATACAGGGACACAAAGGCAGTCAGTGGCAGAGCTGGGACCAGAGCCCCATCTGGAGGGCTAGGGCCGTTAAGCTCTGCAGTGGGGAGAGCACACATCAGCCGTACCCCAAGTCTTCAGCTCCGGGAGACAAAAAACTCAACATGGAGGACTCCAAAGGGAGAGCCCCTTTATAGGGAAAAATGAGATCTCTTGGTCTCTAAAGTGGACATGACTGATGTCACAGTTAGGAATGCATCCAGCTGCAGAAAAATAAAAAACCTGACCAACAATGTTTTAAAGAAAGAGTTGTTTATTTTTCTCATAAAGAAGGTGACAGGGCTCTGGGTTCTTAGCTTTCCCCTCATGGTTTCAAGATGTTTGCAGGAGCCCCACACATCACATCACATCCTCACACCATGTTCAGAAGCAGGAAGCAGGTGGTGATATCAGGCAGCTTCTTCCCCCAGCTTCCCCCTTATCAGCAAGCAAAGACTGTTTTCAAGAACCCAACAGCTGACCTCACGTTATTGGCCAAAGAGGGGTTATAAAGTGCTCCCCAGAAAACCCAGACTGTGTATCTGGCTGTCCCAGGCTTTACAGTGAGAGGAGGACAGGAAGAAAGGTTTGGGCAATGACTCTGGGTTAGGCAGCAAAAAGTACCTGCCACAGCTGACTAGCTCGAGGACTCCTGGTTTTGAGTAACTAGACTTAGGTGAAAAATTCTTACGGTTTTCTGGTGGGAGGACCAGAGATTGACCTGCAAAACTAAGGAAAAATCTTCCAGTTTGGACTAGAGAAGAGAGAATTTAAACCCTGTCCCTGAGTGAGACAGAAAACTTCCTGATGAGACATCACTTTCAGGTGGTGTTTCAGTTGCCAATTTCTGTGTAACAAACCACCCCAAAATTTAGAGGTTTAAAAGGATAACTTTTTATTATCTCTCATGATCTGGGAGTTGACTGGGCTCAGCAGGGCAGTTCTTACTCAGCGTCTCTTGACATCACAGTGTGGGCTGGAGCCATCCGAAGTTGTCTTTACTTAAATGTCTGATTCCTGGGCTGGGATAGCTAAAAGAGCTAGAAGAATCATCTATATCCACAATAAGTAGTTAAGGGATACACAAAACAAAAAGGTGTAAAATATGATATCAAAAACATTAGGGACTTCGCTGGTGGCGCAGTGGTTAAGAATCCGCCTGCCAATGCAGGGGACATGGGTTCGATCCCTGGTCCGGGAAGATCCCACATGCTGCGGAGCAACTAAGCCCGTGCGCCACAACTGCTGAGCCTGTGCTCTAGAGCCCGTGAGCCACAGCTACTGACCCTGCGTGCCACAAGTACTGAAGCCCACGTGCCTAGAGCCCATGCTTCGCGACAAGAGAAGCCACCACAGTGAGAAGGCTGCTCACCGCAATGAGTAGCCCCCACTCACTGCAGCTAAAGAAAGCCCGCGTGCAGCAACAAAGACCCAATGCAGCCAAATATAAATACATTAGTTAATTAATTAATTTAAAAACAACAATAACAACCAAAAAAACCCATTAAGGGGTTTTAATGGGTTTAATGGGAAGTAGTGATAATGCAGGGTTGTTACAACGTGTTCAAACTTAAGAAACTATCAACTTAAAATAATCATGTACATATAGGTTTTTATATATAAACCTCATGGTAACCACAAACCAAAAAAATCTATAATTATAATAGATATACAAAAAAGAGAAAGGAATCCAAACATAACACTAAAGATAGTTATCAAATCACAAGGGAAGAGAGCAAAAGAAGAAGGGAACAAAAAAGAACTTCAAAAACAACCAGAAGACAATTACCAAAATGGCCATAAGGACACACCAATCAATAATTACTGAAAGTGTAAATGGACTAAATCCTCCAATCAGAAGACACAGAGTGGCTGAAGCAACTGAAGTGCCCATCAATAGATGAATGGATAAAGAAGGTATACAATGGAATATTACTCATCCATAAAAATTAATGAAGTCTTGGGGGAATTCCCTGGCGGTCCAGTGGTTAGGACTCTGTGCTCTCACTGCCAAGGGCCCAGGTTCCATCCCTGGTTGGGGAACAAAGATCCCACAAGCAGCGTGGCGCGGTGGGAAAAAAAAACAAAACAATGAAATCTTGCCATTCGTGACAACATGGATGGACCTAGAGGGTGTTATGCTAAGGAAATAAGTCAGACAGAGAAAAACAAAATACCATATGATTTCACTTATGTGTGGAATCCAAAAAAAACCAAATGAACAAACATAACAAAACAGAAAGAGTCATAGATACAGAGGACTAACAGGTGGTTGCCAGAAGGGAGGGAGGTGAGGAAAGGTAAGAAATAGGTGAGGGAGAATAGAGATGTAAACTTCCAGGTGCAAAATAAATGAGTCACAGGTATGAAATGTACGGTGTGGGGAATAAAGTCAATAATTATGTAATATCTTTGTATGGTGACAGATGCTAACTAGACTTATCGTGGTGATCATTTTGAAATGTATAGAAACAGCAAATCACTATGTTGTGCTCCTGGAACTAACATAGTGTTGTAGGTCAATTATACTTCAGTAAAAAAAAAAAAAAACTAACTAAAACAACGACATTAAAAAAGATTTGCAGCAACATGGGTGGACCTAGAGATTGTCATACTGAGTGAAGTAAGTTAGACAGAGAAAGACAAATGTCATATGATATCACTTATATGTGGAATCTAAAAAAAAAGGCTACAAATGAACTTATCTACAAAACAGAAATAGAGTTACAGATGTAGACAATAAACTCATGGTTACCAGGGGGTAAGGAGGGGAGGGATAAATTGGGAGATTGGGATTGACATATACACACTACTTTATATAAAATAGGTAACCAATAAGGACCTACTGTATAGCAGAGGGAACTCTACTCAATACTCTGTAATGGCCTACATGGGAAAAGAATCTAAAAAAGAGTGGATACATGTCTATGTATAACAGATTCACTTTGCTGTACACCTGAAACTAACACAACATTGTAAATCAACTATAATAAAAATTTTTAAAAAATAAAAAAGCTAATACATCAGTATTTTTAAAATGTTGTTTCCACAAATACTATGAGTTATGTATGATTACCAAGGGGAAAAAACAATAGCAACTACCTGGTAATCATTTGTGCTTTTATGAAGTTAAATACCATCTGTGCACATTCTTAATATTTTCTCCTCAAACACCTTAATAAGCTGTACCATTGGCATACCATATGCCTCTCCTAGATGGTAATAACCGGATGAAAAGGAAAAACCCAAACAGAGCTGACACGTATGCTAACAAGGCATACTGAAATTGCATTTGCGCCACTGCGTGTACGATTCACCTTGACTCGGCAGCGTTCCAGTTTGTGACGTTAAAACTCCATTGTAGGGCTTCCCTGGTGGCGCAGTGATTGAGAGCCCGCCTGCCGATGCAAGGATCAGTGTGTGCAGGATCTAGTTCCTCGACCAGGTATTGAACCCGTGCCCCCTGCATTGGGACTGTGGAGTCTTACCCGCTGGACCACCAGGGAAGTCCCGAAACCTGTCTTTGGACACTTGTTTAGAGTGGAGTTTAAATTTATGGTTTGAGGGAAAGAGAAATCTTTGGTCCCCTGGATGGTAGCAAATGGAAGACCCCAAAGGGTCTGGGGAATAGCACTCTGAGCCTGGAGCCCCTTGTGCTCTGTGACCTACGATTTGCAGCCAACTGGCCAGACACAGTCAGGCGGCCAGTTATCCTATTCCCCTCATACAAAATTGCAGGGCAGAATGGCTGGTGCCTGAGGGTGGGAAGAAGAATTCCAGAGACCAACGGGGAGACCGAGCAGAAGAGGCCATTTGTGGCTCTGAATAACATCCTTCTTTGCACTGTTCTGTTTCTCCAGATTGGCTTAGAGGGACACCCCAACTGCTGCCTTCTCTGCTGTTCAAAATTATTATTGAGGGACTTCCCTGGTGGTCCAGTGGTTAAGAATCAGCCTTCCAATACAGGGGACGCAGGTTCCATCCCCGGTCAGGGAACTAATATCCCACATGCCGTGGGCAACTAAGTCCGTGTGCCTCAACTACTGAGCCCACGCACTCTAGAACCCACGCACCACAACTAGACAGAAGCCTGTGCACCGCAATGAAAGATCCCACATGCCGCAATGAAGCTAATGCGTGCCCCAACTAAGACCCGACGCAGCCAAATAATAAATATTCTTAAAAATTATTATTAAAGGGGGCTTCCCTGGTGGCGCAGTGGTTGAGAGTCCGCCTGCCGATGCAGGGGACACGGGTTCGTGCCCCGGTCTGGGAAGATCCCACATGCCGCGGAGCGGCTGGGCCTGTGAGCCATGGCCGCTGAGCCTGCATGTCCGGAGCCTGTGCTCTGCAACAGGAGAGGCCACAGCAGCGAGAGGCCCGTGTACCACAAAAAAAAAAAAAAAAAAAAAGAAAATTATTATTAAAGGGCACATCCTTTCTTAGAACCATTAGGGAACAGATACAACACTGGCCTCTGAGTTGTCCTAGGAATGTCTTTTTTGTCTTTTGTCTATCCTTCTGTCCATTCCTGGGTGGCCTAGGGCAGGGTCCTAGGGCAACTGCTCATTAGAGGAGGGGGTGAGAGAGAGAGAGTCTTTGATTTCAAAGTGCAAAGTCCATGGCCAGAGTCTTTCCAACGCCTCCCAGATCCTTAGGGGACACACCATGGCAGTGCCACTGACAAGTGACCCAGTTCCATCATCTTCGGGAGCTCGTGAGCTTTGGCTCAGGGAAAATGAGCTTGTTCTGGGTTCCAGGGCAAGAAGTTAGCTTTGGGGTTGGGCTGTGGCCAGCTGGTCTGCATGTCCCAACTGGTGCTGGAGGCCAGCTTTCACTTCCTTTGGAAATCCCATGCACTTGGCCTCTGAGGTTTTCGCAATATGCATAGACCCTAAATTCCCCTGGGAGTTTTGGTTGACGGGTTTTCTGAGCAATGGATCAACTTCAGTAAGATGACACACAACGTTAGAGCTTTCTGACCCAGGAGAGCAAAGGTTACAATCCCGAGAAGCCTAGCACCGAGAAACACAAAACACTGAGAACAGGTGTGTGAGTTAGAAACTATGTCCTCTCACCTGGACTTGGCATCAGAGGAGATTTGAGTGGTGTCATAGGCTCGAATCCCAGCTCTGCAGACAGCCCGGAGACCTTGGACAGGCCCTGGACTGTGGCCTCTTGAGCTTAGGGTCCTCTGAGTCCTGTTGTCCATTCTGAGTCACTTCATAGATGCCCAGGTCTGTGTGAGGCCCCGTTAGAGACACGGGAAGATGGGGGCGGTCCTTGCTTCCAAGGGCATGTGGAGATGTGACCCACACACCAGATAAGACGGGAGCGTAGGAGATGAGGATGTGATTCAGGTGAATAAGCGCTGTAAGAGTCAAAGGGTGAGATGTTGGTGCTTGAGGAGGACTTTCAGAGGAGCAGGAAGGGGACCTCGGAGGCGGGGGAGGTGGCAGAGGCCAAGGCACCTGGGGGGAGGGGTGTGGTTCATCCAGGGCAGCAGGAGGCACGGTTGGGGGCCGTAGGAGACGCTACAGATGCCCCACCCAGGTCCCCATCACCCACTCCCCTGAGCTGTGACTGTCGGGCTGCTGCAGCCCCATAGCTACACCCTTCCCCAGACCAGGAGCCACCTGGTCATTACACCCCCAAGGCGTGGCCGGCAGCCAATGACGGGACAGTTACGAAGGCCCGCCCCCTTGCGTCCGGGTGGAACGGCTCTGTGGGGCCATTCACACTCCAGAGCCCCCATGGGGTCAGGCTGAAGTCAGACTTGAGCCACAAACAACTCTGCTTGGCTTCTTCACCCGCCCTATCCTGCTTCCCCCGCTCCCTCACCAGTTTCCATCCTCTGGGTTCTCCCACAACACATCATCTGCACAAAAGCCCCAACCTCAGATGCTGCCTCTAAGGGACCCGCCAACTAGGATCAGCACAGGCAGGGTTAAGGGGTCCTCGGACGCTGGAAGGTCTGGTATGTGGGCAGAGACCAAACAGAAGGAGACCTGGCTCCTTCAAGCTGTTCGCACCTGTGCCACTTACTTTTTTTTTTTTTTTTTTTTTTTTTTGCGGTACGCGGGCCTCTCACTGCTGTGGCCTCTCCCGTTGCGGAGCACAGGCTCCGGACGCGCAGGCTCAGCGGCCATGGCTCATGGGCCCAGCCGCTCCGCGGCATGTGGGATCCTCCCGGACCGGGGCACGAACCCGTGTCCCCTGCATCGGCAGGCGGACTCCCAACCACTGCGCCACCAGGGAAGCCCGCCGCTTACTTTGAAAGTTCAGCAAGTCAAAGTGGCCCACCCCACTTTATCCTGGGTGCCTGCCCCACACAGAGAAGAATTTCTAATGGATTTGCTAATGGTACTGGAAGTTCTTCGGTTTAGCTAAAGAACAGGGACAGGTGTGATTCTGCTGCCCCGGAAACACCTCTGTGGGGGGTGGTCCATCTGCCGACCCCAGCCCAAGGGGGAGTGTCAGCTTCCTTGTCGGTGAAGGCGCTTAAAGGGAGAGAGACTGGTGAGGGGTTTCTTTCTTCACGTGATCAGCCCCTCAGGAGGCATATGAAGAAGAAAGCCAAGAGAAAGGAAAGGCCATCTCCCCCCGACATGCCCCCTTCTGTCTCCAAGCCACCTCCTTCCTTTCCCCATCTATTCCAAGTACCACCCACCAATTCAACTGAACATCCACCAGGTGCCGGGCACAGTTCTCGGCACTGGGATACGGCAGTGATCGCCACAGTGAGGGCCTGCTCTCAGACACTTCACATTCTAGTCAGTGGAGGCTGGAAAGGGGAAGAATATTAAACAGAAATAGTGTTCACGACTATCAGGAATATACAGTAATGGCTTAGAGACAGGCTGGCTCCTAGGGGGATGGGCCACCTTGGGTAGGGGTCAGGGCGGGCCTCTAGGAGCTAAGCCATCAGTGCTGAGAAGGTGTTGGTCCAGCAAAGATCTGGAGGAAGAGCATCCAGGCAGGGGCAACAGCAAATAAGGAAGTCCTGGTGTGCATTGAATACGGCGAACCTGGGAGATCCAGGGGGATCTCTGCGGAATCTCAGGTTGTTCTCCCTTTCGTCTGGTCCTTGCAAGGATGATCGTGGAGGGAGGAAATCGAATGTGTCTTCCTGAAGTTTCTACACCTTTACGCTGATGGCATTCTGACCAAGCAGAGCTCTCTGCTGGGGTATCTTCTCCTCTTCCAGACAGTGAGCTGGGTCTTCAATAGTAACCCAAGGCTTTCAGGTTGGAGCCCAGCCTTGCGTTCTCTTTTTAGTGCCTCGTGGCTTGGGACATCCTGGTCACTCCCTGTACTGGACCGCTGACTCCCACGTGCCAGGGATGATGAAACTTCCTGTCTGGATGCAAAGGCCTCAACTGCCTTCTCTTCGGACACACAAACACATTGCAAACTTACAGACCGAAACTGTCCTATCGGCAAGGTAGGTCCAAAACACCTCTTAGAGCCGAGGGAACAGGGGCCTCCACCTCTTCTCCCAGGAGATGTGGAGCCAGACAACGTACTGATTAACCTTCCACCAGACTCCGGCCAAGTCTTCCCCCCAAGGCATGCTTCCCTAATGAGTCAGCTGGGCCCCAAAGCTGGCTTCCTTCCTCCACTGGCCTCTGGGCTGCCTGGTCACTGGCTTGGCTCATGACAATTTATTTTATTATATGGTCAGGAAGATGCTCAGCGGTCTCAGCAGGTCAGATGATGGGCTTAGGAACTTCGAGACACTTAGGAACTTCCCCAGACCCCACGTCAGGGAGACACCTGTCCCTCTGTTCTCTGCACCTGGCACCCCTCTGGCAGGCAGGGGAGGGGGCTGGTGAGGGGCCAGGACACAGAGGAGGCTGGAAAGCGTGGCATGTGGGACACAGGGAGCAGTGTTCAGGGGAAGGAGATGGAGAGAGTGCGAGTGGCCGGGCGTCAGAGCGGGGCACTCAGATGACGTGGGCGCAACTTCCTGGGGCTCAAGGAGTGGGCAGAAGTCACTTTATTGTAATAAGGAACAGCCTGATTCTGCTGCAACCCAGCAGAGGAAGGGGCTACCCCAGGTGGCCAGCCCCGCCCCTCAACCACGCTGAGCCTCAGGTTCTCAGGCCCGACAGGGCCATCCAGGAGAGCCAGTGGTCCTGGATCTGGACGAGGCCCATACTCGGGGCAGGCTGGGCTAGAACCACACAACCTGGGCAGCTCCGCCCTCCACACACACATCTGAGGGCGGGACATGCTTCCGTAGCATTCCCCGCTTCCCATGAAAGTAAATCTCAACAACAGCTGTGGGGCTGGCAAACAGGACCCACAGCCGCCATTGTTCTTTACTAAACCAAAGTGCTACCAACACTGAGAATCACTGCATACCAGGATTTCTAGGGTCACTTTAACTCTTAAACAATGTCTGATTCTATGAACCTGGGACTTCAAGGTCAACTTGGAGGGCTAAGGGAAGCACAGGAGTCAGAGCTACTAAGCCAGGAATGGCTGTCTGATGGTGGGGAGAGAGGTCGCAAAATCTAGGGCATATGAACAATAATAATATTGTGGGGTACTTGCCTATAAGTCACTTTATACGGTGTCAACACACACATCAACCCTCCCAGAGACCCTGTGCAGTGAGTGGAGCAGGTATGACATCATGCAGGTGTCCGGGTGTGGGAGGAAGCGTACCATGGCTCCCACTTCCTGTGGCCCTACCCTGTGCTCTAGAGCCCGTGAGCCACAACTACTGAGCCCACGTGCCGCAACTGCTGAAGCCCACGCGCCTAGAGCCCGTGCTCTGCAACAAGAGAAGCCACCGCAATGAGAAGCCCTCACACCGCAACGAAGAGTAGCCCCCGCTCGCCGCAACTAGAGAAAGCCCGCACGCAGCAACAAAGACCCAACGCAGCCAAAATAAATAAATAACAAATATTTTTTTTAAAAGAAAGGTGAGAGCTTAACTTATCATTAAAGGCTTGTCCCCTGGTCCTCTCCTCCTCCTAGAACTTGTATTTCTGGCCAGCAGAGTTTTGACAACAGACACTGATTTACTGAAGCAGATGTGTTGACCACTGCTCAGAAAACAAGACCCACTCTTCTTTTCGTGATGTTTTTAGCTCTCAGAACATCTGTTCTTATCTCCCCAAAGAAACAAGAACAGTGTATTGATTCTCTTCCCCCCCAGCACAGAGCATGGTATTTGCTACAAAGTAGAAGTTAAGTAAATATTGATAAGATGAGTGGGTGGATAGGTGATAAATGGTCGTTCTGTCTTTTGTTTAAAGAAATGATCCTTTAAGGGCCACCATTAGCCAAGCACTAGATTCTCTCCGGGGCCCCAGTTCTGTAGTAAGGATAGAATATTTGGTCCCACCCATACCTTCCCCAGGGGCAGAATAGGGACCATCTACTTCCAGAGAGCTCTCCTCTCTGAATGTCATTCTCCAGAAACAGCTCTTTATCTGCAGAGTCTGGGTTAGTGTGAATTTGGCCCCCATAGACTCCCTCTCAGAGCATTTGCCTCCAAAGCTTGACCTCTGAGCCTGGAGGAAAGGGCTTTGTTGTCAGGTGGGAGCCTTCCCCAAGGATGATCTTGGCAAGGAGGGTCATAAGCAGTGGTGAATGAGATAAAGTGATTCCCCTTGACAACAAAGTCCAAAATCCAGAAATAGCCCCCGTTGCCTATGGAAAGCTTGTATATGATAAAGGCAGCATCACAAATTGTGGGGAAAGCATGGGTGACTTAACAGTTAGTGTTAGGAGGGACTTCCCTGGCGGTCCAGTGGTTAAGACTCCACGTTCCCAATGCAGGGGGCATGGGTTCCATCCCTGGTCAGGGAACTAAGATCCCGTATTCTGCACTGCGCGGCCTAAAAAACAAACAAACAAACACACACACACACACACACACACACACACACACACACACACACACAAACAGTTAGTGTTAGGATAACTGGAGAGCCTTGTGGAATCAGAAACAGTTGGTGGCATTCCTCTTGTATTACCAGGACACATTCCAAAAAAACTGGAGATTTCAGTATAAAAATGAAACCATCCAAGCACTAAAGGGAAACATGGGTAAATCCTTCTGTAATTTGGGACCAGAGAAATCTTTCCTGATTCTGACTCAACATCCAGAAGCAATAGGGGGAAGATTAGTAAGTTTCATGGAATTGACGTTTTTCTACGCGGCCAAAAAAAAATTTTTTTAATTTAAATAAGTAAATAAAAATTTAAAAGAAATGACAGACTGGTAAAAAAAAAAAAGATTCACAACTACAACACAAAAGAGTTAACATTCTTAGAATAAATATAAAGTGCTTCTAATACAAATTAAAAGGCCAACTATCTGTGAGAAAGATGCACTAGAAATATAAACAGTTTACAGAAAAAGAAAAGCAAATAAATATTTCAAAACTATACGAAAAGATGTTCAACCACACTTGTAGTTAAAGAAATGCAAATTGCTCCAAGGAACTAATTCTTGCTGGTCAGATTGGCAAAAATCCAAAAGTTTAACAAATACTCTCTTCTCTAGGCTGTGAGAAAACAGACATTCTCACACTTTGCTGGTGGGAATGTAACCGTCCTGATGGAAGGGGATTCGGCAATACCTACATGTGTATTTGCCCTTTGATCCTGCAATCCCACTTCTAGGAATCTGTCTTAAAGATTCACTGCAAACAGTACAAAAAGACACAGGGACAAGGCTATTAATTGCAGCTCTATTTGTAATAGCTTAAGCCTGGAAAAAAAGCCAAATGCCCATCAATAAGTCCCAGCAGAATAAACAATAGTATATCCACACAATGGAATACTTTGGAGCTATAAAACGAAAGAGGAATGTTCCTCAAAAAATTAAAAATAGAATGGCCATATGACCCAGTAATTTCACTTCCGGGTATATACTAAAAAGAATTGAAAGCAGGGTCTCGAAGGGACCCTGTGTTCACAGCAGCATTATTCACAATAGCTAAAACACGGAAGCAACCCAAGTGTCCACTGATGGATGAAGGGATAAGCAAAATGTGGTCTATACATACAGTGGAATATTATTCAACCTTAAAAGCAAAGGAAAATCTGCTACATGGATGAACCTTGAGGACATTATGCTACATGAAATACAGGATCTCAAAGAGATATCTGCGGGATTTCCCTGGTAGTCCAGTGGTTAAGACTCCACGCTCCCAATGCAGGGGGCCCGGGTTCAATCCCTGGTCGAGGAACTAAGATCCCACCTACCGCAACTAAGCCCACGCACCGTAACTAGAGAAGCCCACACGCCACAAGGAAGACCCAGCTCAGTCTAAATAAATAAATACAATTAAGAATATTAAAAAAAGAGAGAGAGATATCTGCACTCCCATGTTCAGTGCAGCATTATTCACAATAGCCCTGAAATAGAAGCACCCTAAATGCCTATGAATAGATGAATGGATAAAGAAAATGTGGCATAGACACACAATAGGATATTATTCAGCTTTAAAAAAAAGCAGAAAACTCTCTCATCTGCACAATGCGGATGAACCTGGAGGAAGCTGTACTAAGTGAAATAAGCCAGTCACAAAAAGACAATTTCTGCATGTTTCCACTTATGTGGGGCACCTAGAGTCATCAAACTCATAGAAACAGGAAGTAGAACGGTGGGTGCCAGGGTCTGGGGGGAAGGGGAAGCAGGGAGCTCTTCAATGTGTGTCAAGTTTCAGTCATCTAAGATGAAAAGTTCATGAGATCTGTTATACAACCATGTGCATTTAGGTAACAGTATTTTCACGTATACTTTAAACAACGATAAATTCATGTCATGTTTTTTTTAATTTTTTTATCTTAATAGATCTTTATTGGAGTATAATTGCTTCACAATAACATGTCAGTTTCTGTTGCACACAAAGTGCGTCAGCCATATGCACACACATGTCCCCATGTCCCCTCCCTCTTGAGCCTCCCTCCCACCCTCCCTATCCCACCCCTCTAGGTCATCACAAAGCACCAAGCCCATCTCCCTGTGCCCTGCTGCTGCTTCCCAGCACCCAACTATTTTACATTTGGTCGTGTAGGTATGTTGATGCTACTCTCACTTCGCCCCAGCTTTCCCCTCCCACCCCATGTCCTCAAGTCCATTCTCTATGTCTACCTCTTTATTCCTGCCCTGCAACTGGGTTCATCAGGACCAATTTTTCTTTTTTAGATTCCATATATATGTGTTAACATATGGTATTTGTTTTTCTTTTTCTGAATTACTTCACTCTGTATGACAGACTCTAGGTCCATCCACCTCAGTACAAATAATTCAATTACGTTTATTTTTATGGCTGAGTAATATTCCATTGTATATATGTGCCACATCTTCTTTATCCATTCATCTGTCGATGGACACTTAGGTTGCTTCCATGTCCTGGCTATTGTAAATAGTGCTGCAATGAACATTGTGGTACATGTCTCTTTTTGAATTATGGTTTTCTCAGGGTATATGCTCAGTAGTGGGATTGCTGGGTCATATGGTAGTGCTATTTTTAGTTTTTTAAGGAACCTCCATACTGTTTTCCACAGAGATTGTATCAATTTACATTCCCACCAACAGTGCAGGAAGGTTCCCTTTTCACCACACCTTTTCCAGCATTTACTGTTTCTAGATTTTTTGATAATGGCCATTCTAACCAGTGTGAGGTGATACCTCACTGTAGTTTTTTGTTGTTGTTGTTGTTGTAGTTTGCGGTACGCGGGCCTCTCACTGCTGTGGCCTCTCCCGTTGTGGAGCACAGGCTCCGGACGTGCAGGCTCAGCGGCCATGGCTCATGGGCCCAGCCGCTCCGCAGCATGTGGGATCTTCCCGGACCGGGGCACGAACCCGTGTCCCCTGCATCGGCAGGCGGACTCTCAACCACTGCGCCACCAGGGAAGCCCGGATTGTTTGTTTTTTTGATATTGAGCTGCATGAGCTGTTTGTATATTTTGGAGATTAATCCTTTGCTGCATTTGCAAATATTTTCTCCCACTCTGAGGGTTGTCTTTTTGTCTTGTTTATGGTTTCCTTTGCTGTGCAAAAGCTTTAAAGTTTAATTAAGTCCCATTTATTTATTTTTGTTTTTATTTCCATTACTCTAGGAGGTGGGTCAAAAATATCTTCCTGTGGTTTATATAAAAGAGTGTTTTCCTACGTTTTCCTCTCAGAGTTTTATAGTGTCTGGTCTTACATTTAAGTCTAATCCATTTGGAGTTTATTTTTGTTTATGGTGTTAGGTAGCACTCTAATTTTATTCTTTTGCATGTGGCTGTCCAGTTTTCCCAGCACCACTTATTGAAGAGGCTGTCTTTTCTCCATTTTATGTTCTTGCCTCCTTTGTCGTAAATTAGGTGTCCATATATGCATAGGTTTATCTCTGGGCATTCTATCCTGTACCATTAATCTATATTTCTGTTTTTGTGCCAGTACCATATGGTCTTGATTACTGTAGCTTTGTGGTATAGTTTGAAGTCGGGGAGCCTGATTGCTCCAACTCCATTTTTCTTTCTCAAGATTGCTTTGGCTATTCGGGGTCTTTTGTGTTTCCATACAAATTGTAAAATTTTTTGTTCTAATTCTGTGAAGAATGCCATTGGTAGTTTGACAGGGATTGCACTGAATCTGTAGATTGCTTTGGGTAGTATAGTCATTTTCACAATATTGATTCTTCCAATCCAAGAACATGGTATATTTCTCCATCTGTTTATGTCACCTTTGATTTCTCTCATCAGTGTTTCATAGTTTTCTGAGTACAAGTCTTTTGCCTCCTTAGGCAGGTTTATTCCTAGGTATTTTATTCTTTTTGTTGCAGTGGTAGATGAGAGTGTTTCCTTAATTTCTCTTTCTGATTTTTCGTTGTTGGTGTATGGGAATGCCAGACATTTATGTGCATTAATTTTGTATCCTGAAACCTTACAAAATTCATTGATTAGTTCTAGTAGTTTTCTTTTTTTTTAATTAATTTATATTTGGCTGCATTGGGTCTTCATTGCTGCATGCGGGCTTTCTCTAGTTGCGGTGAGCGGGGGCTATTCTTCATTGCAGAGTGTGGGCTGCTTATTGCAGTGGCTTCTCTTGTTGCTAGAGCACAGGCTCTAGGTGTGTGGGCTTCAGTAGTTGTGCCACACGGGCTCAGTAGTTGTGGCTCACAGGCTCTAGAGCACAGGCTCAGTAGTTGTGGCACCCAATGAAGCACGGGCTTCATTGTTCCACAGCATGTAGGATCTTCCCAGACCAGGGCTTGAACCCGTGTCCCCTGCACTGGCAGGCAGATTCTTAACCACTGCACCACCAGGGAAGCCCAGTTCTAGTAGTTTTCTGGTGGCATCTTTAGGATTTTCTATGTATAGCATCCTGTCATTGTCAAACAGTGACAGTTTTACTTCTTTTCCAATCTGTATTCCTTTTATTTCTTTTTCTTCTCTGATTGCTGTGGCTAGGACTTCCAAAACTATGTTGAATAAGAGTGGCTAGAGTGGACATCCTTGTCTTGTTCCTGATCTAGTGGAGATGCTTTAAGTTTTTCACCATTGAGTATCATGCTTGCTGTGGGTTTGCCATATATGGCCTTTATTATGTTGAGGTAGGTTCCCTCTATACCTATTTTCTGGAGAGTTTTTGTCATAAATCAGTGTTGAATTTTGTCAAAATCTTTTACTGCATCTATTGAGATGATCATATGGTTTTCCTTAATTTGTTAATGTGGTGTGTTACATTGATTGATTTGCATATATTGAAGAATCCTTGCATCCCTGGGATAAATCCCACTTGATCATGGTGTTTGATCCTTTTAATGTGCTGCTGGATTCTGTTTGCTAGTATTTTGTTCAGGATTTTTGCATCTACGTTCATCAGTGATACTGGTCTATAATTTTCTTTTTTTGTGATATCTTTTTCTGGTTTGGGTATCAGGGTGATGGTGGCTTTGTAGAATGAATTCGGGAGTGTTTCTCCCTCTGCAATTTTTTGGAAGAATTTGAGAAGGATTGGCGTTAGCTCTTCTCTAAATGTTTGACAGGGCTCCCCTGGTGGTGCAGTGTTTGAGAGTCCACCTGCCGATGCAGAGGACACGGGTTCGTGCCCTGGTCTGGGAAGATCCCACATGCCGTGGAGCAGCTGGGCCCGTGAGCCATGGTTGCTAAGCCTGTGCATCTGGAGCCCATGCTCCGCAACGGGAGAGGCCACAACAGTGAGAGGCCCACGTACCGCAAAAAAAAAAAAAAAGTTTGATAGAATTCGTCTGTGAAGCCATCTGGTCCTGGGCTTTTGTTTGTTGGAAGAGGTTTAATTCCAGTTTCAATTTCATTACTTGTGATAGGTTTGTTTATATTTTCTAATTCTTCCTGGTTCAGTCTTGGAAAATTGTACCTTTCCAAGAATCTTTTCATCTCTTTGCGGTTGTTCATTTTATTGGCATATAGTTGTTTGTAGTAGTCTCTTATAATCCTTTGTATTTCTGCAGTGTCGGTTGTGATTTCTCCTTTTTCATTTCTAATTTTATTGATTTGCATCCTCTCCCTTCTTTTCTTGATGAGTCTGGCTAAGGGTTTATCAATTTTGTTTATCTTCTCAAAGAACCAGCCTTTAGTTTTACTGATCTTTGCGATTGTTTTCTTCATTTCTAGTTCATTTATTTCTGCTCTGATCTTTATGATTTCTTTCCTTCTACTGACTTTGGGTTTTCCTTGTTTTTCTCTCTCTAGTTGCTTTACGTGTAGGGTTAGATTGTTTATTTGAGATTTTTCTTTTTCTTGAGGTGAGGTTGAATTGCTATAAACTTCCCTCTTAGAACTGCTTTTGCTGTGACCCATAGGTTTTGGGTCGTCGTGTTTATGTTGTCATTTGTTTCTATGTATTTTTTAATTTCTTCTTTGATTTCTTCAGTGATCTCTTGGTTATTAGTAGCACACTGTTTAGCCTCCATGTATTTGTACTTTTTACAGTTTTTTTCCTGTAATTGATCTCCAATCTCATAGCGTTGTGGTCGGAAAAGATGCTTGATATGATTTCAATTTTCTTAAATTTTCTGAGGCTTGATTTGTGACCAAGATGTGATCTATAGAATGTTCTGTGTGCACTTGAGAGGAAAGTATATTCTGCCACTTTTGGGTGGAATGTTCTATAAATACCAATTAAATCTATCTGGTCTATTGTGTCATTTAAAGCTTGTGTTTCCTTGTTTATTTTCTGTTTGGATGATCTGTCCATTGGTGTAAGTGGGGTGTTCAAGTCCCCTACTCTTATTGTGTTAGTCGATTTCCCCTTTCATGGTTGTTAGCATTTGCCTTATGTATTGATGTGCTCCTATGTTGGGTGCATAAACATTTATAATTGTTATATCTTCTTGGATTGATTCTTTGATCATTATGTACTGTCCCTCCTTATCTCTCGTAACAGTCTTTATTTTAAAGTCTATTTTATTTGATACGAGTATTGCTACTCCAGCTTTCTTTTGATTTCCATTTGCATGGAATATCTTTTTCCCACTTCAGACCTAGGGGCGCATACAGACTGAAAGTGAAGGGATGGAAAAAGATATTCTATGTCATGTGTTTTTTACCACAATTTTTTTAAAGTGATTCCTATGGTGAAGAGGCTGACCCTTAGCCTTGGTTAACCCAACCTTCCCCACACCTGAACTCCGGAGGGGATCCCACCCTGTTCTGCCCCAGGCTACGTATGGTACCCTTGGCAGCAGCTGGGTGCCCAGTGAAAGCAGCCAGGGACAAACCCAAGAAAAAAGGGAGTGACTGCCCTGGGGTTAAGATGCTGGTGCAGCCCTGCCCTTTCACCTCTGCAGCCCCAGGCCTTCCCCAGTCACTGCAGAATTAAGTCGGTGTGGATCTAGTATCTTCCTCCACAAGCAAAGGGCACTTCCATTCTTGGGCTCTTACAGGGCTCTCAGCCCGCTCTCCTGAATCCCACCATCCTCTTATTTCATGTCCCTGCTGATGCCAAGTCATGTGCCCGGACCACTGTGAACACAGCGGTGCTGCTCAGTGAGCTCACCCCTTCAGAACCTGTTGGGAGCTTGGCTTAGAGAAGGCAGTGAACTTGTGTCTGTTAATCGGATCTCAAAGGAAATGGGTTTACATGGCTCTAAAGTAACTCTCAGTTCATCCCCTCTGCTCTTGCAGCTGGAAGGAATGCTCCTCCAGGAAGTACACAGTGAAGAAATGCAAGCATCCTTATCTCCAATGGACAATTGACCACACAGAGGCCCAGAGAGGTTGGCAACTTGCCCAAGGTCACGTAGCTAGTTAGCCGCAGAGCTGGGACCAACTTCAGCAGGTCTGGCTCCAGGCCTGGTGTCCTTTCCGGCGCATGCACACAAGTCACCATCACTAGACTCCACCCAGCTTGTTCTCCATAATAAGCACCACAGGCCCTGGGCCTCGTGCTCCTGAGCTTTGCAAAGGCCCAAGACAATGTGTTGGTTCCTAAATTCAAAAAGAAAATAGCAAAATCAGTAAAAGTAAATGTTGGAAATCCCCTGGTGGTCCAGTGGTTAGGACTCCGTGCTTTCACTGCCGAGGGCCCAGGTTCAATCCCTAGTGGGGGAACGAAGATCCCGCAAGCCACATGGCACGGCCAAAAAACTAAAAAATAAAAAAATTAAAGTAAACGTTTACAAACTGTGACACGGTCACCTACTCAACTGCAACTGAGCTCAGCTATTTTTTAAGTTACTTTTCCATTAAGTTGAATGAGGCATGTAGGGACGTTTTAATGTATTTGCTGTGGTACGCAGTGGAGCTTCCAAAATCAGAGTGCTGGGCCCCCATAGGTCTTCAAACAGACACATGGTGGTAGAACTCTGTAGGGCACAGGCCTGGGTGCGCCAGCTCCAATGTCCTGCCTCTAAGATAACTGTATTATTTGGTAAAATGACACCAGCAAGCCAGACAAGAGAGCACTTGGCAGAAACTCCTCCTGTCTCCAGTGAGCCCTGGGGCCAAAATCCCACTTAGAAACACTCATCAACTCCATCTTCTAGGTTTACATAAGCAGCTATTTAGAATCAGACACTCCAACTGACTCAGGTGAGACAGGATCAGACAATGCTTGTGAAATGGAAGGGCTGGGGGGTGGGGGCAGTGTGTGTGTGGCATGTCTAACATTACCTCTGGAAGAAGAAGATCTGCAACACTGGATGCTTTTGGAAGATAGCCTGAGGATGAAGCTCCACAGATGGGAGCAGATCCCAGAGAGAATCACAGAGAAAGAGGGGCAGAGGCCTGATGGAACCATGCCTGAAACCCATCTTCTCTTGATCTCTCAGCTACAAGAGCCAACAAATCCCTTTTGTTGCTAAGCTGGTGTGGCTTGGATTTTATTGCCTGAAATCAAAATCATCCTGACTGATATAGACCTCCCAGCTTTTTCATCCATCTGATCTTGGAGAGACAGCAGTGAGCAGTCCGGAAGAGACATCTCAATTCGCTGCCCAGGAATTGAACCTGGCTAGCCTGGATGAAAACCAGGACTCCTAGCCACTAGACCACCAGGGGCTAGAGGCTAGAAGCAAAGTAGCTCTGGCTCTTTCCTTGGTCTGAAAGAATGTTGCAAGGAGGCAAAAAAATGTAAAACTACAGGTACAGAGTTTGTTAGTAGACACAGCACAACGTACGGGAGAGCACACAGAGAAGCAGTTTATTTATTTAAGTCAGAAGCTAGGCAGAAATACACACCCAGAGAGGAGTGCAGGAGTCCTGAATGAGGAGGGCAGCAAAGGGGTGATTTATATCACTTGTATAGGACACTCCTTCTGGTGTTTGTTTACCTTTGGCCAATTATCTTGTTTCTTTTTTCACACCTGACCTGTCCTAGGAGTCTCCCCAACATGCATGTGCAACTTTTCGCTAAGATGGATCCCACAGCAGAGGCCTATGGGCGCATGTCCACACTTACTATGGGGTGGTGCCCCACCCCTTTTTGGCCCCCAAGGAGCCTTCCTGTGCATGCGCAGACAGGGAAGTTTTCCTTGACCTCAAGAGTGGCCACTGTATCTCTTTATTAGCACAGCTCAGCTTCTGCCACTAGCTTTGTCCTTAGAGTGTCTGGGTGAGAATAAACTTAAGTTTTGCTGCACTTGACAAACACCAGCTGTCCAGCCCAGGGACCCATCTGTCTCCTACCTCACGTATAACTTCAGAAGCCTCCAGAGTGTTTTTCCCTGGAGTACTTTCATAGGGGCTGGCCAAGAGGCAACTGTACTCAAGCCCTCTGATCTTACACTAACAGTGACGAGAGCCTATCTGAAATCTGGGAACTTTTCAGAAACATCCCTTTCCCTAGATGTGGCAGAGAGTATCAGGGTGTCCAGGAGGCTGGGCTTGGGGTGGGAGTGTCCATGCTGCTGGACCCAACACTTTTGTTCTTCCCTCTCATGCCCTCCATACCCTCCTAGGGATAACCTGGATAAGCAGACAGAATTCCCAAACTCCATTCACCTGTTCCATAAGCACTTACTAAACCCCCAGGTGAGACACCCCGTGATGGACCCTGGACATGCAGAGTGGAGTGACGAGCAGAGAGAGGGATGAGTGATCTGGGCAGTGGAAGGGGGATGAAGAGCAGTTAAGAGTGTGGGCTCTGGGAGTTCCCTGGCGGTCCCGTGGTTAAGACTCGGTGCTTTCACTGCTGGGGCCTGAGTTCAATCCCTGGTCGGGGAACTAAGATCCTACAAGTTGTGTGGCCAAAAAAAGTTTTTAAAAAGAGTGTGGGCTCTGGATCCGAACTGCAGGTGTCCTTGGGCAAGTTACTATGTAGTTCGGTGCCTCAGTTTTCTCATCTGGCAAATGGCATGCCTGGAATATCTAGTAAGGGCTCAAAAGTATTAGCTTTTATTATTAAGTATTTGTTTTTATTATTGAGCATTATTTTTTATTATTATTGGATTCATTTTAAGAAAGGGAATTGACTTTAACCCACCTGGCTGGGTGGAGCTTGGGCCTGAGGACCCCTTACCTTGGAACACAGGAGTTTTCAGCTAAAGAGCTTCAGAAAGGGACGTCCCTGGTGGTCCAGTGGTTAGGACTCCGCACTTACACTGCAGGGGGGCACGGGTTTGATCCCTGGGGAACTAAGATCTTGCATGCCTCTCGGAGCGGCCAAAATGAAAAGAGGGAGGGTGGGTTCAGGCAAATTCCAGAGACCAGTTCCAGTTCCACCTCTGAGGCTCCCATTGTGGGCTCCTAAGGAGAAAATGCAGGAGGGGTCCTCCCTAACCCTTAGTTAAGTGCAAAGAACCATGTCTGAGGGAATGAAGGATGCTCCTGGGGCAAGGATTCCTCCTTTTCACAACGGTTCAACTACATCCAACCAGAATTTGCACTGAGCATCTGCAATGTGCCAGAGCACGGGCCTGCGTACCAGGAGCACAGAAGAAACAAAGTTCCTGTGTCCACTGAGCCCTCGGTCTCCCAGTGGCCATGGAGGGATGGTGATGCAATGGCACAAGTGCCTACTGTCACTCAGTAAAAGCTGAAGGGACCAATGTCAGAGGAAGAAAGAGATTAGCTCCGAATCCTGGAAGACTCCTCGGCAGAAGCAGGGTTTGGACCGGTGTTTGGAGGAAGGGCAGGTCTTTCATAACTCGAAGGGCACAGCTTTGGGAGGAAAGACGTAAGCAAAGGGACAGAGGTGGGGCCCATATAGGACCTGTGGGGCACCGCAGGGACGGGGGTGGATGAGGCAGAGAGCTGATGGGACCAGCAGGAGGGACGCCAGCAGGGACTGAGACCTCTCACAGCCTCAGCCTGCTCTGCCACCTGTCAGGCAACTGTGTCTGGCACGCAGGGCAGCTGCTGGTAGCAAATGCTATGAAAGGTTAGTAAAGCTCAGAAAGACAAGAGTGAGGGACTTCCCTGGCGGTCCAGTGGTTAAGACTCTACGCTTCCCCTGCAGGGGACACTGGTTCCATCCCTGGTCGGGGAACTAGGATCCCGCATGCCACGAGGCGTGGCCAAAAAAAAAAAGAAGAAACACAAGGGTGAACCAGATTGGGGGGTCGGGGGCAAGGATCCTTGACGGCCCCTCCACAGGTGCCTAATTGGTTTGATAACAGCTCCCCTTTCCCTCTGACTCCTGGATAGAAACACAGGGCATCTGGAATCTGCTCTGATCAGTTCTGGGCAATGTTTCAACAGGCCCCATTCCACAGCTGCTAATTGCTGCTTGCTTGCCCCGGGGCCCCACAGGGAGGTGACATCTGGGCTCAGTGCAGCCCTTGCAGCCAGCAGGTATGGCAGGCAAGGTGGTCATCCCAGACATTCACAGGGAACGTTGTCAGACACGGCTGGAGCTCCTGAGGGCAGACACGGAGTCCCACTTTCACTGTATGGCCACGGCTCAGCCCAGTACTGAAAGCACAAGCGAATTGTTCAGTTGTTTCCTTTAGTCATTCTCTACCAGGCAAGCGGTGTGTGTGTGTGTGTGTATGTGATTTTCGTGTGTGTGTGTAATTTTCATGTACATATGTGTGCTGAATTTTTCATAGATGTAGTTTTGATCATGGACAGCTCTTTATTTTCCTTTCTCCTCCTTCTCTGTCCCTTTCTCTGCAGTCTTTACCACCTCTGCTTTGCCCAGAAAGCAGTGACCACTGCTTAGCATAGAGTCCTCCATCCTTTTCACACTCACATATCCATGTGCAAACACTGCCACTGGGATTTAATCTCGGGAAGCCGAGGAGCATGATTAGAGAATGCTGGCTTGGGGGTCAGAAGGCCTAGGTTCTGGTCCTTGACTCAGCCGCAAACTTTCTGTGAAACCCTGAGCCAGGCCCCTCCTCCCTCGAGGACTCAGTCTCCTCATCTAGGGCCTGGCCCAAAGCCGGCATTTTAAAATGTTGCTTGAGTGGCTGAATGAAAGTATTCGATAGTCTCAAAATCAACTTCCTGGCTTGAAAATTCTGTGATCCATGAAGGAATTAGTTGCCCTTTAGGCGATTTAAAAGGTAAATTGACTGGAAAATGTGTTGCAAGTGACAGGATATGTGTCTTCCTCTGAATGTGGGGGGCAGAGGCCGTTCTAACCATAGTACGGGGCAGGGGCTGGAGGGGAGGAGATGTCTCCCCAGAGGAAAATCGGGGTGGGGGTGGGGGGGGAGTGGATGTGAGGAAGTAGGTGTGACTCTTCGAGGAATCACCAATTCCAGGAAAGGTAACACTTCTGGATTCCTGTCGCTACCACCACATACACACCCACAGTACTGAAAGGACTGGACAGTACTGAAAGCTGGACAGATGAGCAAGTTGGGAAGAAATCAGAGCTGCTGAACTCCAGCTAGTGATTCCAAAGTATTACAAAAGGCGGGGATGTTTGAAAGGGGGACACCTCACTGTGGTTTTGATTTGCATTTCTCTAATGATTAGTGATGTTGAGCATCCTTTCATGTGTCTGTTGGCAATCTGTATGTCTTCTTTGGAGAAATGTCTATTTAAGTCTTCTGCCCATTTTTGGATTGAGTTGTTTGTTTTTTTGATATGGAGCTGCATGAGCTGCTTGTATATTTTGGAGATCAATCCCTTGTCAGTTGCTTCATTTGCAAATATTTTCTCCCATTTTGAGGGTTGTCTTTGCATCCCGTTTATGGTTTCCTTTGCTGTGCAAAAGCTTTTAAGTTTCATTAGGTCCCATTTGTTTATTTTTGTTTTTATTTCCATTTCTCTAGGAGGTGGGTCACAAAGGATCTTGCTGTGATTTATGTCATAGAGTGTTCTGCCTATGTTTTCCTCTAAGAGTTTTATAGTGTCTGGCCTTACATTTAGGTCTTTGATCCATTTTGAGTTTATTTTTGTGTATGGTGTTAGGAAGTGTTCTAGTTTCATCCTTTTATTTATTTTTTATAAATTTATTTTGTTTATCTATTTTTGTCTGCATTGGGCCTTTGTTGCTGTGTGCGGGCTTTCTCTAGTTGTGGCGAGCAAGGGCTACTCTTCATGGCGATGCATAGGCTTCTCGTTGCAGTGGCTTCTCTTGTTGCAGAGCATGGGCTCTAGGTGTGCAGGCTTCAGTAGTTGTGGCACACAGGCTTAGTAGTTGAGGCTCACAGGCTTAGTTGCGCCACGGCATGTGGGATCTTCCTGGAGCAGGGCTCGAACCTGTGTCCCCTGCATTGGCAGGCGGATTCTTAACCACTGTGCCGCCAGGGAAGCCCCTAATTTCATCCTTTTACATGTAGCTGTCCAGTTTTCCCAGCACCACTTATTGAAGAGGCTGTCTTTTCTCCATTGTATACTCTTGCCTCCTTTATCAAAGATAAGGTAACCATATGTGCGTGGGTTTATCCCTGGGCTTTCTATCCTGTTCCATTGATCTATGTTTCTGTTTTTGTGCCAGTACCATACTGTCTTGATTACTGTAGCTTTGTAGTATAGTCTGAAGCCCAGGAACCTGATTCCTCCAGCTCCGTTTTTCTTTCTCAAGATTGCTTTGGCTTTTCCGGGTCTTCCATACAAAATTGCGTGGCACATTTTTTAGTAGAGAGAATCCATCCTTCTATTCTTCCTCCCTGGCCCCTTGTGACCTCCCACAAGTTCCTCCAGTCAAGGAAACTCTCTGTGGCCACCGACACAGGCAAAGGGAACCGGTCAGCAGAGCAGGGAGCCTGTGACCATGGCGTCACTATTTCCATGGCCCAGCTGGTCACAGACTGCTCTGCCTTGTAGTGTTCTCAGACCCCAGAGAAGCTCAAGTATTCTCTGTGTCTTCCTTGTGGGGAGTAGGAAGAGCTAGTGATGTAAAGATGGAAAAAGCAAACCTATGAGGCAAGGGGTGGGGAGGCCTATCCATCAGTAACAGGAAAGGTGAGTAAGAGTTGGGCTCTTAAATTAATCCAACACATAGTTCTCGGTAGTCTGGGAGCCTGGCGCTTTGTGGGTACCGAGGTGGGGAAGGGGAGGCACTGCCAAAGTGAATAGGGCAGGAGCTCCCCTTCCGGTGTGGGAGGTGGGTACAAAACAAGTCACTGCCGTACTTGTGGCCACAGAGAAATGTTCAGAGCACTGGAGGCCACAAAGAATGGAAATTCTCACCTCTGCAGGGGGAGGTGAGGGAAGCCTCACAGAGGATATGTGAGCTGGGTGTCGAAGGCTGGGTTGTTTTCAGGCAGCAAAGTCAGGGCAGGGCAGTCCATGCAGAGGGACCAGATATACCAAGTCCAAGGGGACCACCACTGGGCTGAGGGGAATAGCTGAAGAGGAGGCCCAGGAGGAGAGTGGCTGGCGGATGAGCAGGGCCTCTCACTGCACGGTAGACTGGACTTTTATCCCAAGGGCAGAGGAGAGCCTGGGAGGAGTTTTAAGCAGAGGAGTGAAGTGCTTACCTTTGCATTTCATAAAGCTGGGACAGGCAGAAAAGAGACTACAATCTTCCCTCCATATCTGTGGGTTCCATGTCCACAGATTCAACCAACTGGATTGAAAATACTAAAAAAAAAAAAAAAAATCTAGAAAGTTCTGAAAAGCAAAATGAATTTGTCGTGTGCCTGGCATGTTTACATAGCATTTACATTGTATTAGGTATTATAAGTAAGCTAGAGACAATTTAAAGAATACGGGAGGATGTGCATAGGTTATATGCAAATACTACACTGTTTTATACAAGGGACTGGAGCATCCTCGGATTTTGGTACCCACAGGGGTCCTGGAACGATGGTAGTTAGAGAAGGGCCAGGCTGCAACTGGTAGTGCAGGCAGGAAATACAGGGCCAGGGACACTGGTAACAGCCAAAGGCTGACTAGGGGCCTCTTCCACGATAACGGTGAGGTCTTTTGGGTCCTGACCCTCTCCTGGAACACTCAGGACTCCCCTCTGCTGGCCACTGGGCCCCATCTGCTTGCTTAGCCAGAAAAACTAGCTTGCCTGGAGCACACGCACCTACGGACCTTCCTGGGAAAGTCAGAGAGTCACTCACTCCCGCTACATTCTACTGCCTCCCAGCTTGGTTAGCCCCCAGCTGCCCTTCACTTCGGCCTTCCCTCTACCCCGGGCCGCTGGCCTCTCAGATTCCTAACAAGTTTCTGTGCCCTGCCCTCCACCCCCCAACCCCGGCTCAGTGCAGCCTGAAGCTCAGGGTTCTGCCTCAATCCTCAACTTCTCCCAGCAGACGTGGGACTGTGCTCGTGCAGCCTCCCCTGGGTGTGGGTGAAATGCACATCCGCGTGGTGAGAGCAGAGGCAGACATCAGTCTCTACTTCCTGGCTGCCCACCTCGGCCAAAGCGAGCACGCCACTCTACTCATTCCCTTCTCCGAGGCTGCCCTTTGCTGAGCCAGGCCTCTCCTGATTTGGCCACGGTGGGCATGGCTGAGACTGGACTGGGTGACGTGGGCATGCCATGCGGCTGGGTACCAGCTCATGGGGTGAAACATGAATCGTGGTGACAAGGGCACCCAAAGTGTGTGTGTGGGGGGGGGGGGACACCCAGGGTAGCACGGGGGAGAACTAGCTCCAGAGACCGTAAATAAATATAAGAATCAAAGTTTGGAAAGGCCAGGTGACCTCATTGAAGCTTCCAGAATGTGGGCACATACCCAGGGGCTCCTTCGGAAGTTTATAGCAAGAGACCATCAAAGGCCAGATGCTTACTTCCAGAGGCCTACAGTCTGAAGGCAGAGACTAGGTATTATTCCACTGGGCCTGATGATTCCAGAGGAGGGCCCTAGGGCTGCAAACTGCTAGAACCGGAAGGGCCCCGGATTGTGCTAGGGTCTGGTGACACAGGTTAAAATGGAGCTCAAAGTCCAGTGGGAAGGCAGACAAGCAAACAACAGCCAGGGTCCATGGGATAAAGTCTCTGGCAGAGGTGAGGTGTGCTGGGCTCTCCCAGAGGGAGCTCCCAGGGATGCGGTAAGGCCTGAGTTGCCTTAAAAAGTGGGCCTTCCGGGCTTCCCTGGTGGCACGGTGGTCAGGAGTCCGCCTGCCAGTGCAGGGGACACGGGTTCAAGCCCTGGTCCGGGAAGATCCCACATGCCACGGAGCAACTAAGCCCGTGCGCCACAACTACTGAGCCTGCGTGCCACAACTACTGAAGCCTGTGTGCCTAGAGCCCGTGCTCCGCAACAAGAGAAGCCACCGCAATGAGAAGCCCGCGTGCTGCAATGAAGAGTAGCCCCTGCTCACCGCAACTAGAGAAAGCCTGAGCGCAGCAACGAAGACCCAATGCAGCCAAAAGATAAATAAATAAATAAGTAAATAGATTTAAAAAGTGGGCGTTCCTTTCTCAGTTATCCCCAAACATCCCAGGTCATGGCTCTTGACCTTAACCTCCTGGAAAAGGGGAAAGCTGAGTACCTAGACTGCTGGGTTTTCAAGAAATGCCTTAAGGACAAGCTCTCTGAATCACAGCTGCATCGTCCAGAAACGCACCCAAATCTGATTCAGTATTATTTTTTCCAATTTCTGAACTCTGATTTCCTGCACACTTCACTTTACTTAACTTCAGGGAAAATCCCAGACACTGAAAACACCAGCTCTTCAGTGAAAACATCACTGAACCCGTTCTCTCCCAGTCCTCCTCTGTGCTTCCAGCCCGGGGATTCTTCTTCACTGTCATCAGCCTTGAAGGAACTATTCTGGGTTCTGCTTTTTCATATAACATCATTTCATATACACTTTCCAGCAACAAATGTATCCATTTTAACGACCCCACACCGTATGCCCTCATACGTCTTGTCCTTCATTTTCAGCTTGTGTTTCTGCCAGTGATGATGGCCTTAGGCAAGCCCTGGCCTTCTATGGGCCTCTCACCTCTGTATCTGTAAAATACAGTGATTTGGAAACTCTAAAGTTCTTTCTGAGCCTTAACATTCCAAGGCCTATGATTTTCCAGCTGTGGAATCATAACCCCATAGCAACAATCCCTAGAAAGGGAAAACAGACCCAGCATCTGTTGAGAACTCACTGTGAGGCAGGAAAGCACTGAGGAAGAAACAGGCACAGAAAAAAAGAAAAGAGAATTCCCTGGTGGTCCAGTGGTTAGCACCCTGCGCTTTCACTGCCGACAGCATGGGTTCAGTCCCTGGGCGGGCAACTAAGATCCTGCAAGCCGAGCAGCGAGGCCAAGAAAAGAAAAGAAAAGAAAAAAAAATATTTAAAAAAAGAAAAACAAATAAACAAAAAAGAAATGGGTGTGAAAAGTGACACCTTCCCTTTCCTGCAAAAACACTATCTGAGGCCTGGGTGGGTGAACTAGATCCCTTTGTTCCAGGTCCAGCCTGGACAACCAGACACACTACCAAATGTGGCATACCCTATAGTAAAGCCCTCCAACGTTCCCCTCCCCCGGATGACAGAGCACTTTTGGAGCCCAAGCCCAACGCCTCCAGCCCAGCAGAGTGCTGAGTCACGGTGGGGCAGCAGTTCTCCATCCCATCCCCCACCTCTTCCTCCTCCCGGGTGAGCTGGAGTCCTCCAGAAACCACAGGCCTGGCTCTTCCCTAGCCTGAGGCTCCTCCCGCAGAGGCCCTAGGGAGGCCAGCCAAACTCCCCACCTTCTCAGAGGAGCCGGGGCTGGAGGGGAGGGAGGCAGAATCCTGGTCAACAAAGGTCCAAAGACCAGGCCAGGGCTTCGAAAGGATCTAGAGGCTTGGAGATGGCAGTTCGGACACCCCAGGGTTCCCAGAAGGTGTGGAACAGGCCCAAGCAAACACCCCCCCACCCCCAGCACAACATTACCCTTTCATTTTTCCCAGCCGGCCTCCCCCAGTGACCTTCTACATCCCAAGCTGACCCTCAGTTTTGCCGTGATGGTCACTGCAGCTGCATGTGTTTTAACCAAGCACGGAGCCAAGAAACCTCCTTTCTGCACCAGAACAACTTCCTTCCGGTGGATCCAACTTCATGTTGGCTCTGTCCACCTGGATGTCCTGGAGGCCCTGAAACTCAGCAAATCCTGTGCAAAACCAAGCTGGCCTCCTTCAACAACCCTCCCCCCAAACTGCATTTCCTTCTGTGTCCCCATCCTCAGTGAATGGCAGCAGCAACTCAGCTGCCCAGGCCAGAAGGCTGGGGGCTCTCTTGCCCACCGGCCCCCCCCTTACCACCCCCCTCCACAGCTATCCAATCAGCTACCTCATCCTGTCTGTTCCGTCTTCTCCGTATCTCTCAAATCTGCTTTCTGTCTCTTCTATTCACTGAGAACTAGGGCTGTTACCTCCCAACAGGTACCCAGCCCTCTTGTCTGACTTTAAACTATCCTCCACATTCAATCATGCATGCATCCATTCATTCAACAAATACTGAGGACCAAGTTACAAGCATCTTGCAAAATGCTTGAAATGCAGGATGGAGAAGACAGAACTAATGCCTGCCCACCAGGAGCTTACAGTATACAGCAGCAGGGAAGACGATCCAAAAGTGATCTATATGTCTACAATATACGGTTATACATACGAATATATATTGTATAGTATGGTTATTAATCTTCACTACTTAGCAAGCTACAAATACTAACTTAATTGTCATTTGTATTTTAACTTTGTTTACGGCATCTTTTGTCTTACAGCTTTTCATTTTTGTTGTATGATTCCATCCATATGAAATTCTAGAACATGCAAAGTTAGTTAATCAATATCAGAAGAGAGCTCTTCTTGAGGGGTATGGGGGAAATCTACTGGAAAGGGGTACAGAGAAACTTTCTGGGATAATGGAAATGTTCTGCATCTTGTTTCAGCTGTATTCAAGTGTCGAAACACATTTAATAAAACACCTAAGATTCTGCATTTTATTTAGTTAATTATAGCTTTATTTTAAAAACTTAAATCACTCATTTTTGCAAAGAAAAGAACAATTTTGTTGGCTTTTTACCTACTTGATACCAGTTAGCTTCATATTCCAATAACTATTCACAGTATGTTTCTAGATATGCCTCTCAAAGATTTAACTCCATGTATTTTGAATTCATCAAGATTTGGTGGGACCACACCCTTTGCTCTCCCCGCCGCCCCCCCCCCCGGCCCCCCAGGCGCTTGGTCCAACGGAAAGGACTTCCTAGAAACTACCTTAATCCATTCAAAAATTTTAACAAACTGTGTGACGGCCATGCCTTTGGTCATTACCCTGAGGATTCATCTTCATCAGCCTGTGTTACTCAAAGTATTTCTTGGTTTTATTTTTTACTGGTTGAAAAAGACAGAGTTCTAACTTCAATACTACACGTCCCAGAAATTCTGGATTCCCTATTTTCCTCTTCCCTCCCACTGCCAAAGGGGCCAGTTCTGTTCTAAATTTATCTCTTTCCTGTAAGCAAATGCACCTGATAACCAAGGCACTCTAGTAACATTCTGTTTTGCAATCTTGCTTCATTTTGGAGCTCTTTCAGGAATTGTAGTGTCATCGATTTTCTCTGCTTTGGCATATTCTTTGTTTTCTGAAGACTTGGACTTTACCTTTTCTTCGGTGTAGTTCAATAGTTGGTCCTTCTTGCTCTGCCATCGTCCAGATTTTCAAGTAGCCATATCTGCCAACTGGCTTCTTTTTTTAAGGCAGCCTCAGAAGAACACTCCCTACCCCCTAATTCTAAAAGATAATTTTCTATATATTCTTCTAATGACTTTATAGGGTTTTTTTGGTTTTGTTTTTTGTTTTTTAAGGCTTGGATCTTTAATCCATCTGGAAGGTATTTTTGAAATGCTGAGTCATTTTTCACCACATGACTATCTATTGTTTCAACATCATTTGTTGAACCCATTCTCTCTCTCTCCTAATTGAAATGCCACTTTAGCATGTACCAAGTTCCCATTCATATGGGGGTAGGACTGTTTAGTTGCATTGATCTACTCACCTTTTCCTGTGCCAGTACCAACTGCTTTATAATATTATATTTATACTACTGTTTTTTTTTTTATATCAGGGAGGACAAATCTAACCTCATAACATTTTTTCCCCCCAAATGCTTATCAGCTTTTCTACACACTCTTCCAAATGAACTTTAGAATCATTTTGTCAAGGTTCCAAAAGACCACTGAGTTTTACAGAAATTGCACTGAATTTATAAGTTAATTTGGGGAGAATTGACATCTTTGCAAAACTGAGGTTGGCTATGTAGAAACATGGTGTTTCTTCATTTATGCAAGTTCTTTTCTGTCCAGCAGTAAACATTTATAGTTTTCTTCACACATTTGGTAACTTTATTCCTAGGTACTTTAAGCTTTTGTTGCCATTGTAAATGAAGAAAATTTTTCTCTCATTTCATTGTCTAACTGGTTACTGACACATAGGAAAACTTTGCATCTGGTAACTTTGTCATACTCTTACCCTAATAGTTTTTCTGTTGATTCGGTGTAAGATTTCTAGAAACAAAACTAACGTGGTTATTTCTCTGGCTAGAAATCCTTTAGGGTCTCCATGTCCTCCAGGATAAGATTTAACCCCTTTTTACGACACACAACCCTTCCTGACCTTGCCCCTATACTACCCTCCCAGGCTTCACCAACATGGACTCTACTTTCAGGCCAACACATTTTCTTAAGGTGCCTTGGATAGGCCATGCATTTCCACACCTTATACCTTTACATATGCTGCTCTCTCTGCTTGGAATTCCCTCCTCATCTCCCTCCTCCCTTTCACCTTTCTTTTACTTTTCCTTCTTTTACTTTTCCTTGAACTAAGTGACACTTAGTTCAAGTGTCACTTTCTTTTCTTTTTCAACATTTATTTTCCTTTTTTGTGTGTGTGGCTGCATCGTGTCTTAGTTGTGGCACACGGGATCTTTGTTGAGGCATACGGAATCTTTTCATTATGGCCCTCAGTCTGCTAGGGTTTCTCTCTAGTTGCGGCTGTCGGGCTTCTCTCTAGTTTTGGCAAGCGGGTTTTCTCTTCTCTAGTTGTGCTGTGCAGGCTCCAAAGAGAGTGTGCTCTGTAGTTTGTGCCATGCGAGCTCAACAGTTGTGGCACGTGGGCTTAGTTGCCCTGCAGCATGTGGGATCTTAGTTCTCTGAACAGGGATGGAACCTACATCCCCCGCATTGGAAGGTGGATTCCTTACCACTGGACCACCAGGGAAGTCCCCCTCAAGTGTCACTTTGTTAGGGAAGCTTTCCCTGACCTCCTATCCCAGACTGGGTAAGGCACTCCTTGTCTGTATTCTCCCACCACCCTTCTGCTTACTTTATCATATGTAGCTCTAGCCCCACTAAAAATTTTTTTCCTTAAACGAACACGTTCGTTTTGAAACGAGTAACAGATGCAAGAGAGAAAGTGCCATAATTCCATCAGCAACTTAATATTTTAGTAAAGTTCCTTTTTTAAAGTTTTTAAAATTGAAATATAGTTGATTTACAATGTTGTGTTAATTTCTGCTGTACAGCAAAGTGATTCAGTTATAGAGACATACATTCTTTTTTTTTCATTCTTTCTTTTAATTGAAATTTTTAAAAAAATGTTTTTTAAAGGTTTGTAAGTCCAGCTTCCAGTTGCATGTTTGTGAACATCCTGAAAAGGTTCTTGGGTAGGTCTCCCACCCATGCATTGAAGAACCTGGCTAAGAATGGTGACCCTGAGGAGAGCAGACTGGGGCGCAGGCGCTCGGCCTAGCTCCGTCCAGTTCTGCCATCCATGAATTCACACCCATTCAGTGCTGGGGACACTGCTGCAAGCCACACGCAGTGCCCCTGTGTCCCCCCCCCCCCAGGGTCCCTGGCATCTGTCGCGCACATTCGTTCAGTGCCATTAGCTTCTCTCCAAGGACAACCTGGGGGTGGCTCCCTGTAGGGCCTGCTCAGCCCGAGGCTCCTGGGACTGGGGCCAATAAAAGAGGCCTTTTCAAAATGGCCTCGCAGCATCCTTTCCAGACCCAAGCGGCGGCTTCTCTATTTTCTAATCCCTGGTCTCTGAGCTTTAAGCTACCGGCGATTTCCTCAGAATTCAACGGCTCATCCCCACGTTTCCCTCGGGAAGGCGATCTCCGCAGTCTCTCGGGAAACACGACCCGCCCAGCCTTTGTTGTATCAAATGCACGAGGAGCCATATTTGCTTTCAGCAAACGGCGGACCAGGTCGCCGGAGCCGGAAGAGGGGCCGACCCGCGACGGGCCGTGGGCCCCACCCGGCCTGCATTCGGTCTCTTTCTAAGCTTTGAGGAAGAGAAATTGAGCCCTTTTCCAGCCCGACCTCTGACTCACTCGGCCTCCTCGGGCCCACGTTCACCCTGCAGGTTCCCTATTTGCATCACGAAGTAATCACCTCGGGGTGTGGCAACTGCGGCTCTACCGCTCTGATTTTTAACATGCCCTTGGCCAAGAGTCTCAGGGTGCCTTCTGGGACCTCGCAATCGCCCTGACGCCCCCGGCGCCAGGGGCAGTTTCCTGTCGGTTTCAAGACCCAGGACGCCACCGGGGTCAGGGCTCCGAACTGGGCTTCCTGCGCCCGCTCAGGTTTTCTCTCCAACCCCACGAAACGAGCCCCACGTTCCACGGAACAAACTGCAGCCTCCAGGCCACCCAGACCCCGCACCGCCACCCCCACCCCTCCTTCCCCACCCACCCCCAGCGGGGCGGAGCCGCGCGTCCACAGGAAGGGGCGGGGCTCAGCTAGGCGGGCGGGCGGCGTGATTGGCCGCGGCGGGCCTGACGCCCATTCCCGCTATAAGAGCCAGGCAAGAGTCACCTGCGCCACAGTCCTCGCGGAGAGTCGCCGCGGTTTCTTGCTTCAACAGTGCTTGGACGGAACCCGGCGCTCGTCCCCCGCTCCGGCCGGCCGCTCAGAGCCAGCCCTCGCCACCACCTCACGGCGCCCTCCGATCGCCCCAAGGTCCCCGCCGCCGTTACAGCGCCGCGCAGCCACCGCCGCCGTTTCACCTCAGCCGCCCGCCATGACGACCGCGTCCCCCTCGCAGGTGCGCCAGAACTACCACCAGGACTCGGAGGCCGCCATCAACCGCCAGATCAACCTGGAGCTCTACGCCTCCTACGTCTACCTGTCCATGGTGAGCGCGGGCGGGCCCACGGGGCACGGGCGCGGCCTCCCTGGCTGCAGGGCGGGGGTGTGGCTACCGGGAGGGCCCTCCCGCCTCCCGCCTCCCGCCTCCCGCCTCCGGCCTCCCGCCTCCCGCCTCCCGCCTCCGTGCGCCCTTCTGCAAAATGAAGGGTGCTCGGGGTCCTCTAGGACTCCTGCGCAGAAATTCTGAGCAGTTGTCCCCTGGGAGTGTTCCCTCGCGGGCCAGGGCCGCCTCTGCGCACCCCAGTTTATTTAAAGAGAGCTGAGTTTCCTCCCGGGGTTGCCACACTTGCCACCAGTACGACCCTGCAGTTAGGAAGGTGGATTTTCGCATTTCCATCCCTTCTGCATTCGATCACGTGATGGGGGCGGTGCTGAGGAGGTCCGGCTCCCATCCCCCTGAGTCCGGCGGAGCCTGCTGGGTAATGGTGTCCAAGTGTGGGGGCTGGTGCGAAGTGGTTTATCTCTCGGGGGCCGAACAGCCGCCTCCACCTCTCCGCTCTGTTTATCTCGAAGTCCCGCTTGAATTGAAGCATATCTCTAGAAATCTCCCTTTCAGTCTCACCGAGTTGTCTGCCACCCGTATTCTTTATCTTTTTTGTGTCTGAGGGTTGTGGCGTAATTGAATCTTTAGTTCTTGGATATAGTCCACCAGCAGTTACGGGGCCTGAAAATTTTCCATGCAGTAACCGGTGGAATCAGTTTTCCAAAATCCTGGTTTTAATCGGTGTGGTAGGAGTTTTAGTTATAATTGTCTTATTACGTTTTGCAAATCATCCAAGAATAAACGTGTTCCGGATGGGTTTGGAATACGCCTGGATTTCTATGACTGTCACTCCATTTCAGGAACAACTGAATACAGCAGGGGTGTAAAAGGGACTAAAATTTTTGCTTTCTACTGATAACTTGTTTACATGGTAAACAAGGTAACAACTGTTACCTTGCCTAGTGGGTTAATTTTACACATCCATCAGCCTGCTGCAAGCTGGCAGCTCATGTTTTTTGTTTTTGTTTTGTTTTTTTTGCGGTACGCGGGCCTCACTGTTGTGGCCTCTCCCACTGCGGAGCACAGGCTCCGGACGCGCAGGCTCAGCGGCCATGGCTCACGGGCCCAGCCGCTCCGCGGCATGTGGGATCTTCCCGGACCGGGGCACGAACCCGCGTCCCCTGCATCGGCAGGCGGACTCTCAACCACTGTGCCACCAGGGAAGCCCGCAGCTCATGTTTTAACGTGGATTACCCAGGGAGGAGGGGGCGAAGGCACTACTAACAGTGCAGGGTAAATACTCCAACATCTCTTCAACCAGATTTCACAGGGGCTGTAAGAACTTTACTCTGCACTTAAACAGATGCATAAGATGTTCCATGGTGGAGGCAATTCCCATGATATTCTAACGGTTCCTTGTAGCAAACTTTCAGTTTCAAGGACCAAGTTTCATTTTTGTGTTTCAGAGTAAAAACTAATTACTGTCGTGTTCAATCCGGGAACACACCTTGCTCTAGTCTTCCTGTGCTCAGACCCTTTCTTGCTGGGCTTTGAGAAGGAAGCCTAGACTAGCCGACTGCCTTTCTTTGGGAATCCCTAACATGTTCATGTACTGTTTTCAGTCGTACTATTTTGACCGCGATGATGTGGCTTTGAAGAACTTTGCCAAATACTTTCTTCACCAATCTTCTGAGGAGAGGGAACATGCTGAGAAACTGATGAAGCTGCAGAACCAACGGGGTGGCCGAATCTTCCTTCAGGATATCAAGGTGAACTGAAGATCCTAGGGTCGGCATGCCTCATCTGTCTAGCAGTCCTCTGACGTCAGAAATCACTGAGCTCAGCAGTTGCCCTTATCAGATGAGGATACTTTGGGTTTTTGTCTTTTGCGCTTTTTCGGGCCTACCGTCTAAGCTAAAGTTGGCAGACGGTAATGGGCAAGGATATTAAATGGGAAGCGGTTGTCAGGGGGAACTTGGCTGTTCCTTTTGCCAAGCGCGGTTGTTACACATTAGATGCTTGCTGATTTGTGGTTTAAGTGGTAGAGGTTGCAGATGCACTGACTTAACCTCCTCTCATTCAGAAACCAGACCGTGATGACTGGGAGAATGGGCTGAATGCAATGGAATGTGCGCTACACTTGGAAAAAAGTGTGAATCAGTCACTACTGGAACTGCACAAACTGGCCACTGAGAAAAATGACCCCCATGTGAGTATTGGCAACCTGGGAGTAAATGGAGGAAATCATTTGTCTTAGGGGTTGGGGAAGCTTCCCAATAACTTTTTTCCTTGTTCTCTTTTCTAGTTGTGTGACTTCCTTGAGACGCATTATCTGAATGAGCAGGTGAAATCCATTAAAGAATTGGGTGACCACGTGACCAACTTGCGCACAATGGGGGCCCCCGAATCTGGCATGGCGCAGTATCTCTTTGACAAGCACACCCTTGGAAACAGTGATAATGAGAGCTAAGCCTTAGGCTGGCTTCCCGTAGCCACAGGGGTGACCTCCCTGGTCACCAAGGCAGTGCATGCATGTTTGATGTTACCTTACCTTTTCTGTAAGTTGTACCAAAATATCTACAAGTCCTTTCCTTAGTACTATTCCTTCAAATAAAGTAATTTGGTACCCAGCTGTTGTCTTTGAATTCTCGGGGTGGGCTAGGAGTGTATCCAGGCCATCTTTATTAAACTTGTAAGTGCCACCATGGCTCAGTCACACTCACCAAAGTGAACCGCTTAGGAGGATCTGTATTTACGTATGAAATTCCTTAGTTTGCGAAAGATACCAAGGCTTGGGTGTTTTGAATTCAGACAGGACTTAAGGATTCCTGATTTTGAATTAGGTGTTTTATACGTTTCCAGCAGTTCTGGCTCTCACAATTTATATGTACGGAAAGCATTTTGAGGCTTAAAGTAGACTTGAAGCTACTGATTCTTGTTCTTCATTAAGGTAACCATTTAATTCAGGCTGTCGTAGGGACATGTTCTTCAGTGTGGACAGCTATATGGCTATGACTGGATCAGTGTCCTGCTGGTGTACACGCAGGTAGGACCAGGCCGGTGAAGCATCCCCCTTGGGAAGCAGGCTAGGAACGTGCTTCATCCCTAGTGAGAATTTGAGGAAAGTTTACATGAGTATGGAAAGAGACCTTCATTTCAATAGGAAAATAGCTGCAGTAGGAGGGAAGAGGTTGAGACATCTTGAATATTAACCAGTGAGTAGTGTTAGAAGACTGGGGAGCCGTCTGGGTCCTTGCTAACCAACTACATTAACATTGTTTCCTAAACCAGCCACAGTGATTTGTAAGTTTCCAGCTAGCCCTGAGAAGTATGACAGGTGGAAGGCCTTTTCAGCCTTTTCAGTTTTCAATACAAAGCTAGGTATTCTGACCTCAGAATAACTGCTTGAGAATAATAAGAAATGAGAAGTTACACTTCCCTTTCACATCATGGTGGGGGCCTGGGTCTAATTGGGTGAGTGAACATCTGGGGAATCTGGAATAAAGGCAAACATCTGGTGGTACCGTGACAACTTTAGGTTGACCTCAAAAATGCATGAAGAGCTCTTAAGTTCAGAAGTTTTGGTGAGGTCCCCAAAGCAGTAAGATGCCCCAAGGGACCTGGATTGTCCCCACCTTATCATCTGCCAGTTGCCAGGAGTGTGGCACCCTTCCCAGGAGGGCTTCAGAGCCACCACTGGTTATGGGGGAGGGCTCATGCGACCTCCCAGCTAAACCTGGCCAGTAAGTCGAGTTCTTGGGCTACAGTCTAGAGCCCCGAGTTCTGCCTGTGTTTCTGTGTCTGCCACCCCTGCTTAAGGTGAGCTGGGCCCACTGGTATCGTCAGCCCATGTAAGCCTGGCCTAGTGGCCCTTCGGCGTTACTCTTGTCGGTGCAAACCTCGTCTTCCTATCCCTGGGCCCCAGAGAAGTCTTGGTGAGTCAGGCTCTCGGGTGAAATAAGCAAAAGTCGCCAACACTTCCCTAGAGCCTCTGCTGTGGCGGCCAGGTGTGTGCCCCAAGCCAGTGCTGGGCATGCCCTGGCAGCCATAGAACCATAGGAAAACTGGGAGTAGGGTGGGCTTCAGAGCAGGGGAAGCTGGTGGGGACCACCCCTGGTGGGCTGGGGGGTTCAGTGACCCTGGTGTGGGTAGAAGACAGACCTGTTGTTTTCCAAGGCCCAATAGGGATCGCCACGATCTTTGAGTATAGTGTGTATGTTGCTTGTCGACTGTCCCAAATGCGGTTCTCTGAGATGTTCAGGGGCCTCTGACATGTCTGTTAGGTTAAACTCAACAGTTTTCCTCCTCATGTGACTCACTTCCGGGTGCTCCGTTGAGGCCCCAGCACTCTCTGGGAGCAATTCAAAGCTCTTCTTGGACCTGGGAGTTGGAGGCTGAAGGCTTTGGTCTTTGACGGTGTCATCCATGCCTGAGACTTTGCGAAGACTTGAGGGTGCTGACTGTCCAGGTGGGAAGACCATAGGGGTGTGGCTGAGGGGTGTCTGGGGGGCACTGTGGTAGCCTGACCTCCCATATAGCACGGCGGACTTGAAGGCATCTTCCCCTTTCCAGGCCTTGACGTCTTCCTGATCACTGGTGTCCTGGCCGTCTCCCCCGAGGTTCTTGGGCTGGCCCTCATGGGAAAGGACTTCTGTCTTCGGCCACAGTAGTTTGGTCTTTGAGTTTGTCCTGGGGGGCTGGCGGTCGTGGGATTGCAGCCCTCGGAAGCGGCCAGCGATGCCAGTGTGAGCACTTTCCTCCTCCTCCGGATCTGGCTGGAACTCCAAATCCTCCTTATCCAGACTGGAAAGAAACAGGAGACTCGGGGGTCAGTGGGCAGACAACGGCCTGAAGCCTGACTTGACTTCTCCCTTACCCTCTCTTCTCCCTCTGGCCCAAGGCCCAGGACACAGTCTTCCTCACCTCAGCTTTGACTCGCCTCTCTGCTGATCCATCTTGTACCTCTCAGTTAATCCCTCCTGGCCGAGCTCGCCTCACTGTTCTGTGGCTCCCTCTTGCCCATGTTAACATCCAAACTCCCTAGCATGGTATTTAAGGGCTTCCTCTTCAGCACCCACATTTTCCCTTTGAAACCCCTCACTCCAGGCTGTCTGAACGGCTCTTCCCCAGGTATGGACGGTCACGTGAGGCCCAGGAGTGACTGAGTAAGCCAGGGGTTTGTGGTTCCCGCTGGGGAGCAGTATCCCCCCAGAGAGAAGTCTGGCTTCCTGGGAGCCTAAAGCCTTTACTCTGCAGGAGAAAGCCTACCCGCCTGTGAATGTGGCCACCTTTGCCCATGTCCAAATTCTCCCCATGCTTCAAGGCCCAGCTCCAGGTCCAGCTGGAGGCCAGCTCTCAGGCAGCCAAAGGTGATCTCTGTTCTATACTCTGTCCCTTGCCCAGGCATCCAGTACTTTGTACCTTGTATCCAGAGTCTGGGCCCTGGGTTTGAGCTCCCTCACTAAATCGTGTGTTTCTTGGAGGCAAGGTCTATGTGTTATTATTCTCTGTTATCCTCCTTCCCCAGCAGCTGGGCTACCAACCATGGAAAACTCAGAGGCGACCTCCAGCAATGTTTCTGACCTAAGCAAGCCTCCATCCTTGATCATTTGATCTCTTATCCAAACCTTCCTCACACCAACTAGAGACTCTAGCTAATTCTAATTACAGCTTAATAGGATATTCGGTTCTTAAAAAGAGAACAGCGCTTTTAATACTGTGGAAGAACACCTTGATGGGATAGACCCCGAGATGCAGCAAACAGTCTCCAAAGTCCTCTCCACTCTGTCATCCTAGGGGGAGAGAGCTGTCCGGGGCGCCTCTTCAGCCGGCCATGGCCCAGCTACAGCTCAAAAGGGATTCTAACCAAATCAGGGAAAGAGGACCCATGTGGGGGAAAATGTGGCTGCTGTGGGCTGACCTGAGGCCCGCACTCTGTAGCGAGAAGTCTGCTCCGAAGGTCCCTGTGGTGACCCAGCCTCTTGCTTGCTCCCTTGCCCAGGGAGCCCCACTCCCACTCCCCATGCCAACACCCTGGCTTATCAGGACACGTAGCTCTGAACCAGAGTCAGGAACCAGGCCCTGACATCCCAGCTGCATCACTAATCACTGACTGCGCTTGAGTAAGTCCCTTCTCTCTCTAAGCCTCAGTTTTCAACTCTGGATAAGGGGTGGGGCTTAGATTGGAGACTACCTAAGAGCCCTTATAGCTTTAAGAGTCCTTACACAGCACAAGGTAAGGGTTAAGGGTGTGGAGTTGGACCCAGACATACCTGGCCCACCTGTGCTGCTTGCTAGCTATGTGACCTTGGGTTGGGCAACTGACTTAACCTCTCTGAACCTGGACTTAATCATCTGAAAACTGGAGAAAACAAACCAAGTTTATTGGAGGGGGGGGGGGGGAAATAGCTAATATATGTAAAGAGCTTAGTACAACGCCCAGCACTCAACAGGAACCCAATATGCATTAACTAATATATTCTAAGCTCTCAGGCCCTTGCACTTGGGGTTTTCTACCCACCGAAGTGGTTCCCTGGCACTTCCCACCTGATGTTGAAGGTGGAGCCGAAAAAGGAGGGCCGACGAGACTGGGCAGAAGCGGCTGTGTAGGGGGGATGTGGTTCTGGCTCATTCCAGTACATATCTCGCTCCATCGGTGGCAGGTCCTGGTGCATCTCATCTACAGCCAACAGGGACACCTGGTCGTCGGGGACAGAAGGAGAAGTCCAACAGGTCAGCCCAAGCAGGACCATGAATTTGCCAGGTGACTTGGAGAGGTCACTGCTCGCTCTCTGGGCCTCAAGTTTCCCTTCCTGTGAAATGGAGAGACTGATGCAGCCTGTAGCCTCAAAAGTTAGGCTGAGAATCCTGTGAGTAAATGGTTGGGCAATTCACTGTGAGGCCTCCCTACAGGACTGTGGGGCCCCCTCCCTGGGTCCAGTTTGGGGAGGGGCCATGGGGCAGGCTCTCTTCCTCCCGTCATACCTGCAAACTCCTGTCGACAATCCAGTTGGTCTCAAAGTCATCATCATCCTCTCCGAACGGGTTGATGAGCTGCTCTGCCACCTTGAGGGTAGGTGAGGCTCTGGAAATCCTCAGGTGGAACCCCTTGCAGCCTTGCTCCCACCCTTAAACCTTGGCTCCTGCCATGTCCACCTCTCCACCCCCCTCAGTGATGCCCTTCTCGCCTGACCACTGTCTCCAAAGCCACTATGTAGGGCCCCTCCTCTCCTAACTGGCCATGACTCCCTGGGCCACAGCTGGCCTTGTCCCGGGGAGGCGCACCTTCAGCCAGCCAGCATAGAAGAAGAACTGCAGGAATGTGAAGAGGGGTACAACGAGGTCCATCTCGTGGCCGGGGTAGGCCTTGGCTGGGTTCAGAAACTGCCGTCCCACCAGGCAAGCCAGGAAGAAGCTGTACACCGCCACGGTCACCACCTGGGAGGCAGAGGCGGCGTCGGCAGAGATGGGCTGCGTGGGGACCGCGCGATCAGGAAGCTCCCCAGGCTCTGTGGTCTCCCCTTTAGAATGGGGATGATCACACTGCCTCCACCACCTGGACCAGGCAGGGACCTGGACTCTTTGAACTTGGTACTAGAGACAACCTGCAAAGTCCAGACCTGACTCCCCAGGGTGAGCCTCTTCTTCAGCCTCTGAGTGAGCCCTTCCCATCATAGGCTGCTTCCCGGGTCCTCCTCAGTTTCCCAAAGGGGCAGCTTCACCAGCCTAGTCCTCACCTGAGTGTACACCAGTGGGATACTGATCCAGTCGTAGGCATACAGCTGTCCACACTGAGTACGCAAGGTGTTCATTTCCTAGGGGGGCAGGAGGGAAGGTTGGGCCTTTGACCATCACCTGCTCTCCCAGGCTCACCCCCCAGCTCTTCCGCAGATACCAGGGTCTCGTGCTCATGGTCCAGCCCTGGCTGTGTGGTCATGGACAGTTCACTTAACCTCTCTGTGCCTCAGCCTCCTCAATATCAAAAAGGAACCAGGATCTCAGAGGTTCACTTTAGAGAGGGGAGGGGAGGGGAAATTGGAAAGGGCCCACCTTGGGCTATGGAATCCTGTTGGAAAAGATCCTACAATCCCAAGGTAGGCTCTGGGAAGACCCTCAGAGGCTCAAACTTCCTCTTTGCAGAAAACCTGTTCCACGTGGGGCGTGACCCTCCCCGCGCTGCAGCAGCCCCATGTGTGTAGCGGGCTCACGTTGAGCAGACTCTGGAGCAGGACAGGGTCCCGGATTCGACCTCCAATCCAGGCCTTCGTTGACAGGTTGGCAAACCACACCCAGGGCATCCAGAATGGGTTGTGTGGCAAGCTCAGTTTTTGTAAGTGCTTGTGTTCCGAGGGGGTCATAAAGCCTGCGGGGTAGAGTGGAGAAGACAGTGGGTAGGGGAACCTGCAGAAGGGGTGGCTGGCCAGGCCCTGCTGGGTGGGACCCAGAGTTCAAACCAAGTCCCTGCTGAGCCCATAGGGACCTCAGAGCTCCTTTGCGATCCTCTTTCTTTCAACAAATTATCACTGCGTCGTATCTACTATGTGCCGCTCTGGGCTGAGTACGTGAGAGGAATCTGTCTTATTAACCAGGATCAGGTCAGGCAAGGCCAGAGAGTGAAACTGCTGACGTACAGACTGGAAACCGGAAAACAGGAAGGGGAAGGGCAGTTCCTAGTTCCCAAAGCCCCACTCTGGCCCTCAACCCTCACTCTTCCCTCATCCCTCAAGAGGCCTTAGCCCTATCTCAAAGCCCTATCCTCCTAGAGTCTGTTCCTGGCCTCTCCCCACCTTTAGACCCCTGACTTCGCCCCGCCCAATTCAGGTCCCCGCCCCCCACCCCCACCCCGCCATCCCAGGTCTCGACCCCACTCCGCTCCTGGTCCCACCCAATCCTCAGCCCTGGGGCCTCTGACTCCACCCATCTGCAGCTCCGGCCCCGCCCTTGTCAGCCTCTGGCTCCGCCCACTGCTTCGCCAGGCCCCGCCCACCTGCTTTCACCAGGTGTTGGGGACTGGGAAAGCGTTTGTAGACCGCAGCACTGACGCTACGCAGGATGAGCACGTTGCCCAGGTTGGCGTAGCGCATGAGCGTGCGCCGCAGCAGCCGGCCCTGCTCGTCCTTGCCCTCGACGAAGCACGACACCAGGTTCATGAGGCGGTCGGGCCATGGCAGGTTCTCATATTGGTTCCACCAGCGGGTCACGACCAGTGTCACGTAGAAGCCTGGGCGGGAGGGGGGCGGGGGCGCGAGGGGCGAAGACCCATGCTGCGGCCAGAGCCCAGCGAGGGCGACGCCTCGGTTTCTCCATCTTTCTAATGGGGCTGGGCCCAGCACCAACCCTCCTGGAGGGCTCTCGGGAAGGGGAGACCATCAGAGCTTCGCGTGAAGGCAAGAGAGACTTGAGTTCTCTCTCTGGCCCCGCTTGCTTTCCCAGAAATCCGCCAGATACCTCCCCTCCTGCGCAAGGCTCCAGAGACTACTGTAATGTCGGCGCTGCCCTCAGAAACTGGGGTCTTAGCAGAAACTAACACAGCAATGTAAAGCAATTATACTCCAATAAAGATGTTTAAAATAATAATAATAATAAAATTAAAAAAAAGAAAGTGGGGTCTTGAGTGCTAACAGCAGGACAGCCTTCCTAATGTCTAACTTCAGTCCCTCTGGCTGCAGGCTCCCCGTTTCCCTGAACCATCGAGAGGCGCTGACATGCCACTGGCCTTCCCCAGCTAGCTCTTCATGATCTGCCTGTCTGGAGCCTGGAGCAGCCACTGGGACCCCAACACGCGGAAGGGAGAGCTCACCCAGCACGAAGGAAATGGGGATGAGCTGGATGTAGCTGTCGCAATATAGAGTCAGCTTCTCAAAAATCACCTGCTGATCGTCCGTGAGGGCCATCCTGGGGGAGGCGGGGGGTGGGGGGGAAGATGTGTAGATACTGGGAGGGGATGGCTGAGACCGGTCCCAGGTCCAGCCAGGCCCGGGGTAGGAGAGTGGCAGCCTCACCTCCCTATCCCTTTCCTTGGCCTGCCTGGGGCCCCTCCTCTGGCCTGAGCCAGGTCCCCCTCTTTCTCCCACCGCCCTGAAACCCCACTGGGGCCCTCTGCTCCATGCCTGGAGGAGAAACCCTCAGGAGGTTTTCTATAAGGTGGAGGAAGGAAGGTCCTGCTGAAGGGGTCAGCTTTAGGCACCACTGACCCTTTTAAAGGATCCAAAAGACAGTTGTTTGAAAGCAGGTTGAAATGAGTGTTTGGTCTTTAAAAAAATATATCTGGTAGGGAGGGATGAATCGGCAGAGCACAGAGCAATGAAATTGTTCTGTACGACGCTGTAATGGTGGATACAAGTCATTATGCATTTGTCCAACCACATAGAATGTACAACACCAAGGGTGAACCCTAAGGTAACTATGGACTTTGGGTGACAATGATGTGTCCGTGTGTGTGGGTTCATCTGTCATCACAAATGTCCCACACTGGGGTGGGATGTTGATAATGGGGGAGGGCTGAGTGGGTGGGGCAGGAGGGGTGGGGTATATGGGAACTCTCTGTACCTTCTGCCCAGTTAAGCTACGAACCTAAAACTGCTCTAAAAAATAAAGTCTTAATTTTTTTTAAGTATATTGACACCCTAGTAACAACCAAAGAAAATGAACATGTTTTGTTATTAGTATTATCATTATGAACTCAAGAGGTTTATGTGTTTGATATTTGTCAATGCATTGCCATCATTAATGCTTTTTCCATTAAAAATGCTATCATATATTCTGTGGTTTTAGCTGTCTTTTATTGTTTAAATACACATTTTTATTGGGAAAAAAAAAGTATGATATGGGCCTGTGAGACTATGTGGGATTCAGGGAAACAGGCTGACTGAGTGGGACTAGGTAAGGCCTGGGTTCCAATGCCCCTCCCTCGATTTGAGGAAAGGGTGTTTGAGATGCTCCGACCTACACTGAGCTGCCCCCCAAGGCTGCCTCCTTTTCTCTCCTCCCCAGCCCCCAGGCCTCAGGCCCCACGGTTTGACCACAAGCCCAGCTCAGCCTTATCTGTCTCTGTGCATTGGCCGCCTAGATGGCTGGGAGGCACCCAGGAGCTCCAAGCCCTGGCTTGTCCCCCCGTACCTGTAAATGAAGCGGATGATGTAGTAGCAGATGAGGAAAATGAGGAACTCGCCATAGAGCAGCTTGTAGATGCTGCCTCGCCAGCACAGAAGCAGGCGGGAGAAGGAACCTAGACGGGCATTAGCCACTTGGCTCGAGTAGGTGACGGTCATGGCCAGGCACTGAGCTGCAGCAGGTGGGCTTGGGTGCTGGTGAACAGACAGAGAGGGATACTGATGGGGGGGCCAGGAAGGAGTAGGGACCTCTTCAGAATCTGTCCAGGACACATGAGTGACCTTATCCAGGACCCTTCCCTTCTCTGGGCCTCAGCTCTCCCATCTGGACACTGGGAGGGGGGCGGTGAGGTGACCTCCAAGAATCCAGGAAAGTGAGCTCAGGGACCGTCCATAGCCTTGGCACAGAAGACACAGAGAGGTCTGTGCCCTTAAATTGTACCACAAAGGCAACAACAGAAATGTCCACATGCTGGGCTCCTTCCTGAGTTATGAGCCCATCATGTTCAGTAGCTCCCCCAGCTCCATCAACCACCCTGGAGTGAGAACTGGTAAGGGGCGTGGTCAGCCTTGGCCACCACCCTGTTCCCCGTGCCCAGAACAGAGCCTGGCTGGTGGAGATGTTTACTGAATGGTGGCCCCAGGGCCTTTTCACATGCTGATCCTCCTTCCTGGGGGATGCTCGTCCTAATCTAACTGCATGGCTCACTCCCACTTCAGATCACCTCCTCAGAAAGGATACCCCCAGCCACCCTACCTGGAAATAACATCCTAGTACCGCTGGCCCTCTCTTCCCCTCGCCTTGCTGCATTTTTCTACACAGCACTTATCATGTTATAACTGCCATTATATTTTGCATGCTACCTGCATGCTTACTGCCTATTCCCTCCTGGGAATGGAGCTCCTATTGTGTACTCATAGGTGGTGCTCAATAAAAATTTACTGAGGCAATGTTTGGCACCCCATCCTCCCCCTACCTGCTCTGATGCAGCCGCACTGGCTGTCTCTGTGCCTGGTGTTCCCTAAGTTCATTTCTACCTCAGGGCCTTTGCACAGACACACAGGTGCCCGCACACCTGCACGTGTGCTGCCTGTGTGTATCCATCATGTGCACATGTACAGGTTATCTACCCCAAAGGCTCTCAATGTCCCAGCCCAGCCTTCTGGGGTAACCCTTACTCACAGTTGGGGCTCCAGGCTGGTCAGGCGATCCCACAAAAGGTCTGGCCACAGGACTGGTGGGACTCTCTGGGGTCCTCTGGCCAGTGCCCCTGCCCACTTAGGGGTTGGCACTGCCCACGTGTGTGCTAAGTGGTCACTTGACTCCCTAAGCCAGGGCCTCCACAAAGGAACCCTTGTCTTGGCCCCCTTCTCGTAATCTGCCCATTAAGCAGCAGGCAGCACAGTCTGGCCTCTAATTCCTTCCGGGGGTGAGGGGCATTGAGCTGAGACCAGGGCTGAGATGGGGGGCAACCCCCCTCCACCGTGGGCCCCGACTACCCTGCCATTTCCTCTGGGCCCTAGACTCCGGAGATTGAGGGATCTGTTTCTGACCCCTGAGGTCTTGCAGGGAGAGCTGTGGGGAGGAGGGGCCAGGGCCTTGGACCTCACCTCCTGTGCCAGGAGCCATCCAGAGAGGGGAGCCTCCGCCCAGGCCCTGTGGGCTTTGGCAGCACTTTGGGCACCCAAAAGAACATTGGACCACAGGCAGAAGTCCTGGCTTCTAGTCCTGGCTCTGCCACCTGGTGAAGTGACCCTGCGTGGGCCTCTTCTCCTCTCTGTGCCTCAGTGTCCCTCTGTGAAAAGCATGGCGTTGCTTTAGAATTCCATCACCTCATTAAGATGACAGAATTCAGCATATACTCGTGAGGAGCTCTGATTGGCTGCTGGTGACATCATAGGTTATTCGGGCTGTGATTGGCTGGCAGGATCCAGTGAGGTTGGTTTATAGTTATGGAAGGAGAAGGGGGGCAAGGGGGCTGCTGCGTGGGGGCCGGGCCTGGTGTGGGATGACACAGCAGTGTTTCTGCACTTCCCAGCTAGCCTGTGCAATAGGGAAGTATGTGCCCAGGTCCCCAAGGACAGCTGGTTGATATCTCAACAGTGGGTTTCATACATTTTAATACATCGGTCCATATGCGAGAACCCTCCCCTAAGTCGCTAGAAGTGGTGGGGGTCTAGGATGTATCTCCTCTTGTATTAGGTGAAAGCTTGAAGCAGCAGCGGCTCTTGGTCTTCAGTGGCTGTAAGAAGAGCCTGGAATATTTGTTAAACATGCAGCTTCTCAGGATCTTTCTCCAGACTCTGATTCTGAGACCTGAGGGATGCTGCATTTCTCACAAGCACTGTGGAGATTATAATGCCAGTGGTCTCTGAGCCACACTTCCGAAGCCCTGATTTGCAATGTGACCTTGAGCCTTACCATAAATCCGCTCCTTCCCTCCTCCCTCCCTCTCTCCTTCCCTCTCTCCTTTCCTACCTGTCCCCACACCCCCCACCCCATACTCCTCGTGGTTAACAGTGCTGAGATTGCAGGCGAGTTTTGTGCACAGTATTTTGCCTTTATAATTCTCTGTCTGGAAAAAAAATTATTTGACAACAACCTTGGGTACTTTTCTTATCACAGCAAACAATCACATCACTATTGTTATGAGGGAGTCTCTTCAGAGATCAGGGACCATCTTTTAGGAGTATTTGCTGCATCCCTGCTGCCTGTGCTGTGGGAGACATATTTCCCACAACTGTCCTTAACTGAACTGGGGAAAGGGACAGGTTCACTTGAGCCTCAGTCTCCTAATCTGTGAAATGGGAGAATAACACCTACCTCAGCAGCTGGGTGAGAATGAAGGACGGGAAACGTTTCAGTCAACTCTCCAAACCAGAGAGTTCTCGTGCCTGTTCACTCTTCCTGGGGAACATCTACAAACCCCTGGTGCCTCTGCCCCACCCTCCAGAGTCAATTGGTCTGGGTGGGGCCCAGTGGTTGGTGTTTTTTCAAGTTCCCCAGGTGAGTCTAGTTGATGGTGTAGGTTGAGGATCGCTGCTGTGAGGGAATTTCTCCCTTCCTTGTATTCCCTCTTCCCCTACCCCACCCCAGCACATATCAACGCTCAAGAGAGAGCTTTCCATTTACCAGATGATTAATAAGTATATTTTATTTTATTGTATTTTTTAAAAATTTATTTTATTTATTTTTACTTTTTTGGTTGCACTGGGTCTTCGTTGCAGTGCACGGGCTTTCTCTAGTTGCAGCAAGCGGGGTCTACTCTTTGTTGCAGTGCGCAGGCTTCTCATTGCGGTGGCTTCTCCTGTTGCAGAGCACGGGCTCTAGGCGCGCGGGCTCAGTAGTTGTGGCTCACGGGCTTAATTGCTCTGCGGCATGTGGGATCTTCCCAGACCAGGGCTCGAACCCGTGTCCCCTGCATTGGCAGGCGGATTCTTAACCACTGCGCCACCAGGGAAGCCCAATAAGTATACTTTAAAATTAAAATTGAAACATGTGCCCAGCACCAAACCTGGCATGAAGATGTTCAATTAGGTGCAATAAATGAGCCACCTGCCTTTGTGGAGTCAGGTTCCTGCCTCCCCTGTGGTGGCCACTGGAGGGCGCCCTTGGCCAGCTTGCTTTGTCCTGGAAAGCCTGGTCCACTGGTCAGGGCCTGGGTGGACGGTGGAACTGGCACTGGATGGCACCTTCATCTCCTTGAGCCTGACAAGCAGCTATAGAGAGGGAGTTGGGAGACACTGGAGTCCTCCCTCCCTTTTCCTGAACCACAGGTTCCTTGGCAATTCCCCCAAATCCCAGCAGGACCAGCTGACTGTGCTACCCCAGCCCCCTTCCCTCCCAGATGCCCCAGGATATCCCCAGAGACACCCCATGAGCAGCTGCTCCTGGCCACACCCCACTGCTAAGACAGGCACACCCCAGGCATGTCACTGTCTTTCCCACTGGGTCTTGGCCGTGAAAATGTCCCCAGCCAGTCAGGCATGGCTCAGGCACACAGAAAGGCCACAGCAAGCACTGATTGACTCAAGCCATCTCGGACAAAGGCCCTAGGATTGACCCCTGCAAGGATGGGGCCCAACCCCATCAGTGTTGGTCTCTTCTGCTTTCCATTCCGCAAAGTAGTCAGCCGACAAACTATTCCCAGCGCCAGAACTGAGCCTAATCTGATTCCTGCCTCCAAGAATTCACGGTTAATGAAGGAAGTCAGACAGAGAAAGACAAATACCATATGATATCACTTATATGTGGAATCTAAAAAAAAGGCTACAAATGAACTTATTTACAAAACAGAAATAGTGACAGGTGTACAAAACAAACTTATGGCTACCAAGGGGGAAAGGGTGGGGAGGGATAAACTGGGAGATTAGGATTGACATATATATATATATAACTAGATATAAAATAGATCACTAATAAGAACCTACTGTATAGCACAGGGAACTCTACTCAGTACTCTGTAATGACCTATATGGGAAAAGAATCTAAAAAAGAGTGGATATATGTATATATATATAACTGATTCACTTTGCTGTACAGCAGAAACTAACACAACATTGTAAATCAACTATACTCCAACAAAAATTAATTAAAAATTAAAAAATAGGGCTTCGCTGGTGGCGCAGTGGTTGGGAGTCCGCCTGCCGATGCAGGGGACGCGGGTTCATGCCCGGTCTGGGAAGATCCCACATGCCGCGGAGCGGCTGGGCCCGTGAGCCATGGCCGCTGAGCCTGCGCGTCCGGAGCCTGTGCTCCGCAACGGGAGAGGCCGCAACAGTGAGAGGCCCGTGTACCGCAAAAAAAAAAAATTAAAAAATAAAAGAACTCATGGTTAAGTAAAAACCAGGAAAACACTTAAATAACTAACACAGAGAGGCAAGGCCTAATATCTGTGCCAAGTACACAGAGGTCAGGGAAAGTTTTTCAGAGATGGGAGCATTTAAGTTGGGTCATGAAGCATGAGTAGGAGTTTGAGTTGAGAAGGATGGAAGAGCACTACACATCAGGGGTACAGCCCATGAAAAGTCACAGAGGCATTACTGAGGGACAGTTAAGTATGGCATTATTATCCACATTTTATAGAGGAGGACACTGAAGTTCAAAGCCCACTTTTTTTTTTTTTTTTTGACCTTGGCCGTACGGCTTGTGGGATCTTAGTTCCTGGACAAGAGATCGAACCCCGGGTTTTTGGCAGTAAAAGTGCAGAGTCCCAGCCACTGGACCGCCAGGGAATTCCCAAAGCCCGCCTTGTCCAAGGTAACGCGGTTATAAAGGGCCAGGTTGGAATTGGAATCTGTGTCTTCTGATTTTGAATCTGTGCCTTTTCCACCACCCATCATCGCCTCTCCAGTGGAGGTCAGTTTCTGAGGGGGAGAGTCTTACCAGTTAGGGTAGTGGTCTCTGTTGGGGTTGAAGGGAGGTCCAAGGGATGGGGGATGCCTGGAAGAGACTTTGACTGCAGTAGAGCCCGTGCTCTCAAGCCCCCCAACAGAGAGCCATCTCCGGCGGCAGGCAGAGCAGAGCTGGTCAGATGGGTGGAGGTTCCAGAAGCAGAATGCTATGGCCTTCTTATCTAGGATAACCATGGCAACAGGAGCATCACAGACGGCCTGCCACTGTGCCCTTCCAGGCCCTGTCTCAGCCGGGCAGGAAGGAGGGGACCCAGCTTGGCTGGGGGCAGTGACAGGGGGCCCTGGGGTGGGCCAGCCAGGCCTGGATGCTGCCCAGGCTCTGTGTAGGGCACCTACCAGCCCACAACCCTCTCTTGGGCCAATCACAGTACAAACAGGACAGAAGCCAAGAAAGAAAAGAAGAGGTCTTGGCACAGCTGGACAGGGGTGGTGAGGGAAACTGCCAGCCTGGGGCCTGGAATCAAGACAGACAACACCTCTACCCTGGGGCCAGGCAGCCCTGATCCCTGAAGGGCCACATAGACTCAACATACAAAGATATGAACACGTGAGCTCTGATTCCTGCAGGAAGACGACAGAGACCAGGAGAGGCAGAGAGAGGCTGGGACACGCCCAGGTCCAGCTCCACCAAGCCCAGTCCTGCCAAAGACAACAGAATAGCCCGAATAGGAATTCTGGAATAGGCCAGAGCTGGCCCAGCTACAGACACAAGGCGAGAGCATTCACCACAGGCTTCGGGAGAACACTGGGATCTCCAAGCTACCCCGTCCCCATGGACTCTACCCCCCTGAGGCCAGCCAGGTGAGGCACAGACGCCAACCACACCCCCAGCCCACCAGCTCAGGACCGGGGCTAATGGGCAGGGGAGGAAGAAGAGGAGCGTCCCAGGGCAGGGCTCCCCGAGGGTACTGCACTGGGTGTGAGAGCACAGGATGCTGTCATGCATTCACCACAAGTCAGGAGCCTCAGCTTTCCTCATCTGTCCAATGGGCATGTTAGCAGTTTCACATGCTGTAGACAAAGAAAGCAAGGCGTAGAGGCAGAAGTCGACTTGCCTCGAGTCACAGAAATTAGAGTTGGAGCTGGGAGGTATAACACATCATGGTCTAGGTCAGAGCAGTGTGTCTTTTCACTGTTCCAGCAGGTTCCTGAGTTTCAGTTCCACAAGCAAGCACTAAATACCAGCTGAGCTGAGTGCTGTGCTGGGTATCGTGGGAGGAAAAGGGAACAAGAAACAATGGCTTCTCCGGTGACTCAAGCACTTACTGGGTGCCAGGCAGTGCACTAAGTGCTTTTTAGAAATGATCTCAGCTCGGGACTTCCCTGGTGGTCCAGTGGCTAAGGCTCCCAATGCAGGGGGCCTGGGTTTGATCACTGGTCAGAGAACTAGATTCCCCAAGGCCACAACTAAGAGTTCACATGTCCCAGCACCCTCAGCTAGGACCCAGTGCAGCCAAATAAATAAATATTTAAAAAGAAAAGAAAAAAAAAAAGAAATGATATCGGCTCATCATCAGAACTGGGGAATAGGAAGTGTTATCTACCTGTGACAGGTGGTTGTCGAGCCCAGAAAGAAAGTAAGTAACGTGCCTAAGTCTCCACTCAAACCCAAGTCTGTGTGGTCCCCAGCCCTAGAGGTAATGACTGTGAAAGCTGTCTCCTGGCCCGAGGTTGCTGACCACCTGGGGTAAGGCCGCCTGTCAGGGTTGCCCTGGAGGGGGATTCCTGTACCAGGTGGGCGACTGGACCAGGCAGCCTGCTCTGCGTCTGCGTCTTCCAGGGGAGCCTTCCTCAGGAGACGGCCAGACCCAAGGGCAGCGGGGGAGGACAGCACAAGGGCAAGCCGTCGAGGAGTGAACCACGGGGGTGACTGTCTGCTGGGCCAACAGGACGGCCAAGCAAGCGGCCTTGAGTTGTCTTGATGGGCCTCAGACACAGGTTGCCTGGCATCCCCAGCTCCAACCTCTCTCTACCCCAGGCCAGGGCTCCAGAGTTAGCAAGTAAAGCTACAGGACAGTCAGTGACATATGAATTCCAGATAAATAATGAATAACTTTTTAGTGTAAATATGTCCTGCACGACATAAGCTCCCTGGGGAGGCGTCCAGAAGCAATGGTCCTTTCTGTGCTAGCCCTCCTGCAGCTGACTTTTAGAGCCTGGCTGCCTGGGCCGTGGGAGTGGAGGGTTGGGAGGTGTCTGTGGCCCAGTTGCAAAAACATCATTTGGAAGCTTTTTTTTTTTTTAAACAAACTTGTTTATTTATTTTTGGTTGCGCTGGGTCTTCGTTGCTGCATGAGGGCTTTCTCTAGTTGCGGCGAGCGGGGGCTGCTCTTCGTTGTGGTGCGCGGGCTTCCCACTGCAGTGGCTTCTCTTGTTGCGGAGCATGGGCTCTAGGCGTGCGGGCTTCAGTAGTTGTGGCTTGCAGGCTCTAGAGCGCAGGCTCAGTAACTGTGGTGCACGGGCTTAGCTGTTCCGCGGCACGTGGGATCTTCCCGGACCGGGGCTCGAACCTGTGTCCCTGCATTGGCAGGTGGATTCTTAACCACTGCGTCACCAGGGAAGCCCAGAAGCATTTTTAGAAATGAAATAAACTAGACTCCCAGAACCCCAGCCCCACCCTGGACCTACTCAATTAGAATCTGTATTTTAACAAGGTCCCCAGGAGATTTGCGTGGACATGAGAGTTTGAGAGGCTAGCTTCGGACGATGACAACAGAGATAAGAGAGATTTATTATTGTACTAAGTGTTTATTGTAAACACTTAGGAAAATATAGAGCAGCAAAAAAACTCCGCAAATCACCAAAGGTATCATTTTGATGTATTTCGTTCCAGTCTTTTTTTTTTAATATTGAGGTAAAATTCACATCCTATAAAATTCACTATTTTAATCATTTTAAGTGAACAATTCAGCGGGTTTCAGTTTATTCAACCATCACCACTATCTAATTCCAGGACATTTCTGTCATCCTGAATGGAAATTCAGTACCCATTACTCAGTCACTTATTCATCCTTCTCTCCAATCCCTAGCAACCATTAATCTGCTTTCTATCTCTATAGATTTGCCTATTCTTGACCTTTTATATAAATGGAATCACACATATTTGCCCTTTTGTGTCCGGTTTCTTTCACTTAGAGTAATGTTTTCAAGATTCATTCATTTCCTAGCATGGATCAGTGCTTCATCCTTTTTGGGTTGAATAACATTCAGTTGTATGGATGTATCACAATGTATTTATTCATCAGTTGCTGGACATTTGGATTGTTTTCATTCTTTGTCTATTATGTATATTCATGTACAAGTTTTTTTTTTTTTAAACTTCCGTCTTCAATTCTTTTGGGTATGTACCTAGGAGTGAAATTGTTGGGTCATATGGTAATTCCATGGTTAACTTTTCAAAGAACTACCAAACTGTTTTCCACAGTGACTGTATCATTTTACACTCCTACCAACACTCTATGAGGGTTCCAATTTCTCCACATCCTCTCCAACTCTTGTTATTTCCCCTTTTTTTAAAAAAAATAAAGCCATCCTAGTGGGTGTGCAGTGGTATCTCATTGTGGTTTTGATTTGCGCTTCCTTAATGACAAATGATGTTGAGCATCTCATGTGCCTGTCATTTGTATATTTTCATTGGAGAAATGTCTATCCAAGTCCTTTGCCCATTTTTCAATTGGATGATGTTCTCATTGTTGAGCGGTAAGAGTTCTTTGTATATTCTGATTACTAAACCCTTAAAGGATGTATAGGTATCTCATAAGATTTACAAATATTTTCTCTCATTCCGGGTTGTCTTTTCATCTTCTTGAGAATGTCCTTTGATGCACAAAGATTTTAACATTTTGATGAAGTCTAGTTTATTTTTTCTTTTGTTGCTTGTGCTTTTGGTGTTGTATCTAAGAAACCATTGCCAAATCCAAGGTTCTAAAACTTTACCTATAATAAGCATAAAATATTTATTAAAAAAAACAAAAAATTATCCTTAAGTTCTTTTTGAAAAGTTTCAAAGCGTTAGTGCTTACATTTAGGTCTTTGACCTATTTTGAGTTAATTTTTGTATATGGTGTGAGGTAAAGGTCCAACTTCACTCTTTTGCATGCAGATATCCAGTTATTCAAGCACCATAATTTGAAAAGATTATTCTTGCCCCATTGAATGGTCTTGAAACTCTTGTTGAAAATCAATTGACAGTAGTTGTATAGGCTTATTTCTGGACTCTCAATTCTATTCCTTTAATCTAAAAATCTATCCTTATGTCAGTACCACACTGTTTTTATTGTGTAGCTTTGTAGAAGTTTTAAAATCGGAAAGCATGAGTCTCCAACTTTGTTCTACCTTTTCAAGAATGTTTTGACTATTCAGGGTCCCTTGAAATTCCGTATAAATTTTCAGATCAACTTGCCTATTTTTGTAAAAAAGGCAGTTGGCATTTTGATAGAGATTGCATTGAATCTGTAGATCACACTGCTTTCTTTTCAATATTGTCTTCCACTCCATGAGCATGGATATCTGTTATTAAGATCTTCTTTAATTTCTTTCAACACTGTTTTCAGTGTATTTGTTAAATTTATTTCTAAGTATTGTATTATTTTGATACTATTTTAAATGGAATTGTCAATTTTAAATGGGATTATTGTCTTAATTTTAAGATTTTTTTTTGCTAGTATAGAAATATAACTGATTTTTGTATGTTGATCTTATAGTGTACAACTTTGCTGAATTCACTTACTAGGTGTAATAGTTTCTGCGTTAGGATTTTTTAAAATAAATTTATTTATTTAATTTATTTACTTTTGGCTGCGTTGGGTCTTGTTGCTGTGCACTGACTCTCTCTAGTTGTGGCGAGCGGGGGCTACCCTTTGTTGCAGTGCCCGAGCTTCTCATTGCAGTGTCTTCTCTTGTTGCGGAGCACAGGCTGTAGGCACACGGGCTTCAGTAGTTGTGGCACGTGGGCTCAGTAGTTGTGGCTCACGGGCTCTAGAGCACAGGCTCTGTAGTTGTGGTGCATGGACTTAGTTACTCCACAGCACTTGGGATCTTCCCAGACTAGGGCTCGAACCTGTGTCCCCTGCATTGGCAGGTGGATTCTTAACCACTGTGCCACCAGGGAAGCCCTGAGTTAGGATTTTTTTTTAAATATTTACTTATTTATTTTGGTTGCTTTGGGTCTTAGCTGCGACAGGAGGGCTCCTTAGTTGTGGCATGTGAACTCTTAGTTCTGGCATGCATGTGAGATCTAGTTTCCCGCCAGGGATCGAACCTGGGCCCCCTGCATTGGAGTCTTAATCACTGTGCCAACAGGGAAGTCCCAAGGATTTTTTATCTATAAGATCATGCCATCTGTGAATAGAGATAGTTTTACTACTTCCTTTCCAATCTGGATGTCTTTTAATTCTTTTTCTTGCCCTAGTTAAAACTTCCAGTAAAATGTTGAATAGAAGTGGCAAAACCAGACATCCTTATATTGTTTCTGATCTTAGGAGGAAAGCTCTCAGTCTTTCACCATTAAGTATGATATTAACTGTGGGTTTTCAAAGATGTCCTTTATCAAGCTGAGGAAGTTCCCTTCTAGTCCTAGTTTTATGAGTGTTTCTATCATGAAAGAGTGTTAGGTGTTTTTTTCCCCACCTTTTTTTATTGTGGTAAAGTATCTTTACCATAAAATATACCATCTTAACCATTTCTAAGTGTACAGTTCAGTGGTATTAAATATATTTATAACGTACAACCATCATCACTCTCTATCTCTGAAACACTTTTCTTCTTGTGAAATGGAAACTCTAAACCCATTAAACAATAACTCCCCACTCCCCCAGTCACTGGCAAACACCATTCTACTTTGTCTCTATGATTTTGGCTACACTGAGTATTTCATATAAGTGGAATCATACAGTGTTAGTCTTTTTGTCACTGGCTTATTTCACTCAGCATAATATCCTCCAGGTTCATTCATAAGGGTGTTGGGTTTTATCAAATTATTTTTCTGTATCCGTTGAGATGATCATGTGGTTGTTTTTCTTCATTCCGTTAACACAGTACATTACATTGATTAATTTTTATATGTTGATCCATCCTTGTAATTCCTGGGATAAATCTCACTTGGCCGTGAAGTATGATTCTTTTAATATGTTGCTGGATTCAATTTTCTAGTATGTTGGGGCATTATAGTGGTGGTGGGGGGGAAAAGGTTATTATGGGATTATATGAAACCATATGTGTGAAACTTTTGAAAATTGTAAAGCACTATAGAATTTAAAGAATCTTTTATTCAATTAAAAAAAGAGGGGCATCCCTGGTGGCGCAGTGGTTGAGAGTACGCCTGCCGATGCAGGGGACGCCGGTTCGTGCCCTGGTCCGGGAGGATCCCACACGCCGCGGAGCGGCTGGGCCCGTGAGCCATGGCCGCTGAGCCTGCGCGTCTGGAGCCTGTGCTCCACAACGGGAGGGACCACAACAGTGAGAGGCCTGCGTACCGCAAAAAAAAAAAAAATTAGAAGTTTTCAGCTATTATTTCTTCAAATATTCTTTCCCCCCATTTCTCTTCCTCCTCTCTTTCTGAGACTTCCATTATGCATATGTTAATAACTTATGCTTGGTGGTGTCTCACAGATTAGGCTCTATTCATTTTTTTCATTCTTCTTTTTCTTTTTTCTGCTTCTCAGACTGGGTAATCTCAATTGACTTATCTTCAAGTATGCTGACTCTTTCTCCTACCTGCTCAAATCTGCTGTTGAACTTCACTAGTGAATCTTTCATTTCAATTAGAATTCTTCAACCCTAGAACTTCTATTTGTTTCCTTTTTGTAACTTCCGTCTCTTTATTGATATTCTCTATTTAGTGTGATGTTCTCATGGTTTCCTTTAGTTCTTTGCACATGGTTTCCTTTAGGTCTTTGAAAATATTTTAAATAGTTGATTTAAAGTCTTTGTTTACTAAATCCAATATCTGTGTTTCCTCAAGGACAGTTTTTTTTCCCCATGTATAGGTCATGCTTTCTTATTTCTTTGCATGCATCATAACTTTGGTTCTAAACTGGACATTTTTAGTATTATAATGTAGCAACTCTGGAAATCAGATTCTTTACCATGCGAGGCCTTGTTCTTGCTGCTTGTAGTAGAAACTGTTTGTTAGTTGATTAACTTTTCTGAACTAATTTTGTAAAGTTTATTTTTTGTTGTCTGTGGCCACCGAAGTCTTTTCCATTAGCTTAGTGGTCAGCTAGTGATCTGACAGAGATTTCCTTAAATGCCTGAAACAACAGCCATGAGAGTCTTTGCAGATGAGCCTGTACGTATGTTGGGACGTACCTTTAAATACTCAGCCAGGCAGTTTACAACTGCTTCAGCCTTCATTTCCTGCTTGCTCAGAGCCTGAAGATCAGCTAGACATGAGATCTTAGAGCCTTCTCGTGTCTTTTCTGAGCATGCTTCCAGCCCTGGGCAGGCACGTGGACTTCTAGTCCCATGAATAGGTAGGTGCTTTTCAAAGCCCTTATCCCTAGAGCATCTCATTCTCCAGCCTTTCTTCCTAAGCTTTTTGGTTTGTTTGTTGTTTTCTCCAAATGTTACCCAGAGGACAGCATCTAATACAGTAGACTTTGTATACGTTCAATAAATGCTCCCAAGGTAACAGAGAGTTCTGAATTGGGAAAAATAAGGTTAGCCCTTTGAGCCAGACGTCCAGGGAACCACCAGAGAGGTCAAAACAAACAACCACAGTTCTTTCAGTAGAAGGTCCATTCCACTCCCTCTAATGCTAAGAACAGGAATGCAGGCTGTTGTCTTCAAGGCTACCACAGAGCTGGGCAGTGGGGGATGGGCCAGGGTAAGTTAAAATATCGTAAAGTTCTCTTACTGAAATTCAGCCACTTATTTCTTGATTAAGTGTTCACCTGGTTGCTGTAAACTTTATTTTGTTTCCAGAGTTCTGATAAAGTTGCTTCTGACAGTTTTGCAGTTTATTAGCTGCTTCTGTGAAGAGATGAACTCTTGGAGTTCCCTACTCCATTTTCACTGACCTCCTCAGTCTTTTTTTTTAAACACAGAATAGTTTTACATAAAAATGATTATTTGGTATTTCAATTTTTTGCATCTTTTTCACTTAATGTTATACCATAAATATTTCTGTTTACCTGTATTATTCTTCATTATTATCCATTTTAGTAGATCATTTAGCAAATAGTTCTTGGGTACCACTTACCTGGTGGTCACTCTGTGGAGACTGAGTATACAAACATGAGTAAAACAAGGCCCTGCTCAGATGGAGCTTATATTCTAGAAGGGAAAGAAATAAGAGTCATATAAATATTCATTCTTTTGAATGCTGTATAATATTCCACCATAAGAATATAACTCTGATAGGATGAAAAATGTCCCCCACCCCCGTAATATCAGGTCCTAATCCCAGAAACTTGTAAATGTTACCTTATATGGAAATGGGGTATTTGCAGATATGATTAAGTTCAGGGTCTTGGGATGTGGAGATGGTCAGGATTATCGGAGTGGGCCCTAAATGCAACCACATGTGTCCTTTTAAGAGGGAAGAAGAGGGAAATTTGACACGTACAGAAGGGGAAAAGGCAATGTGACAATAGAAGCAGAGACTGGAGCGAAGCCAACAGATGTCTGCAGCCACCAAAAGTTGGAAGGAGCAAGGAACGTATTCTCCCCTGGACCCTCCAGAGGAGCACAGACCTAGCAACATCTTGATTTTGGCCTACTCACACTAATTTTGGCCTCCAAAATGGTGAAAAATCAATTTCTGTTGCTTGAAGCCACCTAGTTTGTTACAGTTACCATAGAAACTAATACAGATGTTTGGAACTGAGAGTGGGCTGCTGCTGTAACAGATAGCTAAAACCTGGAGATGGCTTCACAACTGGGTAATGGGTAGAGGCTGGAAGAATTTTGAGAAGCATGATAGAAAAAGCCTAGATTGCCTCGAACAAACTATTGGTAGAAATATGGATGTTTAAGGCTCTGCCAGTGAGGGCTCAGACCAGAATGAGGAAAATGTTACTGGAAACCGAAGGAGAGGTGATCTCTGTTATACAGTAGAAAAAGTCTAGCTGAATTGTGTCCTCCAGTGGTGAAGAGCAGCATTTTAAGTGATGAACTTGGATTTTAGCTGAGGCAATTTTGAAGAAAAATTTTAAAGATGTGACCTGGTTTCTTTTCGCTGATTATACTAACCTGCAGAAAAAAATATATTGAGAAAAGAACTGTTATGCAAAAAGGAACCAGTACTTGATTTTGGAAATTTGCAGCCTATCCAGGTTGCAAAAGATGTTAAATCAGGTGATTTACTGTTAGAAAACTGTGCTCTAGAGAGAAGGCCATGGGTGTGGTTGGACAGCCTTCTGCCAGTGCTGAGGATATTAGGTGTATGACCCGTGGATCCACTCAACCATCTCAGCAGAAGCCAGGGATAAAAGATGATACTTTCCAGGAAAGATCTGTGGGAGACTCTAATGATGTGAGTCTCTGTGACATACAAAGGAGACCCATAAGGCCTTGGAGAATGTTATACCGGCAGAAATGCTGCCAGCTTGAACTGAAAAGAACAGAGGCAATGAAATGAGGGAAGGCTGTTGGACTCCCAAAATTCTACAGGCAGGAGATGGGTTTATAAAACTACTCCGCTTCAACCATTTGCTTGCCTTTAAGAAAAAGGAAAAATGACTCAAAGGGCAGAGCCTCAGGCCTAGAAATCAGAGTCAAGGATGCAGAGGCTGGAACTGTGAATGAAAGATTCACCTAGGCCTTGAAAAAACTAATGAAATTTGCCCTTTATCTCTTCCATTTTCTTTCTTTTGGAATAGGAATGTCTATAACTGTTTTACTGTGCCTGTCCCACCATTGTATTTTGGGAACAGACAACTTATTTCTAGTGTCACGGTTCCAGAGATGGAGAGGAATTTTTTCCCCAGAATAAATCATACCCAGAGTCTCACTTATTCTCGGTTTAGATAATGAGATTAGGGATTCTGAGCTGATTATAGTTAGATGAGATTTTGGATTTGAGTTGATATTCTGATGGATTAAGACTTTCGAAGATGTTGGGATGGGTTAAATGTATTTTGATTGTGTAAAAGGAGAACGTTTTGGGGCCGGGGGCAGGCTCCAAATGCAATCATGTGTGTAATAAGAGGGAGGCAGAAGACAGGCAAAAGAGAAGGCAGTGTGAAGATGATGGAGAAATTGTGAGGCTGTGAGACAAGGAATGCCAGCCACCACCATAAGCCAGAAGAAACAAAGAACAGGTTCTCCCCTACAGCCTCCAGAGGAAGCATGGACCTACTGACATCTTGATTTTCGTCCAGTGATACTAATTTTGGACTTCTTGCATCCAGAATGGTGGAGGACGAAATTTCTGTTTTAAGCCTCTGTAACTTTTTAGAGTTGCTATAGGAAGCTAATATGATACCACAATGCATTTATCCAGTCTCTGTTCATTGGACATTTGGATTGCTATTATGAATAGCCTTGTACATGTCTCCTGGTGCAAATGTGCTTGAGTTTTACCAGTTTACACTCCTACCAACGCTATAGTTCCTGTTGATCCACATTTTGTGTATCATGTGGTATAATCAGATTTCTTAATTGTTGCCAATCCTAGTGAGTATGAGATAGTGTCTCACTGTGGTTTTATTTGAATTTCCCTGATTACCAACGTGATTAGGCTTGAGTATCTCTTCAAATTCTTATTGGCCATTTGTAATGACTCTTCTATGAAATGCATGTTCATGTCTTTGCCTATTTTTCTAATGAATTATTTTATGTATTTTTATTGACTTATAGGAGTTCCTTTTATAGTCTAGATACTAAAATTTTGTTGGTTATGGCTTGTCTTTTTACTAGCTGTTCCTTCTGGGCTTTACGCATTTTTATATTGCTAAATAACATGTGTATACTGACAACTTTTTTAAAAATTTATTTATTTAATTTATTTATTATTTTTGGCTGCATTGGGTCTTCATTGCTGCACGCGGGCTTTCTCTAGTTGCGGCGAGCAGGGCTACTACTGTTTGTTGCAGTGCGTGGGCTTCTCATTGTGGTGGCTTCTCTTGTTGCAGAGCACGGGCTCTAGGCACGCGGGCTTCAGTAGTTGTGGCTGGCGGGCTCTAGAGCGCAGGCTCAGTAGTTGTGGCGCACAGGCTTATTTGCTCCGCAGCTCGCGGGATCTTCCCAGACCAGGGCTTGAACCCGTGTCCCCTGCATGGGCAGGTGGATTATTAACAACTGCGCCACCAGGGAAGCCTGACAACTTGTTATTAATTGTTTAACCTTTTGACTTATTTAGTAGATGAGGATTTAGTTATCTGATACCACTGCGGGTTAAAAATTAGTGTTTAAGTGAACATTTGGCGTTTATATATTTATGCCTACTCAAATATTATTCATAGCTGAGCACTAATATGACTATATTTTGTACTTTTAGTTTTCTCTAAAGTTAGTAACTGTCATTTTTTAAAATTGTTCAGGTTTCTTTGTACCTAGTGCTCATTCTTCCCACACCTTCCAGTATTTTCAATCACATCAGTTAATCTATCCATTCCAATGATTTTTCCTTGGAGACATTATTCCTAGTGACCATGGTTCTCCTCTGTCTAGGCGGGTTACTCTCCATACTGCTACACAGCCATTGTCCTGGGGCTTTGCCGTCGTCCTTGGAATAATCTTCCCCATTCACCTTGGTTGGAGTCCTTGTTTTCCTGTATCCTCTTTCTTTCTCATGGTTTTACTCTTCTGTTTTGGTGGAACACACCCTGTAAGAGTTCATGAGTTCAAAGTAGTAGTACAGTGGCAGAAGGCATGGTGACGATTGCTCTTAACATACCGACTTCTTGATCTTCTCTCTTCCAGTTTGGTCTGATTGCCGTCGTTGCCTACACAGAATCCCAGCATCTGCTCTCACAATCATCCTGAAGATTCCCTTCCCTTTAGTCCTTTGTTGGCTTTCCAGTCTCCTGACCTATAGGGTTTTTTCCTCAGTTCCCCCCTCATTTTGCTGAAGTGCATCCTTCAGTGGTTCTTGAGAAAGAGTACGTGAAAGTTAAAATTTTCAAGACCTTGCACGTGAACTTGAATGATAGTTTAGTTGGCATAGAGTTCTAGGTTGGAAATAGTTTTCCTTCAGAATCTTGAAGGCATTTTTCTCCATTGTTTTCTTGCTTCTGGTGTTGCTATTGAGAAGCCAAAGTCCATTCTGATTCTAGGTCCTTTGCTGTGGTTATTATTGTGTTTCTGGAAGCTTGTAAAATCTTCTTTTTGCCCCCAGTTTCCTGAAAATGTACAATGATGTATCTTAGTGTTTTCATTGACTCTACTAGGCACAGTGTGGGCCTTTTCAGTTTGAAAAATCCTATCCTTCAGTTTGGGGAAGTGATCTCAAATTATTTATTTGATGTTTTTATCTCCATTTTCTTCTGTTCTCTCTTTCCACAATCCTTGTAATGCAGATAGTGAGTTTCCTAAATTTCGCCTTGAATTTTCTAATCCTTTTTCTATTTCTTTATTTTTATTTTATTTCTTTATTTTGGGGGGATATTCCCTTAGCCCCTCTTCAGAGTTTTTCTTTTCAGCTGTCATATTTTTTTTAAAAAGGTTATTTTTTTTTTTTTTTTTTTTTTTTGCGGTACACGGGTCTCTCACTGTTGTGGCCTCTCCCATCGCGGAGCACAGGCTCTGGACGCGCAGGCTCAGCGGCCATGGCTCCACGGCACGGGGGATCTTCCCGGACCGGGGCACGAACCCGCGTCCCCTGCATCAGCAGGTGGACTCTCAACCACTGCGTCACCAGGGAAGCCCACCAAGAGTTCTTTTTGTTCTCTCAGCTTTCACTTGTATAAAATCATGTTCTTATTTCATGAATGCAATACCTCCTTTTGCTCTCTCTGAGGGATATTAATGATAGGGGGGACTTTTTGTTTGTTTTTTGAGGGTTTTTTTCCTTCTCAGAGTCTCTGTTTCCTGCAAGTTGCTTTTTTTCTGCTTACTAGGTTTGACTTCCTTCATGTTAGAGGTTCTCCTTCGTTGTCTTATAGTCTTTGGTTGTCTGCTCATTATTATATTTTTTTTAATACTTTCTTTCTTTCTTTCTTTAGGGCTGCGTCAGGTCTTACTTAGTTGCAGCAAGTGGGCTTCTCTCTAGTTGTGGCGTGCGGGGTTTTCTCTTCTCTAGCTGTGGTGCGCAAGCTCCAGAGTGCACGGGCTCTGTAGTTTGCAGCACGTGGGCTCTCTAGTTGAGGCGTGTGAGCTCAGTAGTTGTGGCGCGCTGGCTTAACTGCCCCGCAGCATGTGGGATCTTATTTCCCTGACCAGGGATCGAACCCATTTCCCCTGCATTGGAAGGCAGATTCTTTACCACTGGACCACCAGGGAAGTCCCTGTCTGTTCATTATTAAGAATGGGAGCTTAAAAATTGATGGGAAGCTCTAAGCATGTTGACTTTGACCTTCACAGTATGGTGTTCCGATGGGGCATTTCATGGGTAACACTAATCTTAGGGTCTTTAGTCCTCTCTTCTTGGGCTGGCCTGAGTCCCCAGGGAAGGTTCATCCAACCTGCTGCCTGGAGGGTAAAAATCTGGCTGCCACTATTCTGACTGCTTGGTAAGGGAAGAGGGTTTAGGGCCAGGGAAGGGGGTGGTGTCTCAGTTTTCAACTTGTATGCAATCACTTAATCCCCTTAGTCAGCTATTGTCCCAAAGACTCTGTTGTACCGTCTCCAGAGAACAAATTTCCAGTCTTCTGTTAGACTCAGAAAGGGGAAGTTGCTTAGTGGCATGAAGTAGGGGAGAGGATACAGGGATCTAATTTCTTCTCAATCAGCTTTGATCTAGAGCTTCACGTTTTAGCCTTTACTACCAATGCTAGAGGTCTCTGTTGCTGCCAGTTTCTGATACTTTGCTTCCTTAAATCTACTCATAATTGAGAGAGATTTGTTGATACCTCACACTGTCATGACAGATTTGTCTAATTTGCCCCTGTAGCTTTAAGGATTTTTGCTTTAAATATTTTTAGACTTTTTTATTAGGTGTATACTAATATAGAATTGTTATATCTTTCCTGGTGAATTTAACTTTTATTTTACTTAACATTGTCATCACTTCATCATTACTGCATAGTGACTACCTTTAATAATACTTTTTGTCTTAAAGTTCAGTTATTAATATAGATATACCACCTTTCTTTTGCTCTGTATTTTCTTCATATAACTTTTTTCTTTTTAATAACATGTTTCATTAAAGTATAGTTGATTTACAATGTTGTGTTAATTTCTACTGTACAGAAAAGTGATTCAGTTATACATATGTATACATATGTACATATATACATATATATACATTCTTTTTCATATTCTTTTCAAGTGTTGTTTATCAGAGGCTATTGCATATAGTTCCTTGTGCTATACAGTAGAACCTTGTTGTTTATTCATATAACTTTTTTCAGTCTCAACCTTTTCATATTCTTATGCTTAAGTGGGTCAGGTGTGTGGGTTTTTTAAACTGCTTTAAGCATTTAAGTGTACAGTTTAGTGACAATAAGTACATTCATATTGTTATGCAACCATCACCCATCTCCAGAATATTTTCCTCTTCCCAAACTGAAACTCTGAATCCATTAGACAAATGTTGATGTCTATCTGCGCTTTACTTTCTTTTTTTTTTTTTTTTAAAGAATCAATTTTATTTATTTTTGGTTGTGTTGGGTCTTTGTTGCTGTGCTCGGTCTTTCTCTAGTTGCGGCGAGCAGGGGCTACTCTTCGTTGCAGTGCGTAGGCTTCTCATGCGGTGGCTTCTCTTGTTGTGGAGCACGGGCTCTAGGCGCGCGGGCTTCAGTAGTTGTGGCACACGGGCTTAGTTGCTCCGCAGCATGTGGGATCTTCCCGGACCAGGGCTCGAACCTGTGTTCCCTGCATTGGCAGGCAGATTCTTAACCACTGCACCACCAGGAAAGTCCCTGTGCTTTACTTTCTATTCTTGGATTTTATAGACCTCATAAGTCTATGCTCTATATCTCTTTTCAACTTCTTTTTCAAATTTTCCATACCTGTGTGTACTTTTCTGTTACTTTTTGATTATTTATATATATTTTCCAGGACTCTAATTCTCTCTTTGGCTCTGTCTAATCTATTTAACCCATTCTTTTGGAGATATACATCTATATGTATACTTCATTTGGTCATTCAAAAATCTGTTTGGTTCTCTTTAATAATCACTTGTTTATTTATCTTAAGTTCATACATAACCTTTCTATAATGTACATAGGACCTGAGTATCTGGGGCTCTATAGCATCTAAATCTGTTCTATGTTGTTTCTTCTGATTCTCACTCATAGTGGCTAGCCTCCTTCTGTGCTGGCGATCTCTGATTGGGAGCTCATTACTTGGTATTAACCAATGGGAATCTTCTTACCTGTATTTGGACACTTCCCTCCAAAGGGGATTTGCCTCTGCTTCTGCCAGGAGCCAGAGGGTGCCACCAGCATGGGACACTTCAGTCCTCCTTGAGGGCCCTGGCTTCATATAGTTGCCCAAGATCCAGCTCCCCCACCCCCTCCTGGCCAAGCTCCCAGCTTCATTCTAACTTTTCTTTTGGAGGCAGGAAGTGGGTTTTGGAGATCTTGGAAGACAACAGGGCCTCAAGGAATCATGGCCTCTCTTTGCAGGATATTCTTTTTCTGTAGCAAGAAGGTTCCTCACTGCTCTAAGTCCACCAAATGAGAAAAAGCAGAAATTTTCCAATCCAGGGACTTCCCTGGCAGTACAGTGGTTAAGCCTTCGTGCTTCCACTGCAAGGACGCAGGTTCGATCCCTGGTTGGGGAGTTAAGATCCTATGTGCCGCAAGGCCAAAAAAAAAAAAAAAATTCTCCAATCCATTCCACACACGTCTATAGTAGCCACCTTTTGGACATGCAGATCTGATCACATCACACCCCTGCTTAAACCCTTCAATGACTCCCTTTTGTCCTTAAGTATAAAGTTTGAACTCCTTGGGAATTCCCTGGCGGTCCAGTGCTTAGGACTCGGTGCTTTCATTGCCGGGGCCGGGTTCAATCCTTGGTCGGGGAATTAAGATCCCACGAGCAAAAAAGATAAAGTTTGGGGCTTCCCTGGTGGCACAGTTGTTAAGAATCTGCCTGTCAATGCAAGGGACACAGGTTCGAGCCCTGGTTCGGGAAGATCCCACATGCCACGGAGCAGCTAAGCCCATGCGCCACAACTACTGAGTCTGCACTCTAGAGCCCGCGAGCCACAACTACTGAGCCCTCGTGCCATAACTACTGAAGGCTGCGCGCCTAGAGCCCATGCTCGGCAACAAGAGAAGCCACGACAATGAGAAGCCCGCGCACCACAATGAAGAGTAACCCCCGCTCACTGCAACTAGAGGAAGCCCGCGCACAGCAACGAAGACCCAACACAGCCAAAAAATAAATACGTAAGTTTATTTAAAAAAAAAAAAAAGATAAAGTTTGAACTCCTTGCCCAGCTTACAAGGCCCCACCTGATCTGGCCTAGTTGCTCAATGTACTTCCCATCCTTGTACCTGTCACATTGTTACAATTAGATGTCTGAATCCCCCAACACACTCCTCCCCTGAACTGTATACTTCATGAGTGTAGAAACTTTGTCTTGTCCACTAATATCTCCTTGGCACCTGGCACAGGTGCCTATTAAATATTTGTCGAATGAATGAATGAATGAACACATTTACTGGGTGCCCAGTATTTTTCTTACTGGTTTCTGTGAATTCTTTATCTTAAAGATGTTAACATTTTGCCATTCGTTGGGAATATTTTCCCCAGGCTATCTGGCTTTTAATTTTGGTGACTTTTTGGTGGAGGGAGGAACACAGAACATAGATAAGTTTTATATTGTCATGCAAACAGATTTTCTTCTTTTGAGGGTTCTTCAAACGCTTCTAAGTTCAGAAAGTCTTGCCCTCCCTGGATGTTTGATGTGTCCCTTCTATTTTCTATGCACGCTGCTGTCGATTTCTTCTTCCCAAAGCAGGGCTCCAATCATGCCACTCTCCTGCTTAAAAATGTTTAACTGTCTCCTTGGAGCCTTTAGTATAAACTTCAAACTCTTTAACTTGGCCTCCAAGGCTTTTCATGATTCATCCCAAGGCGGTCCATCTGATCTTTTGTTTACTGTCCCCCAACTTAGGCTGAGCAGAATGAAGGGATCCCTCCCTCTGTACCCTGCTCTCTCCCACCTCCCAGCCTTCGTTCGTGATGCTCCCTCTGCCTAGAATCCCCGTCTATCTATTTAATAATTATTTATTCTATATATTCATAATTATTACATATTAAACTCCTGCTTATTCTTCAAGCCCTATTTTCTCTAAAAAGCCCCCCCTTACCCCTCCTCCTGAGAGGATGAATGATGGAGGGATAAGAACATGAGCTTCTGGAATCAGATAAATCTGGATGAAAATCCTAGCTCCTTCCCTTGTTCACTGCGACCAAACCCTTTAAACTTTCCACATCTCAGTTCCTTCATCTTCGTTTTGTTTGTTTTCTCGTTTTTGGCTGTGCTGCATGGCTTGCAGGATCTTAGTTCCCTGACCAGGGATTGAACCCTGGCTCCCTGCAGCAGAAGCCTGGAGCCATAACCACTGGACCACCAGGGCATTCCCCCCTCCTTCATCTTTAAAATGGAAACAGAAAGCAATGAGAGGACCGATGGGTGATTGCCAGGGTGAACGAAGTCCGATATCATGAATGCAAAGATCCTAGCATGGTCCCTACCCCACATTTTGGAAGGGAGTCGCCTGCTGCCCTAGGGTCATACTCTCCCCCTCTAATCGTATTTGTCCCTCAAGGTTTGGCTGGTTCTAATCCCATTAGGTGGCTGAGCTTTCCTGCTCTGGACCAGGGAGTGGGCAAACAGGTTCCACCTCAAAGAATCCAGCCCAGGCCCCCAGGCACCTTTGTGGGACACCCAAACCCCTCGGGGGCAAAAGGAATCCCCTCCTTCCTTTCTTGTGAGCTCCAGTGGTTTTGTCCCTGGGAGATATTAAAGTCTCCAAAGAGGCCCACCAGCCAGCGCTCTCTGCCCCTTGCCATCAGCACCCAGGATGGTGATGAGTCAAGTAGAGCAAGAGTAATCCTCCCAGTTTAAAGGTGGGTAAACTGAGGCTCAGGCTATCTTCCAAATAGCTGGGTCTAGAACTTGTGTGGCTTCTCGAGGGGCTCTGGGAGGCCTGGACGGCTGTGGTGGGGAACCTGGGGAGAGCTCTGACCCCAGAGTAGGAGATGGTACAGGAACCCTGGCTCTCATGGCCTCCACCCCTTGTGCTAGATGGGTTAGTGCCACTCCCGGAGACTGGTGGGGAGCTCAGTGTCTGTGTAAGCTTCGTGAACCTAGAGTACTACGCTGGAGTAGGTTGTTTTGTCTGTGTTGTCTGGGGAGAGCAAGGATGACAATTCGTTGGCTGGAGCGTGTGTGTGTCTTGGGGGCTGGGGGTGAGGGTGGGGACAACCTGGACAGAGAGGAGAGTGAGCTTAGGGTCAGGACCCCTGGGTTGCAGCTCTACACCCAGCATGCTGTCACCTGGGATGAGCGCCTGCCCCCTCTGGACACCAACTGCCTTATCTGTAAAATGGGCGTGGTGGTAGATGGGCCGATCGCTGCCAGGGGATCAGACGGCTGCCCTGGGCCCGGCTCCTCCCTGAGCCCAGACTGTCTTCTGGGCCTGACTTCACCCGATTGGCCCCCGCAAATCTCTGACACCATTCTGCTGCCTCTTCCCTCGGTCCTGTCCTTCCCCCAGTGGCCTGGGCCCGGCTCTGGCTCCCCACCATGGCGGGGGCGGGGGGAGCTGGGCAGGCAGTGGTGCTGGTCAGGCCTGGGCGGGGGGCCTCCAAGCCCACAGCTGGCCTCTCGAGCCTCTTCCTGGAGCCAGCATCCTCTCCTCCCTCCCTCTTGACATCTGAGCCCGGGGATCCAGGGAGCTCTCGCCCTGCAAAACATTCCATCCAGTTGTCCAAACACTCTGCACAGCTGGCGGAGGGAGGGGCCCGAGCCTGGCTTTCAGGGAAGCCTTGGGCTGTTGTTTTCATGGAAATGGCTGAGTCCTTACTCAGAGGGCCAGTCTGGGATGCTGGAAGTGGGTTCGCAGGGCTGAGAGGATAAAGAGCCCCCAACACGCCCTCCTGGGCTTGCCCAAGGCCTCCCTCACCAGGGCCCGGCCCCTGGTGGGAAGGATCCAGGCTGCCTCAGGCCGCTGCGAGGTGGCAGCCGGGCGCTGGCGGCCTTGTGACTGTCCCCTCGGAACTGGGCTTGGTGCGGTTGGGGGGAAGGGCAGGCAGGAATGGCTGAGAGGGCAGCCTGAGAGGTGACTTAGGGCAGCAGCTTTTCCGGGCAAGCAGTCCCAGACCTGGCTGCCTCTTGGTTCTGACCCACCAGTGACCCGGGATGAGTCCGCAAGCCTCAGTTTCCTCACCTGCAACAGGAAGGGGTTGGGCTCCTTCTGCCTCTGATTTTCCTAAGTCACAGCGAAGGACAAGGTCCTCAGAGCTTCCCGTGCGGTCCCAGCTGTGCCTAAATGTCCAGAAAGTAGCCAGATTTTCTAGACAATCCCCAGAACAACTCTGAATCAGTTTCCCCTCTGAGAGGACAGCTGGGGCTCGGCAGGGAGGAACCATAGCCTGTACACTTTGTCACCAGCCAGGCTCAGCCCCTTCACCTCCCGCCACGTCAGGGTGATGGGGAGACCCCCCCCCCCGCCCCTTCACACATCCTGTTTTTCATTCATTGTTTCCAGGTGGGCCCAGAGGAAGGTGGAGGCACGGGAGAATTTAGCAGGAGGATCAGTGAGGAGCAAAAACAGGAAGGGGTTGGGAGCAGACCATGGAAAATTCACTGCCAGGAAACAGAGGCCAGCATCTGGTTTGCATTAGGCTGAGAGAGCTCCGAAGCCCAAAGCTTGAGTGAGAGATATTGTTATCCATGCGCAGGGTAGGCGCGGTGTGACTACCCGTCAGGAACTGGCAGCTTCTCCCAGTGGGAACTCAGAGGCTGACAGGAAAAAAGAGGGAAGGCGAGGGAGAAGGGGACAGGAAACTCAGTGTCCACTGTGGCTGCCACCTCATGAATGTTATCTTCTTTGATATTCACAAATTCACAGGGGAGAATTGTTCCCATTTTTATAGTTGTGGGGATTGAGTCCCAGAGAGGTTAAGTGACTTGCCCAAGGTCACACAGCCAAGGGAACGGCAGAACTCCCGATTAGAATTCAGGCCAAATGAGATAGGGTGGAACGCTCAAACCATCCCACGGGTGGATTGAGGCTGACTGTGTGCCCAGGCAAGGGGCCACTGAGGATTTGGTGATGAGCGCGGGCCAGCCTCTGCCCATGGGGTCACTCAGTTCATGTGGGGGGTGTCTGACAGTGCCATGGGGCACTGTTCATGACACAAGGTGGACCACGTGTCTGAGGGCTCCAGCCCAACGCCTGCAGAGGAGAAAGCAATCCAGAGGGGAAGGCTTCCTGGAGGACGGGGTATGAGCAAAACAGAATTTTATCAGAGGGGGTGGGTTGGAGTGGAGGATGCAGAGAGGGGGTAGTGTGAGGAATGTGGGAAGAGGGGGGTGTAGGGCATGTCTGGGCAATAGCAGCTGGCCTGATGTGCCTCAGAGGGAGAGATTCCATTTTATAGTTGGGGAAACTGCAGCATAGAGCCTAATATGCCCAAAGGTTCACAGTCTGGGAGTGGGGTTGAATCCAACCTCTCTGACTCCATCCAGGTCTGCGTTCCTAACTGCTACACCATCTGGTCCCTTTTTGCTGGTGGTTAATAGTTTTAAGGGGATATTGAGGCCAGGGACCACAGGGCAGCGGGGGCCTTGCCCAAGGCCACACAGCCAACTAGAGACAGGGTCAAAGCTGGACAGGCTCTTTTCAACTTGCCAACCTCAGTGGGAAGAGGACAGGCAGCCCCATCCACGGGCCCGGTAAAAACCTGGGGCCTTAGGTATGTAGAGGGAGGCTCTCACTTCCCTTCAAGGTATCTCACCTTCCTTAGGAGGGGGGCCCAGCCTCATATGCTGCCTGCTGAGCCCCGGGAGTTAATAATTACTGGGTTTAAGGAGATAGAGGCCTGTCTGGGAGGCGCCTCCCTCACTGGCCGCTGCTCCTCAGAGATAGCAAAGGTTAGTGTGAGTCTCAGCCTGGGAGTGGGGAGAAGGCTCCTGCCACCTCCCCGCTTGGCAGTCTCCAGAGACACTCTCGGTGTGGCCCTCCAGCCATGGACCCCGCTAAGGAACGCACTGAGTGCCCTGCTCGAGAAAAATGCCCTGTGTTCCTGGCAATGAGCTCAGGGACTGTCCGCTACGCCCCATCAGGTTTGGGCCTTGCACTCAAGGGCAACTTGGGAGAGCAGCCCTGGGACAGAGACAGGTGAGCGGAGGGGATTGTGGAATCTTGCCACTCAGCAGGGGCATTGGGGGAGGGGTGAGAGGCGGGGCTCCAGACAGGGGACTGGCATAGAACTATGAGGAATTTCATGAGCATTCTACAAGGTCGGCACCAGGGGTGGCCCTGATTGTCTTGTCCAACTTGGTGGTTGTACAGATGTAGAATCTGAGGCTCAGAGAGGGCAAGACACTCATTCTTGGTCACACAGTGAACTGAAGTCCAGAATCCGGGCCTGGGTCATCTAGGCTGGCAGTCTTCTGGATGGGTCTGTGGCCAAGGCTGCCAGGCTGGGGATAAGGATGGCAGGGGTGAGGGGGAAGTTTGGGAAGGGCAGTGGCTTGGGGGCAGAGGACACACCTTTTATATTTTCCTCCCCACCTGCTGGTCAGGCACCTAGTAGGCTCCTCTTGTTGCCCGACAGCATGTAGCTGGGGCTGCCAGAGAGCCCCTCTGGTTTCTGGGCTGTCTTTTCAGAAAACCGGTATAAGGGGTCACAGCCCCTCCATCCCTGGCTGTGTGACATTGGGCAGGTTCCTTAACTTCTCTGAGCCCATCTTTTTCAACTGAGGAGTTGTGGGAGGAGCTAGTGAGGCCTTGGAAGTCCTAAGCAGCTGCATAGATCATGGGATATTTTTGGCTAGTAATTGGGGTGGTGACAGTGACCCCACACTTGTCCTTCAAAGCCTCACTCAAGAGTCTCCCCAACCCACTGGTCCTCCCGGGCTGAGGATCCTTCCTCTGGGGCCATAGCCCTGGACTGACACCCCCTCCACCCCTTATCTCCCACCAGTCCGGGTTACCACGACTTGGACCAGGTCTTATCTCCTGCCTGGGCTTGTGACAACTTGGAGGGTAAGCGCCCTGTTCTGAGCTCCTTTTGTGTCATCCCCTCCCCATTCCCCTAAAGAGTGAACAGAGCAAGGTCCAGGAAGACAGCAGTTGCTCAAGACTATTTGGAGAAGGATTCGTCAACAAACATAATAACATCTGCTTTGGGCCAGACCCTGGACTGGGCTGCGGTGGGTGGAGAAACACAGCCCCAAGGAGGACCTGGTCCCTGCCCTTGGGAAACCACAGCTGTGGAAACAATTGCCCTGCAGAGTGAAGGAGGTCTGGGCAGAATGAAAAGGACGTCACAGAGGGCTGCCCAGGTTGTTCACTGCACAAGGTACCAGCCAAGGGGGCATGAGAGCCAGACATCAAGTCTGGCTTGCCCTCCACTCACCAAGTCCTGTACCTTGGCATGGGCCATGCCCACCTAGGAAAGGAGTACCGTTCTCTAATTTGAACTAAGACACCACTCACTTGGCAAGGTGTGCCCTGGGCAGGCAGTGGCCCTGGAAGTGGAGGTCCCCACCCCACATCTCTCCACTGTACTGGAGCCCCAGGAGGACAGAGCCTGTGTCTATGCAGTTTCCTTTTGGGTCCCCAGCCCTTGTATGGCCCATAGTTTGTGCTCAGAAGGGGTGGTTGAATGCATGCATTCAAAATGCGCGCCCCAGATGAAGACCTGATAAACTCAAGCCTGGGGCCCCAGCTCGGGGTCTGAGGGTAGTGCCCCAAGTTCTAGCAATATCTGGAAGGGAAGTACTTCCTCCCATCCTCCCAGGCCTCCTCTAGACACGGAGGCTGGGAGCCATGGTCCCTGGCAGGAGAGAAGCGGGGTTATGCTCTCACTGGATCAGCCCCAGGCTGAAGTTGAGGCTGATGGTCAGGGCTCAGGAAAGGTGACAGAAGGACAGAGGGGTTGAGGGACAGGCTAGACCAGCGTTCAGGGAATTTGCAGAGGATGTGGGACCTGACAGGTGTGTGTGTGTGTGTGTGTGTGTGTGTGTGTGCGCGCGCGCGCACACACGCGTGCGTAATTCTCCCAGAGAGTAGATGGTGGGCAAAGGTAAGGATGGGCAGTATCTGTTCAGAACAGGAAGGGAGGCCCCTGGTTGGGGGGGGGGGGGGAAGGGGCGGGGTTGGGGTTGAAGACTTGGGCCAAAGGTGGGGCCTCCCTCAGAAAATGCACTCAGTAGGAGTGAGAAAACTAGTTTTGGGGTCAGCCCCGCTTCTCACCAGGAGGGAAGTTGCCCAGAGACAGGCGCAGAGCAGGGAGGCCAGGGAAGGAGTGATGGCCGGAGGGCCGGGTGGGGGGGTGGGAGGGTGTCTGCCGGCCTTGAGTGACAGTCCGCTAAGAATCTGGGAGCTGAAAGCCCGGAGCCATGGTAGGCTCTTGAGCAGGGGTGGTCCTGGGAGGGTGCTGCGCTGGGCCGCGCTGGGCGCCGGATGTCTGGAGCAGAGTAAGCTGGGAGCGTCGGAGAGCAGTGCTGGCCGCAGGATGATGGGGACCCGCTCCTCCCCCACTCGGGCCGTCGCACTGTCCGGGGAGGGCGGCCGGAGCGGAGCTGGGCCGGGAGCGCGCGCGAGCTCTCCGCGTCGGCCGCCGGAGGGGCGGGGCAGGGCACGTGTCCTTGGGCCACCCCTCGGCCACGTGACCCGCCGAGGGCAGGGTCGCAGAGGGACTGGGGGCCGGGGCGCGAGCCCGGGCCGCACAGACCCACAGGCAGCGGGCAAGACTGACAGGCGGCGGGGCAGCCTGGCTGGCCCGGGGCGGAGTCGGCTGCGGGCGGGGACGCGGCGGGGGCGGCGCGGGGAGATCGCTGGGCGATCGCGGCGGCGGCGCGGGGAACCGACGCCCGGGCGCCCCGAGTCGCCAGTATGTGGAGCGGGTAGGTCCGCGCGGGGTCGGGCCGCGGCTGCCTCCGGGGGTGGGACGGTGCGGGGGGGGGGTTCCCTGCAGTGTGTGCACCCCTACCGGGAGGTGCTCTACGCCCCCATCCCTGCCCGAGCTGTAGCACGAGGACTGGAGAGCCGGTTTGGGGTGGAAGGACATTCGGCATGGAGGGTTCAGGGGGTCTCTCTGGGGGCAGGAATTGTGAAGGGTGGGCTGCTGACCGTTCCGGAGTGACAGCGCCAACTCCTAGCTTGTCCGGAGCGCAAGTGAGATGGGGGCAAGGGGGTGTGCGGCGGAGTGCAAGCCAGAATAAGCCTGGGATAAGCACCTAGAGGAGGGACCCCCAGGCTGAGTGAACCCTTGAAAAGCAGTGCATTTGCGAAAGGGGGGACTGGGTCTCTGCCACATTCGCTTGCAAGTTGGTGAACTTCCATCTGGGGCTCCTGGAACCTGCTGAGCTCAAAGGTGGGACCTCCCTGCAGCCTGGAGGGGTGCAGCGCAGACTCTGGGCCCTGGACTAGTGGCTCCACTACCCATATCTGTTCCTTGATTCTTAGGGGTGGTCCCAGTCCCTGGGCAACCAGGTGTGGGACCCTTTCCCTGTATGTGCAGAAAAGCTGTGGCCTTCTCATGGAGTTGGGTAAACACTTCTTCCTCCCCATAGCCTGGAAAGACCAGGTCCTGGCGGAGATGTGGCCAGAGTGGGGGTGGGTTGTACTCCTGGAAAGAACGGGGCCAGATGGGTGGTCCCAGGACAGGGCTCCTCCCAGCCACAGCCGGGGAGTGAGGGAAGCCCCACTGGAGAGGCTGGCGGGCTGGAGAGCTCTGATGCAGGCTAGATCCACTTTACTCCATGGCACCTAGCGAAGTTCGAGCTGAGATGCTAGGGGAGGGCTGGGGAGTCATCCCCAGCAGGGGCTCCTGAGAGAATGGGCTCCTGGTAGGGGTGAGGTGTGGAGACACGTGAGACTCTTAAAGGGAGAGAGTTAAGCAGAGCCTGGATTCTTGTGGAATTGCGCCCTGGGGGAAGGAGACTGAGCTTACGGAGAAGGTGGTTGAGGTGGGTTGGTGACAGCTGGAGAGGTCAGGGCGATCCCACCTGGGGTCAACCGTGCTTGAGGAGCTTCTGGAGGAAGCTCGTGACCCCTTGTGTTGGGTGCGCCCAGGCAAAACACAGCCACCGAGTTGCTGTGTGATCCTGAGAGTATGGCCTCACTGCCCTGAGCCTCAAGGTGAAATGTGTGGGTTGTGTGGTGGAGGTAATCCAGGCCCAGAGAATGTCCTTTCCTGGAGGTGTCCAGGCTGGAGCCAGACAGACAAGTCTGGGAGGTGCCAGTAGACGGATGCTCACTTTAAAGACTGGATCCAAGAGTCCCAGGACCGTTCTGGATGGACCAGGCTGCCAAGCTGACCCCCGTTTGATCCTAAGTGTGGCTTACTTGGATCCCCCAGGGTGTCGCTGGGTGCAGAGCACATAGTAGGTGCTTCATAAATGCAGATGGAAAGCATGAGGGGCAGGATGAGGAGCTGGGCATCTGGGGAGTGAGAGGCAGAGTTTTGGGGTTATCTTGAGCTCTGCCTTTTCATGGCCCCCTTACTTGGATATTGGAGGCAGGGGCCAAGCTGCCAGCACCCGCTGGGGTCCTGGGGTCCTACGAGCTCATGCAGACCCCAGCAGCAGCTGGGAGGGATGCTGCTCAGGTCACACTTGCACAGGTAACTGACTGAGCTGCTGTGACACCTCTGGGCGAGGGCATCCTTGAGATTCTTCCTTCTAGACTAGGAGGGGTGAGGAGTTGGTGACTCTGGCTAAGCCATTGACGTCTCTGGGGCTTGGTTTCCTTACCTGGAAGACAACAGAGATACATCTCTTGGGTGACTGCTCTGTTAATGGCCAGGTCATAGTGCCAGTTCACTTCTTGGCCCTAGACTCAGGGCTGCTCCCCTGGGGTGGGTGGAAGTGGCAGGACTCTACAGGAGCTCAGGTGGACCCTCTTCCTTGGGACTCCTTGAGTGTGGGCCCTGAACTCAGAACCCAGAGGTGGCTCCCCCAAAACAGGACTGCTCCCCTCCCCCTCCCCCACAGTGTCCCCTGTCCATAGTCTTGGGTGCCAAGCCGGCTTCCTGGTGATGGGGTGAGGATGGTGACTGGGGTACTTCTGCTGCTAACACAGTGCTGGGCACTTGAGACTTGGTCATCGGAGCCGAGAGTTTGGGTTCTGGGCTCGTTTTCTGCCACTAAGTGGCCACATGACATTGGTGTAGCCCCTCAGTCTCAGTTTCCCCATCTGACAGATGGGGCTAATCATACCTCCCTAGAAAGGGAGGGACAGGCTCTGATAGACGCCCAGGAATGAGAAAGACCACCCCAACCTCCCAGGGATGGGAGACTGTGTCTTTGCTGCAGGCAGGATGCTGGGGAGCTACAGGGCTACAGATGGGCTGTGAGATCTTGAGAAAGTCACCTAACTGTTCTGGGCCTTGGCTATCCTAAGGAGCTTGGATCTGTGAGGTCCTGCCTTTAAGGAGTAAGGCACAGGGAACTCCAGGCTCTGAAATGGCATCTGAAGTACGGCCTAGGGGCTCCAGGGTCAAAGCAGGAGAAAGGGGTTTTGCGACCTTCACTGTCACCTCCTCCTGGAAGCCCTCCATGATTTAACTACCTCCCACCTCCCCCTCAACAGATGGAAATGTCTTTCCTGCTGTCTCTTAATCAGCACATCTGCCTGTGGCACTCAGTAGAGTCCTGCTTGTCCTAGACTCTCCCCACACGGGATTTGTGCTCAACAGGGTGGGAGAAGGGAAGCAAAATGAATTCAAGTGTGATGAGAAGGGGGCTTGGTGATGTGGCTGCCAGAACCTGTGCACACTGGGTGGGTCTGGGCCGGTGGAGTGCCTGGCACACGATAGGTGCTCGCTGCATATGTGTTGGATGTTTGAGGGCTTGGGGTGTCAGATTCTTCTAGGACTAAACAGGCAGATGTGAGGTGTGTGCCATGTGCCCCGCTCTACCTCAGCAGAGGGAGCCCGCCACCCTTTCAGGCCTTGTGCCGCCTCCGGTGGAGACACAGGGCTGGATTCCCTCCCTCATCAGGGCTGGGCTGCGCTGGGCTGGGCTGGCAGGCCTGGGGCTATGGCAGGGAGAGGCTTGGCCTGGCCCCCCCCCCCTCAGGTGTTCTGACCTCCCTGCTTACCACCCTGAAGCTGTTCCTGACCTCCTCCTCCCTCCTGCTGCCTGTCCTACCAGGCACACACCTGCTTCCCCCTTCCTGGAGCGGTCCAGGCCCACCCTCTCCTATCCTGGGGGTCCCGCTTGGCTCACTTCCCGGCATTCTTCTGGTGCCACGTATGACACTGTTCTCCTGGAACCCTCCCCTCCAGCGCCCCTGATGGCTCGTGTTCAGGTCTCCAGGCTGGCTCTCTGGCCCTCAGCTCCTCTCTCACCCATCCCTCATCCAGGCTCAGGGCTGCAGCTGCTCCCTCTGGGCTGGTGCCTCCCCTCAGCCACCACTTCCCCAATGCCTCAGCCACGCCCCTTACCTTCCCTGAAAGACCCCCTCCCAGTTCCTCAGTCATGTCGTGGGCACTGCTGTTATCATTCACCTTGGCCTCCGTTTTTCATTAGATTAATTACTGCAACTTTTGTTCTGTTCCCCTCTCCAGCCCCTGGTCCTCCCCTGATTTCCTCCCCACCCCCGCCCAAGTCTTTTGTCCCTGTGTGTCCCCTCTGTGTGTCCCCTCCCAGGCCAGAGCCTGCCTGGCTAGAACAGCAGCCTTGGGCGGAACCGTACCACCACCACTCAAGCACTATCTCCAACTTCCTCAAACCCCCGTCTGCATCCTGCCTCACTTCTCTGAAACCACCATTCATCCCCTTTCCGCCAGTCCTGACTTTTTTGGGTGACAGTTCACATGATGCACTAGTGCCTGGACTCTGGGTTCAGTTTCCCCACTGCCACTTCCTTGCTGTGTGTTCCAGCCAGGTCGCCATCCCTCTCTGAACCTCGGGTGCCTCGTCGTTCAGACTGGGCTGGCGAGAGCATCTCCCTGTAGCAGCATCGCAAGTTGACACACGATGACGTCTGTGGGGATGTGGGGTGGTGGGCTGGCGTGACCGTGAACAGGAGCTTGAGAATCTGATCTGTTTGTGGGTCTGGAGCTGAAGACTTGGCCACTCTGTAGGCTGAGCCTGGCCGGGCTTGCTGGTTGGTTGGGGACCCAACGCACGAAACCTTTCCTGGGACCCCCTTGGCCTCGTTACGAGAGTCACTTGCCTGTCAGCCTCAGTGTCCTCAGGGCTTACCGGACCGCCCATAAGTGTATGAGCGTGATTCTGAACTGGGCCCCTGTGCCATGGCTGTTCCTGAGCTGCGCCCTGGGTCAGAATTCCTGCAGACCAGACCAGCTGTAGTCGCCCTGGAACCCGGGCTTGGTGGCCCCAGGCAGAGGGTGAGGGTCACAGTCTGCCCTCCCAGCCCTCTCCTTCCCCTGGTTTTCAGTGCTTTCTTCACTGGCTTCCCCGCTGCTTGCTTAATGAACCCACTGTGCCTGTTAGCACAGGGGAGGGGTCTTTAACTCAAAGAGGTGACCTGGGCACTGGGGGGCAGAGAAGGGGAGGTTAGGGCAGAAGGACCCCATGGCTGGCTGGTTGGGCTGGGGCTGGGAAAGGGTATCCAGGACGCTACCTGGGTCCGTCTGGCCCCGGGAGTGGGCTCCGTTCAGGCCCTCCTGGCCCAGTGGGGTTGCTGGGTGACTGGGGACCGTAGAATCCAGAGTGGGCCTCATTTCGCCATTTTTTCTGCTTGGGGACAAAAGCCCTGCTGGCCCTCCTAGGGGTGGCCTGGGGGGTGAGGACTGAGGTTACTGCTTTCCCCTGCCTTGTGTGTTTCCTGGGGAAGTCACCCAGTGGGGCCTTTCCTGTATGAGCTGTCCTGGGCTCTAGGCCGCAGGGCTGGCTTCGGGATGGGGGATGTTGGCTGCCCCCACCTACCTCTGACCTTGACTCTTAGTATCTCCCACCCCCCTACCCGAGCAGACCCCTTCCTAGCCGGCCCTGCTGTGTGTCCTGGACACTGAACTCTGTGTCTGCAGGGAATGGGGTCCGAGAAGGTTTGTGCACAGGGCCGTGGACCTGGACTGGAAGGGGAGGTGCACGGCAGGAGGACTCCAGTGGTAACCCGTGCTCGCCCAAGGAGGGAGCTCCCCAGCCCCCAGGCACTCACACCCGGATTTTCGGGCCTCTGGTCTAGGAGAATGAAGTGTGTGGGAGATAGCAGATGCTGGCTCGGGTGGACCCGAGGGGCCTGGGCTCCCTCCTTCATCTGAACTTTGAGTCACGGGAGCTGGCCTCATAGCCCAGAAGTGTGAGGGGCAGGGTCTGCAGACTTCAGTACAGGGTGGACCCTCCTTCCCTCCAGCTTCTGCACCCCTGGCCCAGGCATTGGGCGTTTGGTGACCACAGGGTGGTCCTGCTGTTCCCACGCCTTCTGCCATGAGGATCTGCTCGTGGGCTTTTCCACCAGGGAGAGGGGGAGGGCCTCACACTCTGTCTCAGGCCTCCCTGGACCACTGTTTCCTCTGGCTGCAAAATAGGGCGCCATCCCCCCAGAAGTAGACCAAAGTGAGCCTGTTAAGAAAGTGATGGGGGCCGTCTGGACGCACCCCCAGCCCGTGCCCTTGGGACCCGCTGGAGAGTCCTTCACTGTGGCCAGAGGCCCAGACCACACTGGTGGACGAAGCTCAGGCCTCGTGGGAGGGGCTGGCGGCCTTGTTCCCCTAGGCAGGCGGTGTTGGCAATGTCAGGGTGGTCCTTGTGGTGGGGCTAGGTGTCTGAGACCTGGGATCCTGCCCTGTGCCCTGTGCTGTCCCTGAGTCAACCCCTAACCTTGGCCTGTAGTTCCTGCTCATTCTATTGTAGTGGGCAGTCCCGAGATAGGGTCCCCACCAAGCCTGAGTGACTGTGGCCATTCTCTCAACTGAGGAAGTGGGGCTGGGGCCCAGGCCTCCAGGTTCCCACAGTGAGTACATCCCCAGGGCCTGGGGTTTCAGGTGCAGGACACAAGAGCCTGGGCAGGGATGGTGGAGGTGGTGGAGGTACCTGGCAGATAGCCCACTATTTACCTGGCGCTGTAGCCAGTGACTTCCTCATTGGATTCTCAGTGTGTCCCTGCAGGTTTTAACCGCCATCCCACAGGCGGGGAAGCAGGTTGAAAGAATTTCAACAACTTTCCCAGGGGCTCGCGTGGACCCCAGGTCAGAGGCTGGCATGGACCCGGTCGTGCCCGACTGGCCTGTGCTCTCAGCCACAGCTCCCCCAGTCCTGGCCTCCCTCCTGGGAGGCAGTTTCTCTGCCTGAGCAGAGGCTGAGAAGCCAGTTTGGGCTGGAATTGGGTCAGATTTTCCTGTCACAGCCAGGGAGGAGCCTCCTGGATGGGCCCAGCGGCCCTTGATCCCAAGGCAGATGCAAAATTCTGTAGCCCACACCCCACCTGCCTGTCCGCTGTGGCTGGAGAGCTTTGGACCTGGACTGAAGACCTGGCCGCCTGTCCCACCAGTGCCACCGACTAGCTGTGTGGCCCTGGGCAAGTCCCATTACCTCTCTGAGCGTCCATCCCTCAACTGTAGAATGGGAACAATACCACAAATGCTGCTGAGAGTTTTAAATGAGATAACATGGGCAGAGCACCCTCATGAGTCCCCTGGGTGCAGACCCCAGCCTGGTGCTGCCACAGTACTGCCAGAGACCCTTAAGCTTCAGGGACCGCCCCCCTTCCCGACTAGACCCCCCCGCCAAGCAAAGGATTAGGAAAGATCCCTGTCCGGCATAAACACTGTTGACGGAGTGGTGGGTGTGTGTTCCCACTTTATTCATCAAAGCCCCACGTCCTAGCAAGGCAGGACCCAGCCCCAGGAACCTTGAGGCCACACTCGGGGCCAGTCCCAGCAGACGGCAGGCTGGGCTGGGCAGCTGGACAGGGCCATGCGGAGGGTCGGGAAATGGGCTCATTGCTGGGGTCCCTGGGTGCCCTCTGTGTTACCTAAGGGCAAACTGAGGCTCCTGGGCTGCTTAGTGACTGTCCCAGGGCCCAGAAGACAGGGAGGTGGGACCGGAGAGACCCTGGCCTTGTGTTACTTCGCCTCCGCGATCCTGAATTTCATGACCCCTTGGCCCTGTCTTTCCTCCCTCCCGTGTGGGCCCCTCTTGGCCCCCTCCCCTCCACTTCCCCACTGCTATCAGCAGCCCAGCCCCCAGCCTCGGCCCAGCCGCTGCAGCTCAGAAGCTGCTGGCTCAGGAGCCGCCAGCTTTTGCTGAGTGAGCGAGTCCAGGGTGCTGTCTTGGCACAAACCGCCACGGCCCTGCCCGCTCCTCCCTCCCTCCTCAGGGTCTGCTGCGAAGGGGGGCGCGTGGATGGGAGGTGGGCAGCGGCTGGCGGCCCCCACCCCGCACTGCCTCTAGGGTCTTCAGCTTCAGAGGGAGGAGGGTCCTGAGGCCCAGAGAGAGGGGGTGTTTGCCTGAGGTCACAAGGCAGAGCAAGCAGAGAGCTGGGACTGCCCCCCTGCATGGTCCAGAGAGCAGGAAGTGGGGCTGCCTTGCCTAGGCTGTTTGCAGAACCTTCCTGCCTCAGCCGGCCCTGCCTGCCCTGGCTAGGCCCTTCCTCTCTGGTCCACCCTAAATGGCGTCGAATTTGCATAAACTAGGCATGAGCCATAGCAGTGAAGGCAGTTCCCACTTAATCACCTCGTGTGCCAAGGTTTTCTGCACATCGCTGATCCACTCAGTGACCCTTGAGGCAGGGCCATTGGGATTGTCCCCATTTTATACAGGGGGAAACTCGGGCTCTCGACATGCATGCATTTACAATATCTGCTGGGCAAACAAGCACCTGCTGTGTGCTCAGCACCTACTGTGGTCCTGGCCTGGAGGGGATGGTTGACAAAGATGAATGAGGCCTGTCCTTGCCCCCAGGAGACCCTGTGCTTGGTCATTCTGCCCTTGTGACAACCCCCGTGACGGCCTATTTTACAGATGGGGAGACTGAGGCCCAGAGTGGCAGGTGCATTGCCCAAGGCTGGTCCCTGGCCTCAGCTCTCTAGCTCTCCAGGCCTCGGGACACCACCCTGTATCTGCTCTTTGCCTCACAGCCAGCCCCACCCGGACGAGGGCCACCCACCGCCCCCTGAAGCTGTCCCAGTCCCCTGGAAGAGTGTGGGCCCCTGCAAAAGCCACAGGGATTCAGGCCTGGTGGAGACCCCTGCTGGGAAGGAAGCCCAAGGCGAGGAGGACCCTGCGGCCACCCAGCTGGACGTGTTGCGTCTGCGCAGCTCTTCCATGGAGATCCGAGAGAAGGGCTCAGAGTTCCTGAAGGAGGAGCTGCACAAAGCCCAGAAGGTGGGCTCTGAGGGCGGGGGCGGAGTGGGGGGTGGTGAGGGGCCGGCCTGAGGGGCCGTGGGCTCTCACCCAACGGCCAGAGACGTCACGTTCCTGTCAAGGCCACCTACATGCCAGGCCTGTGCTGGGCAGGAGGGCAGCCCAAACGAAGGAGAAACAGTTTTTCTTGTGACTTTTAAACGACTTTTAGAAGTCATGACATCTCTGAAAACCGTTCCCAGGCTCTAACAAACTGACAGTTGGGGTCCAACTTCACGCTCTGAGCTAAATGGAAAAAGCATTCTAATCTGTAAAACACAGAGGAGGCAAGCTCGTGCCCTGAGGCGCACGTAAGGCGGCCCCGGGAGTGGCGCCAGGCCCGGGGCCGCTGGGGGGCTCACAGCGCCCTCCCTCGTGCCCACGCCCGCCCCGCAGGAGCTGAAGCTGAAGGATGCGGAGTGTGAGCGGCTGTGCAGGGTTCGCGGGCAGCTGGAACGGGAGCTGGAGGAGCTGACGGCCAGCCTGTTCGAGGTGCGGGGCGGGGCGGGGCGGGGCGGGGGGGCGGGCAGGGGGCGGGGCAGCTGGGCGTCCGTCCGCGCCTGCCCCTCACGTGGAGCCCGCCGTCTTCCCAGGAAGCCCACAAGATGGTCCGAGAAGCCAACATGAAGCAGGCGGCGTCAGAAAAGCAGCTGAAGGAGACGCGGGGCAAGGTGAGGCACGCGCCGGCCCAGACCTCCTGCCCACCTCTGAGCCCTGCGAGCGCCGGCCTCCGCCACCCGATCGGACCCTCGCATGGACTGGGGGGCCAGCAGGGAGGGGCAGAGGCATCCGAGATGGCCCCACTGAAACGTTCCCGCTGGAGTGGGAGCCCAGCTCCCTGGGACTCGAGCTGTGTTTCTGCTGTACCACGGAGACCTTTCTGGGGGCCTTTTCAGGGGCTGGGAGGATCCTGTGGCCATTGTAATTTCTTTTCCTCCGTCCCATACCCCCTTTACAAAGCAGAAGCCTCAGGCTGGCTGTGTGAGCCTGGGCGAGTAGCTTTATCCCTTGGAGCCCGTGTACCCATCTGTAAAATGGGAGGGCTGGGCTGTTCCTGGCTCCTGGGGGCCCCTCAGTGGGAGACCCAGCCAGCTCCCAGATACGTGCACCTAACAGAGTCCTGGCTCCCAGTATGACCTCAGCCAGGCTGTGTCTCCTCTGAGCCTCAGTTTCCCTATCTATGGAAAGGGTATCTCAGCCCCCAACCCAGAGGCTGTTCCGAAGATAACGGGTGGAGTTAGGTGCTCAGGGTGGTCTTTCCTGAGCAGGGGTGGCAGGCAGTGACAGCTGGGGCAGCCTCAGCCCTGGGTTAATATTGACAGCCGTCTCTCCCGGCCAGATCGACATGCTGCAAGCAGAGGTGACAGCCTTGAAGACACTGGTCATCACGTCCACACCAGCCTCTCCTAACCGCGAGCTCCACCCACAGCTGCTCAGCCCCACCAAGGCCGGACCCCGCAAGGGCCACTTGCGTCATAATAGCACCAGCAGCGCCCTCTGCCCCGCCGTGTGCACCGCGGTAGGACACGCCCCCAGCCTGGACAAGGAGGGCAAAGAGGTGAGGGGCAGCGGGCAGGCAGTGGTCACAGGAAAGGGAGGCAGTGCCCACTGTCAGCCAGGCAGCGGTGCCCAGTGGGGACCCGCCTGGACCCCGCTGTGTGACGGGGAGCGTTTCCTACCCTCTCTGGGCCTCTGTGTCCTTTGGCTGTGAGGGCTGCCTGAATTCCCTGTGATAGGAGGTGTTGGGCCCTCAGTAGGGTACGTGGGGCACCTGGTCCAGGCGGGACAACGGCTGCGATGTCCTTGGCCACGGGTCTTTGGGCAAGTGAAGCCGCCCGTCAGCACCTCAGTCTCCTTGCGTAAATGGGGTTTCCTGGGGCCACAGGACGTGGGTGTCAGGAGCTCAGCTCAGGGCTGCACCCAGCGGACGCCCCTGAAGGCTGTAGTGGGATTCAGCTTCCTGGAGTCTCTGATGCCAAGGTGGCCCCAGCTCTGCCCTGCCCCAGGCCTCCCGAGCGTCCAGGGAGGAGGTGCGGGCCAGGCCTCTCCATCCCCTTCTGAGCTCTAAGCTTCCGGCTGGACTCTAATAATCTCCTTCCTCTGTCTCTGTGCACCTGTCTGTCTGTCTGTCCTGCCGGCCCAGCCCGGGCTGCCCCCTCTCCTCTCCCTGCTCCTCTGCGTGATCCCCAGCAAGGCGGTTCACCTCACCTACGAGCTGGCCTGGCAGCTCCCACCTGGGGAGCTGCCCGTGGGCCCCACCTCTGCTACCTCTCTCTCCTTTTCCCGACAGGTAAAGGCTCCGGAGAGGGGCCGCTCCCTCTGCCCCCTCCCAGCCTCTCCCTCTGCATGTGCCCCAGGGCAGCCAGCGAGTTGTGTGTGTTCCTTTCCGTGTGCGCATGCCTGCGTGTGCTGTGCGTCCCGTCAGGTCCCTGTGTGTACCTGCGGGTACCTGCAGCGTCACTCTTCAACTTACCCTCCTCAAGGAGGCAGCGAGGGTCTTCAGAATGAGACCCTGGACCCACGTCTAATTCTCTAGGCCAAGAAACTGGCAACACACCTTCAACACACTTGGAAGTGAAACTTTTGAGTTCCGAATCTAAATTCTTCTGTGCAAGGGGAAGAGAAGAGTTCTTCTTTGGGACTCGGGTCCCCTGCATGGCTACAGGGGACAGGCCCGCTGGGGCCTGCCCTGCATCCTCCCTGGCTCCCCACCTCCTGGGGCTCTGCCTGTCTCTGCCATGCTGGCCCCCCAGTGCCCTGCCTCCCACCACCGGCTCACCTTCCCCCACAGGTGGACACGACCCTGTTTGCAGAGTTCCAAGCCTGGAGGGAATCGCCCACCCTGGACAAGACCTCCCCCTTCCTGGAAAGGGTGTACCGGGAGGACGTGGGCCCCTGCCTGGACTTCACCATGCAGGAGGTGAGGCAGACAGAGGGTGGCCCGCCGGGGGACCCGGCCCTGCAGCCGACGGCCAGCCCCTCACCACCTCCCACTCCTCCCTGCTCTACCGCAGCTCTCAGCCCTGGTACGGGCCGCCGTGGAGGACAACACGCTCACCATCGAGCCCGTGGCTTCGCAAACACTGCCCGCGGTGAAGGTGGCCGCTGTCGAGTGTGGCCGTACCAAGTAAGCTTAGCACCCTGCCCCCTGGGAAATGCCCGCATAGCCTTGGGCTGCACCAAGGGGGTGGCCAGGGAGGACTGAGCCTCAGGCCTGCCTGCTGGGTCCTGCAGTGGGACCTGGGGGTGGGCAGGGGCACCTGACCAGAGAGGGACAGTGGCTGCCTCCGCGCAAGGCAAGGAGGCATCTTTGGCAGACATGCTGCCTCTAGTCATGGAGCCGGGGTCTCCTCCTTCCTGGCTGGCCTGACGTGCATCTCTCTCCTTCCCCCTCTCTCCCACAGTGGGTTCCGGGCCCCGATTGACACGTAAGTGACGTCATTTTTCACTCCACCTCCTGACAATGACCCGATGGCCCTGGCATCTTGTCCTCCCTGCTTCTCAGCTGGCATTGGGCAGGGCCAGCAGCAGAGCAAAGCTGCCAGCATGGAGCAAGGGCAGGGACTGGGGCCTGCGAGGGAGGCCCCTGGGTGGGAGCCTTGTCACAGAGGGAAACATTTGAGCCGGGTTTTGAAAGATGAATAGCAGTTTGCTGAGCAGGGAAGGACCTTTCAGGCAGAGGCAACAGCATGAGTGGAGGTATGAGAAGCTGGAATATTAATGGAAACACCACTGGATCGGTGGGCGGAGCAGTGGGGTGGGTGGGCACGGAGTTGGGGCTGAGGCCACAGAGGGTGTTTGGGGCCAGAGTGTGAAGGCCTCAAATGAGGTTTGGGCTTTAACCTACTGAGGCCAGCATTTCACAAATCATCGATTAACGTTCCCTGAAAAGAGGGTTCCCTGGTCCAATCAGAGTCACAGTGAACCTGGAGGCAGCAAAGGCTCTGATAAGTCCTGCAACCAAGGAGCCTATTTAACCTTCCTTTACTCGGGATTCTCCATAACTATTTCCTGGGCAGTGGGGAAGCAGCAGGGAAAGATAATGGGCTAGATGTGGGTTTTTGGAGTAGCCCCTGGCTGTAACATGGAGAAGAAAAGCAGAGATGAGGCAGAAGTCTGGTTGGAAGGAACTGAGGGCATCTGGGCAAAAGGTCCTATTGGCAGAACCTAGCCTGGGGACTTGGTGACCTAAGTGGAGGAGAGAGAAGACTCCTGCTTAGGAGGAAGGGATGACTGGGTCTGAGGGCCCTAGTAAAGTAGGGGGCAGCATTTTTAGGGGCGGCAGAGGGTGGAGCTTTTGTACACCTGGCCTGAGGTTGACCAAGCTCTCCTGCCCAGCAGGGGTGAGGTGAGGGGTTGAGGGATGGGGTCCAGCTTGGTTTAAAGGTCTCCCCCAGGGACTTCTGAGACTGCCCTCCTCCTTGGCCTGCCTCCAGGCTCCTTGGGAAGCTGGGACCAGGGGAAAGGATGCCAGGCCCCACCCTGATGTGTGTTTGCCTCCCCCTCCCTCTGTGCCTTCTCCGGCTGCTGCGTCCTCCCTGGATGAGCTGGGTGGGCAAGCCCCAGCCGTCCCCATGGTCCTGAGGTCTGCTTTTCCCTAGTACATGTGCCCTGAGTGGCCTGGCCTGCGCCTGTCGTCACCGAATCCGGCTTGGGGACTCCGAGAGCCACTACTACATCTCACCGTCCTCCCGGGCCAGAGTGAGTCATCCAATGGGAGTGTTACCTGGCTCCTTAGAGGCTCCCTGGGCTGGGACTCTGAGCCCCAGGCTGCACAACCTACAATCTACAGAGCAGGGCACAGGCTCAGAGAGGTACGAGAATGACTTGGGCCACACAGCCAAGCCGGTGTATTTGTTTGCTGTTGCTGTGTGACAGGTTACCATAAACTTAGTGGCATCGATTTAGTATCTCACAGACTCCCTGGGTAGGAGTCTGGGCACAGCTTAGCTGGGTCCTCTACTCAGGGCCTCATGGACTGCAGTCACAGTATCAGCGGCTGCATCCTTTCTGGAGCTCAGGGTCCTCTTCTGAGCTCACATGTTGTTGGCAGAAGTCAGTTCCTTGTGGTTGAAGGACTGAGGTAGCCATTTTCTTGCTTGCCGAAAAGTAATCATGGGAGTGACACCCATCAGCTCTGTCGTTTAATATAACCTAATCAAGGGAGTGACACTAGAGTTCCAGGCTCCTGACTCCTGGCTCCGGCCCCAGGCTTTGGAGAAGGTTCTGAGGCTTGTCTGTCACACAAGGCTGACAGTCAGCTGTGGGCTCTGGGGGGCCTCCAGGAATCCCAGCTTCTGCCCTCACCTGCCGAGTGACCAGGTGAGGGTCAGTGGATCAAGGGGCCTCACTGAGCTGGGATGAGGGTGGGGTGGACCCCTTTCCTCTGTCCCTTCAAAGACAGTGAAGAAGATTGGAAAGAACAAAAGTTTGGAAAACTCTGAAGCTTGGTGCAAAGGCGACATGGTGTGGAAGGTCCTCTTAGAGGAACCATCTCCTCTCCTTGACCTACTAGAGGTGCCTGATGGGACTAAAGTGGGCAAATGGCCTCATCATCAGGCAGTAGACTGACCAGCACAGTCAGCTTGTCTGGTCCTGACAGCCTCTGCAGGGCAGCCCAGCATGTTGTTCTGGCAAATCCCCCAGCAGCGAGCTGAGCTCCCGTTAGAGAGGGAGTCTGAGCCTTAGAAAGGAAAGGGGTGCACCCCAGGCCACTCAGCCTAGACCGGAGGTCTCCCCATCCTGGATCCAGTCTCTTAACTGCTGCAGTCTCCACCCCCTGCATCTGTGCCCAGAGCCTTGTTCGGTGGCCATGGGTCACCTCTGTTTTTTTCTGATCCCAACCAGGGGATCTGTGCCAGACGCTCCCATGCCTAGAAAATTACATCTAGAACGTTGTTCTGCCAGGCCTACGTGTCTGCTGTCCTGGGCAGAGCTGGGAAGGCAGAGGGGAAGGGTGTGAAGTTCTCGGATGTGGTCCCCAAACTGATGAGACCAAGGAGTGTGGAATCCATAGGGAGAAGAAAGTTCTGTCCCCAAAGCACAGCCCTGGGGAGAGAGCCCCACTGCTCCCCACCATTCCCTAGTCACGGGCCTCTGGTAGGGCCTACTGGCCACTGAGCAATGCCAGGGCCTGGGACTCAAGCTTCTCCTGCCCATCCCATCCGGCCCTACGCAGCCCCTCCTCAGCCCTCCCAGGCGGCACCTTTGCCACACTGGGTTAGTCCCCTCACCTGGCCTCTCTCACACCTCCCTGCCTTTGCCAGGGCCACCAACCCCCTGCACCCAATTTTGTCCTCCTGGCAAGGGCTCCTGTGTGTTTGAGGGCCCAGCAGGAGCATCGCCCCTCCCTCAGCTTTCTCCACTGCCCAGCCTGTGGCCCACACACACTTGATGTCCCTCCCCCAAAGTGCTGGGTATTCAGCATGGGCAGTTGTGGGCGCAGCTGCCAGCTGCCTTCCACCCTTCTTTAGGTTGGGTACCCTAGAAGCAGAGCCTAAGATGGAGATGGTGTGCAATTCTCAGGAGGCAGAATGGGGGTGGGGGGAAGGACAGGCAAAGATGAGGCTTCAGCTGGAGTCTGGCTTCAGCCTGATCCACAGGGGCTCTGGAGCCCAGAGTGGGTTCCACCCTGAGGCACGGGTGTGGCCTTTTATACCCAAGATGCCTATCAGTCACTAGCTGAAGTCTGTGAGGGTATGGGGTGCAGAGGGGCACCAGCAGCCAACATTCTCAGCAGTGGGGAGATGGGACCCAGCCTGGGGAAGGGGCCTGGGAAGGGCACTAACAGCGCCCTCTCAAAGGTATGAGAGTCTTCATGACAGAGCTCAGGTCTGAGCCAGCTCAGGGTCCCCAGTGCCTGGCGCAGGGCCTGGCTGGGAGCAGGCCTCAGGTCAGACTGGGGGCTTCAGGTGGGGATCCAGGGCAGCCAGGTGAGCAGCTTCTGATCGCCTCACCTTTCCTGGACGAATAGCACCTGGTAAGGCCTGGCCGGCCGGGGCCTCCAGTAGCCAGAGCGAGCAGGCCCCTCCGGGGAGCGTGGGTTCTAGGCAGCCTGCCCGGTTTCATCGTTGCAGCTCAGCCACTTAATAAGTGGAGGCTCTGTGGCCTCCGCAGTCGTTGCGGGGTCGTTCTCCGAGCCTCAGCGCTCCCCACGTGTAGACTGGGAATGATAGGCACGTCCGGCGCACCGGATACGCATACTTGATTACGCTTAGTGGTCGCTATCGTTTTTATTAGGAGCACTAGTGCTGCTGTTGACTGTAACGTTAGAGCCCAGAATTATCTGAGTCTCACAGGACGTGGGTCTTCCCGCTCTGGTCTGCGATCTACCCTGGCTTTTTTTGGCGGGGGAGGGGGCAAGTGTGAGGGCCGGGGGGTCACACCCTGCCCCCTCTGCCCACAGATCACGGCCGTGTGCAACTTCTTCACCTACATCCGCTACATCCAGCAAGGCCTGGTGCGGCAGGACGGTGAGCGTCCCCTGGTGGCCGCTTGGGGTGGCGCCCGGGAGGGGAAGGGCGGGGCGGGGCGGGGCGGCCGGGCCAACCCCAGGGCTTTGCTGCACCCCGTCGGAGGAGGACTCTGCGAGAGAGAAGGTCGTAGATTAGCAAAGCGATCCGGAAGCTCCTGTTGCTGAGCCCTGTGGAGAGAGGAAGAGCGGAAGGAGCCTCCTGGGCTCTGCCTTACCGGGAAAACCAGCCTGGTGCCCCCCACATACCTGGATCCAGCTGCTTTTTCCCGTTCAGAAACCTCTCCAGCCCCCCGGGCCTGTAGTGACGGCATTCCTGTTACTGGCCTGGCCTACACGATGGGGCCTCCCCTGTGAATCTCCTCCCCTCTCCTGCCGCGTGGACCTCCAAGTGGAGGCTGGACACGGCTCGCCCACCTCCCCCTGTAGACACTCCCCGCCCTCGCCCAACAGGTCCTCTGTCCATCCGTTGTCCCCCTGCCCCCATTCTGCCAGGCCAGGGACGGGTCCTGTGCAGGGTCGCTGGAGAGCCCCGGGAGCAGGGGTTGGAGAGCATTTGCAGTCTGTCCAAGTGTGTGGCAGTGTATACATGCGTGTGCGTGTCAGGCTGTGGAGGTGACCGTCGCCTCCATGCCTCCCGGGCTGCAAGCCCCCAGAGTGGAACCTCAAAGAGGTCCGGCTACTCACTGAGATCTGTCCTCAGGGACTGGGGAGTCCTAGGGTGCCCACCAGCTGCCCTGCCCAAAGCCGGGGGAGAAGCCAGGCCATCTGCCTGAGGCGACCCTGAGTGGGCGCTGAGCTGTCCACCCTCTGTCTGCCTGCAGCGGAGCCCATGTTCTGGGAGATCACAAGGCTGAGGAAGGAGATGTCGCTGGCCAAGCTTGGCTTCTTCCCCCAGGAGGCCTAGGTCATGGCCCAGGCCTGGAGGGGGTCTCTGAGCTGGAGCCAACACCTGCCCCAGGAGAGACAGACAGACAGACGGGGTCCTAGAGCCAGCCCTGAGCCAGAAGCTGACCAGAGGGACAAATGGCCAGGCCGTGGAGGCAGCACTGAGCCGGCAGCAAATGTCCCTCCCAGGACAGGCCTCAGGAGGTGACCTCCCCCCCTCGTAGTACTACAGCCACCAGGAGACTTTCTAGAAAGCACCAAAGACCAAGGAGCTGGGAGCCGCACAAAGGGGCTCAGCCCTTGGGAGGCACCCCTGGGACAGCCAGCACCCCTCCCCAGTCCTAGGAGCTGCTGCCTGCAGGTGCCTCACTGGCGAGACCTCCAGGGTATCTCCGCACCCCCGCCTTCCCTAAGCCCTGGGCACCAGCACCCCCTTGTGGCCATCCCTCACCTCGTTCCCAGGTGGGCCTGCTGTGCCCAAGGGCCAGAGAGCTAGGAGGAGTGGACGGGGCGGACGGAGGGCCTCGCTGGCTGTCTTCCACTCCATCCTGTATCTGCCTGACAATGACCCCAAAACATCCTTAAGATGTATCAGGGGCCCTCCTCCCGCTCGCCCGCTCGACCTTCCTCCTTCCCGCCAGCTGAGCCCGATGCTGCAAGGAGCCTTCGCCCCCACCACTGCTGGGAGGATTGGGGCACTTTCCTCCCAAAGTAAAACACAGACAGGCCTCAGGATGCCCGGGCCTGTTTTCAGCTGTGGATGGCCGTTCCGACGACGGAGGCTGAGATCGCCCAGCCCGGCACACAGGGCTGGGGTGGGGCAGGCAGGCCCCGGGCCCCTCCTCCCCCCTCGCAGGCTACTCAGTACCGGGGTCCAACCTGGACACATCCCTCACCACGTCCGATTTCCTCCTCTGAATGGAATGTAACGCGATCTCTATTTAATAAAGGACGGCTTTGTGGGTAGAGGCCAGGCAGCCACGCGCCTTCACTCCTGCGCCCTGGGGCTTGGGCCAAGGCTTGGGCATCTGAAGGAATGAAACAAAATCCTTTCCTTGCCCGCCCTCGTGCTTGGGATTAAACCCAAATCCTGAAGGGATTGCTGGAGGGAGCACCCACCGAGTCCTCCCCAGTGTTCCTGGGGCAGTAGGTTATTGGGGGATGAGCCCAGCTCCCTCTCCCGAGAGGTGGTTTGCTGTCAGGAGAACGGGGGCTCTGTCGCTGCCTCACAGGGGATCTTGGGCAGATCCCCTTGCCATCTCCCTGCCAAGTGTCACGAAAGCCTGGAGCTCAGAGTCAGAGCATCAAGGCTGCCTGGTGCCTGCAGGGCAAGGCAGGATTGATTGGTGATGTCTGCCAGCAGCACAGCAAGGCCTGTGGTAGCTGTGGTTTTCCCCGCCCTGGTCAAGGGACAGTAGTCAGAGGTGGAAGAAGGTGGAGTCGCCCGGTCCTCTGAGAACCCAGGATAGGCCTTGGGAGGTGCCTTGTGGGGCCTGATCCCCTCCCCACAAGTAGGGATGTGGGCCCAGGCCAGTTGGTGTCCTTCCTTGTGGGGGTGGGGCGTAGCAGCTTCTGGGTCAGTATTTACTGGGGCTGGTGATCCCTCGAGGGGACTTCTCTGTTGGCCTGAGACCTTGGGGTCACTCAGCTGGTAGGTCGAGGCCCCCCCACCCTATCACTCTCTCCAGCCAGTAGCCTTTTCCCTCTCGCTCTCCCGCCTCCAAGACTCTCCCTCTCTTCCCAGCCCTCCCCACTACTCCACTAGTGATTTGAATCCCTTCTGTCTCCAGCCCCCTCGGATGTTCACCGGTTAGGCCTCCTGTCACAGATGTTCATTCATTCACTCAACAAACGCTGGGCAACTCATATGCCAGACACTTTTCCTGGTGCCGGGGGTACCTCGCTTGAGCTGAGACGCTCACGGGGAGACTGGCAGTAAAAACAATGCACGGGTGACATCCACGGTGTCAGATGGAGGAAGGAAAACAAGGAAGGCGATGGAGGATGTCAGGGAAGGGTGTATCCTGCCGCATTATATGGGGTCACCTATGTCCTCTCCTGCATACCAGTCTCTTTCTGTCCTGGGTCAATCCTGGGTCAGCCAGGGGACAAGGGAGGATGAAGGTCTGGGCCCTGGAGCTGCCCGTTCCTGCCCTGAGCTTCTGTGCTCCCGGTCCAGCCACACCCAGCGCCAAGGAGACACCAGGCAACAGTTCAGGCAACCTGGCAGAGAATCCCCACGGCCAGATGTGCTCAGCCTGAGCCTGCCAGGTGAGCAAACAGTGGCTGAGATGCCTGGGGGGTGCCTGTGACCCTTACACTCTGGCGTCAGTACCTCCCAATGATACATAATAGCTGAGCACTTACTGTGTCCCGGGGCTCGTCCCAGACCCTTTACGTGAACGAATTCACTTAATCCTCAGGACAACCCTATGAGGTACTGTTTTCCTCCTTTTGCAGATGAATCGACCTAGGTACCACGAGGCCATACAGGAAATGGTGGCCCCAGAATAGGAATAGATGAGCCCAGCTCCAGAGCCCATGGTGTTAGCCAGCTTCCTAGATGCTTTATACTCACCACCTGCCACGTCCCGGATGCTGCGTTAGGTCCTTCCCTGTTTTTCAGGGATGTAGAAACAGGCTCAGGCAGTGGCGGAGCAGAATTTGAATCTAGGTTTGTTTCTCACCTTTACCCGGTGAGGGGTGCCCTCACCCCTGCTCTGCAGGCTTCTGGGGGTGGGTATGGGGGGAGCTCAGGGCTTTGGCTTTTGGGGTTGGGGGGCGGGGAAGGTTAGCTCACATCAGCCACACAGGAGTTGTTCCTCTTAAGTGAATTTTCTAGATAACCCACTCAGGTCTCTCTAAGTAGTGCCGCACAGGTGGCCACCTCTTACAAGCCAGCACCAACCACAGTCTCCAAGCCTGAGCCCAGCCCCACCCTGGCCTCACACGTTGCGCTGCTGTGTCACATTTTACCAGCTGCCAAGCCTGTACCGATTTGGTCCTGCCAGGGTTGTGTACCTGGGCAAGTCACTCCTCTCTGGGCTTCAGTTTTCTCATCTTTGACTTGGGAATATCAGACTAAATGACCTTTGCAGCCCCACTCTTTCCCTTTTTTTTTTTCCCCCATTTATTTTATTGTGGTGAAAACCCACACAGTTGACCATCTTAGCAATTTTTCATCGTATAGTTCAGTAATGTTAAGTATATTTGCATTGTTGTGAAACAGATCTCCAGCACTATTTTTTTTTTTTTTTTTTTTTAGCGGTACGCGGGCCTCTCACTGTTGTGGCCTCTCCCGTTGTGGAGCACAGGCTCCTGACGCGCAGGCTCGGCGGCCACGGCTCACGGGCCCAGCCGCTCCGCGGCATGTGGGATCTTCCCAGACCGGGGCACGAACCCACGTCCCCTGCCTCGGCAGGCGGACTCTCAACCACTGCGCCACCAGCACTATTTTATCTTGCAAATCTGAAACTGTGTACCCATTAAACAAATCCCCTCCCCCATCCCTGGCCACCACCATTCTATAACTACTTTAGAGATTTTATATAAGTGAAGTCATGCAGTATTTGTCTTTTTATGACTGGCTTCTTTTATTTAGCATAATGTCCTCAAGGTTCATCTGTTTTGTAGCCTGAGACAGGATTTCCTTCCTTTTTAACGCTGAATAATATTCCATTGTATTCATAGACCACGTTTTGTTTATCCACCCTCTGTTGATGGACATTTGGGTTGCTTCTACCTCTTGGCTATTGTGAATAATGCTGCTATGAACATGGAAGTACAGATATCTGTTTGAGACACTGCTTTCACTTCTTTTGGATACTTAGAGGTGGGATTCCTGGATGATGTAGTAGCTCTTTTTTTTTTTAAAAAAAATTATTTATTTATTTGTGGCTGCATCGGGTCTTGCTCTACGCGGGCTTTTCTCTAGTTGCGGTGCGCGGGCTTCTCATTGCGGTGGCTTCTCTTGTTGTGGAGCACGGGCTCTAGGCGCGCGGGCTTCCGTAGTTGTGGCATGTGGGCTCGGTAGTTGTGGCTCGCGGGCTCTAGAGCGCAGGCTTAGTAGTTGTGGCGCACAGGCTTAGTTGCTCCGTGGCATGTGGGATCTTCCCTGACCAGGGCTCGAACCCGTGTCCCCTGCATTGGCAGGCGGATTCTTAACCACTGCACCAGCAGGGAAGCCCCCATATAGTAGTTCTACTTTTAATTTTCTGAGGAAACTTCATACTGTCTTCCGTAGCAGATGCACCATTTTACAATGCCACCAATAGTGTACAAGGGTTCCAATATCCTTGCTAACACTTGTTTCACTGGTGTTTTTTGATAATAGCCATCCTAATGGCTGTGTGATATCTTATTGGTTTTTTTTAATTGACGTATAGTTGAATTCCAATGTTGTGTTAATTACTGCTGTACAGCAAAGTGACTCATTTATACATATATACACATTCTTGTTCATATTCTTTTCCATTATGGTTTATCACAGGATATGGAATATTTTCAATAGTTCTCTGTGCTATACAGTAGGACCTTATCCTATTGTTGTTTATGCGTTCTATATATACCAGTTTGCATCTACTAATCCCATACTTTTCCACTCCTACCCTCTCCCACCCCTCGGCAACCACCAATCTATTCTCTATGTCCCTGACTTTGTTCTGTTTTGTAGGTAGGTTCATTTGTGTCATATTTTAGATTCCGCATATAAGTGATATCATATGGTATTTGTCTTTGTCTTTCTTACTTCATTTAGCATGATAATTGCAAGTTGCATCCATGTTGCTGCAAATGGCAGTATTTCATTCTTTTTTATGGCTGAGTAGTATTCCATTGTATATATGTACCACATCTTCTTTATCCATTCATCTGCCAGTGGACATTTAGGTTGTTTCCATGTCTTAGCTATTGTGAATAGTGCTGCTATGAACATAGGGGTGCATGTATCTTTTTTTTTTCTTTTGTATAAAACACAGTCCCTACCATTTATTTATTTATTTTTATAAATTTACTTATTTTATTTTATTTATTTTTGGCTGCTTTGGGTCTTTGTTGCTGTGTGCGGGCTTTCTCTAGTTGCAGTGAGCGGGGGCTACTCTTCATTGTGGTACACGGGCTTCTTATTGCAGTGGCTTCCCTTGTTGCAGAGCACAGGCTCTAGGCACGTGGGCTTCAGCAGTTGTGGCTCGCGGGCTCTAGAGCACAGGGTTAGTAGTTGTGGCGCACAGGCTTCGTTGCTCCACTGCATGTGGGATCTTCCCGGGCCAGGGATCAAACCCGTGTCCCCTGCATTGGCAGGCGGATTCTTAACCACTGCACCACCAAGGAAGTCCCACATGTATCTTTTTAAATTATAGTTTTGTCTGGATATATGCCCAGGAGTGGGATTGCTGGATCATATGGTAATTCTATTTTTAGTTTTCTGAGGAATCTCCATACTGTTTTCCACAGTGGCTGCACCAACTTAAATTCCCACCAACAGTGTAGGGGTGTTCCCTTTTCTCCACACCCTCTCCAGCGTTTGTTATTTGTAGACTTTTTTTTTTTGTAGACTTTTTAATGATGGCCATTCTGACTGGTGTGAGGTGGTACCTCATTGTAGTTTTTTGCTTTGTTTTGTTTTTTAAATTAATTAACTTATTTTTGGCTGTGTTAGGTCTTTGTTGCTGCGCGCGGGCTTTTTCTAGTTGCGGCGAGTGGGGGGCTACTCTTCTTGCGGTGCACAGATTTCTCATTGCGGTGGCTTCTCTTGTTGTGCAGCACGGGCTCTAGGCGCACGGGCCTCAGTAGTTGCGGCATGTGGGCTCAGTAGTTGTGGCTTGGGGGCTCTAGAGCACAGGCTCAGTAGTTGTGGCGCACGGGCTTAGTTGCTCCATGGCATGTGGGATCCTCCCAGACCAGGGCTCGAACCCGTGTCCCCTGCATTGACAGGCGGATTCTTAACCACTGCGCCACCAGGGAAGCCCCCTTCATTGTAGTTTTGATTTGCATTTCTCTGAGATTAGTGATGTTGAGCATCTTTTCACATACCAATTGGCCATTTGTACACAGCCTCTTTTTTTTTTACTACGGGGTATTCTAAGGAGCTCTACTGTTCCATCATAGTGATGCCTCCAGGGAGAGTCTTTCATGGCTGCTAGGGCTCTTGAATAATGAATAATAACTCTTCACTGAGTAGTTGTGTCTAGGGCCTAATAACCAAGCTCGAAAAGTGGTGAGCTTTAACTCAAAGCCAAATCGCAAAGCTCTGACTTGGGTCCCCTTTGCGTGTCTGCTGGAGAACAAACGCCTGGGCTTTGCGACTGCTCTTTTTGGTAGGCGCAGAGTTTTTCGGGAATTTGCCCGACTGGGCCACCGTCGCCCCTACGCGGCCTACACAAACATCATTTGACCCCAGGACAGTGGCTGGTGGCACGGTAGGGGTGTGGAGACTTCAGTGTGTCCAAGAGGCTGTGTAGCAGCTCGTGGAGAAGCCCAGCAGGGGCTGGGACAGGGGATCTCTTCAAACCTCATGTGCCCCCCCAAAAAAATGCTCCAGCTGGCCAGACCCTCCCTTGCCTTTTGTATACTTCCCCTCCCCCTGCCTAAACCCTGACAGTGGCCCCTTGGCAGCTCAGGAATGTCAAGTAGTCCCTCTCTCTTTCCAAGTAGCCTGAGGGGCCTCGCTGCCCTGATGGGGGTTTGGAGACAATGGAATCCCTAGTTTCCCCAGGGCCCCTGACTCCAGGAAAGTTGCCAGCTCCACTGGTTTGAAGCCCAGAGAGGCTATGGAAGTCCCTAAGGCCTGCAGAGAAATGTGGGAAGCTGCTGGTTGGGCTCTGGGGAGGAGACATAGTTCCGGCTTTTAGCCACTCAACTCCAGGTGGCAGGAGGGTTCAGCCATCTCTCTCCCCCTGTTGGGATGAAGTAGCTGGAGGCAATGGCCTGGCCCTGAGCCCTGTCCTTGCTTTACCTCCAAGGGGATCCTATGAGGGCCTTCATCTGTCTCATCTCTCTGGGGGCAGCTGGGGCAAGTGAAGGTTCTAACCCACTTAATTCCCCGCTACCTCACATGAGCTGACACCAGGCTCGGGCCCAGGGAACGGGTCAGGTGTCAGCAACTGACCACAGATGGCTGCTGAAGACAGGGTGAGGGCCACGCCTCCTCCATCCTTGTGCCCATGTGTGAACGTGGTGGGGGCAGGGGCATCTGCCGTCACCTCCAGCCTTAGCTGCCAACCACATTCCTCTATCCCCACACATGCTCAGGGAGGGGGCTCGAGGATGCCTCAGTGGAGAGGGCTCAGGCCGCCTATGGCTGTGCTGGCGACAAGGCCTTACTGGTTGTCCTGGCAACCGAATGCAGGTGCTCCTGGTACCAAGGAGAACCCACACGACCCCTCAAGCCCTTCTTCGGATCCTGCCCAACCTGTCCCACAAACGTTAGTGACAATGATTTCCTACAAAGTGTTAAACGAAAATAAAATTTTAGCACATCAGAGAACTGTACTTAGGGTTCTCAAAGTGTGTTCCCCAAACCAGGACATCCGCATCTCCACATCAGCATCACCTGGGAACTTGTTAAAACACGATTCTCTGCCCCCAAAGCAGACCTGCTGAGTCCCACTCCGGGGATGAGCCCAGCAGTCAGTGTCTTGACAGGCCCTCTGATGATTCTGACGTGCACTCAAGTTTGACACTTCCTGCCCTGTAGCATAACCTTAGCCTGATTTCATTCGGTGTTAGGTGTGAATTCTTAACTTTTAGGAACGCGTACCTTTGTCTCAAAAAAACTACAAAGTGTAGGGGAGCAACAACCTACACTCTCAGAGGGAATTTAAGTAAAAAGTAGGCAAGGGCACCGCACCAAGCAAGCCCGCCAGTAGAGCAACCACATCCGGTGAATGACAGCACCCCACTCCCCACTCTGGCGCCCCTGCTCCCCTTCTGCCCCAGTGGCCATCCCAAGGCATCACCGACCCTGCAGCTCCAAAGGCAGGAAGCCCACCGACTTCCATAGATGGGCGGGGCGGGGGGAGGGCGGTCAGGCCAGTAACCTCAGCCCCGATAGAGGGGCCTCGCTGAGCCGATTCTGGGGACCCAGGGTTTGAGAGCTGTTCATGGTCACCCCGAGGTAGTGTCCCCACCTCTGAGCGCTCAGGGTTTAACGTTCTAGGAGGCGCGGCGGGAAGCCCATTCTTCGCAGACTCTTGTTCTGGGCCCCACTGGGCGCGGACCGGACCCCCGAGGGCGCGGCGGACGCCGGCTGTGGGCTTTCCGTCCCTCCGGCCCCGCCCCGCCCCCGCACTGCCGAGCGCAAAGCCCGGCTGCGGACGGTGCCCCCCGCAGGCCAGGGTGTTGTGGCCGCGGAGCCTCGCGGGCGGGGCGCGCCAGCCTCGACACGGCCCTCCCCGCCAGCCCCGCCAGAGCGCGGCGCAGCCAATGGGGGCCAAGGCGCTGCGCCGGGATTGGGGCGGGCACGGGGCGGCGGCAGGGGCCGGGGTGCGGGGAGGGCGAGGCGAGCGCTGTCAGCGCGATTATAAGGGAGTGAAAAGTTGCCGGCAGACAGCCCGGCGCACGCTCGTACGGCGGCCGCAGCGGCAGGGCGGGGCCGCGGAGCAGCGGGTGGCGGCGGAGGAGGTCTTTGAACGCGGCCTCGCTCCTCAAGAGGTCTCGTTCGGCGAGGTCCCGGCTTCGCGAGGACTTTTGCACGCAGCCATGGGCGGCGTCGGGGAGCCCGGAGGGGGACCTGCGCAGCTGGGGGCGACGCTGCCCACCTTCCGCTGGGAGCAGATCCGCCCGCACAACCTGCCAGGCGACAAGTGGCTGGTCATCGAGCGTCGCGTCTACGACATCAGCCGCTGGGCACAGCGGCACCCGGGGGGCAGCCGCCTCATCGGCCACCACGGCGCCGAGGACGCCACGGTAAGGCCGCCCACCGCTGGCGGGGTAGAGCCCAGCGCTCGCTGGGGCCTGCTCGTGGGCACTGTGCCCTGCTCCACCGGCGGGGCCTTAGCATCCTTCTTACTCTCGCTGACCTTTGACCTCCCGGCCGGGGACCCAGAGTTGGGATCTACTAGCCGGGGCCTGATGTGGAGTAGGGAGACCACATCAGCATGGAGGACCCATACCCCCGGCAGTGGACCAGGGCTGGGCTGGAGCAGATCTGTGCGGGGAGGAAGGGGCTCTCAGAGGTGGGTGTGTCATGGCAGGAAGCACTGGCCCTTGGTGAGGGGGCTCCCTGATGCTCTGAGGTTCCTCCTCTCGGTGCTGGCTCTCCCAGACCAGGCTCTTCATGCCGAGCGCTTGCTGGATGCCAGAGGTAGGGCGGGTTCCCCAGGGGCTGGCAAGGATGTGCCTGCCATCAGAGGCTGGAGGCTGGGCAGCAAAGCTTGAGTGAGGCCTAGAGGTCTGTGGCTCCCAAGAGCTGCTGTAAATGGCTCTGAGGAGCCGTGACTCACCTCTCGTGGGCTAACAGCTGCATGGGGGAGAATTTCGCTAGTCAGGCTGGGTGGGCCTCTTTGGGAAGCACGTTCACCCCAGGAACAGGCTGGCCCCTGTGGACCCCAGCTTCCCCTTTGCAGCCACGTTCAGACATGTTCTGGTCAAGCAGGAATGTGGCCTGTCCAGTGGGACCATCTGGCAGAGCAGCATCAGGATGAGAGTCCTCACCAGCCCCTTTTCCCACAGTCCCCCAGCTGGACAATAGGACCTGGGGCCGTGACACTCTGTCCTTGACCATCCAGAATTCTAGGCTGGTCCCACTGGGTACCAGGAAGGTCTTCAAGATTCCAGGGGATGAATCCCTCACTGGCGGAACTTTAGATAACAAAAGCGATTGTGTCCTGTCGCAGGAGGGTCAGTGCCCCTGTTGCCAGAAACATCTGCTCTCTGCCCACTGCCTTCTCCCGTGGCTTGCGCAACCTTCCTGGGACTCTTTTAGGGGGAAAAGTGTGTCTTCCTCACTTCCCCAGGAAGCTGAGAGGTTAGGGTCAGAAACCTCCCGAAACCCTAGAAGCTGACCGAGAAAGCCTTGTGGGTAGTGCCGGGCGGCCCGGCGGTGGCCACGGAGTTGGAGCTGACTGTGGGCCAGGGAGTGCGTGACCGTGTTAGGCCTGTACACGTGCGAACGAGGCGTGTGTTTGTGTGCGTGGTTATACATGTGTGTGTTGCTGCCAGGGCGTGGGGGGCGTGAGGTGCCACAGCCCCTCCCCCCTCAGCCTGGCTGAGCCCTGGCCACCCCTCCGGGATGCTGGGGGCAGCTACTCTGGCCTTTTTTCAACCTCTGACCTGTCGGACGGGATGGAGGCTGGCAAGAGGAAGACGATGGAGAATATTTATGAATCGTTTTTTCCTGCTTGGTGCCCAGGTCTGTGCTGGGGGCCCTCCCGTGTGGGAACCCCATTTAGCTCTAGACCCTGAGACCGCCCCCCCGCCCCTGACAGGTTTCTCACTGATTCATCACCAGTAAGGTCTGTTTTCCCATTTCCATGAAAACACTCTGTCCGTTCCCTGGGGCCAGGTCCCGGCTCTGCCGTTGGAGGCTCTGAGGGACCTGGAGCCAGGCATATCACTCCTCTGAACCTCAGTTTCCTCATCTGTAAAGTGGGGACAGCTGGGCCAGACAGTGAGCCGGCTGAGGGCAGGACTGTGCCTTCTCAGCTCCGTGGCCCCAGAGCTGCTATATAGTTGTTCCTGGTCAGTGTATGTTGCCAGCGGAGAAGTGTGAGTGTGCCCTGCAGACTGTAGAGTGCAGTGGACAGCCACGGCATAGCCACGTCTTTGCTGGGTGACCTTGTCTGGTTCATTCATGGCTGTAACAGGACATGATGTTAGGCCATCTCTTAGCTTCCCCGAGGCCCCAGACCCTGGGCTGGAGTTGCCAGAAATACCTGGTCTGTTCAGGCCAAAGGGGTTGTGAGGAGGCTGGGGTTGGGGGACCCCAGTCTTTGTCTGTGGTGGGCCCACAGGGCACAGCAGGGATCAGATCACCCCAGTGCCCTGTGTGGTCCAGCCCAGACCCCAGGCACGCCATCCCCGGCCCTGGAACACAGGTGGGGGTGGGGCAGCCATCTTGCCGGGCTCTGTTCCCGCAGCCACCTTTTAGCAGCCCCTGCTGCCCATCAGCTGTTCTCCTGTTCACGCCACAAAAGCCTTCCTGCCAGGAAATGCCCAGAGTTCCTGCGCCGTGAAGTCAGTCTGTGGCCATCCTGGGATACAAAGCCGGGTACCCTGGGGAGAGCGCTCTGGGCCTTGGGCCAGGTTTGTCTAAGAGTCACAGGCAGCCTGAGACTAGTGGAGCCAGCCATGGAGGGGTGAGGCCCAGCCGCTGCTGATCATGAGTTTACCAGGCCTGGGTGCCGAGCACCTACTGTGTGCCGGGCTCTGAATTCAGTGCTTGACTTATAGATACCCCCTCTCTGAATCCTCATGATACCTCTATGGGACAGGTACTGTTACTGCTATTTCCATTTTAAAGATGAGAAAACAGACTCAGAGAGGCAAAGTGACTTGACATTAAATGATGGGTCTGGGATTTGAATCCACAGCCCATGCTCTTAACCACCCGTTTCACTGCCACTTAGCTGTTTATTTCATTCATTCATTCATTCTTCAATTATCAAATCATTAAATCCAACAGCAGATATGCAACGAGCATATTCTACGTGCCAAACCCTGTTCTAACCTCTGAAGATACAGCTGTGAACAAAAAAATGTGCTAGGAGGGACTTCCCTGGGAGTCCAGTGGTTAGGACTCCGCTTTTCCGCTGCAGGGGGCACGGGTTTGATCCCTGGTCGGGGAACTAGGAACCCACATGCTGCGGGAAAAAAAAAAAAAAAAAATCTGCTAGGAGGATGTTCCTTGGCAGAGGGACCAGCTAGGGCAAAGGCTCGGAGGTGGGACTCCGTGCATTTAAGGAACAGCAAGGCTATCCGCTATCAGCGTGGCTGGAGCACAGCAGTGAGGAGAAGGGCAGGCAGTGTGGTCCAGAGGTAGCAGGGGAAGCAGGACTTTTGTTTTATTCTAAGGGGAGCTTGAAGGGCAGAGCAGGGAAGCCAGGGGAATTTGATATACATTTAAACAGATCCCTGATGAGGAGGGGGAAGGCAGAGCCTCCTAGGAGAAGGGGGAGGCATTAAGAGAAGAGATGGTGGGGACCTGCCCTCCCCAGGGGAGGCCGCTTGGAAGAGGTGGCCATTCACCTGGGCCCTGGCATGCAGGTACGTCCAGGGCAGGGGGCAGGTGATGCTGTGGGCTCAGGCACACCAACAGGAACCATTAGGATTTAGCTCAGTGTGGTCTCGAGAAAACAAGCTTCAGAGGTAGTCCTAGCGTTAGCCCATTTCGCAGATGAGGAGACTGAGGTTGAATATGGGTGATTTGAAGGGACCTTCTTGGAACCCTCAAAGGGCAGGGCCTTTGTCCTTGGGCTTGGAGGGTGGGGTTTGTATCTGGGAGATCTGGGCAGATCTGAGGCTGTGGAGCGAGGGTGGGGCCGGAGACAGGGGCTGGCCAGGAGCTCAGACAACCTGGCTCCAGAGCTGAGGAAGCCGTACTCTGCTTCCGCTTACCACGCCAGCTGCCTCGAGAGCTGCCCAAGGGCCACTCCCTGTGAAGTGTGACCTCTCTGGGCTCTGTGGGTGTTTTCTGCAGTGTCCCCACCCACCCAGGCCCCTGGTGGGGCAAAAGGGGGATGGCAGTGCCCTGGGGGAGGCGTCGGATCATATGGTGCTGGGCAGGAAGTTGGGGAGCAGGGGTGGGGATGCTAGTATCCTAAGCACGCCGGCAGTCCCTCTGCATTTCCTCCCAAGGATGCCCAAGTGGCAGCCATGGGTTTCTCAGGAAACAGCAGCGGGAAAGAGCCAGAGCTCAGTGGTGGAGAGAGGACCCGGGGCCAGAGGGCCTGGCCACTTCAGGCCACCGCGGGGTCAGTGACACCTGTGAGGCCAAGGGTGCTGGATGGAGGACCCCCCCACCACCACCACACCTGTCACCAGGGACACGAGGGGTGCTGGGGGGACAGGGGCAACTTCCTGAGGACATCCGTCCTTGAGCTGGGCTCTGCTGCTCCAGCGGGAGTTGATGCTCATGTTCAGGGCTGTGTGCCCTTTGGCCTCAGTTTCCTCATCTATAAAATGGGGATACTGATAGTGCCTCCCCATTGGCCTCCTGTGAGGAGACCCAGGGAGAGGATGGGAAGGAGCATCTGACCTGGGTGTGAGATCCTGCTTTATCTTCCCACCCAGGAGAGGGAGGGAGGAAGAAATTCCTGGGTGTGTCCACTCTCCCATCCTCACAACCCCCTGCTGCCTCCTGAGCTGAGGTTAAGAGGAGCAGACCCAGACCACCTGAGCCCCCAGCAGCCCTGCTTCCTTCCCTGCTCTACCCCCTTCCTGATCTGGAACATTCCAGATTCTTTGGAGAAGTGACCAGAAATGCTCCCCGCCCCTACCTTATCCTGGGGTGGAAGGAGGCTGCCAGCCCCTCCTATTTCCTAGCCTCAGGCTGGCCAGGACAGTGACCAGCAGGGCGCACCTCCACCCTCCTGCCTCAGGCCTGCGGGCCTGAATCTCACGGGACACCAGGCCCCTTCTAAGTGCTCTGCCTGCACTGACTCAGTCCTCCCAGCAGCTCCACAAGATGGGTATTTGTGGTTCCTGATTTACTGAAAAAATATAGGATGGAGGGGGGTGCGACCTTGTCTGTGGCTCCAGGGCTCAGCTCCTAAGTGGCGGCTCAGATTCCATCCCCTGCAGGCTGGCTCCTGAGTCTCCCCACTCCCACCCTTAACCAGCTGCTACCTGGAGTTCAAGGCGGGGCTGGGGGCAGGGCAGGAGCCACTCTGAGGCTTCCAGGGACTGAAGCAAGGCTGGGTGGGAGCTCTGTCCTGGGAGAGCAGGGACGTCACAGAAGATAGACCTGGATTCGAATCCCAGCTCTGCCACTACAAACTCTGACCTGGGCAGGCCAGAGCCTCTGTTCCCTCACGGGCAGAATGGTTCAGACGCCTGGCTTGTGCGCTCCCTGCCCACTTAACGCACACCTGCCATCCTGCCCCAGCTCCGTGCAGGGCTCTGAGGCCACCCCTGTGAACAAGGGCCTGTCCCCGTCAACCGCAGCTTATGTTTAGAGACATCGTTTGGATTCTAAAAGTTTCACCCAACTCTGTTCCAAGAACCCGTGAGAGGCCTCAGTTGCCATCCCCGTGGGGGAGGGTCACAAAGTTTGCACCTATGCCCCTGGGAGGACGTTTCCAGGCGCATCAGGGGTGGGGCCTCCTGCAGTACACTGAAACTTGGTCAGTGCAGCCCCAGAAGCACCAGGACCACCGTCCCGACCCCCACAGCCCGGTCTCCGAGCAGCCAGATCCTTGGCTCCCCGGGATGGTGACCAGCCTCGTGACGAGGGCCCCTTCCCTCCACCTGGGAGACCCACTGCCTCCCCTCTGACCAGGAGTGGCCACCCTGGGGCTACTGCCGAGTGGCCACAAGCAGTTTTATGGTCAGACCAAGTTCTGGTCCAACCTCCATCAAATGGAGCTGTGTGACCTCGGGTAAGTGGCTCAACCTCTCTGAGTCTTCTGCCCAGCTCCTGAATCCTTAAACAGAGGCCAAAGAGGACTGAGTCACATGGCCCCAGCCAATGTTCCAGGAAAAGCTGTTTGCTGAGGTTTTGGTCTGCGGCCAGGGACCCACCTTGTTGGTACTCAGACTGCAAGAAGCGTAGGCTCAGCAGTGCCCACCCAGCCCCAGGAGCCCGAGCTGCTATCCGAGGACCTGGCACAGCCCCGCGCTTTCCCACCCACCAGCGGAAGGCTTGTCCACCAGCTCTGGGATGTCCCTGCCCGGACCTGAGGGGGCGCACAACTTCTCTTCTCAGTGCAAAGGACATGCCTGGCTGGGGGTCCCTCGGGCAAGCCTGGCTCTGTCCTCCTTCAGGGCATTTCCAGGCCTGGCTTGGGTGAATCAGGACCAAGGGAAAGGAGTTGGGGAGGGAGAGCTGCTCCCACAGCTCCTCAGCATGGCCCTGGAGTATCTGAGGTCTGCCGGGCGCCGGGGCGGCCCCAGAACAGACACAGAGGTCGTGAGAGCGCGGGGCTGGGAGAGAGGAAAGCCTGGGGCCGGAGCCACAGCACACACATCTGCTCTGTGAGTCTGTGTGTGTGCCAGGCCGTGTCTGTCTGGGTGTTCTTGTGGCCTTGCCTGTGCGCGTATTCCCAAGCGTGTCTGGGAGCCTTAGTGGGTCGGTGGTGGTGTCTGCACGCGTGGAGGCCCATCCTTAAGGCACTGCACTTCCGTGACACGTGTGCACCTCTGGTGTCACGCTCTTTGTAGCGTGCCGTGTGCCTCTGTGTGCCACCAGGGCGGTTTCAAAGAAAACGAGAGGTAATCAGAGTCAACGCTCGCTCAGCCTTAAAAAGGAAGGAAATTCTGACATGCACACATGGATGAACCTTGAAGACATGATGCTAAGTGACGAGTCCGTCACAAAAGGACAAATACTGTATGATTCCTCTTCTACGAGTCAATTCTTCTTTTTTCGGCCGCACCTCGAAGCAGGTGGGATCTTAGTTCCCTGACCAGGGGTGGAACCCGTGCCCGCTGCAGTGGAAGCGCGGAGTCTTAACCACTGGACCGCCAGGGAAGTTTCTGTGAGTCAATTCGTAGAGACAGAAAGCAACACGGTGGTTTCCAGAGGCCGGGAGGAGGTGGAAATGGTGAGCTAGGGTCTCATGGGGACAGTTTCAACTGGGGAAGATGAAAAAGGTTTGGAGATGCATGGCGGTGATGGTTGCCCAACAGTGTGAGTACACTTAATGCCACTGAACTGTACACTTCAAAATGGTGACGATGGTCAATTTTATGTGTGTTTGACTATAAAGAAAAAGAAAAAAACCTTAGTGCTCTATAGTCCAGAGCCCGAAAGGCCCTGGGGGCGCGCCCCTTTGATGTTCCCCCTGGATTTGCCTAGTTCCAGGCAGGAGAACAGCCTCGCTCAAGGTCACAGTAAGCGGGGTCAACCAACCACAAGAGCAATCTTCCTCTTAGCTCCCCAGCCAGTGCCGCTCCCGCGGCTCCCCAGTAGGCCAGCGCCCGGGCAGCTTCCCGTGGGGCCAGCCTCTCCTCCCCCCCTCCCAGGGGTGCTGCCCCTCCACAAGGCTCTTCCGTCGTGAGGGTGAGGTCTGTACCTATACAACCCCTTCCCCTATTATGAGCTCCGCGGAGGGGCCCCAAGTCAGCCTTCGCAAGGGCCTAGGTTATCCCAGAAGCTACATCCTCTGAGCCCCCAGGTCCTCAGACTGCCCTGCGCCAGTAAGAGATCAGGCAGCAAGAAAGGGGACCCCTTGGGTGCATCCTGCGGGGTGGCCTTCAGGTGGGAGCTGGAGGGGCCTGAGGTGTTTCTGTCCCCGGGGATGGGACGGTGTGGGATGTCCTGAAGTGAGTACAGGGCCCTGCTGTTGTAACACCCACCAGGCAGTGCTAGGCTCACTAGCAGCCAGCAGTCACCTTCCCGGCCCAAGGGGACCCGCCACTACTCCAGGCGCTGCTTCCACAGTTGAGGCTGCTGGCCGGCTGGGGGTTGGCTCTCTCAGACAGAGCCTCCGAAAGTGCAAAGATAAAAAGGGGTTGAAGAGCTGTGAACAGCAATGAGCCCGTGACACCAGGGCTAGATCAGGAAGACTGAGTGAGTCCCGAGCGTGAAGTTCAAGTTTACTCACACTTCAGAACTGCCCGGTGCTAGAGGTCGGGGTCACCTCCTGACCGGTCCCTTTCCACAGCCCTTTATCTTTCCTGGGGCCGCTCTCTTCCTCCAACCCCTTCTCCTGCTCTGCACCCTGCCCCCATGACAGAGAATCACAGGAATGTTAGATTATTTATTTAACTTACTGTTTAAAAAACTTATGTTTTCCACTCCTGCTTTTAAAATCAAGCGAGTTTAACTGTTTGAGCATCTTCGGGCTGTGTGGTCCTCGACTGATTTTTTTTTCTCCCGGTGGCCCAGTGGTCGTCAATTGCAAGTTTCCTCACCCACATTTTACCCACTGCTTGTGTTTGTGAAAGGTGATTAATCTGATGTTTGTGACCCAGTAGAAAAGCATATGATTTCAAGAAAGCTTTCCAGTGATCTTTTTGGAAAAGTCAAACCCTTTCAGGAAAGGAATCAGAGTCTTCCAGGGAGAATTTTCTGTAAATCCTGATTTATTTTTTTTAATTAATTAATTAATTTATTTATTTTTGGCTGCATTGGGTCTTCATTGCTGCGCCCGGGCTTTCTCTAGTTGCGGCGAGCGGGGGCTACTCTTCGTTGCGGTGCGCGGGCTTCTCATCGCGGTGGCTTCTCTTGTGGCGGAGCACAGGCTCTAGGCATGCGGGCTTCAGTAGTTGTGGCGCACGGGCTTAGTTGCTCCGTGGCACGTGGGATCTTCCCGGACAAGGGCTCGAACCTGTGTCCCCTGCATTGGCAGGCGGATTCTTAACCACTGCGCCACCAGGGAAGTCCCAATCCAGACTTTTAAAAAATACATTTATTTATTTATTTATTATTGTGGCCGCGCCGGGTCTTAGTTGCAGCACGCGGGCTCTTAGTTGCGCCATGCATGTGGGATATAGTTCCTCCAACCAGGGATCGATCCCGGGCCCCCTGAATTGGGAGCACAGAGTCTTACCCACTGGACCACCAGGGAAGTCCCCTGTTAGTCCAGATTTTAAAATACCCGACCAAATTTGGGGAAGGGCCCCACGGCGGCGTGAAACAGCTGGATCCTGGCAGGCGAGGGGTGTCTGTTGGGACACCCAAGGCCTGGGGAGGACCAGGGAGGGCTCACAGGCAAGGCTGACCCGTGTGGTCCTAGTTCTGTGACGGCTGAAACACCAGCGGACTGCCTGCCTGCCTGCCTGTCCGTCTGTCTGCTCTGCCCTTGCATCAACAGCCCTTCCACTTTGTCTCTGCCTGCTGCCTCTGGGTGCTACTCCAGCCGTCTGTCTGTCCACCTGACTGTCTGCTCTCCTTCAGGATGCCTTCCACGCCTTCCACCAGGACCTCAATTTTGTGCGCAAGTTCCTGCAGCCCCTGCTGATTGGAGAGCTGGCCCCGGAGGAGCCCAGCCAGGATGGACCCCAGAATGTGAGAAGGGCCCTGGTGGAGGCTAAGCCCCCAGTGGGGGGGCTGGAGGGGATGGAAGGCGTTGCCAGTGGCAGCTTCATTCGAATTATCCCAAGGGGCCCTGGGGCCAAGGCTGGGTCTGCTGTCCCTTCCTGGGCAGACAGTTGTAGGCAGAGCCGTAGGGACACCCGCACCAGCGTTTGCCGGGCGACCCCAGGCAAGCCCCTTCCCTGCTCTGGGCTCTGCATCCCCATCTATGATGAGGATTTTGATGAGCTGCACTCTCGGGGTTTTCCCTGCTTCTCAGGTACCCCACACCTTTTGTGGGTGGCGGAGGAGCCTTTGCCGCCAGCCAGCAACCCAGCTCACACCCCAGGCTGGGCACTCTGGTCCCTCCGTCCCCTTCGGCCACTGGGCCTGACGCTGGGAGGAGTGGCTGTTGGGGGGGTTCCGGGGACGCCTGGGGCCTCCCTCGCTTCCTCGGCTGACCGGCCGTGCCGCCGTGGCAGGCCCAGCTGATCGAGGATTTCCGAGCCCTGCGCCAGGCAGTCGAGGACATGAAGCTGTTTGAGGCCAAGCCCACGTTCTTCGCTTTCCTGCTGGGCCACATCCTGGCCATGGAGATGCTCGCCTGGCTCGTCATCTACCTCCTCGGCCCCGGCTGGGTGCCCAGCACCCTGGCCGCCCTCATCCTGGCCGTCTCCCAGGTGACCCCAGCACTGTCTTGCAGACACCTAAACTGACCAACAGACACAGGGCCTGGCACACACGGACACTCGGGACATACTTGCTGAATGAATGAATGAATGAATGACCAGTCCCATAAGTGTGTATCTGTGGGTCAAGCTACAGTTTAAATATGCGAAGGAAGCTCTTTACTTAATAAGCCCAGAGGGAGCCCACGGCTGGGAGCTGGACGGCTGCCGCCCACAGCTGCATGACAGACCCGCAGCCCCTGGACCTCCCGAGGAAACTGGCCTACTAGGGTCTAGAGTGGAGTGCCAGCTTTGGGGGTGCCCTGCGAGCTGGGAGGGCTGGCCGGGGCCCAGGGTTGGGCCCCAGGCGGCTCCCTGCCTCGGCTCCTGACCCTGCGTCTCCCCAGGCCCAGAGCTGGTGTCTGCAGCACGATCTGGGCCACACCTCCATCTTCAGGAAGTCCCGGTGGAACCACGTGGCCCAGCAGTTTGTGATGGGGCAGCTGAAGGTGAGGCTGGGGGCAGGTGGTGGGCAGCCAGGGGCTTAGTGCGGGGGCCACACTGGGTCTGCGCAAGTGTGTGGTTGCCATGGAGAGGGGGGCGCGGCCTGGCCCCACTCCTGAGAGCCCCCTCCCCTGCAGGGCTTCTCTGCCCACTGGTGGAACTTCCGCCACTTCCAGCACCACGCCAAGCCCAACATCTTCCACAAGGACCCGGATGTGACCGTGGCGCCCGTCTTCCTTCTGGGGGAGTCGTCTGTCGAGGTGCATGGGGGACACGCTCGGGCTGGGCCTGCAACAGAGGGGAACTGGTAGTCCCTGAACCCCCTGCTGTGGCCCAGCCCCTGACCCAGCCCCCGACTGTAGCTCCAGGCTGAGCCCCTGCTCTGGGGGTACCCCTTCCCCCTTTCCCAGTTGGCTAGAATCCAAAGTTGCCTTGGCCCCTGGGCCCCAGCCGGCTCCCTGACCCTGCCTGGGACAAGGAGGGCCTGGAGAGCCGCCCCCCACAACGGCTGCCTGTCCCCACAGTACGGCAAGAAGAAGCGCAGATACTTACCCTACAACCACCAGCACCTGTACTTCTTCCTGAGTGAGTGTCCGCTTGTCCCCCTGGGGGTGGGAGCCATGCCGGGGCCTGCACGGTCCACCTGATGCTTCCAGCCCCCTCAGCACGGCACCTCCAGGTCTCTCCCGGCCTCTCTCTGGTGGCCCTAGCCTGCAGCCCATGCCGACTTCCATCGCCAGGCCTTTGCCCCAGCCCTTCCCTCTGCCCGGGGTACCTTCCGGCAGAAGGAAGCAACCACAGTCTTGCCTGGAGCTTTCAGAGTTCTTTCCTACCCTCACCGCAGGGCGAGCCAGAGCTCTAGGGCAATCGTTGGGGCAACAAGGTGAGGATTAAAGGGCGCGGATGTATAAGGCTGGTGCCGACCTGCTGAAGAGGCACAGGAGGTGGCGGGGCGAGGACCAGCCTGGAGAGGCCCAGACACGGAGGGAATGAGTGAGGACCGGGCCTTGTGGGTGATGCGGGCTCATCCCAGCAGGATGGGACCAGCACCGAGTGCCGCTGGCCTTCCTGGAGGAGCAGAGCCCCGCCCCCAGCCCTGTGCCCCGCCCCACCCCTGAGCCCTCTCACGTCCCTCCTTGCAGTCGGCCCGCCGCTGCTCACCCTGGTGAACTTCGAGGTGGAAAACCTGGCGTACATGCTGGTGTGCATGCAGTGGATGGTGAGTGGGGGCCCCGCTCGGGTCCCCTGGGCGTACAGCTGTGGCGGCAGGACGTGGGGCGTCAGGGGGCAGCCCCTCGCAACCAGCGCAAACAGGTGTGCCTGTGATGGTGCGGTAGGCGTGTGCACCCGCGCAGGGGGCGTGAGTGTGTGCCTGTGTGTGGTTGCAGGGGGAGAGCGGGCGTATGCACGGGGCGTGCTGTGGGTCTCTCACGGTGGGGTGTCCTCCCTGGGGCTAGGGATCCACTGGGCCCCTTCTGCCAGGCATTTGTCTTCCCGGCAAGGCTTCCCTCAGCCCGCGCCCCTGCATAGCACCTTCACCTCCACGGTCAGCCCCCTGAGGCTGGCAGGGCAGGGATCCTATCCACTTACTGGGCTGAGACACCCAGGCCCAGAGAGGGGCGGTGACGTGCCGTCCAGGGTGACCCAGCTCCCCTTCCCAGCTGCCTCGAGGCCTCTGCCCTCCTCCTCCCTCCTCTACAGGACTTGCTCTGGGCCGCCAGCTTCTACGCCCGCTTCCTCTTTTCCTACATTCCCTTCTACGGTGTTCCTGGGGCGCTGTTCCTCTTTGTGGCTGTCAGGTATGGCCGGGTTTGGCATGGCGGGGTGTGGGGAGCTCACACACAGGCGGCAGGGGCCCCTGACCTCAGCCCTCCATGTCCCCATCTGCAGAACGGGGACAGTACTGTCTCCCTGGGCTGTCGAGTGGCAAGATCCTGGGGGTGGCAGGCCTCAGGGAAGCGGCCCCGGGGGTGTCCCCCGTCTTGAGTAGGGCAGCTCTGGCAGCCTGGCGATGGCCCCTGCACCACTCAGCTGCTTTAAACACTAGCGGGGAGGGCTTGCCGCAATCCCATAGCACAGATGGGGAAGCCGAGGCCCAGGCCTGCGTGGTCAGCTGGACGCGGGGTAGCGCCTGGGCCTCCCCTCACAGGGTCCTGGAGAGCCACTGGTTCGTGTGGATCACACAGATGAACCATATCCCCAAGGAGATCGGCCACGAGAAGCACCGGGACTGGGCCAGCTCTCAGGTGGGCAGCAGAGGTGGGGTCCCAGCGGAGAGGCAGGGGGGCGCTGACGGGGCTGCCACGGGGTCGGGCTCCGTGCCAGCCCCCTCACGTGTGCCCCGCCCGCTCCTGGCAGCTGGCGGCCACCTGCAACGTGGAGCCCTCCATCTTCCTTGACTGGTTCAGCGGACACCTCAACTTCCAGATTGAGCACCAGTGAGCGCGGGCCCCGGGGGCCCACGGGGGTGGGAGTGAGGCCTGAGCCTCTCTGTCCAGTCTTCCTCCAGGGAGGCCGAGACGTGAGCCCTGGATTTCCTGGAGGGCCCGGGAGAGGTGGTGAGCGGGGCCCGGGGGGCGATGGGTGGGTGGGGGTGCCAGCACACGCTCTCCCCGCCCCCAGCCTCTTCCCCACGATGCCGAGGCACAACTACCGCAGGGTGGCCCCGCTGGTCAAGGCCCTGTGCGCCAAGCACGGCCTCAGCTACGAGGTGAAGCCCTTCCTCACCGCCCTGGTGGACATCATCGGGTACGGGTTCTTTGCTCACGGTGGCTCCCTGGGGGCCCCTGCCCACCCTCGGCCTGGTCAGCCCCGTCCTGAGCACCCACCTGGCTCTCTGAGCTCACGTGGGCTCCTCTGTAGAAGCTGGCATCCAAGGCCTTTCCGATCAGCCTTTCTGCCCTCAGCCCGTGACCTCCCTTCCCAGTGTCCGCCCACGTAGCCAGGGTTTAGGGAGCACCTACCATAGGCCCAGGCCCTGTCCTTGGTGCTACAGATATATCAGTGAGCGAAACAGGCTGACATCCCTGCCTTCCTGGAGCTGACATCTGAGCGGGGGAAACAGAAAAAAGGCAGTTACAATAAGTAAATTACAGAAAATGTGAGAAGGGGAGAAGTGCTTCGGCAAAAAACAAAACAAAACCACAAAACCTGAGGGTGGGGGCAGGAGAGGGACTGGGTGGTGCAGGCAGGGTTGCAATTTTTAGTGGGGTGGCACGGTGGGTGGTATTAAGAAGGCAATGTGTGAGCAAGACAGGGAGGAGGGGAGAGGGCTGGCCATGGAGAAATCTAGGGGAAGCAGATTTGGGACAAAGGAATAGCCGTGCAAAGGCCCTGAGGCAGGAGTGTGCTAGGTGAGTGGGAGAGTTGCTGAATGGAGGAGGAGCACGACTTTGGAAAGATGCTCTGACTGTGGGAATGTACTGATGGGGCAGAAAGAACAGAGTGGGGGTTCCTGCAGCTGTCCAGGGATGACATGGCTTGGCCCTGATGGTCGCCTTGGCCGTGGGGAACAGAGGCCGGATTCTCAGCCAGAGCTCTTCCACCTCTGTGCCTTAGCACATGCTGTTCCCTTTACTTGGATGCCCTTCCTTCTATACTGGTGTTGGAACACCTACTTCTCCTTTTTTTCTTTTTTTTTTAATTAATTAATTAATTTTTGGCTGTGTTGGGTCTTTGTTGCTGCGTGTGGGCTTCCTGTAGTTGCGGTGAGCGGGGGCTACTCTTCGTTGCAGTGCGCGGGCTTCTCACCGTGGTGGCTTCTATTGTTGCGATCATGGGCTCTAGGTGCGCAGTCTTTAGTAGTCATGGCTTGCGGGCTCTAGAGTGCCGGCTCAGTAGTTATGGCGCACTGGCTTAGTTGCTCGCGGCACGTGGGATCTTCCTGGACCAGGGCTCAAACGCGTGTCCCCTGCACTGGCAGGCGGATTCTTAACCACTGCGCCACCAGTCCCACCTACTTCTTCATGGCCCTTCCCAGCCCAATCCTTGGGGCCACTGCCACTTGGCATGGCGCCTTTAGGACACCTGGCATAGGGTTTCCTAGCAAGTTCTTGATGTTTCTGGTTCCTCTGCCTGATGTCAGGCTCCTGGTGGGCAGATTCCAAGCCTTAGCGGGGCTCAGCAGGAGGAAGCCACAGAGAGAGCTGGGTGAAGGAGAGACAGGCCCACCCTGGTTCCTGCCTGGACTTGGCCTTGGCTGCCCCCCTCCCGACTCAAGGTCTAGGTCCCGCTCCAGTTAATGAGCGTGTAGCCTCCTCTCCCAATCCTCCCCTCCAGCCCCACCCAGCTGCCTGCCCCAGGGGACAGGGACTCACCGGGGAACGGGGACATCTCTACTCACACTCCTCATCGTGGGGGGAAGGGGTTAATATTTGCACTTGAGTCCCTTACCTCTTCCTGCCCCCCGCCTCCCAGGTCCCTGAAGAAGTCTGGCAACATGTGGCTGGAAGCCTACCTCCACCAGTGAAGGCAGCGGCACCCAGGGCCCCAGCGCCACCCAGCCACCCAGCCGGGCTCCCCCACCTGCCCCCACCTTGCCCTGCCTCAGCCTGAGGACCCTGCCTGCCGTCCCGGGCCCCCTCCCCGCCTGCTCCACGCCCCTTAGGCCATGGCTCTAGACCCCACGGGACCAGGGCTGGGGGCGCGGTATAGAAGGCCACACGGTGAGCATGGCATGTTTTCCTAGCGCAAAAATTTAGGGAAAAAGGTTATTTTTATATAAAAACAAACCCAGATATATTATGGAGCAGAGTATTGAATTCGCATGAATTTTGGAGCTGGAGTGCAGATCCTTGGGCCGTCAGGGTCTTGGTGGGGCGAGGGGGTAGTGGTGGATGGTGGCTTTCCGAGTTGCGCTCCGCTTTGGGTCAGGGAGCTGGCATCTGCCTCGGGCTCAGGTCACCTGAGGGCCTGGTTCCTTCCTGTTCTTCACCCACTCACCAGCAACCTTGGCAGATCACGCTGGGCTCCCCTCACTTTACTCTTTTGCACAGTGGGACAGGGGCTGGCAGCAGATGGGGCCTCAGGGCTGAGCGCCATGTCTGCAGGCGCCCTCGGGGGGCACAAGAGGCACCCTTGTCCTGGATCTGCACTGGTTTCTTGCAGCCTCAGCCTCAGCGCTGAGGGGCCTCAGAGGACCACGGGCAGTGGGTCCCCTGCTGATCTCCAACCCACACTTGGCATCACACCTGTGGAGGTGCAGCTGACCATGCTCAGTGACCTCAGGAGGTGATCCCGGATCCCCCCAGTGCCTGCCCGGGGCCAGGTGCTTGCCTGCAGTGAACCATTCAGGCGGAACCCCTGGGAAGGGGCTGTTTCCGTCCCCAGAGTCTGAGAGCACAGCGCTGTCCTTCACTAATAAGCCTTGGGCTCCTCATCTGGAAGATGGGTGTGGTTGGCCTGGGCCTGTGGTGTTTGGACACTTCTGGGGAGGGATTTGAGTTGCCTCTTGGGGCTTCCTGAAGGTGGGAAGAAGGGCTTCCTCCGCTCCCAGTACACACACACTTCGGCAGCTCCAAGCTGAGCAGAAGGTTTCATTTGAAGAAATGTCAGCAGCTTAAAAAAAAAAAAATTGAAATGCTGAGCTAGAATTTCTCTGAGGGACTTTCTGGAGTGGGAGCCGGCATCTCCCCACCAGCTGCAGGATTGCTCCCCACTCTGTCTGGGCTCCCATGGCCCCAGACTGGGTTCCCTACAGGAGGTGGAAGAGGTGCAGGTACCGCAATTCTTGTCCAGTCTTTCCAGGGACCACCCAGCCCCACCCTGACCCCCTCCACGCAGCTTCCACCCCCTCTTCTCTGGAATCAGGCAGCCAAGGGAAAGACCTGCCTCTGCCTGGACTCTGGGCTGTGACCTTGGGGAAGTTATGCAATCTCTTTGAGCAATAGTATGACCTCCTAGGGTGATGGAAGATCAAAGGGATGCTTTGAAAAAAAAAAAGGGGGATACTATGTAGGGCTCTTTGCTTAGGGGCTCCAGCAATAGGGCTTAGACATTTATTTTTAAAATGTTCTGCACAGAGTCCATGGCCCTGGGGCCATCACCTGCTCTCACCTGAGAAAAGCACTTGGCTGCCTCCAAGCCTGTTTTGTCCTTGAAAGGTACTTCCTGCCCTGAGAGCAAATCCTTGTGTGTAGGGCAAGTGCCACTTCCAGGGCCCCTGCACAGGCTGTTCTCTTTGTGGGAGTCCCTCTTCCTGTGGTCACCTGCTGACTCCTGGTGCCTTGTGGGCCCTGGGATGGCAATCCCCCTGGGCAGATGGTCAGTGCCTTTCCTGCAGTGACTCTGATGCCCTTATCAGGGAAATGCTAACACACTAGACTCAGGGACAGCGGGTGCCCACCCAGCGGGAACGCTGAGCCTGCAACGGCCCCCAGAGGTACCTGGAGTATCTGCACCAATGTGGGGCAGGCCGAGCTCCGTGCTGCCCCTGGTGGTGGCTGAGGGCAGTGGGCCCTCACAACTGCAAATGGGTAGTTGCCTAGTAACTTGCTGAAAAGACCATTGGGAAGGCCCCCTGGCCTCAGTTAGCCACCCCACTCCCTATTGCCTGAAATCCTTCACTGGTGGGTCATCTTTGCCCTTGTCCCTCTCTGTCCCCCATGCTGGAACCCCTGAGGACAAGTCAACCACCCCTCTCCCTAGCTGAGTTCCCCCTTCTATGTCTATAGGTTTCTTATGCAGTCACGGGGCCTGGGCTGGGTCTGTACAAGGAGGGAGGGAAGGGCCTTGGCGGAAACTCTAAGAAAGGCCGTGGCCCTGCTTTACAGTCTGCAGTCTTGGGCCCAGAGGAGAAGCAAAACTCCTTAGGGAAGCCATGCCTTTTGCCGCCTTCAATCAATCAGCATTTAATCAGTCTTCTGTGAGTTGGCCTGGGCAGATGGGGGAAAAGGAGATTCACAAGACCCAGCCCCTGCCTGTAATGTTGGGAGCAGCTGGTAGGTTATGTGACTGGACAGGTGGTGGGTCCTTCCCGCCCCAGCCCTCCCCACACACGCCCTGGCGCGCCCGGCTGCCTCCGTCTCCTTGGCCCTTTCCAAGCCCCTGGTACCTGTCGCTAGTCCTCCTGGATACTTACTCTTAAACCAGATAATTTGGAAGAAAGACCCAAATGCCTTCGAAACTCAAAGAAATGTATTTATAATAGCAGAGGACAGTAGAGACATGATCTTTAAGTCCTAGCCTGCTAGGTGTTCTCTTGTTCTGTTTATGCGCGGGCTAGTAGCTCCAGACCTGCCTGGGCCCTGCCTTCCCCCTCCAGGCCTCGGTTTCTTCATAGATGGGGTAGGTACCCTACTGGATCCACAGCTAATCATTTCCATATCACACTCAGACCAGGGGTGAGAAGCTGCGTTCTGTCCAGAGGGGCACACCTCTCCAGGGACGGCGTGGCTGGGACAGCTGAGGAGTCCCCGAGGCACTGTGTCACACAAGCAGTAGCCTGTCACTCCTGAGGGCCGTCTGTGCCCAGTCTAGGTGGCTGCCACCTCCGCCCTGCCCCTCCCACCAAAGGCCTCCTCTCTCCTCCCAGTGGGCCAAGAGGGTCTGAGTGTCCCACTGGACGCCTGAGGAACTTGTCAAGCCAGTGACCACCTCTGGGGCTCCAGGTCCACAGGCTGCTCTGCCAGCCCCTCCTCTGGGCGCGGTGCCCAGCACATGTCCACGCCACCCACAAAGCTGATAGCCTTATCAGGGTAGCCACCTGCCATGGGTGAGCTCTTATCCCCTCCACAGGGACTAACTCCCTGCGTGTCTCCACCCCGTCCACCCAGCCGCTGGGCCTCTCAGGAGCAGTCTGACGTTTGGCCTGATGGGATGGGAAGAGCCCATGGTCTGGGAAACGGCCCTTCCCTGGCGGCGGCGAAGGACACGCCAGGCGGAGTGCAGGGTGAAGAGCCGGGCTTCAGCTGCTGCGCCGAGTGCCCTCAAGCCAGTCCTTTCCCTCTGGCCTCAGCCTCACCTGTGAATGGAGGTTTGGTCCTGTGACCACTCAGGGCCCTGCACGTTAGGGTGTCATGACTTTGGCAAGGGGTGGGGATCAGAAACCCACGATTCTGGGTTGGGCAAGAGCCTCAGCAGAGTCTGGGGACAGGAGGGGCGCTTGGACAGAGAGCAGGTATGGATGTCCCCAGCTTCTTGCCCCAAAGGTAATCCATCAGGGCAAGGTGGGGAGTTGGAGGGGGGGAGAAGTCACAGAAGATCCAGGTGCCCATCAACCTGGGCCAAGTGCCCATCGACCTGATGCCCTCAGAGCCACCACTCTCCTCCCCCTCCTGGGATCCTGGTTGTCACTGGTGATGGATGTTGGACTCACAGCTGGCAGGGGTACAGAGTTGTGTGTGTACTCTACCATCCTGCGAGTCAGGGTGCGAGGCCCAGCCCAGGTAGGAGGCAGAACACAGGCACAGGTAAGAAGGATGAAAGGTCTGTTCCCCAGTGTCTCCCAGATTTGAAGGCTTCTAGTGGGTGTCCAGGCAGGGCAAGGCCAAGGGCTCACAGTGTTGGGATATGACAGCATCCTTGGAGCCCTGTAGCCCACTGCCTTCTTTGTACAAATGGGGAGACTTCAGCCTTGAAGGCTGGGGCGGGCAAAGGACTCACCCAAGGCCACTCGGTGAGCCAGGCCTGGGTCTTTGCCTCTTGGCTCGAGGCTTCTGGCCTAGGTCCTACTCCACAGTCTGTGCCCACTGGGGACTCACACACACACCCGACCTGGATCAGCTGGCTGTCCCTGCCGGCTATACTGAGGTCATAGGCAAAGCGAGAGTGGGGGCAAGTGTCTGCTGTGGAGCCTCCCCAGCCCTGCTGGGAGGAGGCGCAAGGCCAGGTGGGGAGCCTCCGGGACCCCCGTGAACCTCTTGGTTCTCCCCTGGCACAGCCAGCTTGACCTGCCAGCTGAGCCAGCCCAGAGCAGGGTCATCAGAGAGCAGTGTGGGAGCCACTGGGAGGTAAAAACTGTACGAGTGCCCCTGGCGCGTTCCTGTGGACTCTCCAGGCTTGGGGACTGAATGAGCCACTGCACGGGCACAGCGGCCACAAGACATCTGGTCCCCAGGGCTTTCCTCAGCCCCTTGAGACTCTCTGCCCCCAGCGCTCGGTACAGTGACCAGAAACGGGTAGAGGGGAATCCAGCAGAAGCCAGCTGATGTGGGCCTGTGGGCAGACAACTGGTCCCTAAAGGAGGAGGGGGATGGGAATGAGGATGTCAGGAGGTGGCCTGTGCCAGCCCCCTGCTGCCCCCCGGAGACCTTCCGGAAAGCCTCACTCCGGTGGTGGTGGTTTTGCGGGAGCTGCGGAGAGTCCCCAGCCCCCAGGAAGAGGAAGGAGGGCTCATTTATTTGGGCCATTTGTCCAAAATTCCTGGCCTGGAGTGCACTGCGGGGAAGGGGAGAGGAAGTCCTCTCCCGAGAAAAGGCGTGGCGGGGGGAGGGGCTGGGGAGGGGTGGACAGAGGGAAAGGGCTCCCAGTGCAACATGGGCCCCCTCCTCCACCCTCCACCGACATCCCACCCGGCATCAGCATGCAGGACGCGGCCAGCGCTGATCACGGAAGTGAGAATAAAATCACTTCATTTATTTCCAAAAATGTAGGGGTGGGGAAGCAACATGATAAAAATTAAGATCAGTTCCCTATGGATCCATTCTGCCCCAGGGGAGGGACAGCGGCTCTTCTGGCCAGTGTGTTCTCAGTGGGAGGGCCTCAGGCGGACCCTCGTTGCCATGGCAACCTGAAGGTCCATCACCAGCCAGGGCGGGTCCCTCCTGGCTGGCCAGCGGCGGGTTCCTGTCCCGCCCTCCCCTGGAGCTACATAATGGTTAGTGGGTTAATTTCCAAATGCAGCAGCTCTGGATCCTCCCAGGGGCACCAAGCTCCCCACCCTCCCCTCTCACTTTCCTGTCCCCTCAGCTGTCTGGCCTCCAGCCCCAACCCCTCCTTGTCCCACTAGGTCCCCCCCAAACCCCCGACTCCTCAGGGTCACCTCCTCCGGGACTCCTTCCTTCTCTGCCTCCCGACACTCAAGGCCACCGTGGCCTCAGTGAGTGAGCCCAGCTCAACCCACTGTGGGGCCTGGGGAGGCTGCAAGGGGCGGCTGGTAACAGGCAGATTGTCACATGGCCCAGTCCCGTTGCCACCCCCCTCAGAATGCATCCTGTAGCAAAAGGTTAAAAAACCAGGAAAAGACACGACAGCATAGAAGATGGTGAAAGAGAGTGTCCACGCGGGCAGCCCCAACCTGGGGAGGGGCTGGGATGAGCCCCCCGGCTCCAGTGCCCGCTTGCAGCCTGTGGGACCCAAGTCTGCACGGGCCAAGCAGCCAGGGACTGGCTGGCACTGCCCAGTAGGTAACGGAGCACTCTGGGGAAGGGTCTGATTGCTCCGGAATTTTAGGCCTCTCAACCAGGACAAACATCTGAACAGGGATGGGGGGACAGGGCTGAGCCTACAGGCTGGCTGACCCCTGACCTGGCCATTGCTTCTGCTAAGCCCATCTGTGGCACTGCCCCCTTGGACCCAAAGTCCCAGGCTCTGGAGCTGGGAGGCAGCAGGGTGGAACTGCTCGAGCCCTGGGTCAGAGGGCTCCAGTGGGGCCAGGAGGACATTTCCCTGGGCCCCGAGGCCTGAGCTGGCTGCGCTACAGGCACAGGGAGCCTGGCGTCAGGGCCCAGGGTCTGAAGACATCTGAAGAGAAAGTGGGGCCTGCAGGGACGCCCCAAGTACCGATCCTGGCGGTGGGAAGGAGACCCAGGCACAAAGCACGCCACCCCACATAGGGGCAGACGGTGGGCGGCCATCAGAGAGGGTGGAGCCAGGCTTGCAGGCTCAGGGAGCCGTCCTGCTGGCTAGGACCCAGCCCTGCAGACCTCAAGAGCATCGGAGGGAGAACAGAAGGCGGTGTGAGGCCTGGAGGCCAGGTGCAAGGGGGTGGGGGCCACAGGCTGCACCTGTGCACCTCTGGTCTGCAGATGCTTAGGGGCAGAGGGTAATGGCCAGGCTGCAGCCACCTGGCTCTGCTCCTAGGTGGGGAGAGCCGGGCTGACCGGGCAGGCCCCAGGAGGGAGGGTGCTGGGGGGAGGCGCAAAGGCAGCCAAACCAGAGAGCAAAACAGGAAAGACCGAACCCAGAGTCTGTGAGCCAGCAGGTACCACAGCCTCATGACACCCCCCTGAACCAAGTCCCACCCTTCCCTTTGGCCACCATCCCCACCTGGTCCCCCTTCCCCATGGGCACCCGGAGGGCTGCAGCTTCATTTGTGGAGGTAGGCGTCCAGCCACAGCTGCCCAGACTGCCTCAGGGACCTGGGAAGAGAGAGGGATAGGGACAGTCAGGGACCAGGGAGCCTCAGGAAGCAGGGGGCTGGGAGCATGGGTGCCTCCTCTCAGCTCTCAGCCAGGGGCCTGCGGGCCTGCTAGCTCAGGGCTCCCCGGGAGACCCCGTGGAAGGACCAAGGGAAGGTCCTCATCCAACCCACACAGAGGCCAGGCAATTCCTGGTGACAGAGGGGCCGGCGGGGGGCACCAGTGCCAGCAGGGCCTCGGCTCCTCTCGTCACCCCTGTCTTCACCACGGGTGGTCCCAGCTACATGCCTCTCAGTCTCCCCCCTGTGCCCCACGGACCTCCAGGGGCGCCAGCACCCGTGCCCGCCAGCCCTTACCTGATGATGTCCTGCAGGGCCTGCAGCAGTGGCTTCTGCTGGTACTCAATGCCATGCTTGGCGCACAGGGACCTCACCAGCGGGGCGACCTTGTGCAGGTTGTGCCGGGGCATGGTGGGGAAGAGGCTGGGGAGAGTGCGGGGGGCCGGGCGTGAGGAAGCACCCACCTCCTCTCACAGCCCACTTGGAGGCTGGCCGGGCCCAGGGGACCCCGTCCATCTCTCCCTATGTGCCCACAGGGGCGGCTGGCATGTGGAGGGGGAGGGCTAGGCCTCGGGTTCCCTGGCAATAAAGGGACCAATCACCTGCCCTGCTAGGCTCACGGGACCAAGGAAGATGCCAAGCCACACGTGCAGGGGTGGGTGTCACTATACCATGTGGCCCAGGGCAGGAGAACCCCTCTCCAGGCTTCGGGGGGGCGCTGGGGTGGAGGGTCGGTGGGGGGACCTCACTGGGGAAGACAGAGGTAGTCCCCAACTGCTGCCCTCTGCCGGGGAGGCTGGTGGCTACTTCCCTCCACTGTACGCCCTCCACCCTCCACCCACCCCCACCTCCCCGCCCGCGCCCGCGCTCACTGGTGCTCGATCTGGAAGTTGAGGTGGCCGCTGAACCAGTCATTGAAGAAGGACTGCTCCACGTTGCAGGTGGCTACCAGCTATCAGGGAGAAGGGGGATGAGTGGCCAAGAACCAAAGCACAGAGGGCCCCGTCTCCTTCCCACGAGGCCCAGCCTTACCCAGGGGTCTCACCGCCCTGCCCAGATTCCCCACTGGTCCCTCCAAAAGCTCCCAGCCACTCTCTCTTGCCCAGCCCTGTTCCTCCCAGCGGAAGGACAAAGGCAGCCCTAGGGAAGCGCAGGACGGCGCCGGGCCCACTGGGCAGCCACGTTCCCGGGAACCAAGGACATGGACCTCAGGTCCAGGCTCCGCAGGGCCCCGGTGGCCAGCTCTGGCCACCCTCACCTGGCTGCTGAACCAGTCACGGTAGGGCTCCTGGTCAATCTCCATGACGATGTGGTTCATCTGCGTGACCCACACAAACCAGTGGCTCTCCAGGAACCTGGAAGCGAGCTCGGCTCAGCACTGGAGCCCGGCATGCTCGGTCTCCACGGGGCCCGGGGAATCGGTGGGAACAGAGCCTCCCTCCCGACCCCGCGCAGCCCAGGGCGGGTGGGGGGTGAAGCGAGTGCAGCCCCTGATGAGGGGCTGGGGCAGGAAGTGGGGACCTCTGAGCCTTTCCTCTTGGGGGCCTCGCATCAAAGCCCCCATCAGTGCCAGTGCTCGAGGGGCCCAGGGATTATTAACCAGCAAAGCGCAGGCACCTGATGAAGTTGAGGAAAATGATGGCCCCCAGGACACCATAAAAAGGGATGTACGTGATGAAGAAACGGGCATAGTAGCTGATGGCCCAGGCCAAGTCCTGCGGAGAGAAACAGTTAGATATGGGAGTGTCCCGCCCGCCCCCCGGCACGGCTTCCCGACCACAGGTGTGTGTACACAGCACCTCCCTCTCACTGCTGGGCCAAGGAAGCTCAACAGGCCTCCGTGAAACTGGGCACCAGGCCCACTGAGGACGCGACGCCTGCCGGTGCAGGGTGTGCACGACTGTCTTTATATGTCTAGGGAAATGCTGAGTGTTTTAGCAACAGGAAGGGGGCTGCAAGCTCTGCATTTAGGGAAGTAAACAGGGATGGGGACCAGCAGATGCCAGCCATGGGGAGGGGCCGGGGGTCAGCAGCTCTTTCATGGTCCCGAGGATTCTGAAGGTGCATTACCATCTGCACGCACCCCTGACACCTGCAGGTTCACAAACGTCTCATCAGCACCCGGGTCTCCTTCCCGGACATTCACTCCAGCACAACAAAGGCCAGGGACACCATCCATCGCCCGCCTCTGGGCCCTCCCAGCAACGTCTGACACTGCTGGCCCTCTTCCCACACCTGATTCTCCTCCTGGCCCCTCTTCCTCTCGGCTCTCCTCCCTTCCTGGGCAAGCACCTCCCCCAGCTGCCCCAATGGCTCCGTAACCATGGCAACCAGAGCGACCATCTTAGCTCCAAGCAGACTCTATCTTTCCCTAAGCCCTCCCATCCCACCTAGATCAGCCCACAGGGATTGGGGACCACTGTCTTCTCAGCCACCCTGACCCAGCCTGTTCCCACCTCAGGGCCTTTGCACTGACTGTTTCCTCTCCCTCATCACTTCTCCCAGACACTCGGCAGGGTAGTGATGAGAGCAGAGGCTCCGGGTCAGGCTGCTGGCTGTTAATTATAGCTCCACCCTACTCTGTGTAGCTGTAAGTAATTTTCTGAGCTGTGCCTCAGTTCCTCCATCTGCAGGATGGGAAGAGAACACCCCCACACCCCCTGAGATTCTACATGGCTTAAAGGTGTTGCAACAATAAGCACAGTCCACAAGCCTGAGCTCTAAAGACTCCAATCTGGTCTCTGCACCACTTTGCTACCATAGAGACTTTCCTAACATGCAAGCTGGACCACGCCACTGCGATCCTCAAAGCCATCACGGGCCTCCTTCCCCGCCGGGGGATAAAGGATAAAATCCAGCCCCTTAGTAGGCTGCACGGCCCTCACATGCCTGCCCACCGACCTGGCCTCATCCGCAGCCCATCTCCCACAGCCAGGCTGTGCTGCAGTGTCTGCGTCTCGCTGCATCCACCTGGAAGCTCCTCCCCTTATCTGCTCAGCAAACTCACCCTTCAAACGAGCTCTGTTCAGTTAAGCTCCACAAACACTCAGTAAATGCCTTCTCTGTGTCAGGGACCGAGTTAGGTGCTGGGGGCAAAAGGAAGCCCTTCAGAGCCCCTCGTCTGGAAGGACAGACTTATACAGAGATCCCTTCAATATCATATGGAAGGGGACACACAGTCACAGGGGTGATGGGAGTGTGGCGTGACGTCCCGACCCGATCCTGATTTAGGAAAGGCCCCATCAGGAGGTGGTGCCTGTGCTGGGCTGGGAAACGCCGGACGTCAGCTAAGCAAAGAACAGTAGGATGGATGTTTGCAGAACGATGACAATACAAAGAAAAGCCCAGAGAAAAGACCGGGCAAGGGCTGTGTTTGCATACAGATTATATGCTCCATATACCCCAGCCCAAGCGCTCGAGGTGGAGGCGGGAGACCAAGGCCAGGTCACGTCCGCCTGGGGGGACTGGCCTCTACCTTGCTGGCAATGAAGACCCACTGAGAGCTTTAAACAAGAACGTGGTCCCTTCTGGACCTTAAACTGGATCCCCGCCAACTGGAGGTGGGGAGATTCGGTTATTCCAGTAGCTCAGGAATGAAATGACAGAGGCCGAAACCAGGACCCACGGCACTGAGGAGGAGATAACAGATTCCAGAAATATTTAAGAGGCAGGGACAGCTCCACCTGGGGACTGCTTGGTCATGAGGAATCTGGGCTGGTCCCTGGCGTGGGTACCATCAGCTGGGGTAGAAAGGGGTTGGGGGGAGCGGCTGTGGAGGGGAGTCGAAGGGCCAGCGGTGGGCGGAGGGCAAGACCTCAGGACCGAGGCGGTCTAAACATTCATTTTAATTCCTTGTTTGTGTGTAAGCAGTGCAGTAGTATGTACGTATATATTAATGGAGGTACGTGCTTAGGTATTGTGTGGAGCGATACGTGACTGTGGGACCACTGGTTTCACAGGTAAGGGATGAAGGAGATGCAGGGAAACAGGTGGAGGAGAACCAGCAGAGGCGGCATTTGGAAGCTGACACGGAGAATTTTAAGAAGGAGCAGTAAGTGGTATCGGATACGTCGGACCTCCAGGAAGTTGAGGCCGGGAAACATCCTCAGGATGTAACCACTGGCAACGCTGGCTGGCATTTGGGGCTGGATAATTCTCAGCTCTGGGGGGCTGTCGTGGGCACAGTAGGATGCCCACTAGAGGCCAACAGCTCTCCACCCCCCCTGAGTTGTGACAATCAGAAATGTCTCCCAGGACTTCCCTGGTGGTCCAGTGGTTAAGACTCCGAGCTTCCACTACAGGGGGCACGGGTTCGATCCCTGGTCAGGGAGCTAAGATCCCGCATGCCGCGGCCAAAAAAAGTCTCCCAGATGTTGCCAAGTGGCTCAGTAGAATTGCCCCTGTTGAGGACCACTGCCCAGGTCACAGCCACACGTGGCACCCAAGCTCACTGTTACCATGAATCAGAAAACCACAGCGCAGGGCCTGCCTCTGCCCATGTGGGCCCCTGAGGGGAGCGCTGGGTCTGGCGCCATGCCTGGCTGCAGTCAGCTACAGTTTTGTACTAGAAACCCAAGCTTGAACCCTACTCCCCAGCGGGAGAGCTCTGCCCTGAGGGGCCCGATCAAATGTCCCTGGCTGGGCCACCTGAGCCGGTTCAGGTACAAAGTCTGATTCCCTTTCCCGCTGTCCCTATGTAATGCTTTGTTCCTTAGGGAACAAACACAGTTTAAAAAATAAAAAAAGGATTAAATATTCATGTCAGGAGTCATTTGCCATGAAAGCAGATTCAAGTACCCCCGGCGGCAGCAGCGCGGTCCCTTTCTGCTGTGACCCCTTCCAGGGCCCAGGTGAGCTCAGGTGCAGGAGACCTGGATTCCAATTTCCACCACTTAACTGATCAAGAAACTCCGTCCCTCTGGCCTGTACCTGCCTTGCTGGCAAAACAGGGTTAGATGACACGACGTAGGGGGCAGTGCTTAACCGTTCCCGGAACACAGCGGGTACGGATAAAAGAGCGTGTCTTAGAAGAGTGTAGTACAGGTTTTACCAGCACGGGGCTGGCAGAGACCTCAGACTCCCACCTCCTCCCCAAACAGCCCCACCTGCTCCTGAGTCCCAGGCCTGGCCCTCTTAGCAGAATCAGCAGGCACCTTTGCCAATAACGCCAAGGAGAGAACGTAAGACAAAGTACTTTGAAGCGCTTCCATTGCTGTACAAACATGGACAGTGGTGGTTGGGGTGTGGGGACAGGATCCAGGTCGTGGCATCGGGAGGTCTGGGTTCTAGTGCCTGACCCACCCCTCGGTGTCACCTTGGGCAAGTCCCAAGCTCTTAGAGTTTCAATATCTTCATTTATGAAACTAGGTTTTTTTAAAAAGACCAGCAATACTGACTCTGACTCTCCGCTTGGTCCCGAGGGCAGGGGCCCTGTCCCCGCCCCAGGGAATCCTGCTCTGCCCAAAGCAGTCTCTGCCTAGGGTCACTGCTCCACCCAGGGCATCCTGTCACGGGCACATCGTCCTCTTCCACAGAGCCACGCCTTCACATCTACATCAAGCCAAGGACCTCTGTGCACCACGCCACGCGGCCCTCTCCAGGGTCCCTTTCTCTCTCTGGAGTTACGGGCTGGATCACGTCCCCTAAAATGAGTATGTTGAGGTCTTAATCCCCAGGACCTCACAGCGGGACCTTATTGGGACATAGGGTCCTTGCAGATGTAACTAGTGGAAATGAGGTCATTAGGACGGGCCCTAATCCACTAGGATTAGTGTCCTTATACAAAGGGGGGAAACTGACACAGATACAGACACACACAGAGGAAAGATGAGGGACACAGGGACGAGATGACGGTCATTCACAAGTCAGGGAGAGAGGCCTGGACTGGATCCTTCCTCAGAGCCCTCAGAAGGACCAGCCCTGCAGACACCTTGATCTCGGGCTCTAGCCTCCAGAGCTGCGACACATGCGATGCTGTCGCTTAACAGAAACGCCACTCGGTTTGTGGCACTCTCTCATGCAGCTGCAGCAAACTAAGTGCCCGTTTAACAGAAACGCCACTCGGTTTGTGGCACTCTCTCATGCAGCTGTAGCAAACTAAGTGCCCGGCGGCTCTCCATTTACCAACCAGAGTGCAGTGTGGCCCGGTCCACCGGGTCTTAGGGGCCACACGGGGACACAGGAGGGCGATGGCTGGAGCAGAGCCTTGGATGGGCGGGCTCATACGTTGCCTTCAGGAACTTTCTGAGGAGCTCTGCCAAGGCCGTGGCTCTCCCAGTGGGTGCCCTGTGTGGGGGGATCTTTAGGGTTGGGGTGCTATGGCCTCCCTGGCTCCTGGCAGCCTCAGAGCTAGTCCCTTCCTGAGGGCGACAAGGTAGCCACCCCAGGAGGAGATGCCAGGGGCCCTGCAGGCCCCCAGGGTCCACTCGCCTCAGTCACCCTCCTCCCCACACTCCCGGGCCCCCTGGACTCACCACCCAGTCTCTGTGAACGATCATGGACATGATGATCTGGTACTGGAAGTATAGGGGGATGAGCAGCGGTGGCCCAACTGCAGGAGAGAGAGGAGAGGCACTCAGAGGGCCTGTCTTACCCGGGTGGGCCTGGAAGACGGGAGGGAGCTGGGGGCAGAAGCCGGAATGTGGTGTCAGCTCTGCAGCTCCCGGGCAGAGGCGGCCGGGGCCCCGGTACCCGAGGAGGGGGCTGGGAGCAGACAGCACCTGCCGGCACCCCGCCCAGCGATCATGAGTGTGGGACCCTGGGCAGGTGTCTGGGCCCACGTCCCTTCTGCATCATGGGCCACGTGGGGTTTGCCTGGGGACTGCTGTGGTCCCTTCTCCTCTCCCAGGTCTGGTGTCACTTTCTGGGTCTGGAAGGTTGTCAGGTGGGAGGGGAGACAGAGGGCCACACTGGGGTGAGAAGGGGGTCCGGGTCTGGTTGCGGGGTGCCCCAGCACTCACTCAGGAAGAAGTACTCGTGCTGGTGGTTGTAAGGCAGGTATTTCAGCTTCTTCTTGCCGTACTGAGGAGAGAGCAGAGACCGTGAGCCCCCAGCACCCCTCAGGCTCCAGCCTCCCGTGCTCTCCTCCACCTGCTCTGCAGCACCGTTCCTTCCTCCTGCCCAGGGGGCTTCTGTCCTCTGCACCCTGGGCTCCCGAGGCTGGGCCCCCGTGGGCTCCCGGCCACTCCGGCCAACACTTCCTCAGCCCTTGCTGGGCGTGCCAATGCCAAGCTGCGTCCCATGCTGGCCTCGGCTCATGCGCTCCTCTACGAGCGGTGCTTCCAAAGCTGAAGCTCTGGGTCAAATCACTGCCCGAGGCCACAGGGCCGGCTGGGATCTGAACCCAAGAAAGCGGACGCAGAGCCCATGCGACAGGCACTAAATAAATGCTGAGTGAATGCACAACTCAACAGTGCACGTGGGGGGCACAGACACCCAGAGGGAGTTCCTTGGCCAGTTTCCACCCCTTTGGGAGACAGAAAAGCTCCTGGGTCCCCCTGAGAAGCTCCCTGGAGCCCGCAATGGGCAGGAGAACTCAGGTAAGGGCCTGGGGAATTGTTAACAGGCACCAGGCCAGGCGCATCTACCTTCTCGGAGCCCCCTGCAATTCCCAGGCCGAGACTTTTCACTTGAGGATGCCGGTGGGCCAGAAGAGGTCACCACGTGGACCACGTGGACTCTTCAGGCCACACCTGGTCACCTGGTCCTACCCAGGGCACCCTGACACCCAGACATTCAAGTGAGATGGGCTGGGAGGGCTGGCTGGGGCGTGGGCATCCTCACTGTACCAAGTGGCTCAGGCCACACTGAGCATGAACCCGGGTGCGGGGACCCACGGCCCCACAGGGCCCCTGCAGCTCCTTAATTCAAGGTCCACCCCCCCAGGGACCAGCCCACCTGGCCCTTAGGGGACTGAGACCAAAAGATGCTGCTCGAAGAGGGGCACCTGCGATGCTGGGGGTCTGTGTGGGGAGCCTGGGCTTCGACTCTGCCTCTCACCTGCGCTCAGACACCGCACAGGTCGCGGAGCGCGCCTGAGCCCTGTTTGGCATCCAAATCACTGGTTGTCAAGAGGAGCCAATGAGAACAAGGGCGCAAATGCCAGGGGCTGACCCCTGGGCCACAGCTCCTCAGCCCCCCTCCCCCAACCCCACCCCCCCGCTCCGGAGGTTGGCGCCGCTCTCATCCAATCATGTCCACTGCTGCTTCTTTCAGCTGGGAGATCAAAGCATGATATGGACGGCGAAACCCTGGACGTCCTCTAGACCTGTGCTCCTGTTCTTGAGGTGAGAACACAAGAGGGAAGGGATTGCCAAAATCACAGGGAGAGCCCACGGACAGAGGGGCCCCGGTGGGAGCAAAGCCAAGCCTGTCCCCAGGACGTGCGTCTTGGCACAGAGGCCATGGCCGTGGCCCACCCAGCTGAAGCACCACCAGAATCAATCCCTTTGTTCCGTGCGGCCCCCTGTGCCTTGGCAGGGGTCTCACCCATCCCCAGAATGCACGTCCTTTGCACAAAGGCTGTCAGTGAGATTGCGGCTGGCCTTGGAGAGGTCCCAGCCCGGGGACACCAGACACAGTTCTGGACAACTTTCCAGAGGAGGGAGGGATTAGAGGCGCCCCCTGAGTGGCCGGTCTGGTGGTCTGAGTTCTGGGGAGCATGGGGCCCATAGAACAGGCCCCCAGGTCTTGCTCTAACCTCCTCCCAGAAGCCAGGAACCGGGCCCAGACTTTGTCTGCAGGCTTCTCCAGCCCTGGACAGGAGGCCTCCTACATCTCTGCCCCACAGGTCAACCCAGTGGACAGCCCCAGGCCCAGAAGACCCTCAGGCTGGTCCAACTCTACTCGGGGAGTGAGCACTGAAGGCAGCGCAGGCTGGCTGGCGGAGGGACCCCACAGAAGGTCTCAGGGGTGGGCGCAGCTGGGGAGTTGGTTTGAAGCTGCATTTGCACAGTAAGCACCCTATTTGCACTGATCCATGGTGCCCTGTAGGGGGTGACAGGAGATTACACGGGGCTGAGGCTCCCCAGCTGCCCCTGGCCACTTAGCACTGCAGGCTCCCATGTGTGTCCCCTCAATGCCCCAGACTGTCGTGTGGGAGCTGCCGAGTCCCTGCCCCCAGGCAGCGGCAGGCCTCCCCTGTCCACCCCTGAGGGCTCCCAGCCTTAGAGAGGCGGGGGCTCAAGATTTGGAAACAATCTGTTATTTGAGCAAATTGCTTTGCTGTCCCCGCGCCCTCCCACCCCATGAGCTGTGGGCTCCTTATTTGTCAAGTGGAGGTATGATGGGTACTTCTTAGGGCTGTCGAGGGCCCGTTGGTGATGGGGCCGTGAAAGCACTTCAGGACCGTGGGGGAAGGCCAGTCACGGTTACACGTGCGCCCGTGTGTGGTAACGTGCGAAATGTCACGGGACGCCTGTTCCCGTCTTGATGACCGCAGTTAGGGGAATTGCAAGGTCGCCTGTCAGGGTAAGGCTGATCCAGGGCACTAGCTTTCTTCCGAAAACCAGCCAGGCACAGCTGTGGTTTGGTGATGCCAGGCCCGGCCCGGGGCCAACCTTCTGGTTTCTTGACTTTCACACGCTCAGTTCTTTGCAACACTCAGTTGTATGTCATGGGCACAGGGAAGGGATGGGGAGAGCTGTTTCAAGATGTACCAAGCTAGGAGGAGGGGCTCCTGGCTTCTTAATTCATCAGGAAGCTGGAGGGATCCAACAAACACAGGCCTCTAGTGTCCAGCAGGTGGTGGCCCCAGGCAGGGCCCCACAGGACCTGGAAGCCCTGGCTGGGAGCCAGGCAGCCTGGGTTTGGATGGCGGCACTGCTCTTCTAGCTGTAGCCTTGAGCAAGTTATTTCTCTCTCAGCCTCAGCTGCTCCATCTATAAAATGGGTTTGATGAGGGCTCCTGCCTCCTGGTTAAGCAAGGATTAAGTGACGCCCCACGTGCAGCGCTCGGCACAGTGCTAGGCCCGGGGACTCAGTAAGGGTCAACCTTCCTCCCCAGTGGGGACCACAGACCTGTGCCCTCCAGGACAGTCCTTATCACACACAGGGAGAAAGCTCGGGTCATGAGGCCATCACAGGGGAGTTGCAGGAGGATAGGGGGTGCTTCCACTCGAGCTGCGGGCGAGGATCCGGTGGCTTGTCGTGTCCAGACCCCAGGGAGTGGCGGCACGTGCAGATCCTGCTTTGACACGTCCTCAAGCCGAGGCTGAAGGGAGCACAGGCCCGAGGCAGAGGGAGGTGGAGTACGGCCAGCCCCGGCGGCCTGTCTTCCCGGAGGCCCACAACCCTGGGCCCCGGCCAGCTGACCCTCCTGTGCTCAGCCTCTGGAAGGACCACAAGGCCGGGCTTGGATTATGGGCTGAGGGGGTGCCAGGGGCATGTGCAGGGGACTTTTCAGCATTGGAACAAAATATCTGAGGATGGGCTTCCCTGGTGGCGCAGTGGTTGAGAGTCCGCCTGCCGATGCAGGGGACACGGGTTCGGGCCCTGGTCCGGGAAGATCCCACATGCCGCGGAGTGGCTGGGCCCGTGAGCCATGGCCGCTGAGCCTGCGTGTCCGGAGCCTGTGCTCCACAATGGGAGAGGCCACAACAGTGAGAGGCCCGTGTATCGCAAAAAAAAAGAAAAAAAAGTCTGAGGAATGACCAGGCCCTTCCTTGTCTGTCAGGGGAAGGGGGAGGGGAGCAGTTGCAAAGCCCTGCCCAGACTCACACACAGAAATGAGGAACATGGCCACGGCAGGCATGCAAGGTGGCAAGACTCCAGCCCGAGGGCCCTGAGAGGAGGGCCACAGGTGCTCCAAGGGGATATTTGGCCTGTTCAAGAAGGAAGCCTGGAGGGTCAGCTGCAGACAGGCCGCGGGGCAGGGAGAGCCTCCCAGATGGGCGGGAAAAGCAGGATCTCAGGCAGGAAGGCAGAAACATCCCCAGCTTCTGAGAGCCCGTTTACAGAGCTACAGGGCTAAGGGCCTCCTCGTTCCCCCCCATGATATGGAAAAAAAAAAAAAAAGTGGGTGGTGGAGGGGCAGGATGAGCAAAACAAGACCATCCTTGACATCACCACGAATTCTGTTCTGAAGTTCCAGTAATGCCATAAAACCCAAGCCAGGAATAAGAGTGTAGAGCAATTAGAAAGAGTCTAAATTTTCATTATTTTCAGGGATGTGACTGTCTACCCGGGAAATTCAAAAAAATCAACTGAAAAACAACTAGAATCATAAGCAGACATAAGTGGACACTAGCTGGACATAAGATAACTAGCCAGACATCAACAGGTTTCCTGAATACTGGAGAAACCCCTATCATAATGACAAAAAATAGAAGTTACCTAGGATTTAATTGAAAAAAAAAAAATTCACAAGACATATAAAGAAAAGGAGGACTTCCCTGGTGGCGCAGTGGTTAAGAATCCGCCTGCCAATGAAGGGAACACAGGTTCAAGCCCTGGTCCGGAAGATCCCGCATGCCGCGGAGCAACTAAGCCCCGTGCGCCACAACTACTGAGCCTGCGTGCCACAACTACTGAGCCCACGTGCCACAATTACTGAAGCCGCGCGCCTAGAGCCTGTGCTCTCAACAAGAGAAGGCACCGCAATGAGAAGTCCGCGCGTGGCAATGAAGAGTAGCCCCCACTCGACGCAACTGGAGAAAGCCCGCATGCAGCAACAATGACCCAACACAGCCAACAATAAATAAATAAAGAAAAATAAATTTTTTTAAAAAAGGAAAACCTTTCTAAGAGATATAAAAAGGAGACTCAAGCATAAATGGAGAAAGATGTCTCATTTCTGGATGGAAAGGTTGAATGTAAAGACGTAAATGCTTTCCGGGAGGGAAGTCGGCCCACGACAAGCTTGCAGTGAGCTCTAAGGAGCCATCGTGGATAGATCGGCACGGATCGGCACGACGCCCAAGTCACCCAGACAGCGTCCCGTGCTGACGCTCAGCCCAGACCAGGTGCTGGGGTTCAGGAGAGGATACCCTCCCACTCAGAAGGGGTGGCGTGACCCGGTGAGGGGGAACCAGGAAAACTGGCCGACTCCTGAGAATTATGAAGGTTGACCAGCAGTCTTAGCCAAGTCCCATTTGGCAAGAGTCAAGCATTCAAAAGTGACACCAGGGGACCTCCCTGGTGGTCCAGTGGTTAAGACTCCACGCTTCCACTGCAGGGGGCATGGGTTCCATCCCTGGTCGGGGAACTAAGACCCCATATGCTACAGTGCAGCCAAAAAGAAAGAAAGAAAAAAAAAAAGAGGTCCAGGGAACCAGGCTCTGATGGGGCTCCACCACTTCTCGTCCACAGCCAGACCCTCTCCACCTACAGACCCCTCTCGACCCCGTAGAACTCTCCCCCTTCCCTGGGTGCAGATCCCTGCTGTCAGCACTCCCTCAACTCCTAACACCCTCAACAGAGCTGCTGGCTTGAAGTCTCCTGCTACCCCCTAGAGGGTAACATGCCCATCTGAGGGCGCGTCTTGGCTCCTTCACTGGGCTGGGAGTATCCTGGGAAGAGGGACGATGTCCAGCTCTGAGCCTCCAACTCCCAGCCCAGGCCAACACAAAGCAGCTTATTCATTCAACAAACATACGCTGAGGGCCTACTATGCACAGGCCCTGGGGACCCAACGGAGAGCAAACCATATTACTTTTTGATTATTTATATATATTTTCCAGGACTCTAATTCTCTCTTTAGCTCTGTCTAATCTATTTAACCCATTCTTTTGGAGATATACATCTATATCTACACTTCATTTGGTCATTCAAAAATCTGTTTGGGGGGCTTCCCTGGTGGCGCAGTGGTTGAGAATCTGCCTGCTAATGCAGGGGACACGGGTTCGAGCCCTGGTCTGGGAAGATCCCACATGCCGCGGAGCAACTAGGCCCGTGAGCCACAACTACTGAGCCTGCGCGTCTGGAGCCTGTGCTCCGCAACAAGAGAGGCCGCGATAGTGAGAGGCCCGCGCACCGCGATGAAGAGTGGCCCCCGCTTGCCACAACTAGAGAAAGCCCTCACACAGAAACGAAGATCCAACACAGCCAAAAACTAAATTAAAAAAAAAAAAAATCTGTTTGGTTCTCTTTAATAATCACTTGTTTATTTATCTTAAGTTCATACATAACCTTTCTATAATGTACATAGGACCTGAGTATCCGGGGTTCTATAGCATCTAAATCTGTTGTATGTTGTTTCTTCTGATTCTCACTCATAGTGGCTAGCCTCCTTCTGTGCTGGCGATCTCTGATTGGGAGCTCATTACTTGGTATTAACCAATGGGAATCTTCTTACCTGTATTTGGACACTTCCCTCCAAAGGGGATTTGCCTCTGCTTCTGCCAGGAGCCAGAGGGTGCCACCAGCATGGGACACTTCAGTCCTCCTTGAGGGCCCTGGCTTCATATAGTTGCCCAAGATCCAGCTCCCCCAGCTCCTCCTGGCCAACCTCCCAGCTTCATTCTAACTTTTCTTTTGGAGGCAGGAAGTGGGTTTTGGAGATCTTGGAAAACAACAGGGCCTCAAGGAATCATGGCCTGTCTTTGCGGGATATTCTTTTTCTGTAGCAAGAAGGTTCCTCACTGCTCTAAGTCCACCATATGAGAAGGAGAAATTCTCCAATCCCAGGTCCAGGAACTAAGATCCCACATGCCACATGGTGCGGCCAAAAAAATTTAAAAAATTAAAAATTATAAATACATAAAAGTGAAACCAGGGACTTCCCTGGCGGTCCAGTGGTTAGGACTCCACGCTTCCACTGCGGGGGGCACGGGTTCGATCCCTGGTCAGGGGACTAAGATCCCGCATACAATACGGCCAAAAAAAAAGTGAAACCATGAAACACTGAAAATATATGAAGAACTTTCTAAGCATAAAAGAAAGCATGGTCCACAGCATGGTCCTGTGGACACCAGGGTATGGCTCAACCAGGAACCCAGAAACAGCTGGCCTGTCCCCCGAGTATGTGAGAGAAAGGATTTCATGGAGCACCGTGGCCGTGCCCACCGTCTTTCAAGGCCACTGGCAACAGGATGGCCAGATCCCCAAGTCCTCCCACCACACCCCCTCCCCAGAAGTCGGCATTCGAGAGGCGTCTAGGGAGAGATGTTGGAAGAAGTTTCGCTGGCCACCACACAGAGAGGAGAGACGCCTTGTTGCCAGCATCACTGGTGAGACTAGATTTCGTTTTCAGGGACACAGAGAGCGTTTGTCAAGCCCGTCAACAGCTCTACAGCATGAAGCCTCACCCAGAAAGGGAAGCCTTTGTCTTCTTATCAGATGGACCCAGGTTAATCAGTCCTGCTATCTAGACACCTCAAATCAAAGCGAGCAAACTCTTTCCTAGAAGGAAAACGTAAGCATGTATTTTGGCAGAGAATAAAATCCTTGCCCAGCCAGAGAGCCTCCACACTTCCAAAGTACTGAATTTTGGCTAATTTCCTCTGAATTGACAACGTCACAGAAAACCCACGTTTCTGCTCAGATATTCTGTCAGATAGATATGAAACAGGAGAGGGGGGTACCAACCAGGATTGAGGGGACAGGCTCTCTTCTCTCCCTGCTCCAATCCTTGGAGGCCAACACTACTGGGAATACGACCAACTAAAGACACTGCTCCTTACTGAGGGTAAACATGCCTCTCTTGGCAAACGCTTATCGGGCCCCTACTCTGCGCGTCACACTTAAGATGTACATAAAAGCAACAAGGATCTTCTAAACTTTAGTTTACATCACCAATGTAATTCTGAAAAGTAAAGCATTTGTAGATTTTTTTAGAGGCTGTCACATAGAGGCTCTACTTTTTACAGAATGTTAAATGAGGACAGTCTTTAAATTCTTTAAATGCATTGGGGGGGGCCTTTATTCAAAGACTTAGCAACACCAATTTTTCCTGTCATAAAATAGTGTGGGTTACATTATGGTATAGAAATACGACAGAGCACTTGGACAGCCCCAGGTGGAGGCCCATAGACTTCTGACTCCAGCAAGGAAGTGTACGTTTGGTGAGGCAGCAAGTTGCAGAAAAATTGTTTAAGTTTTAATTTTTGTTTTTTAAAAAAGATATGTGTGTGTGTCTACACACATAGAAAATATCTGGAAGGATTTTGTAGTATGTTGTCAACCGTGGTCGCCCTCCGGGGCATGACACTAGAGGCAAAGGGGGGATGGTAGAGATAATAGGAGACTCACTTCTTAGTTTGGTCTATTTCTGTTATTATTTAAATGCTTGTCACAGGTATGTTCTATATTTATAATAATAATAATTTTTAAAAACTAATGTAAAAACAAGGCAGTGTGATGGAGTGGAAGGAAATGGCCTAGTTGTCAGATATGGGGCCTCATCCTAGACTGGCCCAAAAATGATGTGACCCTGAACACACACCCTCCTCCTGCCAAGTGTCGCTTGGCATCTGTGGTGAAGCAGGTGGGACCAGACCCCGTCGAGGTCCCTCCCAGCATCGGGGACTGTGACCCTCCAAGTAAGGTTTCCTGGGGCTGGTCTTCGGGGACCAAGCTTGAGCTCTGGAATTGTGCCTTCCTGCTAAACTGGAAGGAACAAGCCAGGAAATGCTCTTCCCCGGCCCATGGGAGGTGGGGAGGCATCGACCACTCTGATAAGGATCTGTATCCATTATTTACACAGGACGCCATCCCACAGACATTTCAGCTTGAATAATTCAGGGTGTCCAGGAAAGGTTTTCGTGTAAACATCAGACACTCTCCACCCTACGGGATTCCTCCCCTGATCCCTGCGCAGGCCAAACACTCCCCACGGCCACTTGGTCCCCTTCATCGTACCTCAATGGGCTGCCATTTACCCAGGACAAACACATGCAGCATGTTCACATCCGGGTCCTTGTGGAAGATGTTGGGCTTGGCGTGGTGCTGGAAGTGGCGATGGTTCCACCAGTTGGCAGAAGCACCCTGTTGGGGGAGGAATAGGGGGTGAGCAGTGCAGTCCTCGGTGCGCAGGAAGGGGATCCACGACAGGCCCAGCTCAGGACCGGTTCCCAGCAGGTCCAATACTCAGGGCTGACTTCTCCATTATACACAGGGCCTCGGGCCCCTGAGAGTCAGAATGCAGTCCTGCCGATGCTGAGTCCAGAGTGCTTCCATATGGAGCCAGGTCACTCCCCCCCTCCAGGCCTATTTCCCTGATCATAAGACGGCGCTGGGGATGGACGGAGAGGCACATGCTTCAGCACGTGCGGTGGAGTCTCAGCTCTCTGCCAACACCGGGCGTGAGGCTCCACCTCCCTCATCCTCTGCTGGCCTCCTGTTGGCGTGTGTTGCGCAGAGGGGAACCCTTCTGTTTTGGGAACAGTAAGAAGTGGTCCCTACCATATGACCCAGCACTCTGCCCCTACGTGTGTACCCAAGAGAAATGAAAACAGAGCCACACAAAGACTTGTACACAAACGTTCCAGCAGCATTATTTAAAATAACCAAAAAGCGGAAACAACCCAAAGGTCCATCAGCTGATGAATGGATAAATACAATATGGCAGATCCGTATGATGGAATACGTTTGGCCATGCCACAAAAAAGTGTGAAATACTGACACGTGCTACAACGTGGGTGAACCTGGAAAACATGATGCTAAGTGACAGAAGCCAGACACAAAGGATTCCATTGATACGAAATGTCCAGCACAGGGAAACCCACAGACAGAAAGATGAGTGGTTACCTAGCGCTAAGGCTGGGATGAGGGGGTTGGGAGGGGATGGCTAAGTGGTGTGGGGTTTCTTTTGGGGGTGATCAAGATGTTCCAAAACTGATTGTGATGGTGGTTGCACACATTCGGTTTGTACACTTTATTTCTGCCTTGCCTCGCAGCATGTGGGATCTCAGTTCCCTGACCGGAGATGGAACCCACGCCCCCTGCAGCGGAAGTGCAGAGTTTTAACCACCGGACTGCCAGGAATTCCCTGGTTTGTACACTTGAAATGCGCAAATTGTATAGCATGTGAATTAAATCAAGAAAGCTTTAAAAAAAAAACCAAAAATGAACACAAGCTATCCCTGCTCTCAGATGGCCCACAGAGTAGCTGGCTAGAGACAGCCCAGCAGCCAGACATGCCGCTGCACTGAGAGGTGACAGCTGAGTCACACCACGCCCAGAAGGCTGGCGGAGCTTCATAAGCAGTCACCAACAGAGCTTCCTGGTTCTAACGGTCTAGGGACTTCCCTGGCAGTCCAGCGGTTAGGACTCTGAGCTTTCACTACCAAGGGCCTGGGTTCAATCCCTGGTCGGGGAACTAAGATCCCACAAGCTGTGCGGCACGGCCAATAATAATAATAATAATAAAATTACAATTCTAGCAGACAAGAAGCATCGCATGAGTATTTCGTTCAAGGCCACAAATTTCTGTCTCACCAGCTCCAGCTCTGGGCACATTCTGAAGGCACGTCCCTCTGCAAAGTCACCCAGTGACGCAAAGAAGGAAACAAGACTCCTCTGACTCTTCAGCATGAGGACTTCACTGTTGCTGGATCAATCAATGCTTTGGCCAACGGTCTGGCCATCTATAAAAAGGCCTAACTGCGAAAACAAATATTTTACTTGGAAGACGTTTTGATACAAACATAGTCTCTGGACCCTAACGGACATGGGCGGGAACAGCTCTGAGCAGCTGTGGCCTTTGCAGTGACCTCAGGCCCCTGTAAGCAGGAGGGCCTCAAAACCCAACAGGGCAAAAAAAAAGTCAGCGAATGAGAGCTTAGAGGATTAAGAAATCAGATGACACATTGGCCATTCTAGACAAAAGGAACCAAATTCCTGGGAAGAGCTCAAGGGAGTCCCTGGCACAAAGAAATCAAGGGGCAAGGCGTGTACGCAGGATGTTTACAATACACCAACCAAGAGATGTTTGTTGAGTAACTGGAGGAAAGACAGGCTATGAGCACCACGGGGATGAGAGGAGGCAAGGTGGGGCCATCCCCGAACTTGGCATCGGCTGTAACAACAAAACATTTTTCGATGGTGCTATTCTGTGCTGTGATTCTTCTCCATCCTTCTTCACTAGGCCCAACCCTACGTATCCTTCCTGGGCACTGGGAAGCCCCGCCTGCCCTGGAACAGTGACTCAGTGCTGTGCTCTCGGAACATGGTGCCAATGTTGCCTGCCCTGGGGATGAAGTGGGGAAGGAGGCGAGCCCTTGTCGAGCGAGGGAGAGTAGGGTATCACTCCACACTGGGGTGGGCTGACGGAGCTGGAAAAGTTTCGGGAGGCCACTCAGAAGGCCTGCCCTTGGGCAGCAGGCTGGGCAGGAGCGGGCCGGCCAGAGTGAGGGTCCCTTTTCTGACAGAGGGAAGAGCCTAGGTGAAGGCCTTGGGGGAAGGGGAGCGTGGAATGTTCCAGAAGCCAAAAGAAGGCCCCCTCAGTTGGGCCAGCAGTGCTGGGCAGAGCCATAGCAGACCCTGAGGCAAACTCATCAACAATATTTCTAAAAATCTACGCTTTTGCCCATCCCATTTTCAATTGAGAGAACCGCCAAGTTTGACAATTTCTCTCAACCAAGTGACAGTCTTAAATAATTTTTTAAAAATATTTATTTATTTATTTGGCCGCGCTGGGTCTTAGTTGCGGCACGTGGGATCTAGTTCCCTGACCAGGGATCGAAGCCGGGCCCCCTGCGTTGGGATTGCGGAGTCTTAACCACTGGACCACCAGGAAAGACTCTTAAATAATTAAAAAAAAACTTTTTTTCTTTTTTAAAAAATTAACTAATTTATTTTTTGGCTGCATTGGGTCTTTGTTGCTGTGTGTGGGCTTTCTCTAGTTGTGGCGAGCGGGGGCTACTCTTCGTTGCGGTACGCAGGCTTCTCATTGCGGTGGCTTCTCTTGTGGAACACAGGCTCTAGGTGCGTGGGCTTCAGTAGTTGCGGCACATGGGCTCAGTAGTTGTGGCTCACGGGCCTAGTTGCTCCGCGGCATGTGGGATCTTCCCGGACCAGGGCTCGAACCCGTGTTCCCTGCACTGGCAGCTGGATTCTTAACCACTGTGCCACTGGGGAAGTCCCTTAAATAATTTTTAATTAACTTAAACTGTAAAATAACAATAAATTCGGTTTCAGTATAAACAATCAATTTAAACTTCATATTAGGATTTTTAATATACCACCTTTCCAATTTCTAAGTAGTTTCCAACTATTTTAATGCTCTGGGGAAAAAAAATCAACCATTAGGATTTCCCTGGTGGCATGGTGGTTGAGAATCTTTCTGCCAATGCAGGGAACACGGGTTCGATCCCTGGTCCCGGAAGATCCCACGTGCTGCGGAGCAACTAAGCCCGTGCGCCACAACTACTGAGCCTGCGCTCTAGAGCCCACGAGCCACAACCACTGAGCCCACGTGCCACAACTACCGAAGCTCGCGCGCCTAGAGCCCGTGCTCTGCAACAAGAGAAGCCACCGCAGTGAGAAGCCCGTGCACGGCAACGAAGAGTAGCCCCCACTCGCCACTAGAGAAAGCCCATGCGGAGCAACGAAGACCCAACGCAGTCAAAATAAAATAAATAAATTTATATTTAAAAAAAAGCATCTACCATCAAAAAAAGAAAAACACGACTACATACAAACACGTATGTAAGGTACAAGTTGTCCTTCAGCTTCAGATTCCAATATGGCTCAACACAGTCCTGACCTTTATTTGAAATGTTGGTATTTTGTTCATTGTGGATTGTTTTGCATTAATTTTGCTTTTTTTTCTTTAAATATTGCATTAAAATGTTACTTATCTCAATTCCTGACTCGTTTTGGTGTCCCCTTAAATTCTGTGCCCCTGGGACACACTTGTGTGCTCACTTGCCTCACCCTAGTTCTGGCCCTGGTGGCCCCAGATAAGGTTGTGAAAAGGCTGTGGGTTCCGAAGATTTCCATCTCCAGATGTAGAGCCTAGATGGCGCCAGGCCTGGTGGTTTGCATTTTATCCTCAGTGCAGTGCCAAACAGAGATTCGACCTCTCAGCACTGTCTCTGTACAAGATCACCCTTGGGAAGAAATGTCCAGCGGAAGTGACATGGGCTGAGGAAAAGGGGGAGTTGGGAGGTGGAGGGCTCACCCGTGGAACCCTACAGCAGCGCAGGCTGACGGTAAGAAGCGGGTTCCAACATCTCGAAGCTTGCAGCACTCTGTTCAGTGCCCTCACTGTCTTGAGCTAAGACATCCAAATTGGCAGGGCACCTGGGGACCTCCCTGCAGCCAGCTCCTTTCTGTCCCAACAAAGGGACCAGAGGAACAGCTGGACCGACAAGGCTTGTCTGCAGCTGTGTGGCCACTGGGTGCCAGAGCGATTCCACAAAAGCTGTGATGCTCCTCGCTCTGGGGCACCCCTGCCCAGCCACACCACTGGCCTGGACACAGCATGAAGGACACACCTCGCAGCGGGCTGGGAAGCCATCCGCAGAACCCAGGTCCCTGACCTCCTGTAGCCTCCCAGCCTGAGTACCCTGTCACCCCAGAGTTTACAAGTCAACGTTCTACATGGAGGCCAGTCTTCCGTCCTGACTGCATCTTCCGTCTGATCCAAGAGCTGTGCCCCAGGGCCCTTCAAGGACCAAGAGATATCAGGCGGGAAAAGCCCTCCCGCCCAGAGTCTGAAAACAGGACACAGTCCATCTTTGTTAAGTGTGTGGGGATAACATGGGTCCGGAGTGAAATGTTACTTTCAGTACCCAGGAGATTTTCTCCAACAGAAAAGAATATAAAATGAAACAAAGTGGTCAACTATGTGCAACCTTCACCCCTGAAATTCTGGAAAGAAACCAGGTTCTCAGACAGCTCCAGGCTCAGGTCCAGGCAAACTGTCTGCTGAGGAACTGGTTACTAGTTCAATGGTAGTTCACGCCCAGCCAGATCCGCAGCCGGCAAGCCAGGAGCTGGATGGGGTCAGGTCGCAAGGAGAGACGATTAACCCGGACACGGAGCTCTTCCGAAGCCAGGGTGGGGAGGGATGGGGGTCTTTAGGACACAGCTTTTCTTAGGAAGCAGCTGAATGATGTAGAGGCAGGGCTGGGGTGGGGGATGAGATCTGTTTCCAGGTGAGAAGTGGCAAGGACTTACTCCCGAAACCAAGGCGATAACGCCTATCACAGCAGCACAAGGTCGCTGGCAAGTCGAGCTCGCCTTTTTACAGACTTGCCGAGCTAGAAGGCTACTGCAGGTCTGCCTCCTGATCTGGAGGGTGGTGAGAGAACTACCTTCCCTTCTGAGTTTGAAACAACTCTTGCCCTTTGGCTCAGCTGATCAGTACACTGTTTGATTTCCCTTATCTAAAAAGACTTATATGAGACAATATTCCCTTTTCATGGCCCCACATACTTCCAAAACGTACTGGAGGTGGCTTCTGATAAAGGACTCGTCTATAACAGAACGCTTAAAGATAAAAGTGTAAATGACAGGTAGCGGGAGGGGAGGATACATACAAGGAGGACGAAGATTAGGGACAGTTGCTGTTAAATGTTTTGCTTCGTGTTTCCTGGCATCCAAGGGGGAAAAAACAGCGAAACACAATGTATCAGAGAGCAAACATCACCTGATGGAGGGAAGCGAACCGATTTATCAAGAGAGACTGCTTCTTCAGATGCAAACCATTCTATATAGAATGAATAAACAACAAAGTCCTACTGTGTAGCACAGGGAACTATATTCAATACCCATAATGGAAAAGAATATGAAAAAGAATGTATATATAAGAATGTATATACATGTATAACTGAATCACTTTGTTGTACAGCAGAAATGAACACAACATTGTAAAACAACTCTACTTCAATAAAAGAATTTTAAAAGAGAGAGAGACTGCTTATCTACCAGTCCCAAACTGAAAGGAATTTATTAGTAAGTCCTTAGGTAAGGAACAAATATAATCAACTAAGAAGCATGGGCTTGTTTTTGTAACTAGGACACTGGTTTTGCATGTCTAATGTGGTTAGGAGACAGGGCTTGGAAGTTCAGAGAAGTGGAGGGTTGGCAGGTCCTGCAGGTCAGCCGGGACAGTGACCTGACGGTGGACCTGGTCTGAGTAAAGTGAGATGGTGCTACGCCAACCACTAACTGAGAGGACAGATGCCCAGGGCGGCTGACATTTACCTTTAAGTGACCAATCATGAACTTGTGGGCTATGTGGTTCCACGTGGACTTCTTGTAAACAGAGAGGTGGCCGTAATCGTGTTGCAGCCATCCAGCTTGGGCCTGGGGAGAGAGGGCCACGGATGCTTTCCCAGCGTTGGCACCCAGGCACCAGGCCTCTGCCAGCTGGGGGAGTCAGGGGGCGGGGGCTTCAAGTGACAGGTGAGAGTGTCACGCCTCACCTGAGAGGTAGCGAGGACGAAGGCCGTAATGACGGTTGGAATCCAGCCGTTGCCAAAGTAAAAGATGGTGAACCAGGCGATGCTCTCCATGACGATGATGTGGGCCAGGTAGAGAAGGAAGAACAGGTGGCTGCTCTTGAAGAGGTTCATGTCCTCAGCCGTCTTCCTCAGGGCCCGGAAGTCCTCAGTGATCTGGGACTGTTGAGCCAGAGTACCGGGAAGGAGTCAGCCTCCCAGCTGCTCCAGAGGGGACCGATTGACACACCTAAGCTCCACAGGAGCCTGGCCGCCGTTCACTGCAACAGCTGCCGTCACCGCATTACCTGCCTGAGCCTGGCACAGCCCTGGGGAATGTGTTTGTCCACAGCCAGTTCAGTGGCAGAGAAAGGACTTAACTCAAAAGCTTGCATTCTACACAGGAGCATTACTCAAAATAGGCAAAAGGTGGAAACAACCCAAATTCCACTGATGGATGAATGACTGAACAAAATGTGGTCTATACATACGGTGGAATATACAGCCTTCCAAAGGAAGAAAATTCTGACACTTGCTACTAATGAACGAACCCTGAAGACATTAAGCTGAGTGAGATTAAGCCAGACACGAAAAGACAAATAATTACGAGTCCTCTTATATGAGGCACCTAGACTAGGCAAACTCATCAATAGAAAGAACAGTGTTTACCAGGGGCTGGGGGGAGGGACAGATGGGTAGTTAATGGTAATGGGGGCAGAATGTCAGTTTGGGGTGATGAAAGTTCTAGAGATGGGTGGTGGTGACGGCTGCAGAACAACGTGAATGTGCTCGAAGCCACTTAACGGTGCGCTTACAATTGGTTAAAATGGGGAACTCCCTGGTAGCCTAGCACTACCAGGATTCCGCACTTCCATTGCGGAGGGCCTGGGTTCAATCGCTGGCTGGAAAACTCGGATCCCCGCAAGCTGCCCAGTGTGGCCAAAATAAAAAAAAAAAGTTAAAATGGTGAATTTTATGTTGTATCTATTTTACAACAATTTTTTAAAATACAAGGTTTATAGCAAATGTTTTCTTTCCTTTTTTTAAAAAAACACATTATTTATTTATTTATTCGGCTGCGTGCGGGGTCTAGTTCCCTGACCAGGGATCGAACCCGGGCCCCCTGCATTGGGTGTGTGGAGTCTTAACCACTGCACCACCAGAGAAGTCTCACAACAATATTTTTTTTTTAAAAAAGCTTATTTTTCCACTACCTGACATGCACCAGTTTTTCCGGACACTCTATCAGGCAGGAGAGGGCTGGGTGGGCACTGGGCATGTGGGGTCAGGGAGATAGAGGCAGAGTCAAGGGTGGCTCTGGGGACAGGAGGGCATCACTGGGACAAAGAGGGAAGCTAGGAGGCAGGGGCAGGGCAGGAGGGGGAAGAAAGGCCAGATACAAGGGCAGGGGGCTGGGCAGGATGGAAAGACCCTGTGCCCAGCCTGGCACCGCTGAAGCCCCAGAGGTGGAGAGGCTGGGAATGAATTACTCCAAGGTGAGGGCCAGCCCAGGCTGGCAGCAGGAGGGGGGCTCACCAGGGCCATCGGAGGCTCTGAGTCCTCCCTGACCCTAGGTGATGAGCAGTGGCTCCCCCTGGACTGGCATAAAGGCTCCTTTGCCCCACGCCCTGCACTCTCCTTCTTGGGGCGAGACCCCCTCCCCCCACAAACCCTCCCCTTCTTCCTTGTGAGGCCCGACTCACATTCTTGCTGTGGTCCTGGCTGGGCTCCTCAGGGGCCAGCTCGCCAATCAGCAGGGGCTTCATGAACTTGCGCACGAAATCAAGGTTGCGATGGAAGGCCAGGAAGACATCCTGGGGAGCAGGGGACAGGTGGTGAGTGGGAGACCCCGACCTCGGCCAGTGCCTCCACCCCAGGCAAGACGGGGCTCGCCAGCAGAAGCTCTGTCCCACTAGGACATCAGGACACCGAACGGGTCTGCAACCATCCGACCCCAAATGCTCTGTCAGCCTCATTCCGGCAGGTCCCTAAGTGCCCAATTCCAGTGGAGGTGTCACTTCGGGCTCTGCCCTGATGAGGGGCCGCTGAACTCGCCATGGGTGTTTACAAAACCGCAGAGACGTGCGGCCTGCCGCTGGGCGAGTCACAAAAACGCGCCCCTGCAGGGCTACACGGCGTGGGCACCGGGCGGGGCACAGCCGGGAACCCGATTCTCCTCCAGCTGCTCCTGCGGCGTGGGCTGCCCGGTTTCCGACGAACTGCACCACCCACCACGTGGTGCACACGCCTATCAACAGAAAGAACAAGTCTGGAGCCTACCGCAAGCATGCAAAATGTGCTTAGCTCATGTTAAACCAGAAACAAACGCAGAATTCCGTAAAATGCATTTCTGGAGGGGTGGGGGCAGCATTTTCATACTTTGAAAAGGTATGAAAATAATTGTGTAGATTATGAAAACTTTTTTATGTAGAACTCTAAACTGTTATGTGTTAAGGTGGTGGCATTATGCCTTGCTTTCTCTTAGTTTTTCCAAACTTTCTCCAACATTGCTGTATTGCTTTTAAAAAAATTTTTAAATTAAGATTGTGCCTTTTAATCTTTTTTTCCAATTATAAAGTAATGTGCATAGTTTTGGCAAATTTAGAAAATGTACAGAAGAATAAAGAGGAAAATAAATACCACCCAGAGTGACCACCATTGCTAATATTTCAGGATTTTGTTTTCCAGTTTTTTTCTATACATGCTATGTAAATTAGATAAAACAAATACAGCATCTCCACTAGAGATGTGCTGACCACAGACCGCCCCCTCCCACCGCATGGGATACAATATGATGTCGCTGTTCACCTAGCATCAAACCAAGCTTCAAGGTGAAACTCACATAATATTGTACGTCAACTATATCTCAATTTAAAAAAGTTTTTTAAAACAAGTCTTGAGGGCTTCCCTGGTGGCGCAGTGGTTGAGAGTCCGCCTGCCGATGCAGGGGACGCGGGTTCGTGCCCCGGTCCGGGAAGATCCCACATGCCGCGGAGCGGCTGGGCCCGTGAGCCATGGCCGCTGAGCCTGCGCGTCCGGAGCCTGTGCTCCGCAGCGGGAGAGGCCGCAACAGTGAGAGGCCCGCGTACCGCAAAAAAAAAAAAAAGAAAAAAAAACAAGTCTTGAGACTTTGCTAGGAGAGAGGAACAAGTTGCCTGATACCTCGAGAAACAATCAGAAAAATCAATGTAGTGGGAAAAAAAAGTCAGGGCGCACGCGTGCGTGTGCGTGTGCGTGTGTGCGTGTGTGCGTGCGTGCGCGTGCGCGCGCGTGCGTGTTGGGGGAGGGGTCCTAGATTAAAAGAGACAGAAAAATATATAACAAAAGGTTATAAAAACTGCAGTGTTTGATTTGAAAGGCTCCCATTGGAGGGCGAGAAACCCAGCAGTTACCCAAGACATTTTGATATTGAATGAGAGATTTTGGATCTGGACAGGATATCTGATCATATTAAAGAATCACTATTGGGACTTCCCTGGTGGCGCAGTGGTTAAGAATCCGCCTGCCAATGCAGGGGACACGGTTCGAGCCCCGGTTCGGGAAGACCCCATATGCCGCGCAGCAACTAAGCCCGTGCTCCACAACTACTGAGCCTGTGCTCTAGAGCCCGCGAGCCACAACTACTGAGCCCGCACGCCACAACTACTGAAGTCCACGTGCCTAGAGCCCGTGCTCTACAACAAGAGAAGCCACAGCAATGAGAAGCCCGCGCACCGCAACAAAGAATAGGCCCCGCTCGCCGCAACTAGAGAAAGCCCGTGGGCAGCAACGAAGACCCAACGCAGCCAAAAATAAAATAAAGTAAATAAGTTTATTTTTGAAAATGTGCTCAGCCTCCCCTCCCCCCACCCCACCCCCCTGCCAAAGTAGCTCACAATTGCCCTGGCACCAAGCCTTTTGCCTGGTCTTTGTTCTGCTTGTGTCTAGAACAGACTCACAAAGCAACGCTTTGTGCAGAGGAAAACTGGGCCCAGAGTCTTTTAAAAATGTCTGCACCCCCCTCACTGAACAGAAAGGGGTGGTAGCAGAGGATGAGAGCAAGTGTATCTTCAGAGGAGAGATGGGCTGCTATCCCAGGGGCCCTGAGAGGCAGCGAGGAGCCTGTGGTCCACGCTGGGCCAGCTGCCACCCAGCCCCCCAGCCTCCGTCTCCTCTGCAAGGGAGGACCCTCCCAGCTCCAGTGTTCAAAGGCCCTGGGAAAGGGCCTACCAGGAGCTTCCAAAGTCAGGGCTCAGGCATTGGTGGTAGGGCAGTGAGCACAGCTGCCTTCCAAAGTCAGAGCCGTAAAAGGCCCTTTCCTTGGCCCACCTCACAAGACACCACGGCTGTTGAGAAACGAAGGGGGACGTCCTTGGTAAGGCAGTTTCCTGAGGAACGATGGCTGATAATAAATAACGAAACAATCTCTACTCTTCACTGGGAGACAGACAGCCTGCAAGCGCATCACCTCTCCTCCGGCGCCCGCTGCCCCCCACCAGGTCCAGGTCCCACCTCCAAGCCTCTGCCTGGGCTGAGGAACCTGGTGGAGCAGACTCCTGTCCTGACTGAGGCCATCCCTGGGTCAGTTCCAGAGAGCTCTTGGGTGGCGTCATCTCCCTGAGGCCAAGGGAGAGGAAGGGCCACGTGCCAGGTGGGGAGCCAGGAAAGTTGTCTCTGTTACCTCCCTGATGCCTCAAAGCCCCACTTTACAGTTGAAAGCACTGGAGCCCAGGAAGCTGACACCCAAGTGGCAAAGTCAGGGTCAAATCCAGGTTCACCCGATCCAGGGACCGCAACCCCACAAGCCTCACGCAGGTTTAGAAAGCCGAGCGCTGTTCAATTATCTCATTATCCATGTTAGATCCAGCAGCTTTCCGAGCAGACCTGGTGGAAACCACGCTTGAACCCACCAAGCTGGTTTCTACACCAGGGCCTCTGGCTCTTCCTTCTGCCTGGAGCCCTGCTCCCTCAGCGTCCCGGGGCTGGCTCGTCCCAACCTACCACCCTATCTGAAAGAGCCACCCTCCAGCCTCATGCTTTCTGGGACATCACTCTGTTTTAACAGTTATCAAAACCACAAGCTCTATTACGTGCTCACTTCTTTATTGCCTGTTTCCCCAACTAGAATATAAGCTCCACTAAAGGGCCAAGCCTGTCTCGTTTGTTGCAATAACCCCAGTGCCAACAACGATGCCTAAGAGAGGCTCACAAGACCCCACAGCTGTGCACCCTCTCAGCCCTGGAAATTTTCCACTCTTCAGTCATTTTGCACAACCCGGCTTGTGCTTCTGCAACATCTTCACCTGCTCAGCGGCTGAGATTACACAGGTCAGCCACTGAGCCATGGGCTTTGTGTGCGTAACCCACGAATCTTTACCAGACTCTGTGAGGCAGGTCCTGTTTTAGAGGTGAGAAAGGAGGCTGATGGAGGTGAAACTACTGGCCCACGGGTCACACTCCAGGTCCGCCTAACTCTAGACTTTTCTGCTGTTCATACAAAAGCCTCGATCAAAATGAGCTTCCTCCTCCTGAGAGTTGATCACTTTTTGTGTCTCCCCCTTGCAAGTGTCACAGATGTGCCTCACCAACTTGTAGCGGGTTCCCAAAAGTTAAAGTGTCTGGCTGGCACGAGGCAGGACACGGCCAATCCAAACGTTGACTTTGGAACAAGAATTGGAAGCAGGCTCTATCCTCGTCCGACAGGGAGATTGGAGGCAAAGACATTCCAGGAAGAAGGCCGGGGACACAAGTAAAGGGGAGGGAGTGGCCAACAGTTCCAGCGGGGGCAGATCCACCCCCAGGAGGGTAGGTGTGCCTGTTGGGTGCTGGGGAGGTCAGGCTGAGGATGGAGGGACAGAACACCCAAATTCTCAAATGCAAGACCTTCACCAGTTCCTGCTTCTGCCATCGCCCGGCTCCCATGCCAGCCCCTTCTGCATGAAGACATCCTCCCTGCCTGGCTCCCAGGCGCTGAACAGAACTCACAGCTCCTCCTGCACTGAGCAGCAGGCGTCACGTCTCGTTTCTGGCCGTGTCCACCTTCTCTGCAGAGCAAGGCGAATCTCTAATCCAGCTTCTCATATCTGGGCACACGGCCAGGGACTGGGGAAGCGCAGGAGAAGCAAACTCAGGGAAGACAATGCTGCCGGCAGCAGCCCTGGGAACCAAGACTGTGGAGCACGGGGTTAGGGAGGGAGAAGCAGAGGAGGGACCCTACGTTCTCAGCTGGAAATAGGGATGCTAGCTTCCTTTCCATGGCGGAGAGATGTGGGCAGGATGTCCCCTCCAAGGGAAAGAAGCGATGGCGGGGGGGTGGGGGGGTGGGGGGCGGGGTAGTGCTCTGTGGCCAAAGGGCCCTTGGCGAGAGCGTCCCTGCTGATGCCATGCACAGGCAGCCTGGGCATGAAGGGATTACAGCAAAGGAAACACACCTCGATAAGATGCCAAAGATACCAGGGATGCTGGGCTCGGTACGGGGTCTTCTGGGGGCTGCAAGGAGTTGACTGCTCCTACCAAGATCTAGCTGAGGGGGTGGGGCTGCCCTTCAGGCACAACCACAGGAGGGATTTCAGGTAAACGCCTTTTACCTTTGGCGAAAAGGAGGTCACCAAGGTTCCTCTGCTTCACCCTTGTTCTTTTCCTGTTTACTGAACCCCCTACTGTGCGTGCTGGGAACATGCACACATGTGCTCAGGAGGCTAAGGGTTCCACGGTAACGTCCCCTCACACTTGCAGAGAGAACGATCTCATCTACAGCCAATTTGAGCCTGATAATAACCTTCCCATTTCCTAGACCTGGAAAGTGAAGTTCAGGGTTAAGTGCCTTGCCTAGAATTCCTAAAGCTGGGACTCGAACCCAGGTCCTCTGCCTCTCAATACCTCGACCCTCCTGCCCTAAGGAGGCCAGAGATTCATTCCATTTTCAACCTGTTGCCTTTTCCCAAGAACGGCATAGGAGCAAGTTCAAAGACGGAATGAATCCTGATCTCTTCTCGCCCTCCCTGGGTTCCAAGGGGCGACTGACGCAGACAGGGCAAAAAAAGTCACCGAGACGAGCGGGGCAGAGGTGGGGAAGCTGGTGCCTGGAGGCAGAGGGTCCAGATTCAAGTCCCAGTTTGAAAGGAGAGAAGCAAATCCAGCAGATGCACTCACTATCTGTGATATTCATCTTTGTGCCCAGGGCCAGCTCGGAACCACAGAGACGCTGGAATAAATGTGCGATGAGTCTTTGTTAGAGATGAAAAGTTCTGGGGAACTTTTATAACTCTGTATATAACTGAATCGCTTTGCTATACACTTGAAACTAACACAACATTGTAAATTAACTATACTTCAATTGAAAAACAGAAAAAAAAGTTCTGCCCTGAAAGAGGAGAGACACCCCTGGGACCCAGGCGAGGGCTCCCTTTGCCCACAGCAAGGCAAAGACCAGGGAAGTGCTGGAGGAACAGAGGGGAAGAAACCCAAGGTGTAAACAGGAAGGAAGGAGGAGAGGAGGAGGGAAGGGAAGGGGGGCTGGGAGGCCTCTGTGTTGGTAGATCCTGAGTTGAGGTCTGACTGCTGCGAAGACAGCAAGGTGTTTAAACCCAAGGGAGCTACTCCCTACAGGGCTGATCGAAGCACTAAATGAGGTGATCCGCACAAATGTGCTTTGTGAGCTGTAAAAATTTAGTTTCATTTTTTATTCTTGCAGAGAGAAGGACCACATGACGATTGGCCTTACCCTTCACTAAGCCACCCTTCTGGGGAGGAGGCCGTCCTGACTTCTGAGGTCTTCTCTTCTTCAGTAACAGGAAAATCCCCTATGGAGGCCCCAGCTTATCGGGCTTCCTTGACTGTCAGCCTCTGGTGAGGATACCACTGCATCAGGATTGGCTCATAACAGTGCATTCAAGTGCTCCCTGGAATCTAACCTCTATCTGCAGATCGGTCCTTCCCACACTTCACAGGACCATAAATACTCACTCCCCCAGATCTGAAGAAGTCCATGCCCCAAGGGCAAAACCACCTGCTCAACAGCCCAAAAATAAAGAGACAGAGTCTCTCCATGCCTAGCCTGTTCCTGCCCCTCTCAAGTCCCCTGCCCAGAGACCCCAGACTTCCTGTGGCCTTTTTCCAACCTGGTCCCAGAAAATAGAGAAAGAGGGAGAGGGAGGGAGAGGGAGGGAGAGAGAGAGAGAAAATATCCAGTTGCTCCGTCCACCATTATTCAACTCGATTAGTGCATTTCATGCCCCCAAAGTTTTATCTCGGAAGGCAGTAAGCTCTGGGCATAGGGATTGTCTTTATATCTTGCTACACCAAACAGAGCTGGCATGGATTTAAAAAATTTTCCTCCAAATTCCTCTTTGTTTACTTTACATTCTAGCTGTTACATAATCCTCACTCTTACCGCTCACTTATCTGATAATGTAATACAGAAGAACCTTTTGCATTCTATTACAAGTTAATCACTAAAGGGATGTTGTCTATAAGCTTAAATTATACATAATGGCCTATCTCTGGGAACCCTGCTTCTCAGGTAATGAACATTAAGCTACAATACCTTTGCTGAGCTCACAGGAAACATCCTGACCAGGCCCACCTATGACTACAGGGAGGAAGAAATGAACACACACATCCCCTCCAGAGGCTGACGGGAACCAGGAAATGTCTGATTTTACACCCTCCCCTTTTAGTATAAAAGGAGCCTGAATTCTAAGTCAGGCAAGATGGTTCCTTGGGCATGAGCCCACCATCTTCCCAGTTTGCTGGCTTTCCGAATAAAGTCGTTATTCCTCTGCCCCAGCAACTCGTCTCTCGATTATTGGCCCGTCGTGCGATGAGCCATATGAGGTTAGACTCGGTAACAGTAAAACTCCATTGCATTTATCTAGTGCTTAGTTTAGGAAATGCCTTGCCGCAAAAGAAAGTATATTTATTTCACACTACGGAATAAACAGACCAATCCACTGGATTTGACTTTTCCTTCTAGGAAACATTTCGGTGAAGGCTCAACCAGGACAGGAACCTTCAGGATTCACCTATGAAAGATCTCAAACCAGGAGTCAGGTCTTTACTTGGGAATCACTCTTACCCCACCCCCTCACAGGGCTGTGGGAAGGTCCCAGTGAGATAGTATACTGATGGTGCTTGAAAATCTTATACCCACCTAAGTTACAATCGGTATCCCAGCCCCAAGGGCTCAAGGCGAGTTCACAAGCAGGTAAAACGGGATCGGGCCCAAAGCTGTAGGCACTATTGCTGACCCTCTGCTCGCCAAAGCAGCGAGCCAAGCAACAGCTTACACTATAGCTGCCTGCTCTGCCCCCCAACACTTGACTCTGTCTGTCCCAATTAGATAGAAGAGGTAGGGAGAACTAGAGTTCCACCAACTGACGGCCCCATACAGCTTGCCCAGCAAAAGCCCAAACAGGTCAGCATGCCAGACCTCCAGGTGGAATGAGCTATGTCAAGCTGATCTCTCCCTAGTCACCCTTCCCAAATTCTCCATGCCACCAGACCTGCTCTGCTTCCAGCTCACTGCCACCAAGAGTGGCCCCTTCCTTCCCTCCCGGCCTCTGTTCTTCGAGTCCATGGGGTGGGGATGGGGGGAGCAGATCCAGCTGCACCCGAAGAATAAGCAAGGATTTGGGGCTGGGGGGTAGGGGGCGTGGTGGGGTGCTGTGTCATCGCAGAGCTGCAGGTCTGGTGCGCAAAGGTGAGGGTAAGATGGACAGCCCCGGCTCCAGGAAGATCCCAGAGTCCCACTACCTTTCCGAGGGCAAGATGAGGGAGGGCACTCCTGGCCGGATTTGGGAACAGAGGACCATTGAGTTGAAGTCCCAGAGTAACCTCGAATGCAGCTGGACCTGTTGCCAAGCTAGCCTAGTGCTGCTAAATCGTCCCGTCTCAAGGCCCCTCTCCACCTGGGCTTTACAAACTCCAGCCCTTTTTCTTTCCACCAATTCCCACCCGGGGCCCCCAAGAAGGCCGGCCCTTGCCGGGGGGGGGGCGGGGGCAGGGGGTCCTGGTAGTCTCTGAGAGCGTGGGAACAGGAGCTACCAGGCGGTGTCTCCGCGGCAGCCATTGCGGACCTTCTGAGACTGGAATTCCGGCAGGAGCGAGCCCTGGCCGGGGACGAGCTTTCCTTCCCCGCCCCCTAGTCTGGCTGGCGAGTGGGGGACGCGCGCGGAGTCCCACACCTGGCTCCTCTCCCGCTCCTCTCCGCGGGGCCCAGGGGCGGCCATCTTCCACGCTGGGGGCGTCAAGGCTCCAGGGCCCCGGCGCCCTCTCTGGGGAGTCCCAGGCTCCGGCTGAACTCTGAGGAAGGAACGGACGCAAGGATCCCAGTGCGCGCGGTAGATCCTGCATGGTTCTCCACCGCTCGAATATGCCTCTTGGGCTCCAAAATCCGACCCCCACAGCACGTTGGCCCAGCTGTCCCAGAGGACGAGGATTCGGGGCGGGGGATGAGCGCAGTAGACTCTTTCCTTCCCTCCAGGACGCCCCAAGCTCCACTCAGCGCTGGAGGTCTTGTTTGGCGCCCTGGGACCCATGACTCCTGATTCCCTCCTGCAGTAGAGAAAGGTGGCGGGAGAGGCCCCAGACCCTTACCGTAGCATCTTCCCCTGCGTAGTGCCCGATGACCCGGTGGCCCCCCGGGTGCCGGTGTGACCATTCGGTGATGTTGTAGACCTTGCGGTCGATGACGAGCCACTGGTCCGTGCGCAGGTTGTGCTTCTGAATCTCCTCCCAGCGGAAGGCAGGCATCGGCGCCTCGCGCTCGGTGGCCCCCTCGCCCTGGTTCCCCCCCTTCCCCATGCTGCCTGCCGACAGGGTTGCCCCGTGCACTGCGGTGTGTGCGGCCCGGGGCCTCCTAGCTTTCGGCTTTTGTCTTCTCCTACTCCTCCCCCCACCGCGCCCCCTCCCCCAGCTGCCTCGCCTTCGCTCCGGAGTATCCTTGCCTTCCCTCCAGGCTTCCCAGTGCCCCCAAGCGGTCCCCTCCTTCCGCCCCTCCCTCCGCCCGCCGGCCCGCAGTGGACTTTTGCCTCCTGTAAAAACTCCTCGGTATTTCAGGGCCTCGAAGCCTCCTCTTCCCGCCCCGCTGGCTCCCCCCGTCCGGGGCTTCGCATCCTCCCGCGTTCCCCTCCGCCTGGGTTTCCACAGTGATCAGCAGAGCGCCTGCACCAATCCGGGCGCGTCGCCCCGCCTGCCATTGGCCCAGGAGGATCTTTCGAAGGCCAGCGGGCTGGAACAGCGGTCCCCGGCTCCCCCGGCTCCCCCGCCTGCCCCCCCACGCGGAGTCGAGAGGGACCTGGAGGTCGGTTACGTGTCCGAACTCCTCCCTCCCCCGCTCGAGCTGGGGGGTTGGAGGGGGGGACCCAAGGATATCCCAGGGTAGCTTGGCGGGCGAGCTGGGGCGGCGGCTGAGTTCCGCGCTTTCCGGGCGCTTGCGCGCACACCCACGGCCCGCGCTCCCGGGTTTGCACCTGATGCCGGCACGTAGAGGACCCGGCCGCTCCGCGCGCTCTGCGGTGGGGACCGGCCCAGGGCCCGGCTGGCGGGCGCGCAGGCGGCGCCGAGCCGCCGGGCTGGCGAGTTCCACTCTGGGACTGGCCTGGTTAGGTGACGCCCTCCCCTAACCCGTTGGAATCCGGACTCCAGTATATCCACATTGTCCGTGCTATCCACATTGGCGCCCTTCTGCAGCTTCCCTGGGGGAAGAAGCCGGCCTCCGGCTGGCCCAAGGCCTGTAATCAGTGGATCTTAGAAAAGAATTGTGGAACCTCTGATGTACTTTCCTATGTTAGGCGCCATGGTGGAGGGAAGCGGGGGTGGGGGTGGGGGGGCATGGGAGTGGGGACTGCAGGACTTGGTTCTTTCCCTGAACTCAGGAATCTCACAGCCGATTTGGGAGAGGTACCATGGAAACAATACAGGACCTCATAGGATTAATTGTTCAGTGATGTTATAAATAACAGGAAATAAAAATGGGGGTATCAAAAGTGTTGTGGTCCGTGCGCGGGCTGGAAGAAGAATTTCGAGACACGAAGTATTTTAGAAAAGAGTGAGTTTATTGAGAACAAAGAGCAGAGTTAGGGGCGCTGCAAATACCGCGGGCGACTTCCTGATAGCCCAGGGCGAGCCGACCCCCTTTGTGGGCTAGTAGCCAACTTTTATAGCCTCAAGACAAAGAAAATTCCTGCTGGCAGGATGGCATTAGGTGATTGGTCAGGATGCTACAAGGTTACTACATGGCGATTATTTTGCCTAATATGGAATGGGGGAGGGGGGCTGTCTGGTTTAGATTAGGAGCGCGCATGGCAACAGTTGCTATGGGGGCTCCGTTAATTCCTGAGTTTTTGTCCTGTGTCCTCGATGTAGGGTGTCCTCGATGTAGGGCTCCGCACTTCCCAGGGAGGAAGAATGGCATGGAAGCCTTACTGGTTGCACGAGACAAAACGCAAATTGGCTCAGAAAAAAGGAGGAGTTTGTTGTCTCGCTAAACTCAAGGAGGGACTTCCCTTGAAGGCTGCCAGGTCTCTCCCTCCTCTGTTCCTCCTTGAGGTCACCTCTTTCTCTCTCCTTGCAAACGAGGGTCTGGTGGAGAGACAGCTGAAAACTACTGAGTCTTAGATCTTACGGCTGGCTGCGTTGGAAGGTAGGCCTACTAATCTCTCGAGGTATAAACTCAGACACAGAAGGAAGAACTCTGACTGGCACGCCCTTCTCGGATCAAGTACCCATGCCTGGATGAGTCAACTAGGGCCTGGAGATTAATCTCAAAGAGTCCACATGTTGGAGTGCGGAAAGTGTCAAGGTATGAGCGCAGGTTGGAGAAGAATTTCCAGACATAAAGCAGAACGTAAAGAAGATAGAATTTATTAGAGGAAAGGGTCGCTGCCAGAACAGTGGCCCGAATTCCTGGTAGTCTGGGAGAGTCGAGCCCGCACATGTGTTATTGATCCGTTTTTATAGCCAGAAAACAAAGGAATGGTCCAAGGTGAAAATTCCATTTACTGATTGATCGAGGCACACCTACCTTCCTTCTGTACAGTGGGAGTAGGACAGGGCATATGCCTTTCTTTATTTGGGACAGGTCCCATTGCCCAGGTGGGCATCACCCAGGTGGGCTCAGGGATTTCAAAACCATCTCAACATGGTGGGGAGGGCGATTAAGAGTCCAGTAACTTTTTCAGGCAGGGTCATCCTTCGTCCTTGAAGCACCATTGTCCTTGGAGCACCACACTCCCCCTTCTCTTTACGTGTAGGGCCAATTCCTTGGCCTTATTGAATACCCTACTCATATCTACCTAACTGCCTAATTCCCTCTCAGGCATTCAGGAAGCCCTTTTGGGAGGAGAAGGGGCGATGAACTCTCTCTGGCCGCTTCCTGCTGAGTGAGGGCGTCGTGGGGCCCTGGGATCCCTTGCCTGCTCTCTGTCAGGGTGCATCTAGGGAGGAGTGTGGGCCCCATGGAAAGAGATGTTGGCTTGTTCAAGGGTTGTACGAGTGTTGACTGTCCAGTATTCTTTTTTTCTTTTTAATAAATTTATTTATTTATTTTTGGCTGCATTGAGTCTTCATTGCTGTGTGCGGGCTTCTCATTGTGGTGGCTTCTCTTGTCGCAGAGCACGGGCTCTAGGCACACGGGCTTCAGTAGTTGTGGCACATGGGCCCAGTAGTTGTGGCTCGCGGGCTGTAGAGCACAGGCTCAGTAGTTGTGGTGCACAGGCTTAGTTGCTCCATGGCATGTGGGATCTTCCCGGACCAGGGATTGAACCCGAGTCCCCTGCATTGGCAGGCAGATTCTTAACCACTGGGCCACCAGCAAAGCCCTGTCTGGTATTCTTGTTGTATCACCATTTGGAGGTTTATTTGTTGTATTCTGGAAGAGACAAACTTAACAAGAAGGTTAAAAATACATGGCCCAAAGATTGGGCTGGACCTTGCCCAGATGGTTGACCAAAAAACAGCAATCCTCCTTTAATGTTGCACAAGTCCCTCCCTGATAAGCCTTTAGGAGGTCCAGAGCTCTTTTATTTTGTAAAACTACTCCTGCAGAGAAATTATTCGTCTTGTAGCATGTTAATTTGAGCTGCGAGGTTGGCAGTCTGTTGTATAAGTTCAAGAGAGAGCTGTAGGGATGAAAATAGGGTTTAAGAGTCCGGCTGAGCTTGTTCCCATCCCTGTTAGGAGGATTGAGGAAGAGCGAGTGGGACCAGAGAAGGAGGTCGGGGCTGAATAAGTAGCCGCTGTGTCACTTCGAAAGGTTATAGTAGCCCCTGCCACACCCAGGGTTACCTGGGGCTCCTCCGGTCTTCTGGGGAACATAGGGGCCTGTAGACTGAGACTTGGGCACCTTCAGTCATCCGCATCCAGGAGCCCCAGATCTTGAGCGTAATCCCGTTCTCACTCCTGGTGAGACTACCACCAACAGGGGCCATTGGCCTTGACCTCAGCCATGGGGCTGGGACCCAAGATACCCCAGGTGTTGGGTGGTTGTGGTGTTGGCCTACCACCTTGAGGGCGGCAGGGACAACTCCTCTTCCAGTGGCCCTTTTGATGACAGTAAGGGCACGGGGTGTCGGGTGGTGGGGTGCAGCCGTTCTTCACTGTGCGTCCCCGCTGACCACACGGGTCGCAGGTCAGCTGTGGTTTCTGCGACGGGAGATGGGCTGCCTTGAGTCCTTGCTGTGGGAGGGACTGAGTAATGACAAGAGCCGTATATTGAGCAGGTCGTGTTAATTTTTCCTCCTCTCTTTCTCGTCTGTTCCTAGAAGCCTCCTCCCTATTCGTGAAGACCTTAAAGCCCTGTCAATGGGACGGAAAATGGGGTCTGTGGCCCTTGCTCTAGTTTCCGTAATTTCTGTCTTATGCTTGGCGATGCCTGGCTTATAAAGTGAACCGCAGTACAGCCTGGACTTCAGGAGTCTCAGGGTCTAGTATATTGTCTAGTGTATAGTCTCAGGGTCTAGGTTGGTGTATTTCCTCATAGCCTCTGCCAATCGGGCCTGAAAAAGGGCCGCCTTCTCCAAGGGTTCCTGGGTAACTTCTCCGAGTTTCTCATAATTGTGCTGTTTGATGACTGGCCTTTTCATACCTTCAGTAGATATGTAGTCATGAAGCTTCTCCTAGTGAGCCCTCCTGCTGGCCCATTTTCATTTGCCTGGTATCTCCATCCTGGGCCTGCCCGTGGGACTGTCTCTTCCCCAGCTCGGTTCTCAGGATCTCGGGCGTGTGCCTCACCTGCCCAGGCCTGAGCCAAGGCCCCGATCCCAGCCTTGTCTTCGTGATGCAGCAGGTAGTTAGGACACAGGAATATCTGGCCAGGTTAAGTCAAAGGCTATAGTTAGGGCCTGGAATTCCCTGGTGAAGATGGAGAGGTCCTGGCTAAGGGGCCCAGTTTCCCTTGAATATGAGAGATCAGACATGGGGAAGGGGACATGAACCCTGATAGTACCTCGGTCTCCATTAGCAACCTCTCGTAGGGGAACCATGTTGGGACTCGATTCAGAGCGTTGGGCTGCTCGTGGCCGAGTGTGGGGAGGGGAGGGAAGGTCTGCTTGCGGGTAGAGAGGTGGGGGTTGGGGAGCAGCAGTTTGGGGAAGAGGCTGGTGAGATGGGGGACAAGAAGGCTCATCCTAGGGCTTCCCTGGTGGCGCAGTGGTTGGGAGCCCGCCTGCTGATGCAGGGGACACGGGTTCTTGCCCCGGTCCAGGAGGATGCCACATGCCGCTGAGCCTGCGCGTCCGGAGCCTGTGCTCCGCAATGGGAGAGGCCGCAACAGTGAGAGGCCTGCGTACCGCAAAAAAAAAAATTTGGTTACTGATTGGTCGAGGCCCATATACCTTCCTTCGTAAGGGTGGGAGTGGGACAGGCCTTATGCCTTTCCTTATTTGGAACAGGCCCCTTTGCCCAGGTGGGCATTGCCCAGGTGGGCTCAGGGATTTTGTAAGCAGAGCAACATTATGGGGAGGCCGATTAAGAGTCCAGTAGGGGGTGTAATGGTGAAAGTTCTTCAGACAGGGTTGTCCTTGTCCTTGAAGCACCATTGTCCTTGGAGCACCACGGAAAGGAGCCACTTTCAGAGGAGGAGAATGTTGCTACCAGAAGAAGAGAGCATGCTAGGCAGAAAACCAGAATCTGAAGGCAGAAACAATATGGGCTTTGGAGTCAAGACCAGCTTGGGTATGTGTCCTGGTGCTGCAACTGCTGTAGCTGGACTCTGACAGGTTACTCTGCCTTTCGAAGCCTCAGTTTTTTTGCATCAATGATACCTACCCCATGGGGTTGTTTCAAGCATTGGCAATAACATGCTCAGCATATATATCAGGGACTTCGGCCCTGACGGTTATTGTTCACTGTTTGCTTAGGTCCAGCACTTTGGACATTTCTGCCACACCAACCTACTTGTGCATCAAGCTTCAGAATATTAGGTTTGGAAGACGTCATTTAGTCATTCCAAGTACTGGTCCACAAACTGGTTCCAGACAGCATAGAGTTTTCAGCAGTTAGTTGAAAAACTAGAAAAATAAAGGAAAATGTAGAGTGTTTCATAAAACTAAGGGTATTCAATTTAAGTGACTGCCTTTTAAAAAATTCTGTCCTAATTTTCTGTACTAAAATGTTTTTTAATAATGAAATGGTAACAGTAGATGGTGGAGTTTTGAAAATATGTTTATTTCACAAAATGAAAAGTGGACAACTCTACACTCATTTCCATATTTAATTTACTTCTTCATGAAAAATTCGAAAGCACGAGAACCACTGATCTTGCCCAACTCTTTACTTTCAAGCAGAAAATAAATCAAGCCCTGGAGCGTTCACATAACTTGCTCATATCCCAGATTTAGAAAGTGGGTACTTTCAGACACCACCTAGCATTTGACTCAGCGTGGGCCTCTGACAGTTGGTTTTTGATTTTTAAGGTCTCTTTCATTAATTTTTTAATACACTTATTCTTTTTCTTTTTTTTAACAAAAACACCTTTATTTTTGTCTTCAAAGAACAAACTGTTCTTCTTTTTCCAACATAATCATGATTAATACATTTATTCTTTACGGTAATTTGTGGTTCACGGCAAAATTGAGTAGGAAGGTCAGAGAGTTCCCATATACCCGCTATATGTCCACACACACACAGCCTCCCCCATTATCAACATCCCCTACCAGCGGTACATTTGTTACAACTGATTACCAATACTGACACATCATTACCCAAAGCCCATTGTTTACATCAGGGTTTACTCTTTGTGTTATACATTCTATGGGCTTTGACACATGTATCTACCATAACAGTATCGTACAAGATAGTTTCACTGCCCTAAATATCCTCTATGCTCTACCTATTCACCCCTCCCTCCCCTCTATCCCCTGGCCTTTTACTGTCTCCATAATTTTGCCTTTTCCAGAATGTCATATAATTGGAATCATACAGTATACTGTGCACTGAATATCTGTGTCTCCCTCAAGTTCATCTGTTGAGATCTAATCCCCAATGTTATATGTGTGGAGATGAGGCCTTTGGGAGGTGATTAGGTCATGAGGGTGGAGCCCTCATGAATGGGAAGAGTGTCCTATACAAGAAGTCCTCGACCCTTCCACCATGCGGAGTTAAAGCAAAAAGACAGCCATCTAGGAAGTGAACCCTCTCGCCAGACACCCAATCTGCCAGCACCTTGATCTTGGACTTCCTAGCCTCCAGAGCTGTAAGAAATAAATTTCTGTTGTTTACAAGCTACCCAGTCTATGACATTTCTGTTACAGTAGCCCAGATAGACTAAGATACGTCTGCCACCTCACATAGTTCTTTTTGTGTGTATATATGGTGAGAACTTTTAAGATCTACTCCCTCAGCAGTTTTCAAACATACAGTACAGTATGGTTAACTGTAGTCACCATGCTGCTGTACGTTAGATCCCCAGAACTTATTCATCTTATAACTGGAAATGTGTGCCCTCTGACCACCATCACTCTTTCTTCTCCATCTCTCTGGCTACCACAATTCTACTCTCTGTTTCTGAGTTTGGTTTTCTTAGATTCCACATATAATTGAGATCATACAGTATTGGTCTTCCTCTGACTGACTTATTTCACGTAGCGTAATGCCCTCAAATTCCATCCATATCACAAATGGCAGGATTTCCTTCTTTCTTATGGACAAATAATATTACATCGTGTATATATATCATAAGACACAAAACCATAAAACTATAAGATAACCTGGGAGAACATTTAGATGATCTTGAGTTTGGCAATGGCTTTTTATGTACCACACCAAAACCATGACCCATGAAAGAGATAACTGATAAGCTGGACTTCATTAAAACTAAAAACTTATGCTCCGTGAAAGACACTGTCAAGAGAATGAGAACACAAGCCACAGACTGGGAGAAAATATTTCCAAAAGACATAGCTGATACAGGACTGTTATCTAAAATACAGAGAACTCTCAAAACTCAAAAAATAAGAAAACAAATGGGAGAAAATAATTGCAAACCATATATCTGATAAGGAACTCACACAACTTAATAGCAAAAATATATAAGGAACTCATACAACTCAATAGCAAAAAAATCAAATAATCCAACTTAAAAATGGACAAAGTATCTTGTGAGGTAATAGAAAATCTCTATTGGTCTCTGTCCCCAGTTCCTGAAACCCTTGTAATTTTCGGGGTGATAGGAGTGCCTTTTGTTCTAATGAGGTGACTCTGGGTGGGCTACTGGATGAGGGCTGGTCACCAGAAAGATCAAACCATAATCAGGGGCTTGGAGTTTTCAGCCCCATTCCCCCATCCTCCAGAGAGGAGAGAGGAGCTGGAAATGGAGTTAATGATTGATCTTGCCTACGTGAGGAAGCCTCCATAAGTACCCTAAAAGTATGGGGTTTGGAGAGCTTCCAGGTTGGTGACCACATGGAGGTGTGGCGAGAGTGGACAGGGCACGGGGGCTCGGCGCCACTTCCCGCATACCTTGCCCCCTACACATCTCTTCCATCTGGATGTTCATCTGTATCCTTTATCACATCCTTTTATAATAAACTGGTAAACAGTAAGTAAACTGTTTTCCTAAGTTCTGTGAGCCACTCTAGCAAATTAATTGAAACCAAGGAAGGCATTGTGGGAAGCTCTGATTTATAGCCAGTGGGTCAGACGTGCAGGTCACCACCTGAACTTAATACTGGCATCTGAAGTGGTGGTGTGTGGGACAGTCTGGTGGGACTGAGCCCTTACCCTGTAGGATCTGATGCTATCTCCAGGTACACAGTGTCAGAATTGAGCTAAATTGCTGGTGTCACAGAATTGCTTGGTGTGGGGAAACCCCCTTCACATTTGGTGAGCAGAGTGTCAGAAGTGAAGTGTTCTGTGTAAAAGAAAAGGACACACATAGGAAGAAAGGACTACTGGGGGGGTTTAAAATACAGACTGGAATAAACATTTTTTCCAGAGAACGTATACAAAGGTATACAAATGGCCAACAGATACATGATTTGATTTTTTTGCTATTGAGTTGTATGAGTTCCTTATATATTTTTGCTATTAAGTTGTGTGAGTTCCTTATCAGATATATGGTTTGCAATTATTTTCTCCCATTTGTTTTCTTATTTTTTGAGTTTTGAGAGTTCTCTGTATTTTAGATAACAGTCCTGTATCAGCTATGTCTTTTGGAAATATTTTCTCCCAGTCTGTGGCTTGTGTTCTCATTCTCTTGACAGTGTCTTTCACGGAGCATAAGTTTTTAGTTTTAATGAAGTCCAGCTTATCAGTTATCTCTTTCATGGGTCATGGTTTTGGTGTGGTACATAAAAAGCCATTGCCAAACTCAAGATCATCTAAATGTTCTCCCAGGTTATCTTATAATTTTATGGTTTTGTGTTTTACATTTAAGTCTATAATCCATTTTGAGTTAATTTTTCATGAGGGGTCTAAGGTCTGTGTCTAGATCATTTTTTTGTATGCGGATGTCAAGTTGTACCAACACCATGTGCTGAAAAAATTCTCTTTTCTCCACTGTATTGCCTTTGCTCCTCTGTCAAAGTTCAGTTGACTGTATTTGTGTAGGTCTATTTCTAGACTCTATTCCGTCCCATTGATCTATCTGTCTGTTCTTTGCCACTTCCACACTGTTATGATTACTGTAGCTTTACAGTAAGTCTGAAATTGTGTTATTATTTTTTGTTATTAGGAAAACAAGAGATGTTTATTATGAAAATCAGAAAATATAGATAAGTATTTTAAAATATTAAAATAATGCTTATCCTCTCTATTCAGAAACAATCAACTTTACTAGCAGTGTGTACAAGATCTGTGTGTGTGCGTGTGTAAACATATGTATAATGAAATAGAATAGCCCCTGGTCCCATGGAGCTCCCAGTGTGGAGAGGACACAGCAAACACATAACACTCACAAGATAGTGAGTTAAGTGCAAAGGAGTCAAGGGCTAAGTATTAAGGAGAGATACAGGTTCTAGAGTGACAGAGAGCCCAGAAGTTTGCATGGAATTAGCCAGGTGAAAAGGGACTGAGGATGGCAGAAATGTTCCTGGAAGTGAGAAGAGACTCCTGTAGGCACAGAAATCAGAGAGAACTTGGCAGCTCCTGAGGAGCTGAAAGAAGTTCAGTAGATCTGGAACACAGAGACAGACAAGAGGTGGGGAAGTGGAAGGGAGAACTTCCGGCAAGAAGAGTGAGATTTAAGGCCCGGGGTTGGGTGGGGTGGGGTGGAGGCAGCAAGCATAGCTCAAAAGGGCCTTGCAAGTCATGTTAAGGAGTTAGACTTTATGTCAAGGTCATTGAGAAGCCAGGAGATTGATTGGCCGCAGATACTGTTTGTCTTTCTCTGTCTGACTTACTTCACTTAGTATGATGATCTCAAGTGGCATCCATGTGGCTGCAAATGGCATTATTTCATTCTTTTTTATGGCTGAGTAGTATTCCACTGTATATATGTACCACATCTTCTTTATCCATTCATCTGTTGATGGACATTTAGGTTGTTTCCATGTCTTGGCTATTGTGAATAGTGATGCAATGAACATTTGGGTGCATGTATTTTTTTGGATTAGAGTTTTGTCTGGATATATGCCCAGGAGTGGGATTGCTGGATCATATGGTAATTCTATTTTTAGTTTTCTGAGGAACATCCATACTGTTTTGGTTTTTTTTTTAATTTTTGAATTTAATTTTATTTATTTTTTATATAGCAGGTTATACAGCACGCCCACCTGCCACCGCTTTCCCCGCCTTGGTGTCCGCACATTTGTTCTCTACATCTGTGTCTCAATTTCTGCCCTGAAAACCGGTTCATCTGTACTCCATACTGTTTTCTATAGTGGCTGTACCAACTTACATTCCCACCAACAGCGTAGGAGGGCTCCCTTTTCTCCACACCGTCTCCAGCATTTGTTATTTGTAGAGTTTTTAATGATGGCCATTCTGACAGGTGTGAGGTGATACCTCACTGTAGTTTTTTTTCTAATAGTTTTTTTTTAATTAATTAATTTATTTGGCCAAGTCGGGTCTTAGTTGCGGCATGCAGGATTTTTAGTTGCAGCATGTGGTATCTAGCTCCCTGACCAGTGATTGAACCTGGCCTCCCTGCATTGGGAGCATGGAGTCTTAGCCACTGGACCACCGGGGAAGTCCCTCATTGTAGTTTTGATTTGCATTTCTCTGTTAGTGATGTTGAACCTCTTTCCATGTATACGTCTTCTTTGGAGAACTGTCTGTTTAGGTCTTCTGCCCACTTTTTAATTGGGTTGTTTGTTTTTTTGTTATTGAGTTGTATGAGCTGTTTGTATATTCTGGAAATTAAACCCTTGTCTGTCACATCATCTGCAAATATTTTCTCCCATTCCATAGGTTATCTTTTCATTTTGTTTATGGTTTCCTTTGCTGTACAAAAGCTTGTAAATTTGATCAGGTCCTATTTGTTTATTCTGCTTTTATTTCTATTATTGCCTTGGAAGACTGATCCAAGAAAACATTGGTATAATTTATGTCAGATAATGTTTTGCTAATGTTCTCTTCTAGGTGTGTTATGGTGTCATGTCTTCTATTTAAATCTTTAAGCCATTTTGAGTTTATTTTTGTGTATGGTGTGAGATATTTTCTTTTTTTCATTATTCTTGCTAGAGATTTATCAATTTTTTTCAAAAAAATAATTTTTTATTGTATTTACTTTCTTTAATTGTATTTTATATTTCATTGATTTCATACCTTTTCTAAAACAAGCATTTAAAGCTATAAATTTCCCATTAAGCACTGCTAGTTGTAGCCCATAAATTTTGATGTTTTCATCATCATTCATTTAAAAATATTTTCTTTTTTAAAAAAAATAGATTTATTTCATTAATTTATTTATTTATTGGCTGTGTTGGGTCTTCGTTGCTGCGCGTGCCGGCTTTCTCTAGTTGCAGCGAGCGGGGGCTACTCTTTGTTGCGGTGCGCGGGCTTCTCATTGTGGTAGCTTCTCTTGCTGTGGAGCACAGGCTCTAGGCACACAGCCTTCAGTAGTCGTGGCACGTGGGCTTCAGTAGTTGTGGCACGTGGGCTTCAGTAGTTGTGGCTTGTGGGCTCTAGAACGCAGGCTCGGTAGTTGTGGCCCATGGGCTTAGTTGCTCTGAGGCGTGTGGGATCTTTCCGGACCAGGGCTCGAGCCCGTGTTCCCTGCATTGGCAGGCAGATTCTTAACCACTGCGCCACCAGGGAAGCCCCTAAAAATATTTTCTAATTCCTTGCAATTTCTTCGAGCCTGTGGATTATCTGGTAATATGATAATTTCCCAATATTTGGAGATCTTCTGAACAGTCCTTTGTAATCAACTCCTAATTTAACACAGTTGTCAGAGAATATACTCTGTATCATTTTATTTTATATTTAGTGATATTTATTTATTTTATGGCCTAACATATAGTCTATCTTGAAGAATGTTCAATGTACTCTTGAAAAGAATGTGTCTTCAGTAGTTGGATGCACTGTTTGATACATGTCAGTAGGTGAAACTGGTTGATGGTATTGTTCAAAATTCTATATTGATTTTTTTGGTCTGTTTTATAAATTACTAAAAGGAGGTGTTAAAACCTCCAACTATGATTATGGATTTGTCTTCTTCTCTTTTTAGTTGGTCAATTTTTGCTTCACATATTTCAATTATTAGATTCATACAAATTTTGGATTTTTATGTCTTCTTAATGAATTAATGATTTCCTTATTATGAAATTCCCTCTGATAATACTCTATCTCAAAGTCTATTTTATCTCATATTAATTAATGTAGCCATCCCAGCTTTCTTATGATTACTTTTTTAATTTAATTTTTTAAATACAGCAGGTTCTTATTATCTATTTTATACATATTAGTGTACATATGTCAATCCCAATCTCCCAGGTCATCCCACCCCCACCCTGCTTTCCCCTCTTGGTGTCCATACATTTGTTCTCTACAACTGTGTCTCTATTTCTGCCTTGCAAACCAGTTCATCTGTACCATTTTTCTAGATTCCACATATATGTGTTAATATACGATATTTGTTTTTCTCTTTGTGACTTACTTCACTCTGTATGACAGCCTCTTGATCCACCCACATCTCTGCAAGGGACCCAATTTCCTTCCTTTTTGTGGCTGAGTAATATTCCATTGTGTATATGTACCACGTCTTCTTTATCCATTCATCTGTTGATGGGCATTTAGGTTGCTTCCGTGACCTGGCTATTGTAAATAGTGCTGCAATGAATATTGGGGTGTATGTGTCTTTTTGAATTATGGTTTTCTCTGGGTATATGCCCAGTAGTGGCATTGCTGGGTCATATGGTAATTCTATTTTTAATTTTTTAAGGAACCTGCATACTGTTCTCCATAGTGGCTGTATCATTTTACATTCCCACCAACAGTGCAAGAGGCTTCCTTTTTCTCCACACCCTCTCCAGCATTTGTTGTTTGTAGATTTTCTGATGATGGCCATTCTGACCGGTGTGAGGTAATACCTCATTGTAGTTTTGATTTGCCTTTCTCTAATAATTAGTGATGTTGAGCACTTTTCAGGTGCCTCTTGGCCATCTGTATGTCTTCTTTGGAGAAATGCATATTTAGGTCTTCTGACCATTTTTTGACTGGGTTGTTTGTTTTTTAAATATTGAGCTGCATGAGCTGTTTATATATTTTGGAGATTAATCCTTTGTCTGTTAATTCGTTTGTGAATATTTTCTCCCATTCTGAGGGTTGTCTTTTTGTCTTGTTCATAGTTTCCTTTGCTGTGCAAAAGCTTTGAAGTTTCATTAGGTCCCATTTGTTTATTTTTGTTTTTATTTCCATTACTCTAGGAGGTGGGTCAAAAAAGATCTTGCTGTGATTTATGTCAGAGTGTTCTTCCTATGTTTTCCTCTAAGAGTTTTATGGTGTCTGTCCTTACATTTAGGTCCTTAATCAATTTTGAGTTTATTTTTGTGTATGGTGTTAGGGAGTGTTCTAACTTCGTTCTTTTACATGTAGCTGTCCAGTTTTCCAGGCACCACTTATTGAAGAGACTGTCTTTTCTCCATTTTATATCCTTGCCTCCTTTGTCATAGATTAGTTGACCATAGGTGCAACTTTCTATTCTGTTCCACTGATCTGTATTTCTGTTTTTCTGCCAGTACCATACTGTCTTGATTACTGTAGCTTTGTAGTATAGTCTGAAGTCAGGGAGTCTGATTCCTCTAGCTCTGTTTTCTTCCTTCAAGATTGCTTTGGCTATTTGGGGTCTTTTGTGTCTCCATACAAATTTTAAGATTTTTTTGTTCTAGTTCTGTAAAAAATGCCATTGGTAATTTGATAGGGATTGCATTGAATCTGTAGATTGCTTTGGGTAGTATAGTCATTTTCACAATATTGATTCTTCCGATCCAAGAACATGGTATGTCTCTCCATCTGTTGGTATCATCTTTAATTTCTTTCATCAGTGTCTTATAGTTTTCTACATACAGGTCTTTTGTCTCCCTATGTAGGTTTAGTCCTAGGTATTTTATTCTTTTTGTTGCAATGGTAAATGGGAGTGTTTCCTTAATTTCGCATTCAGATTTTTCATCATTGGTGTATAGGAATGCAAGAGATTTCTGTGCATTAATTTTGTATTCTTCAATTTCACCACATTCACTGATCGGCTCTAGTAGTTTTCTGGTGGCATCTTTAGGATTTTCTATGTATAGTATCATGTCATATGCAAACAGTGACAGTTTTACTTCCTCTTTTCCAATTTGTATTCCTTTTATTTCTTTTTCTTCTCTGATTGCCATGGCTAGGACTTCCAAAACTATGTTGAATAATAGTGGTGAGAGTGGACATCCTTGTCTTGTTCCTGATCTTAGAGGAAATGCTTTCAGTTTTTCACCATTGAGAATGATGTTTGCTGTGGGTTTGTCGTATATGGCCTTCATGATGTTGAGGGAGGTTCCCTGTATGCCCACTTTCTGGAGAGTTTTTTTTTTTTTTTTTTTATGCGGTATGCGGGCCTCTCACTGTTGTGGCCTCTCCCGTTGTGGAGCACAGGCTCCGGACGCGCAGGCTCAGTGGCCATGGCTCACGGGCCCATCCGCTCCGCGGCATGTGGGATCTTCCCAGACCGGGGCACGAACCCGTGTCCCCTGCATCGGCAGGCGGACTCGCAACCACTGCGCCACCAGGGAAGCCCCTGGAGAGTTTTTATATAAATGGGTGTTGAATTTTGTCAAAAGCTTTTTCTGCATCTATTGAGAGGATCTTATGGCTTTTCTTCTTCAATTTGTTAACATGGTGTATCACATTGATTGATTTGCATATATTGAAGAATCCTTGCATCCCTGGGATAAATCCCACTTGATCATGGTGTATGATCCTTCTAATGTGTTGTTGGATTCTGTTTGCTAGTTTTTGGTAAGGATTGTTTTTCATCCATATTCATCAGTGATATTGGTCTGTAATTTTCTTTTCTTGTAGTATCTTTGTCTGTTTTTGGTATCAGGGTGATGGTGGCCTCGTAGAATGAGTTTGGGAGTGTTCCTTCCTCTGCAATTTTTTGGAAGAGTTTGAGACAGATGGGTGTTAGCTCTTCTCTAAATGTTTGATGATATTCACCTGTGAGGCTATCTGGTCCTGGACTTTTGTTTGTTGGGAGATTTTTAATCACAGTTTCAATGTCATTACTTGTGATTGGTCTGTTCATATATTCTATTTCTTCCTGGTTCAGTCTTCGAAAGTTATACCTTTCTAAGAATTTGCCCATTTCTTCCAGGTTGTCCATTTTATTGACACAGAGTTGCTTGTAATATTCTCTTATGATGCTTTGTATTTCTGCGGTGTTGGTTGTAACTTCTCCTTTTTCATTTCTAATTTTATTGATTTGAGTCCTCTCCCTCTTTTTCTTGATGAGTCTAGTTTAAGGTTTATTAATTTTGTTTATCTTCTCGAAGAACCAGCTTTTGGTTTTATTGATCTTTGCTACTGTTTTCTTTGTTTCTATTGCATTTATTTCTGCTCTGATCTTTATGATTTCTTTCCTTCTACTAATTTTGGGTTTTGTTTGTTCTTTCTCTAGTTCCTTTAGGTGTAAGGTTAGATTGTTTATTTGAGATTTTTCTTGTTTCTTGAGGTAGGATTGTATTGCTATAAACAGCTCTTCCCTCTTAGAACAGCTTTTGCTGCATCCCATAGGTTTTGGATCGTCTTGTTTCTGTTGTCATTTGTCTCTAGGTATTTTTTGATTTCCTCTTTGATTTCTTCAGTGATCTCTTGGTTATTTAGCAATGTATTGTTTAGCCTCCATGTGTTTGTGTTTTCTACGTCTTTTTCCCCCTGTATTTATTTCTAATCTCATAGAGTTGTGGTCGGAAAAGATGCTTGATATGATTTCAATTTCCTTAAATTTACTGAGGCTTGATTTGTGACCCAAATGTGATCTATCTTGGAGAATGTTCCATGTGCACTTGAGAAGAAAGTGTAATCTGCTGTTTTCAGATGGAATGTCCTATAAATATCAATTAAATCTACCTGGTCTACTGTGTTATTTAAAGCTTGTGTTTCCTTATTAATTTTCTGTCTGGATGATGTGTCCATTGGTGTAAGTGAGCTGTTAAATTCCCCCAGTATTATGTGTTACTGTCAATTTCCTCTTTTATAGCTGTTAGCATTTGCCTTATGTATTGAGGTGCTCCTATGTTGGGTGCATATATATTTATAATTGTTATATCTTTTTCTTGGATTGATTCCTTTATCGTTATGTAGTGTCCTTCCTTGTCTCTTGTAACATTCTTTATTTTAAAGTTTATTTTATCTGATATGAGTATTGCTACCCCAGTTTTCTTTTGATTTCCATTTGCATGGAATATCTTTTTCGATCCCCTCACTTTCAGTCTTTCTGTGTCCCTAGGTCTGAAGTGGGTCTCTTGTAGACAGCATATATATGGGTCTTGTTTTTGTATCCATTCAGCGAGCCTGTGTCTTTTGGCTGGAGCATTTAATCCATTCACCTTTAAGGTAATTATCAATATGTATGTTCCTATTACCATTTTCTTGATTGTTTTGGGTTTGTTTTGGTAGGTCCTTTTCTTCTCTTGTGTTTCCCACTTAGAGAAGTTCCTTTAGTATTTGTTGTAGAGCTGGTTTGGTGGTGCTGAATTCTCTTAGCTTTTGCTTGTTTGTAAAGCTTTTGATTTCTCCATTGAATCTGAATGAGATCCTTGCCGGGTAAAGTAATCTTGGTTGTATGTTCTTCCCTTTCATCACTTTAAATATTAAATATATCATGCCACTCCCTTCTGGCTTGTAGAGTTTCTGCTGAGAAATCAGCTGTTAACCTTATGGGAGTTCCCTTGTTATGTTATTTGTCATTTTTCCCTTGCTGCTTTTAATACTTTGTCTTTAATTTTTGCCAGTTTGATCACTGTGTGTCTCGGTGTGTTTCTCCTTGGGTTTATCCTGCCTGGGACTCCCTCCACTTCCTGGACTTGGGTGGCTGTTTCCTTTTCCATGTTAGGGAAGTTTTTGACTATAATCTCTTCAAATATTTTCTCAGGTCCTTTCTCTCTCTTCTCTTTCTGGGACCCCTATAATGTGAATGTTGGTGTGTTTAATATTGTCCCAGAGGTCTCTTAGGCTGTCTTCATTTCTTTTCATTCTTTTTTCTTTATTCTGTTCTGTGGCAGTGAATTCCACCATTCTGTCTTCCAGGTCACTTATCCATTCTTCTGCCTCATGTATTCTGCTATTGATTCCTTCTAGTGTATTTTTCATTTCAGTTATTGTATTGTTCATCCCTGTCTGTTTTTTCTTTAATTCTTTCTAGATGTTTGTTCTTTAATTCTTCTAGGTCTTTGTTAAACATTTCTTGCCACTTCTCGATCTTTGCCTCCATTCTTTTTCGAGGTCCTGGATCATCTTCACTGTCATTATTCTGAATTCTTTTTCTGGAAGGTTGCCTGTCTCCACTTCATTTAGTTGTTTTTCTGGGGTTTTATCTTGTTCCTTCATCTAGTACATAGTCCTCTGCCTTTTCAATTTGTCTCTCTTGCTGTGAATGTGATTTTCATCCCACAGGCTGCAAGACTGTAGTTCTCCTTGCTTCTGCTGGCTGCTCTCTGGTGGATGACACTATCTAAGAGGCTTGTACAAGCTTCGTAATGGGAGGGACTGGTGATGGGTAGAGCTGGGTGTTGCTCTGGTAGGCAGAGCTCAGTAAAACTTTAATTTGCTTGTCTGCTGATGAGTGGGGCTGGGTTCCCTCCCTGTTGGTTGTTTGGCCTGAGGCGAAGCAGCACTGGAGGCTACAGACTCTTTGGTGGGGTTAATGGCAGACTTCAGGAGGGCTCATGCCAAGGAGAACTTCCCAGAACTTCTGCTGCCAGTGTCCTTGTCCCCATGGTGAGCCACAGCCACCCCCCGCCTCTGCAGGAAACCCTCCAACACTAGCAGGTAGGTCTGGTTCAGTCTCCTATGGGGTCACTGCTCCTTCTCCCTGGGTCCTGATGCGCACACTACTTTGTGTGTGTCCTCTAGGAGTGGAGCCTCTGTTTCCCCCAGTCCTGTCGAAGTCCTGCAATCAAATCCCGCTAGCCTTCAATGTCTGATTCTCTGGGAATTCCCCCTCCCATTGCCAGACCCCCAGGTTGGGAAGCCTGGGGCTCAGAACCTTCACTCCAGTGGGTGGACTTCTGTGGTATAATTGTTCTCCAGTTTGTGAGTTGCCCACCCAACGGTTATGGGATTTGATTTTATTGTGATGGCACCCCTCCTACCGTCTAATTGCAGCTTCTCCTTTGTCTTTGGATGTGGGGTATATTTTTTGGTGAGTTCCAGTGTCTTCCTGTTGATAATTGTTCAGCAGTTAGTTGTGATTCTGGTGCTCTCACAAGAGGGAGTGAGTGCACGTCCTTATACTCCACTGTCTTGAACAGACTGTCTTATGATTACACTTTGCATTGCATATATTTTCCATCCTTTTATTTATTTGTGTCAGTATATTTAAAGTGCAATTCTTGTATATAACTGAGTCTTGTTTTTTAATTCAGTTTGACAATCTGGAATATAGGTCTGTTTACATTTAGTGTATTTATTGATATGGTTGAGTTAAGTCTATGATTTTGCTCTTTGTTTTCACTTTGTCTCATCTATATTTTGTTCCTTTATGCCTCCTTTCTTGCGTTTTTTTTTAAACTCTGTTTTTCTTTTTTCATTTTAACTCCTCCACTAGCTTTTTAGATATACATCTTTGTTTTAATAGTTGCTCTAGGGAATACAGTACACATCCATAACTGATCACAGTCTACCATGAGTTAATATACCACTTCACATATAACCAAAGAACTTTACATTATATTATAAACCTCATGATACAGTGTTATTATTTCTTCTTTGAATAGTTTTTTTTTTTTTTTTGCGGTACGCGGGGCTCTCACTGTTGTGGCCTCTCCCATTGCGGAGCACAGGTTCCGGACGCGCAGGCTCAGAGGCCATGGCTCACGGGCCCAGCCACTCCGTGGCATGTGGGATCTTCCCGGACCGGGGCACGAACCCGTGTCCCCTGCATTGGCAGGCGGACTTCCAACCACTGCGCCACCAGGGAAGCCATGAATAGTTATTTTTAAAGAAATTTAATAAATGAGAAAAAAGTATTTTTTATTTATCTACAAATGCACCATTTCTGGTGCTTTTCATTCCTTTGTATAAACCTCAGTTTCTACCTTACTTCATTTTCTTTGACCTGAAGAACTTGCTTTAACATTTAATTTCTTGTAGTGCAGGTCTACTGGTGAATTCTCTCAGCCTTTTTGTCTGAAAATATATGTTTTTGCCTTCATTTTAAAAAAAATAGAGCAGTTTTAGGGTCACAGCAAAATTGAGTGAAAAGTACAAAGAATTCCCATATACCCTTGGAACCACCCCTCAACCCCACCCCCACCATCACAGGCCTTTGTTTTTCAAGAATATTTTCACTGGACATAGGTTCCCAGATTAACAGCATTTTTTCATTGTCTTCTGATAGCATTATTTCTGGTGAAAAATCAGTGATCATTCTTATTGTTGTTCACCTATTTGTAATGTATATTTATTGTTGTTTGCCTATTTGTAATGTATATTTCTCCTCCAGGTACTTTTAAGATTAACTCTTTTTCATCTTTAGTAATTTGACTGCTGTGCCTAGGTATGACTTTCTTTGCATTTTTTTTCCTGTTTGTGGTTCACTGAGATTCTAGGATCTAATGAATTGATATTTTTCTTCAAATATGGAAGCATTTTTGGCCACTATTTCTTTAAATTATTTTTTTCTACCCTAGTCTTTTTCTCCTCTTAGTCTAGGACTGCAATTATATACATATTAGACCTTCTGATATTATCTAGTAGCCATTGCTTTTTTCCCTTTTTCCAGCCTTTTTTCCCCCACTGTGAGCATTACTCTGGATAATTCTTATGTTCCTATCTTCAATTTCACTGATCTTTCCTTCTCTAGTTTCCAGTGTGCTATTAATTCCACCTGGTGAATTTATATTCCAGATGCTACAGTTTTCATATCTAGAATCTCCATTTCTGTCCATCAACAGATGAATGGATAAAGAAGATGTGGTACATATATACAATGGAATACTACTCAGCCATAAAAAAGAACAAAATAATGCCTTTTGCAACAACATGGATGCAACTTGAGATTATCATACTAAGTGAAGTAAATCAGAAAGAGAAAGATAAATACCATATGATATCACTTATATGTGAAATCTAAAATATGACACAAATGAACTTAACTACAAAACAGAAACATACAGACATATAGAACAGACTTGTGGTTGCCAAGGGAAAGGCGGGGGTGGGGAAAGAATGTAATGGAAGGCTGGTGTTAATAGATGCAAACAATTATATATAGAATGGATAAACAACAAGGTCCTACTGTATAGCACAGGGAACTATATACAATATCCTGTGATAAACCATAATGGAAAAGAATATGAAAAAGAATGTATATATGTATATAACCAAATCACTTTGCTGTACAGCAGAAATTAACACAACATTGTAAATCAACTATACTTCAATTTAAAAAAAATAGAATTTCCATTTCTTTTTTTACTGTTTCTATTTCTTTAGTGAGCTTTTCCATCTCTTACCCAGTATGTTAATCTTTTCCTTTAAATCCTTAAGTATATTTAGAATAGCTGTTTAAAATTACCTGTCTGCTCTTTCAACATTTGTCATCTATGGGTAAATTTCTATTGCTTTTTTTTTTTCACTCTGGTTATGGGTCACATTTTCCTGATTTTTTTTTTTTCATGTCTAGCAATTCTATGTTTTATGTTGGACATTGTGAATGCTAAATTTTTTGAGTGTCAGGATTTTGTTGCTTTCCTTTAAAGGATGTTTTGTCTTGTTCTGGCAAAGTTAATTTACTGGCAGATAAGTTGTTCTTTTAATGGTTTTTTTTTTTAATGGTTTATTTTTAAGCTTTATTGGAAAGGTCTAGAGTAACCCTACTCCTAATGCATGGCCTTTCTGGGGTCTCAATTGAATGCTCAGAGTATTTAATGATGTCTCTTGATTCCGCCTAATAGGAACTCCTATGTTTCCCAGTGCTGTGAGACCCAGTAGCTGTTCTCTGCTAGGCCTGTGAGGTCTCACCCTAAACATAGTTATGTCTTTAGTGCTTTGCTAAAGACTTAAGAAGATCCATATGCAAATTTCTGGAGCTCCTTTTCTGTACACGCTTTTGTCTAATATTCCGACCTACAATTCCCAGCTGTCTCAACAGTTTCAAATGTTAAATTAGGGACTTCCCTGGTGGCGCAGTGGTTAAGAATCCGCCTGCCAATGCAGGGGACCCGGGTTCGAGCCCTGGTCCAGGAAGATCCCACATGCCACGGAGCAACTAAGCCCGTGTGCCACACCTACTGAGCCTGCGCTGTAGAGCCTGTGAGCCACAACTACTGAAGCCCGCATGCCTAGAGCCCGTGCTCTGCAACAAGAGAAGCCACCGCAACGAAAAGCCCGTGCACCGCAACGAAGAGCAGCCCCCGCTCGCCGCAACTAGAGAAAGCCATGCACAGCAACAAAGACCCAATGAAGCCAAAAATAAATAATAAAAAAAATGTTTTTTTAATGTTAAATTAACCTCTGCTGTTTTCTGCTTGAATTTCACCTCATCACAGCACCAGAAAGTGCCATCAGGCGGAAAGCCAGCGACATAGCAGGGCCACTTTGTATGCCTCATTTTTACTTGGGGAATCACACTGCCGATTGTGCAACGGCCAAAAACAGTCACTTCATGTATTTTTTTCCGTTTTATAATTGTTTATGGTGGGAGGGACACACCCTGTGGAACTTCAAATACCATATTTATGTAACTTGTTCCCTACTTAAACAGATATTTAGGTGGTTCTAAATGATAGTACAGCATAATGATTAAGTGTGCAGCTCTGGGTTAAATTCTCAGCTCTGTTACTTACTTGTTGTGGTTCCTTGGGGAAGTTGCCAGCTAATTACCCCACTTGCAAAATGGAATATAATAATAAAAACCACTTCATAGAGTTGTTCTGTGAAGTATATGAGATACTGTCCTGGAACACAGTGAGTACTCAAAAATGTCAGCTGTTATTATTCCACATTCTTCCTATTACAAAAAATGCTACAATCAGGAATTCCCCGGCAGTCCAGTGGTTAAGACTCTGCGCTTCCACTGCAGGGGGCACAGGTTCGATCCCTGGTTGGGAAACTAAGATCCCACATGCCTAGCGGTGCAGCACCCCCCCCCCCCCCACAAAAAAAAAAGCTACAATAAACACTCTGGAGGATACTTATTTGCATTCTTATGTAAGTGTATCTCTGGAATTCTTGGGTCTATGAATATATGCCTTTTATAATTTGATAGATATTGCCAAATGCTTTCTAAAAAAAACACTGGGGCTTTCCTGTTTTTCCAAACTCTCACCAAGGTTAAGAGATATGGCCAAACCTCTAAATTTTGGCACTCTGATATATGAAAAGTGCAGTCTCCCTCCTTTTAAATTATGGGACAAATTCTGGGCATCCTCTTATGTTTATTGGCTCTCTATACATTTTCTCCTATGACCTCCTGCTGGTATCACCTCATTTGGGTTTTTTTTTCTTACTGATTTTATCCATTCATCCAACTAATTGTACTGAGTACATATTAGGCATACAACAGTGAACAAGACACGTCTCGTCCTTATGAAGCTTATAGTTCAGCCAGGGAGACAGAAAATTAGCAAAGAAAGAATAAAATAATTACAATTCCCGTGAGAAGAAAACAAAGAGGATGTTAAAATCGTGAGTAAGCAGCAGTAGGGATCTTCCGTAGAAAGAGTGGTAGTCATGGAAAGAGTATTTAAAGAAATGAACTTTAAGTTGGGAACAGATGGTTGAGAAGGAGCGAGTCATGGAAGGAGCAGTGGATCACGTTTGAAGCAGAAGGAACAGCCATATGCAGCAGCTCTCATTCAAGAATGAATTCAGCATGTTTCAGGAACAGGAAGGCCACTGTGGCCATAGTGTCCTTGGTGAGGGGAAAAGAGCCACCAGATGAGATTGGAGATGTAGGCAGTGCCCACAGGAATATGAATTTATTTATTTTTTGCTGTACGTGGGCCTCTCACCGTTGTGGCCTCTCCCGTTGCGGAGCACAGGCTCTGGATGCGCAGGCTCAGCGGCCATGGCTCACGGGCCCAGCTGCTCCACGGCATGTGGGATCCTCCCGGACCGGGGCATGAACCCGTGTCCCCTGCATCGGCAGGCGGACTCTCAACCACTGCGCCACCAGGGAAGCCCAGGAATATGAATTTTATTTCCAGTGCTATGGGAAACCAATTACAGGTTTTAAGCAGGAAACTGACATGATCTTAAATTCTCAAAGACCACTCTAGCTGTTCTGTGATTGGATAGGAGGGAGTCAAATGTGGATAAAGCCAGAAAGGCTAGTGAGGAGACTAACGCAGGAATCTGAGCAAGTGACAATAGCTTGGATAGAGTGGAGACACTAGAGAATGAGGAAAGGGAGGACATTTATGATATTTTTGGAGGTATAACTGGCAGGACTTGGTAATGAATCAACCACGGCAGCTCATTGGAGAGTGAAGCTTCAGAAATGACTCCCCGGTGTTTAGCTTGTGCCACTGAGTGAACAGAGCACTTATAACGGCGGGGAAGACAACAGAAGGGGAGGTTTGAGAGGTGAAGTGGGAGATGGCAAGTTCAAGGCTTGGACATGCTAATCTGGATACGATGGTAAGACATCCTAATGGAAGTGGCCACAAGGCATGAGCTACATGAGTTAGAAGCTCAAAAGAGTGACCTGGACTAACCACATCGTTTTAATGGTAAATGCTCTTTGTGTTTTCACTGTGAAGCCTGAGGGTAATTAAATGTAATGATGTGAACATTTAGAGTTTTGCAATCTAAAATGATTTAGCTGTTCATTAGACTGCCTGTGGTGATCATTTTGCAATACATAGAAATTGCAAATCATTATGTTGTATACCTGAAACTAACATACGTTATATGTCAATTATACCTCAATTATTTTTTAAATTTTAAAAAAGAAATTTTAAAATTTTAAAATTTAAAAATTTTAAAGAAATTTTAAAAAAATGACTTAGCAATGAAAATATCTTGCACTTATATCAGGCCTCTCTCTCAAAAATCCAATGCACATCATCAAATCAGAACGGCTGATAAAAATAAGGAAGCAGGGACTTCCCTGGTGCAGTAGTTAAGACTCCACACTCCCAATGCAGCGGGCCCGCGTTTGATCCCTGGTCGGGAAACTAGATCCCACATGCGTGCCACAAGTAAGAGTTCACATGCCACAACTAAGGAGTCCGCAAGCCACAACTAAGGAGCCTGCGAGCTGCAACTAAGGAGCCCACCTGCCGCAACTAAGACCTGGCTCAACCAAAGAAAGAAAGAAAGAATGACGGAGCAGTAAGCAGGAAGGAGGCAGGGGAAGGACCAGCTCCTCCATCGTAGAAGAAAAGTGTGCTGCAGTCTGGAGCCCTCCCCCCACAGTAAGGTACCCTTCTCTACCAGGGCAGAATTGAAACCCAGCAAGGGCTCAGGCACCCGTGGCACAGAAAGCCCAACTCTGACAGCGGGAATTTGCAGCAAAGTAAGGATTTACTGCAGGGCACCAAGCAAGGGAATGGGAGACAAGCCTCAGATGTCTTCTAACTTGGTCTTTGAGTGAGGGGTTTTTTTTGGGGGGGGGTACGCGGGCCTCTCACTGTTGTGGCCTCTCCCGTTGCGGAGCACAGGCTCCGGACGCACAGGCTCAGCGGCCATGGCTCACGGGCCCAGCCGCTCCGCGGCACGTGGGATCTTCCTGGACCGGGGCACGAACCCGTGTCCCCTGCATCGGCAGGCAGACTCTCAACCACTGCGCCACCAGGGAAGCCCGAGTGAGGGTTTTTTTTTAAAAGGGGAAGAACAAAGAGGCTGGGATTAATCATCATCTTGTGAAAGTTCTATGGCATTTCTTAAACGTAGTTTCAGGAGCCAGGATGTCTCTGGTTTACGATTCTCTGGACAAGTGGTCCACGGCTCAGGGATCTGTTAGCTCATGTTGCCCTGGAGAAACAATCGAGTTTGTATGTTTAATGATGATATTTAGAATAGCAATTTCAGTACATTAATGATGTTATCAACAACAGTAAGTTTAGTCACCTGACTCTGGTTGATGACTGTTCAGTTAGCACAGGACTGAGGTCAGAGGGGACAAGAAAGGGAATAAGTTTTGGATAAGATTAATCGTAAACTCGGTAAGGGAACTTGGTTTTAGGGGAACTCGGTTTTAGGGGAACTCGGTTTCAGAATCACTTGGCCACACTTTTACAAAAACTCTAATCTCCTCAGTCCTTAAAAAGATAGGTCAGATGCCACGGTACCTGAGGAAGGGGTTTCTCTTTTCCAAGGTCCCATATTCAGCCTTTCTGGATTGGGACTTTAGTTTGGGTCCAGTAAATAAGTGACGTGTTTAGCACACTGCCTGGCACATTGGAGGTGCTCGATGACTCCCTGCTGTTATTAACATTAGAAGAAAGGGCCCTGGGGCCTAAGAGCCAGAGGTTCTAGGTTCATTTCCTGGCTGCAAATAACAAAAAAAAGGAATTCTAATTAGTGTAAGGAAAAAAAAGAAAGTTACTGGCTCACCTAGCCTGGAGGACTAGCCAGACAGGTCACAGAACTAAACAGCTTCAGAAACCAGGGCCTCTGGAAGCAGCGATTCAACACTTGATATTTGTCTCTGCTCTTCGTTCCCTGTTGGCCTGCTTCTCTCTTACTGCAGAAAGGTCGTCTCCATGGAACAGAAAAAAATGGCTGCACTTGCTAAGCAACCCCAGCAGAAAGAATGTTTCCCCAGCCCCTGCTTCCTGCACTAATCCCCCAGGAATGGCTCTGCTGGGCTTGAGGTCACATTCTGACCCTTGGGCCAATTACAGTTGTCAGAGGAATGAGACATTCTGCTTGGCTAGGCCTAGGTCACAAATGCAGCCGTGGCTCTGGGCTTTGGGGAAGAGTGTCTGTTCCTTCTTGTGGGAAGTCCCAGATCAAAAGCAATCACAGGCCACATGAATATTCCTGCTCCATCAATTACGGCCTGATGTTAGGTCTCCCAGCCTCTCAGTTTCCTCATGATAAAATGGAGACTGCAACTTCGGACTTACCATACTCAATTTTTTTTTTTGTTGTTTAAATAATGAAGATCAAAGGACACAAGTTGTATGAAAAAAAACGTACACATACTATCTTAGCTAACAATATTGGTCAGGCCAAGATATTTTAACTAAGTACACTAGATAACAATTTAATCTGCAGCCAAAATTGTTAACTATTAAAAAAATTCAAGAATTTTCAACAATAAAAATGGCATAAACTTAATAAGGCTGTCAAATTCAGTTGCCTTAAATGACAGGCAACTATTGGGTAGTCTATCTAAGAAACGAGTTGTTATCAAAAGCATCAGGGCTTCCCTGGTGGCGCAGTGGTTGAGAGTCCACCTGCCGATGCAGGGGACACGGGTTCGTGCCCCGGTCCAGGAAGATCCCACATGCCGCAGAGTGGCTGGGCCCGTGAGACATGGTCACTGAGCCTGTGCGTCTGGAGCCTGTGCTCCGCAACAGGAGAGGCCACAACAGTGAGAGGCCCTAGGGCAAAAAAAAAAAAAAAAAAAAAGCATCATCTCTAGGTGAATGTCGACCAGAGATATGGGATCTTGAGTAACATTTTCATCAAAAAAGGCAGGAACTGCTAGTGCTGGAAGGAATCTGGCCTCTTTACTTTAGATACGGAATCTGTGACCAGAGAGGCTAACATGGCATCCAACATTGCACAGCAGCAGGACTTCCCCAGGTCTCTCAAGTAGCAATCCTTATTCTTCCTATTCTATCACATTGCCTCCCTCCGTGATCACATCCTGCTGGAACTTGATAAAGCCTTCTCTAACTCTGAAATGCATTTAGAATAGAACTTGCTTGTAGGTTGATAGCACAATTATTTGGATAAAATGTGGGGGATTGAGAGACTCCCGGGAGAGACCCCAAGTGGTGGTGCTTCATTCCTGAATGTTTAGAGCTCACAGTATTGGTGGGGAGACAATTGGCCAGGGAGCAGCAGATCAGCATTCCTTTCTTGTTCTGGTGACAGCAGCTGCAGTGAAACTAAACAACCCACAGTAAATGCTCAGTACACCAACTTTGCTGAGAAGCAATGTGTCAACACATAACAGGAGCCCAAAAATGTTCTTACTTAGTGCATTAATTACACACATAGAACTTATCCTAAGAAAATGCTCATAAATATAACTAATATCTATGTTTAAAATTTTTTCAGCACTGCAATTTTTTTTTTTTTTTTTTTTTTGGCCGCGTTGCTCAGCTTGAGGGATCTTAGTTCCCCAAGCAGGGATTGAACCCGGGCCCTAGGCAGTGAAAGCATGGAGTTCTAACCACTGGACCGTCAGGGAATTCCCCTTTTTGCTTTATTGTAAATGGAGATCCTTTGTACTGTAAAGTTGCATTAGAAGAGCAGCAAAAAGCTGACATCAATGGTTGGGGCAGTGCAGACCAATTTCCTGGGGAAATCCGAAGGTCTGGGGCTTACCTGTTCAGGCCTGCCTTCTCCCATTTTATAGAGGCGGGTCTAAGGACCTGGAAGGAAGAAGGTGCCCAGAGAAGCAAGGACAGCAACACTGACACTGCCGCCTCTTTTTGGAACCAGGGAGGACTTATATCAAACACGTTCATTGAACCCACTGTTTAGGAACTCCTGCAGAGAGGAACTAAAAGGTATAAATGAGTCCTAGGGTAAATTCCAGCCCCAGATGTCCTATTTTCAAATGTGTGGCTCCCACGCTTTGGATCTCAGTCACCTTATCTGTTAAATAGTAGGTTTAATATACTGGTCTGTAAGGTGTCTATCCTCTATACAACAAAAAGAAGACAACTGCATTACGGAAATCCCATGAGTTCATCCTGCACGAGCCCCTTGTCCCCCACCTCCTGTGTTACACACCGTGAAATTGTTCAGCAAAGTCTTTATTTAAGTGGAAAATTGGCTGTCCAGGGGGGCAGCTGCATGGACCATCATTCCTGAGCAAGGTGCAGTTGCCTGGCATTTAACTGGAGCTTCCCCTTGGGAACTTGGGAAGTCCCTTCCCCATTCTGAACCTCAATTTTCATATCTCAAGAAATGAAGGATTTGGGTTGAATGGATGAAGGTCCTTTTCAACCAGAAATCTGGCTGTATTTCTCCTAGTCTCCTGACTCCTAGGGGCAAAGACCCTAGTTCAAGTGCATGGAATAAAGCTTGGCCTCCTTTCCCCTGGCTGCAGAATCCCATTAGTATAATCAGAGGAGAGACAGCAGAGCTACACGCTGGTTCGAAGCTCAGTCCTGCCACTCACTGTGTGATAAAATTCTTCACCTCTCAGTGGCTCCATTTCTCCATCTGTAAGTGAGGTTCCTATCTCAAAGAGTTCTTATGAGAATTAAATGAGTTAATGTTTGCAAAGCACTAAAAACAGTGCCTGGCACGTAGTGCTTTGTAAAGTGTTTTTTGAATAAATAAAATTTAGTATGTGAACTGAATCTCTTCATAACTCTAACAGCTTCTTGACTCCCCCTTCCCCCAGGCCCCAGCCTCTGTGTTCACCCCTTCCTAAAGCTCAGAGCTCTGAACCCCCAATCTCTCTACTTAAAGGCCTCCTACAGCTCCCAGGTTCCTCCAGGATGGAGCATTGATGCCTCAGCTGGAAGACCCAGGCTCTTCACACAGGCCCTCCCAGAGGTCCAGAGATGCTAGGCCACTTCCTTTTATTTAAGGATCCCAGTTAATTGAAAAAAAATAAAAATAAAAACAAACAAGTAAAAAAGGCACACAGAATTACGAAAATTGTGAGGCATTTTTTTTGTGTTTTTTTTTTTTTGCGGTACGCGGGCCTCTCACTGTTGTGGCCTCTCCCGCCGCGGAGCACAGGCTCCGGACGCGCAGGCCCACCGGCCATGGCCCACGGGCCCAGCCGCTCCGCGGCACGTGGGATCCTCCCGGACCGGGTCACGAACCGGCGTCCCCCGCATTGGCAAGCGGACTCCCAACCACTGCACCACCAGGGAAGCCATGTGGGGCATTTTTAATGTTATACTGAGCAAAGTCAAGCGTTAACCACTCCCACACCCCAGCGCAGATAAACCGTAATTACGCTGTTTCAAGATAATTGCCAAGGGTTCTCAGGCTCTTAACTTCCAGCCGCACAACTGGTGGAGCGGCGTGGCAAGGAGGCGGGAGTTCATCAGGTGGATCTCTGGAGGGTCAGCGTCGGGAGACTGGCGAGGACGCCCCCAACCCAAAGACGAGGCCCCTGGGACAACCCCTCTCCACCCCCCCCCCCCAAAACCCCTCAATCTCCAACCCGCGGGCCCGGCAGGCCTCCCAGGCCGCGAGGCCGGCCCTCCATGCACCCACTCACCCGGCTCGGCCGAGCCCACCCTACCTTAGTAGCCCAGGGCGCCCGCGCACCCGGTGCCGCCGCCCCGCGAGCCGGGACCCGCACCCAGGAGCCTCCACAGGAACCGTTATCTTGCCCGCGGCGCCCCCTGTGAGCTACAGGCGTGAGTCGGAGAGTGGGGTCCGGCGGCGGCGACCCCCGCAAAGAGCCCGCGAGGGGGCGCGCGTCCCCGCGCTCAGCCGGCCTGCCACGACCCTCCTGCAGCGCCCGCCCGCGCGGGGCCGGCGGGAAGGCGGGGACTCAGTCCCCGCGCCACGCGGCTCGACCAATAGAAGCGCGCGCAGCGGGGCTAGGCGCCGACCACCTCGGTTGCTGAAAACCCGACGCGCGGGCGGCGGGCTCTAGGCGGGCGCCAGCGGACCGGCTCCCAGAGCACTCGAGGCCGGTGCGCGCTACCCCGCGGGTCCCGTGCGCGCGCGTGACCTCCCTTGCCCAGTCGGTGCGCGGCATCGCCCGGCCCCGATGGCCCCCGAGACTCCGGCCCAGGGGCCTATCCCGCGCTACTTCACCTGGGACGAGGTGGCGCAGCGCTCGGGACGCGACAAAGAGCGGTGGCTCGTGATTGACCGGAAGGTGTACAACATCAGCGAGTTCACCCGCCAGCACCCCGGGGGCTCCCGGGTCATCAGCCACTACGCGGGGCAGGACGCCACGGTGAGCGCTGCCAGTCCAGGGAACGGGAGGAGGCGGGGCCGGGCGGTCGGAGCCTGGGGCTCAGCGCGCGAGACAAGAGATTTGGCACTCAGGGCCGAATACTCTAATTCGGGGAAACGCCGGGAGGCGCAGGAGCGTCCCGGTTGCCAGGTGATTGGGTGTGCTGCGAAAACGGGATGCAAGGGCAGGAGAGAGGCTGCGAAAAGTGGAGTCTGGGGAGTAGGGAGGGAGGGAGGCCGGCAACGTGCACGCACAAACAAAGGGCTGCGCCATCTGTCTGTGCGCTCCGTCTGCTGCCCGGAGTCTGCGGTCTCCAGGCGTGGGCAGTCCCCGGAACAGGGGTAGGAGAGAGAACAGCGGGGATGTGGAACCCCCGGACGGCGGCACTGCCGAGACCAAGGGAGGAGGGGTCAGTGGCAGGGAGAGGGATCAAGTCTTGACCTGTCTTGGTGGCTGGGAGGGAAGCGCAGACGCGTCTGGGCCGAGCATGCCGGACTAGACTGGCGAGCGTGAGCAGGGCAGAGAACGAGGGAACCACACTCGGGGATTTTCCTGAGCGGGGAAGCCACCTAGTGCCCGCTGCCTTAGGAACCCCTGCACAGGGTGAAGACCGGAGGGTGGGGAAGGGGCAGCACCGGCCAGAGAGGGCTAGCGCCTGCTCGTGCACAAAAAAGAGTGGGAGCAACGTGCTGAAGGGGGGTGGGGCTGCATCAGCATACACTTAGCGAGGGCCCTGGAACAGTCCTGGAATCCTGTGGGGAGGTCACTCAGCCTCAGGCCAGCAGCTGTTTGCAGTCCTGGGCTGTAGGCCCCGTGCTGGGTCGCATCCCTCCTCCCTCAGGCCTCACTGCGGGCCAGCGCGCGTCCCAGCCCCGATTCTGTTGCTTCCCTCTCTAGACGACCTGCTCTCGGAACTAAAGCACCTAGCACTTCCCTTCTGGGTTTGAGAGCTGGGGGTCCACTCCTTGGGACCCAAACGTTGGAGCGTTCGCTTCGCCGTGTCCCCTCCCCCTATATCCTTCCCCCATCCTTCGCCTAGCGGCGTGACCCCTTCCACTGTCCCCAGCTTTCTCCCTGCCATCTCGGAGCACGCCTCGGGCCACTAGGGTTCCCGTGATGTGGCGGTGCAGCCTAACGCGGTAAGGACCCGCCGCTCCCTCCGACGCGGCTGGCCTGGGAGTCGAGGCCTGAGCCTGTGCTCGTCTCCGGAGTGACCACTGGGGAGCTCAGGCAGTGGCCGAAGGTGAAGGTGTGGACTAGCGCATGCGTAGACGGAGCAAGCTTCCTGCAGTGTGATTTAGGGCCGGGGCCGGCCGCAGCGGAGACCGCGATTGGTCCGGATGTGTGGTGCCACCGGCCGCCGGCTCCGCCCCGGCTCCCTCCGCCTCCAAGCTTGTGGCTTTGGGCCTGGGGCTGTCTGACCTTCAGGACATTAATCTCTTAATCTAGTCGCTGAGGACCCCACCTTGTGTAACCAAAATTAGTGCTCTAGGGCAGGGGGTGTGCAGAGTGGGAAGGGAAATATGGAACCCCAACCAGAACAGCAGCGGAGGGAAGGGGGAGAAATGCAAGAGTCCTCCAGTTGGACACAGGGAGTCTCCCTCAGCACATTTCATGAGACACCTAGAGGAGAGGCCAGCCCAGGCAGGTCTTTCTGTGGTCGCCCTACCCGTGCTTCCTATTCCTTGGCATGGTACCCTTCTTCCTAGAACACAGTTGTTGGATGATCCTGAGCTGTGGACACCAGGGACAGGTCTGAGCACTCTCAAAGGGCAGCTGCCTGGAGGGGGGTGGGGTCTGTTTGAACTTGGGTACAGCCTCCTTGCTGGATCAGGAGGATGGTCCTTGGTGTGAGCCCTCCACAAATCTTGGAGGGGCCGGGCTGACTTCCTCACTGTTCTGCCTTCTCTCCAAACTTGCAGGATCCCTTTGTGGCGTTCCACATCAACAAGGGCCTTGTGAGGAAGTATATGAACTCTCTCCTGATTGGAGAACTGTCTCCGGAGCAGCCCAGCTTTGAGCCCACTAAGAATGTGAGACCCCGTTTGCTGTTTGGAGATCCTGCAGTTGTTGAGGGGCAAAGGGTAGAAGGAAGCCCTAGATATGATCACAGGGGACCACAGTCAGTAGTTCTTGGGAATCTCGAGATCCTTGCTTCTCCTGCATAGTTATTGGGTTGCAGGGCTTTGGAACCTGTGGTTCTCACAAGGCCACCACCACCATCCCCATCCTCAACATGAGACCTATCGACCGAGCACTTATTCTGTGCCAAGCATAACATCATATAATCCACACACAGTTACAGATGAGAAAACTGAGTCTCAGAGGTTAAGCAACTCGGCCAAGGATCACACCATTACTAAGTGGCAGAGCAGTGGCTTGAATGAATTCTGTTTAACTCCAAAGACCACATGCTCTTAGACTTAATCCCATATCACCTTCTGTCATCCCTCCTCAGCATTGTGGTATTTTTACCTAGGACCGTGGGCTTCCCTCAGCTACCTTGGTGGGGGGGCCTTGAGCTTAAGAGGGTCCTTGGCTCCAGTGCTGGGTTGCATCTGGGGAGAATAACACCCTTTCCATCTCCACTCTTCTATAGAAAGAGCTGACGGAGGAGTTCCGGGCACTGCAGGCCACGGTGGAGCGGATGGGGCTCATGAAGGCGAACCCTGTCTTCTTCCTGCTGTACCTGCTGCACATCCTGCTGCTGGATGTTGCTGCCTGGCTCACTCTTTGGCTCTTTGGGACATCCTTCCTGCCCTTCCTCCTCTGTGCAGTGCTGCTCGGCACAGTTCAGGTGAGAGCCCTGGGCTTGTCGAGAACACAGCCAGCTCAGCTTCCGTGGGGAAACTTCTTTGTACCCCTCAGGAGGCCAAGGAGCCCTCTGTCCAGGGCAGAGCTGAGGACACGTGGTAGAGTTGGTGCAGAAAGAGCACACATTGCGTCATCTGTGGCTTTCTTCTGCTCGTCTTCACCACATGTGCACCTTCCTTTCTCCCACTGCCTCTCCAGCCGCTTCTCCCAGGGCTCCCTTCTTCCCGTGGCATTTCTCCTCTGAAACTTCACATTCAGGTTCTGTCACAGTCCAGGTGTGCCAAGAACCAAGATTCTGGTTTCTCAGCTGGGGCCCTAATACTTGGCTGTCAGAACCATTAGTTAAGCCTTCTACTTGCCTGAGTTTGTCACCCTGTCCTGTAGTTTGGATGTTCAGTCCATCGGAAGTCACAGAACTCCAGAGCTGGGGACACCAAAGAACAGGGAAGGGGTAGTGATTTGTCTTAGCTCTTGTGTGAGTCAGTGGCGGAGCCAGAAGCAGGACCCAGGCTTCCTGACTCCTTTCCTGATGTGCTCAGTTAGGCCAGCACAGGCCTAGGTAGATGAAGGACGAGGGAGAGGCCGAGTCAGTTGAGACAGATGTGGGGCTGGTGGGCTGCTCTCAGCGCTAGCCTTTCTCACCCAGGCCCAGGCTGGCTGGCTGCAGCATGACTTTGGACACCTGTCCGTCTTCAGCACCTCTACATGGAACCACCTGCTACATCATTTCGTGATTGGCCACCTGAAGGTCAATGGGACGGGGAGGGGCTCTGTGAAACTCCAGTCAACAATGGGCTGCCTGTGGGAGGGGGGGCACCAGGCTTCCATACTCATGCCCCGCTTTTCTGTAGGGGGCCCCTGCCAGTTGGTGGAACCACCTGCACTTCCAGCACCATGCCAAGCCCAACTGCTTCCGCAAAGACCCGGACATCAACATGCACCCCTTCTTCTTTGCCTTGGGGAAGATCCTCTCTGTGGAGGTGAGCAGAGGTATCGGTGAAGGTCTCGGAGAATGGGAACCAGGCAGCACACAGGGCTTGCAGGGAAGTGCTCACAATGCTGTCAGTGTGGGCAAGACATTAGGGGCCGGGCTGGCTGGCTGTTTGGAAGTTGTGGGACGCCACAGGCAGTAAGCAGGCTGCCCAGGACACTCACCTGTCCTCCCTCATGAGTTCAAGTCAGCAAATAGCTGTTGCAGAAAGGTACCCCACGCTGCTAAGGACCCAAAGGATGACCAGATTGCTGTGCAAACCCTGCTTGGCCTTGAAGGTGATGGATGGCCCTCCTTGCAGGTGCTTTTTAGACACTCCCACCCCAGGCAGTCAGCCCCCTGCACTTCGTAATCCTCTCTCTTACACAACGGCTACACTGGCTTACTCTTCTCTGATGCCCATTATCTAGAATATTCATTCACTGAGTAATTCTTCCCACCCGCCTGATCCTAGCCTGACTTTCAGGGTGGTCAGCACTGGGTTTGAGGTGTCATCTGAGGGTGTGAGCAACCATTATAATGCAGCTGCTAAAGCCTGGGGTGGGTGGAGAGCTGGTGAGCCTTTAGTGAGTGCAAAGCGATGGGCGCTGGGAGTGGGCAGGGGAGTTCTTTAAAAAGTTAATTTAGGGCTTCCCTGGTGGCGCAGTGGTTGAGGGTCTCCCTGCCGATGCAGGGGACATGGGTTCGTGCCCTGGTCCGGGAAGATCCCACATGCCGCGGAGCGGCTGGGCCTGCGCGCCATGGCCACTGGGCCTGCGCGTCCGGAGCCTGTGCTCCGCAATGGGAGAGGCCACAACAGTGAGAGGCCTGCGTACCGCAAAAAAAAAAAAAGGGGGAGTCTTAAGTGAAAGGGAGTCTTCTCACACCACTGCCTCTGTTGCTTCTTGGTACTAAGGTTTTTAGGAAACTCCTATCTGCAGACACTAAAAATAGGGAATGCTCTGGGAAAAAAATAACTTTTTTTTTTGCCTAGTTATGAGGCTGAGGTTAGGCTGTTAGGAAATGCGTGGGCTACAGGCTGCTTGGCACTTGGTTCAGCCTCACTGGGTCCAGTTTGACTGAGCACTGATCCCTGGGCTGACCCAGTAGCATCGCCCCAGTGCCTCCCAACTCTCCTGGACAACAAGGAAGTGCAGGGGACACTTCACCCGAAATACCACCTTTCTGGCCTCCAAGAGTTGAAACACAGTGGGGCAGTTATCAGGGTTGTAATGGCCATTACAACCCTAATTTGATTGCCATTCGAAGAGGCAGCCAGCGGACAGGGCTCCCTTCCCAAAGAGTCCCGAAATAAGGAGGCCAGAGTTCTGCGCACACACCCCACCAAACAAGATAGATGCTCCTCTTCTGGCTTCCCCCGCCTCAGTTAATGTTGCTCGGGATGGGATGAACTTCACCCCCACCTCCAGGTCATCAGCAAGGCTTGCTGCCTCCAGAACATATCCCAGTCCATCGACTTCTTCTCCCCCGCCTCCCGTCCCCGGGTCTGGTCCATCTCAGGTCTGGATCATTGTTCCAGCCTTCTCACTGGTCTCCCTTCAACTCTACCTGCCCTCTACAGTTCATTCCCCCACCTCTGGCCAGAGTGAGCCTTTAAAGCGCAAAGCAGATAGTGCCACCTGCTGAGAGCCGTCCCGGGCTTCCCATCCCCACTGGAATAAAATCTAACCTCCTTACTGTGGCCTTCCCAGGGCTAAGGCTCAACATGATGCGGCCGTCCCTAGTTTTCTGGCTTTATCAATTATTCTCCTCTGTTATATTCCCAGCCACACTGGCCTTCTCTCTGTCCCTTGAACGGCCCAAACCTTTGTTCCCTCTGCTTTAAATGCTCTTCCCCCGAATGTCTGCATTGCTGGCTCCTTCTCACCATTCGGGTCTCAGTTCTGATGTCAGGGCCCCAGGAGGCCATATATAGGACTACCCTAGGCAAAACGCTGCCTACCTCACTTTGTCGTATTTTCCTGTTTTTAATCTGTAATTACCTTGAGCTCTGTCTACAAATTTATCACCAGCTTCCTCTCCTCAGATGATAAGCTCCACGAGGGTAGGAATATCGTGTTATTCATCTCTATATCCTCACACCTAGAACAGTGCCGGGCACGTTGATGCTCAATAAATAAATTGTTGAATGAATCACTTAATGGAGAAAGAAGGCTTCATTTAGCAGAAGTACCTGGCACAGGATAAGGTATCAGTAAATGTCCTGTCAAAACAGTAGATGGGGGCTTCCCTGGTGGTACAGTGGTTGAGGGTCCGCCTGCCGATGCAGGGGACATGGGTTCGTGCCCCGGTCCGGGAGGAGCCTACATGCCGTGGAGCTGCTGGGCCTGTGAGCCATGGCCGCTGAGCCTGCGCTCCGCAACGGGAGAGGCCACAACAGTGAGAGGCCCAAATACTGCAAAAAAAAAAAAAAAGAAAAAGAAAAACAGTAGATGGACTCATGAAAGAAGGGTGAGCTGGCATTCTGCTCTGGGGTAGAGTCCCTCCTGTGCCCTGTGGTCTGGTGGCCAGAACTGACCAGGACACGGGGAACAGGAGCCATGACTCGAACACGAGCGCAGAGCTTCGCGGTCATGGTTGTGAGAGCTCCCGCTAGGGGACCCAGACTGACCGGCTGGCCTGGCAGCCCCAGCCTGTCTCTACGGCCGCTCAGCTTACAAAATCACCACCAGCCGCTTGGGAAAACCTTGCCAGAGCCTTCAGATTGCCAAGCTGATTTTGGTAATCTTTCCACAAATATTTGCCAAACTGTGCTTAGCTTTCAAGGGATTTTATAAAGCTCATGTTGACATTTGAAGAGACCGAAAGATTTGGAGAAGGTCAGGGGCTGGATGTAGAGGGGATCCTGGCCCGTGTAAGGGTAAAAATTGTTGTCTGTGGAGACCCTGGTGTCAAAAGAGTACCAGATGGAGAAAGGAAGGGGAGGTGGAGGGGCCTGGAAACCTGAAAGGGCGTCTCGGGCTGAGCACGAGGTGTACTGAGGACCTGCAGGCTCCGTTGTGCCCAGGCCTCGTGTGGGTGTGGGCCACCGAGCTGCGTCCACGGTGTGGCGCGCTTGGCAAATCCAGCAGCCCGGGCTTCACGCGCCAGGAGCTGGAGGTAAGGCTGGGCTTGTTGGAGCCTTCCGTGGCGCCAGCAAGCTGACGGCCCCCGCAGGAGGCCTCGGCTCCGGAGCAGGGAGAAGCCAAGGTCACGGGGGGGCAATGGGTGACTGGCCTGTGGGTGCTGATGTGTGTTTGCTTTCCTTCACAGCTTGGGAAACAGAAGAAAAAGTACATGCCGTACAACCACCAGCACAGATACTTCTTCCTGAGTGAGTGTCCTCGTCCAGCCCCGGGGGGCGGGGCTTGCGACGCTGCCGCGGGACTGCGGTACTTGAAGTGAAGGCTGGAGGAAGTTCTCCACCTGGAACAGGGTGCCCCCTGCAAGGGGGCAGTCTACCTTCTCAAGGGGCAAAGGCAAGAGTTAGGCTAATGTTTGGTCAAATGTCACTTGTGTTGGGGGCAAACTAGTTCCTCCAGGCCCACCCTGGCTTCCACAAGGGAACTGAATGGTGGGGGGCCATCCCGACTAAGCCTGAAACCTCACTTTAAATCTTGTCAAACAGCCCAGGGCTAAGGTGACGCAGTGGGACACAGTCTAACACCCAGAAGGACAAAGGTAGATAGACTAGCAATGGGAGGATTGGATCTGAAGAGGGAGCTGGGGAGAAAACATTGCTGTGGTTGTCTTAAGCTCTTTTTCAAGACTGCTGTGTATATTCCCTGCTTTAAAAATCTCCATAATGTCTAAAATTTTTTAAACCCTTTTAAAAATTCAAATTTTTAAAGGAAAGGAGGGGATGAGTCCACTGATCCCATTTTCGTTCAAAGGAATTTTTTTTTTTTTTTGCGGTACGCAGGCCTCTCACTGTTGTGGCCTCTCCCGTTGCGGAGCACAGGCTCCGGACGCGCAGGCCCAGCGGCCATGGCTCACGGGCCCAGCCGCTCCGCGGCATGTGGGATCTTCCCAGACCGGGGCACGAACCCGCGTCCCCTGCATCGGCAGGCGGACTCTCAACCACTGCGCCACCAGGGAAGTCCCAGAGCAGTACCTTTTTAAAGGCACAGGAGCAGAGCAAGTTCCGTGCGGAGCTTGTCTCCCCAGCTATCCTTTTCCATGGAAGAGAATGCCACGTTCCCCCCACCTCACCCTCTCAGCACCCACTGGGAGATTCTGCTTTCTTCAGACTTCCATTCATGCCCACCTCCAGCGCCTGTCGGTTCCAATGGATTGAGGACTGCCGAGGCAGCTGGAGGGGCAACAGGAGGAGATGGCAGAGGGGCAGCCCTGTGCTGGAGGCCATCTGTCCAGCACCAGCTGGCCCTTTAGTGACACTTTAGTGCTGCTCACACCTCCCCCCTTGTGTCCATTTCCTCCCCAGTTGGGCCCCCAGCCTTGCTGCCTCTCTACTTCCAGTGGTATATTTTCTATTTTGTTATCCAGAGGAAGAAGTGGGTGGTAAGTATCCATGGCCCCCACATCCTTTGTCTCCAGTACCCTGAGGGATGGGAAGGGGGTTCTCCAGGGGAAATCCCACTGAGATTTACTCCAGGCCTAATTTAGAGCAAAGTAACAGAACCAGGTATAGACCCTTCCTTATCTCTAGGTGAGATGACTTGGGCTCAGCAGGCAACCTGACTCCTGATGCCCTATTTAATTCAGTGAGTTACCTCCTGAGGTTACTGTGTTCGGTATAAAGCAGGGGCCAGGCTGGGGAGGGGGAAGATGAATAAGAGACGGCACCTTCACTCGGAAAACTTCTGATGAAACAGGATGTGGTTGACACCAGACAGGAGGTACAGGCAGCAGCTTTGGGGATTCCGAAAGGGGCCTGACCGCCTCTGGCTGGATGGGAGGCATCAGAAAGGACTTCACATAGTCACTTACCTAGCTGGCCTTGGAGGACAGGCGGAGGCAGGGGAGGTGGGATGGACTCTGAGCAGAGAAGCTGGGAATTAACGGGCGAATCTGGTCACCGGACATGTGGTGGAGGACTCGGGTGTCAGGGGAGGAGGGTGGTGCAGAAAACTCATCAGCGATTTGATCAGGGCACTGGCACAGACTGAGCCACGATCCTGGAAGACTCACTTGGCAGCGTGATGAAGGGGTGAAGGATGGAGATGGGTTGGGAGGAAGTGGAGGAAGGGAGACCTGGCACCTGTGAAGGAAACAGGCAAGGAGGGCTGGGGGCGCCACTAGGAACGGAGCGGAGCTAGATGGTGCCAGACGGTGCAGCTGGGAGAGGCTGCCGTGAGCACTCCAGTGTCAGGACCGGGGAGGATGGCTGCTCCACGCAGAGGAACAAGTGCCGTGAGAGGAGAGGTGCTTTGTGCCGTCACAGGGCTCTGCCTCTCGCTGCAGGACTTGGCCTGGATGATCAGCTTCTACGTCCGCATCTTCCTCACTTACGTGCCGCTGCTGGGACTGAAAGGCTTCCTGGGCCTTTTCTTCATGGTCAGGTAGTACTTGATGGGGGAGGAGGGAGCGGCGCAGAGATGTGTGGGAGTAACCAGTCTGGTCTGGGGGCGTTGGCTGGGGAGGGTGGCGGGGTTGGAGCAGCTTCTGAGCGAGAGTCAGAACTCTGGGCTCTGCTTGTACTGGTTTTGTCTGGGTGCCATGTCCACCAGGTTCCTGGAAAGCAACTGGTTTGTTTGGGTGACACAGATGAACCACATCCCCATGCACATTGATTACGACAGGAACGTGGACTGGGTCTCCACCCAGGTGAGGGACAGTCACTTGGAAGACCTGGGCACAACTAATAAGAAGGGTGGGTGGGCACAGACCCAGGGTAGGGGGTGGGCGGTGGTTGACAACAGACGCTCCCAAACCTTGCCTCGTTAGCCTGGAGCTTCTCTCCTGCCACCACGTGGAGAAGGGAGTGACCAGGGACAGGCCGGCTTTGCCTGGAGAAGGCTGGGCTGGCCTTTCCATCTGGTACCCAGAGCTATGCTCCCCCAACCTTCTCCTCCAGCTCCAGGCAACATGCAATGTCCATAAGTCGGCCTTCAATGACTGGTTCAGTGGCCACCTCAACTTCCAGATTGAGCACCAGTGAGTAGGGAAGCCTGGGAAGCAGGGACCTGGGGAGGGTCCACGTAGGAGGGGGATGGGGGGGCCACAGGAGCTGGAGCCACTGACTGTCCCCTGTTCTCCGTGAAGTCTTTTCCCCACGATGCCTCGACACAATTACCACAAAGCGGCTCCCCTGGTGCAGTCCCTGTGTGCCAAGCATGGCGTAGAGTACCAGTCCAAGCCCCTGTTCTCAGCCTTTGCCGACATTATCCAGTGAGTATCTGAGCCTAGGAAAAGGGCTGGGAGGGCTGGAAGAGGGCAGGGCAGTGGGGTCAGTGGTGAAGTATGGGGTGGGAGCCACAGGAAGGTGTCCCCAGCTCGTCTGGAATGGAGGTCACCAAGGCCAAGGCCAGGTGCTCTGTTGGTCTTGTGGCCAGTTTGGGCCTTTGCTCTCAGTGCCATGGCCCAAGCCCTTTCTCAGAAGCAAAGGGGAGGCGAGTGCTCAAGTCAAGGGGGCCTTACATCACCTCTGGAAGGGCCTCACTGCTGCACTTCTGGTGGGTATGGCTTTGGGGCTCCTCTCCACTCTGTCTCCCTCACCGTCTGCTCCCATCTTGTCCCCTCAGCTCGCTGAGAGAGTCCGGGCAGCTCTGGCTAGATGCCTATCTCCACCAGTAAGAGCAGCCTCCCATCTGGAAGAAGAGCCTTGGAGCCAAAGCAGAGGGGGGCTTGGGGACAATGCCACTACAATCCTAATGTTCAGAGGGGGTGGGTTTGAGGAGATAAAGGCTCTGACTCAAACCCTTCCCCTTTATCTTCTAGGCACAGATCTAAGACCCAAAGAGGGGTGCGCAAGCCCCCTGGAAGGAGGGGTGGAGCTGTTGGGACAGGGATGTGAAAGTTTTGTTTCCTTTTTTGTTTAGCAGATGCAAGTGGTTGGTGGGCAAAGAGGGAGTCAGGAGGGTGTTAGAATAGGGAGGGTCTACTGAGCCCAGAAATCAGGAAGAGATTTAGCACTAAAATTCCACCCAGGGGACTTCCCTGGCGGTCCAATGGTTAAAACGCCGTGCTTCCAATGCAGGGGGCGCAGGTTCAATCCCTGGTTGGGGAACGAAGACCCCACATGCCGCACGGTGTGGCCAAAAAAAAAAAATTCCATCCAGGAAAGGGAGGAGCTCATCCCACTGGTCCACTTCTCAGTGCCTTCTCCACTCTTGCTTGCAAACCTCAGAAGTTCGCAGGCTGGAGGAGGACAGAGCAGCTCAACCTTCTGGGCAAGATTTAGAAAGGAAGCATTAGCGCCTGAGGCCTGGCAGCTTGGCTCACTCTAGGGCTAGGTGTGACCCATGTCTGCCTCAGGCTCCTGGAGAAGCAATTTTTCCACTTTTAGAAGCAGGGAGGGCAAAGGCCAGGGCTGTGGTGTCAGAGGCATCTGGCCCTGAAGGATGCTGGCACTGCGGGATTTGGTCCCGCATTCCATCCAGGGTACCAAAGGAGCATGAGGTCCCAGGGCTTGCCAAAACAGCCAGCAGAGTCGCTGGCCATTAAAAATCCTTTCAGCTTTTGATTCGCCTCTTTTGACCACCACCCGAGGGAGAGAACACTCCTAGGATGGGGAGTCTACTTCTCGCTCCATAAGCAGGTGGGCAGACGGGCGCTTAGTCTTCTCCTCCATAGAAACAAACGGGGGCTCCCAGGGGTTTCCCTTTGCTCCCCGACCTGTAATTCCAAATTTAATAAAGTAGCAGTTAGTGAGCACAAGTGACCAAGCTGGGAGAGGGTGAATTAGCAGTCATGACGAAAACACAGGGTTCAGTCGTAAAGAATATAAGGGCCGTAAGAGATTTTCCATCACCTAAATTATGTTACAGCATTACTTGTGAGCAGGAGCAATGGGTTAAGTGTAATGACTTCATAGTTCTAACCGGAAACAGGAAGGGGAAAACGCAGACGTTTGTGATCGTCATGGCTGCCCTTCAGCATCCTTCCTCTGGCAATTCTGTCCAAGTACCTTTCTCTGCTGGAGACCAGGTAGGAATTTAGGAGAATCTCTTAAAGGTATATCAGTCTAATACTGAAATACAATTTTTTTAATCTCCGGTTTTTTTAAAAAGATAGAAACAGTTTAACCCATCTCTAGAGAGTGAACACAGGACTGTGCCCCAGGGGTTACCAGCATTCACACCCTTTCCCCTTCCCACACCCACAGCCTTGCAGGTGAGGTGAGGGGACCATTCACCTGTCCCAACAGCATCTACTCGAAGCATATTGAGCATTTTGGACACTGGAAAGAAAGTACCTTAAACTACAAGGAAAAAGCGGAGACCTGGGAGAATTCATATTTAGTTTAGGAAAGGAACGGCAAGGAGATGAGAATGGTAATCAGGGAGATGAAGGTCCTAAGGCATGTTGGGGTGGGATTAGAGGCACCACCTAACGGGAAGGCTGTTGTGATTACTCAGAGGATTGTCAAAACAAAGACAGACTTAAACACACACGCACACACGGCAGAACAGGTTACAGGAGATTTTAGATCTTTTCCATTTGGGCAGAACCTGGCTTGAAACAGTCTGGGTAGAACAATTAGGAGCAGAATTGGAGAGTTCTACTTTCACTGGCGCCTTCATTCCAGAACAGGTGCTGAACCCAGCCCATCAAGCCATCTGGCTTTGGGCCCAGGCTGCCCGATCTGAGCAGAGCCAGTGAAACTTACTGAGCCAAGTCCGAGCCCTCAAAGCACCTCAACCACTGTGGCCTTCTCTCCTTAGCCTGGACCAGTGTGGTCTCACGTGGCCACCAAGGGACAGACTAGTGACAAAAAGCTCAGACGTCGCAAGGTAACATGAGTGATCTCAAATCCAAACAATGACATGAGAAAACAGGATTAGAGAGGATAAGCTGCCTCTGGTCATAGATGTGGCAGAACTAACATTTGAACTCACTTTGTAAAAACTCCAACTTCTATGCTTATCTTTGTGACTTTCATCTTCCTACCACTTTGCCAGAGGCATTTTCATCAGACCCAATATCATCCTTTCTGCGTGTGCCAGTTTTGTTACCACACGCCAGTGGAGTAAAACAGAAATAAAGGTAATTTTGACCAAATGAAGGCTGTTATAATCCATGATCCTCTCCTGCATCTGTTGACAGGAGTCCCTGTACCTCTGCTACAAGTTACTATCCGACTCTCTCACTTCTTTCTGAATATGAGTCTCCATACTGACTCCCCCTTGCCTAAGCCCCTTGGGGCAGAGAGAGGGTCATCAGGCTGCTGTGGAAACACCAAGGCACAGGTGGACTGTGGCAAGGAGAAGAAAGGCCAGCCCATTCCCATGATACCTACATGTTCCAATGCTAGACTGCTAGCCAATTCTAGTGTTTAGTGCACTGCTTCCTACTACCATGAGGCAATGCCCTCACCCTTTTAAACTCTGATAGTCTGTGTAGGTAGTCTCCGTAAGTTTCCTTTTTGCCTAAATCTCTGTAAGGCGTAATACCTCAGAGATGGACTGCAAAGCAATGCCCTTTTAACCACTGCCCTACTAGAACAGCTCTCCTCTCCAAGTGAGAATATTAGAAATGTGCTAGGGCTTCCCTGGTGGCGCAATGGTTAAGAATCCGCCCGTCAATGCAGGGTTCGAGCCCTGGTCTGGGAAGATCCCACATGCCGCGGAGCAGCTAATGCGCCACAACTACTGAGCCTGCACCGTAGAGCCCGCGAGCCACAACTACTGAACCTGTGTGCCTAGAGCACATGCTCTGCAACAAGAGAAGCCACCGCAATGAGAAACCTGCATGCCGCAACGAAGAGTAGCCCCTGCTTGCCACAACTAGAGAAAGCCCGTGCAGCTACGAAGACCCAATACAGCCAAAAATAAAAATAAATTTATATTTTAAAAAATGTGCTAAATAGGATTTGCAGGATTGATTTTCCCTGCAGTGGTTAATAAACTGGAAAAGACCAGGTAACTCAACTTCAAAAATAAGAGGAAAACAAACCACACGCTACCTGCTACCACAGGGGACAGGCCCTTAACTAGAGCTACTGCGCTGAGGTGGTAACACCTAAGTCTTCCCACCTCGGCCCCATCACCATTACTGCAGGCTTAGAATTGAATTACCTGAATGAGAAAATGGAGCTCAGGAAAATTCCCTGGCGGTCCAGTGGTTAGGACTCCACGCTTCCACTGCAGGGGGCACAGGTTTGATCCCTGGTCGGGGAATGAAGATCTTGCATGCTGCGTGGTGCAGCCAAAAAAAAAAAAAAAAAAAAAACGGAGCTCAAGTAAGTTGTGTGGCTTGCTTCAATCTGGAAAACTGGTTTCATTTGTCAACTGCTAGAGACAGAGCAGTGAACAGATACTAAGATCGAGAGTTTGAAAACTACTGGTCTTTAGTCCTACCTGCTTAATCTGTTGAAATATTGTCAACTTAAATTTCAGACCACTTAAGTGTCCTTGGTTAACTTTAAATGGCAGTAAGTGATAGGAATGCTACAAAATTAGAAACTCAAACAGGACAGCCCCCTATCAAGTTTTATTAGGGTTATAGAAATTTCAGAGTACAAAAACATTCCACCTCTATGAAAAACAGTAACCTGAAGCTGACGTCACAAAGGGAACAAGAAAGTGATTTTTGAATGGCAGCTTTCACGATTTACAAACTGGTAAATGCTTGGATGCTATGAAGTAGTTGATCTAAATTGTGAGGATTTCTCAGAGGAGCTCCTTTATCTCACACAGTAGGTGGAAAACTAGAAATTCGTGCAATTTATTAAAACTCCTTTCCCAGCAAGATAAGCTAGGCATCATCCTCTAAATGGCTGAAGTACTGCCAAAGCCGCTTTGACCATTCTATGGAGCACAGTGCCATCTCGTGGCCACTCAAACCACCCATTACTACAGTGCAATTCCAGCATGTTAACTTGGAGTGAAAAGAACATTTTAAACTGCCTGAAACCTGAGGCACTTGAGATGTCTTCAAATGTTCTCAAAGAACAGGACATTCTGGTTACTTTTATAATTTTATTGACTCTTGTCTCCTCATATCTTTCAAAACAAAAAACCCAGCATCTTATCCCAAAGTTTCAACTCAATCAACTGCCTCAGAGAGGCCACGGGAAGCACCACCACTTTATGCCTCTGAATAACCACTGTAAAGACTAGAATTATGTACATAGCAAGTTCAGGTTTCTGCCCACCTTAGGACACACAGCTGGTAATCGAACCCTTGTTGCCAACTCCAGGGACTCTGCCTGTCTTATGTCCCGGCAGCTCTGCCGCCTGTTTAAGACTGCATCTTCCTGACGGCTACCCTTAGGGTGGGTCAAGGCTGAGCCAAAGAGCACAGTCTAGTCCCCCGGTCACCTCCCACCAGCCCCCAGCTGCCCAGGCAGGAAATCATTTCCAGTCTTTTGTCTCCACCATTTATCTCCCTCTTTCTTCTTCAAAACTTGTTGCTATCACTTTCACGTAACAATGGATTCAGTGTCCATTAAATGGCCTGAGAGGCGGCTTCAGCCTGACATACATTTCCTGAGCTAAAAAAGAAGAAAACAACAAACCTCTGTGGCCTTTCTGCCATGAGATCACGTAACAAAGGGAAAAGCACTACTGAGCAGGGTGGTGCTAGGGAAGCAATGCAAGGCCCTCCCCACCCACGGAGGTTTCTCCAGCGCCAGCTCTTGCGGGTACAACACGGCAGACATTCTGGGGTCAAGGAGGTATAATGAAGGGAAACCCGTTTATTTTCCCCTTTTGAACTTCCCTGCTGCCCCAGTCTTGGCCTTCTTCTTAGCGGACCCCTTGGGTTCTGGCTCCTTGCGCTTGGCTGAAGAGAGGGAGCCGGTCACCTTGAAGAAATCATCCAGGCGGCCCTGGGTGCTGCCCTGGCGGCTCTTGCTCAGCCTCCTGACCCCGCTGCGGATTCGCTCCTCGGAGAACTGCTTTTCACCACACATGAACTTGACGAGCTCTTCTTCGTTCGGCTCGCTCCACTTCAGCTCCACAGACTCCGGGTCCAGCACCTCGGGCTCCAGGAAGAGCTGCTGGGCCTCCTTGTGGAGCCAGTTTTCCGGCACAGGGTACTTGTTGGGGTCGAGCCGACGCAGGATCTCCTCGATGCTCTTGTGCTTCTGGATGAGGTCCACGGCCCGCTTGGGCCCAATGCCCCGAATGGTCTCACAGTAGTCACTGCCCAGCAGGATGCACAGATCCACAAACTGCTCCTGGTTCAGGCCCAGCTCCTGCAGAACCCGGCTCAGGTGGAACTCCTGGATGGGCAGCTTCTTGGCCTCGCTAGCAGTCAGGTGCCGCATGAGCACGGGGCTGCCAAAGGTCAGGCAATCCATGTCCTCGGTGGCCGCGGCGTAGACTCTGCCGGCCTTCACCAGGGCGGCGCAGCTGGCCTCAGCCTCGCTGGGCGCATCGAGGTATGGGATGCCCATGAGGCTCAGGAGATGCTTGCACTCATCATTGTGTTGCTTGGTGACCTTCACCAGCCGCTTCGTAAACTTCTCCACCTCCCCTTCGGCCCCAGCAGCCTGGGCCTGCTGCAGCTGCTTCTCCGCCTCAGCCCGCCGCTCGCTGCGTTTGGCCAGCTCCCCTGACTTCAGCTGTGGCGGCTTGCCGTCAAAAACGTACACGGGCTTGATGCCGTTCTCCATCATTCGGATGGTGCGATAGAACATGCCCATCAGGTGGCTGGTGGTCTCACCCTCCTCATTCTGCAGCACATCCCCCCCTTGGCGAACAGCTATTAGGAACTGATAAATGCTCATGGAGGCATCGATAGCCACCTTGCGGCCAAAGTAGCTCTTGATGTCATTCTCCCGGATGGCACTGGGGGCCACGTCGGCAATCAGTTTGGCCAGTCCTTGAATTCCCATAGCAATACAGAGGGACAGCTAAAAGAGAAAGGCAGGTAAGACAAGGAGGAACTTAAAGGATGCAAAAGGAGGAAGGGTTACCAACTTCACGCCCTCGGCTAAACATATCTAGCACAACAAAACGACACCAAGTCAGCACCTCGGCAGACGAAAAGAACAAGACAGGCTCCCATCGTCAGGAAACGTACAGTCTAGTAAGGAAGTCCTCTCAATTAATACCGAGGCCTCCTGAGAGTTAACTGAGATAACAGACAAAAACCCCGACAAAGATTAAGTGCTCCGTAAACGTTTTCCCTGCAGAACCCACTCGATCCTTTGGTTCGTGCCTCAAGCTGCCTGCTTTGCTAGAACGTGTACCGAGGGGACAATGCCTCGTTAGCCGGGGCATCCTCCCCTTGCGTCCGACAAACGCAGGCAGGAAAGGGATGTGAACGAGTGTAGCTCAAAACAATGTCTCCCCTCCAGGAGCTTAGTCACAATACACAACGATCTCATGAGCTGGGAATTATCTTCTTTCTACAAATGATGAAAGAGGCTCGGAAGTTAAGCGACTGGCCCCGGGCTCAGAGCGGGAAAAGTGGCGGCCCGCCTGACCGCGAATCCCACGCTCGCTCCGCCCCGCCCGCGGCAGCCGCCGGCCTTCCCCAGCACCCGGGGCAAAACGGCCCGCCACTCTCGGAGACGCTTCCGGAGGGGCTCACCTGGCCTCTGGAGCGCTCCGGCGTGGCCCAGGACAGATCTCAGCCCAACTCGCTCCTCAGCCCCGCCGCCTCCTCGGCACTAGCCGCTGACACACGCTAGCTCCGCCGCCTTCCAAAGCCCGCGCTCCCGTCACGTGACCTGCCGCGGCGCACAGCCTCCTGGGAAGTGTAGTACAGGCCCCGGCCCTCTCGGCCAGCTTCTCTCACGACAAACAGTCCCGCCAGGGTGAACAGACTCGCTCAGCGAGCCGACCCTACCCTTCTCTACCGCTTGCCCCCACTCCACCCTGGTCGCCCCGCAGGCCTCAGATCCCGCCACACCCGAAACCATACGACTACAAATCCCACAATGCCACCTGTGCAGCTGCACTTCCTCTTCCGGCTGAACAGCGCGCCTGCTCCTGCCGACGTGTTCTTCCGGTGGCTGAGCGGCGGATTACCCTGTGCCCGGCAAAATGGTGAGAAGGTTGAGGGGAGTTCCGGATGGGACTTCGGGGACCCCTCGGGGCCCGTCCCGCGCCCTGTTTTTTCTCGCAGAAGCCTCAGATGTCCAAGGTCCAGAGGGCTGGAGGCTCCTGGATCCTTCGGCTTGGGCTGAGGGGCGGGGAAGGGAAGCCCCTTGCCATGGACTCCTTAGGCTGAGGTTTTGATGGCATGGGCTTCTGATCTAACGATTTATAAGGATGAGGAGCATGGGGAGCATTTCTAATACCTTCGAGCTTTTATCTCTGTTACTTGTGATCAATCTGTTACCCCTGTCTGGAAAGTTTTTCCCGCCTGCCGAACTCGTACTCATACTACACGGTCCCGGGCAAAAGTCACCTTCTTGATGAAGTACTAACAACTGTCTCGGGCACTTGTCCTCTTTCTCCTGGGAGCCCCGCAACCTATGTACAGACGTCGTGCCACGTGTCATGGACTTCTTTGTTATTTGCCACGCCTCCTAGTGACCACCATCTGACGTGCCTCTGGCCCTGGGATGATGTCTATTCATCTTTGTATTTCCAGTGCCAAACACTGGGGCCGGCAATTGGAGGCTCAATCAATGGCAGCGATTGTCTTTATCATTTTTAGGGGGGCATGAATGTTTACTGAATTGAATTCCAGTGTCTCTGAGAACAATGAGGTCAATTTACTTCTCTAGAGTTGTTGTGTTCTGGATTTTAGAAGCGTTGGCTGGTGGGTGACAATGGAAGTTAACATTTGTACAGAACTTTACGTTTACAGCCCTCTTTCACAAGCATTATCTCATAATCTTCCCTATAACCTTGGGAGGGAAACAAACACCTATTGAGCAACTACTGTATGCCAGGCAGTGAGTTAGATGCTATTGCGTTTGTCGCCTTTCTTAAATCATACGTCAGCCTTGTGAGAGAGTTATTATTATAATCACTTTACTGAGGCTCATGTTATTCAGTAGAGCCAGAATTTTATTTTTTATTTTTAAAAAATATTTTTTACTTGTTTACTTATAATTTATTTAGTTTATTTTACTTTTGGCTGCCTTGGGTCTTCATTGCTCCGCTTGGGCTTTCTCTAGTTGCAGCAAGTGGGGGCTACTCCTTGTTGCAGTGCCTGGGCTTCTCATTGCGGTGGCTTCTCTTGTTGCAGAGCCTGGGCTCTAGGCACGCAGGTTTCAGTAGTTGTGGCATGTGGGCTCAGTAGTTGTGGCTCGCGGGCTCTAGAGCGCAGGCTCAGTAGTTGTGGCGCACGGGCTTAGTTGCTCCACGGCACGTGGGGTGTTCCCGGACCAGGGCTCGAACCCGTGTCCCTTGCATTGGCAGGCGGATTCTTAACCACTGCACCACCAGTGAAGCCCCAGAATTTTAAGTTATGTCTTTTGCCTGTAGGTCCTGAGATTCCTTAAGTGTGTAATGGGAAGAATACAAGATTAGCAGTTGAGATCTGGGTACCAGTCCAGAGTCTGTCTTTCAGCAGTGATTCTGAGCTTGACGTCTACAGACATGGGTTCATAAGGCTTCTAAAATTATAAGCAGACTTTTTCTTGTATGCGGTTTGTCCCAGGCAAAGAGTCCATACCTTTCATCACGTGTTTTTCATGGTGGCTGGTGGCCTCAGATAATGTTAAGGACCATTGCATTGATCTGTAGCTAATCAGTCACCTTCTGTGTTCCTCAGCCTCTGACTCTCAGCTGCCCATCTTGTCTCATATTGAAAAGACAAAGTGCCACCTTAGTTTAAGATGTAATTGTTGTCATTCCCAAACGGAATCATTTGACGGTGGTTCTGAAGGATTTCCACATTTCCCAAGCTGAAATAAGCTCCTAGCAGTCACAGCAGCACGAGGCTCTGTGATAACCCCATAGTGCCCCCAGATTGAGGTCATGGGATTCTTTGATGGCTCTGATCTCACGCCTTCCCTTAGGAGCTTGAGGCCATGAGCAGATACACCAGTCCAGTGAACCCGGCTGTCTTTCCGCATCTGACCGTGGTGCTGTTGGCCATTGGCATGTTCTTCACCGCCTGGTTCTTCGTGTATCCTTTCACTGAGCAGCCAGTGGGCCAGAATTAGTGAGGTGGGAAACTGAGGGAGGGACCATGCTGGGTACATGCACCCTGCCAGTTTTGTTCTGGTGTGGGGATGGGGGATGGTAAGGAGGTTGAGGGAAGGCTATTTGACGTCCAAAGTCAGGTTGTGGCCTTGTTTTCCAGGTTCAGGTGAGCTCAGTTCGCTCCTCCGGTTTCCAGGACAGTGAGCAGAGGGGCCTGGCTGGACTGGAGGCTAGGTACGGGGCCCTGTGGTGTGCTCAGGTGTCAGGAGGTACGAGGGCTAGTCCCGGCTCTGCCGCTCATTAGCTGTGTGACCTAACCCCTCTGGGCTTCATTTTCTTCATGGGTGCTGGAAGGGTGGTAGGAGCACCAGAGTCTAGGTCACCTCTTGGGCCCCTCTGCCCGGAGCCACGCCAGCCACCCCTTTGCTTCTCCTTAATTGCCCTGCCAGTTACGAGGTCACCTCCACCAAATACACTCGGGATATCTACAAAGAGCTCCTCATCTCTTTGGTGGCCTCGCTCTTCATGGGCTTTGGAGTGCTCTTCCTGCTGCTCTGGGTTGGCATCTACGTGTGAGCTCCCAAGGGTAAGAGCAATGACAGGGTGGGACACTGGAGAGCCCTCCCCACGCCCACATCAGCGGGGTCCTTGGGCCTGCATGACCCCTTGGTTAAAGGAGTGAGACTCAGCAGAGTGGATAGGGACACCACACACAGGTGCCCCTTTCCCTGTCTCCTAATGGGGATTTGAGCCAAGTGGGACCACCTTTGTCAGTTCTGAGGTCTCCACACTGTCCAAGGCCTCGACCTGGCTCTGGGATATACTACGTAGGGCTGTGGGCACAGGCTTCCCGTGGTTACACATCTGCATTCTTACCTGTCATACACAGTGATTGGAGAGCCACTGGGGAGTGACCCAGCAAGGGGCCAGGATCTGGGACTTGCTTCCAGGAGTAGCCTTTTAGTTAGTTTCAACGTTTTCAGTCATTGAAATAAATTTTGACTAAGCGACAAAAAAAACCACCCACAACCTTGCTGCAGATGACCCACCAAACAGGTCACTTAGAATCCGTCGGCTCTGGTGGCCCTGCTTCCAAGGACTGTGCCCGTCAGCGCTTGCCCCAGGAGCGTAGGGGTTTGGTGAGAAAAGCGGATGGAAAGAAGGGTCACTGCTCTCATTCTGATACCCCCTCTTTTTCAGGTACCAGCCAGGCGGCTTCACTGAATCCCTGCTTTTGTAAATTAGTTTTTTTTACTATGCCAGAAATGTCCCACCTGCTGCTCACAATAAAGGCAGATGTGTGACAGCCCTGCCTGGTGCCCATCCTGCGGGGTGGGAGTGGTGCAGGTGCTGGGACCCACGACTTCCCCAGTCCCACCCCTTCCCGTTTCACCTGCCTTTCAGGTGGTTCCTGCTTGCTGGGAAGCCCTGCCCTCTGCCTATGAGAGGGCTATGGGGAGTGTCTTATCCTTAGAATTGAGGGCTCACCTGTGGATAGGAAGGGGCTTGGCCTGCCCTCCACTGTGGCTTCTAGTGTAAACTTTTGTAGGAACCCGTACCAGTCAAGTCTGCCCTGGGCCAGTCCCCTCCTCTGAGTGGTGCCGGGGACCCTCGAAAGGCTCAGCTTTTCCCTAAGGTGGCTACTTTTAACCCAGCCAGGGCAGCAGTAGGTCCGTGGGGTGTGGCTAGGGGAAGGGGCTGCTGCATCCTGTTCCCAAGCCGGGCCTGAAGCTACGAGGGATAATGGGGTACGAAGCATCCATTGGGCTCAGGAGCCCCAGTTGGTCCCAGGCCCACAGGCAACCCCATCTCCCACCAGAGCAATCTCAAGAAGATGGCGAGGCAAGCTCAGATACAAAGCAGTATTTATACATTTATTTATATACGTATATTTACTTCAGAAAAGAACAGTTCAGGGGACAGGAAGCAAGCAGGCCTGGGGCTGCTCCCCTCTGCCCACTCCAGAGTCAGAGCTCAGGGGCCGGAAGGGGCGGTTAAGTGGGAGGGAAGGGGCGCACTCTGCACACGCAGGCTTTCCGGGGGGCGGGGGCACTTGTGCATCGAGAGGCGCTGTGTACAGCTCGAAGCCTGGGGGAGATCGGCCCAGTGGCTACAGGAGCAAATGCCAAAAGGGAGAGAGGAAGGGAGGGGTAGGCTGCTGGACCTGGGGTAGGGGATGGAGCCACGACACCCACTCACCGGCACCCGCCAGGCAGCTGTCAGCCTCCAGCAGGTGGCCCACTGGCCTTCCGTGAAGCCCCTTTCCCTCACTGGGCTTAAGGCAACTTTAGTCCAAGGTTGACCTCCCCCCGCCCCCCGCCTTGGCCCCAAACTCAGCACTGAGGACCCCCTCCCCAGGCATGGAAACAGCCAGCTGCCAACCAGATTGGGGCGATGCTGTGTCCAGATGGCTCCAGGGAGCAGTGGAGGGTCACCTTCCAGTTAAGCACAGGGGGGCTGCGGTCCAAGAACTTGTACCCCCACTGAGGAAGCCCCAGAATCCTATTAGAAGGGGCAGGGCTCGGTAGTTGTATGGCATTTAGGGAGGGTTCCCCCAGTGGGAGGAAGGAGAACAGAGCAGCGCTAAGTGAGGCTCGGCCGCCAGCGTGGTGTGGGGAGCCATGTAATTCCTATGTCGGAAGGAGGAGCCACACTGGGGAGGGGGCTGGGAGGCTAGGTATCCTTGCTACCCCCATTCCCCCTGTGTTTCCCTATCCCTAGGAGAAGTGCTTTGACATCCATAGCAGAAGGGGGCCCGCGGTCCCTAGGCTTCTTCAAGATTCAGGTCTCCCACAGAAAGGCCTCCCACTCAAAGCTGAGAATGAGAGGTAGATGGGGCAAGGCCTGGCTCCCAAAGCGGTGGCAGAATATCACAGGGCAAGGATGGCATTTCCGTCCCCATTTCTGAACCCATGGCAGACACGACGAAATGATTTCCACTCTCCTTCCATGAGCCTGGATGTGGCCTCAGAAAGCTCCAGATACCCACTAAGAAAGGTTAACGTTGGCACTTGAGATAAGACTTCTTCCGTAACCCAAGCCCACCACTCTGCTCCTGGGAGGAGTGGGCAGAACTGGGACTACTGCCGAGCACGGGGCCCCCAGCCTGGCTGTCCAAGCCCAGCACAGGAGCCCTTGAATCTGGGGAGGTGAGGCCACCAGCAGACAAGAGTGGAGGGAATGGCCAGTCCTGGTGGTCGGGAGTGGGGTGGGTGTCTCAAAGCTCCCTGGGACGGATCAGAGCCAGGGCCTTGCCTTTCAAGTGTCCCCCCGGGGCTCTGGCCCACTCCGGGCTTTCAATCTCCATCCTTCGACTCCTGCCCGGGTTTAAGTGCATTTTAGTAATTATTTCATTAATAACAGCAAAAGCTATTTGCATCCACCCACCAGACGAGACCAGCCTGCTGCCTCGCAGGGATTCCCGCTCCTCTGCTCAGAGACCTCTGTGAGCTCTGGAAGCTCCCAGGGCCCCAGGCCGCGGGGCCGCAACGCCATCTGGGGGCTCACAGGGAACTTCCTTCCCTTCGGGATACTCCAGGTTCAAGGGTCCAAGGCTTACCTGGCCCACTGGCTCCCCTGGTTCAGCCAGGCACTAAGTGTACACAAGGCACATGGTCGGTCGCCAGCCCATCCAGGGCTGGCTTCAGCTGCCCTGGGAGCTCTTGGAGCCAAGCTCTCCCAGGGAGAGGAGACCTCCTGGGCCATGCTTAAAGCTTAGAAGTCCGAGTCCAGTAACAGTCAGACCCTAAGAAGTCCACTACCTAGCCCTCCCCAGGGAGCAGCTTCAAGGGTGAGGGCTGTCTGCCCTCCACTGACTCGTGGGTCCAGCCAAGTCTCTGAGGGCTCAAGCCAAGCCCCTGCCGGTCTCAAAGGCGGACGGGTCCTCTCTCCAAAAGAGGGGTGGCCCCCAGTCGCAGAAGGGGAGGCAGGAAGGGTAGGCTCTGGGTCGAGTCACGGGCTTCCCCCGCCTCTGGGGCGCTGCCGCCCACCAGCCCTCCATCGGCCAAATCCGGACACATGTGAATCGGGCCGGCCTGGGCCCGGCAGGTCTCCCTCCAGCGCCCTCTGTGGTCTGGGGGCGCCGCCAGCAGGCCCAGCAGCTCCAGTGTGAGGACTTCCAGTTTCACCAGGCACGGGGAGGGCCGAGCCGCCTCAGTCCCTCCCAAGGAAGTATCAGCGGCGGGCTCCAGTGTAACACCATGGCGTCCAGTGTGGAGGGGCGCCCGGAGCCCCGGGCCCAGTGTAACACCATGGCGTCCAGTGTGGAGGGGCGCCCGGGACCCCGGGCCCAGTGTAACACCATGGCGTCCAGTGTGGAGGGGCGCCCGGGACCCCAGGCCCTGCTGTGGCGCTGCCTCCCTGGGCAGCTCAGTCACACAGGCGGTAGAAGTGGAAGTAGTAGTCTGCGGCCGGCCAGACCGGGGCCTCCAAGCTGCAGTTGGCCTGACCCTGGAGGGAAGGGCAGTGGGAACCAGTGAGGTGGCTCCGGGGGGGGGGGGGCGGGGGATGCCAGAGCGCTCCCCGTGCCGACGTCGCCTGACACTGCCCATGTCCCGCCATGTGATCTTCAGTCCCCGCCCCCGCCCCCCCCCCCCCCCCCCGCTTCCCCCAAGCCCCACCCTGAACCTCTGGGGACAGACGGCGCAGGTGCTCACCAGCACTGCCACCCGGAAGTGATAGGTGAATCTGCGGAAGGACAGGATGGTTACTGGCCACTGGTGGGAGGTGCCCTGGGGAAAGAGGGGGGCAGAGGGGTCAGGACAGCTGCGCAGCCCCCCACTCCCTGTCCCATCCCAGCTGGCATCCCCCGCCATGGCCGTCGCAGCCCTGGCTCTGTGGCATGGTTTACAAAGCGGAGAAGCAGAGATCTGAAGAGAGATCGCAGGGCGCACTTTCTACTTCGGGGAGCAACAGCGCCCACCGTCTGTGTGTACTCCGTGCCAGGCACCCGGGGGCCCACAGCCGCTGGTCTCTTACTGCCTTCCCTCTCACCACTGTGCTCCGGGCACATCCAGGTATTTCGCTCACCCCATCCGCACTGCAACCCACTGAGGCAGTGCCGCTCTAGACGGGGACAGTGCTGAGTTACCTGCCTAAACACCGAGGCTGGGCAGAGCTGGGATTCAAGCCCTCCCCGCCCAGGGCCTGAGCCTCTTCAGGGCTCTCACCCACTCCATCCTCTACTCAAGCTATTTTCTGCACCGTTTTTCTCCCTGGCTAGAGAGTGCATTCTTGGAAGGCAAGGCCTGTTTCTTCCCTACCTCTGTCTCCCCTCAGCTGGGCCCAGCACAGGGCCTGGGACAGAGGAGGCCCCAACAGATATTTGTTGAATGAACACACGAGTGGGTGAGAAGAAATTCCCTTAACTTGTGTTGAGAGTCACAACTTCGGGTCACATGGCCAGGGAGGAGCCCGACGGTGACAGGTTCCCAGACCAGGAGGCAGCCCCCTCCACACAGCCCAAGAGATCTTCCAAAGTCACAGATGGAACAATGCCACTGCCCCCGCCCAAGCTTCAGGTCCAGCCTCCTTCCCATCTCCCCGGGCGCACAGCCCTCGCCACGTTTCCAGCTCTGCCAGCGCGCCATGCTCTCCCTGGCCGCCAGGCCTCTGCACCCGCTGTTCCCCTACTCCTGGGACGCTGTCCCCTTTCCTTTCCCCAGCTGATCCCGTATTGCTCTTCAGGTCTCATCTTAATCAAACATGACTTGGGGGCAGCTGGCCTGACCCTAAGGCCACACAAGGTCAGCTCTCCCTGCCACGGGCTCCCAGGACGCCCTCCACACGCCCTCCCCGTCTCCACCATTGCGCTCACCCCAGGTTAGGCCTTATGGAACTGTTTTCCTCCCCAGGCCTTCGTCAGGGCAGGCACAGGGCCGGAAGACACTCAGTGGTGAGCGGTGCACGCATGCCCCACTCCCTGCGACACAGAGGCCCAGGCCCCAAAATGTCCTCCGTGGAGATGCCTGCACTCTGGACTCCAGCTCCCTCACCTCTCCCGCTTGGGAGCTCAGATGTGCCGGCGCGGAGGAAGCTCCGGCCTGGCTGGCCCACAGCTTCCCAGTCTCCTACCTGGGTGTCCTGGTGGGCATGGAGGCTCTGTGGAAAGCCCCCCTCCTCACACGGCTCCTCCTTTGACATCAGGCTGCACAGCGCCACGGACACGGGGGCCGAGGAGCTGGGAAAGACCCAGTTAGCAGGGAAGTGGGATTCCGAGCTCCTCCAGCCCAGCCCGCTCCCAGCCAGCCCTCCACTCTACCTCCCTCACCCCGGTGAGACAGGGCACTGAATCCTCACAGCCTGAAAATGATGTGTAGCCGTCAAGGCTCTAGACGGCTACAAACCCTTTCCCATCCACCGTCCCACACAGCCTTCACGGCCCCCGGGAGGCAGCAGCCCATTTCACAGATGAGGAACCGATGCCCGGAGGTTGCCAGGTCACACAGCCAGTGAAGCATGGAGCAGGCAATAAAGCTAGCACCCCTCCTCAGCCCCTCCCCCGGCTGCCTGGGACCACTGGGTCCCCATCCCCCACGGCGGCACTCACTTCATCTGCAGGGTCAGGCGGAGGTGCAGCGGTGTGCTGCTGCTGATGGGGATGTGGTAGGTGACGTTTCCAGGCCTGAAAGGGCAAAGCTGGCTCCTCAACAAGGCCACCCTGCCCTGCGCCCCCCACTCCCATCAACTCCTCAGTCCCCAGTCTACAGTGGAGCCCTTCAGGGGCCTGGAAAGGGGCTGCCCCACCTTGAGGGGAAAGTTCCTCCCTGAGGGGAGCAAGATCTGAACACCTGGACCACCTGGGCTCATGTTACCAGAGGAAACCTGTCCTGGGGTGGGGGTGGGGGAAGGGAGGTAGCCAAGCCCACCTGCAGGCATCCTCTGAGGAGCAGTACTGGGACGTGATGGGCATCGAATTCTCCAGCACCTGGATGGAGGTCAGGGACGGCACTGGGTCTGCAAGGAGAGAGGCCACTGGTGCAGGAAGGAGGGTGACAAGACAGGACACAAATGAGAAGCAGCCAAACCTGTCCTTGCCCGAGACTCGAATCAGTCATTCACACCTCAGCAGGAATAAATTTCAGGTTATTCTTTCCAGACTCCCACAACGGCTGGGGTCACGCCACCATCTTCCCCAGCATTCCTAGGACTACACAGTTCCCATGAGCCTGAGGTGTGCCTCCCTGACGGACCCAGGACACCCACAAGTAGGGATGGGTCTTCCATATCCCCTGCATGGGGCGTACAGGAGCCCGCTCTTCAGGCCCCTGTCCCTGACTGCACACATCTCTTCCCAACTCGGGGTACAGTGACGTCAAGTCGGTAGCTTGAAATCAGCCATGGCGGCAGTATTCACACACACAAATCAGGGCCCCACTGTCCTTCGAAGACTCAGCTTCAATGTCGCCTCCTCCAGGAAAGCCTCCCCGATCATCTCCGCACCTCAGTCCGGATTCTGTGCCCTCCCCAGTCGCCAAGCTGCCTGTGTGTCCCCTCAGAGCCTCACCACGCTGCTGTTTTCGTGTCTGTGAGCCCCTGGGGCAGGACACATCCATCTCCATCACCCCCGGTGCCCTGTACGGAGCCAGTCACAGAGAAGGGGCCCAGGAAACGGCTGCCTGGTAAGCATCTACCCCGTGGGGTTTCCCCATCACTCTGAACTTCAATCTCAGCAAACCAGTTTCTAAGCTTTTTTTTTTTTTTCTTCTCTTTAAGCCACAAAACCCATCAAATGGAAGTTGATGAGGAAGCCCAGTACCTAGAGCAGAGGCGCCTGGTTGAAGCCAGGAAGGTTCTTGGCCTCCCCTTCAACCTCCAAGGCAGCCCTGGGGATACTTCAGAGAAACCCGGTTTGAAAACCAATAAAGGGTTCTCTAGCTTTGTTAAAACCAAAGGTTTGAGGTTTGGAAAATTGGGGGGACCCTGAACAGTACCCTTCTTGCCCTGGCGTGGTGACATAAAAGGAGCCACGTGGACTTGGGATCAAATTCCACCCCTGCCGCTAACAGGCTGTATGACCCTGGGCAAGTCACTTCACCCAAGTTTCCATTTCCTCATCTGAACAATGGGGACGATTCCTTTCTCGCAGGAGTGTTGTGAAGATTAAACGAGGCGATGGATATAACGCTATATAATCAGCCTGGCCTGACTCCTGGGACTTAGTAATGCTCAGCAAATGTCTGTCGACTGACAATTCTGCACCCAGGTATTCTGGTGATGGGCTGAAATGGGCCCCGGCCAGTGAGCCTTGCCGGGTTGGGCTGAGCGGGGGAAGGGGTAGGGCAGGTACCTGGCTGGCTCCAGGCCTGGGTGGGCTGAGCAGAGCTCAGGCCAAGCTGAGGGGCCCCTCGGCGGCCCCGGACATGGAGACCAAGGCTTGGGCTGTTCTTGGCTTTGCCCTGGCCTCCAGGAAAGGGGACCGCAGGGCTGGCCACAGGGTCCGAGTTCTTTGGATGCTTGAAGTAGCCAATGCCGTTGGCTGACAGGCCCCAGGACTTGGCCCTGATGTTGGTGGCTGGCAGCAGGGCCATCTGGCTGGGGCCTGTGGAGAGAACCAGGCACAGGCTGAGAGGCAGGCACGGGCTGCCTCCTGCCCAGCTGTCTTGAGGACCCGACTGGACTCTGGGTGGCTCCCTTCTATCTCCTGGTCTCCTCAGGGGGAACCCCCAGTCTTTCTCCAGAGCCTCATTCTGGGCTCCAGGAGACCAGACCCTCCCACCAATGAGTCTCTGGGGCCTTTCTTAGGCCTCCTGTAAAAACCCCTCCAACCCAAAACCTGGCCCCAAGCGAGCCATACCTGAGCGGTTGGTGGAGGGGCCGGGACTGGGGCTGAGACCACGGCCAGGATTAAAGCTAGGGGCAGGGGTGGGGCTGGGGCTGGGCGAGGAGCAGCAGACGACTGGGCAGGGGCGGCTGGAGCACAGGTCCAAGGTGCGGAGGGCTGGAGCTGGGGCCGAGCTGGTCAGGCCAGTGGTAACTGAGGAAGCCAGAGGCTGTATGAGCTGGAGTGGGGCAGCAGAGCCCCCGACCCAGAACACAGCCACCGCTCCCCATCCCACCCCTCCAAAGCCACGCCCCACACGCACCCAGCAGCAGAGAGGGCTGCGAGCCCGGCCGCCCAGTGGTCACAGGGGACTGTCGGAGCTGAGTGGTCCCAAAGCTCTGGCTGGACCTGCTGGGGAAGGGTGGGCTGAGCTCAGAGGGGCTGGGAGAGCCTGAGCAGGAGGCCTGGGAGTCCCAGAGCAGCGGGAGGGGCGCGAGGAGGTGGACAAGGAAGGCAGAAAGGAGGCAGAGGCAGGCGGGAGAGGGCTTGGTCCAGACACGTACCATGGGCACATGGCCTCACTCCCCCCAGGGTGCTGGGGCCGGAGCAGGGCCAGAAGACAGGAAGTGGACACGGCAAAAGAGCTAAGGGGCAGCAGAGAGGAAAAGAGGGGGCAGGCACAGGGGAGGAGAGAAAGAGAAGACACGGTCAGAGATGGCCCAAGGACTGAGGGTGACAGTGGGCAGAAGAGCCCAAGGCCCCACCCTGGCCCTCCTTCCCCTACCCCCTGTTCTAACCTGGGCTGCTCAGATGCCCCCTGCCACTCAGAGGCCCAGCCACCTGGAGGAGCACTGAGTAGGCCAGGGAGAAACATCGGCTTCAGGACGACTGCGAAGCAGCTGCCCCCTTTCCAGAGAGGCCTTCCCACCCACCCCCACAAACTCCTGGCGGGCTAAGAGCCTGAGGTGGAACCCCCTTTAGAGGAGACAGCCTCCAGGGCTCCTCCGACCCTGGGCTGCTCACCAAAGCCCCGCCCGGCCTGGCGATGGCCCCCGCAGCCAGGCCTCCAGGGACATACCCATCAGTTTCCACCAGGTCCTCCTCGGTGCGCAGGCTCAGCACATACAGTGTAGACATGGACACCACGCTGGGAGCCACAGGAAGGGGCCACTGTTAGAGCTGGAGCCACCACCCGGCGCCCTCTCTCCAGGGCGAGGCCTGTGGTTTTTGGTCCCAGGGGCTGGACTCCCAAGTGATGCCTGTACGCGGGTCTCCCCAGTCCCAAGGGGAGGAGACAGAACGAGGCAGCCCCCCTTCCTTCCCCGAGACCTCAGCCACTTCATCTCCCAGGCCCCGCCCTCCTCTTCCCCCAGGACTGGGCCCGTGGACAGCCCGACGTCCCTGGCCAGCCGCCCCCAGAGTCTGGGGGACAAGTCACCTGAAGGCCATGACCACCACCAGGGCGATGATGGTTCCCTGCAGGAAGCGCTGGCTGATGCAGGCCTGGTCTGGGACCACAGACGATGACTGAAGACCAAGAAGAAAGGGGGAAAAGGCCCAGACTTAGGGAGCCCATTGTCTGACCCACGGTGGGCTCTGCTGGAGGTGGGGTACTCATCCCCTCGGGGGGGCAGAGGGAGAGGAAGGAGAAACCAGGGGCTGGGAGGGCTAGAGGATCCAGAAGCGAGGGGAGGGGAGGGGAAGCGCTTGGAGTCAGTGAGCCTGGAGAGGCGCCAGCTGGAAAGGGAGGCCACGAGGATGGGGAGGCCCCAGTCCCTGCCCCCCATCCCTGCCCACCCTCACCTTGCTGGCCACCTTGGGGGGCCTCTTCTTGTGGGGGACGCTGCCCGCCCGGCTGAACTGGCTCCCTGCGTGGCTGCAGCAAGAGGGCAGGGTCAGAGGTGCCTCTGGGAAGGGGGTCTTGCCCTCCCCGGCCCCGAGCCCCCACCTGAAGGCGCCCGAGCTGCCGGTGGACTTGAGGCTGTCGAGGCGCCGCAGCTTGGCCAGCTTGTGGCTCCAGCGCTCCAGCTCATCAATGCGCGTCTCCAGGTTGTCTGTCAGCTTGCACAGCTCCTTCACAGCACCCACGTTCTCCATGAAGATGCGCTCCTGCCGCAGGCAACGGCCAGTGTCGAGGGCACAGTCAGCCCCTGGGAGCCCCAGGCTATGGGCCCACTGGGGCGCCTGAGGAGGGCACTCAAAGGCTCCCTACCCAGGCCAGCCTTGCCTCTCGTCCAGCCTCAGCTCCCTCGGCTCCCTGTGCCTGCGTCCGAACAGCATCCCACCTCTGCACCTTTCCCCACCCACGGTCAGAACCCGTTGTCTCTCAGAGGCTCCCACCCTCCATCTCCCCATCTGATGAACACAATGTCTCAGACTTCAGCAGAGACCAAAACACATCACATGGTGCCCATCCTCACGCCAGGAAGGTTACAAACATTATCCTCACGACAAACCCCACGTTTAAGCTTTGCCATAACCACATTAGAACTTCTTAGCGGTAAGTGTCGTTTCCCTCCTTTTGCAGGGGAGGAAGATGACCCTCAGAACGTTCCTCTTGCTCTTGATCGCGCAGCGGCAGACTGGCAGAGTCCCCACCTCCCACCTCCACCTCTCCCAGTGGGGTGGGGAGGGGGCTCTGGAAGCAGCATGAGAGAAGACTGGGGGGCAGGGGAATGCTCCTGTTCTCTGCACTTCAGTGTCCCCGGTCTCTACGGAGGGCGTGAACGCCCTCCAGCGGGTCCACCCCTCTGCCCCTTGGGCTCCCTTCAGTCCCTCCTCCACAGACCTTGTTCACCACCAGGAAGTTCTCTATGGTTTTCCCATTGGCAAAGACCACGTCTCCAGTGTCCTTCACGGCCTCAGGCAGGATCTCCTTCACCTCCTGAGCGATGACACCTGGGGAGGGGCAAGCCAAGTGTGTGTTGCGGGGAGGACTGCCCACAGCACCGTAATGTAAGCAGGGGCAGGGATCGGTGAGGGTGAAATTCTGGGGGCTAGAGATTTGGGATCCAGGGAGCCCCGGAGCAGGGGGCTCCGAGGCACAGGGTCGCAGTTCCAGGGATCAAGGTGTGGGGTTCCCTGGGCTAGGGATAGGGGCATATTCCAGGGAGTAAGGACCCCAGGGGAAAGGGAGCAGGGATTCAGGAGAATAAAGGCAAGATTCATCTAGGGAACAGAGGAGTGAGGATCCCGAGGCCACAAGTCCCAGGCTTCCGGTGTCAAAGGTCAAGGGGTCCGGCCCGAAGGGCAGGTCTTCCGGAGGGCCGGGATTCCCGGGGGCAGGTTTCCAGGAGTCACGGGAAGGGGTTCCCGGGAGTAGGGTTTCCAGAGGACAGGGACAGGGTCGGGGTTACCAGATCCCAGCCTGCGCACGTGAATCCTTACCCGTTTCTGGCGCCGCGGCCTCGATGCCAGCAGTGGCGGCAAACTCTGGCTTGTATCTGTAGTGGACCAGTCGCATGCGCGAAATCCTCTTCAGCTGCTCGGTGGTGTCCACCTGCGCGGGAGCCAGGGCCGAACTGAAAGCCTCCCGTCTTGGGCCCGTCCGGAGGCAGCAGTGTGGAGGGGAGACCCTGCTACTAGGGTCGCGGGATCCAGAGATGCAGGGCCAGCCTCCCCCAACGCCTTCCTTTGCAGCCCCGCCCCCTACAGAGCCCCGCCCACAAAGCAAACCCGTCCCCCGCGGGCAACCCCGGGCACCAGTTCCTCCCGCTCAGTTGTCCCCGCCCACAGCCCCGCCCCCACCTCCTGCAAGTGCTCCTTGGCCCGCAGATCCGAGGGGTGCATGAGCGAGCCCATGACCTTGACGTTGCCGTGCACCACCAGCGCCTCATCGGGCCGGTCTGTGTTGATGCCCACACGGCCATGGTGGAAGACGGTGTCGGGCACCTGCGCCCGCTGCCACAGCACGTCGCTGTCACTCTCAAACTGGCCCGGATTGGAGGCCTAGCAGGAGTTGGGGTTGGATCAGCCCTGGGGGATGGGGAACCTGCAGCGCCCTGGGAAAAGGGGAAACCCCGCAGCCACCTCTCCAGCTCCAGCCAGACCTCCTCACCCCACCATGAGGGGCGGCTTAAACTGTCCCTCCCATTGTGGCAACCAGGTCCAGGTCCTGGCCACCTCCACACTTTATTGTGACCCGGACAGGGTGGGAGCCTTGCCCAAGGCCACACAGCGAGTGCCCAGCAGGGTCAGCATTCCAGCTCCTGACTCCTGAGGACCCCTGTATCTCTCCTGGGTGCTGTCTCTCCCAGGTCTGGGGAGGACTCTCAGCCCTCTGCGGGGAGGTGGCCCTCACCCGCACGATGATGCGTTCTGAGATCTGGGCGGCCAGCGTGTAGTTCTGGTTCTGTGCGTGGGCCTGGAGGGCCACCACCAGCATGAAGTACCTGGGACACACAGGGGTCTTAGAGGCACCCGGGGGTCTGCCCCACTGCCTCCCCACCCCCCGCCAGCCTTCCTGGGTCAGATGTACAGTGCCCACTCGGTCATCTCGCCCAGGCTCCCACCAGCCAGGAAGAGGGCATGAACACCCCATCTTACAGAGGAGGAACCTGAGTCTCCACTAGGGGGCGGAAATTCCCCAGGGCCCACCAGCTAGGAACCAGGCTTCTGCTCTCCCATCTGTAAGTCATTAAGGAAGGGCTCTGAATCCCAGGTCCCTTTTTTGTGAAATGGGTGAGTCTGTGGGACTCTGTGCCTGGCGTGCTATGTCGGGTGGCACCCTCCCGCCCCTCGTCCTCAGAAATGGAGCGGCTCCAGGGCAGGGGCACAGCCTGCTCACCTCTGGTCAGGGTTGGGCTTGCCCTTCTTGCGCATGTTGTTGGCGGTGGTCTCGCTGAAGTGCAGCCTCCCCACAGTCACCTTCGTGACCTGCTCGGGGGGCAGGCTGACCCTGCAGAGGAGGGGCAGGGTACTCAGGGCGCAGGGAAGGGGGCTGCGGAGAGCCAGGCCGCAGTGGGGCACTGGGGTCAGGAGTGTGTAGGAGGTGCACACTGTGGGTGCACTCCCGCACTCCCCTCAGCTCCTGCCAGGGTGAGCCCTCCTGGGGACCACCCGCCACGGGCCAGGCACTCACGTGACGGGGTTGAAGGGCCGCTTGCTTCGGTCTGACTGCGACTGCTCGATGTTGATGGACTGGTTGAGGGCCTCCAGCTGGGGGAGGGGCAGAGGCCAAAGGCACCTCAAGGCCCAGGTTCCCCACCTGGTTCCGCCCTCCTTCGGCCTCTCGGCCCAGGCCTGGCCCAGCTGGGGCTCGTGAGGAAACCGAGGCCCTGCCCTCCCCTCAGCCCACAAACGCTGGTGCCTTCTCCTACACGCCACACATCCCACAGCCCCACGCCCACGCCACTCCCCCACCTATGTGCACACGCATGAGCGTGCACACACACACTCACCCTCACCGGCCCCCACTCCCGTCCGCACACCTATCCCAGCCCTGAGCACACACCCCAAACCGGCCTCCACAGCCACCCGCTCACTCGCCACCCAACATTTCCCAGACCCCGCCCCACACCCACTTCCCCTCAACCCCTCCACGAGCGCTGGCTGCACCGCTCGATCATGACACTGAAGGAGTCGCACCCGGCCGACCCCCCTGGGAGCTCGTGGGCTCAAGAACCACCACCACTGTGGCGGTGCCGGGGGATCGCAGGGGAGGGACCTCAAGTCAAGATGGGCCTCAGGGCAGGTGTCCCCGAGGACGCAGCAGTGTGAACGGTGAAGGTCAAGGAACAGCGGCCAGCCGGCAGAGGAGGGATGGAGTGGTGTTCAGCGGGCGTCCCCGAGAAAGGGAGCCGCCTGGGGGAGGCGGGGCTGCGACTGGGCACAGCGAATGGCGGGAACGGGTGAGGCTGGGGTCCCAAAGCCCTCTGCAGGCCCAGCCTAGCAGTCAGGGCTTTGCTGGGGTGAGGGAGATGGGGTCCCGGAGGCCTTGGAAGGCAGAATGGGAAAGATCTCAGGCAGGAGCCACAGAGGAAGCTGCTGAGGACAGGTCAGACAAGGAGGTGGAGGTGGGGGGAGGAGGAGGGGACCAGGCAGAGGGGAGTTTTGGGCGACAGGAGGGCCTGGTGCATGGTGAGGGGTGGGCAAGTGGGCCCCGGATTCATGGCTCAGGTAACCAGGGCCCTGGAGCCCCGTTCCCAGAGGGGGGGCCCGGGAGAGGGGCAAGTTCCCAGGGAGTTCATTTGGGGGTGTGGCACTGAGACGGCTGACAGCGGGGTCAGAAGAGGGGTCTTGGCGGGGGGGCGCAGGCTTGGGATCACAGGGTAGAGAAGGAAACGGGAAGCGTACCTGAGAAAAGGGCTGAGGGGCCTGACGCTTAAGGGGCAGGCACGGGAGGACAGGCGGAAAGGGGGGCCTGGACTTAGCCACGAGGGGTTTCCTCAGGACACACTCACCTGGCCTTGGGCTCTTTCGACTCCCCCCAGCCTACCTGCCCTCCTGCCCTGCCCTCCTGGCCGAGCCCCAGACCTGCCTTCACTCCATGCAGCTTCAGGTAGAAGCAGTCGAGGGGCTTGAGGCCTTCGGGCGTCTTGACGTACTTGGGCTCCCCCAGCATGCCGATGTACACCGTCACCTGGAAGTGGTTCTTCTTCTGGCACACGAAGGCGTCGTCGCCCACCGAAAAGTTGAAACCCTTGTCGGCGTCCACGCGGTAGGTGAGCATGGGCCTGGGGACAGGTGGGGGCAGTCACCCGAGGCTCCGCACACCGGGCTTGCCCTGCCCGTCCCACCCACATGCCTGCGTTCCAACGCAACTTCCCACGTGGTGCCCCCACTTCTCAGAGATGCAAACTGAGTCCCCAGGAGGATTGGAGCTCAGCTCTGCCAGTGCCTCAGCCCATACTCTTCCCACTACGTGCCTGGGACCACCCCACCCTGGTGATGGGGGCAGGTTGAGCAAGACACTTGGACGGGAGGGAACTCCTGAGGAGGGGGCCTGACGGCCCCTCACCACACTTGGCTCCTTCCCAAAACGCCGCCCGAAGCCCCCTCCCTCACGGGAGCCGGGGTGAGAGGGGATGCGTCTGTGGAGCCTCACTGCGCCTGACAGCTGGTTGCCATGGAAACGGTGGAACCAGGCGCCGGCTCTGCGCTGGCCCAGCCCCTGCCCACCAGCTTGCTCAAGCCCCCAAACGTCCTCATTCTGACTCCACCATCTGCCCGGCTGGGGAGGGGGCACTCTGGGCAGCCTGGCCTCAGTCTCAGTTTACACATCTGTTGCGGGCAAGGTGTTCCAAGTCTGGACCCTTTGGGAGACCTCCAGGTGGACTGAAAGGGGGTGATTGTTGGCCCGCCCTCACCCAGGTCCCCAGGCACAAGCAGTGCCCCGGATGCCCAGGGCCCGCCTGGAGGAAGCTGGGCAGGGACAATGTTTCCAAACTTGTGGGGAGAGGCCTTTGGGCCTGGCTAACATCCACGGGAAGGCCCAGAGCTCACTACTTCTCCCTCCCTGGGCTCCGCCCACCTGCCTGACCCAGGGGAACACCCAGGAAGTGCCTGGGCCACACTGGGGGCCTCAGCTGCCAACTTCCTGGCCTTGGGACCTGGGGTGGCAGGGCTGGCCCAAGAAGTATAGTAGTAGGAATGGGAGCTCCTCACCAGGCCATAGGGCTGGACAGCCAAAGACCTGCCCCCGCCACCCAGACAGGGCCTCAAGGGACCCTTTCACCACTACCTCAGCTGGACGCCCCCTGCCCCAGCCCTGAGGGCTTGTGGCTAACAACCCGGCATAGCCTGGGACACCCAACTCCAGGAGGCTGGTCTAGCTGCGAGAGGGCCAAGTCCCAGACACCCTGTCCAGGCCTGGCAATGTCCAAATGAGCTGATGGTGAGCCATGCTCTCATCCCTCACTGGCCTTCCGTGGGAGTGAGGGGACTGGTCCCGGAGTGCTCCTGGCCAGGTCCCAGGAAGCTGAATCCACATGGGTGGGTGCTGAAGGAGAGCGAGGAATGCCCGGCCAGCCTCTGACCCAGTCCTCCCCCACCCACTCATCCCTCCCCTCCAGGGAGGGGGCTGCTGGAAGGGCCTTGCTGACGCTCTGCTTCCGGCTACCTTCCTGGAATGCAGAAGGAGGAGTGGGGGAGGGGAAGGGGGGGCCAGAAAACACCCCTCCACCCACCAGCCCCTCCCTGGCGGACACCAGCTTCTTCAGGAGGCCTCGGGCTGGCTCCGGAGTCAGGAACCCTGAGCGCCAGTCCTAGCTCTTCCCTGAGCCTGTCTGCTCTTCTGTGAAATGGGACCATCTCGTGGCCGGTGTGCTCCCCAGCCCTGCTCTAGGACGGCGTGGCCAGGAGGGGTTAGGGGGAGCACAGCTCACTCACAGCTCTTTGTAGTTTGCATCGTACAGTGTCGCCCACTTGTTCTGCTGATGTGGTTGCCACTTGATGGACTGGTAGTTGGGGTCCAGGTAGGAGCCACTGAGGCTATCATTGTCCTGAAGGAGACCTGGAGAGAGAGAACGGCCATGGGCCCCGGGCTCTGGGCCCCGGGCCCCCCCACCCCCCCCACCTCCCCCACCCCCCCACCCTCCCACCTTGAAAGCTTGAGCAGGCCAGCCATGTACCTGGTGAGGGTGCACCTGGTGGGTGCCAAGGCGGCGTCTGGACCCGGGCGATGCTGAGGGGCAAGGAGCCAGGGCCGGGTGAGAGCGGGCCCTGGGGAGGCCAGGGTGGGGATGGGGCTCGAGCTGGGTGCGGTGGCAGGGATGTCACGGTCCCGGGCTCCTGTTTGATCATTCCATTCAGCATCTGGGCATTGAGGGTGTTGGGGGGTGATTCGGAGTGCTTCCTCTTCTTGGAGGGGTGTGTGGGGAGCCTGGGGGGGACACAGGTGTGCACCATGGGGGGCTGGCCCTCCCCGAGCCCCCTCCCACTGGGCAGTACCCCCGCTCCCCTCTTCACCCTGTTTCAGCAGGATACGCCCAGCCCAGGGGATACCTCCTGCACGAAGCCCGCGCCTTTACCTCCTAAGTGCTCCCCCATCAGTCTGTGTTATCATTCTGTTTCTGTCCCTCCACCCTACCTCCCAGACTGTGGAATCCAGGAGGGCAAGACCCACACCTGACTTGTCTGTGTGTTCCCATCACGCCCAGCAACTGGCCCGGCACACAAAGCGCTCAGAATCGTTCGTGGAATGAACGAGTCTGTCCCTTCCCTGTGGTGTCATTCTCAGTGTCACTCTTTATAGCGACGGCTCTTTGGAGAGCAGCCTCCATGGTTAGAAACAAGCCACAGAGGGCCTGGGCCACGAAGGCTGGGAAAGAGAGTTTCCTGGGAAGGGGGCTGACGATTTGGGGGCTACACAGCACCCCTTCCCCTTCTGGTTTACAAAAAGCTTTGCCAGTGGAATCTTTCCTTGAATGAAATCTTTCACGAAATCTCAATGTGCAAAACAGATAAAAAAGACAATTTTACGGGTTGGAGTCAGAGCAGGAAGCTTGGGTCTCCGCCTAGAACCTCCTCAGAAACCCGAGGACTCCATGGTGACTGGAAAGTCACTGGTGTCTGGGTAAGAGCACAGTCCCAGGTTCAAGTACTGGCTCAGCTCCCTCCTACCTCCGTAGGGCAAGCATCCCACCCCCCAAGCCTCAGTTTACCTATCTGGGCAATGGGGGCGGCCATGCCCGTCAAATAAGGTACTTGTGAGCACTTGACCTTGGCCGTTAAGTGCCCGATGCACTGCTCGCACATACATATACATGACACTGACCCCCATCTCTGGGGTCAGAGCCTTGGTCCTTCCTGGGTTCATTCATCCCCGCCCCTACCTCCATCTCTATCCTACCTGCTGCTGCCCTGAGTATGCCCCCCCCCGCCCCCACCAGCCCATCTCCCCGCCCACGCCGCCCATGCCCCCCACCCTGGGGGAGGCTGCCCAACTCTTACTCGGCTCCGGCTCCGTGTTGCTGCAGCAGCTGGTGCAGCATCTGGGACTGCTGGGTATGGTGGAGATCGGTGGGCACCAGCCCCTGCCCCATGGCAGCGTAGGGGGGCATCGGAGGCTCAGCCTTCATGTACAGATCCCGCTGCAGGACAGGGTAGTGAGGCGGGGGCGGCGGGGGCGGCGGTGGGGGGTGCTCCGGGCGGGAGGGCACCCCCACGTGGCACAGGCTCTCAGGGGTTAGGGTGCGCAGGAGATGGGGGTCTGTGGGAGAGATGCGGGGTGGCCATTAGGTTTCCCGGCACCAGCTCTCCCCGGGGCGGGGTCTCCTGATACCCGCCCCCTCCTGAACCCAGCCTGGGGGCTGCCCTCCCGCCGACTCCACGTGGGAGGAGGCTGGGCAGTCTAGAGGCTGGCCACTACAGGCCCCAGCGGGGAAGCCAGACCCTGCCCAGGGGGTGGGCAGCCTTTCACCCCATCCGAGCCAGCTCCTTCCCCCGGGCCGGCCGGGCCTGGCCGTGCTCCCTGGGGAGGTCCCGCATCCCAAGGTTCTCCCCCAGCCCCTCTCAGGCCTGCTCCTCCTCTGAGCCTCAGGAAGGAGTCTCCGGGACCCCCAGCGCCGTCCTGCGGGGGGCCCTCCTCCCTCCGGCGGGCCCCAGGGGCCAGCCCCCCAGCCTGAGGGGGGAGGCCCCAGCTCCCTTTGTTCCCCAGGAGGCATTCCAGAGATGTTTTTGGTAAGATAAACAGAACTCTTGACCCCTCTCTGGGCTGTGGGGAGACGGCTGCCCGTGATCCCTCTGCTCTTGGCCACCTGGGGGCCACTGCACCCCTGAGCACCTCCCAAGGGGAGGTGGGCCGGCGGCAGCCAGGCCTGTGTCCAGGCTGCACCCAGCCTCCCCCAGCCGTCCACTTACCGCCGAAGGGCGCGTCCATGATGGCGCAGGCGGGCAGGCGGGTGGCATCCCCGGCAGGGACACTTGCTCAGAGGCAGGGCCAGGCTCCCCAGCCGCCCATGGGGAACAACAGCCAGCGCCGGGGAGTATTTGACCAGCGATAATCTGGGCCTGCTGGGCGGCCGCTGGCCCCCTCCCTCCCGATAAGGCCGCCCCAGCCACTTGCCCAAACCCCAGAGGGGGAGGGCGGTGCCCGCTGGACTCACCATTCACCTGCTGGGGGGAGTAGGCCTCGGAGCCAGAGTCTGGGGGGGAGTCTGGCAGCGTGCTGGGAAGCAAGAGGAAAGGGTGGTTGGGGGGGCAGCCGAGCCCCTGCCTTCCAGCCGGGCAGCTCTTCTGCGGGGCAGGGTCCCGGAGACCCAGGGGCTGGAGGCTTCGAGGTTTCTTCGCAGCCCCCGTTATGGGCATTTCTCTGTACCAGCTACCTTGGGGTGCCTGGCAGGGCCCAGTTGTGGGTGGAGGCCTTGGGCTCTGGCCCAGCATCCCCTCAGACCTACAGGGCACTTGGGAGCATGTCACCTGTGTCCCTGACGATGGCACAGGGATTGAAGGACTCCCTCTGCAGCCCGAAGGGCCAGGCCAGCTCTCTCCTTCCTGCACCCACAGAAGTCCCACTTCCTGGAGACTCCAGGGGCCGGGCCTGGGAAACTTCAGTGGGTCACCGGGGGGGCTGCCCTGCCACAGGCAGGTGTAGGCTGGGCAGGGAGCCAGCTCGCCAGGCCTGCACTTATTTTTTTCTTGCAGGCTTTGTTTTATCAGTGGTTCGGGCAAAAGAACAAACTCAACTCTGAGAGGTCAACACGTCCTGCGTGAGCCCTGAGTCCGCCCGGGCGGGCAGCTGCGGCCACTCTCTGAGGGATCTGACTCTGGCCACCCTGGTCCCCACATCTGGAAAGGCTGCCCACCGTCATGCCCAGGCAGCTTCTGAGGCGGCCCAGCTCTTGTGGACACAGCCCTGGGCTGCTTGCAGGGTCCCCCAGCTCCCCTGGACAAGCCACCCCGCACCCAAACCCTGCAGGCCGTGTGAAGATGACAGGAAAAGGTGATGGGGACTCGGTCCTTGCTGCGCCCAGCGGGCTGACCGGGGCCTCTCCAGCTCCGGGTCCACCCTCTGCCCCCACTCCCTGCGCTGCCCTGACAGCGGCCTTGAGTAAAGGTCTTTCTCACCCTCCGGCCCCTATCAAATGTGCCAAATCACAGAACCTCGTGTTCTTCCTCGTAACTCCTCACGGTGCGCGAGTCCTCGATTTGCTGATTTATTGATTAGTCATTCCCTCCCCCACTAGACCGCAGGAGCCACTATAGGAGGGATGTGCCTGCCTCGTTTACCACCTAGAACAGGGCCTGGCATGGGTGGGGGCAGTGGCCCTGGAGCGGCCCGGGGGCCACAGCGTGTCTGAGTGCTTCTGGACAAGCACTTTCTCTCTCTAGGTAATGGCCCCAGTCTGCCATCCGAATCCTGCCGTGAGCGGGGTGGGGCTTTACTCGCAGGCTGGCTGGTTTTGGGGTCCCCCAGGAGCTGGTAACTGGGGACAGTCGAGGGGCTCTCGCAGAGGCATGGAGAACAGCAGCGGGCACCCAGCAGGTGCTTATGATGTGTCGGTTCCCTTCCCTCCCTGCCCTTCGGGGCCTGTGGCTTAGGGACAGCCTCTGCGCCTCAAGCGGCCAGCTGCCCTGCAGCAATGGCTCACCCCTGGCTGGCACCCCAGCTCCCCTCCACGGCCCTCCCCCTGTAAGTCAAGACACAGCCACTGTCCCCCCAGTACTTCCTCTGGGTTTCCTCCCCTGACTTCCACAGTCACGCAGGGGCGGAAGCATTCGGGGCTCCCTTCACAGCCGGGGTGCCGAGGTTATGGGTTAGCACCCAGAAGGCCGGAAATGGTGGAGCTGGAGACGGAGCCAGGCTGCCTGGCCGGCGTTGTGCTCCCAGCACCCTGTCATCCTTCCACCCAGAGGTGGGGTCACCTGCCCCCTGCCTGAGCCCGGGAACCCAGAACTTTCTCCGAGCCCCTCTGCAGAGCCGAGCAGACCCACGCTCCCCGCCTCTCCCCACGAGCATGTGCCTGTGGACTGCCCTGCAGTCTGGCTGGGCTGGTGGCCACCTGGAACCCTGGGTCACAGCCGGGCCCAGGCGGAGCCCTTGGGTCAGGCGCTGACGTGGACTCCTTGGAGAGGAGCCAGGGAGCACGTCGGGGGCCGGTTTGGGTAGGGTCCCAACACCTGCACCAACTTCAGGTCCCGCACCTGCGCCATCGGCCAACTCCCTGAGGCCGCGGGAAACAGCAGCTATAAATGCACGAGGGACTGGGTAGGCCTGGTGCAGGGAGGGGTTTGGGTGCCCTGGGTGCCTGCATGCGTGTAGAGATGCTCCCCTGAACGTAAACAGTCCTGCCTCCAGTCCCACTCCCTCCCCGCCACTCTCCACACAGCTCTCGGGGGATGGAGATCTTCCTAGCACTTAGGTCAGCCCTCATCACTCCCCTGCTCAGAACCCTCCGTGGCTGTCCACTGCCTCAGCACAAAGCCGTGAGCACCTCCTCAGCCTGGCCCTGGTCCCCCAGCCACCTTACCTACCCACAGGGCAGCCCGATGCCCACTGCCCAGCCTTGGCCGGCACCTCCCAGGCCCCCCGTCACTGGTCCCACGGGCCGCCTGGGCCTGGGTCTCTGCATCTTACCCCACCCCCACTGCCCTCACTCACCCAGGGGCATAGGGAGCCTTGGGCTCTGCCTTGATGGGGGGCCCAGAGCCCCCCAGGAAGGGCTTGGGAGCAGCACCCATGCCGTTGTTGTTGTTGCAGTTGAGCGGGGCGCTGTAGTTCGGGGGTGGGAGGGGGCCATGGCGACCCGGGGAGGGTCCGCCCCCTGGGGGGCTCAGGTGGTGGACCCCGCTGGAGCCGGGGATCGCTGGCTGCCCGTGGGGGTAGGAGGCCGCACTGGCTGGAGCAGAGATGTCAGGGAAGCAGCTGCGGAGAAGGGTGGAAGCTCAGCGCCAGCCCGGCACCCCCGCCCCTCCCGGGGCTCCCACCTGCAGGGCGGCTTGGACGCTGCAGTGGGCTCAGTGGTTGGGAAAGGAGCAGCTCTCAGAGGCGGGGCCACGTCACCCCTCCCAGGTGGAGGCCAAAGGGGCTGGGGTGCCGCGGGGGCCACTCACAGGTCAGAGGCGTCCTCCTTGCTGATGTACTCCTCCAGGATGCTGGTGTCTATGTTGGAGGGCTCCAGGGCGCCGTTGATGTCGTGGCCTGTGGGGGAGGGGTGGACCTGAGAGATCGGCCCAGCCCGCCAACTCTCCGCAGGCTGGGCCCTCCCCATCTGTGCATCCACGTGGAGGGGGAGTGCCTCATCACCCGCCGCCTGCCAGCCCTCCAGGAGGTATTGATGGTGCTGCCCTCAGTCCACAAGGCCAGCTGGACTCTGCAAGGAGGGGCGGGGCCCAGAGTGCAGGTCTGGACAGACCAGCCGCTTCCTGCCCCTCCATTCTCCTTTCCAGCTTCGTGACATGAGCAAGTCCCTTCGTCTTTTCTACAAAATGGGGTAACCGTGTCCCCGTCTTGCGGGGTGCTGTGAGGAGCAAACGAGGCGCTTTATTTAGCCGGGTGCCCAGCGGATACCAGCCCCCTCACTGACTCAGACCAGACTCACTGACTCTGTCCTGCCCTGTCCTCCGGGAGGCGGTTCCAGATGGCCCAGCTGCGGGCAGCCGGGACCAGGAGGCCTGGCGGGGCTGGACCACACATCCTGGGGGGCCCATGGGGCTGGGGGAGACTCTTGAACCCCGGGCCCCAGCTGCAGGTGGCGAGGGAGCAGGGGTCGGAGTCAGGAGTGCCCAGCCCACCCTCACTGCGTGTGCCCATCACCCCCACATCGAGGGCTGAGCCCAGAGGAGGAAACAGCCCCAGAGAGGGTCGGTGGGGAACGATGGTGGCCTGAGCGCTGCTCCTCTGCCTGACCTCTCCTGGGCCCTCCCCGCTAGCCCCAGCCCCACCAACGGGAGGGATTCACAGAAAAGGCAGCCCAGTGCTCTTGGGCATCAGCAGTGAAGGAGAGGGGGAGGCGCTGGCCTTTCCCCTCCCGGGGTCACCTTGCAGGGGGAGCTGGAGTGCTGGGTGATAAGGGGGCTGACGTGGGAGATGCGTCAACTCTGATAATGGAGGACGGCCCCACCCACACTGCTGACCTGGGCTGGCCGGCCCCACTGAGGCAGGAGGCACCCCTCCCACAGGCCCCTAGGCCTTGAGTCTGGGGTCTGCGCCTCATGCCCCCTTCCCTGGTGAACCCTGGGAACAGAGCTCAGGTCCAGTAGTAAATCCTAGCTCACCTACTCCCTGCTGTGTGACCTTGGGCAGGTCACATACCCTCTCTGAGCCTCAGTCGCCTCAGTAAAATGGGGACATGAACAGCTAACACTTTACAGCGTTCTTCTGAGGATGAAACAGGTTAAGGTATATGAAGTGCCCGGAACACAGTGGGTGCTCAGCAAACAGTGGCGGTCCCCACTCCCCAGAGCCCTGGGGTCCCCAGGAACCCCCAGCCCAGGCCCCTCCCTGGCCCTGGCCGGCATTTCAAGAATGCTGAGCCCCGCTTAGGTGATTAATGAGTGGCTAAGCCCTCCTAGGAGTCACGCGCTGCCTGGGACAGGCCCTCCTGCTGGCCCCCACGCTGGACTCACCCAGCCAGGAACAAGGGACACCCACCAAGCACCGCCAATGGCCGCCCAGGGCAAGGGAAGCTTCTCGAGCTGGGAATGACCAGGCTGCATGCCGAGGTTCCAGGACCCCCACCCCGTCCTTCCCTGTTAACCAAAGTTCCCATTTACTGAGCGCCTGCTGTGTGCCAGACACTTTCCGAGCCAAGTACGTTAATGATCACAGGAGTTTATTATACGTAAGGCATCCTGCAGGCTCTTCCTGTGCACTGGGACATAATTCTCCCAACCTATCACGGTGACGATGACAGTGGCTCACACTGACTGAGTGCCTGCCAGGCCCCAGCACCATCCTAAGTGCTTTACGGGTTCACCTCCCAATCGCCCCTGCAGACTTGGTGTCTGTTATTAGCATCATCCCCTTTGTTCAGAGAAGTCAAGCCTCTTGCCCAAGGCAACCCAGCAAGGAGAAGCCAAACTCAAGTGCAGGGGCCCGACTCCAAGAGGGAAAGTGTAGTTGGTGGTCGCTGAGGCTTCCCAGCCATGCTGGGCTGCCCCACTGGATGACGGGGAGCGGGTGGTCCCGAGGGCACAGGAGGTGGGGAGGGAGGGGGTACTGGCGCGTCACTCCCACCTTGGCTGCTGAAGCCGCAGGGTTTTGAGACTGAACTTGGAATCCACAGTGAATGATGGGGTGACAGAGTCCTGGTGCTGCTATTTATAACAGGCCAGGCCCCCTCCTCCCCCTCCCCCGGCCAGGAGCAACTCCTAATCACCCCTAATCCTCCTGCCCCCCTCCCCCGGGGTGGGGGGTGCCTCCGACAGAGGCATCTTGGGAGACCCTAACGAGAACCAGATGTGGTTGGGGGGAGGAGAGACCCTCGGTGCCAGGGGCCGGGCGGACGGGAGGATGGAGGAGGGAGGGGGGAGCCACTGGGGCAGGGTGGGGGTGGGCCAGTGGGTGGGAGAGAAGTATGAGGTTTGGGGGGTTGGTGGGCCTCCTGAGGACCACGGACCCCACACCTCCTCTTTCTCTGGGAGTCCTCGCCGCCTGTCCCAAAGGGTCCAGCCACCCAGGAGATGCCCCCCGCCTATCCCATGAACCACACTGGAGATCTCTAACCCAACGTTCCAGCAGGACAGGGTGGAGTGACTCCTTGACTCCTGAGGCTGGGGCAGAGCCTCCAGGAACCCAGGAGAAAGGCATGGCCCCCTCCCCCACTGCTCCCCCAAGAACCCTGGAACATCCTGGAACACCGCTGAGCGGCAGGTACAGTCAGGAAGGAAGCTGAGAATCTCATGCTGATCCTCAAGACCTCCCTGGGAGCTGGGGAGGCTGCCAAGGTCCCACAGCCTGAAGGCGGCACCACCAGGCCACAAACCAGCATCCCCGCCCTCCCTCTCCCCAGACCCTTCAACTTCCCATGCTCGGGATAACCAGGACCCTCGTCCGTCCAAGGCCTGGCCCGGTCGACCCCCTGCCGGCCCCCGTGGCCGCTCCTGCCCCAGTGCCCCTCCCTGCAACTCTCCACAGTCCAGCCCCCGCCTCATTCCATCCTGGGACAAACACCCCCTTGCACATCAGGGCCTTTGCACATGCTGTTCCCTCATGCTGTTCCCATTCCTCGTGACTCTATAGGCTTTGGCTTAAATGTAAGTTCCTCCGAGAGACCATGTCTGACTCCCCCATTCTCCTGAGCGGCCTCCCTTCTCCTTTCTCATCAGGCTCTTTGCTCTCCTGCCCAGCACACACCTCGGGGGAAGAATCAGTCCTCTGCCCACCCACTGCCCGTAGCACACACTCACCGAGCGGTCACTCTGCCCAGCCACGCCACACACACTCTACATGGCTCGTATTTAATTCCCATAACAACCCTACGGGGTAGGTGGTTTTCTTGTTCCCTCTTTCACAGATGAGGAAGCTGCGGCTCAGAAAGGATAAACGCCTTTCCCATAGCTTAGAGGTGTGGCAGCTGGGCCGTGAGTCCTGCCCCGTTTTGTCTCTCAGCGGTGTAAGCATCTAAGCATACCGCAGGCACACGATGAATGTTCATGGGATGAATGAGCAAAGTGGCAAGCGGGGCACTGGGACCAGGCCTGCCCGAGTCTGGGCACCTCCGGCCGGCCATGCTGTGGTCAGAGTTCAGGGCTAGACAGGGCCCCTCCAGGCGCCGCCCCTGCCCTGTGGAGCTGTGCACCCCAGCTGCTCCTCATTAATTAGGCCCTTTATTACCTGCTTTTAACGGGAGCCAGACACTGCTCCTTCCCAGGCAGGCGGGATCGGGGCTGTGGGAAGGAAGCCCCTCCCCTCCTGTCTCCTCCTCTCTTTAAGGCCACCCAGCTAGGCAGAAGAGGAACCCAGGCGACACAAGCCAGGTGCGGGATGAGGGCGGATGGGGGCCCAGGTGGTCCTCCACCCTGGACCCTTCCCTTCCTGCCCCCTCGTGCTCACGCCCCCCCCCCCACCAGCTGTGGCCACTGGCTGAGTCTCGGCCATTGTCCCGGGGAACGGGGGAGGGTGGGGACCCGGCACAGTGGGAGGCTTGTGCCCTGCCCACACCCTCCCCCTCAACCGTCAATGAGGCACTTGTCAATTCATGCCCCAAACATGGCGGAAATCCCGTTGGCCACGTGGCTGTGGGCAGGGCAGGCCATGGCCTAAGGATGCCGGCCAGGCCTAGCTGATCTGAACCTGGGGCTAACAGGACACAGGTCTGCCCCCCTGCTGTTGAGTGTCCACTCCAGGCATCTGAATCTGAGGGGCATCCTGCCTCCAGGCAACGGCTGGGCCAGGGTAGCAGTGGTCAGGGGATTGCCCACCTTGGCATCCCCATAATGCCCTAAGGGACCCCTGGGGTCAAAGAGGCCTGGTTGCTAACGCGGGTCCCCCTTCATTGCTGCGTGACCCTCGGCAAGTGACCTGACCTCCCTGTGCCTCAGTTCCCTTGCCTCTCAAGTGAAGGAGGTCCCTGCATCACAGGGTGGGCGCGAGTCTCCAGTGAGAGGGTGGGAAAGCTCCTCACCTCTAGGAGGCCATTCCTCGCCTTGCTCCGTTTCCATCCCTCCTGGGCTCCCATCTCCTCTCCTGCCCAAGCACAACCTGTGCCATGATGGTATTCTGGCACACGCATGGCACAGTCCAGCCTCCAGGACTGGGCTCTAGCCATCCCCTCTCCAGTGGGGAAGCCTTCTGTGACTGCCTGCCTACCCTGGCAGTCCCTCCTCGATCGCCCCAGTCACAGAGGGCCCCCAGTGCTGCAGCTCATTTCCCCATATTGACTGAGCTGATCAACATGTACCAAACTAGTTCCCACTGGGACAGGGCACAGAGGGCTCTCACCTCCCTTGGTTTGGACTTTCTATCTTTATTAATTGATTAATATGACAACTACCTCAGGCTTCAAACTGTGACCAGAGCCTTCTCACTCAAAATGCCTTCAGGCCAAATGCTTGATTCTGCAAGCTACGCTTTGCATCTCTGCATCAAATCCCCAATCATCTTGGGGCTGAGTGACGAGGATGTAGCTCTGGAGTCATTGCCATCAGGTCCTTAATCTGATCCACAGTTGTCTTTGTTCCCTCTCAACTTCTTGCCAAAACGCGGCAGAGCCCTGCCTCCTGCCTGCAGAGACCCAGACCCTCCAGGGGACCTGAAACCTTTAGCCACCCCTGGGCTATAGCTACGTCCTCCCCTAGTCCCCACACGGCTGCCACCCTGTCCTCAGGTCCACACAAGGCTGAACTCACAGCCCGAAGATGCTCCAAAGACAGGTCCAACAGACCTGGCCCAGCAGTTGTGGCCTCTTCTTAGGGAACCCACATGGGTCCCTAGGGATCTCCACTTTGCTCTGGGGGCCCCCAGCCCTCTCCCACAGGGACTAGGCCAGGCAGGCTGGGGAAGGCCCCTCCCCACAGAGGCAGAGTAGAGACCCTGCAGCTTGGGGTGGGAGCAGGTCTCTACCAGGGTTACCCATGCCCACCTGTGTTCATACACCAGCATGCCCCACAGGCATGTGCACACACAAGGGCACACTCCCAGGCATGTATCCACTGGCACACACATGATCGTGTACATCCGAACATACACGTATACAGAGGCACACCCCCCGCACACTGACACACACATGTGCACATACCGGCATGCTCCAAGTGTGCTCATTCATTCATTCACACAATTATTTACTGAGCATCTACTGTGTATCAGGCACAATTCTAGGCTCTGGAGATAAAGCAGTAAACAGACAAAACCTACTCCCTCCATGGAGCTGACATCCTGGGAGCAGAGTCAGATGACAAGCCAGGTGGGCAAAATCCACAGCATTTCAGAAGGTGACAAATGCTACGGAGACAATAAAGCAGGGAGAGGGGCTGGGGTGCTAGGAGGGTGGGGAAGAGTTGCAATTCCAAACAGGGTAGCAGGGAGGGCTTTACTGAGCAAAGATACGAAGGAGGTGAGCCACATGGACATCTGGGAAGCGCACTGCAGGCAGTGGGGAGGCGCTGCAGAGGCCCTGGGGCATGTTCACATCTCAGCACGCCTCACAGACTTCCACATCTGTGCCCACCAACGCTCAGCGGCCCAATGGCAGGCCCAGGCCAACCCACCTCCCCATCAGCTCTAGGTGGAGCCGGCCCAGCTGCGCGAACCCGGTGTCACGGACCCCAAACTCCACCAGCAAAGGCAGCCCCTCCAAGTTAGCAAAGCAGGGGATGGGGACTGCCCCTACCCCCCAGCCCCCGCCAAGGCCACAGACCCCAGGAGGGAGAACCATGGGGGAAGAAGACAGCACAGGGGACTGAGATGATGAAGAGGGGAGTGAGGGCGGGTCCCAAACCCTTCAGAGAGACAGAGGCTGCGGTTGTGCATTGCGGGGCTGGAGGGATCTAGGTCAGATGGAGGGAAAACTTTCGCACTGATGCAGCCTGGAGTCAGGGGGAGGCCAGGAAGCCCTGAAGCCCCCTGTGCATAGTCCAGGCCAGTGGGGGCTCAGGACCCAACTTCCTTCCCTCCCACTCCAGGCCCTGGGGGGGTCTCACTGCTTATGTCACACAACCTAGATCATCTGAGTGAGGGCTCTGAGGCCCAGAGAGGTCAAGGGGCTGGACGGCAGTCACCCAGCACAGCCATCACTGGTGGGTCAGGACCCTCAGCACGCAAGGAGGAGAGGCTCCCTCCCGCCCCACTCCAAGCTAGCACCCAACTGTGACGGGTCAGGAGACCCGGGATCCCAGCCCAGCTCTGCCGTGGCCGCCCTGAGTGAGCCTGACCCATCGCCTTCCCCTCCTGCCTCAGCAGCCCCCTCTCGGAAGTGAGGGGGCACCACCCACACTTCCACAGAGGCCCAGGACTCCCGGGAGACACCACATGCGAAAACCTCCGGTCTGGGTGTGGCAGGCAAAGACGAAGGACAGTCAAGACCCTTCCCCACCCCCCTTACACCCCCCCCACCCCGCCCCGCCACCTGCCCAAGGGCCGAGTTCCGAATCTCTGGGGTAGAGGGCGGGGCAGGCCCAGCTGGAGCAGGCAGCAGGACCAGGCAGGGCCAGACCTGTCATGGAGCAGAGCTCCGGAGTACAGAGTGTGCTCATCCCTGGAATAAGTAGCCCAGAGAGGGTGAGGGGCTTTCCCAAGGCACACAGCGCCAGCCACAGGCCCCAGCCCAAGCTTGGGGGCACTGACCTACCCATGGACCAATAAATCCTCCAAGTGGGGAGCATAATACCTGTTGTAAGCCTCCCAGGGGAGAATAATCACAATCCAGGCTGACATTCATGGAGTGGAGCCGTGCCAGGCACTGCATGAGGCCCTGCTCAAGCCCCTTCTACCTAACCCCCATGGAAACCCTGAGAGGCAGGTACTCCTACTGCAACTGTATTCCCATTCTACAGATGGGAAAATGGAGGCACAAAGAGGTGCAGTGATAGGCCCAGGAGAAGGACCGTGGGTAAGCGGCAGAGCTAGGGACCGACCTTCAGCCCACCCCAGGGAGTGCACATGACCAACACAGACCCAAGGGGCTGCCCAACACGGTGGTAGCAGGGGCTGGAGACGGAGGTGAGAGGGGAGGCCCCCCATACACACACTCAGGCTGTGAGGAAAAATGAGGCCCAGAGGAGGAGGCCGTGAGGAGGAAGAAGGTGGGAAAAAAGGGCAGGCAGCCTGGGTGGGGCGGGGCCATCCCTGGTTAATAATTTAGTTAATGATTTCTTCTCCCCGTCCTTATCGAGTGGGCAAAGTCCAAGGGCAGCAGCCAATCAGCAGCCCTGCCGGGCTGTTACCCAGCAGCCTCTGCTGCCAGGGCCCCCCAGTCCTGTAGGCCCTTGGGAGTCAGGGAGCGGGGGCCAGGCCCCCAGGAGGAGGCCGTTCTGCCCAGAGCAGCCTGTCTTTCCCCCAGACACCCTGCTTGGCTCTGCCTAAGACCCCCAGGGGTACTCTGCCCAGGCCCCCAGACTCAGGAGAGGCCCTGAGGCCCGCACGTCGGAAGCGGCCGGCTCCGGTGGCTCCGCTCCCCTGTACCGAGCCAGGCCCTCACAGAGAGTCAGCTTCCTGGGGTGCGCCCCCCACCCCGCCTCTGTTCACACAGTCATTGTTGCTTCCATTCCTTGGGAACATTTCCTGCCCCCCTCCCACCCCGTGTGGCCCTGTGCTGTGTGTTGGGGACAGGGCGATGAGTCAGACCCCTGGCTACCACTTCCCCTCCAGCTGGAGTCAGGACCTTGGGAGGTGGGGCTGGGACAGGAGTCCTCTGGGGAGGCTCTGGGTGGACCCAAGAGGCACTCCATCTCATCTCCTTGAGAGTCAGGGGTCTGGCGGTCTCCCCCATCCACCTACTCCATGGTCGCACTGCAGACAGACAGGCGGACACAAGGCACAGTGCCATCCCATCACACACCGCGCCTCAGCCCCAGATTCCTGTCCAGGGTGGGCGTCCTCTCCCACAAGCGGTCAGGTGGTCTCCTGGGGCCTCCTCCTGCCCTCTGGAGGCAGAGATGCTGGTCCCCATAAGAAGGCCACCCTCCCTCCCCCAAAGCCCTGGAGGCAGAGGGGTGTTCTGAGGCCTGGGTGTCAGCCCTGGCTCACGCTGGCTAACTCCCTTCTCTCAGAGCCGCAGTCTTAGGCCCTGGGAAAGGGGGCCAACGCCACCGCTCCCCTCCCACATCCCAGAGCTGGGGAAGGGTGGCTTTCAAACCAGGATCTGGAGTCTGGGGTCTGTGAGGAGCCCACCCACCCTGTGTCCAGTGTATATGTCCTATTCGGAGGCCAGGAGTTTGTCTTTGCTTGGTGGCCATAAAGAATCACACTGGAAGTCCCTGCTCTGGTCCAGCGCACCTGCCTACCCAAGGAGGGGACATGAGGCCAGAGAAATAAAGTCACCAGGCCAAGGCACCCATCAGGTATGGAAGGAGTGAAAACCCGGCTCCCACCTCCAGCCCTGGCGGGGCTCTAGAGGCCAAGGGAGGTCCCCCAACCTCTCGGTGGCCCTTCCAGCCCAGCTCCCCTCAGTGGCTTCCCCCACATCCACCGGCTTACCGAGTGCTGATCGCTGCTCACTCGCGCCCCGTGTGCCCCCGGAGCCAGGGGCCAGCACCCTCCCCCTTCTAAAACGTCCCTCTTCCCCAGGGCTGGAGGACAAGGCTCAGCAGCGGGCATCATCAGGACCTGCTCTGCCACCCACTCCTGTCTTGCAGGTGAGGAAAAGGGGCCCAGCGAGGGCAAGAGCTCTGCACAGGGTCATGCAGCTCTCAGGGGCCAAGTCTGCACCAGAACCTCTCAAGTCCTATAGAGATCCTCTGATGCTGCCTTGCCCTGTCCCTGACGGGCTCTGAGAGTCCAAGGCCCCAGCCGGTCAAGGTGATGAGGGGAACACCTGCCACTGTGCCCCGGTTACCTGCTGGGAGCCAGTGCATCCTGCCCGGAGGGTCCCCTCTCTGCAGGCCCTGTGCCCGCCGATCTGGGCGGCCGCAGCCTCCCTCTAGGGGATTAGCAGGGCAGTCACGGGGGCCCGGCTGTACCAGCCTCGAGGGGGCCGCCCTGTCCCAGCCTCCCACCTGAGGCCCAAAGCGCCTTAGCTTCCAGCCCACCAGCCTGAGGCAGGGTACAGCCAGGCCCACCGCACAGGACCAGGCAGGACCCAGGGCATATGCTTGGTGTGCCTGGAGAGTGGGCCACGTCACACGAGGGGCCTGGGCACGCCCTGCCCCCTTCAGCCAAGCCCTTTCCCACCTCCAGGTCCAGAGCTGAAAGCACAGACCCTGCCCGCCATACCCACTGTCCTGGGGAGCGACCAAGGCCAAGCGGGAGCCAGGATGAGCGCTCAGGTGTCCCCAGCCCCAAGTGCGAAGCACCCTCCTCCTGGGAAATACATCCACGTGCGCAAAAGCACCCTGCACTTCCACACTTCCACTCGTGAGCACACTCAGCAGCGCCCCCGACCAGGGGCGCCCTAACAACCCCACTACGTCCCCCACATGCCGCTGCCCACCGGATTCCTGGCCAGGCCTTCCCCACCAAGTGGCCCTGGAGACCCCAGCCCTCAGCGCCCGCCCCACCTTCCCCCCATCTCAGGCTCTGGGAGCACTTCTCCAGCCCCTGGCTCCCTCCACAGACATTCTTGAGTCTGCTCTTATCTCTCTGGAGGGAGCAGCGCAGCCTCCCCGCCAGGCCAGCCAGGCCGGCCGCATGGCTGAGCCGTGGCGTCAGGCCCCACCCCCACCCCCACCCCCCCCCACCCCCCCCACCCCCGCCCACGGCCAGGAGGGAAAGTTTGGCTCAGGAGACAGGGAGCCTGGGCCAGCCAGGCCCACCCCTCTGCCCAGGCCCAGGGTCCTGGGGGAAGGGGGCACAGGGATTTCTGGGATCATCTGGGATGTCCGGCGGGCTCCGGGCACCCCCAAAATAGTGGCCCCCAAGCAAGGACTAGTGTCCCCTTCCTACCTCCCCAGAGCCCCCAGCCCCCATAAGGCCCCTCAAGGCTCTTAAAGGAGGAAAAGGATCTGGGGAGAACAAGAGCCCCTGGGACTGACGGGGAAACGCCTAGGACCCTCAAATGGCCCAACTACCTGAGGATCAACCACTTCATCTAGTCCAAACCTGACTTCTTGGATTCTGGGGGTGTCCAGAATCCTGGAGTGGGGAGGCCGGAGGCTTGGGGATGCCCTTACCTGGGCTGTTCGGCAAGCAGAGTGCACAAAGGCTCCCCCCCCCAACACACACACCCCCTGCAGTCACAGACAGGGAGAAACTAAGTCAAAGAAAGGCCTTCCTTGCTCCCTCATGGGACTCCAAAGGGCTCTGGGCGCTGGGCGCTGGGCTTGAAACTTGGACCCTAATTCCCTGCCCTGTGGCCCAACAGCTGCAGCACAGTGTGCCCCGTGGGCCACCGCGCCTCGCCATGGGCAGGTTCACACTAATGGAAGGTTCTGGATCATTGAGTTTTGGGTTCTGAAGGCACTGAGGTGCTGCAGATGGACTTAGGGACTAGGGGGAGGGTGGGGGCAGAGGCTGGGCTCCCGAGGTTGGTGGAGAGGGACACAAGAGCACCCAGAGGGTCTGAGAAGCTGGGAGAGTCAGCCTGCACCTCTGCACCCCCTCCCACACTCTGTCTCATTCCTGGTCTGGCTGGATGTTCCAGTGAGGGTCTGAGAAGCTGGGAGATGTCAGCCTGCACCTCTGCACCCCCTCCCACACTCTGTCTCATCCCTCCTGAACCCAGAACCCAAGAGGGGGACAGCCTCAAGGGGCAGAGATTACTCAGGAAAGGGGAGTGGGTGAGATGTAGGAGCAGACCCCCAAAACCACTGGCCAGGAGAGGGGAGAGGGTAGAAGAAAATCTTGTAGGGTGTGTGTAGATCCCAGCCCTGGGGAGGGTCCTATCAGGGTCAAGGTGAGGGGATGAGGTCACTCCTGGGACGGGGGCACAGCCAGAGGAGGCATAGCTCCAGGGCCAGGTGTGAGCGAAACAGCCCCGAGGAGCCACACAGAGCTGGCAGGATGCAGTTCACAGCTTTGGGAGGGTCTCGGAGTGCGGAGGTGGCTAACGGGGGGGATGCCAACTTCAAGAAGGTTCCAGAACCAACGAGAGTATTCCAGGGGGGGAGGTGGGGAAATCCAGCCCAAGAGGAATGCTGGGGAGGGGTTCCCAGCCCTAAGTAGGGGAGAGATAGCCGCTTCAAGGGGAAGTTCAGCCGTGGGGGGGGGAGCAGCCTTGTGGAAGGTGGGTGACAGTCTTGAAGGGGGTCCCTGTCTCAGGGAAGCACTGGTGGGGAGGCGCTGGGGGCAGGAGTCAGGCTGGGAGTAGGGTGCCAACCTGAAAGGCACATAGGGTGCCTGAGTCTCTAGGCGGGGGTCCCAGTCTCTGGGAGGCATGCTGGGGGCCCCAGCCTGGATGGGGTCCCAGGGAAGCACAGTAGAGGGTCCCGGCGTCGGGAAGTGCGCTGGGGGTGGGAGGTGTCAGAATTTAGTGGGGACTGCAGGTCCTGGAAGGCATGAAGGAGGACCGAGCAGGGAAGGGGATACAGCTCCAAGGAAGTTGTGTGTTGGGGGACGGGGAGTGGGGAGCCCAACTTCAGCGGAGGTGGGTAGTAACCTCCAGGAGACAGAGGAGGGCCCCAGCCCAGAGGAGGTGTTCTGGGCGGGGGGTGGGGGGGGGTCCCAGCTTGATGAAAGCACAGTCGGGGGTCCCAGTCCCCAGGGAGATCGGCTGCGGGTTCCCAGCGCGAGAGGGTCGCCGCCCCCGCCGGCCCGCGGTCCCTCACCTTCGAAGAAGCGCTGCAGCGCCTCCGTCTCGTCCACCACCTCCATGTCCGGCCTGCCCCGCGTACACTCCACCCCGGCCCCGCTACAGCCCGGCCCGGGGGCGCGGCATCGCCGGCGCGGCCCGCGCGACAGTCCCGGCTCGGCTCCGGCTGCGGTCCCGCCCGGACCGCCGCAGCGCTCGCCCCCCGCGCGGCACTGGCCCGGCCCCTGCCCGCCCCACGCGCCCCGCCCGCCCACCGCGCACAGCGTCCCCTGCCGGCCCGCCCCATTCCTGCGCCGCAGCCCCACGGCTGGCAGGGCGCGCGGGGCTCCTGCAGGGGGCGCTCGGCGCGGGGTCCTAACCAGCTTGGGGGTCGAGGGGCGGCCCAGCCTCTATGCCGGGAGGGCAGGGCCCCCGCAGTCCTCGGCAGCCCCTTGGGCAGGGGAAGATAGAGGACTACTGAATCTTAGATTTTCAGAACCAAACCTCAGAGGCATCCCCCGTTTCCTCTCCTTTATCCACCCCCCTCTCAGCAATAATAATAATAACCTGCATTTCTCGAATATTTGTTATGTGCCAGGCCCACAGTGAGCTGCTCTACAGGGGTTATCTCACGTTGTCCTCTCAGGTACCCTACAAAGGAGAAACTATTATGTGCATTTTACAGATGAGGAAACTGAGGCTCAGTGAAGTTCAGTACCGTCTGAGGAAGTCTGTCCTGGGTAACCTTCCGTGACGATGGAAATGCTCTCTGCGTTGTCCAGCATGGTCGCCGCCGGCCACATGTGGCTACTGAGTACTTGAAATGTGGCTGCTGAGACTGAGAAACTGACTTCCCAATTTTAGTTAATTTTAATTAGTTCAAATTTAAATAGCTATGTGTGGCTGCGGTATTGAACAGTGCAGGTCGAAGGGTTTCCAAGTAATTAGCATCAAAGGCAGCATCAGTGCCAGATCCTGGCTGACTTGGGAAACTCCCCCCTCAATCATCCAAGAGGGTCCTGAGTGAATCCACCAGCCTTGTCCCTCTGCCTCCACTCCACCCCTGTGAGTGCCCCCTCATCTCTCTTCTGCCCAACTGCACAGCCTCTCTCCCCACCCAATCTCCTCTATCATCCTCCCAAATTACTCTCTTTAAAATGTAAATCAGATCATTTCACTTCTTTGCCAAAACCTGTGGTTTCCCTTTGCACTCAAAACAATATCTAGGTCCATCCATGTTGCTGCAAATGGCATTATATATGTATAACTGATTCACTTTGCTGTACAGCAGAAACTAACACAACATTGTAAACCAACTATACTTCAATAAACATTTAAAAACCAATATCTAAGCTCCCGCCCTGGTTTCCAAGGCCTTGTATGACCTGCCCCTGCCTGGACCGCTGACCTCAGCTCCTAGTTTTCTCTCCATTGCTCACTAAGTCACAGCCACCAAAAGGCCTCCTTGCCATCACTCACATGTGCCAGACCCACACCTGCTGCGGGGCCTTGATTTTTTTTTTTTTTTTTTGTCCACACAGCATGCAGGATCTTATTTCCCTGACTAGGGATCGAACCCGTGTCCCCTGCAGTAGAAGCGCGGAGTCCTAATCACTGGACCACCAGGGACTTCCCTGCCGCAGGGCCTTGGGACATGCTGTTCCGTCTGTCTGCAGTGTTGATCCCACACGCCTGGTTCCTTTGTAGTAGTCAGGTCTCAGTTCACTCATCGCCTCACGGACCATCCCATTGAAAGCAATTCCCCCTGCCTAGGCCTTTCTTTCTCCCCACATAAAAGAGTTGAATCTACGCTTTGTTATCATCCTTCTCCTCGCTCGAGAATGGAAGCTCTGTGAGGGCAAGGGATTTTTCTGGCTTGGTGACTGCTCTAGCTTCAGCACCAAGAACACTACCTGGCACACGATAGGTGCTCAATAAATATGTGATGAATGAATGGATGGTGACAGCTTCACACTGCAGAATCCTAGACCTCTGAAACCTTGGAAGCAGAGAATTCTGGGATCCCGGACCCAGCGAATCATCTCACTACAGAGTGGCTCAGCTCGCAGCCTCCCTGGGTCCTCAGACACAGCAGGTTAGAGCTGGAAAAACCCATCCCACCCCAGAACTGTTTGACAGAAGACAAAACTGAAACTGAGGCCCTTGGGGGGTGGGAGGACTCACTGGCAGATCAAGATGCCAGCCTAGCCAGCCCAGAGCTCTCAACTCTGCCCACCAGTGGCCCCCCAGAGGAGAGTGGGGTACGAGTTGGGCTGTCTGGTAGGGGTGGGGGTGAGAGCCTGCAAAGCGGCTTCCTCCCAGGCCACCCTCCCCCTCCCCAGCGGCCAGCCACAGGGGAGGGACAGCCAGGGCCTGAGCCCCAGATGTGGCCCAGTCAGCAGGCTTGCGGTGGCCCGCCGAGGAGGGTCAATGCCACGACAGTTCTGGGGCTGGGGGAGGGGACGCCCAGGCCGGCGGGCGCCTCACAATGAGGTTTTGTGCCCCAGGGGCCGCTCTCCGAGCTGTTGCTCTTAGATATATAGAATGGGATTTTGCTGGAGGCCCCAGCTGTGTGCGCTGATCAGTGCTGCCCCGCAGGGGCCGGGCCAAGCGGGGGGAGAGGGCCACACTGAGACGCCTATTCTTTTCCAGCTGATACACCCCAGAGGTTTTTCCCCCTCTGCAGCCTCCCTTAAGACAATTGTTATTCTCTGCTCTGCCCCCTCCCACACCCGGGTCAGGCCTGCCTGTGGACACAGTAGACACCGCCTACGCTGTGTGATATTTAAAAATGAATTTATTTTAGCAGTTGCCCAGGACTGGCTGGAAAACCGGCTTCTTTATAACCCTCCCCCACGAGCAGGTCTTTCTGCCACATCCCACAGGGTACCAAAAAGTCCACCATCAGAGGGCCATCCCGATGAGCTCTGTGTTGCCCTTGCCACGGGTGGGTGGGCTATGCATATTTTGGTCCCAACACCCAACTTCGCAGGCTGCATTACTATGTCTCTGGGTCAGCCTTGAAGTTGTGCGGGGTGGGATGCAGCCTCCTGTTAATCCCGTGGCAGCTGGCCTTGCTCGGAGGTTCTAGTCCTGCCGTCTCCCGACTCCACTGGGCCACTGAGCAAAGGAGCAACAGTCCCCAGGGATCTTCATCTCTGGGCTGGGGGAGAACGGTGGCTGAAAGGTCCCAGACTCCAGGGCTCAGCTAAGAGTCGAGGCTGCCACCCCCAAATCCATAATGAAGGAGGTGAGCCTTGCACAATCAGGACCTTGAGGGGCTCATCCGTGGAGAGGGGTCCCCATTGGTACCCCCTCCCCACCAAGCCACATGAGTGAGGGACCGAGACTTCAGTCCTGGCCCGGCAGACGTGGCTGTCCCAGCCATTCTCCAAGCCCTGTCCTCTGGTCCTTGGAGACCTCATCTCTAAATCAGCCCATTATTGCTACCTCATGGTGTAGGTAAAGTACCAGGGAAGTGATTGATAAATGGTGTTTTCTCTGATTCCAGGTCAGTTTCCAGTGCCCAGTGCTGGCCTTTGAGTGCCAGTAGGGCCAGGAGGAGCTGGCAGCTCAGCAGGCAGACCTGGGGAAAGGGGGGCAGGGACTTGAGGGTTAATGAGTAACGGGCTGGAGGCCAGCCCAGGAGAGGGTGGGGTTCTGTGGACAGAACCCTCCCTAGCGCAGCACTCCAGGCCTCCCGTGGGCCCACGCAGCCCTGGCATCCGCCCATTTTGCAGAGGAAGAGAGGAGGGCCCAAAGGGTGGTGGGTGTGAACCCAGGGAGTCAGTGAGGCTGGGGACCCTGCAGGGTAGCCTCTCTCCCACCTCCCTCCCAGTGGAGACGGAAGGGGACATCCGAGGGTCTGGGAGGCAGAGCGCTGCTCCAGCCCTTCCTGGAATTGCTCCTCACGAGGGGCCCTTCCCATTCCTCGCTCTGGCTGTGTGACCTTAGGCAAGTCACAGAACCTCTCTGGTCCTCAGCTTCTTCTGCTCCACTAATTAGATAGGATGATATGCACACCAAATGAGACTACAGGGTGTGAAGAACCTCTGAAAACCATGAGGCGAGGGTGGAGGCCGGAGTCCTGGCCTGGAGGCCTGGATTCTGGTCCTAGATCTGTCCCCAGGCTTGAGTGACCTTGAGCAAGTTTCCACCCTTATGTAGCCTCCGTTTCTTCCATTCAAAGAGGCCTAGGTGAAGACAGAACTGTTCTATCATCCCCTCCAACTCCCCATTCTGGACTCAGGGCTGGGAAGGTGGGCAGTGTGGGGAGGGGACGGTCAAGGTCCGGTCACAACTTGGCTGGGTCAGTGCCTGGGCTGCACGCTGCAGGTCCCGTCGGGACTGGCTAGAGGAACAGCGCCATCTGCTGCGAGGAGGGGGCAGGCCAGGGCATGGGGCTGGCTGGAGGCCCAGCTGCCTGCCCACCGTGGCCTTGCAGCCACTCCCCAGGCCTCCCTGTCCCGGGGCCAGGCTGGGAGGGTGTCCCTGGGGTGCCCTGGGCCTGGCCAGGTCTTTCGCACCCTCCTAGAGAAGCCCTCAGCAAAGACTTCCAGTGGGCTCTGCATTCCACTGCGACCCAGCCAGGGAGTTTTAGTGCCCTCACCCCACCCTGGCTCTCAGCACTGGGGGGAAGGGGTGGGCACTGTCAGACCTGCCTGGTACCCCATCACTACCTCTGTGGTCTTGGGCAGTTTACTTACCCTCTCGGAGCCCCAGACCCCTCAGGGAGAAGGGGCTAAGAAGCCCCACCTTTCAAGGCCCTAGTGAGGTCAGACGGAGCCCCTGGCACGTACCTCATGCAGGTAGGGCTCAACAAGGAGCTGCCCCCCATTCAAATGGGGCTCTGAGGGTCTTCTGGTCTCTCACTGCGACTCAAAGTGTGGTCCTGGACCAGGGCATCGACAGCGGTGACAGCCAACCTCAGAGGTCCCCTCCCGCCACTCTGCCACTCAGACCCAGCCTCCACCCCACCTGCGGGGAAGAGAGGTCACTCAAGGCGGCCAGTGTGCTTCTCCATCCAGTTTATACACAGCTCTATACAATGTACAGAAAACTTTTATATACAGATATATTTATAGAATAAGCTATATTAATTTGTCTCTCCTTTTTACAGCAATATTAGTTTGCATCTTTCATACATTAAGTACAAAAAAAGTCATGGGAGAATGGCACGTACAGTGCATGAGTGTCTGCGGGGCCCAGGAGCTCACTACCGATTGCATATGGAGGTCGCCCGGGCCCCTGGGAGGACAGGCCAGCGTACGGCCGGGAAACCTTGTGCTGCAGGTCTGGGGGACGGAGTGGGGGTCGGTCTGAGCCGAGCTGGGCTGAGGGGGGTGGCTCAGACCCCCCAAGTGTGGTGTGCAGAGGAAGGGAGAGACACGCAGCAGGCCCACCCTGCAGGGGAGAGGGGGGAAGGGGGCGGGTGAGATGTGGGCTGACACTGGGGCATCCAGGGCTGAGTCCGAGCCTGCCCCAGCCCCAAGACTGTAACCCTATGCGGCTGCAGCCCTGGGGGTGGGGGGGTCTGTCCCTGATGGCTCAGTCCTGGGCATGGGTGGGCACCACGCCCCCTCAGAGATCCCAGGCCCACCCTGGTGGAGGGGGAGTTAAAAGGCCAGACCCCTGGGCTTCTCTGGTGGCGCAGTGGTTGAGAGTCCGCCTGCCGATGCAGGGGACACGGGTTCGTGCCCCGGTCCGGGAAGATCCCACATGCCGCAGAGCGGCTGGGCCCGTGAGCCATGGCCGCTGAGCCTGCGCGTCCCGAGCCTGTGCTCCGCAACGGGAGAGGCCACAGCAGTGAGAGGCCCGCGTACCGCCAAAAAAAAAAAAAAAAAAAAGGCCAGACCCCAAGTCTCCCTGCTACGGGCTGGGGTGCTTGTTGGAACTTTACTCTGATTTATGATTTGTCTTTTTTTTTTAAAACTTTAAGAGACACTGTTTCCGTCTTGATTCTGCGGGAAAAGCGGGTGGGCCCAGCAGGGGCAGAAGCCTGATGGGGCTGATGAGGTTTGGGAGTCGCAGAGGGTGAGGGAGGCCCAGCTCCCAGGTCTCTGTCCCTATGGGTCAGGGTGGGCAGGGGTCCCAGGTACCAGTAATCACGAGACGGGGGTCTTGGTCAGGGGAGCCTAGCCAACCCAGGGAGGCCATGGGCGGGCCCAGAGTCGTGGGACCTTGCCTCCAAGGAAATGAAGGCACAAGCGGGCGGTCAACGCCTCGGCACACACCAGGTTTCCAAACCAGGGGTCAGAGCAGCCGGCGAGACGAGGGGGACGGCGAAGCCGAGCTCGCCCCGCGGCCCCCGCCGCGCGGTGCCCGTCATGTTTGCTGCCTGTTTTCTTGGCAGGCTGGGAGGGGCAGCAGGCAGGCAGAGCGGGCGGGGCGGGGAGGGTGCCCCAGCAGCCCCTTCCTCGGCACACACTCATGCACATGCACACACACTCCCTGCGCTGGCATGCGCCCCCTCCCCGCTCTGCCTCTGCGGACAGGCAGGGGCTCCACTTCCCCGCTGCTTCTCCAAGCCAGCAGGGAAGGAACCCTCCCAAGTGTGGGCTGTGGAGGCCTCAGGCTAAACTGGGATGGCCCCAGGGCCCCTGGCCCTCCTGGGTCTCTAGCCGGCTCCCACAATACCCCACGCCTGGCTCCACTTAGTGCCAACAGGACATTGTGGGTGGGAGGGAAGAGAGGCCCGCTCCCAGCAGAGAGCCCAGGCCAGCGGGGAGGGGCAGCTGTGCAGAGTGGAGGCGTGTTTGGCTGCAGAGCCCAGGGCCTGGCATGCCTAGGCCTGGGGGGAGGTGATTAAAAGGGGGTTTGGTGGGGCCCTCCTTCCCTCCAGGGCACTGACTCTGCAGGCAGGGGTGGTCACACCTGTGCCCTCCACCCTTTGAGTGGCCAGGATCCCCGGGGGTAGAAGGCAGGCCAGGAAGTAATGGGGTGCGCCTGGGCACCCAGGACCCATCGACAGAGGGATCAGCATGAGGGATATCAGGCAGAGAAGGGGCGGCCCTGACCACACCCTCCTGGAGGCCCCTCCAGGTCCCATGGCTGCCTTGGGCCCTGTGGAGGCTGGTGCCTGCCTGCCCAGAAGGGGGCTACTGAACACGTGATTGCAGCGGGGGTCAGGGGGCCTGCAAGCCCAGGACACATCCTGAGCCCAGCCCAGCAGCTTCTGTAAACATACACAGCACTGCGGGCCACCTTGGTGGGGGGGTCACCCCAGGGGGCTGGCCAGCAGGCACCAGATCTGGGGGTGGCCAGGGCAGATGCCAGCCTGGACCACAGATGAGAATACGTGGGGAGGGGGCCGCTCTCCATTTCCACCCTGGGAGAGCAGCCAGAGGGCAGTGACGGGGAGTCAGCGTACTCATGGCCTGTCCCGGAATGGGAGGTACCAGGATGGCCCTGTGGGGGGCACTCAGGCTGAGAGGGCGGAGTGTTGCCCTGTCCACCTGGCAGGCTGCCCCAGGCTTCTCCCTGCTCCATGCCCCTCCCCGTCATTCCCTATCTGGAGGGCCCAGATCCCAGCTGCCTTGGCTCTGGGGGTTCCAAAGCTGAGGTAGGGATGCGGACCCCCAGCTCAGCAGCAATGCCCAATGCCTGAGGCTACACTGGCCCCGTGGGGGCCTCTCCTCAAAGCTGCCCGGCCTGGGGGGCAGCCACCAGAAGCCTGAGGAGCCGCCTGCTCTGGCCCGGGCCTCAGCGGGCAGCAACTCCTGGGGTGCTAGCGTGCCGAGATGACCAGGTCATCCTGCTTGGCGGGGCTGGCCCCATGGCCGGTGGGGGTGGAAGTCCGGATCTTGTCCACTGCCAGACACTCCTGGCTGCTGAGGCCCGTGGGTGTCAGGTCCATGAGCTCGCCCGAGGAGCTGAGTGGGAAGGAGGGCGACAACGAGATGCCCGAGGAAGGGTCGGCCGAGCCAGCGAAGAGCCTTGGGGGCTTGGGCACCAGGTTGGGCTCGAACTGGGCGCGGAGCAGGATCTCTTGCTGGCTGGGGGACTTTGGGCCCTCGGCGTAGTCGCTGGTGGGGCTCTCGGGCACCACCATGCAGTAGAGGTCCTGGAAAGAGCTGCTCTTGCTGTCCAGGTTGAAGAGGCTGTCGATGAACTCGGCGAACTCCAGCACCTGAGGGCTGGGCGAGTCCCCCAGGCGCCCGTCGTGCAGCACCAGCTCCCCGCTGCGGGGGGCTGCCCCGCCACCACCCCCTTCTTCCAGCTCGTCGTGGGCGGCTGCGCTGGGGGGCCGCTCGGGGGTGATGCCCCCGCTGCCCAGGGTGGCCTCCAGGGGCTGCGTGTCCTGCGAGTGCTTGGACAGGCTGTCGGCCGCCAGCAGCTCGGTGCGCGAGCTCAGGGATGGGTTCTCCTCGGGGATGGCGGGGTCGATGTAGAAGAGGTGGCCCTCGTCGCGCTCCAGCACGGCGTGGAGGCTGGGCGAGCCGCGGATGCTGCGGAAGCCGGAGGAGCGGCGCGAGTCGAAGCTGTACAGCGACTCCGTGTCCGAGAGGCTCTCCATGGTGGCCAGCGGCGCCCGCCGCGCCTGCAGCTCGGCCGCCAGCCGCTCCTGGGTGGACAGCAGCAGCAGCTCCACTGGGTCCTGGCGGGCTGCCGCGGCCACAGGGGACAGCAGCTGCCCCTCCGAGAAGCCCTCCAGGCTCATCTCAGACTGGGACTTGCTCCTGAGGGGGCAGGGAGGGGTGAGACTCAGCGGGGCGGGGGCCCACCCCTAGTTCCCCAGCGGGAGGGAGCTTGGGGACGGGAGGAGGGGAAAGTGGTGGAGCAGTCTGGGGACAGGGAGCCCTCCTTTTTAAAAACCAGACCCCAAGATAGAAGACAAGAGAGTCGATGCAGGGCTGAGCTGGGGAGGGGGGCCCGGGGGCCTGCACTGGTGCCCATCACTGCACCGACGTCGCTGTACCCACCTGGAGACTGAGGCCCAGAGAGATTGGCTGCCCCAGGTCACTGGAGGCAGAGGTGGAAGGGTAGAGAGGGAAGGAGGGAAGGTAGGGAGGGAGAGAGCATGGCCCAGAGCCGCCCCCGCTGGGTTCAACCCCACCCCCGGGCCAGCACCCCCCTGGGCCCCTTCCTGAGCTCCTATCACTTCCTTCCTCACCCGGGGGTTCCTCCCACCTCTCCCATGGGGTGTAGCCCTCTGCTGGATGGGGCCCTGGAGCCCCTTGTCTCCGCACACCGGCCTGCAGGGAGTGAGTGAAGGGCCAGGGTGGGGGACGCAGCAGCCACTGCAGCTGCGAACGGACACTGGCTCCCCCATCTGGTCATGCAGCCGCTATGGGAAATGCTTGTGAGATAGGGAGAGAAGTCCGGGTGTCCCCACCAAGGGCCAAGAAGCAGCCACCGCCTTCTTTAGCAGGCTCTAGGCCAGATCTGTAACCTGGACCCAGGACCTGGGCGGGAAGGGTCCCAGAGAGGCAGGAGGATCCCCACCCACCCCAGGAGCCACGGCCTCAGAGCCCAACCCCCAAAGGAGTGCGTGTGAATGTGGGGTGTGTTTGCGTCTGGAAGCGTGTACACGTCTGTGTTTCTGCGTGCAGCACGCATATTAGGCGTCTGTATGTCAGTCGGCCCATGTATCTGAGAGGCTGGGTCTGGGTACAGGTGCATCCACCATTTACACACATGGCTGCCCACACAAGCGTGTCCTTGTGTCCAAGCGTCTTGGCCTCTGTCTTGGTGTGTGTTCTATATGTGAGTCTGTCTGTATGGGGCTCTGTGCACTTAGAGCTACTGTTTGTGAACACATGTATATACACGTGTCAGCTTTAATACGTGCGTGCGTGTAAGTGCCTGGGTGTCCATCTGCTTGGGTCTAAACAGCTATGAGTGAATCTGTGTGTTTGTGGTCCCTAGATGCCTGCTAGCCCACATGAGCTTCAGTGGTGGCGGGCTGGGGACAGTGGGGGCAGAGCAGGAGAGACCCCGAGCAGCGGAGGCAAGTTCAGTCCCTCCCGTGCACGTGTACAGAGTGGTGTGAACATACGAGGGCCCGGCGCGTACACAGAATGCACACGTGCACAGGCATTCGCGCTGGAAGCACGCGCGTGGCCACCGCACACACCCTCTGGGGCGGGGCTGCGGGGCGACGGCGCTCACCTGACACTGCTGTTTCGGTGGTCTGCGGCGGGCAGCTCCAGGGCCAGCCCGGCGGGCACAGGTGGTCCCGTGGGCAGCGGCTGCTGCTGGAAAATGAGCTCCGGAGTCAGGTCCACCTCTGTGGGGCTCACCATGACCTTCGCAGCAGAGAGCAGGGCCGTCTTCCCCTTGTTGTAGTTCTCCAGCACCTGGGGACGGGACGGGGAAGCTGGTGGCGGTGGAGGGGTGACAATCACGTGTGGAGGCAGGGCAGCAGGCCAGGCCTCTCAGGCCCAGCAGAGCTTCATGGGGTCAGCCGGGCCTGCTCTCCTCCCCACACGGGGCCCGGCTCCTCCGGGTAGGTCGGGGCCAGGCCCTGTGATCGTGCCTCACCCACCGCACAGATGGGACAGGTTGGACTTTTCCTACCCTGTGGTCGGCCCTTCCATGGCCGGGCAATGGCCAAGGCTGCCTCTGCTTGGCCATGCGTCCGCCAAGTGCCAGGTGGCCTTCAGGGTTTGAGCTCAGCCTGCCTCAGGGACAGGTTCCTGGGTGTCTCCTAGCCCCTACCCACCATGGGACCACACGGTGGTGTGGACAGAGGCGGGTGTGGAGCCCAGGAAATGAGTGGGCTCCCTGGCCCACTGAGTGTCCAGGGAGCGTCGCACCCTTGTGAGTAACATGGGGACGGAGACCCAGCCAGCCAGGCGCCCTGGGGCTCACCTTGTTGAGCCCCTCCATGACCACGTAGGGGAGGTGCTCGTGCAGCATGGCCGGTGAGATGATCACCTCGTTGAAGGCCTTGTTGTCGCCCCAGATGGCAAAGTACGTGGGCTCCTCTTGCTCGCAGCAGCTGAGGGGCACAGGGGCCAGAGGGAAGCTGGCGGGTGGGGGGCAGCTTGGCCTTGGCCCCCAGGCCCCTGGCCCTGCTCTCTGCCCTGGCTTGGTGGGGGTGGGGGGCCTTGGAGACGCCCTGCCCGGCTGGACCAGCAGGACTGTGTCCCCGGGCTCCTTGCTTCTGCCTTACCTCAGCCCTCGCCCCCAGCCCTCCGCAGCCAGGAACGTTTATGCCACGTGGAGCTGGAAAGCCTGACCTTGAGCTGTCACCTGCCTGTGGCCTGGGCCACACCTGCTCCACCCCAGGGAGGGTCCCGGCTCGCAAGCCGTTTGTCGAGGAGGCAGCCCAACCCTCTGAGAGTGCGGGAAGGGGTCGGGGGTGAGGTGGGAGAGGTCGCCGTACCCGCCCTCTCCCGGTCTCTCTCCTGCCCCCGCCAGCTGTCTACCAGCTCATCCCAGCCGTGATGCCAAGTGACAACTGAGGCGTGAGCTTCGCCAGGGCTTTAGGGTGACCCTCCCGGGTGTCCGCTTTTAAACGGATGCGAGTGGGGACAGCTGTCCTGGGGGACACTAGGGAAGGGTGACACTGGGGACGAAGACCGGGACCATCAAGAGAGGAGCCTGGAGTCCTGCTCTGGACTGGCCTGTCGTTGCACTTCCAGGGCCCGAGGCTGGGGCAACTCTGCTGTGGGCGCCCTGGGCCACCGTCAGCAGCCTCTGCACCTACGCCCCAAGGGTGACAGAATGAAGGCTGGCCCCACCCTCCACTCCCCTGCCCTGGCTGCCGCCACGTCCCAGCTGACCGGGCGCGGGCAGCACCTACCAGCACTGTTCCGCTGGGTGGTTGTGGACAACGTGGATGATACGGCCGGGGGGGTAGAGAGGGGTGCTGGCGGACAGGGCGATGGTCAGGTCACTGGGGTGGGTCCAGAGCCGCGTGCTGGCCAGGGTGGTCACCTCCAGCTCCTCGGGCAGCTCCGACTTGGGGATGCATTTTGTGGCCCCTACAATGATTCGCCACTGTGGGGACAGGGAGAAGAGGGGGATGGAGCTGAGTGGCGCTGCCCGGGTGGGCAGGGGGTGCTCAGGGGAGCTCACAGGGGACGGTGGGGAGCTGGGATGGCCGCGGGGCAGAGGGAAGGGCAGCGCCCAGTGGAGAGGCGGGGGCTGAGGTGTCCAGCGGCCACGATGGCCAAAAAGGTGCCGAGGACAGATGACGTGGAAGGGCTGAACTTCAGGGCTGCAACACCAGTCAGCCGCTCATCTAGCAGAGGGGAAACAGGCCCCTTGCTCTAGGTCGTCTCATAAGTCAGAGGCAGAACAGACCCCGAAGCTCAGTCCAGCTGCACCCACCAGGCCCGGCCACATGGGGGCGGCTCCCCGCCACTTGCCTCCTGGGCCTGACAAGCACCCAGGACTGGGTCTGAGTGGAGCAGTTCCATGTCCTTAGGCTCCTCCTGTGCCTTCGTTGCCCGCTCACCCCGGCACTTGGTGCCCTGCCTGCCAGATGGTCACGGGCACCGAGGCTGGGAACAGTCCCAACTGGGCTGAGAGGGTGAATGGGGTGGGGGCGGGCCTGGGGGCACAGAGGCCCTGCTGGGCCTGGCCGGCCACCCCCTGCCCGCCTCGGGGCGCCTGGCTGCAGCGTGCCCACCCCCAGCCTGGAACGCTGAAGGCCATGTTACAGGAAGAGCCCCCAGTGTCCTCTGCAGGCCTGAGGAGGGGTTAGGGAGGGCTGGTCCTCTCCTCTCAGCCGCAGGGAAAACCGGAACCAACTGCCCCCAGAGCCCCTCCCCCGGCGACCTCCAGCCTCCCCGAGCCTGGGGATCGCGGTGGGCTTTGGAGGAGGCCTTCCCGTCACACTCGGAGCACTGACCTCGGGACTGCTCTGTCCCGACTGCAGGCAGCTCTGTGCCGCAGGAGTCAGGACTCAGGAGCCCTCGGTTCCAGTCCTGACTGCGTTACGACTTGCTGTGTGAGCAAAAGCAAGTCCCTTGCCCACCCCGGGCCTCCGTTCCCCCCGTCTGCACAAGGACAGGTAGGGGGCGGATGGCGTGAGCTCGGAGATGCTGAGGGCCTGATGGCTTGAGGTCCCCAAGACATCAACCGTACTCCAGCCTGGCCTCACGTGGCGAGGGGGCCGAGGGACAGGTGGGGCAGAAGAGCAACGGGGAGCCCAGAGCCCAGGGCGCCCCGGTGGCAGGGAGGGGAGTGAGCTCACTTTGGGCTTCGTGCTTCGCTGCAGGACGTCCAGGAGCTGTCTGCGGAAGCCTTCCAGCTGGGAGAGGCCGATCCTGGAGAAGGAAGCCGTCGGGCCGTCAGCCTGAGCTGGCCCAGGACGGGGAGACGAGCGGGGTGAGGGGCAGCAGGGCTCCCGGGAACAAGACGACCAGGCCGTCAGGGTCACGGGGCGGGTGAGGAGCCTGCAGCTCGGCAGGGCCCAGCCAGGAAGGGGAGGCCAGGCAGGGCGGGCCGACCTTGCCCTCTCATCCTGGACACCTGAGTTGGGGGGGTTCTGGGGGTCCCTCGAGGAGGTGGGAATTTGAGTGAGAGAGACGGGGCACCTGGGTGAGGCCCCGAGGTGGCAGAACAGCCCAGGTCAGGCAGGTGGAGCGAGGGAGCGACTTGCCTGGGGACAAGGTCTTTGCCCAGGACCACAGCTGTCACAAACTCCTTGGAATACTCCATGGCGTCCTCGCTGCAAGGGAAGCCGAGGGGGTGCCAGGGCAGGGGAGGGGCGCGGTGTTCCCGAGCGGGCTCGGCTCCAGCACTCCAAGACCCTCTGGGGAGCGGGGCTGCCTGCTCCCTGCCTGCCTATCCCGTCGGCAAGGCTTTGCTGGGGCTAGATCCCAGGGTCCACCTGGCTTTTGCCAGAACCCCCGCCTCCACTCTCTAGGCCGTTCCCGGGTTCCCTTATGATTGGAACCCAGACTGCCCAGTCTAGCCCCCTGACCAAGCCAGCTCCCAGCGCTGTCCACCAGTCGCCCCCAGCCAAGTCTGAGGCCCCAGACTGCTCACCTCAGCAGGCCCCCTGGCGGGGAGTAGGCAAAGCACTTGAGGGTCGGGTACTGGGGTCGCAGGAGGAAGGAGAGGATGGCAGCGGTGCCTGCACCCAGGGAGTGGCCCACCACTATCAGGCCGTAGTGTTTGGTTCCGCGGCCCTGGGGACCGAAAGAAGCCCTGAGAGTCCTGCCCCGCTGCCTGCCAAGCTGACACCAGGGAGGCAGAGGGGGCTTCCCAGAGTCCTGGGATCATGTCTGTGCTGTGTGGCTGCTGGGGCAGAGGAAGGGCCAAGCTAGGCCCCCACAGAGCAACTTCTTGGGGAGACTATATAACAAACTCCTATTCATCCTTCAAAACCTTGCACAGAGGTTACCTCCTTGGAGAAGCCCTTCCTGATTTTCCAGAGAGGCTTGCTCCCTCCTAGATACTGCATCTGCACCTGGGATAGACCTTTAACTATAATGATTACACTCTATTATAATCATTTGGTCACCTGCTCCCATCCCTGTGCCCCAACCACTAGACTGGGGTCTCCTGAGGCCAGGGACTGCTTGGCTTTGGGAAGGGCAGTTAGGAGCACCTCAGGAGCTGCCTGCCTGCACAGGGAGGAATGGGCAGTGGGCAGGCCCAGATCGCCCTCAACCAGAGCAGCACCCCTTCTATCTGTTCTGCAATTATCTTCTGTGTTCATTCTGCTCAACATTTTAGAAGCCCCAGAACTGAGCCATCTTTAGCCTCCAGTGCCTGGCACCGAGCGGGTGCTCACAACTGCGTGGGGCTGAGCAGGGGTGTTCAGGAGGAGCTGGTACAAAAGAAGAAAGGGCCAGAGGGGGTGGGAGGGACTGAGCAAGTGAGGAGGGGGCTGGGAGCCAGGGATGGAAGGAGAGTGTAGGAGCCTGGCCTGCAGGGAAGGCTCCATCATTCACCTGTCCTGTCCCCAGTCTGTTGCCCTGGGGGAGGGCGCGCTGGGTGTGGCAAGGGCTCATGGCATGGAAAACGCCTCACCAGGTCTCGCCCGAAGGCCTGGGACAGGACCATCTCCTGCTCCAGCTTCTTTTTGATGTACTCAGCGGAGAGGACCATTCCCTGGGTGAGGAGGAACAGAAGTGGGCGTCACAGGGAGGGAGGGAGGCCTGTCAGGGACCAGCAAAACCACAGGGGTGTGAAGCTCACTAACCCTGTCCCTCCCATTTCCCCCTTTGGTCCTCACGACAAGCTGGCTGGGGGCGCTGGTGGACACTTAAATCACATCATTTCCATTTCACAGATGAGAAAACTGAGGCTCACGGGGATGGTGTGCCTAATAGGAACCAGGGAGATCTCTTCCCAGTTGCCTCCTTGAGCTCTTGTGGGACAGGATCTGCGCCGGGCAGGGCTGTGGGGGTCCTGGCAAGTGGGGGGCAGTGGACTTTCCAGACGAATCCGCACCTCTCTGACCAGTCTCTCCTGGTGAGCCCAGTGACCCCGGAGGAGCCCCCACCCCAACAGGACAGGCCTGCGTGCTGGCAGCGGAGAGGAGAAGGCCAGGGGCCGCCGGGGGAGCCCACGGGGAGGGGTACCTTGTGTCCCAGCCAGGTGCCATGGTGCCCCTCCACAGGGAGGCGCTCGGCGTCACCGGTCAGGTCCGTCAGGGCGTCCTTGTGGGGAGAGAGGACGGTGAGGGGTGGGACTGAGAACAGGAAAAAGGAGGCGGGCACCCTCGGGGGCTGTGAGGGGGTCCACGGGGTGGGCTGGGCCACTGGGCAGCGTACCTTGGGGGACAGGGTTCCCCGGATACTGATCACCACCTTCTTCTTGTCGTGGTCCACGGCCACGTAGAAGGGGGTTTCATAGACCTAGGAGAAGGGCGGCGCATGAGCCTGAACGGCCCCCAGGGTGGAGGCAGATTTGGGCAAGTGACGGAAGCCGGTCTCCTTCAGGGCCCGGGAATCTGGCTCCACTGGCCACTGGGCCCCTGACGCCTGCAAGGGCCACAGTAGGTCCCTCCCAACCCGGCCCACAGCCTACCCGGCCTTCCTAATTCCGCCGAGCCGGGTGCCCTGAGTGCTGCCGTCCTGCCTGCTCAGTCCTGAGGGGCTGCCCCCTCCCCAGTGCCTCCGGCTTCTTCCCTCTCAATTCCTTCCCCCAAAGGCTGGGGCCAGGAAGCCCCAGTGCCGGGTGCGGGGTTGGGGTCCACGTCCTAGCCCCGGAGCGGATGCAGGCCAGGACGTGGGGAGAAGGAGGCGGCCCATCTCTGGTCTGCCCAGCGAGGGGAGGCCTGGGGGCTTCGACCAGCCGTGCCAGCCAAGCCCAGGGCTCCTGCCGCTGAGGGGGACGGCGTACACTCTCCAGGCCGCAGCGCTGCCTGCCTCCTGTGGCCTGTGGAGGACCGAGGCTGGGGGGACGCTGCACCCGCCTGGCAAGCCCGCCCCAGTCCCTCACCGCATCATGGCAGGAGGTGTAGACGATGTCCACCGCGGTCATGTTCTCGTCCAGGAAGTGGCGCCGGATTGCGATGGCGTTGCAGCCGCAGCAGTTGTCTTCCTCGATGGTCACTCCAGGGGCAAACCGGGGCCGTGTGGGACACAAGCAGCACCTGGGCGGGTGGCAGAGGGCTCAGAGCCAGGGACCCCGACGGAGCAGCGGTCTCCCCCATCCTCTCTGGAACTGGTTCTTGCAGCCGTACCTCCTCTCCAAGGCCTCCCCTGCAAAGCTCCACCGGCCCGGGCCGGGCCCAGCCCTCATCTTACTTGGCCTCTCGGCAGCACAAGACCCAGTGGGACTCGCCCTCCCCCTTGAAACGCTCTCCCCATTCGGCTGGAGGCACCCTCTCTCCTGGGCTGCTTCTCCCTCGGGGCACCCTCCTTGCACTCGTCCTCTCACTGAGGACCCAGAGGTCAGCCCTGCAGCTCCTCTTCTCTCCAGCAACACTCGCTCCTGGGGCCTCATCCAGTCTTGGGCTTTAAATACCACCTACGCGCCAATAAGCCCCAGAGACCTGCTCACATTCAACTGCCTGTGCAACACCTCCTCCCAGATGTCCCACAGGATTGCAACCTTTCCAGGCCCCAGTCCCCGAGGCCCCGCCCCCTGTGCTCCGCAGCTCAGCCCCACGCTCGGCACCATCGCCATCGGGTCCTCACCCCACCCCACGTCCCACACCAGTCCGTCAGCACGTCCGCTGGCTCTGCCTTCAAATTCAGATCTGGACTCCGAACGCTTGCCCTCGCTGCCACCCCCTCCCCTGCTCCAAGCCACCTTATCCCTGCCTTGGAGTGTCACAGGGGCCTCCTGACTGGTCTCCCTCATTTATACTCGCCCCTACATTCTCAACATGGCTGCCAGAGTGACCCTTTAAGATATACGTCAAGCCACGTCACTGCACTCAACACCCTCAGATGCTGCCCTTCCTGTCCAGCATAAAGGCCAGAGTCCTTGCAAGGGCCAAGGGCCCTGCCCCATCTGGCCCTGGTCCTCTGGCCTGTTGCCTCCGACTCCCCTCGGATGCGTTGGCCATATTCCTGCCTCAGCCTCTTTGCACCGTGGTTCCCTCTGCCTGGAACATTCTTCTCGTGGTTTCTGTGTGGCCAGATCCCTCAGTCCTTCAGGCCTCTGCTCAAATGTTATGCTATGGGAGGTCCGCCGCCTGGGCCACCTCATCTGACATCGCTTGCCCCTGCCAAGCTTGACAGCACAGACAGCCTAATTTTTCTCCAAAACGCTGACGTGCTCCAATGGGCTGCATTTCCTTGTCTGTGCCTTGCCACCAGGCGGTGGGCTCCACAGGGCAGGGTTTGCTCTGCCGGGTTCACAGTTACGTCCCCAGCACCAAAAACAGCACCAGGGGCATAGCAGGATTCCCCAAAATGAACGGCTGAGCGGCTGAGCTGGGCACCCAGCTCGCGTGCAGCGGCTCCTCGGGCCACCAGAGGGGGCCGGCAACCAACAGATGGGGCCCTGGAGCCCCGAGAGCATGTGACCTGTGTCTGCCTGCTTTCTTGGCTTGACGGCTGAGATTTTATTGATACTAAGAATCCTAGATCTTGGTGATGCACAGAGGTTTGTCTTCACTCGAGCAGCGCCTGAGGGACTGATACACACCCCTCAGTGGGAAGAGGCCTCGCTGAGAAAACCCAGGGTCGAGCCAAGTCTCGGAAGCGACCGGGCTTGGGGTGGGCGACCATCTCCATTGACTCTGGGAGACCCCCACGCCCCTCGCCCGCCACTGCTGGGCCAAGTGGGGACAGGGCTGGGCCTGTGGGCCAGGCTCCCGTTTTCAGGCAGCTGTGGCCCCTCTCCAACCTCGGCACCGCCCTCTAGCACCGAGCAGGTGGCTGCCGAAGTGTGCGCAGTCTTCCGAGACAGAGACCTGGGCTTGAATCCTTGCTCTGGTGGCCCTTCCTGACCGCGAGGGCCTGGTGGGCAGGTGCTGATAGCTACTCTACAAGGCTGGGGTGGGATCAAAGGCCCAAGATGCAGGAAGCACCTGGCGTACAATAGGGACCCAACCTCTCTCCAGGGAGAAGGCTGCCCCTGAGTCAGTGATCTGAGGGCCAGGGGAACCGACGAGAGCAGCGGGGCCGGCAGCCTGGAAGGGAGGGGCCTGCGGCACCGTCGAGGCCAGCACTCCCGCCTAGAGGAGGCTGGGGCGCGGAGGGGCTCAAAGGTCCCGGGAGCCTGAGGACCCGCTTGGCCCATGGCAGGGCCTCTCCTGCCCACAGGAGACTGACCACACGTCCAGGGCAGGGCTGGAGCCGAGTGGGGTGTCCCCAGGGTGGCGGGGCCATAGACAGGCATGGCCTGCCATGCTCTCTGTGGGACGGCAGGACCACTCCAGGTGAAGGGCCTGGGCCTGAGGCAGGTGGGCTGCCCTCCTTCCTCCAGCCAGTGCTGGGACTCTGGGCTGCTGTGGACAGGCTGGGACTCAGAAAAGGGAGCCCGGCCCTCTGGCCTCCATCCTGACACCCTTGGCTGTAGGCCGGGACGCCAGGCCTGCCTCTTCTCCGCCCCCCAGGGCACTGGGCTCTCACGGAGCCCTCACGGGGTCTGAGGTCCTTCTGCTTCCTCTCCCTGCAGCCTTGAGAAGCTGCTGCAAGTGCAGCCTCGCTCCTGTCTGCAGAGCCCCTCAAGTGCCCAGGCTGCCAGTGACTCCCCGGCTTCTGAAATACCCCACAGCTGGGCAGGACGAACACTGCCTGTACAAATGACGTCCCCACTCTGCCAGTGAGAAATGGAGCAGGGCTGTCGGAGCCCAGGTCTCAGGACTCCTGGCCCAGGGCTCATTTGGAGAAGCCTCTCAGCCGCTGCAGGGGCTCCAAGGATGCTGGGGGGGAGAAGCAGTGTGCGGGCTGGCAAAGACGGGGAGGGGCGTGGGGATGCCCTGGTCGGCTGTGTCAGTCGCCGGGGGATGGTGAGGACAAGCCTGAGAGCCGTCCAGCTTTCTGGGAAAAGGACGCTGAAGGAGGGCGTGGCTACTTGTGCCCCAAGGGCGGTAGTGTCGTGGAACAGAAGCTGCCCGCCCAGCGTGCCAGCCTTTCCCGGATCAGGGAGCCCAGGGAGCTGTCCTCCTTCTGCCCGGCCCGGGCAGAGCATGGAGACACCAAAGAAGGGGAGGGGCCCTCGTGGAGCCGAGCCCTCCTCTGGCCCACTTAGGAAAGCAGAGCCCACCCCGGCCCCCGGCGGTGGGCTAAGGGCGGCACCCGGCTGAGGCCTTGCCAACTCCTTGTGAAGAGGGCTGGAGCCTTTCACAAAGGGCCTTCTGGCTGCCCTTCCAGAGGCTTCTATGGATTGGGGCTCAACCGGGAAAGGCCTTTCTTCCAGAAAGGCAGAGCACAGGAAGGGAGCCGGGAGAAGGAAGATGCGGGCAGAGGGGAGTAGTTGAGGGGGCAGGGAGAGAGACGGGACAGGGGTAAGCTGCACAGCCAGATGCTGGGCGACGTCTCATTTCGTCCTCTCAAACATCCCCATTTTACAGATAAGGAAACTGAGGCTTGCAGGGGTAGACTGACTTGCCCAAGGCTGCCAGTGACAAAGCGTGGATTCAAACCTGATACCGTGTGATTCCAAAGCCCACACCATTCCCCAACCAGGGATAACACCGAACTAGAAAGGCTGAGGCCCAGAGATGGTGCGGGACAGAAGCAACGCGGGCCGCGGCGGGCAGGGTAGCAGGTACAGTCCGTTTAGGGAGAGCCCCCCATGGGCAGGCCCGGCATCGTGACCACAGCCCCTCTGCACATGCCGCTAGCTAGGGGGACGGGCCGGTATACTCACGAGCAGGACCGGGCCAGCTGGCAGAGGCCACAGGCCGGCTTCCGCATCAGGTACATGGGCCACCCGTAGGCAGCCAGGGCAAAGAGCATGTAGTAGCAGACCTCTTTGTAGCGGAGCATCTCTTGCTGGAAGAGAAGAGGCAGAGGGCGGTCACCTCCTGCCCTTCCTGCCTGTAGCCTCAGGGCCCATGGGCTCCCCTCGATGGAGGATGGAGGCAGGAGCTGCCCTCCCAACGGGCTGCAGACCATCCCCACCCCCACCTTGGAGGACCAGCTCCTCCAGATAATTGCATTTCCCTAATTATCTCCATGCAACCAGGGCACGAATCCTCCTAAGACCTGTCCCATTGCACCAATCTCAGAAATTAATGATTTGGGGACAGAAAAGCACTCAGAGCACTGGATCGATTTCCTCGCCCGTTTTCCCGAAAAGGGAAGAGAGGGGGAGGTTACCGCGACCATCGCCCACCTCGGCAATCAGGCCCCCGGGAAGGGTGATTTAACCCTGAGAGGTCCGGACCCTCCAGAGGGGCTTGCCCAGGCCACAGAGCAGCAGGGCGGGCCCTGGAGACATGGACATGCTGGGGACCAGACCAGTGGCCCCCCGTCAGGGCGTCTGGGCAGATTGGGATCTCTGAGAAAGGCGCCCGTTTGAAAGCTGGTGTCTGAGGCCGGTGGCGGTTATCAGCCTGACCGGCTGCAGGAAGCTAAGGAGGCCCAGGTATCCCAGCAAAGCGGCTTCCGGTGTCCCGGGTGCCCCAGGCACTGGGGACTCCTGCACTTAGAGGGAATTAGTCACCTTGTAAAAGGTGAAGAGGGTGATTAGTCATCTTGTGAAGTGAGATAAACAGCACCTTCATCAGGGCCCCGAGGTGTCTGCTCTCCAGGAAAGCACTGGAGGAGGGAGGTATCCTCTTCGGCTCAGGAAGGAGGGCGGGGCGCTGGCACCTGGAGGCTCAGCTGCCCCTCCCCTGCCCCCCACAGGCGAGAGAGGGCGTGGTGAGAGCGGGCCTGGGAAGCCCTGGGAGGCTGCTCTGGGCACACGCTACGGACAGGCTCTTTTTTTTTTTTTTTTTTGCAGTACGCGGGCCTCTCACTGTTGCGGCCTCTCCCACTGCGGAGCACAGGCTCCGGACGCACAGGCTCAGCGGCCATGGCTCACGGGCCCAGCCGCTCTGCAGCATGTGGGATCTTCCCGGACCGGGGCACGAACCCACGTCCCCTGCATCAGCAGGCGGACTCTCAACCACTGCGCCACCAGGGAGGACAGGCTATTTTAAGAAAGGATACAAATGCCCATTTTGGGGAGTGGGGGCAAACGGAGAACAGGCTTTTCCAGGGGATTCAGATTGTGAAGGATGAATCCTTTCTAACGCTGTCCCGACTGGCACCACTGGCGCCGTGCAGGGAACGGGGCTCAGGATGGCTCATCCCCTCCCCACCAGGGCTCTGGGTGAAAGGCAGGCCCGGCACCGTTTAGGCTGCTGCAGGAACAGACTCAGAGGGGTCAGGGACTTGCTCAAGGTCACAGCCCCCGGCTACACTAAATCGGTTTGCTTCTGGGGCAGGGCCAGCCCTCCGGCTGCAGCTTCAGCCCTGGGTGAGGCGCTCCTTTACTGGGACACACACACCGGATGTCTCCTAAAGGCGCTTAAGAGGTTCTGCTACTCAAAAAAGCTGGGAAACCGAAGTGCTGTGTCCTGCTGCCTTTTGTAACAGTAACAACCACGGCAATAATAGTAACAGCTCACCCTCCCGAAGCCCTTTATCATCTCAGGAGGCCAGGACCAAGCATTCTGAGCACCGAGAGGCCGATTCAGGGGCCTTTTCTGCAGAACCAGCGTGACGCAGGGGTGGGGGTGGGGCCGCTGGGGGGGACTCGGGAGGAAGGGGGCGTGAACTGAGAAGGGGGGCCGCCTGGAGGGCTGAGGGGGGACCCGCACAGAGCAGGTGTGCCCAATGCTGCCAGGGCAGGTGGTCTGCTCGGGTCGTCCCGGCAGAGGGAGAGGAGCCGGCACGGGGTGGAGGCGGGTGGCTCGGACTCACCGAGTTCTTGAGGTCGAGGTACTTGGTGTTTCTGGTCACCGGCATCCCAGACAGGAAGGCCAGGATGTCATTGTTGGCCTGGAAGATAGGCGCGTTAGGGTGACTGCCCCGGGCCCAGCTGCACGGCTGAGAAAGGGGTCCAGGCCCCCAGCTCTGCACCCTGCCTGCCTCCCCAGGGCCTGAGAGCCCAAAGGGGCGTGTGGTTTCTAGCTCTTCCGTGACCTGGCCAGTTTTCCGAAATCTGAGGTCTCCTCATATCTCCAGTTGCTCGCCTTCCACCCAAAGCATCAATCCCCTGGGACGTCGCTAGCCCAGGCCGGGAGAAAACGTATTTTGCATGCGATGCCGGGAGATCCCAGCTAGGACTGGTGTGTTGGCTGGGGTAGGGCGGAGAGGCAAGCGCAGAGGCTGGAACGTGGGGCTGGATGCTTCATTGGGCCCCTGTGACTAGACGTCCCCTGGGGCCCTGGAGGCAGCCTTGCGGCCCCGCAGAGGGAAGCCACTCAAACAAGAGCCATGAGTGGTGAAGGGTGAGCTGGGGAAGGGAGGGGAGTGAACGTCAAAGGGTGGCCTCCTGGGCCAAGAGGGTGGGCGGAACCCGGGGGGCAGCAGGGGTGGCAGGGAGGGCCCGGCAGGAGGGCGGTGCGGGGAGGTGGCCTGAGCATGGCCGCGTGCTCACCTCGTCCAGCACGGCGTTGCGCTTGGCTCGCTGCCGCTGCCGGAGCAACACCAGGCCAGCGATGATGTCGGAGGGCACGATGTCCAGGTCTCGGAAAAACTCGGCAAAGAGGTAGGCGATTTCCGAGTAGGCGTCCTACGAGGTCCAGGGAGGCAGGAGGCGGCGGCAGGGGAGCAGAAGAGAGGACGAGACACGGGGCGTGAATGTCCGGGGCTGGGTGTCTGCTCGGGGTCCCCTGTGCAAGTTCCCCCCAGCCCCCCACATGCGGCCCTCTGCAGCCGTGACCCTGAGGGCCCTGTCCTGGGCTCCGGGCCCCTGTAGACCCGGCAGAGGCTGTCCCAGACACGGCTGACCCTTCTCCTTCGGCGCTCACCGGGCACCGTCTACCCCGCACAGATGCCCCCGGGAGCCGTTTCCTGTTCTTTCCCCAGGACTAGGAATCAAGGCCTGGGCCTGGCCTGTTTCTCCTTCAGCCTTTCTCTCTAGCAGAGGAGCCAAAACTAAGCTCCTGGCTGCTTTCCCCACACTGAGTTTCTTCCCACCTCCCACCAGCTGTGACCTTGAATGCCCTGCTAAGGGCTGTACGGAGCCCTGGGTCTCAGGCCCCCTCCCCGACCTGTCCACAGTTGTAGGCTCAGGGACCCCCACCATGTGCCTGCAGAAGGGGCACGTGACCTGGGGCCACTGGCCCCCCTAGCTGTCCTGCCAGCTCTGTTCTCAGGACAGCCATGCCTGCGGCCTGGGGGCGGGAGGCAAGGCAGACAGACGCAGCCCTTCCAGCAGAGTGCAGTCTGCCCTGCCCCACGACAAGCTGAAGTCTGGAACCCCTTCCCTAACTGGTCAGGAGAGGCTGCGATGGGAAGAAGCTCATGGCAACTGGTTTCCTCTCGCTGGGTTTCACCCTTGAGTGTGTGGCGCGTGCAAGAGGGAAAAAATCAAGGGCTGCAAACTCAGAAGCCTAACGGGGCCAAACAGCCTGCTGCCGCTCTGAGAGGCCCGCCTTGGGCAACTCTCGGAAGACTGCACTTTCCCTACCCTCTCCTGATTTTTAAAGGTTGGCCACCAATTCAAATTTTTAAGCAACACAGCATGAGGTGATCAAAACGTTCTCTGGGCTGGACCTGACCTGACCTGACCCCCAGGCCGTCAGTGTTTGATGGGACCTAGGTTCCGGGGAGCCCCGGCCTTTTTGAGAAAAGACGTTCTGCTTTTTCCCCAGGCTCCAACGCCAGCCCTGAAGCTGTCTGCCAGGAGGGGTGGGTGTGTCCTCTGCACGCCCTGAGCTGAGACCCCTCAGACTCCCCCAAGAGCCCCGGGGTAGGGGGGGGTGCTTCCCACCCACCAGGGAACCTCTGGGGGTGGGAGGGACTTTCTTACGCTTGATCACTCACTCCACGGCTCACCAGGGGCTGCTAGTGGGTAGGAGCCACTCAAGGCTTCCGGGGGCTGCCATGCAGGGCACCTGCTGTCTGGCTTGGGGAGGAGTGGTCTCCTGACCTCACTTGCTCTGCCACTAACTAGCTGTGCAATGCTGAGTAAGTCACTCCACCTCTCTGGGCCTCAGCGGCCTGATCTGCAAAACGAAGGGTGGGACTAGATGACCCCTAAGGGCCCTGCCTCCCCTCCCCAACCCGGGGGCCACCCACCACTGACCCGCAGCGCCCTGGCGGGTGCGGAAGGCTAACAGTGCGCATCGAGGGACGGATCTTCCAGAGGGACCTGCAGCTGCTGAGATGCTGCTTTTCTGTCTTCGGGTTGCCCTGATATTTGAGTATCTCTTCTCCTAAACTAAACTCTTGAGTTCCAAGGGGGTGGATAAAAGGTCTTCACATGTTTCTGTCTCCTTGACAAAGCAAGGGGTTGGCTGTCTCACATGCTGGAGGGAGTCCTTCAGTGAATAGTAACAGGTCCTCTTAGGAGCAGGCTGTCACCTCACTCCTGCCCCACCCGGCAGGGCTGCGGAGGGAAGCCTCCTGAGTCGCCGACAGCAGGATGTGAGCCCCAGGACGGCGACTTCCCAGTACTTACTGACTGGGAGTCCTTCGTCCGAGTACAGCAGAGGAACACTTTGAGCCGGCGCGACCAGCTGGTGGCCTGACCCTCTTCTAAGCGGTGCCTGCAGTGGGGGAGAGTTGGTATGTGTGAGGTCAGGGGGCCCGGCCAGAAGAGCTGGGCCTGCATTACAGAAACAGGACAGCCTGTTCCCAGGACCCCAGCAAAGGGCTCCCCAGTAGGAGGGTCTAGGGGAGAATAGGCCTGGGTCCGGCCAAGGCTGGCTGGCCAGTGACCTGGCTATCAGCCAGCAGGACTCTCCCTGGGGGGCTCCTGATGGCCTGAGATGGTGCACTGTTGGCCGAGGCCAGGGCCTACGCTCCCAACTTCTGGCAGACTGACAACAGCACACTCTGGGGTTTTCAGAGCTGGCAGCCCGAACTGGGGGCTGCCCTGCGGTCCACTCCAAAAGCTCAAATCAAGAGCCCTGGGAGATGGTGGCAGGGTGCTGGCCTCTCTGCCGCCTTGTTTCCTGGCCTGGAGCAGACCTGCCGGAGAGACCTGTTTCCCCTCTCAGAAAGGATTTCTCACATTGTCTGCTTGGGGAAGTTTAAGGGGCTGAATGAGGCTCTGCATTCAACTCCTTGGATCTGTTGCATTAGAGGGGAGAGGGCCCCTGCCTTTCAACTGCATGGCTGGCCCCTGTCTGTTCCACCCTCAACCCCAGCCCCAATGGGTCTGGCTGCTCTGATGGGGAGTCAGGGTACCCAGGAGTCTGCACACGGAGACCCTTCCAATGCTGGGTGCCCAGAAGTCAGTGTGTTTTGAGCATAAAGATAACAGATCCAATATTAAAAATGTAAATTTCCAGGGCTTCCCTGGTGGCACAGTGGTTGGGAGTCTGCCCGCCGGTGCAGGGACGCAGGTCCGTGCCCGGTCCGGGAAGATCCCACATGCCGCGGAGCGGCTGGGCCCGTGAGCCATGGCTGCTGGGCCTGCGCGTCCGGAGCCTGTGCTCCGCAGCGGGAGAGGCCACAACAGTGAGAGGCCCGCGTACCGGAAAAAAAAAAAAAAAAGTAAATTTCCAGACTGAGCACGAGGGGCTGGCTTGCTTTCGTGACATGTGCCCTCCCCTCAGCTCCTTCAGAGCCTGGCGCTGGGTGGTCAGGAAGGGCAGACACGGGTGGCCCTGGGTGCCTGCAAGGCACTTAGCATCCATCAGGAGTGACAGACCGGGTCCCCACTCCCCTGCCTCTCGGATCTTCTTTGCAACTAAGGGCCGCTTCCTGCGCCCAACCCTGGTTCCACAGGCCATGGGCCACAAGGACAGGGAAAGCCACAGAGCCTTCCAGGGCTACAGGAGGGGTTAGGAAACGGTGCAAGGGATTTGCTATTTCTGGGACCTGCCAGCCCTAAGGGACTTGGGCAGTCTCACATCCTAAGCCAACGTCCCCCCTACTGGGGACTTGATGAAAGGACAGCATGCTGGCCAAGCTGAGTTCCCAGAGCATCACGTTCTTTAACCCTTTCTAACCAAATTGGCTTTTAAACATTCGAAGAGAATTTCCTCCCTTCCCTCCGGCAGATGTTAAGTGCTGTATACTCTACTGCAGTACCCTTTATGCCCACCAGGGGGCAGATGGAGCCAATGACACATTTGGCATAAAGCATCAGTTAGGCTACATAGACCAAGACAGGGAGAGACACACTCAATCTGCACAGAAAGTGGGCTTCTCTGGTGGCACAGTGGTTAAGAATCCGCCTGCCAATGCAGGGCATACGGGTTCAAACCCTGGTCCGGGAAGATCCCACATGCTGTGGAGCAACTAAGCCCGTGCACCACAACTACTGAGCCCGTGCTCTAGGACCCGTGAACCACAACTACTGAGCCTGTGCTCTAGGACCCGTGAACCACAACTACTGAGCCCGCATGCCACAACTATTGAAGCCTGCGCACCTAGAGCCGTGCTCTGAAACGAGAAGCCACTGCAATAAGAAGCCTGTGCACCGCAATGAAGAGTAGCCCCCGCTCACTGCAAATACAGAAAGCCCACGCGCAGCAACGAAGACCCAACGCAGCCAAAAATAAATAAATAAATTAAAAAAAAAGTCTGGACAGAAAGTTCATGGATCCAGCATCCCCCACCCTGGGGCTCACTAAAGCGAAGGGAGGGCAGACACTCCTTCCGCAAAGATCCAAGGTCAGGCTTCCAGGAAGTAGTGGTGGGAAGAACCCACCCCAAACCCCAGCAGATTTCACTGGAAGGAGAAAGAGCAAAGGACTTAAACAGCTCCCTGACTCCCAGAGACTAAAATAACCCGTTGGTGTGAGGCCGTAGGGCTTGTGCACAGCCCCAAACCTGGAAGCGGATGAAGGGTCAGCAGGCTTGAAAACGGCCCTGTTAGAAAAACTGTCTGTTGGTTTCAGAGCAGAGGGAGGGCGAGTGGGGAAGAGCCTGAGAGGTGGTCACAGCCACCCAGCTGTGGCCTGGGCTGCCCTCCCAAGCCCGCTCGAGAGCTGGACAGACCACAACAGGTGGGGACCTGTGAGCTTGAGGACTCTCACTACCCGCACAGGGCCCGGCACCGCTGGAAAACGTTCTAATTCAGATGACAGCCACCGACAACTCCCAACGGCAAAGGCTTTGGCTGCCCTGGGCCCCAAAGGCAATTACCCAGAGTTGGGGAGGGGAGAGTTTTTTCCCCAGGGCCCCAGGAGCCCAGAAACCAGGCCAGGTGGGGGCATGTGATTGGAATGAGCAGAATGGTACTGGTGGTCGTGGCCAGCTGCACCCGGAGGAACGACAGGCTCCGGGGCCTTGGCTCCAAAACCTGGCATTTGGGGCTGGGAGGTGGCCAGCCCAGGCACGGGTGAGGCTCTGGCTACAGTGCCAAGCTGACGCGGAGGGCCCAGGGGAGCTGGGACACAGAGGTGCGCGAGGGTGGGGTGGGGGCCTGGGCAGCACACTCCCCTGGCTGAGGGCTCCTGACCCTGCTGCCCTGGGCTGGGGATGGAGTGCCAGTTCCACTCCCCACCAGCCTGGCCTGGGGCAAGTGACCTGCCCGCTCTGGGACTTGGACCCCTCATCTGTAGAATGGGTGTCACAACCGCACCAGGGTTGGCAAAAGGGTTAAACAGACGGATGGCGGAAGGGGCTCCGTGCAGGGCCTGATGCAGAACAGAAGCTCGATACATAGGAGTCACTGTGACCCACCCTGGAAGCACCCCCTCTCTTTTTCTTTCAATAAACAGAAACCCTGTGAATGTGCCTGGACGTCCTCCCGCATTTTCTCTGCCATGGCACGGCCTCCCCCGCTTCTCCAAAACACTGTGCAAAACATCTCCCCTCCAGGAAGCCTTCCTTGGTTAACCTCCTCCAGCCCCCTTAACCCTAGAGGCAGCCTCGCCGAGTGCTTAAGAGCAAGGGCTCTAAAGCCAGGCTGCCTAGGCTTGACCCCAGCCCCACCATTTACCGGCTGTGTCACCTCAGACAACTCACATAAGCTCTCTGTGCCTCTGTTTCTTCCTCTATATTACGGGGATGACGCTAACAGCTACCTCGGCGAGCTACTGTAAGTTAATACATGCAATGCTTGGCTCGCCGTCCGAGCGCTTCCTACCATTACTCTCGTGTTGTTAGCGCTGAAGATGATGACAGTGGCTACCATTTACTGAGCACGAACCTCCCATGAGCACGGTGTTAATCACTCCGTTAAACCTCACAGCGGAGCACGAGGCAGGAATTACTGCGGTTCCCACTTTACAGACCAGGAACCTGAGGTAAGACTTTGGCCGGCACCCGGGGCTCACACAAGTTTAGACCCCAGGAGAGAGGCGTGGGGCCGGCCTCTGTCCACCATCAGCAAACCCCGCGGGGGATGCCCGCCCGCCCGGCCCACTGACCGCAGGTTGTAGGTCCGCAGGTTGCGCTGCCTCCTCTTGGTGGCCCTCAGCTTGACGAAGGTGCGGCCCGTGGGGTCGAAGACGCAGAGGACGGTGATACAGACGCTCAGGATGACCACCCAGTTGCAGACAACCATCCCTGTGGAGGCGGCCGTGGGAAGCCAAGGGTCATGGTGCTGGGGACACCTCTCTGGCTCTGAAGAAGGGGCGCTGCAGCCTCCCTACCCCCAACTGCTTCTGGGGCCCAAGAGCAAGGCTCCGAAGGCCCTGGCCCTAGCCTCTGGCCACACAGCCGTCCCCCCTGGCTGAGCCGTGACCCCAAGGCCCATCCTTGGCACGAGCAGACAGCTGTGTGGGTTTCTGGAGCCCTGGGCAGCGCTGTGCCTGCTGCTGCCCCCGAAACCCAGGGTTCCCCAAGGGGGTATGGCAGACTGCCTGGCGTCCTCATGGAAACTGTCTCCCTCTCACAGTGCCTGAGCTTCCTATTCTCTAACCTGACCTGTTCCCTCCACCCCAGGGCTGCCCTGTCTAACCTGGCCCTGTGCCCTCCACGCCAGGGTTAGGGTTAGGGTTAGGGTTAGGGTTAGGGCTGACCCCGTCCCCTCCATCCCGGGGCTGCCCTGTCTAACCTGGTCCTGTGCCCTCCACGCCAGGGTTAGGGTTAGGGTTAGGGTTAGGGCTGACCCCGGCCCCTCCATCCCGGGGCTGCCCTGTCTAACCTGGCCCTGTGCCCTCCATGCCAGGGTTAGGGTTAGGGTTAGGGTTAGGGCTGACCCCGGCCCCTCCATCCCGGGGCTGCCCTGTCTAACCTGGCCCTGTGCCCTCCATGCCAGGGTTAGGGTTAGGGTTAGGGTTAGGGCTGACCCCGTCCCCTCCATCCCGGGGCTGCCCTGTCTAACCTGGTCCTGTGCCCTCCATGCCAGGGTTAGGGTTAGGGTTAGGGTTAGGGCTGACCCCGTCCCCTCCATCCTGGGGCTGCCCTGTCTAACCTGGCCCTGTGCCCTCCACGCCAGGGTTAGGGTTAGGGTTAGGGTTAGGGTTAGGGTTAGGGTTAGGGTTAGGGCTGGCCCCGGCCCCTCCACCCCAGGGCTGCCCTGTCTAACCTGGCCCTGTGCCCTCCACGCCAGGGTTAGGGTTAGGGTTAGGGTTAGGGTTAGGGTTAGGGCTGACCCCGTCCCCTCCATCCCGGGGCTGCCCTGTCTAACCTGGTCCTGTGCCCTCCATGCCAGGGTTAGGGTTAGGGCTGGCCCCGGCCCCTCCACCCCCGGGCCGACCAACGTACCGAGCGTGACGTTTTTGGCAGTGAGGTCATTGCAGGAGGTGTAGTACTGGGTGAGCCAGACGATGCCCACGATGGCGTAGATGAACTCGATCACCAGGATGGCTGCAAGGAGAGGAGGGCCCCAGCTGAAGGAGGGGAGGCCCTGGAACCTGGGCCCGGCTCCCCGTCACAGGATGCCTGGCCAGCTCGGCAGCAGACTGCCCGCCGCCCCTGCCACACAGGCCTCGTGGCGCAGAGGGCCCAGGGGGTGTGGCTGTCCCACCACCGGTTCTACTCATGTGCCCTCAGGCCCCGACGTCCCCCTGAGAAGGTGACTGCAAAGGTGCATGACGAAGAGGCGTTTCTCTGTTCGTTCAGGAATGAGGACTATATCCATGAACTCTGGGATCAGACGCATCTTAGGCAAGTTACCTAATCTCTCTGAGCCTCCGTTTCCTCGTCTGTAAAATGGGGGTGACAAGGTCCGTGGTACAGGGCTGTGAGAACTGGGTGACGGGGTGTTCATTTCATGGAAACTGCTATTCCCAGGAGGAGGCCTCTGGCACTTGAGGCAGGAGAGGGAAAGGGCCCCAGCAGCCAGCTGCCCAAGGTGCCCTGCCCAGACCAGAGCAGTGGGCCCAGGGCTGAGATGGGGTTAGGGGGGCAGGTGGGAGAATTGACGGCCCCCCAGGGGGCAGCATCGGAAGCCCCAGCTCTACAGCCATCCCAGTGTGGCAGCCGAGAGCCCAGGCTTTAGAGCCAGACAACTTGGGCTCAAATCTCAGCTCTGACACTCATATGCTTACTAGCCACGTGACCTTAAGCAAGCAAGGTAACCTCCCTGGGCCCCAGATTCCTCATCTGCAAAACGAGGCCAACAGTGGCTCCTCCCTGAGTTAACACGCGAAGAGGACTTAGCAGAGGCCACAGGAGCACAAGAGTATCCACCAGGAGTGACTGGGAGAGGCGGCTGGGACCCGAGCCCAAGGAAGAGGAGACAGGCGGGTCCTCCGGGAGCTGGTCCAGGCCCCTGAGGGGCTTCGCCGGGAGGGTGGGGGGCTGTTTGGGGAAGGGTCACAAAGCAGCTGAAGGATATGCACAGCCTAGACGGAGCAGCGGTCGGCAACCTTTTTCTGTAAAGGGCCACAGAGTAAATAATATTTTTAGATGTTGTGGGTCATAACATCCGTCACAACTTCTCGGCTCTGCTGTGGTCATGCAAAAGCAGCCAGAGGCAATAAGTACTAAATGAATGAGTGTGGCTGGGTTCCAATAAAACTTTATTTAAAAAACAGACGGCGGGCTGCGCTTGGCCCTCAGGCCGCAGTCTGCCCACCCCCGGTCCAGAACCGGGCCCAGTAAGTCTGCCTGTTCGCTGCTGGCCCTGGTGCTGGCACAGGGCCCAGCCCATCGCGTGTGGCCGAAAGAACGCTGGGCCCAGGAGGAGGGAGGGGGTGGGGGTGGGCCGGAGCGGCCCCCTCACCCACGGCAGGGGGCCCTTACCCAGGCGCACGTAGAGCACGTACTGCATGGATTCGCGGGGCTCCGTGTAGAGGATGCCGCCGCGCATGCTCAGCCAGATGATGGCCATCTCAGCGATCATGCAGCTCAGCAAAATGCCCAGGTAACCGCGGCCGTGGTCCACCAGGTTCAGGGAGCAGGCCTCGTTCGGGTTGTAGACCAGGCCGAAGAGCACCACGGACAGGATCACAAACCTGGGGGAACGTGCACATGAGAGGGGCCGGGCGGCCCACGCACCCCCCACGGCCTCCGGCGGGCAGCCGCACGCAGCCTAGACGCGGGGTGGAGGGCTTCACTGCTCCGGGAGCAGGACCCCTGTCTACCTGGCGGCAAGTCCCTCTGAGGACACGGGCATCCAGGGACAGGGGAGCGAGAGCAGGGAGCCCAGCCGCCAGCCGTGGGCAGACAGCACAGCGGCTCCGCCCAGTGCTGGGGTCAGGTCCGGTGGTGGCCAGGCGGGGTCTCTGGGCTCCACGGGGGTATTGCCCTAAAGGCGTAGCCGTTTCAGCACCAACTCCGGGGAGCTGGGAACACAACAGGGTTGGGACAGATGGCCAGCAGGCCTCCTTCCAGGCCTGTGGCGTGGCCCCGAGACTCACCAGGTGGTATGGAGGAGGAAGAGGAAGATGGCTGGCAGGACGAGGTCATCGCTGCCCACAGACCAGCGCCGCCGGAACACCACGATCCCGGGCATGGCTGGCAGCTCTGCAGAGGCTCAGCGGGCCTGGCGCTCACCTCCTGAAACAGAGCAGAGGACCCTGAGGCTGCCCGGACTGCTGCGGCACCCAGGGCCACCACGCTCCTGGTCAGGTGTGACCAGCAGCAGAGGCATCTCTCCCAGGCCCTACAGCCCCAGGGCTTTCAGGCCCATCCCTGGGCAGGATCCACCTCCCACAGTATCCACCCCCTGGAGCCGATATCTAAAACTGTAGCAGCCAGACACTGGCTTCAGTCTTACCCGTGAGGACTCTCCTCCCCGCAAGACTGGCACAGACCCCTTGGGATCAGCTCTGCCTGGGGTCATCCCAACAGGAACTGCTCAGCTCCCTTAAAGACCTGGGCTCACCCCTGCCTCCCTTTCCATGGGATCAGGGAGCCCCCTCACCCACCACCTGCTGCCCAGTTCATTCTGTCCTTGGGGTTGGGTGAGGGCTTCCCAGGCCAAGCCTGAGCCTGTCTCCCGGCATGCGCCGAGCCGGGCAGGTGGAAGGCTGAAGGCCTTGGGGAAGGTGGGGGTGAGGGCATGCGTGGGGCTGGCACACATGGAGGATGGGAGCGCCCAACACATAGTAGGTGTTCAGTAAATATCTGCGGAATGATGTCTTCCGTTTCGTGCTTTGCTGGAATGCTGGGAGCACGCTCCATGACTTGATTTTGCACCCGTCAGACAGAATTCCCAATCACAGCTATGCCTCTTGGCAGGGAAGGACGTGGTTGAGACAGGGGGTCAGGAGTGTAGCTGGGGTGCCCAGCCCCTCTGCCGGAAGGGCAGTGGGCAAGCCCTGCGGGTATCCCATCCTCCTGGCGACCACCGCTCCCACACCCACCCTGGGCCATGCAGCCTTTACCGCCCAGATCTCAACTCCCTGAAGTAGCTGAATTCAAGTTAGCTACAGGCAAGCTCAGGGAGGAGGGCCCAGGAATCCGGGCCTCCCCCGCTCCCTAGAGCCCTAGGAACCAGGGCAGGGGCGCCGGCTGGTTGGCTCCCCACAGTGGGGGGGCCCGGGAGACACGGGTGAGGGGCTCCGGGGCAGCCCTGCGCTCAGCTGTGCGGAGGAACCCCTGCTGCGGGAGGCTGGGTGCTGGTGGGCAGCTGCCCCCAGGCTGGCAGAGGCTTACATGGCACCTGGTCCAGAGGTGGGCGGCAAGTCCTCCTCTCCCCGGTGACGGCTCCAGGGAAAAAGAGTGTCTGCGGAGACCGGCATCACTCGGGAAGTGGCCAAGTCTCCCCGGCCGGTGGGCGCGGCCCTCAGGGTGGGCGACGGGGTATGCAGCCAGGTGGCCGGCCAGCACGTCCAGCCCAGCCCGTCTCGGTCGCCCTCTCCCTGGTGCAGCCGCTTCATCCAGCCGCTGCCCGGCTGCTCCCAGAGAGGTGGCGGCCTGGCGGGCAGGCTGGCGGGCTAGCCTGCTGGGGTCGTGCCTACTCCTCCCCCCACCCTCAGGAAGTGACATCATCCCACTCTCTCCAAGGAGGAGTCGGAGCACGGATTCTGGGAAGCAGGAGAAGGATGGAGAGCGCGGAGCTGCGTGGCGGGGTGTCCGGGGGGTGGGGGTCTGGGACTGCAGGAGGCTGGGGCTCCAGTCCTGTGTCTGTGACAAGCGGCTGACCGCAACGGCTCCGGTTTGAAAGGACGGACGGGATGGGAGGGGCTGGGACTCCATGGGTGGCAGCAGGGCTGGGAAGGGCAGAGCTGCCAACAGCTGGTATTTCAGCCGCCAGCTCTCTACAGCCCTTCCCTGATCCCAGGTGGCCCACGGAGGGTGAGCTGGAGCGTGGGGTTGGGCTCAGGGGCCCCTCACACAAATGAAGTGACTGAGAGGTCCCAGCAGGTGCTGCAGCACCGCTCTAATCAGGCCAGACCCCGGCAGAGGAAGGGGAGGGCTGTCCCAGAGGGGCTGGCGGGTGAGGGCTGCCCTGCCAGGAGCCTAGAACATCTCGTGCTCAGGGATGCAGGGTGAACCCTTCCCAATCGCCTGCTCTCACCCCCGCCCTTCACCTCTTGGAGTCTAGAATGGCTAGAACTCCCTCAACTCACACGTATCATTCACTTAACAACCTCAGGTGCACGCGGTCCCGCCCTACCTGCTCTCAGGCAGGAGAGGTGGGGTGAGCCTGGCTCCCCTGCAGAAGTGGCCGAAGATCTGTCAAGACCCTGGAGTGATACGGCCAGTGGCAGCCTCTGTCCCCCGGCTCAGGGAGTGCCCAGCCGACAGCTGTGGTCAGTGCCAGTCCCACCTAGGTCACGTGGCAGGGCTGCTGCGGGCTGACCCCACCGGGTGCCCCATTACAGGCCTGGGGACCACACCCCGCGCCCTCCAGCCTGCACCCGGGCCCAGCCCCCAGCTGGGCAGAATCCTAGGCCCAGCGCTGCCTGGCTTCCGACCCGGGCTCCATCACCCGCTAAAGGTATGACTTACTAGTTGTGCCTCAGTTTCCTCATCTGTAAAGTGTCGATTATCCCCACCTGCTAAGGGTCTAGTGCGGACCATACGAGAGGGCCCAGCAGTGCTGGACAAAGCCAGCGACGGTCTTAGCTCAGGCGGGCGAAGCAGAGGGAGAGTGCGTGAAGCCGGTGAACTAGCGGCCTGGGCTAGTGGATTCTCCAGCTGGTCACCACCAGGTCACGGTGTGGGCTGGGGGGCGACAGCGCCTGTGCTGCTGCTGGGGGAGGATGGGCCACTCTACTCCATGCAGATTCATACATCCCAGGGCTGCTATTTTTAAGGGCCTGAAAGACGCCCTTTCTCTCGAGACCCCAGCCCTTCACAATGGGGGCCTGTTCCCCTGCTGGGGATGTGAGTTCATCCGGAGGAAATGTCTCAGGATGGGGGAGGGCAGAGGCTACTTCCTGGTCCGGGGCTGCCACAAAGCACCACCTCTGGCTCTCCTCCCCTAGGGCACAGGGTCCGTGCCCTTCAGAAACCTCAGTGGGGGCAGCGCACAGCCTCCCTTCCTTACCCAGACCAGGGGCACTTCCAGGGGAGGTGTGGCGCCCCCGCCGGTGGGCGGGGGAGAACAGGGGCACTGCTGGGCACCTCCCATGCCCCTGGCTGGACACCCCCCCAACAGAGGCAGGTGTGAGGGGAGGCACCAGGACAACCCCACACGTGGATGGAATGACTTGAGTGGCACTCCGAGGCCCCCTTCTTCCTCCACCCACAAAGCCCAATTTCCTTGATGGAGGTTCAGGCCCCCGAGTTAAGTATTAACCATTCTCAGAGTTCCTCTCTCTAAAAATGCAGAACTGTTTTCTAAGATGCACATGCTGATCCCTACTTTAAAAACCTTCCATGGCTCCAGTGGTCTGCAGGATAAAGCCCAAGCCTCTCAGGCAGCAGCTAATGGCCCCAGTAACTGGCAGGCAGGCTGTGCAACCTTGGGCAGGTGCCTTGCCCTCTCTGAATCCTGGAGCAGGAAGATACTCCCCAAGCCCTAAGGATCCCAGGCATAGACAGGCACAGGGCCGCCTTCTGGCTGGGGAGGCACTCCAGCCCCTTCTCACACTGCCTCACCCTCCTTTCCTGACCCCCCAAACTTGCTGCTCCCTAAAACACCTCACTGGAACCTGTGCTTTGTTTACCCCAGTTCCTTGGGCAAAATCCTACTCATCTTTCTCGGGCCGACCGAAAGTCGGCCCCCTTTGAAACCCTCCCTGGCAGCACCCCGCACTCCTCTCATTCAGAACAGGCTGCACCCTTATGGGATCCCTCATCCCAGCGTAGCCCCGGGCACCTGCTGATTCCTTGCTGCCCGTCCCTGTCCCAGCTCACCCGAGAGTCCCGGAGGGCGGGGGCCTTGCAGCATTGCTCTCCTTCACACCCCCTCTCCCCCTGGGCAGCCCTGGCCCCTCCAAACCACCGCTCCATCCCCCTGAAGCAGCTGCCGTAAGCGCTGGGGGCATGGCTCCTTCCGTCTTCGCTCAAATCCTTCAGTTTTTGGGGAAATGTCGCTCCCCAGCGCTCTCCCTGACCATCCTCTCCCCTGGCTGTCTTAACTGTGCTAGGGCTTTGGTTTCTTCAGCTGCAAAACGGGGACAACAGCACCCCCCACGGAAGGCTGCAGCGAGAGCTGGCTGGGATGAGGTCACAGAGGTCTGCATAGGTCCTGGCGGAGCCCAGGGCTCCATTCACAGTAGGTGGGTGGGGGGCATCACATCAACAGGGCTCCTGAGGGGCTTCTGGGGACTTCGTGGCAGGGTGATCTGCGACAGGTGCTGGGGTTTGGGCAGGTGCTGTGGATGCCCATGATTGGCTCCAGCTGACCAGCAAGGGCCAGACTGAGCACATGCGAGCCCTGACAGGGGCCTTGAGCAGGGGCGCTGCTATTTCAAGTGCCCTGGGCTGGGCCTCACCCCTGATCCTAAGGTCCCCTTGGGCTTGGTCCAGGGAGCAGGTTTCAGGGAGAAGTGCCCCTTGGCGGTGGGTCCCAGCTGGTGGGGTGCTGAGAGCTCCCAGGGAAGGGAGGAGGGCACGGGCTGCCTCCGGGACAGAGAGTTCCAGCTCGGGGCGGGTGGGACATGGGAGTTCACCTCGTTTGCCTGCAGGGGGGCCAGGACACCAGAGTCAGTGTGAACCACAGAGGACAGGATGATGCTGTAGGAGGCCCGTCCAGTGTCACCAGCAGCCTCTAGGTCAGCCCATGAGATTTCCCACCTGGCAGAGGTGGCTTCAGGCATCCGGGCCAAAAATGGGCTAGAAGTTGAGCCTGAAGGAAGGGATGACAGCCAGGTCCAGGCCACCGGGATACATCTGACATCAGCTGAGCACCTCCCATGTCCCGGACTAATCACCTGCCATCCTCACAGCAGTGATGCAGGGTGACAGCCTCGCTCTCACTCCACATGCTCTAAAAACAGGCTGTGTCTGAGTCCTGGCTCTGCACTTACTGGCGCTGTGACCTTGGGCAAGTGACTTAACCTCTCTGTGCCATGGTTCCTTATTTCTAAAGTGGGGCTAAGAACAGTAGCTGCCTCAGAATTGTCACAAGGGTTAAGTGAGTCGTACACTTAGGCCAGCACCCGTCACAGACTAGGTGCTCAGGGCATCTGGCTCTTCCGCTAAATATTTCTATTGAAGAACGAGGAGGCTGAGGCTCAGAGACTCTGCCCCACACCTTCAGAGGAGCAACAGGCTGAGCAGGCAAGGGGCACGGGTCCTTCCCTCTGCCGTCCAAAGCCCACACCCACTGCAGGAACGCCAGGTTAGAAGGGGCCTTGGAAACAGTCCTGGGGCCCCCTTTTACGGGTGAGCAAGTCAAGGCTCAGAGAGGCCCCAGAGGCTCCCAGCTTTCCCACCTGGTGCTGAACACACAGTCAGGGTCCCCAAGGTGGCCCATCCCTTCCCCTTCCTTACAGCACGCCCTTCTCGAACTCCCCGAGAGGCACTCCCATTAGCAGTGTCACCCCAGGGAGCCTGGGCTGAGATCCTCTCTTTTGCACTCTTGATACATAACTCTCTTGGAAGCCAGCAAAATCCACACGAGCTCCCTCGCTGGAGATCAACCCGAAAGAAGGCATCAATCATTTGTACGGATTCACGCAGAGTCATCAGTGGCTAGCTCTCCACCTTCTCGGCGGGTGGGGTCCCCATCACTCTGCAGCTCAGCTGGTGAAGAAGAGGACACCTCAGCCTCAAGCCCACCTTCCCTAGACCCCGTTTAGCCCTACCTGCTGAGGCCTGGTGACTGGGCCAGAGCTGCCAGTCCCAGACCAAGGGCAGCACCCCCGGGCCAGAAAGTCACCACCCCTCCCGACCTCAGTTACGTCTTCTGAAGAATAAGGAGCCTGGACTAAGGGGAGCCTTGTACTTTTGTATTTGTTAATATTTATTTACATCCACAGCTAAGGCTGCAGGTGCCTATACAGGAACCACAAACAATGAAAAGGTGGAATATAAATGTAGACACAAACCTCAGAACAAAAAGTAAGTAGATTAAAATAGAAGGTTGGGGAAATTGTTGTACGTGTGTAAGGCATAAAGGCCCTCACAGGAGCTACATGCAGAACTATCATTAGACTCGACGCTTCCTGGTGGCCAAAGTTAAAAGGGAAATTGGGTAAGGACCCTTCTAGCTTTTAGTAAGGTGTTGCAATCCTTGGGGCCCTGAGGGGAGGGCCCAGGACTCCCATTCCCATAATGAATGGGATGCCCCATGTGACAGGGCTTTGAAATGAGAAGATGCTTCAAAAACAGTGAAAGGGGCAGGTACCTGCTGCCTGCTAAACCCTCTGGGGCTGTGTCGGGCGCTGGAGCTTGTCTAGTCTTGAGGGGTGCATCTGACTGCAGGGAGACTGGACCCCGGGCAGCCTGCAGGGCAAGTGGTGGCCCCCAGAGGTTCTGTCCCAGCTGGGGCGGGCTCACCAGGGGCTGCCCTCTGGCCTACGTGGGCTGGCAGACGGCTCCTGCACTCTTTAGCCGTGTCCAGAGCACGGGCTCCAGGGAGGGTCAAATCCCAGCACCTCCACTTCTCAGCTGTGTGGCTAGTTAAGAGAGCTAGTTCATCTCTCTGCTGGCTTGTGAGGCTTAAATGAGGGAGCACCTGCAGAGAGAGGGGATCCGCACGTATTAACTAGAATCATTTCACGAGGGTGCAGGGCGGTTCCAGGGCGATGGAGGAGAGCTCAGCCCACCTGAAGTTGGGGACCCAGGTGTTCTGCTCCCTCCAGCATTTGTCAGTTGCCTACCATGTCTTGGGTCTTGTCTAAGCCCTTTGCAAACATAACTCACTTAATGCTCATAGTAACTGTGAGGTAGGCACTGCTATTACCATGTTTTACAGATGAGATGAAGTGACTTGCTCCAGGTCACACAGCCTAGTTCCAGAGCCCATGTTTTAACTGCTGCTTCTGAGGAGCAGAATTCAGCTAAAGGCCTGTTTCTGAACCCAGGAGCAGGCGTCCCGTGTCCCCCACGGAGTGAGGGGCCATGGCCTCGGGGACCACAAAGAGCTCTCCGGGTCTTCCTGTGGCTCCAGACTCCTGGTCACACCACCACGGGGAGACTGTGGGCATTGGCCCCACTCTGCAGATAAGGAAAACTGAGCCCGGGGGTCGGGGGTGGGTCCACGGGCTGCCTGGAGGTGCGTGGGTGGTGGGCCCAGAGCTAGAAACTTTATGTGTCCTCTTATTCCAGCCTCGTCAGACAGTAGGGGTACCACCGCAGCTTTACAGATGGAGAAACCGAGGTCACAGAGGGGCGATGGCTTGCCCGAAGATCCCATGACAAAGACGAGGCAGGGCTGGGATTTCAAAGTAGCCTCCTTGAGTTACTTAAAAGGAAAACTCTCTGCCCCTCAGTGCGATTCCTTATTCCCACATGTTCCTTCGGCCCTTCGAGTCCCTCTCCCTCCCAGGTGTGGGGTCCCACACAGAAGCTGGGCTCTGGGAGGCACGGCGAGGGGCAGGGCAGTGAAGGAGGCGACAGAGAAGGAGCGCGCGTGGGCCGGGGGCCACGTGCACAGCCAGCCTGGGCCTGGGTGTGTGCAACCCAAGTTAGGGGCCGGAAAGCTGCTGCTTTTCACACGTCAGCTGTGCCGAAGCAGAAGGTAGAGCCGAGCCAGCCCGGGGCTGAGGCCGGATTTCGGCAAGAGGTGGGTCCTCACACGCCCAGGCCCTGGGACTGAAACGGTGGGGGCGGGGGGGGGGATGCTGCCGCCTCTGCTCCCCTCCCCCCGCAGAGTCTCAGACTCGCAAGCCCCTTCCTGGCCCTCCCCACCAGGGCAGGCTGGAAGGACCAGGGGAAGCACCTCCTGTGCCCCTCACCACGAGCCCATGGGTGGGTATAGCTGTTCTCATGTCACAGATAGGGAAACCGAGGCTCCAAGGTTAAATAACCCGGGGAGTGGGAGGCCAAGTCAGGCTTTGAAGCCAGGCCTCCCTGCTGAGTTCTCTCCACATCCACGTGCTTGCTGGCCACAGCCCCTCCCCACGAAAGAGCAATCTGGGAGCTGGGCACAGAGTTCAGGGAAGAGGATGAAAAGGAGGGGCCCCAACTACCGGGGGCCACGGCTACGGTCATGCTGGGCTGGACCCGGAAATAGCCCCAACCATTATTCTATCACCAGTTATTTAAAAAAAATTCTTACGTGTCACCTACTACACGCCAGGTACCGTAGAAGCAAGCCACTCACAGATATTACCTACTTCAATGGCGTCCTTGGAGCAACCCTACGAGGTGAGTGCTATTGTTAACCCACTTTACAGATGAGGAAACAGGCCCAGAGAAGCTAAGAAACGTGCCCAAGGTCACTCAGCTGGCGAGGGCCAGGCCGCGAGGCTCCAGGCTGTGCTCCCAGCCCCTCCCGAGCCCTCCTCAGGGCTCCCTTCATCACAGAGGCTCCAGCTCCTCGTTCTCACGCTAATTATTTTCCACTCATCTACAACAAACAGAATTTACCATCTGCCACGGGCCCTGTCACTGACACCAGCCAGCTCCCCGGGAATCAACTAGCTGTTCTGGGAGAGTGGCTGGCTGCTGGGGGACGAGGACGGAGGGCCCGGGAGGCAGCAGGACCCTCCCGTGGCTACTCCGCAGCCCTCCCCGTGCTCTCCTTGGGGGCGGGGGGTGCGGTTACACCAGGGCTTACTTAGTTCTGGGCCGGAATGGACCTGTTTCCCATCGTGGAAGAGGTTCCCCTCTGGCCAGGCCAGGTTGTATTTCTGAATTCTTCCTTGGAGACTGTTTATTTTCCTGAAACTAGGAATGGCCTTTGTCCCACACTCATTCTGGTGCCCGGGGAAGAGGCAGGCTCTGCTGGCCTCCTGCTGGGCACTCGCGGCACCTGGGTTTCCCAGCCCCTGGCCAGTTCCTCCCGTCTGTCTGTGGATGGATGCAGGCGCCCAGCCCAGGTTTGTTTCTGTCCAGGCGGAGTCCTTTCTGCGCTGCCCCTGTGGTCTTCTCAGGTCCCTCACGTGCTAAATGTCTTTACCCCGCCTCGCCTGGAACCCACCCTCTCAAATGCGTGCGCCTGGAGGGTGGCGGCTCGTCGAAGGAGCCTGCCGCCGCCTTCCCTCCGGCCCTGGGGTGGGGCAGCCCCGAGTCTGAATCTTGGTTCTGTCACTCCTAGTTGCCCGTGACCTTCATTTCTCGGAGCCTCAGTTTCCTCATCTGCAAAAGAGGACAGTGGAGGTACCCGCTTCACAGGGAGTCGTAAGGAGTAAGTGAAATAAGGCATATGAAGCGCTCAGCTCTCGGGAAGTATTACTTGATATCAGTATTATCTATCCATCACCTCTCCTCAGAGCGCTCAGACCTCGTCCTCACTGCCCGAGTTGTGGCAGGGCCGCTGATCTCCGTGAGGGAAGTCAAGCCTCCCACACGGAAAGGCCCTGCTCCCAACCCCTGGCACCAGGCTGACCCATGCCTGCCCTCACCCGTGCCAGCCTACACAATGCCCTGACCTACCTTCTCAGGCAGGGATGGCAGCTTCTCCTAGGAGCCCCACCTGCCAGGCTGAGGCTTCACTGGCTCTGCCTCCTTAATCCACGAAGAGCCACTGAGATGGGAATCACCATCCCACGGCTCAGCTGGGACTGGGGAGCTCCGGCCCAAGGCCACACCTGTGCTCCTGCGGAATGCCCCTGCCTGTCTGTGTTCCCAGCTCAGTGGCTCAGTGGCTGGATGCCCTGAGGGCTGGATGCCCAGTTCTGCATCCTACCGGCAGTCCTCGCCAGGCCCTCTCGCCCCTCACCTCCCCCAGGGCCTCTGCTCTCCTGCGAGCCAGTGCCTGGGGGGCCCCCAGAAGGCAGTTCATCTGCAATGCTCTGGCCGGCTTCCCAAGAGCTTCCGAGAAAAGACTCCCCATTCCAGGTGCGGCAACACCTCTGAGAGGAATTAGCACCCTCCACTTCATGAGGGGCCCCCTAGCGAGGCTGCTAATGAGGATGTTAAGTGGGCACACCTAGCCTGACACCTCCCCTCTGGGAACCCACCCCCACGCCCAGCATACCCTGTGCCATCACGGTCCTATCGCGCCTGCCTCCTGTGCCCGCACTGGGGGAAATGCTCTCCAGACTCCGGGAGGCTGCATGGGCCACGGAGGATCGGCGGAGGGGCCACCTGCCCGGGCAGCACGGCCATCTAGGGCATAGGCCCGCACTCAGGCTATTGAGTTTCACCTCAACCATTCCCTGGGCATCGCAGAAGCAGGCAGGGATCGAGTGACTGCGTAACACAAGCTCTTTCCCGGGGGAGGAGGTCTGCAGAGTTCCCGCGTGTGACCGGAGGGCCGGCGTCCTGTCCCGCCACAGAGCATCGCTGGAGGTGTAGGTGCTGCTTCCAACGGCCCTCAGGCCTCAGCCCAGGCCCTGCCCCTCTGTGGCCCTCCCCTCCTGTGCCCAGTGAGCGGATGGCAGTGCTCTCCCAAGTGGGTTTCTGGAAACCCTCAGACACCCCCAGAGGAGGGAGACGGTCACAGCAGGCGAGGGTTTGCAGGCTACATGGTCAGAGCGGCTTTTCCATATTGGGGCTGCTGGTAACACTGTGTTTGAGCTAAACGGCCTCAGTGCTTAAAAACGTTTGAGAGGCCCTGGACAGGATGACCTGTCAGGTCCACTCTGGCCTTGAGTTCTAGAGTTCTACTTGCTATTTTGGTGCAGGACGGCTCCACCCAGGAGCCCAAGCTAATTCGACCATCACACGTGTCTGCCTGGCCTGAGCCACACAGGGCCAAAGGAAACACTGAGCCAGGTGCTCAGAGGCTCCTACAGGCCCCTCATCCCCTCGCACCTCCCCAGGCACGACAAAGCCAGACCCAAGCACGTGACCACAGGCCTCCGGGAAGCGGTGCGGGCTCGAAGGCCACTGGATGGAGGACAGGGCTGGACCCGGCTTCTGTCCACTCAGACGTGCACTGAGCTGTGACCTTCAAAGTACGGTACGGCACGGAGTCACTCCCCAAGACGAACCAACCACTGCTTCCTCCTCCTCGGTAAAACGGGATGGTGATGACAGCGCCTCCCTCGTGGAAGAGGACAAAGTGAGTTCAAAGCTGTGAAGTGCTGAGAGCCGGGTCCGGCACAGAGCGGGGGCTTGGTAGCAGTAGCTAGGCGCACACACGTGTACAGTTTTAGTTAAATCAACCCCCTCCTCAAAAGTGCATTAGGGCTCCCGACTGCCCTTTAAATAAGATTACAACTCCCAAGCATTAGCTACAGAGCTCTCCACCAACAGCTCCTCCGGCCCTGCCACTGGGCAAGCCTGCTTCCTGCTCCCATGTCCATCTCCTGCTCATCAATGGAGCGGGCCCTGCCCAGCGCTTCCTGCTCTCCAGACGCCCGCTCACTCCAGGGGTTCCTCCCCGGCGAAGCTCAGGGCCTGTCCAGCTGGCCTTAAGCCCCAGCCCTGGTTGGTCAGCCTGTGGCTAACCAGTGAAGTGGCAGCCCACCTTCCCGCAGGCTCTGGGCGCTCCCGCCTCACCTTCTCCGCTACACTGGAGGCCCCCAGGGAGGAAACCTTGGCCTCCCCCTGCTTCTCTCCTGGCCTGGGGGATGCGCCCAGAGGCTCGGGGCCACATAGACTGGAAATGGGGGGAGCACTGGCCTCCACAGTGGGGGCCACCCCATCAGGCACCTGACAAAGGTCAGCCTTCTGCCTCCTCACGCCCTTCGGTCCTGCCCTGTATCTGGGCAGGTGAAGGCTCGGAGAGAGCAGGGCCCGACCTCCGGCTCCGGAGCTGGGTGTCACTTTCCTTCCCAGAGGACTCACCCTCAGGGCCTGGGGCCCCAGCCTCGTCACACTGTCACTTCTGTGGCCTCTGCTTCCTGGCCTCCTCCCTGGGTGTGGCAGGAGGTGGAGCCGCGGCCACTTGCCCGGCACAGCCCTGGTGACTGAGGGCTGGACTGCTGCCCGTCCTTCCAGCCCTGCGTGGCACTCCATAACCACTTAACAAGGTCACAGCAGGGAGCTAATGGGCATTTGGCGGGGCCTCTCCCAGTCAACCTGAGGCAGGTGCCCATGGCCCCATTAACTGCCCACTACCAGTAGGGATGAGACAGGCCTTTCACTGCACCTGCCGGCCCTGGGGACGTCGGCAAAGCTGCTGGTGACTCCAGGGGACGAACCTTTCAACAAGAGCTGACGGCACCGTCGAGAGAGACCAGCAGGGCCGTGCACTGAGTGCTAACGGGATGCCCGCCTGGGGTTCAGGAGACGGACAGGGTCCTGGCCAGATGGGCTGAGGCCGAGGCTCCTGCCAGGCAGAAGGTGGCACCTTGTCTCCTCTGGGGCTCGGTGGGGAGTGCGGCAATGCCTGTTCCCTCGGCAGGCCCAGCCCTTTGCCGCTTGCCCAGGAAGGCTCTGGAGTGGGGCGGAGTGGGGGTGAGGGAGTCGGCGAGAGCTAGGGGACCAGAGGGGGGCGGCCTGCGTCACGGCTCCTGCTGACTGCCCCACCCTCAGCGGCTGCTGGCTGCTATAAATACCACTCCTGCCGCTGGATGGTGCAGGAGGTGACCTAGAATCGTGGGCTCAGGGGCCTCCCGGGTGCCCCTCCCTGCCAGCGTCAGATGGAGCAGCCCGACCAGAACGTCCCTGCAGCCCGACAGCCCATCCCCACCTTGAGCGGGGTCCCCGCAGGGCTGGGAAGACCCTGACACTGAGGGGACGGCTGCGGCTTCCCAGCCCCGAGTCTCCCACAACCTTTCTACCACCTTGGCGGCAAGCGCCGGGGACACTGGGTCCCCAGAGAGCGAAGGCCTGGCCGACCCACAGAGGAGACAGGAGGCGAGGCCCGTAACCACCCACCACAGCCTCCATCCTCAAGCCCGAAGGCTCCGAGGCCCCTTGACCCCGGGCCCCCGGCCCCCTCCTCAGTCCACGGTTCCTCGGCAACCCCACCTGGCTTCCAAACTTGCCATCTCCCCAGAAGCCTCCCTGGATGCACTCGACTGTGACTGTCCTTCTTCTAATCGGTGGCAGGCGTCTGAGTGAGCCCTTCCCTCCTCAAGAGACCGCAGGCGGACCCGGGCCCCAAACCCCAGGCTGGGCTGACCCAGGAGCACAGGACATGAGGTGGCCCCGGGCCTGGCAGCGGTGAGGACCCTAGCCCTCACATGTGGCCAGAGTTTGGTTTCAGACTCCCGGGCTCAGGGTGGCGCCAGGATGTGAGGCGAGAAGAGGCTGGGAACAGCTCCCCAGGTGGGGCCTGGGGGTGTGAACACAGGTGAAGCCTAGTAAAAATTAAGTTCACACATGCAGCCACCCTCCACCCTCCACCCTCCACCGCAGGGAGTGCCCGCTACATGCCAGGGGCCATGGCAGTAAATAAAGGCCCAGGTGGGTCCAGCCCTTCCGGAGCTGACAGGCTAGAAGGAAAGAGGTTTCAAGCTAATCTTCACACACAACGGTGAAAAATTCTACGACCTGTGCTCAGAAGAGGGGTCGTGTCAGAGCCTGCGCAGGGAGGTGAGGGGCAGCTGTCTTAAGAGCTGGGAGCTGGAGCTGAGATCTGAAGGATAAGACGGAGTAAGGCGGCCACAGAGAGAGGGTAGCGGGGGAACACATGGAAGAGGCCCGTGTGCAGAGCCTGGAGGACGCGGATTAAAGACCAGACTGGCCAGACGGGAGGGCCAAGCTGGAGACGCTCCTGGGGTCTTGTGAGCCAGGCTTCATCCTGGGAGCAGTGGGAAACTCCGGGCCAGGGTGGGCACGACGGGTGTGGGGAGAGGAGCAGGGCTCAGACTGAGCTTCAGCAGACAGTGGTGACAGACGGGACGGGCGCTGCCGAGGATGCCGCAGCCTGACTGCCGTGCAACTGGACAGGCGGAGGGGCTGGCACTGCAGCAGCCCTCGGAGCCCTGAGACACCGGGCCGGCAGGCTCTGCTTCCTGCAGTCCGGGAAGGATGGACCACGCCCTGCTTCCCCTGCTCCTGGGGGAACGCACTCCCCAGAGCTTCAGCTCGGCCCAGTCCTGCCCTCGGGTGTGCCACAGGCCAGGGTGTCGGTCCAGCAGGCACCCATTCAGGGGTGGTCCCTGGGCTCTGCTCCCACACCTGAGGGCTCGCCACAATGAGCTTGAGGTTGGAGGCATTTCTCCTTCAACGTTCAACTCCTTACTCTTCCGGCCACTGGCTCTGACCACGGATACGGCCACGCGGGGTGGGGGGGAGCGTAACTCAGGCAGAGGAGACCTCAGAGTTGATGGGAACCCCCTACAGGAGGGGAAACAGGCTCGGGAAGAGGGTGTCTCTGTCTGCTGGTCAACCACCACCCCAGCCCCACACCCCACTGAGGGGCTCCACCGCACTGATGAGCTGGCCTGTCCGTGGGGGGGTGGCTTATAGTGCCCACCTGCCATTGGGGGGCGGGCGCACATCAGCGGGGAGGGCACTGCAGGCCGTGCTCTCGGGACGCAGTGGGCACTCGAGTCCCCTCCCAGAGACAGGGTCCCTGAGGGACCCATGTGCCTGCAGCCCGGGTGGCCAGGGGGGCTCCCCAGGATCCTGGGGCCCGCTGTCAGCAAGGAGGAAAGGGAGCGCCTGGGGAATGACTCCCCTCTTAGAGCCTCAGCGATCTCCCGTTTCCCCAGGACTCGCTTTTTAATTCCCCTGAACGCTCAAGTGCCAAGGGCCCTCGGCCTCTGCCTGGGGGACACAATCCCAGGGAAGATGCTGAAATACCGATGCCACTGAACGGCTGCCCTGGGAGGGAGAGGGGCCAGGAAGGACCACTCTAGGCACAGTGTGTTAAATCAGACCGAACCAAGGCCCAAACCTAGGCCGTCAGTGACTTGCCTGTGACCCTCTAAGGCCTCTGAGCCTCGCTCCTCTCCAGACAATGGAGACGGGAACAGTGGCTGCCTCCTGGGCCGCTGGGGGACGGGAGACGACTTGGTGAAGGGCCTGCCCTGCACATCCTCATTCTGCCTCCTCCCCGTGACCCTCATCTGCTCTCTGCCAACTTCCTAGGAATGTGAGGAGAACAAACAAGACAGAGCGGAGGCTTCTTAGAAGGAAAGCACTATAAAAAGCCTCACAACGAGATTACTTCCCCTTAAGCCAGAGCCCTGGGCTTCGACATCCCCCCCACACATCCCCCCGTGGGGCCCCATCAGGATTCTCCCAGCGTCCCTTCTCCTCCTGGCTCACACCTGCACCATCGGGAGACCAGAGGCAGAGCACAGGCCCACCGGGAGACACGTCCCCGCCCCAGCATCTCCCCTACCAGAGGCAGAGGGCTAAAGGGGGCCTGGACAGCGGGCAGGCTGGTTTCTAGGCCCCGTGGCCCGCTCTGTGCGGCCCTTCCACCACCCTCAGCGCCTGGCCTCCTCTCAGCTCTTCTGGGCCTTGGGAGGACACATGAGATCACGTCTGGGAGGGGCTCAGAGTTCCTCAGAGAAAAAAGGCCAGAGGGATCCCAGGTGGGATGAATTATGTATCGATGTGCTCATTTATTAGCACTTTGGTTTCAGTCGGGGGCAGAGGGGGAGACGCACGGGGCTCGCTGGCAGAGAATCCAGGCTTGGTATGGGCTCGGCTGCTACTAACTGTGGGCAAGATGCAACCTCTCGGAGTCCCGATTCCTGTAAAAGGGGCTCGAGCACAGGGTACGTTAAGGAGCCTCCTTCTGGATGAAAGGCCTGACGATGGGGCTGTTTTAAAATGCCTCCCGAGCTCGCAGACTCTGTGTCCATCCCCAAGCGGGCACCCATCCCTGACCAGCAGCAGGAGAGAGGGCTGGGCAGGGCCTGGCGGCCACTGTGACTTAGAAGGAGACTCCCCTCTTCCATGTCAGCCTTGCTCCCCAGGTAAGAGGTGGTGGTGGAGGGACCAGGCTGCCTCCCCAGCCCCAGCACACAGCCGGCCCCCCAAGGGCCAGCATGGGTGACTGCACAACCTCTTGCAGCTGCGCCCACCCGCGAAGGCTGTCCCCAAGCCTGAGCGAGGACGCTCTCCTGGCTCCCCTCTGTGGACGGAGCTCTTTGCCCATGCTGGGTGCAGCACAGCCTCTTGGCGACAGCCTGCTATTCCTCACCGCTTGTCTGACAGCTACCAAGTGGTGGAGTGACCACAGGCCACAGCAGTGGGCTTGCTAAAGGCCACAGTGCAAAGCAAGGTGGGCACCCTGCAGGGAGGCGAGATTCCTCATTCTCCCAGGACCGGAGCCACAGGCAAGACTGCAGGGAGGGAGGTGGCGGCTCCCTGCCCAGCTAATGCAGGCGTCTCCCTGGGGTCCCAGCTCCGGGGAAGAAGGGGCTCCCTCTCCCCTGGGACACCAGGCCCTCCCAGCCTCTGTTTACCTGATCTGTTTCCCTTGGCCCCGAGGACCAGGCCCCTGGCCTCAGGGAGCCGCCAGCACATTCGGGGTCAGTGAAAGCCACTCTCAGGAGGGCAGGCAGAGGGGAGGGCCCAGGGCCAGGGAAGTTCCTGGGGCTGATTCTTCTGAAAGGGGGTGAGGGCAGGCCAGGGATTGGTTGAATCCAGGCAGGCTCTCCTCGCTGGGAGGAAGGGCAGGGGCCGTGGACAGGCGCAGCAACCCCAGGAAAGGAAGGGACAGAAGGGTCTGGTGGAACGCTCCTGGCTTGGGCCATATGCTCCTCTGACCCTGGCCACACAAAAGTCCCATTGATGCCACCCCTCGCCTCCACACTGGTGCCCTGACACAAGGGCTCTGGGGACCTCTCTTGCTCCTTGCTGACTGTCCAGCTGCCGCTGCGACTGCTGCCCTGGCACGCCAGGCATGCCAGGCCCAGCACTGCAAAGTCACATGCTCTGCGTGGGCGAGGCCAGGCACTGCTGGGGCAGCATCGTGGACTGCAGGGTGTGGCGCTTATGGGCAGTGCAGCCCTTTTCAGTTATGCAAAAAGGCTGGAAGCCCAGAAGCAGCGGACCACTTGCCTGCCACCCCCGTCCAGCCCCACCCATCTTCCTGGAGGACAAACCCTTGGGCAAACAGTCAGCCAGGTGCTGGCGGCGCAGCAAAAGCAGGGCTGGGAAAAGCAAATACTGTGGGTCACCCCCACCCCGCCCTGCACACCGAGACTTCTCTAGGGGACAGGGTACGTAACCCCGCAGGAGGCGTGCAAGGGGAGGGTCAGGCTGACCTGGGCCTGGAGCTTGGCCACGTCCTGGCTGGGTGACTCTGAACAAGTCTCAGGACCTTGGGGTGATGCCCACGTGCACCGCTCTCGTGAGGGTTAAATGGGAGGAGGCCCGCGTGGGAGCACTTCGTGCAGTTTGGCTTAGACTAGGGTCTCGATTCATGGGGGCTCTGTCCAGTGCCACATGGATGTGGGGTGAAGCTGGGACAGGTCACAGAACGAGGGGCAGCACCGTGGAAGTCTGCACCACACCCTCCGAGGGCATGCTCGTTCATCGCCTCCTGGCCTCAGCCCCTGGGGGAGACTTCTAACCTATGGCTCAACCAGCAGGGGCTGCTTCACCAGTAGGGGATGCTCCACCAGCAGGGGATGCTCCTGCTGGTCCCAAACTCAGGGCAGCCATAAGTCAGATCCCGGAACTCCCTCCAGCTGCTTAGGACCCCACTGGCCCCCATGCAGGGCTCCTGCTTCAGGCTGGCCCTGCCCCACAAGCAGCCAGAGGGGCACTGTCTGCCCCTCCTCGCAGACCCCACCCTGGGGTTGAACGGCTCACGCTGATGAAGTAGCTTGCCCTTTATCTGCTCTACCACTCACCACAGTCGAGCGCTCTGCAGGGTCTGAGCTCTTCATGCCTCCGTGCCTTTGCACAGGCCCTTCTCGCTGCACAGGATGCCTTTTCTAATCCTATTCTCCTGGGAACTCCTCAGCCCATCAGGGCTTAGCCTAAACACCACCTCCTCAGTGAAGCCCATGGAAGCCTGCCAACCCCGAGGCAGACCTGATCAGCGCCCCTCCATTCCCGCCCCAGGTACCCTGGTTCCCCACCAGGCTGGGAGCTCCTAGAGGGCGGGGCTGCACCTTCTGCCTGTGTCCGTGGCACTCAGACAGTGCCTGGTGCCTAGCAGCTGCTCAAGAAAAGTCAAACCAGGCCCAGGCCCTTGTTCTTCTGAGATCACGCTGCTGGCCTGTTTGGCCAAAGAGACTTAAGACGGAGTGTGGGAACCTGGGCAAGACGGCTTCCCTGACGAGGCAGATGGGGGCTCAAGGTTTCCCCTCCCTTGGACACTGTCCACGCTCTGAGCACCAAGCTTCACCACAGTCAGAGGCGGCTTCGGGGGCTGCAGGCTGCCTCTCCACCTCCAAAAGCAGAAAGCAGAGTTAACAGGAGGGTGAGCGCAGGGAAGGGAAGTGCAGCCGGAACTGCAGGGAGAGAGGGAGTTGTGGCTGCCATCTGCTGTGAACAAGATGTTTGGAGAACACGCACTCCTCAGCTCTGAGGTCTCCCAGCCAACTCGCGGAGGGCAGGCCGCCCCTCTGCAGATGGGAGTCGGTGGCTCAGCCACGCCTGAATGGGGACAGGACCCCTCCCACCTGCCCAGACCCTCCAGCTGCCCCCGTCTGACCTCCTGCTTCTCAAGCAGACTGGGGGCCTGGATGCCAGCCCAGGGCATGGGCCACACCATCCCTTCCAGGGAGCCCCCTGCAGGCTCTGGGGAGCCAACTCCACCACAATAATAACATCTCAAACGTAATGATAATAAGGGTGACAATACCAACTACTATTTAGCGAGAGCCCAACGACCTGTCAGAGGTCTTGTACTGGAAGCTTGTGGCCATTATCTCACTTTAGCCCATCACCCCAGGGAGGAGGGAGGAGACATGGAGAGTCCAAGAGAGGACCTTTGCCCTGCTCCACGGTGCGGGCGCACCTGGTCACCTAGGCGCATCAGGAGAAGGTCCTCGGGCCCTCCCTCAGTCTCTAAGCTGGGGTCTCAGTGAACAACAGGAGAACATCGGGGTGGGAAGGAACCTTCTGAGCCACTGAGTCACACATACTCATTTCAGGGAGGAGAGTGAGGGCTAAGGATGCAGAGACCTGCCCCAGGCCACACCAAGGTCAGCAGCAGGTCGGGGGCAGAACATGACCCCTGGCCTGCAACCCAGCTCCCGGGGCCTCTGCAGCCTCCTGTGCAGGGCTGCCCTCTGGTCTTTAAAGAAAGCTGCCCTCGGAGGGCTGAGGTGTGCTGGCCCTGTCTCGAGGGCCCAACCCAGTTCAGGCCAGGCCTCCCTCGTGCCCTGCCGGCTCGGGCTGCTGTGAAGCAGCCTCCATGCCCGACAGCAGCAGGGGGCTGAGCTGAGAGCCGGGGAGGGAGAGCCCTGCCCTCGTGGCTGTGCCTGCAGCCCCACTGCTCTGGAGGCTGGGCCCGCGAACCCCATTCATTCCCCGGGCCACCCTGCCCTCAGCCTGCTCACAGAGGGACTAGTGTGGCCAACAAGGCTGGACATGCTGGCCAGGGGGCTAGGCAGCCCGCTCATCAGAGACACTGGAGCTCCCCACCGGCACCCAGCCAACAAAAACCGCTGCATCTCTCACCAGACCAGGAGGGTGGGTAGGGGGCTGAGAAGCCTGCCCACCTAGACTGAACTGTGCCAGGGTCCTGAATGTCGCCCAGGGACCTCAGCCCCGGCAGCCTGGCCCCCAGGGCGGTGGGGGGCTGCGGGCCCTTGCCATTCCAGCCTGGAGAGGTCAGGGGGCGACTCCCCCTCGCTTCGGCAAGGGGAAGGCAGGAGCTCTGGGGCAATCACCCAGAACTGTGCATCCCATCCCACCCCCAGCCCGGCTTGCCCCACGCGGCCCTGCTGCTGCCGCCCCCACAGGCCCGCTCTCCAGCCGTGCGCTCCACATTCTGTCTGCTCGGTCCTCCCTAGGCCCCCACACACCGCGACTGCGACACCTTCGTCCTACGGCCTGCTCTCTGGAGGGCGGCACAGGCCGCTGGCAGCCCGGAGGGCCGAAGCTGTGCTCCGGGGCATCTGTGGGCCCGGAAACTGCGCACAGGCCTGTGTGAATTCTTCTGGAGGGGAGCCGACAATTTTCACCCTTTCTCCAAGGGTCCTTGGCCCCTGGGCTGGGTCACTGTGCCGGCCCCACTTCCTGCCTCTCAGTACCCCCAACGGGCCGCCCTGTCTGTGAAATGCCTGGGGATCAAGGGAATCAATGGCTTCTCTGTTCTTTGGAAGGAAGGCGTTTCATCACCCTTGGGGGACTCTTTCAGGGAGGCAGGGAGCGGCCAGGCCCGCTCTTTGGGCTCAGGACTCTCCATGCCTCACGGCTCCTCCCGTGTTGGGAAGTGGGGTCACTATGCATGATGGAGGTGTGGGGTTAGGTGGGGAGGGGCGGGGGGCGTGCCGTGGGGCAGGAGGGAGGCCTGAGGGCTCCGTGGAGGGAACTGCCCCCTCCCCCCGGCCCCCACTCCCCCGGTTCCCGGGACTCCCTTTGTGTGAGCCGCTCTCGCTACCCAGACACCTTCACAAACAGCTCCTGCCTGGGCAGAGGCACAGCCAGGCCGGGGTGAGTGAGTCAGCCAGGGAAATCCCGGCACCAGTGCCGCTGACACCTCCGGAGCGGGGTGCCCAGCCCCTCCCGGCAGAGGGCGAGAGAACGCCCCCATTTCCTGCTCCCTGAGAGGGGAGCCTGGCTGCGGGGCAGGGAGGAGTCAGGGCTCAGAGGAGCCCTACAAGTGAGGGCTCAGGCCCTAGGCCTTGCCCTGTGGCCTCTTCGGGGCTCTGGTCCCTTATGCTTGACGCAGCAGTGGGGAAGGGGGTAGGAGCACGGTCGCCAAGGCCACTGCCAGCTCCGGCCCCGTGCCTGTCGTCTCCCCAGCCACTGGGCATCCTGCCTCCCAGGGTCTCAGTGCCTCTAGGCCTTCACGGGCCCACCTCGTTCCTGTGGGGCCCTGGCTAGTCTCCTGCCTGGGCACCTCCACTAAAGGCTGCCCTGAACCCCAGAAAGGGCAGGGTCAAGGCTCTGCCCAAGAGGAGGGAGGCGGGGCCAAGAGGAGAGCAAGGCCAGGAGAGGAGCAGCCTGAAAGGGTAAAGACAGAGAGGACAGGCACAAAGCCTGCTCCCAGCAGGACACCCCATCCCTCAAGAAACCCGGCCAGGTCCCCACAAACCCGCCAGACCGGTTGGCGTCTGGCATTAGCGGTCACCTCACTGCTTCCGGCTGCCTGAGTGTGCAGGGGGCCTGGTGGGCAAGGTCCTGCCGGGCCGGTGCCTCACTGTTGAATGCCACCTACTCCATTACTCCCATCCCTTCCAGCCTGACACCTGCCCAGGTAGGACCACCTTCTGGGCATAGGTAAGGGGAGGGTGATGTTCTGAGTCCGCCCCACCCACTGCCTCAGGTGGGCTCCAAGACCAGGGTGGGGAAGCAGACCCGCCCAGCCGAGGCTTCAGACGCGCTCAACAGGATCTGAAGAAGGAGCCTCTGGGGGCTTCCCTGGTGGCGCAGTGGTTAAGAATCTGCCTGCCAATGCAGGGGACGTGGATTCGAGCCCTGGTCCAGGAAGATCCCACACGCCGCGGAGCAACTAAGCCCGTGCACCACAATTACTGAGCCTGCGCTCTAGAGCCCGTGAGCCACAGCTACTGAGCCCATGTGCCACAACTACTGAAGCCCATGTGCCTAGAGCCCGTGCTCCACAACAAGAGAAGCCACCGCAACGAAGAGTAGCCCCCGCTCACCGCAACTAGAGAAAGCCCGTGCGCAGCAACAAAGACCCAATGCAGCCAAAAATAAAATTAAAAAAAAAAAAAAAAAAAAAAAAAAAGAAGGAGCCTCTGGGGCTATGAACGCGAAGATGACAAGCCCCAACCTTGAGGCACTCACAGTGCAGAATGAGGAGGAAATCCACACACAGGTCAGTGAGTACAAGGCTCTGATGCCAGGGACCCCACAGCAAGGTCAGCTGCTTAGCCCAAGGCAGACAGAGAAGGCTTCCAGGAGGATGCTCACAGCTGAGCAGGAGTTCACCACCAGGCAGAAAGAGGGGCGAAACCAGGCTCACTCTTTCCGCCACCTCCCCCTGCCCCCCCGCACACAGAAGCCTCCCAGAAACCCCGGGAGCCAATGCACCTTGTGCAGGGGCTGGGCCCCAGCCAGCACAGAGCCTGTCTCCCTCTCCTCTGCCCTGGAAGCGCTCTGTGCTGAGCACCGCCGTTAGCTCCCAACTCCTGCCTCTAGGTTGCTGCCAGGCAGGGGAGTTGGTGGTTGGAGAGACCCAGAAACCCACCCATTTCTTTGAAAGGACATTGAAAAGATGTAACCACAAATCCCATGAGTTTACTGAAATGTCTTTAAAACAAATGGCTTGAATGGATTTCTCCCACCCCTTCTCTCCACTGAGCCACTCATTGGAAAACAGCAGCTCAAAGGGCCACACTCGGGGCTGCTGGGGCCTGATGGAAACTGGGTCTCAGCTGCAAAGCCAGGCAAGAGGCACTGGGATAAAGGCAGCTTCGGTCAGGAGAAGATGAAAAATGACACACGGGAGGCCACTATATCAGATCCGGGAACGCTCAAATGCCCTCAAGCCCTCTACTATTGGTGGCTTTCTCAGCACCATGGGTCTCCCTTCTTCCTGCTCCTCCCTTTGTCTCTTGCCTTGAGGGCCCTGCCCTGAGCAGCTGTTTTTGCACACACTCTTACTGGGCAGCTGGAACGGACAGGTGGGGTCTTCCTGGACAACACAAATTGCTTAGAAAATCAGGCAAAGGAGCAGGAGTGAGAAGGCATGTGACCCACCAGAGAGGAGAGCTGGAAGGGCCCGGGGAAATCAGAGTTCAAGACTCCCTGACTCTTAGCGATGAAGACTCTTAAGCCCAGAGAGGTGCGCTGATGTGCCCAAGGTCACACAGCTATGGGTCCTTGTCCTCTTGTTGGCTGCATTCCAAGTGTCATTCATTCAACCATTACTTCTCAAGCACATTCTATGTGCCTAGATTCTGGAACTTAGGCTTAGGCTCTTAGGCGATGCCCTGATGAAAACTGAACTCTGCCCCAGAGGCTTGCAAGCCGGGGGGGGCCTCCCATCCCTCGGCTCTCCCCTCCCCACTCGTTCCTCTTGTGTAAAGAGGAGGACGTGCCCCGCCATCACCAGGGAAGACTCAAAGCAGAGAGGAAGTGAAAAAGTGGGAGAAACAGCAGAAAGGACTGTGGAACACTGGGCACAGCCTGCAAAGGAGGGACCAAGGTGAAGGATACCCCAGCGGGGGTAAGTCGAGCAAGAGAAACACTGTCCTGGGAGTCTAGGGCTGCCACTGGCACCTGTGTCCTGAGGACCCTGGACCAGACATGCTTATCTATGCCTACTTTTTCCTTCTTATCACAAAGTACATGTTCTCCACAGAAAACAGAAACCAAAAAAAGAGAAAGAGAAAGGGAAAGAAAATAGAAATCATGCATGATCCCTCTAGGAAAATTAACTATTAACATCTGTCTAGTTTTTTTTTCCCTGTTCAAATATGGGATCATTCCGTACCTACCGCTTTTTTTCACTGAGCTAGAGAAGGTGAACATTTCTCCTCATTTAACATTTTTCCAGCCCTACCTTCCCTCATTATTGTGGAGCAGTCCATGCACATGGAGTATGTGAGTTTATTCAACCAGTTCCCTACTGGTGGCCCTTAGGCTGTTTCCCTCTTCTCCCTGTGAGAAAAGCCCCACAGCTGGGCCCCAGAATGAGTGGCTCCAGGCCCCCATGGGGTGGTGCTGGAGCCCGGGGCTCCTGGCTCTCTCTAGGGTTCATTCTCCCCCAGCAGAGGCGGGGCCTTGTGCAGAACGTGGGGAGAGGGGTAGGGATGGGGGTCCTGCCCTTCTCCACAGCTCTCAGACAGTCAGTGATTTCCAGTGACTCTCAAACTTGAATCGGCAGGGAGGAGATGGGAAATGCAGGTTTCCAGGCCCTACCAGACGTTCTGAAGCTGTTGGTCCAAGGTAGGGCCCAGGAGCCTGTGTCTGAGCAACCCCGTCATGGCCAACCCCAGGAGATTCTGAACCTCCCTGCACTCAGAGAAGCCCTGCTCTCGAGGATGAAGCCCACCAATGCTCCTCCTACCTAAGCAAGCAGAGGCAGCACCTCGGAGCTGGTTCAACTGCAGAGTCCTGGGCCCCACTCCAGAGATGCGGATTCAGTGCAGGGAGGGAGGGGCGCCCTGAGATTCTGCTTTTCGAACCTGTTTCCAGGTGCTGCGGCTGGCTCATGGGCCACGCTCAGGAGCGCTCAGCTAAGCCTGTGTGGGTGCCCCGTGTGGGTGCCGGCGACGGGCACTGTGCCTGGAGGGGCGATCACAGCTGGCACGTAGCAAGCACTTCCTAGGGGTCGAACGCTGTGCCCTGGCTGCTCAAGGTGTGCTCCGTGAGCCACGTCCTGAGGAGCAGATCTGGGGTCCCATCCAGCCTCCACGGGAATCTGCATTGGCAAGCTCTAGGGATCTGTGTGCCCATTAAAGCAGCACTTTTTAATTTTTAAATTTTTTTCGGCAGCGCCTCGAGGCTTGCAGGATCTTAGTTCCCTGACCAGGGATCGAACCCATGCCCCCTGAAGTGGACGCTCAGAGTCCTAACCACTGGACCGCCGGGGGAGTCCCTAAAGCAGCACTTTGCTGAGACCTTAACCCCATCCTAACACTCCTCAGACGCAGGTCAATTATTCCCCTGATTTTCCAGCTGAGACTCTGCAGCTGCGAGGTTAACTGACTTGGTTAAGGTCTCACAAGTGCCGCCCGCAGGAGCTGCAACTAGAAGCGGTACGGTCCAGCTCCAGAGCCCCTCACCCCAAATCACGACACCCCCCGCGGGTTCCTGTTCAAGTCCCATAACCACTGTGAGAGGCGGCCTCCGACTCTGCACTTTACAGATGAGACCTCGGAGACGGCGGTGGGGGGGGGGAGTCAGACCAACCGCTCCCGGGAAACGGCTGGCGGGGGTGGGGGCGCCCTCCCTGTCTGCTGCGTCTACGCCTGTGTTCTTCCCTCCCGGCCCACTCGCTCCGCGGCCGGCGTAGGGGTTCCGCCTCCTAAGCCCGCAGGCTCTGCGGACACAGCCGGGGGCAGGAAGTGGGAACCGGGGCGGAGCAACCAGGAGTTCAGTTTGGTCTGAGGACATTCTTTCTTCGCAGCCAGACTCAGCTCCGTGGGCCTTTTGAAAGGCGGCAGAGAACAGCCGTGCTCAGCCCAGCGAGGCCGGCCCCTTTCAACCTTCCACTTGCGCCGTTTCCAAGTACAACTCCAGACGGCTCCTCTAATTTATACGTCCCAGGATGCACTGCTGCAGCTGCTTTATGATGGGCGCTCGTTACACCATTAAGGTTAAAGTACTGAGCAGGTGGTGGGCTGGGCGCCCGGCTTAGTTACCGCCGCCGGAAGCCTGCTGAATGGGGTTCACCTGGGGTGGGGGTGGGGGTCAGGCTCTCTGAAGGGCCCAAGAAATGGAGAAGGCGGCCCCAGAGCACGGGGGCCCTCTGTTAGCCGTTTATTAAACTGCACGGTAGAGTGCGGCAAGGAGGACAATCTCCAGCAGCTCAGCACCGCTGGCAGGGGGCATGGGGGTGAGAGGAAGCCTCCTGTGCTGCCTGCCAGGGCCTGCCAGGGTGGCGAGGTGCAGGGTCTGAGCCACAGACGGGCCAACACACGGGCAATGGCGAAGGAGTGGGCAGGCTTGTCTTCTCAGCAACAGGGTGGCCATAGGGGGCCTTCCTCTTGTAGGAACCTGTCTGTCCTTCCTGTGGTTCATGGGGTCCCCGAACCTGATGCGAGATGGGGGAGCAAGAAGGAACACCCTGAGAGCAGGGGCCAGACAAACGGGGGTCCGAGGCCCAGCCGGCCAGCTGCAGGTACACGGCCTCTAGCAGGTCCCTTCAGTTCTCCAGGGAAGCTGAGATCCTCAACCTGTCCCTCAGCGGTCAAACACACGTGCCTCCCTCCCAGGGCAGTGCCCCAGCACAGAGCACGGTGAGCGCCCACCGCACGAGAGCGGTCACTATCCTTCGCATTAAATGAGTTACGGCACATAGAGCACTTAGGAAGGTGCCTGGCAGAGAGGACTCGCTTTGCTATTGTTGCTGTTGTTCCATTTGTCTGTTTATGTGTCAGTCCTTGACCTGGGAACTCTCTGAGGAAGCGGTGGTAACTTTTCTTATTCCCAGCTCCAGGCACAGAGTTAAGCGTGCAGTAGCTGCTGGACAAGTGTCCCTGAGAACGGGTGGACGGGAGTTTACAAGTGGCAGGACTATTCCCTGCTCCGCAATCTGGCCCCAGTCCCAGGGACGGTGTCGGCGGAAGACCAAGTTCTCTCAAAGGTATGAGGCTGAAACCACCTCTTGAGAAAAATTCCTTGGCTTCCCAGGAGGAAAGAGACTCCAGATGCGGCTGGTTTTTCTGGCTCCGGGACACTGGGGTTGACTCTGGCCTTCTCCTTCCACACGTCTCTGGAACCGAGGAGGACAGGGAGGGTTTGCTGTCACGGGAACCTCCAGCCTCAGGTGGGGCTTTGCGGCCCTGCAGGCTGGCCTCCTTCTCTAGTCACTGCCCCAACCGACCAGCTCCCAGGGCTGGAACGGACCGGACGGGACTCTGGACTTGTCAAGGTTGCCGGTGTTCTTGGCTGTGAGGCCAAGTCATGACTGCCATGCTTGGGACGCACAAGCTCACCCACAGCTGAGGGGAGCGGGAGGGGCTGGGGGCTGCCACTTGGCACGGGGTGGGGGGTGGTCAGAGAGTGTCTAAGGAAAGACCTGGCTTCCCCCAAAGGCCTCAGGGGAGGAAAAGGTGGACCAAAAAAAAAAAAAGGCAGCCGGATGGAAGAGGCGCCAAAGGAAGGAAACCAAACTAGGAGAGGGACCAAAGAAGGACGGGCAGCCTCAGAGAGTGCTGGGGCGGGAACAGGGTCAGTGCCAGAGGGACAGAGAGACCCTGCCAGCTCTGAGAAGTGCTAGGGGTGGTGCAAGGGTTGCCTGGCTGCAGGGCGCAGCCTCAGGAAAGGGAGGGTCCTCTCAGTTTAGCACTGCCTGCGGGGACAGAAGAGTGGACAGCAGGTAACACTGACAGTGCTCTTGGCATTGGGTGGAACTTCCAAAGAGGTAGCGTCTCATTTGATCCCGACGGCTGCCCGGCGTGCCACATCCCACTAGATCCCCCATTTTAGAGATGAGGAGGAAACCGAGGCTCTGAGAGGTTAAGTGACTTGCCCAAGTAGTAGTGGACTCGAATAGAGCTTTATGCTAAAGTCCATGTTTGCAGGCCTATGTTACACTGAACTTAAAGAGAAAGAAAATGAATCAGAGGTGGGTGATGGGAGGAACGAAAGGGCAGCATCGTCTTGGAGACTCGGCAGTCCCGAGTGAGCGAGGTGGGCAGTGCCACCTGGGAGGTAGCGCATCCAGCGAGACTGCAAAGGCCAGGACAGTGTCCTCGGCTGCTGGGCCCAGGGCTGCCGGGAGGTCCTGCAGCCGGCCTGAAGCTGCAGCAGGGCAGCTGTCCCAGGGCAGTGCAGGAGCGTGGATGAAGTGGAGCCTGATGTAATCCCCGCCTGCAGAGGGTGGAAACTTGGGAAGTGAAACCAGCTGTCACCTCACTGCAGCCCGGCCACAGATTTCCAACAGTCATGCCAGGCAGGCCTCGCCCCTACCCACAGTCTGAGGCCTCTGCCCTCCTCTCCGGGGCCCGGGGGAGCCCTGAAAGCACACGCTGCGCTCCCCATGCCCAGCTCGGCGCTGAAACGTGCTCGGAGTAAAGCTGACGAGAAAGCAGAGGGTTTCTAGCCAACGCCCTGGGAAGCCTGCCATCGAGAGGCTGACAGTCTCACCGCTTTCCGGAACAGACGCAGGCTCACCTCTTCACCAGGCTTTCCGCATATTTTGATGGGTGAGGAGAGGTCCCGGCGGCTGCGTGGTGAACTATCCTCCTTCCTCAACAAACCCTGCCTGAAGCGACCTGGTCAGGCTGCCCAGGCGTGTGGGAGACCAGAGGGGTGGTGAGGCCCAGAACCCCAGGTGGGCCCCACGCACTTCCACACAACCCAAGGCCCCAGCGCAGGTGGGGCGGCCTCCAAGGGCCCAGGCACTGGTCAGCCAACCGGGACACCAGACTGCGGTCTGGCCCCCACTCTAGGGACCTCCTGCCCAGCTCTTGGCCCAACAGGGTCCTTGAGCAAGGCCTTCCAGCTGGCAAACCATGGAATTCGCTAGCCCATCCGGGCAACTCAGAGGGTGGGTGCAGATGCCCCGGCCCGGGACTATGCCCCGGCTTAAGCGCTCCTGGCCTTCACGCCAGCTCCTGAAGCTCTGAATCTCACACACAAGCAATTCTAACCCTTGATCAGTACAGTGTCTTTCCCATCCAGCATCACCTCTGAGCATGGGGACAGCCCATGAAGGAGAAGAGAGTATCATTGTTGCTCTTATACAAACGGGGCGACCGAGGCTTAGAAAGGCTGAGTGACTCATCTGAAGTTGCCCAGCAGAGCCAGGGGCAGAATCCAGGCCCAGCACCCTCCACTTGCCTTGCTGTCTCCCTAAAATCACCCATCCTGGGATCCCAGGAGTAGATACTCCTGGTCCGCATGGCAAAGGATGGCGCCCGACACATCAGGCCAGACAGGCAAAAGGTTTGAGGGGTTGGATAAATACACAGATATCTGATACACAGGCCGGAGCAGATGGAGAGAGGTGAGAATTACAGGAAGATCGAGACAGCACCCTGCATCTCAAGGCCGCTGGAGTCCAGGAGGCCCTGCCCTCTACTAGCTGAGTGCCTAGAGCACATCTCTAAACCTCACCTATAAAATGGGTTAATACCACCTGCCTCTCGCGTGGTCACGGGGATTAAATGAGCGAACGCATGTAAAGTGCTTAGCATGGTGCCTGGCGTGTGCGCTCAGTAAGTGCTATTTGCCATCACTGTTAGCCTTCGATGAGGACATGGATTAGCGAGGGGAACAAGCCACGAACATTTAACAACACACGCTCAGAGGGGCGCCGGCGCTCTGCCCCCTGATCACGTCAGGTAGGACAGTCCCGGGGTGCAGTGGGGCTGGAAGAAAGGCGTCACGGGAGGGGGGGGCTGTGTGGGCCTGAAGGAGAGGCAGGGCTCACAGAGCAGAGGGAGGGGTCCTGGTTTCAAACTCTGGCTTCCCACCTACTTGCTGTGTGTCCTTGGGCAGGTAACTCACCCTGTCTGAGCCTCCTGTAAGACAGGGGTAGAAGGATGGGGGGAGTAGAGGGATACCTATTACAAGGAGTAAATGGGATCTCGTCTATAGTGTATGTTGTGCCAGGCTGAGTTCCCCGAATTCACAAAATGGAAACGACTGCTATCATTACTGTTATTTTGTGGCTGGGCAAAGGCTCCTGGAGACACATGCCCTGAGGCCTCCCGACCCCCAAACCTGAGAGGGTTTGGCAAAAGCCAAGTACAGGGTGCTGTCCCTGGGGTGGGGGTGGGGGTGGGGGTGGGGGCCAGAGGAGCAGCCCCACCCAAGCTCACCCCACCGTGAGGCCTGCCCAGCCGGGGCAGCCATGTGTTGGGAGGTGCAGGGTAGATTGTCTATAATGAAGAGACATCAATAATAAATTAACCTCAAGTAAGTCCAGGAACATCAATCATAAATTAATTAAATGGCTCCAGGAGACGCGAGGACAAGATCAATTAGAGGCAGCATCCTGCCTCACGTTACACGGCACAGCCCACCCGCTCTGGCCCCGGCCTGCAGGCTCTGTGGCCAGGAGCATCTCCAGGTGGAGGAACTGGTTCTCAGGAGCAGCTCCCAAAACACAGGTGAAGATAAGCCCCGCTCTCCCCGCTCCCCTCCCCACCCCTCTCCCCTCCCCACCCCTCTCCCCCTCCCCACCCTCCCCCTCCCCACCCTCTCTCCCCTCCCCCCTCCCCTCCCCCCCACCCCCCAGGCTCAGAGAGCTCTCAAATGCCCAGAGGGATTTTGATGAAACTTCCTAGAATAGTAACCTCCTGGGCTGAACTCAGGCAGGAGAAATTTCAAGGGGTAATTTGGTGAGAAAATGACCAAACGCCTGGAAATAAGTGCTAAGAATACTGGAACCCCCTCAGTGGGTCCTCAGGGACGAGAACAGCCTCCTTCAGGGGATCCCCAACAGCCTCCCACTCCCACTCTGGGCCTGGAACCCACCGGAGTCAAAGCAGCTGAAAGTCAAGCGTGGGAGCTGCATCAGAGGCAGGGAAGAGGCCCTGTTCCAGGCCCCGGCTCTACTGACCAAAGTGACAGACCTTGGGGCCTCCACCTCCCCTCCGCAAATCAGTAAGGGTGGCCTCTCCCCGCCCTCCCCAGGGCGGCCCCTGCCCCAGTTCAAGCCCTCCAAACCCGGCACCCGCCCGAGACGCCAGCTGGCCTCCCCACTCCTGCCCCCGGGTCCCGCCGGCACCGGCTGCCAGGCTCTCGCTCAGAACACTTTAGTGACTGCCCACGTTCACGGGCCAAACCTTCAGCCTCGCTGTCGTGGCTCTTGGGGACCCAGCTGGCCCCAGCTCACGATTTCAACCTTTCCTCACTTCCGTTTCCGGCGCCCATAGTCAAGCCAGACCACAAACGGTCAGCCCCTCGCTTTCCCAGCCATATCCCCCGTTGCTGCCGTTTCCTCTACAATCACCTGGCTGGCCCAGGTTAAAGGTCACCAGCACTTAAGTCTCCCCTGATCTCCTTTGACCGCCGGTAGCACCCGCCTCTTGACGTTACAGCGTAGACCTCTGTGTCCATCTCATATCTTCTCAATAGATTGTGAATGCCCGAATCTATACCGTAGAGGCGCTAGTGTGTCCACTTCATCTTCATGGCCCTCACTGACCCCAACCCTCGGTGGGTGCTCAAGAAATAACTATCGACTCAGTCGGAGTGGAACCGTTCCCCAGGGGCCAACACATTATCTTGCATGTGATTCTATTAACAGATAGGCCAGATTCCATCCATGCCAAGGGTAGGGTGGAGCTAATTTTTCTTTATCGAGAAAAGGGACATGACCTATGATATCTCCCCTGCTGCTAATGTATGCAGATGATGATGTAACTGCTTTTCTGTGGAAAAGATCCTGCCTGCAGGAGCAAAAACATAAACCGAACGTGCTTGCCTCCGTCATGATCTCTCCACTCGTCAGGCATGGGATTCTTACAACCACCCCTGTGGGAGGTTTTACTGTCCCCATCTTACAGATGGGGAAACTGAGGTGTAAAGAGATAGCAGGATTCAAACTCGAGTCTGACTTCACAGTCCCAAGTCGTAAGGCCTCTGGGCTACAGTGCTCTCTTCTGACACCCGGGCGGACTGTCTCCGGCTGACTTCGCAGTGGGCTTGGGGAGGAGGTGGAAGCAGGCGTGTGTGAGTACATATGGGCGTCACAGAGCCACACCCCCAGCCTGGGCGTCCTTCTAAGGAATACTGAGAAAGCAGAAAGGTTGCTCTCGTAAGAATCACATGGAGACGTTAAACTCACCCTCCTGGAGCTGGAAGGAGACCTCCCCCTGACTCCCACAGTTCTCTCCTGCTTCGTGGGGCCCAGCAACACCCCACTGCACACACCCACTGACACCAGGCCAGCCAGACACAGGAGCCCACAAGCTCCCCCGCCACCAGGCGCTCCACACCCCCTCAGCCCTCACTTCCCACAGAAACGCTTGCTTACGGGCACACGCGGCTTTGCACACGTGCAATCGCCCGGCAGCCGTGCAGTGACGACAGCCCCACCCCTGCCCGTCTCCACCGTGATCCTGCAGAGGACTTGGGCACTCCTGCCCACCGCCCTCACCTGTGGCCAAACCACTCCCCTCCACATCACCTCCCTGGACCCCCCTCAGCAGCCAGGAGGACCCCACAGGGCAGGGGCTTTCCTGGATCCTCCTCGCCTACACACCCAGTGTCCTGTCCACCCAGGGAGATCCAGTCCAGCCAAAGTCGGTAGCAGAAAGGAAAAAGGAAAATCAAGATTAACAGTCTTTAGCCCTACCCGCTGAGATGTAACCACATCCCACAATGTCCTGGGCTCCACGGCTCTAAAAGATTTATCGTCCTCTGACCGCACGCTCGTTGATATGTCCCCAGCGCCACTCACCCGGTCCACTAGAGTGTAATGTAAAGCTATTCCAGGGAGAAACTGAACTCAGATGGAACGTGGGCCAACAGGCGATTAAACCCTAAGGGGGGATCCCTTTCTGGTCCCGGAGAGAGGGACTGCGGGGAGGGTCCGGGCCTTCAGCTGTGGCCCAGGAAGCCTCTGTCCGAAGATGCCCGATTCCCTGGCACCCCTGAAGCTGAGCCGCTGGGCACCATGATGTGTGAGGTGGCTGAGGAAGGAAAGGTTGCCAGGAGCTGAGTTAAGCAACTTTTGGAGAAACACGGACAAAGAAATAGGAATAGGACTGAGGACCAGAGTTGAAAACAATCTCAGCTCCAGACAGCCACTTGCCCTCGATGGCCACTCCTGTGTTACCAGCCCCCTGCCCCCGCTGGCATCTGCTCAAAGTCAGCAGCTGTGCAGCACGACGAGGGGTGGTGGTGACCTGGCTGGGCTCCCTGTGGCCTCAAACCCTGAGGACTCGGAAGAAAGCCCTGCTCTGCTTTTGGGAAACAGAGGCCAGTTCCTCCTGTCGACGTCTCCGAGCTGCCCCGCCTGCCACCCAGCTCTGCTGTGCAGGGTCCCAGCATCCCAAGCAGATGGCAAGGGGTGGCTGCAAAGGGGTGGCTCCTGGGTCCCCAAACCATGAGGCTGAGCCACAAGTCAGAACAAACAGGCGGAGGTGTGGTGGGTGAGCTGAGGGGATATTCACATCAGGGAGGCCGGAGGCTTCCTCTTAATGGACTTGCACTAGGAGAGCTTTCCAAGCAGGAGCTCAAGTGCTGGCAACTCCTGGGGAGGCAGCCAAAGGGGCCCAGGAGCACGTGGGACAGGCCTCGGACGCCCCACCGATGACCCGGGAACAAGTAGCCGAGGAGGCGCTTGCAGCGCCAGGCAGTGTCCAGGCGGCAACCCCTGGGCAGGGGCCTGGGGGGCCGTGTCCTCTTTCTCCCTTTGTGGCTTGACACTGCAGCATGGACACAGGACAAAAACTTTCTGCCTCGGGACCAAGCTCGTGAAATGGGCTGCTGTCTAAGGCAGACACTCACATGGAATGCTGGAGAAACCGGGCCTGGGTTCACGGAATCGGGCCTTCCAGTGCAAAGCCTTCTAGCCGTGGGGTATGTAATCCAGGCTCTGCAGCCCATTATCAGGAACTAGGCCCCAGTGGCAGAAAGTAAAGCAACTGGCAGCCACCCTCAGCTTCTCCACCTGGGAAGGCCCTTCAGGCAGAAGTGGGCCCGTGTCCTGGGGAATTCCTGCTACACCTGTCTGCCCTCAGAGACCCCCTATGAGGGTGCCCATCACCCCTTCTCCTTGCCCTGTGTATCCGAGGGCGTCCCCCATGGGCCCCAGCCTCCTGCCAACCAGCCTCAACCTCGCTCACAGGACCACCCAGCCCTGCATCCCTCTGGTGACTCTGACCCACTGGGCTCTCTCCAGGCCACAGCCCCCAAAACTCTGATGCAGCTTCTCCCCACCCCCATCCTCTGAACCCAGAGCTAAAGGAAATTCTCAAGAGAAAGTGCACACTTCCAAGTCTCGCTCCCACCCAGGTACCCCAGATCTGTCAGCCAAGGACACCTCCCAGCCCTGCGCGGCCACGAGCACGTCTGCAAGCCCCGGTGAAGCGCTCCCTCTTGCTCTGGCCACTCCTGCAGGATGCTACGGTTGCTGCAGCCACGCTCGGACAGTCCTCGGGAGCCCTGGGGCCTGGTTCCTGTTCGGCAGCTGACTCACAGTGTCAACAGATCCCACTTTCCCCACCAGGAGCCCTTACGCTCAGGGCCTCTAATTCCCTATGACAGGCCCTCGACCTTCCGGCTGCTTTCCTCCCCAATCACATTCCATGCCTCCATTTCCTCTGCCTCCTGCCTTGGTCTCTTTACCTGATGATAATCCCTGACCTTTGGACATCCTTTCACAAAGGGTTTCCATGGGCACCATCTTTCATCCTCTGCGACCACCTTCTGATGTGTCTCTGAGAGATAAAGTCACCTGCTCAAGGTCACACAGGCAAGGCTGGAATTCAAGTTTTCTGGCTCCGTACGCACTGGACAACCTCTAGCTTTGAGGAACCTCAGCAGCATCTCCAAGCACCCACTTTGGCAAGTGAGCTGCCGCCCCCACCCTAGTCTCCCATACCCTCCACTTGGTCTTTCTGGACTCCTAAAGGTCTTCTCCAGGCCCGGCCTCATTTATTCTTCTATCCCCAAGAGAGCCACAAAGACCTAACAAATTCCCCCACATCCTAAGACTTCTCTGGGGGTCGGAAATTGCCCTTCTGTGAAGTAGAACACAGGTGACGCTGACTGTGACCCTCGCCCAGAGCTTCTCAAAGGACTGGTGAGGGCAGACGCAATCCTAGCACACTCCTGGTGGCTGCAGCCTCGTCTTTCAAACATCACCCAAATGAGCCTCTGGACCCAAAGGCTTCCAAGCATCATAGAAGAGAGGCAACTCCCAGACACCCAGGAGCGAAGGAAAAGGCAGGGCCCGGGAACTACGGATGGATGCAGCAACACACCTCCCCCCGCCCACCAACGTGGCCCACCTCTCAGCCCTGCCCATTCCTCGGGACGCATGTTCAGGAAGAGTGAGAAGAGCTGAGAACTGTCCACCTCTCCTCTCCTCCCCAAAGCTGGATGAATTCATGAGCCCAGGACAATGCTAGGACAGGTCTCCATCTGGGTCACCAACAGCGTCCTCAGGGTAGACGCATCTCCAGGCATCGCTCTTTCACGTCCATTATAAAGGACACCAACCTTCTCTCAGCTTTCTGCCTTCCTCAGTCCAGTGCACGCAACAGATATTAAAGGTGGGCCCGCAGTGCCAGAGGCAATGCCCCTCATCATCACCACAGTGGGAGGATGGGCATTTACCCTTCCCATCCACCAGGGTCTGAGGGCCATGGATTCTCCCCTCGCAGGGCCAGGCTGCCCCGGCACCACACTGTGCCAGGGCCATTTCTTACAGTCACGCTAGGAACTCCTGCCATGCTGAGGACACAAATTCTTCAAGCCCCGGGTACCATCCCTCCAGACCATGTCAAGGCCAGAACCATCCGACACCTTAGTAATGAGAGCACTTCCTCACACCGCTGCCAGGGGCACCACCACGCGCCCACAGGCTGCCCACCGCCACTCCAGAACCAGTCCAAGTGTGGTGCCCGTCATCAGTCTGCACTGAGGGCTGCGCCCGCCTCACACCTGGGCAGCCACCACCGCACCAAGGTGGGGGTGAGTCTTCTGACACCCGTGCCGGGAAAACCACGCTGCCTGTGCCAGACCCACGCTGCCCACGCCCGTGCCACGGGTGTCACCATTCCCACACTGGCGCCAGGGGCTCCACGGATCTCACACCTGCCACACCGCGCGCCCTGGACACTGCCCAGCTGCCGCACCGCTCACACCGCGCCCGAGTCCGGGGCCCGGCCCGCCGCGCCCGCGGCCCCCCTTACCTCCAGCCAGCCGCAGGGCTCGGCCCGCCGCCGCCACCGCGACCGCCACCTCCATCCTGGGCTCCCCAAGGCCCCAATTCACTAACGCCGCTTCCGCAGGGCGCCGGCGCCGGCGCGAAAGCCGCCTCCGCCCCCCGGGGGACGCTGCGTCCTTTACGTAAACCCCACTCCGCCGCCAGCGGTGACCATGGCGACGACCGCGGGGCGGCAGCGCCCCCTGGTGCCAGGGAGGGGAGCGGCGCCGAGGCAGGAGTGAGCGGAGTCTTTCGCGGGGCTCCACGCGTGGGGGCGGTGGGCGCAGGACTCCAGCCGCCGCTGCAGCTTCGTGGGCGGCCGGGAGGGGCAGGACCGGCCGCACTGCATGCGGGGAAGGGAGCCGCCTGGGTCCCCCTCCTTCGGGCCCCGCGTGACCGGGTTTAGCGTGGGAGAGAGGCAAAAAAGCATGTAGGATCACTGGAGAACTGGTTCATTTGCGGGGAGGAAAGAGAGAGATGGGTTCCACCTCCTCGGGGTGCTGAGCGCTCCTTGGGGCGGGGTGGTCAGAGCACATCATAATCATCTGTGTCCTCCCCTCACCCTCTACCCCTGCAGGGCCCAGTATCGTGCCTGGCATCCAAAAGGGCGCTTGGTCAATTTTGAATTCCTGGAAAATAAAGAAAATTGCCCTTCCTATTCTGCTTCACACGCATCCATTCATTCGCTTAACACACCTTCCCTGAGAGCTAGCCTTGAGCCGGAGCAGCGCTGTCCAGTGCCTTGTGCTGAGCTCGGGGAGTGAGTGAGCACAAAGGCAAGCAGAGCCCAGGCCCTGCCCTTCAGTTCAGTCCAGGGGGTACTAGGCCACCACGGTACAGGGTGCTTGTGGTGTAGGAGCTCAGCAGAGAGGGCGGGTGGAGCGCTCTGAGGGGCACTTAAGCAAGCCGTGGGGGAGGGAGTTGGGTCTGGAGGCTGAGATGACCCAGCTGGGTCTCAAAGGTGGAGTAGAATTCAGAGGCAAAAAGGGGAGTCGCATGTTTCAGCAGGGGGAGTGCCTCTAAAATGTTCTCTGGGCCCTGTCGTCATCCCAAGAAAACAGGGTGAGACACAGCAGTTTAGTGCAAGTGGGAGTGTAAAGAGCTACGTGTGCAGGGACTGTGGTGCAGTAGCTGCCTGAAAACTATCCGGACTTTTGGGTTTAAGGTGAGACCCTGAGTCCAGGGCAGTCTTCCCCTCTGCTGAAGCAGGTGGGACCTACTTCTGGAAGGAGTTCTGTATTACCCGTGGTTATTTTAAAGGCAAACTCCGGCTTATTTTAAAAAAAAAGAAAAATGGGGGTGGGGAGAGCAAATACTGGGTGGGATACCTCAGGGGATTCAAGAAAGAGTTGGGCCCTCCCAGCCTCAGGAAGGGCCGGGTATCAGGGAGGCTTTAAGGACTGACTGTAACATAGCAGTTTGGGAGCCTTCTGTCTAGATCATTGTAATTAATCAGAATCAAAACTGCCAAATGTAATGTCCCTTGGTTCAAAGTTCTAGATTCCCAAAAGAAAGAATCTTGTTGGTCCAGCTTGAGCCATGGTCAATCATAGCAGCTACATTCTACCCCCTTAGCTGCCCAGTGCACACAGATTCACACATGTACACACACACACACACACACACACACACATACACACACACATCTTCCTCCCATTCATCCAAAGTCATCTTCACCAAACGATATTGTGTTCCAATATTCCCTGGTCGGCCACCTCCAGACTTGCTGTCATGATCAAGATCAAAGTTCAAGGTCTTCAAGGTGATGTCTGTGTCTCTTTTTCCTCAAGATTTATGGTGATCCCATCTGGGCATCTAACAACCGAATTAAAGGGTGCATTTAACTACCACAAACATGTCCTTTGAATTCTCGCTGCTCAAAGGGTGGCATTAGCACCATCGAGGAGCTTGTGAGAAATGCAGAATCTCAGGCCCCCACATCCCAGCAGATTGAAAAGATCCCAGGTGGTTTGTATGCACATTACAGTTGGAGAAGCACTGCTATTATAAATATGGATGGAAAGGAAAAGGCAATGTATGAAAAATGCTTTTCAATGGTGATCACTGCTGTTTAAAAAGAAAAGGGGGAGGGGTGAGTTATTTAATCTTCAGCAACTCCAGTAACCAACAAGGAAATAACCGACTCCAGTAACCATCAAGGTAGCGGCTGCAGTCTTTATTTTTGCAACCGGTTGCAAACTCCTAAAAGGTGTTTATGACTTTCTTCCTCTGATTCTTTATTCCTTGGTTCACTTGCCTCCTGCCTGCATCTCATTTTCCTGGTGGACCGTTCCGAGTCTCCATCCTTGAGGGCCTGAGCTGTCGGTGATCTTGGCTGTAAAGCACCACAGCACCAGGCATGACGGTGTAGGAAGTACTGCACAGGGACCCTGCGCACCACCCATATCCCTCGTGTGTGTGTGTGTGTGTGTGTGTGTGTGTGTGTGTGTGAGATGACGATCCCCCAGTGGCCAGGTGGCAGTCCCAGTGTCCAATTCAGTGGAACCGTTATTGTGCCTCCTGGTGGAAATGTTCCTCCCTTCAGTTCTAAGACCACCAGACAATCAAGACTCAGAACTGCCTGAACAGGAGGCAGACGACAGGCATTTTGACAATGGTGAAACTCACATCACCGCCTCCACCCCTAGTTCCCAGACCCTTTGGAGGAAACATACCATAACAGTTGTCTGGTTCAGAGCACACATCCACTGGGGGCCTTACCTGGTCCAGCCACCAGGCTGCTCCCCCTCTACTCCAATATCTCGTTTGTCCTCCCCTCTGAACACCCTCAGGCCCCATTCTGACAGAGTTTGACCAGGTGTCTTTGGAGACGGCTATGAGCGTTGTGAGCAGAGTGGAGCAGGGGAGGAAGACAGGAGTGAGGGTTCCAGAATGGGCCACAAGCTACCGATTGGTCCCGGTCCAGCTGCCAGGCTGTGTTCCCTCAGCTCGGTGCCAAATTCCCGCTCTGGCCTCAGTATCTCTCTAGGTCCCAGTGGGGATAACAACATGTCTCCTCCTCCCAGGGGTGCTGTGTGGATTAACTAATTAATGAGTGTGACATCGTCTGCTTCCACACAGGGGCTGATTAAATGCTGAGCGTTGTTATTAGAGTAATGGGGGGTGTGTGACAGGCAGAGTAGACTGGAGACAGATCTGCTCCCCTTGCCTCCTCCCCAGCCCCTTCCTCCGTCTGCCCCACGCTCTGCAAGCTGAACGTCTTGCAAGACAAAACCAAGATGATTTTTGGCACCCCCGAAGTCGGTGTCTAACTTTTGCTCATTTCCCCTGTACTGGAACGTGAGTCAAGGCCCAGCTCCGTAGAGTAATCTGTCTCCGACAGCTGACACAGCTGTGCCCTGTCCCAGACTCTCAGCTCCCAGCAGCTGCAGGATGGGATGGCTTGGCTAGTGATTGCATCAGGTTAGAGCTGCCTGCAGAAAGACAACTGCAGAATTCCTGAGCTGGGTACCAACCCCCTGACTGCATTGCCCCGTGGTCCCAGCGACTGACTGCCTTTCCTCACAGCCCGAGGGAGGGAAAGCCAATGTGGCATACTGGCTTAAGGCTGGGGGAATTCAAAGTATGCAGTGTTTTGAAGTATATAGTATCTGCTTATGGCCACGGGAGATCCAATGACTACATTTTAGCTTGGATGCAGGGTATCGGATAATGGATGAAATCATAGTTCTGTGTGTGGCGACTTTAGCCTGGCTTGTTCCCAAATGCAAAAATCCAGGGAGGCCCCTGAGTGAAATAGTGAACGTGACTTTCCCAGTAGTCAGTGTGAGATCATTGCCCGCTCCCAGTTGCTGGGTCCCCCATCTCTGAGTGTTGTACTGTGCTGGCTCTCACCCAGAATCCTGGTACCCGTGATGGGGTGGATGGGAAGGAATCACTCAGTCCCACCACCAGGTAAATGTTTGCATCTGACAACCAAGGGGAATGTTGTTTACCCAATAGCACAAACTCAGCCTGCCTGGGGAGGCGAGAGAAAAGCTCTGGAGGCTGAGCTGTCAGACTCCCACAGGGAGAGAAGTTAGCCAGTTGCAGAGGTCTAGACAATGCCTATGAATTAGGGTTTGGGACACCTGGACCCAGCTCGGGATCGTCCTGGCTATCTCATGGCAGGATTTCAATCCTCCTTCCCTCTGAATACAGCTTCTTTCCTGCCTCCTTGTTGCTGCTGCTGTGAGGTACAGGTATGTGTCATGGGGGCAAATAGCCTGGAAGTAGGGGCTGGACCAGCCAGGAATGAAAAGATCAGACCCCACTGGGATGTGCTGAGGTCCTGTACGAGAAGTAAGCTGTCCCCTTCCACCAGAGGGGCGCCTACAGCCCATACCTTTTACCCGAGTAAGCATAGTTTGCCGTCAGGGTCTCGACAAATCTCTGTGGTGATGGAGTGATAATGGTGGAGATGCTGGAGGAGGTGAGAGAGATGGTAGTCTAGGTGGTGGTGATGATAGGGAGCGGAAAGAGGACTGATGGCTTCCAAGGGGTTTTTCCACTCCCACCTCATCCTCCATTCACTTGGGTACCACCAGCACTTTCACTGTAATGCCCAGAGGATTGGGGGATCCTTGCATCTCATTAAACCAGCCTATTTGTAAGTGTCTGCTCCCTAATGAGCATTGTAGTAACTAGTTTTTCTCCTTGGGGCACTAGGGAGCTATGGGATGTAAACACAGATGTCTCGGGGGAAAGATTGCCTGCTTACGGACTAGTGGGATTCATCTGCACTTTCTGGACAATAATAACAAGAGTAGAGGGTACTCTTGAGGGTGTCCATCCATCCATCCACCCATTCACCCAACAACTCATTCTCCCACCTGCATCTTCACCCACCCATCCATCCACCCACCCATTCACCCAACAACTCATTCTCCCACCTGCATCTTCACCCACCCATCCATCCACCCACCCATTCACCCAACAACTCATTCTCCCACCTGCATCTTCACCCACCCATCCATCCACCCACCCATTCACCCACTCATCCATTCTTCTACCCAGTCTGTCCATTGCCCACTTACCTACCCATCCACTCACTCCTCCATCCACCTACCCGCCCATCTACTCATCCACATAGCCATCAATCCACCCATCCATCCACCTATCTTTCCATCCATCCATCCATCCACCCATCCATCTACCCAACTATGTCCTAAATCATATCCAGTTGATTTTTCCTCTTAAATATCTTTGCAACTACCCACTTCTGTCCATTTCTACCAGTACCATCCAAGTCCAGGACACACTTGTCTCTTCAGGGCCACTGCCATAGTCTCCCAACTGCTCTTACTTCTCATCAATTTTGCACCAAACAGGTAGAGTGACCTTCTATAAATGAACATCAGATTATATCATGTCACTGCTTAAAACCCTGCTCTGGTTTCTTATCGCTCTTAAAATACAGACCCCAATTTTTGGTGGGTATACAGTAAAGTGTACAGATAATGAATTTCTACCTGTGACCAGACCCAGACAAAGATACAGAATATTTCCTGTTCTACCTGTGACCATACCTGTGACCAGACCCAGACAAAGATACAGAATACTTCCTGTTCTTTGTGTCCTTAATGGTCAATAGCCACCCCCCAGAAGTAAACACTGTTTGACTTCTATGCCATATGTTTGTCTATTCCTGAACTTCCTACAAATGGAATCCTAGAGGACATACTCTTCTATTTCTGGCTTCTTTTGCACAACATTATGTCTGTGAGATTCCTCCATGTTATCATGTGTATCAACAGTTCATTCTTTTTATTGTTGTGTGATATTTCATTAGATAAATATACCATGATTTGTCTGTCTATTCTGCTGTTGACGGATATATGGCTTTTTCCAGCTTGGGGCTTTAATGAATAAGGCTGCTACGAACATTCTTGTACAAGTCTTTTGGTGGACATTGCACTTATTTCTCTTAGGTTGGGTGGTGGGCAGAATAATGGTCCCCCAGTGATGTCCACGTCCTAATCCCCAGAACCTGTAAATATGTTCGAGTACATGAAAAAGGGGAATTCAGATTGCAGGTGGAATTAAGGTTGCTAATCAGTTGACCTTGAGATGGGAGATTATCCTGGCTTACCTGGGTGGGCTCAGCGTAACCACAAGCGTCCTTATAACTGGGAGAGGGAAGCTAGGTGAGAGAACCAGAGAGCCTCCAGAAGGAGCACAGCCCGGCGAAACCTTGATCTTAGCCTGGTGAGACCCATTCTGGACCTCGGACCTTCAGAACGCTAAGATATAGAGTTGTTTTAAGCCACCAAGTTTGTGGCAATTTAAGACAGCTGCACGAGGAAACCGATACAGGTAGATGCTTAGGAGTGGAATTGCTGGGTCGTAGGATGGACAAAAGACTCAAATTCTTCTTGTGATCTCCACCACCCAGCACGTCTGGCCCTGCCAACGTGTCCACCCCCATCCTGGGCCACTCTCGGCTCTTCTCTCCGCCCTCCAGCCGCATCAGGCAAGCCAGCCGTGACGTTCCTCAGAGGTGCCCTTTACGTGTGCTGCTCCCTCTGCTGGGAAGGCTCTCCCCTCCCCCACTCTTTAGCTGTCAGTTCCCAGGATGCTTCCTCAGGGAAAGAAGGTCAGGTTCCCAGTTACTGATGTGCTATCCAAGCACTCTTTTCTTTTCCTCCAGGCCACTTGTCAAGGTTTGCCGTGACATATTCATTGAGGTGGTTGAGTTTGCCCCCCATCTCCTCCCCAAGACCCCATCCCCAGACTAGAAGCTCCATGTGGGTAGGGACTGGGTCACCCCCATGTCCTTAGCACACAGCCCCAGAGCCTGGCACATCGTAGGCCCACCGCAGCTACCTCCTCCCTATTGAATGAATGAATATCTGTTTGATAGGGAGGGGGAGACGTCTGGGTACAGTGATGATGTCAGAGGAAGTGAGGAGAAGAGGAAGGACGAGGAAGAAAGGAGACAGGAGGAAACACAGAAACACGTACCCTGGAGACCACCAAGGCCCAGATTCTGCCCTCAGTTTCAGTCTCATTTCACCAGCATCCCCAGGGCAAGAAGACTCTTGAAAACCATTCATGTGAATCAAACCAAACCCTCAGGAGTGAAATGTTGATCTCTTAGCGAGAAAGGCCCTGTATTCCTTCACAGACAGATTGATGCCTTTGCAGGGACCTGTGACTCATACTTTCTGCCTTGGAAACAGTCAGCCTGGCCCCTGAGGCAAGAGAGGTGTGATATATGAGTCTGGAGATGACCAAGACTCCAAGAGAGGCAGTGGGTTTCCCAAGGCTCCCCGATATGTTAGAATCAGAGCTGGGACCTGAGACTGGGGCTCTTGACTCCTAGCTCAGTAGTGGGGTAGGGTAGGGATGACAGATTTAGCAAATTAAAAAACAGGATGCCCAATTCAGTTAGAATTTCAGATGAACAACAAATAATTTTTTAGTATAAGTATGTCCCAAGTATTATATGGGACATACTTATACTAAATAATTATTGTCATTCATCTGAAATTCAAATTTAACTGGGCATCCTATATTTTATGTGGCAATGGGGCTGCAGGAGTGGGGTGAGGGTTAATCCCTGCTTCACTACTAAGCAGGCCTGTCGGGGGACCTGCGTCCTCATGCTCTCTAGGACACACGGCCTGTTTGTCCCCTGGACAGAGCTGGCCACCCTCTGACCTCTTTGACCTCCTTGATGCACGGTCTTCAGCCTCTGAGCAGACCCCAGCCTCCTGCCAGGACACTGGTTCTCAACTTAAAACCTTAGAAGGGCTTCCCTGGTGGTGCAGTGGTTGAGAGTCCACCTGCCAATGCAGGGGACACGGGTTTGTGCCCCGGTCCGGGAAGATCCCACACGCCGCGGAGCGGCTGGGCCCGTGAGCTATGGCCGCTGAGCCTGCGCGTCTGGAGCCTGTGCTCCGCAAAGGGAGAGGCCACAACAGTGAGAGGCCCGCGTACCGCAAAGAAAAAAAAAAAACCTTAGAATTATCTGCCCAGACTGCACCGCGGGCCAATTACAGCAGAATCCCTGGGGGTTGGACACAGGCATCAGGAGTTTTCAAAGCTCCCCTGGCGATTCCAGCAGGCAGCTGAGGTTGAGAACCACTGTGCAACAGAAGTCGCTTCTTGGCTGCTAAGGGCACGATAGTTCCAACTTTGTCTCCTGGAAGAGCCTCGGGAAACCCCGCAGTCTCAGCTGCTTCCCTTTGCAAACCACTCTGCTGTAGGCCCTTCTGCTCTCAGCTCCTCTCAGCCTTTTCTGGTTGACTCTGAAGAGTTCCTGTTTCAGAGGACAGTTCCCGTTACCCCCAGGCTCATTAGGAAAACAGGGGTGGGAGCCCCCCGTCTGGGATCCTCGTGCCCCTGCTGGAATCTGGAGCACTCGGGGAGCCTCTTGGGGATCCAGGGTCAAGGCCAGGCAGAAAGAGGTTGTTCTTTGAGCTGATTCTTTGTTCTTTGAGCCCAATCCTTGTGTCTGGGTTGGATCTGCCGGCTGTGGGTGTCTGTAGCACCCTCACGCTTCTCCCCCGGAGCACGCAGTGTGCTTATATTTCCTCGTCACACCACGTTTGTCTTCCCCACTAGACTCGGCTTCAGGAGGGCAGGGCACGGGTCTGTATTCTGTGTTCCCGGACCTTGGCTGGTGGCTGGGGCAGGGGCTCAATGAATATTTGTGTAACTAGTGGATGAACCCTTAGCAATTATGAACTCTCACCCTGTCCTTGTACAGATAAGGAAACAGAAGCACAGAGAGGGAAGGGACCTGCCCCAGGTTGCACAGCATGGTGGAGGCTGAGTTAGGACTAAAGCTCAAGGCTTTGATTCCTGTTCCAGGCCTCTTTCCACTCAGTACAACTTAGGAGTGCCCCACCTCTACTCCCGCCCTCCTCACCCCTCCCAGCCCTGTTCTGAGTCATCAGCTCTTCCTTCTTTCAAGCTCTCCCCCTACAGACACACACACACACACACACACACACACTCTCTCTCTCTCTCTCTCTCTCTCTCTCTCTCTCTCTCTCCATCCTCTTCAAAGGCTTCCCTTCTGGGAAGGGTCAGGGTGACCCTCACAGTGGGTGAGGAGACAGGCAAAGGGGGGAGGAGACATATATTCTGTAGAAAACACCAGAAGTCCCTCTAGCTTGAAGCCTCCTCTACCAAACAGACTTGCAAGGTGTGGAGGGAAATCTATGTGGACAAGCTTCACAGGATGGACCTTGCCCTCCCCCTCCCACCTCCTCTCACCCCGGAGGAAGGACTGAGCTGGCCCCGAGCTCAAGGAGCCTGCTTCTCCCCAGGGCAGCCCCAAGCTGGAGAGTCCGCAAGCAGGGTTTGGAGCCAAGCGGAGCCAGCTAAACAACCCCCACCCCTGTTTTCCTGGCTGTAAAACCCTCAATGAGGCTCAGTTTCCTAACCAGGAAGATGAGTCTAATAACATTGCCCGGCCTGGGGGTGGTGAGGATGCCGTGTATGGCGCAGGGCACCCCATTAGGGGCTCAACCAAGGTGCTTTCCCGGAGCCTTTGCCCTGGGGTCTCAGCGACAGTCTAGGCTGGACATGAGCACAGTTAGCAGGAACTCAAGGCTGATCCCCTGATTGGACAAACCGATGTCATCCATCCTCATCCTGAGCTGTGAGTCAGAAGGTGGTAATTTCATGAAAGAAAATGGGTTCCCAATGGGCTCTAAGGGGATGCAGCACCTTTCAGAGACTTCCCTGCCTTTTTTTTTTAACTTTTTTTTTTTTTTGGCCACAAGGAGTGGCTTGTGGGATCTTAGTTCCCCGACCAGGGATTGAACCCCGGGCCCCCGGCATTGGAAGCTCAGAGTCCTAACCATTGGACATCCAGGGAATTCCCTTCCCTGCCTTTTTTAAAAAAAATTTGTTTTATTGAAGTATGATTGATTTACAATGTTGTGTTAGTTTCTACTGTGCAGCAAAGTGATTCAATTATTCATATATATACATTCTTTTTCATATTCTTTGCCATTATGGTTTATCACAGGATATTGAATATAGTTCCCTGTGCTATACAGTAGGACCCTGTTGTTTTCCTTGCCTTTCGAAGCCACGTCAAGGAGGGTAAGCCAGCATTTGTACTGCAGGTGCTGGAGGCAGGTTTGTGATGGGTCTTCTTGGGAGGTCAGATATCAGAGGGGACAGAACCTGATGGGCTGCAGTGGGCAGGATGAACTCAGGAAACCTCAGGACTGGCCTTTGCTCTCAGACACCGTTTTCTTAGCAGTTTAAAAAAATTGTGTGTGTGTGTGTGTGTGTGTGTGTGTGTGTGTACGGTGAAATATACATGATCTAAAATTAACCATTTTTAAGTGTACGCTTCAGTGGCATTAAGTACATTCACAGTGTTGTGCAACCATTTCCGGAACTTCTTCATCACCCCATCCAGAAACTCTGTGTCATTAAACAAGAACTCGCCATTTCCCTCTCTCCTCAGCCCCTTATAACCACTGTTCTACTTTCTGTCTGGATGAATTTGACTACACTAGGTACCTCCTATAAGTGGCATCACACAATATTTTTCCTTCTGCGTCTGGCTTTTTTCACTTGGTCATAATGTCTTCAAGCCTCATCCATGTTATAGCATGCGACAGAATCTCCATCCTTTCTAAGGCCAAATAATATACCATTGTGTGTATAGACTACACTTCATCCATCAATGGGCGTTTGGGTTACTTCTACCTTTTGGTAATAATAACAATTATAGTGCTGTGAACATGGATGTACTAATATCTGATCAAGCCCCTGCTTTCAATTCTGTTGGGTATATACCTATGTCAAAAGATAAACTGAGGCAGATTAAAAATTTTAATAATTTGAACAAAAATTGATTCGAATCAGGCTGCATCCAATCTAGCAGATAGAAAGGAGCTCTGAGGAGCTGAACAGAAGGAAAGACTTTTATAGGCAGAAGGGAATGGGAACAAGCAAATTACACTAGGCAAAAAAGCAGGTTGGTTATTGCAAAACTACTTTCCTTAAGGGGTTGCTAGGGGTCGATCAGGAAGAGGACCTAACTAATACTGGTCAGCGATTCCTGATTGACTGGTTTAAGATTCCATTTCTGGGAAAGCCAGAACTAATTCAGTCTCAGTTTGGTGACGTGGGGTTTAAGCAACTTTATTTGGGGCCTGTTATCTTGTTTTCAACACCCAGAAGTGGAATTGCTGGATCATATGGTAATTTTACGTTTAATATTTTGAGGAACCACCATACTGTTTACCAGAGCAGCTACACATTTTACATTCCCACCAGTAATGCCCAAGTGTTCCAATTTCTCCACATCCACGCCAACACTTATTTTCTGTTTGTTTTTGTTTATTTTTTGGCCACACGGCATGGCCTGTGGGATCTTAGTTCCCCAGCCAGGGATTGAACCTGGGCCCTTGGCAGTGAGAGCATGGAGTCCTAACCACTGGCACGCCAGGGAATTCCCTGTTTGTTTATTTTTTATCATAGCCATCCTAATGGATGTGAAGTGGTGTCTCACTGTGATTTTTAAAATTTCTTTCTTTCTTTATTTGTGGCTGCGTTGGGTCTTCTTTGCTGCCTGTGGGCTTTCTGTAGTTGCGGCGAGCGGGGGCTACTCTTTGTTGAGGTGCGCGGGCTTCTCATTGCGGTGGTTTCTCTTGTTTCGGAGCACGGACTCTAGGCGCGCTGGCTTCAGTAGTTGTAGCACACGGGCTCAGTAGTTGTGGCTCATGGGCTCTAGAGAGCAGGCTCAGTACTTGTGGTGCACGGGCTTAGTTGCTCTGCGGCATGTGGGATCTTCCCCGACCAGGGCTCGAACCGTGTTCCCTGCATTAGTGGGCGGATTCTTAACCACCGCAACTCCAGGGAAGTCCCTCTCATTGTGATTTTGATTTGTGATGTTGGGCACCTTTTCATGTGCTTATTGGCCATTTCTAAGTAGGTTTTTTTTTCTTTTTTATTCTTATTGAGGCATAAGTTACATACAATTCTTCAGTGTGTGCAGCTTGACTAATTTATTAAACAACTGGGTAACCATCATAAATATCAAAATTTAGAACATTCCAGCATCCCAGAAGAGTCCTTGAGGCTCCCCCCCAGTCAGTATTCCAAGAAGGAAACTACCATTCTGACGTATATCACCATGGATAATGTTACCTGTTGTAGAACTTCAAATAAGTGGAATCATAGAGTGTGTTTATTTTTGTTATTGGCTTCTTTCACTCTTTGTTATATCTCTGAGATTCATTCATATCATTGCATACAGTAGTAGCTCATTCTTTTTCACTGCTGTGTAGTATTCCATTGCATGGCTATACAACAATCTATTAGGATTAATCATATGAAATTGCAAATCTTCAGCCTCTTAATCTGCAATATAAAAGACCATTTCATAAGGTTCAATCTAACATTTACCCACTCTATAGTTGACAGATATTTGCTGCTATGAGCATTTGTTTATACATCTTTGTGAGCATACGCATGCACCCATTTCTGTTGAGTATATTCCAAGGGGTGGATTTGCTGGGTCATAGGATATACGTACGTTAGGTTTGGTCAATTCTTCCAGTTTCACAAAGTGGCTTTACTGATTTACACACCTACCAACCATGTATGAGAGTTCCAGTTGCTCCACATCCTTGCCAACATTTGGTAGGGTCTCTCCTTTCAGTTTTAGCCAACTTTCCAGCTAATGTGACCCAACTTGTTCCCCTTCCCACTCCCTGCAGTGACTCCATTGGTCAGAGCTGATTGCCCTGGGCTGGCCCCTGGTCTGAAGGCACCTCTATACGGACTAGACAGAAGGTCAGTTAACCCCCTGGTGGGGGTTGATCTAAGCTCCACCCCATGGAGTCACACTATAATGAGTATTTGATGCTGTGACAGATACATAAGAAATATATAGGGCTTCCCTGGTGGCGCAGTGGTTGAGAGTCCGCCTGCCGATGCAGGGGACACGGGTTTGGGCCCCGGTCCGGGAAGATCCCACATGCCGCAGAGCGGCTGGGCCCGTGAGGCATGGTCGCTGAGCAAAAAAAAAAAAAAAAAAAGAAATATATATTTGGTTATTCAGATGGCCAAACATATATTTCTGATATATTTGGCTTTTGTCCATGGTTCCTGGCTCGCAGCTCCCAAAACCCTTGGAATTTCCTTTGCAGTAAGACCAATGGGAGCATCTTTTAAAATAGTATTTGGGACTTCCCTGGTGGTGCAGTGGTTAAGAATCCGCCTGCCAATGCAGGGGACACGGGTTCGAGCCCTGATACGGGAAGATCCCACGTGCTTCAGAGCAACTAAGCCCGTATGCCACAACTACTGAGCCTCCGCTCTAGAGCCCACGAGCCACAACTACTGAGCCCACGTGCCGCAACTCCTGAAGCCCACGCACCTAGAGCCTGTGCTCCGCAAAAAGAGAAGTCACTGCAATGAGAAGCCTGGGCACCACAACCGGAGAAAGCCCGCGTGCAGCAACGAAGACCCAACGCAGCCAAAAATAAATAAATAAATAGATTAAAAATCATCATAATAATATTTGGTCTCTGGTCCTCAGTTCCTGAAACCTCTCCACATACATAACGGTGAAATGGGTGTTTTGTTTTTTCATAACCAACCCCTTTCCACCACAACTGGGTTTATGTTAATGAGGTGACTTCTGCAAAGTGCCTAACGGCAGCTGGTTGTCAGGGGAACCACCATGAACACAGGGAGAGGTGGGGCTGATTCCCAGGTTGGGGAGAAGGGCTGGAGGTTGAATCAGTCACAATGGCAATGAGTGAATCGATCACGCCTAAGTAATAAAGTCTCCATTAAAAAAACAACAGGGATGGGGTTTGGAAGAGCTTCCAGGTTGGGGAACCAGGATGCTTCCACGTGCCGCCAGGCCCGGCCCCAGACTCCCCGAGGACAGCAGCTCCTTGTTTGGGGCCTCATCCTCTTCATCTGGCTGTTGACTCCCGTCCTTTAATATCCTTGGTGATAAAGCTGTAATCTGGTGAGTAAACGGGCTTCCTGAGTTCTGGGAGCCGCTCTAGCAAATTAACTGAACCCGAGGAGGAACTTTTGATTTATAGCTGGTCGGCCAGAAGCACAGGTAACCACCTGGGCTTGTGACTGGTAGTCCTGTGGGACTGAGCCCTTAACCTGTGGAAACTGACGCTATCTGGGTAGATGGTGTCAGGACTGAGCTGAATTCCCAGACGCTCTGATGGTGCGGCAGAATTGCTTGTTGGTGCAGGGAAGCCCCCCACACACATTGGAATTGGGTCCAGGAATCTCAAAAAGTGTGGCATTAGGACCACCCAGTCAAAGCCCTTCCTCAGGACGTATGGTACCAGCAGGGAGCCAATGATACGGATTAATACTGTTGTGGTGACCCTAAGCGCCCCCCGACCGTGGGGTGATCTGGGGCCTGGGAGAACTGCATGACGGACGCATCGCCTGCCCCTACTACGCCTCTGGTTCCCACCTGTGCCCTTAACCCAGCATCGTCTGTAGATCCTCAAGTGTTGTAGCTGGAAAGCAATCGGCTTCTGCGTATGCAATGTTTTTCAATGTATGTGGATTCCATTGTGATTAATGACATTCAAGTTTACTGAAAGCTTTTCAGTATTCGCAGTCGTCTTTGTGCTATATTTTCTTAGTGAATTCACAAAAATACAACTGTTGGTAAATGGGGTGGGAATAGGTGACACTGAAATGTAGGAGTTCAGAAAACAAAAGCGATCAGATGGCCCCGGATATCAGCCAGTAGGACCATTTGGGGGTAACCAAAATGTGGGAGGAGATGGAATGTTTCAAGTCTTCCACCTCCCTCGAGTCACCCTTCCCCAAAAGATCCAGCTGGAGCGGCTCGAGTCCCTCTTCTTTGTACTGGGGAAGTCTGGCATCCTTCTCTGCGTCTCTGAGAATCCCCAGTAGATGCTCAGGGTCACTCTCCTGGTTTCTCCTAGTCCAGATTTCTGCAACCTTGTCTCAGGCCCCCCCTGCAGCGATTTCTCTCCATGGTGCTTCTCCCAAGCACAGGCCTGGCCCTTGCTGATCAAGCGTGATCAAGCGGGACCACAAGGGCAAGACTGTCCAGGTTCAAGGCCCAGCTCTGCTATTGACAGACAGCTGCCTGACCTTGGGCAAGGTTCTCTGTCCCTCTGGGCTTTGAGTTTTTTTTTTTTTTTTTGCGGTACGCGGGCCTCTCACTGCTGTGGCCTCTCCTGTTGCGGAGCACAGGCTCCGGGCGCGCAGGCTCAGCGGCCATGGTTCACGGGCCCAGCCGCTCCGCGGCATGTGGGATCTTCCCGGACTGGGGCACGAACCCGTGTGCCCTGCATCGGCAGGCGGACTCTCAACCACTGCGCCACCAGGGAAGCCCTGGGCTTTGAGTTTTTCATTATAAAATAGGGGCAAGTGTGGCCCCTCCTCTTCGGGCTGGCTGAAGGGCACATGAGTTGATGTGGGTAAAGCCGCCAATGTCTGGAAGTTACAGGGCATGAGCCATCATTTTTATTTATCCCCCACTGAGTATTACTATTTATAACTGATTTTATGGAAGGTCTGGGGACAGAGGAGGGGGATTACCGTGCAGCATCAGAACAGTTTACAGCTGAACCACGGACCTCACCATGTTTAGCATCTCTTGTCCATGTCCATCTCAGGAAGTGTCTCACCAGCCCGCTGCCTCCTCTGGCCCAGATCTGATGCCATTTCTTGGGGCTTGTTCACCATCCCGTTTTCCATACCCTCCTCCCACTTCCATAGGCTTCTGCCCCCTTCTCAGCCACCAGAAGACGCAAAGTTGAGTTTTCAGGGCATCTACATTTTGGCTTCTGTTGCTGTCGTTGTAGAACAGGCTCTAAGACAATCATGCTCAGTGAGACCCAGACAGCCCTGTTAGGAGGGGTCAGGGAAATCTGTAAGGGCATTTTTCTTTGTCACAATGTGTGTGTAACCAGTTATTATATATAAACACAAAGTAATTCCGCATGCTTCTAATACACACAGAATTTTCCAGTGACACGACTATTACGTACACGGAAGGAAAAGACTGTCCTTTGTTTTGTTTGGAATTTTGCCAAGACTTGTTACCCGTTTCCCATCACCAGTCACAGCATGGCTCGTGGTGTCTGAGTCACCATCAGGACCACCTGGGTCCGTCTGCCTCTGTGGCTGTCGTATTCCCAGTGGTCCCACTAGGATCAAGTGTCAGGGCCACGTCATCCCATCTCCTCTGCAGTCGGCTTGTGCGTTTTCACTGTGAAATGCTGGGTTTTTTAAATAAATTTATTTTTTATTTTATTTAATTACTTTTGGCTGCATTGGGTCTTCGTTGCTGTGCGTGGGCTTCCTCTAGTGGCAGCAAGCGGGGGCTACTCTTCGTTGCAGTGTGCAGGTATCTCATTGCGGTGGCTTCTCTTGTTGTGGAGCACGGGCTCTAGGCACGTGGACTTCAGTAGTTGTGGCACGCAGGCTCAGTAGCTGTGGCTCGCAGGCTCTAGAGTGCAGGCTCAGTAGTTGTGGCGCACAGGCTTAGCTGCTCCATGGCATATGGGATCTTCCCGGACCAGGGCTTGAACCCGTGTCCCCTGCATTGGCAGGTGGATTCTTAATCACCGTGCCACCAGGGAAGTCCCTGAAATGATTTTACTATAAATTACTTTCCTTTAATTTCTCCTTCATATTATAGTTAGGGTATTACACTGATTTTTTTTTAAAAAGCACTTATGAGGGCACGTGTGTTTACTTAGGAATTTCATTTCGGCTTGGTAACGGGGGTAGTTACAAAATATTTGTCATCCAAAGGGGCCTTGGGTCTGCTGGGGTTGCCAGCCACTGCTCAAGGGCCCACCTTTGCATAATTAAGAGCCCACGCCTGAGCTCTTGCCAACCAGGAGTGATTTGTTTCTGGAATGAAGTTCTCAGCTCACTTGAATGTGGAGGCTGCTGCCGTCATTTATTCTTTTAAACAGCTCTTTTTCCTCTCCCTGTAAATGTTCTTTTTTTTTTTTCCTTTCCTGTAAATGTTCTGGGTTAACCATCCCACTGCTGGTCCCGTCACTCCTAGGCCACTTCCTCCTTGGTCTGTGCTCACAAAGTGGCCCCAGTGGATGGTCCCAATATCTGAAGGTGACTGTGCCACATCTGGACCTAAAACCGGTCTGTGGCCCCACATTCGACTCGCTCAGCCTGGCCCGCAGGGTGCCCGCTGAGCCTGGGCACAGGGCACGGCCTCCTCTCTGCTCACTCCTTCCTCCCACCTTGAACTTCAGTATACACTCATTGTAGCATGTCAGCAAGCTGAATGACATACCCACAGGCGCCATGACAGTTCCAAGGCAGACAATAAGGATCAAAAAGTGGGCGGTGGGGCTTACCTGGTGACGCAGTGGTTGAGAGTCCGCCTGCCGATGCAGGGGACGCGGGTTCATGCCCCGGTCCAGGAAGATCCCACATGCCGCGGAGAGGCTGGGCCCGTGAGTCGTGGCCGCTGAGCCTGCGTGTCCGGAGCCTGTGCTCCGCAAGGGGAGAGGCCGCAACAGTGAGAGGCCCGCGTACCGCAAAAAAAAAAAAAAAAAAAAAAAGTGGGCGGTGGCCCAATCCTCGGAAATCCCTGCCCCTTCCCCAAATAGCTGGAATACTCCTCCCACTCATTAGCCTATGAAATTACCCAGCCCTATTAAAAACTGACCACCCCGTACCCTGGGGCCACTCCCACGTTCTGAGATGGCCCACTCTGTCTGTGGAGTGTGTTTCTCTCTAAATAAATCCACTTCTTCCCTATCACTTTCTCTCACTGAATTCTTCCTGCCATCAAGAACCTGAGCTTCATTAAGTCCTGAAAGCAGGCGTGTGATCTCAGTTGGAAGACCATGGGTTTGGGCCAGGTTCGAGTCCTGGCTGCTTGGGTTCGAGTCCCAATCTGGGTTTAGGCTGGGTTAGAGGCCCGGCACGTGGGTTCTGGTCCCAATCTGAGGTGCACAGTTTCACACCCAGGGATGCCTTATTCTCCTCTTCGATAGAAACTCAGTCCTGAAGTTCCACTGGTAGAAGATGGGTTTCCTCTGAGGCCTGGAGTTGAGAAGGGGCGCAGTGGCCACTGGGGGACGGAGAGCAAGATGCGGGTTTTAGAGAATTCAGCAAAGAACTCTCCTCTTTCCCATCCAAACCTGGAACCCACTGAGAGAAACACACAGCAGCCACCCAGACAGAGATCAAAATATTTCCCTCTGGCTGTGACTTCAGATCGGTGACCAAGGGGGCTTCCTACAATCCCACCCTTGAATTTGACATTCACCCGCCAAAACTACCCAGTCCCTGGCCCAAGTGGGGATGCAGTAAAGGCTTCCAAAAGAGAAGGCGCTGGGCTGGGTGTGCCCAAGAGCTCCTCTGAAACTTGACCATCAGATAAGTCACTTCTCTGCAGGGGAGAAAGAGGGAGTGAGCTTCATGGGAGAGGCTGGAATGTTACTGTAATTCAACGGGCACTCCTCCATGGGGGAAACACGATGGGAGGGAGGGAGGGAGACACCAGTGCCTGATCGGTGTGGATAGCAGGTCCCAGACGGGGCAGGAGCTCGGAGAGGAGGCTGAGGCCAGAGGGGACTGTGTAGAGAACTTCTCTAATTTAAAATAACCTTTGAGGGACTTCCTTGGCGGTCCAGTGGTTAAGACTTCATGCTTCCAGTGCAGGGGGCTTGGGTTTGATCCCTGGTTGGGGAACTAAGATCCCACATGCTGCACGACTCGGCAAATAAATAAATAAAAGAAAATAACCTCTGATTATCGTCAAAGCTGTATATGTGCATTGTAGAAAGTTGGAACATGCAGATAAGCAAAAATAAAACAAACCACTCTATTCCTACCATGTGGGAAGGATCGCTGTAAACACCTTCTTGTCTGTCTTCCCAGATCTCTTTTTATGAATATATATACATATATATTTTTAAATTTTATTTATTTATTTTTGGCTGCATTGGTTCTTCGTTGCTGTGTGTGGCTTTCTCTAGTTTCGGCGAGCAGGGGCTACTCTTCATTGCGGTGGCTTCTCTTGTTGCGGAGCACGGGCTACAGGTGCACAGGCTTCAGTAGTTGTGGCTTGCAGGCTCAGTTGTTTGTGGCACACGGGCTTAGCTTAGTAGCTCCGTGGCATGTGGGATCTTCCCGGACTGGGGCTCGAACCCGTGTCCCCTGCATTGGCAGGCGGATTCTTAGCCACTGCCCCACCAGGGCAGTCCCTATATTTTTATTAAGACAAGCTCAAAATGTCCTCGCTGCATTGTAATCTGCTTTTTTTTTAAATTAACAATCTCGACCTCTCCGTCAATACATTTTTATCTTGTCTAGGGCACAGCACATATTCAAATTCCCGCATTGTCCTCCAAGCGTCCTTTAAGCTGATTTGTGTAAACTAGGGCGCTATCAGGACCCTCTGGTTGGCTGCACTTAGGTCTCTTTGGGTTTGGCAGGTGCTTTTCTTATGACAATGATTTGTGAGGACTAGACCAGTTGTCTTGCCAAATGCTCCACCTTCAGGATTTGTTTCCCTGTTTCCCTCTTGCCTTGTTAAGTTCATCCCTTTGTCTCCTGTACTGTCAGGAAAATTGTTGGACTCCAGTTATGAGACGTTTTGGATGAGGACGCCTGGAGGGTGGTTGGTGGTGGTCTCCTTTGCAATGCATCACACCAGAAGCCGCCTAATATCTCATAAGGGATGCTGACTTATGGTCGCCGTATCTTAGAGGGCTGGGCTGAGGGTCTTCCCAGCTAGAAGCCTCCTTTGAGCTCCCTGCTCTCATTTAAGACATAGAAACTGAGATCCAGGAAGCAGCCTCCTGGAGCAGATGCCCTTACAGTTTACAGAGGGCCTTCTCCCTCCAGGAACTCCCTTTGTAGCTTCGGCACAATCCTGAGATGCAGGAATTATGATTCCCATTCCGAGGAAACTGAGGCTCCATGTGGCTAAGAGACCAGAGCTGGGACGTGAGCCCTGGGCTCTGCCTCCGGGTCCTTTCTCTCCCCTACACCAGGACACAGGACTCGGCCTGCCCTTTTCCATTAGGAGACAGCTCGGTGTATCTGGCCCTTGAGCCCTCTGGGCTCAGCCTATGGGTCCAGCCCAGGGCACGTTGCTACCCTATGAAGGCCCCATGCCTGTCCTTGCCTTTTGGAGGCACAGGCCTTCACTCTGGGCTGCGGGTAAAGGGGACACAGCTGTCTGGACCCCAGAATGTGCCAGCTCAGCAGGGCTCGGATTTCCCTCGGAGGACAGAGCCTTTCTGCAGGCAGCAGAGGACAGAGGGGAGACCTTGGCGTTGGCTGCCCTGCTGCTCCCTGGCTCTCCTTCCCGCAGGATCCTGCTTTAAGCAGAGAGTAAACCGAGTCTCAGAGAGTTTGCAAAGCTCTGGCCTTGGGACACACAGCTGGACTGGGCAGAGCCAGGACTGGAATGTGGAACCTGGCCTCCCAACTTGGGGCAGCTTCCATGGCATCCCATCCCCCAACTCCATCCTGGAGGGAGGTTCCCACTCATCAACCAGGCCCAGCCCAGTTAAAAACTGGGAGAAGTAAAGAGAGCACTGGATAAGGAGCTCCGGTCACAGTCCAGCCTGCGGCCCACCAGCCATGGCTGTTCATTCATTCATCAACACGCATCGCTTCCTGACAGGCACCAAGTTTGCACTAAGTGTGGGGATACAGAGATAAAAAAATGTTTTGGAACCAGATGGAATTGTTTTCATACCTTGGCTCAGTGACTCACATGTTATATAACCTTGAACAAGTTATTTGACCTCTCTTAACCTCAGTTCCTTTATCCACAAAACAGTGATAAGATCCTCTGGTTGCTTTGTGGAGAGAATTAAACGCACGCACGGAGAGTGCTTAATGATAGGAGCTCACACTGTTTACTGTTTACTACGTGTCAGGCACTGCTTTACGCATCTTACACAAATTAATTTGTTTAATCTTCACAGCAGAGGTAGGTATTCTTATTAACATCCTCATTTGACAGATGAGGTACCTGAGGCCCAGAGAAGCTAAGTGACCTGTTCAAGGTCACACAGCATGTAAGTGGTGGAGCTGGGCTTTAAACCCAGGCAAACTGGCTCCAAATTAACCTATGCTTGTAATCACTACACTTAGACTAAGGCTTGGCCACAAGCTTCATAAGCATTGGATGCTATCACTGGGTCGCAGAAGAGAAATGCTTTCTGTTCAGACTCTCCTTGTCACCATGCTTGGTCCCTAATGTCCTCTGGGGCCAAAAGAGCTTGGGGCTGATATGTCTGCCCACCGCACAGTCTGAGAAGCTGTATCAGGCGATGAATGCGGCCATCGTGATGTATAACAAGACATGCCCAGACTCAGTGGCTTAAAAGGACAATAGCGACTTCTCACACTCATGGGTCTGCAGCAGGGTTGGGCTTGGCTATGTGGCTCTGCTCCAGGCAGCAGGTCCAGCTCAGCTCAGACGCATGTCTCATCCACGGCCCAGACTGAAGGGGCCACGCATCTGGGATGTGGTTTTCCAGGGGCTCTGACAGATGTGCAAGGGTAGGGAGCAAGCTCGGCCAGGAAAGCACGTTTCAAGCCTCGGTTCACCCCATCCCCCACCAGTCAAAGCAAGTCACGTGATCGAGCTCACGGTCAAGAGCGGGGAGGGCACCCCACCCACCACAAGGCCCCCGTGAAGGGGTATTGCCAAAACCACTACAGAGCAATGAAGAATTGGGATCAAAATTTTAAACTCCCAAAAAAAGGGAAGGGTCTGGGGCTGGGTGACTCAGCCTGGGGCCGACATCAGGCTGGGAATCTCCCAGAAGCCTAGAGGCCTGGGCTACATCCAGTTCTGGAAGCTCCCAGCTTATTAAAAAACCAAGACATGCTAACAGGGCTTACGATAATTGTGGCACACTTTAGATGTTTACATTGAACAAATTAATGCTTTTAGTACACACACAAATTGCTAAGCAATATAATTACGCTATTCACAAGAAAATTATAGGATTTATTAAAATTATTAATTGCTGGTATGACAGGCGGCGGGGGCCAGCAATGGGCCACAGGTGTGAAGTTTTCTGATTCAGTCAGGCCAGGCTCTCTGTCACTGGACAGATGACTTCCTTGGGAGACAATTCCCCAAGCCTAATCCTGAGGCCCTCATTGTGCATTAGAAACACCTAGGAAGGGACTTCCCTGGTGATCCAGTGGGTAAGACTCTGTGCTCCCCATGCAGGGGGCCCGGGTTCGATCCCTGGTCGGGGAACTAGAGCTCACATGCATGCCGCAACTGACAGTCTGCAGGCCTCAACTAAAGATCCTCCATGCCGCAACGAAGACCTGGCACGGCCTAAATAAATATTTTTTTGTTTTTTTTGTTTTTGTTTTTTTTTTGTTTTTTTTGTGGTACGCGGGCCTCTCACTGTTGTGGCCTCTCCCGTTGCGGAGCACAGCCTCCGGACGCGCAGGCTCAGCGGCCATGGCTCACGGGCCCAGCCGCTCCGCGGCATGTGGGATCTTCCCGGACCGGGGCACGAACCCGTGTCCCTTGCATCGGCAGGCGGACTCTTAACCACTGCGCCACCAGGGAAGCCCAATAAATATTTTTTTAAAAAAGAAAGAAAAGAAACACCTGGGAAGCTTTCGTAAAATGCTGATGCCTGGGTCCCACCTACAAAATTTCTGGTTGGATAGGACCAGGGTAGAAGGGCTTGGGCACCAGATATTTTTTCAAAAACTCCCTGTGTAATTGTGATGTGCAGCCCCAGGGTTGAGAACCACGGGATTATGGGGTGGGAAAGTCTAAGCCAATGTGTGCTAATGAGATGTGAGGTTAGGTTTACTCAAGACTTTGGGGAAAGAATCTTCCTTATTCTTGAGAGAGAGCTCTCTTCTGATGAACATGAACAGGGAAACATACCGCCCCCTGCTACCGGTGACATCTCGCTGCTATGAGGGAAGCCGGCCTCAGGACAAAGGGGATACAGAAGAAAACAGAAACAGCCAGAGCCTTGATCTCACCATACCTGAAACCTACTAACAACCTTCAGTTGTACAAGCCAATAAGAATCTCCTCTTGGGCTTCCCTGGTGGTGCAGTAGTTAAGAATCCACCTGCCAATGCAGGGGACACGGGTTCGAGCCCTGGTCCAGGAAGAACCCACATGCCACGGAGCAACTAAGCCCGTGCACTACAACTACTGAGCCTGCTCTCTAGAGCCTGTGAGCCACAACTACTGAAGCCCGTGCGCCTGGAGCCTGTGCTCCGCAACAAGAGAAGCCACTGCAATGAGAAGCTCGCACACTGCAACGAAGAGTAGCCCCCGCTCACTGCAACTACGGAAAGCCCATGCGCAGCAACAAAGACCCAACACAGCCAAAAATAAAATAAATAAATTTATTTTAAAAAAAGAATCTCTTCTTGCTTAAGTGAGTTCGAGTCTGGTTTGTGTCACTTGCACCTGCAGGCACTGAATAATGAAAGCGCTTCTCATGCAGGGCTAGGGGGAGGACCAAGAGAGATGCTGCTTGTGAGTGCTGCATAGACATTAGCTGCAAGGGGGTGCACAGAGAACGGCTGCCCTGGGAGAGGAAGTCCAAGGGCATGTTGTATTGCAGATCCTAGGCCTGGGGCCCGTGCATGGCAGGTACTTGATAAACATCTGCCCAATGGGATGGACGCTTTATGCTTTCATTTCCCGTTCAGTAATGCCCTGGTCTCTGCCGGATGCAAGGGGAAAGAGTAATCTGATTATCTGATTAAAGTAATATGGCCCCGCGTACCAGCAACTCCACGGCTTAAGCCACGGGGCAGATCTGTGTAGGTAAGAGGCTTACCTACACCCAAAGGGTGAAATAATCCGGCCAGCGGCGGAGCAATTAATTAGACGTGCGCTTACTAAGAGCCTCCTGTGTGCCAGGCACTGTGCCAGGCTGAGGCAGCCGAGAAAGCCCTAAGGCCTTTGCTCCCCCCAGGAAGCCTGCGGAGTCTTTGAGGACAGGAGCAACACCCCGACCCTTACGTATGCCGTCCTCTACGTGCCTGGGCCAGTACAACAGGGGATGTCCTGATAGACATTGCTCATGCAATCCAACGAGCCCTCTCCCCTTCCTCATGTCCCAGGGGTGGGGGTAACAGGGACTGAAAGTCACTATTTTGTGTGTGGTGTTTTTGAAATTATTATTTTTTGACCGGGTAATACAGTTCCACGGTTCAAAAATTAAAACAGTATAAAAGGGCAGAGTCTGAGAAGTCAGTCTTGTCCCCACCCCTGTCCTGTGCACCCCACTTTCCCGTCTCTAAGGGCAGCTACTTCTTTAGTTTCTTGGGTTCCCCTTCTGCAGTGGTTATAAGGCCAGCTGTAATCTGTTGTGTACTAGCTGTAAATATTCTCGTTGTCACCTTGCCTTTCAGCATCATTATGATACAGTACAAGTGGACACAAAATATATTTTCTCCCTTCCTTCCTTTCACACAGAAGTTATGAATACACTGTTCTGAATGTTGCCCTTTTCATTAAAAAATATCCCAGTGCCCTTTCCCTAGCAGTATAGAAAGCATCCTCATTCTTTTTTACAGCTGTATAGTATTCCTTTCAAAGATTATTTAACCAATCCCCTATACAGTGCATGTTTAATTTGTTTCCAATCTTTTGCTATATAATAAGCAATGGTGTAGGGAGTAGCCTCATATGTCATCCATGAACAACTCTACCTATAGGATAAGATGTAGATTCAAGATTGCTGAGTCAAAGGGCAAATGCATTTGCAACTTTGATAAATGCTACAAAGTTGCCTTTCGTAGGGAATGCGCCATATTGAATTCCCACCAGGAATATATGAAAGTCGTTTATTTTTTTAAGTGAATCAAATAAAATACTTTTCTTCCTAAAAACGAAAACATGCTCCTTGTGTGCAACTGGGAAAATACAAACACAAAGCAGAAAGCAAAAATTATATTTGCTCCAGCTGTGCAGAGCTCACTCCTATCCATAGTCTGGTATATTTCCTTCAAGTCTTGCTTCGTATCCTGCATCCTATTCCATAATCTGATTTATTCACTGAACCAATATTTTGTAAACGGTTTCTCTTGTTGGTAAATATTTTTTTCTACCCTTGGAGAGGTGGTAGAGCTGAGATATTAAGCAAGCGGACCCTGGTTCAAATCTTAGCCCTACCACTTTCTAGCTCCACAGCATTGGGCAAGTTACCTAACTGTTCTCTACTTCCATCTCCTCATTTAAAACAGGGATCCTAAGAGCACCTACCTTATGCGGTTGCCCTGAGGACTGAGTGGGTCAGCACATGTGAAATGCACAAGGAGGGTTTGGCACTATAATAAAAGTGAGCTGATAACTGCATCATTTTTGACTGCATGGTATCCCCTTGGATAGAAGTAGCACCGCTTACTGAACAAGTTCCCTATTGTTGGACACGCAGGTGATTTCTGTTTTTCACTGTTCAGCTATGTGGCAATGATGCAGCTTTGTGGATGCAGCTTTGCCTGGGTCCTTGGTTATCTTTGTGGAAGGAAGTGGGGGACCAGGTATGACCCACCTCTCACGGCTGCTCAGGTTCTGTCCCACTGTGCCCCCTTTGGAGCTTCTGAGGGTTGATTTTCACGTCTCTGCCCCTCTGGGTTTTCCTTCATGCAGGCATGAGAGGCAGTGTCCTGGCTCCCTTTTTCCTCCCTTGGCCCCTCCACCTGGGTAAATCAAGTCACCTCTCCTAAGAGAACATCAGAGCCTTAAAACCATCTCTTAACTGATGAATGGATTTTTAAAATCTGATCTAGCCATATGATAGAGTATTATTCAGCAATAAAAAGGAACTGGTACACGTTACAACGAGGATGAACCTTGAGGCTATAAAGGTAAATGAAAGGAGCTGAATACATAAAGCCACGTACTGTATGATTCCATTTACATCAAATGTCCAGAAGAGGCAAATCTGTAGAGACAGAAGGTAGATTAGTGATTGCCAGGGAGAGCGGATGGGGAGGGATGGCTAATAGGTACAGGGTTTCTTTCTCGAGTGATGAAAACTTCCTGCAATCTGATATGGAATGCTTGCACGACCTTGTGAACATACTAAAACCCAGTGAACTGTACACTTTAGAAGGAGGAATTTTCTCTAATAAATAAATAATAAAAGGCAATTGAGTAGAACTGGGCACAGGGAGCTGGAGGGAGACTCACGGGCTTACTACAGAGCAGAATAAAGTTTAATCTCTGTGTCATGGCCAGCAAGGCTCTCCCCAGTCCTCCTTGCACCTTAGAATCACCTGGGAAGCTTTATAATCCCAATGCCCTGGATGCACCGAGACCAAGGAAGTCCAGTGAATCCCATGTACAGCCGGGACTCGGAACAGGTGCCCACGGGAGCTGGAAAAACAACAACAACGGAACAAACAAAGTGAAACATCTGGCCTGTCCGAGAAGGGCTCTGATACCCAGAGAGGTGAGTCAATTTTCTTGACAAGTCACAGGCTTCCTCACTTGGCAGACATATTACCTCTTGCATAAGAGCATGGGCTCTGGAGCCAGGTAGACCTGGGTTCAAATCCCAACTCTTACTTAATTGCCTAAAGCTCCCTGAGTGCCGGTTTTCTCATCCACAGGCTAGTAGTATCTGTTCCTCAGGGATCAGATGGGTGCCATATGCGTAAGCACTTGTTTTATGAAAGTATCTAGAAATTTCCAGCGTGCTCTGAGAAAAGCAAGGGAGCATAACCCCTAACCCAATGCATTTGCCCTTTTATACGTTTAATAATCATAATAATTTAAAAATATTGCTCATTCCAGGTGCTTTGTGGGAGAGGGGGTGTCTTGCCCCAGGTCTCTGACTGACCCCCGCGTTCTCTTCTTTGTGGATGAATGTGGGAGTACAAGGCGGGGAGGCAGCCTCTGCAGCTCTCCTGGTGGTGGGCTTCTCTGGGGTGGTGAGCTTCTCTCCTCTTTGCTTCCACAGCACCTAGCACAAGCCTTGACACTTAATAGGGACTCAAGAAATATTGCCACAGAGGATAGTTCCTGGACAGAGCTGCCACATTCCTGGTGGGTTTCGCAAGGAGACTGCAATCCCCCATGAGGCCACTAGGTGTCTCCACGCTCCGCACAATGGCTCCTCTAGGGTCCCTCCAAGGGTTCCGCTGGCCTTGGCTAACTTGGGAGAAGGGTCCGCCCCGCTGAGCACAGGCTAGATGGCGACCCGCTTGGGCTGCCATGCCCTGGCCTCCAGGATGCCACCCGTACTCCTTGATCCCTCCTGGGGTCAGATCACAGATGACGGTGAGGATCAGCTTCTGAAACTGTCCAGCACAAGGTCAGTGTAAGAGGGAGGGGTCACTGTTGGGAGGGGGGGCTGCTCATGGTGGTTGAACACCTACTATGCGCTAACCCTTTGTGCCAGCCCGTTTTCTTTCATCCCCACAGCTGCCAGCCTGTGAAGCGGACGTCATTTTCTCCATTTTATAAATGAGGAAACTGCAGCTCAGAGAAATGAAGTGGCAGAGTCATTGATGGGTCTGGATTCTGGCTCTACTGGGCCTGGCTCCAGAGCCTGTGTGCGTTCCGGGACCATCTGCCTCCCTCAGCTCCCCTGCACCTCACACCTGGCTTCTGGAGGGACCGACTGTCCCTCACCTCACACACTCAGTCACTCACACACACAGCACACTATATACTCACAGTCACACACACACACACACACACACACACACACACACCACGGGCCCCCATCCAGAATCTCAGAGACTGGCCAAGATCTTAGCCCCTCACACCAGAGGGGGTGAGCGTTGAGGAGCTATTACAAGAAGATCAGTTGCTCTAATCTAACCGTCTCTCTATTTTCTTTTTTTAATTTTCTTCCCTCTGAATATACTTTGCATCAAGGGCTTGTCTTCTTGGTTCCTATGAGAACGCTGTGCTTTTCTTTAACTGCAGGTTCACTTATGTTTTATTTTTTTCCTGGTATTACAAAAGGAGTTTGTGCCATTGCAGAGAAGCCAAGAGAACAGAAACTCCCCCATCCTGAAACTGCCCCCTCCCCCACGGAAGAATGTCCTTCCCCGGCACCCCCTTTTCCCACCACAGCCCTGGGACCCCCCGTTGTATCTGAGCTGATTCCCCAAGAAAGAACTCCCAGGCTGACAGTCAGAGGCCGTGTCCTCATCCTGCCCCTGGGCCCTGTGTGTCCTTGGGCAGGTGCCTGCCTGTCTTGGGGTGGGCACAGGGATGATCTCAGAGGGCCCTAACACTCAAAGACTCTGGGGCTGTCAGGAAGGGTTCAAAGCCCAGGGCAGCCCCAAGGCCCTCCTCTCATGCAGGACAAATGAATCTGGGCCTGGGCTAAATGAGAGGGGGCCGTCAGGAGCTCCCGGTCACAAGGGGGTCTCCTGGAATAATCCAAAGACCATGGAAGGCAGAGTCAGGGAAGCCCCCATCCAGCTCCAGCATTGAGCAGATGGACAACCTTCCCGAAGAAAGACCGCTGAGCCATTGTAAGGACCTGGGTGTCCTATCTCCTGATCAGGGCCAGCTTCACGGGTGTCTAACCTGTGCAGTGGCTCAGGGCCCCAAGCTTGGTTTAATGGTCTGCTGTCACCACCTTGAAATTCTTTTTTTTTTTTTCTTTTCTTTTTGCGGTACGCGGGCCTCTCACTGTCGTGGCCTCTCCCGCTGCGGAGCACAGGCTCTGGACGCGCAGGCCCAGCGGCCATGGCTCACGGACCCAGCCGCTCCGCGGCATGTGGGATCTTCCCGGACCGGGGCACGAACTCATGTCCCCTGCATCGGCAGGCGGACTCTCAACCACTGCGCCACCAGGGAAGCCCCATCTTGAAATTCTTAATCATTTTTTAACAGAGGCCCCACATGTTCATTTGCACTGGGTTCTGCGAATTATGTAGCCTGTCCTGCTCCTAATAATAATACCTATTACTGATTAAAAGCTTGCTGTGTGCCAGGTACTGCTTGCTTCTGCTATTTGTAATTCATCTGTCCCCCACAGCACCCAGGTGTAAAGTGCGTCTCTTCTACTTGGTCGACCTGGATCACGATGTTTACTGGTTGCTAGGCATATTATATATGCTGATACTCCTAAGGCTCTTGGCGGTGCCAGAGGTACTATTACCGCCCACGTTTGATACATGAGACACTGAGACCCAGAGAGGATAAGCAACTTGCCTGCAGTTGCAGAGCTAGTTGTGAGGGGTCACCTGCTGTTTGAATCCATGCTTGTAGCCCCTAGCCCTCCTGCCATTTTTATGGGGAGCCTGCTGAAAGCCCTTGTCCCTTCCTGCCTGGGTAGCCAGGGGCCATCGCAGGAGCTCTGCAGCCCCGGCCCTGCCAGCTTCCATCCCAGCTGTGGTGAGTGCCCAGCGGTGCCCGGGGCGGGCGGGTGAGCTGTCAGTTTCCATTCCCTCCGCCTCCTGATTCTCTGACAGCTGCTGTGCTCTGCCACCTCCTGTGCCCAGGTGCGCGATCTGCTCCCCCGCCCAGGCACAGAGCCGTGAGGCCAGGAAGTGTCACTTTCCATTTCTCCTCGCAGTGCTGAGCTCCCGTGCATTCTGGGCTGCAGCTGTGACTCCAGGGACCCTGGTCCGCCAGTGCCAGTTATCATTGACATGACAACCCAAGCGGAAAGGTCTGATGCGGCTGGAAACGGGGTGGACATACCAGCACTCGGAGATGCTACTGGGGTGAAGAAAGCAGGCCCATCAGTGAAGAATTCAGGGTGTGGGCGTACACGGTCCTGAGTTCAAGTCCCAGATCCGGCACTTACCAGCCACATGACCTTGGGCAAGTTACAGAAGTGAATTTCAGAGTCCCTTTCTGTAAAAAGACAGAAAGAACAGAGACATCCCTGTTAAGAACTCAGACGTGACACACTGATGGGAATTCAAACCCCACCTCTAGCAGTTCTGAGTGATGGGAGTTTGCACAAGTCACTTCACCTTTCTGAGCCTCGGTTTCCTTGTCTGCCAAGTAGAGATAATCCCTGTGGCAACCTCATGGAGTCCTGGGAAGCCTGAGCCCTTTTCCCAGTGTCTGGGGCTTAATAAGTGTTCAGTAAGCCATTATTACGACCATGACCTCTCAGGGTCATTGTGAAGACCAGATGGGATTGCTGGGACGTCGCAAGAGCTGGTGGCCTGCTGGAAGAGTCAGTGTCAGGCCAGCCCGGGGAAGGAAGAGGCCCAGGGCATCATTCCACAGCTGGGCTGCGAAGGAGACAGATTATGTCCCACACGGACGCCAAGCCCCGGGAATTTGTAGCCGAGGCCCTGGAGAGCTGACCGTGAGGCAGGTGACTGAGGGGCTAAGCCTGGTGTGGGGAACTTATTCAAGTTCAAGACTGTGGCCGTGGGGTGGGAGAGACAAACCAAGCCCACTTCAGCCTGGGCCACCTCCCCAGACTCTCGACTACCCCTCCCTCCCCCAGCCCCCAGCCGACCCGCTCTGTACACCCTAAAGCTGGGCCTGAGACCCTGTATTTCTCACCTGCCCCCAAGCATGCCGTCACTGCTGGTTTGGGACCAGACTCGAGGAGCCGGGATCCAAAACATTATATAAACATAGGTCATGAAAATTCATAATAATGTGGGTCACTGAGTTACTATCTGGTCTGACTTTAGTAGACCACAGGGCCCTGTCTGAGAGACAATTCTCCCCAGAGGTCAAGGGGAACACCCCGTGAAGGTCAGAGGTCACGAGCATCTGAATTTGCTCCTAAGAGCGAAGAGACAGGGAGAGGGGCCCCTTTCAGCTTGGTTAACGTGGACAGTGGTTTCCAAACTCTGGGCTGCATGCCACCTGGATCAGAGCTACTTGGGAATTCGAAAACATACAGAGTCTGAGTCACGAAAAGACAAATACTGCACGATTCTACTTATACGAGGCGTCTAACGTAGTCAAATTCAAAGAAACAGAAAGAGGAGTGGTGGTCACCGGGGGCTGGCGGGGTGGTGGTGGTGTGTGTGAGCTGTTTAATGCATGTTGAGTTTCAGATCTGTAAGATAAAAAAAGTTCTGGAGATCTGTTTCACTACAACGTGGATTTACTTAACACTACGGATGGTACCCTGAGAAGTGGCCAAGATGGTAAATTTTATGTAGCTTGCTTTATACCACAATTAAAAAAAAATTACTGATTCTGTCCCTGACTCCTGAGACCCTATTTAGGTAGAGCTGAGGTAGAGCTTAGCAATCTATTTTTTAAACTCTCCCCCAGGGATCGGGTGCACAGCCAGGCTTTGGGACCCCTGGTGGCAGGGAAGCTATACCCTGAATGTCCCCCGAATCTGCCCACCTCCCCTGCCTCGGCCACCCACCGTGATGAGGAGAAGTCCCCTAGGCCTCCTCTCCCTGCCTCCTTCTGCCAGGCAGCTGCCCCGTGACCTTTCCAAATCACAAAGCCGATCCTACACAGCTCCATTAAAACAGTCGCACGGCCTCCTGTTGCCCTTAGTACAAAATACAAAAAAGTACAGCCCTCTCAGCAGAGTCAAGGAGTCAGGTGTGTTCATGGCGCATCACACCAGGAAGCCTTTGGAGCTATGGCAGAGGTTTGTGCAAGGGCCCTGGGGCACCAGGAGGCAGGGACTAATCCTGCTTCAGGGAGGGGGTGGCAGGAAAGTTTCTCAGAGAAGGAGGCACGGCGCTGGGCCTTGGAGGGTAAGCTGGTGTCTGTCAAGGACCGGGGTAAAGGGCCAGCTAGACAAAAGCCAGGAGGGGAAGGACCTGAGGGAAGGGGATTGGGGGAGGGGGGAGCTGGGAGAACCGTGAAAGATGAGGGGGGAAGAGGTCTGTGAGGGGCCGAGCAGGGAGAAGGTGAAAGTCCGTTCAGCTGGGACCCGGTGGGGGAGGGCTTCCAGGGCTGGCTCCACCCTGGCCTCCTGGAGCCGCCAGACGCCCAGCGTGGATCGGTTTACCAGCCTCAGGCCTAAGTGAGTCCTCACTGCTCCACACGCTCGTGGCGGCCTCCCTCTGCAAGGTGCTCTGCCTGGGAGGGGGCGCAGCTCTGTTTGCTTGGAACTGCCACAGCGCCCCAACCATCCACTAACACCCCTAGCTCAGTTCACTTCCCAAGGGCCTGACCCTATCCTTTGGACGCTGTGTGTGTGTGTGTGTGTGTGTGTGTCTTTTCAGGGTCATGTGATCATGCAGTCTCTGTCTTTGCCTGTCTGTGCATCTGTGTACCTGTGGGTGTTTTTTTTTTTTTTTTTTAATAAATTTATTTTTGGCTGTGTTGGGTCTTCATTGCTGCACGGGGGCTTTCTAGTTGCCGCGAGCCGGGGCTACTCTTCGTTGCGGTGCACGGGCTTCTCATTGCGGTGGCTTCTCTCGTTGTGGAGCACGGGCTCTAGGCGCGTGGGCTTCAGTAGTTGCGGCACGTGGGCTCAGTAATTGTGGCGCACGGGCTTAGTTGCTCCGCGGCATGTGGGACCTTCCCGGGCCAGGGCTCGAACCCGTGTCCCCTGCATTGGCAGGCGGATTCTCAACCACTGCGCCACCAGGGAAGCCCCACCTGTGGGTGTTTCTTAAAAGCTGGGTGTGCCACAGCACGTACAGGTGTATGAACGTAACCCCTTCAGATTCTCAGTGAGGCCCCAGGGCCTTCCCAGGATGAAAGAGGGGATGCTGGGGGCCCAGAATTATGGAGCCGGCATGAGGGAGCTGGGGGTGGGCTGTGGGGAGTCTCCAGCCGCCCCCAGATAAACACACAACCCAAGTAAATGCTGTGCAAGCACAGCGTCAGGCTGGGCTCAGTTCCCCTCCGATCCCCTCCGTGTCCCCAGGGTCACCCCGAGCCCCACCGTAGAGGAGTTCAGGAGCGCGTGTTTCAGGAAGGGTCCTTTTCATGAGAGACCAAATAAACTGGTCCTCCGGGGCTGGGGCTGGGGCTCCCCTTCCACATCTCCCTTCTCCCCTGCGGAGGCCTCTCTCCTCTGACCCCACAACAGACACATGCAGTTTCTCTCCTGCAGCAGAAGCAAGGGCTCACCCCGGGGCCTGGCTGAGCAGGTCGGCCTTGCTTGGGGTCTCACGGCACCAGCTGGAGGGACATGACAGCCGCCTCCGGGCTCACGTGAGGCTTCTGTCTTTTGGGAAGGAGATGGGAACAGAGATATCCCTCCCAGCGCTGGAAAAGATATCACATCCCATAATGGTTGGCAGGAAGGTTAATTGGACACGGTCGTAAGCTTGTTCCTGGGACAGCCATGCTAATAGCACTAAAACATCTGAAAACGCCCAGAGCCACACGGAGGAATTAACAGGCCTGGAGAGTCCAAGGTCACATTGAACAGCACCCAGGAGTGGAAAGAGCACTGGACCAGGAGTCTGAGCCCCCAGCTCCTCACCCCGGCTTGGCCACCGGTTCGCTGTGGCCCTCGGTCAAGCTCCTCTCTCTCTGCACCTTGAGAAACATCGCTGTGTGCAAGGAGGAGTGGCCGGGCCACCCGGCTGAAGCCTCGCTGTGGTCCCAGGAGTCGTATCGTTATCGTCAGCTCCGTTTGAGGGATGAAGAAGTTGAGGTTCCCTGAGGAGAGGTGACCTTTGCCAGAGCTGGCAGTGATGGGTCAGTACTGGACCCCGACTCCAAGCTGAGAGCCGTTCATTACCCCGCTGGACTAGAAGCCCGGTGAGTGTTCTCTGCCCAGGTAGACATTCCCTTGGTGTCCACTAGGCGGCGCCCCAGACCGCTCCTCCTGGTTGGCACCAGCCCCTTCTTCTTCAGCCCGTGTGGTCTTCCCCCTCACCCACCCCGCCCAATGGGTGCGCTCTGAGCTGGGGGGGCTGGGCTGCCAGCTCCTGGGGCAAGGTCAGAAGGCACACTGGTCCTCCGTCTCCCAACCCAACCCCTATGGAGCAGGCTTCTTCCAAGGCTGAGGGAGAAAAGAGAGGGGTCTCAAACCCACAGGGCCCATTGGTTCCTTCCTTGGGTCCCTTGGGAGCCCCATGTGCCAGATTGGGGTCAGCTACAAGTGTCAGAGGCTCAGAGAGGGTTAGTAACTTGCTTGAGGCCATACAGCCAGGTTCGTCTGGTTCTAAATGCCGGAGCCCAGTCCTGGTTCAGGGGAGGCTCTGGGCATGTGCACTGGACTCAGCCCTTCAGGTGTCCCAGGGTAGGCAGGAAGGTCCTTGTCGGCTGGGCCTGTGAGCCCTGGTGGTGACAAAAGGGCTGAGCCTTCCCCAAAATGTCCCTCGGTCCGGGCAGTCAGGGACGGGCATGGAGGCTGGTGAAAGGGCAGGGGAGGCACTCAGCTGGCAGCTGGCGGATATCCTTGGCACTGGTGTCGACATCTTTAACGGAAAGTGGATGTGCAAGTGGGAGGTGGGAGCGGAGGGGGAGTGCGTCGGGCTCAGGAGCCCCAGGTCACTCTGGCTTAGAATTCAGGTTCGTCAGCGTCTGGGAGTAACGAGGACGCTGCTGACTGGGGAACTCGGGTGGGGAGAGGCCTTCGGAGATGGGCTGAGGAGTCTGTCATCTGGGGAGGGGTGTTGAGCAACGGATCCAGTGTCAGCTGGTGCAGAGCTGACAGGAGGGGCTAGGCTGGTGAGGGGAGGTGACAGTGACAGAGTGTGGGGCTGCGGGGCCCTTCTCTCCCTGTTTGGCTTTCTGAAGCATGGTTGCTTCTCTACCACCCAGGGCGGGTGGCCTGTATCAGCCAGGAAAAGCAGGAAGGAAGCCGAGTGTCTGGGGAGAGAGCCTCCTAGCCTCCCCAAGGTTACAGCCAGCTCCTGCCCTCTCACCCAGTCAGGGCATCCCAGCCAGGACCCTCCCCCAGAGCAGGCCTGAGTCAGCCCCTCCCCAGCATGGAGACATCTAAACCCATCCCGTTACTCAGGGCAGCAGTGCTGGAGTCAGTGTCAGGCCCAGGGCTGGGCTCTGGCCCCGGAGGATGAAGATGAGCACAGCCCAGCCCCCAGGACAAGCGGCAAAGCTGGGGAGACACACGACCACCCACATGCACCATGATGGGGCTGCTCCAAGTGTGGGAGCTCCGTCTCGCCCATAGACAGATGAATGAGGGGGGCTGTCAGGCCAGAAGAGCCATCCTGGAAACTCCCAGCCCTTCCCCAGGCAGGTCACAGAACCTGCTCTCCCAGCCTGGGGCCCCTCCCTCCGTCCCGGCAACATGTCCAGGGGCACCTGACTTGAACAGGCTATAAATAGAGGGATGACGGAAGGCTCCGGAAGCCCAAGGGAGGGCAGGAGAGAGGGATTCTGATTCTCCCCAGAGGGGCCCAGTGAGGCTGCAATGACAAGGCAACATTTCCGTGGTGAGTCTTCGGGGTTGAATAGGAGTCGCCCTGGCAGAGGAGGCCTGGGAGGAGGAATTCAGGCAGAGGCAACAATCTGGTTAAGCAAGAAATGGAGCCGCCGGGGGCTCAGAGTCGCTGGGCGAAGGCTGCAGGCGGTGTGGCGGGTGAGGAAACCCAATGCCCAAGGGCCTTGGATGCTAGGGTGAGGGCTATGTTCTGGGAGCCGCATCTTGCTCTCAGAGTAGCTCTGGTTTTGTGATGGGGAGTCAAGAATAACAGATGAGAACAAGCTGAGGGCAAGCCCAGGCTGCCTGGAATACAGTGCTGGAAAGTACATGGCCATCCTTCCCCAGTGGAATGGAAGAACGTTATGGTGTGCTAGAGACCGCTAACTACTCCCCCCAACCTGTGCTCCTGTCTTCTTTGCCATAGACCTCCTGATTTTTAGCTACGCATATAACCATTTGAGATAAAGACATTTCCCAGCCTCCCTTATAGCTAGCTATGGTCACGTGAATAAGCTCTACCACTGGGGTGTAAGAAATGTTATTTAAAGACAGAGGTTTGCACCCTTTCTGCCTCTTCTTCTTTCTACTGGCTGGAATATTCATGTGATTGCTGGAGCTGGAGCAGCCAGCTTGGATCACGAGGTAGACACCATGTGTTAAGGATGACCCAACAAGCAACCAGAAGGAAGTGATGTGGGTTCTGATGTTCGTGAAGCCGCCACATCAGTCCTAGACTAGATATGTCCAAATGTTGTTTACTTGGGAGAAAAGAGACTTCTATATTGTTTGATGCTCTGTTTCTTTGAGCTTTTCTGTCTCATTCGGCAGAACGTAATTCTAAACAACGCACAGGTCAGAAGTGGACCTTGAGAACCTTATACCCAATTGTTCTACCACTGCAATCAATCCGTAAACAAAACAAAACGAAAAAGGGAAACCCCAGGGGGTTTTATAGCTGTTAAGCAGTAACAACAGGCACGGTACAATTCCATTCCAGGTATCAACCCTCATCCACTGGACCCTTTCCAGAGTCTCCCTTCCCTGTAGTTTCAATAAGATGCTTGGAAACGCACTGCTTTTATTGCAGATAAGATACAACAGCCCGAGAAAAAGCCAGACGACCTGTTCTTCTGGATGCCGTGACTCAGGGACCCCGTCCCCTGGCCTGAGAGTCACACGCTCAGAGGCACCAGAGGCTTGAGCCACTCACAGCTGGAGGAATAAATACATGAGAGAAACTTTAGTTACAGCCCCCTGGGCATGCTTGGGTGGGTCCTTTTAACCCCTTTCCCACTAGACACGGTTGTGTGGTCTTATCTCTGTCATGATGAAATGATAATGATGAATAATGATGACAGTAAGTTGCCGCTTAATGAAGCCCCTCTAGTATTCAGCTCTGTCTGAGACGACTGGTCCAGTGGCCTCTCCCCCTCAGCTGAGATGGAGAATACAGCCCTCGGCTAAGGAGTTAATGGAGCCCTTTACGGGAATAGCCTCCTTACGTGAGTGAGGCAGCAGTTAAAGGCCTGGGCGCTGCTCTTATGGTCTTGCCGCTTACCGGATCCAGGCAGGAGCCCTGTGGAGAAAGGGAAGCAGCTGGGAAAGTGTTTTCCTCCTCGCCACGTGGCTCAGGCTGTTCTGTCTCTGACTTATGTTTGCGCTCAGTGCGGGAGGCCAGGGTGGGCCAGCAGGGGCTCTGCCAGGACGACCCGGGGCTGTCACTAGGGCCAGGCCTACCCCGCCTCCCTGCGCGGGGGTGCGGGTGGGGACTGCCTGGGCCATTCCTCGTTATCCTGGCTGCTGGGGGAAGGTCCCTCCTGGTGGCCGGGATGCAGCGTCCCAACACGGGGGCGGACAGGGGGAAAGGGAGAGGTTCTTTGCACCAGCTATGGCAGGAGAAGGCAGGAGGCTGAGATTAAGAGGGGCTGGGATGAAGGAATACCTGGGTTTGATCCCGGCTCCACCAGCAGCTCTGGGATTCGCCCAGTGATTCATCCTCTCTGAGCCTCAGTTTCCTCATCTAGACAATGAGGAAATTCACAATACCTTCCTCTTTGGGCCGTCATGAGGATTAAATGAGTTAACACACTTGTCAAGTTTTAGGATGGGCGCACAGTGTATAAAACGGGCTGGAAGAATATTAGCTGCTAGTTTATTATTATGATTATTACTATTATATATTGCAAGAGAGAAGCTCAAACTCAATGAGATCCCTCAGTGAAGGGAGCTTCCGGTGAAGAATTTAACTCCTGAGGTGCTACCTTAGCACACACCTTGAAAGGACACCTCTCACTTTGTAAGGCTGTCTAATTACTCCATCCCAGCAGAGGAGAAGGTCTCATCCATCCAGGGAGGTGGAGGAGTGTAGTAGTTTCTAGCACAGACTCTGAGGCCAGACTGCCTGGGTCTGAACCTAAGTTCTGTCCTTCCAGAACATTCCTTAACCCCTCTGTGTCCCCGTTTCCTCACCGGTGACACAGGATAATGAATCAGTGAGACGATAAGTACCGCATGAGCTGGGATAACAGCCGGCGCTGGTGATGTGGGGAGACCAGGAGCCAGGGCAGAAGGGGGGTCGCTGCCCCAGCGCCTCCCTCTGTGCCCCTGAGGAACGGTGCTCAGGAGCTCCAGCGTGGCCAAGAAGCAGTGTGTGTGTGTGCGTGCATGCGTGTGTGTGTGAGAGAGAAAGAGCTGTACTCACGGAAGCTGCCCAGAGGGGCCACACCTGCCTCAGGTGAAACAGGAGATTCAGGTTCCATCCAGATTTCCCACCCGCTGGGGGACCCAGCCATTTGGGGCACAGGGTGGGTGCCTAGTCGCCTGCCCCACTTCATCCTCTCCCCACCTCTAGGAGGCTGGCGTTTACTGTCCCATTCTGCAGATGAGGAACTGAGGCCCAGAGACCCAGAAACGGGGTGTCGATCCCAGCCTTGACCGACCCTGGAGGCCGCCACCCCGACCAGGACATCCCAGCCTCCCGGCTCCGGGGTGAAGCCACTGTCACCTCCCTGGGGTACAGAGTGGGCCAGGCACACCTTCCTCGGCTGACTCTCTTCCTCCAGCTCCAACCTTCTACCCCAACTCCCTTTTATAGTCCCACCTGCTGGCTCCCCCTTGCCTATTTCTTCCAAAGAGCAGTGACTTGTAGTTCACAGAAACTCTGTCCTGCAACCTTAAAGGCTCACAGAAGCAACAAGTACGCCCTCCCCTTGTGGAACTTGTCTTGGAGCCTGGGAGGGGATCGTGGTCTGCAGCAGACACACTCTGCCCCTGGGGAACATGGGGGGACCTGGGATGGAGCCAGCTAGGAAGGCTTCCTGGAGGGGGTGGGCTTTGAAACAGTCTGTTGGGCACCCACTTGGTGCTACATGCTTTATTTGCATCATCTCATTTCACAACTACATTACTTGGGAGATCTATGATTGTCCCCATTTCTCAGATGAGGAAACACGCCCAGAGAGGTTTGCTGACTTGCCCAGTGTCACACAGTTGTCAGGTGGAGAGTAGAAGCTGAGAGCCCAGGGCTGTGTGTCCCTAACGCTCCAGCCGCTGTCTCCGACCCTCCCTCCCGGGCATCCCCATCATTAAGAAGGGCAGGGGGTGGGCAAGTGGCACTCTGCTCTGTCATGACTTGGGGGCCCAGCTGGCAGCTGTGGCAGGAAGGATCCCTCTAGGAGCCCAGTGCCCCCAGCCAGCCTCTTAGCAACGTCCCTGACCCACCCCCAGGGCGGTGAGAGCAGGTGCTGGGTAAGAAACCCTGTCCTGGGGCTCATTTTCCTGCCTCTGCCGAGGGTGGGGGGCTTGGTGGGGCGGAACCGGGTCCCCAGTGCCCAGGCTCTGCTGGCTGAATTTGGGTGCTGGGATATAGAAGGAACAAGGGTGAATAGGGACGTTGTGTTGACTTCCAGCTGCCCCTCCCATCCCCTGAGCATTCGCACGACACTCGGGAAGGAGGGAGGAGGTGTGGGTGACACAGAGGGGAGGAGTGGATGGACGGTTGGGGCCAGAAGAGGTGGGGGGACCCACAGCCTTCGCTCCAGACTCGAGGGCTCAGGAAGCTGGGGCTGCTGCCCCAGGACCCTGCAGGGGGTATCACAGGCAGGAGATTTTCAGCCAGATACCCCAACGGCTTCCTCCGGTTCATATCATCCGTAGACGGCAAGTCCTGCCCTGGTAGTAGTGACCCTCTTGTCATTGGCAGTGCTCTGCCCAGGGGGACGTCCACCAAGTCCTGGTCACACACAACATGCAGCAGCATTTCCGTGTATGTTCTCGGCAAGTCCTTCCAACAGGGCCATAAGGAAGGCATTGCAATCTCATCTCCCAGAGGAGGACACTGAGAAGTTAGCTGCCCAGGTTTGCACAGCTGAGAGTTGGGGGTCCAGGTATGAACCAGGCAGGCTGGCTCCAGAGCCTGAGCTCTTAACCATGGGCTGCAGGCCACGCTGGTCCACTACAGTGTGGTCAGTTATCACTCTGTGAAGCAGAGGATTACCAAGAAGGCTTTGCTGGGCTTCTCTGGTGGCGCAGTGGTTGGGAGTCCGCCTGCCGATGCAGGGGACACGGATTCGTGCCCCGGTCCGGGAAGACCCACATGCCGTGGAGCGGCTGGGCCCGTGAGCCACGGCCGCTGAGCCTGCGCGTCCGGAGCCTGTGCTCCGCAACGGGAGAGGCCACAACAGTGAGAGGCCTGCGTACCGCAAAAAAAAAAAAAAGAAGACTTTGCTGAGAAGGTAAGAAGGGAAGGAATTCTAGGCAGTAGGAACTGACTCTGCAAAGACTAAAAGGCAGTCTGGGGAGTTCCCTGGTGGTCCAGTGGTTAGGACTCCACGCTTTCACTGCTGAGGGCCCGGGTTCAATCCCTGGTCGGGGAACTAAGATCCTGCAAGCTATGTGGGCAGCCACAAAAAAGAAAAAAAAAAGGCGGTCTGTGCATCCCGACATGCACAGGCTGGTGAGGAAGGAAGCACAGGCTTCTGTGTTGGGTCGGTAATAACTGTTGCTGTATCTTTACAACTATTAAAACCAGACCTGAATCACCCAGTTCAAAAGCAGGCAAAGGAATTGAAGAAGCATTTCTCCAAAGAAGATCGGCAAATGGCTAACAAGCACACGAAAGATTTTCGACACCATTCGTCGTCACGGAAATGCAAAGTGAAACCACAATGAGATCCACGTCACACCCTCTAGGATGGCTAGAGTCAAAAAGTCAGACAATAACAAATGCTGCTGAGGATGCGAAGAAATCGGAACCCCTGTGCACTACTGGTGGGAATGCAAAAACATGGCGCAGCCTCTTCGGAAAACGGTTTGGCAATTCCTCAAAGAGTTAAATACGGATTACCATAGGACCCTGCAATTCCACACACAGGTACATACCCAAGAGAACTGAAAACATATGTCCACAAAAAAATTGTACACGCATGTTCACAGCTGCATTATTCATAAGAGCCAAAAAAGAGCAAACCATCCAAGTGCCTATCAGCTGATAAATGGATATCAACATGGTGTATCCATGTGACGGAATGTTATTCAGCCTTTAAAAAGGGTGAAATTCCGGCACACGGTACAACAGGAATGATCCTTGAAGACATTACACCAAGTGAAAGATCCAGACACAAAGCCCACACACGTGATTCCGTTTATATGAAAAACCCAGAATAGGCAAATTTCTAGAAACAGAAAGTAGATTAGTGATTTCCAGGGGCTCGGGGTCAGGGGAGGATAGGAAGTGACTGCTAAGGGGGCAGGGTTTCTTTGGGGGGTGATGTTCTAGAATAAGATGGTGGTTGTAGATGAACAACTTTATGAATATACTAAAAACTACTGAACTGTACACTTGAAAAGGTTGGACTTGATGGTATGTGAATTACATATCAACAAAGCAACCCAGATCCGTCGCTAATATTTGCAAGAGCATAGCTGGAGATACACATACCATATGCCTGAATGTTTAAAAATCAAGCAAACAAGCTATCACATAAAATATGTTCCCTTCTCTTACCTTGACAAATATACCTCCATAGTGGCAACATTGAAGACTATGTATAAAGCTAGGTTTCAGGGCTTCCCTGGTGGCGCAGCGGTTGAGAGTCCGCCTGCCGATGCAGGGGATACGGGTTCGTGCCCCGGTCCGGGAAGATCCCACATGCCGCGGAGCGGCTGGGCCCATGAGCCACGGCCGCTGAGCCTGCGCGTCCGGAGCCTGTGCTCCGCAGCGGGAGGGGCCACAGCAGTGAGAGGCCCGCGTACCGCAAAAAAAAAAAAAAAAAAAAAAAAAGTTAAAGCTAAGTTTCATATATGTTTGAAAGCTGGCATGTTTGGGTATTCTGTTGATAGAACAGCTCTGTTCGAACAAGTGGTAAAATAAAGAGATACATAATTCATAAATTATTATAGGTTTATTCCACAAAAATGTTCATGCCTTCATTTCACCAAAAATACTAACTTGCTTTCTACTAAAAGGAGTGATCTGAAAAGACTAAAGAAATAAAATATGTTTTCACGAAAATGATAAATTATAGTAAATGTAAAATTTTAACAATATTTTTCAAAAAAGATATTTATTGAAATCAAAAGGCAGAATACAAATTCTAATTAAGAAAACATATAAATCAAATCTGAATTTTTATTAATCTCTTGAAATCTTAATTAAATGTTATGAAACATTTTTGAAAAAATAATGTTCTTAGCGATTCTAGTGTTCAGTGCCCATCTAGCTGGTAATGTAAAGAAATGGTATCACACTCCATGCACATTACATCTAAATTTATATGTATAGATTTAGGAGTAATAGAAATTGTTTAAACATTACAAGATAAATGTTCCTCGGCCACCACGGGCATCGTTGTAGATATTGCATTAATTCACAAGAACTGCTGGAACCCAGAGTTAGTACATGAAGAAGAACCAGAAAATGACTCTCGACCCTTAGTTTGAGGGTGGGACTGAGGGAAATTGCAGACCTTCCCTAGGTCTCCCATTCCTGCGGGTTCATTCTCAAGAATGTTTCCACGCGGCTGGTACCCATTCTGCATGGTTTTTTAAACTATGGCCTCAGAGACACAGAACCTCTAAGCCAATAGAGACCTGAGGGATGCTTCAAATTCTAGCCCAATGCCTGTTCCTTCTGGCTTGTCCCTCACCCTTCCACACCCCACACCTTGTGGCACAGTGTGGCTTTTCAAGCCCCAGGGCCGGCCCTCGCTTATCCCCCAGGCTCCTCTCTCTCCTCTGCCCCTCATGCTACTGTTCTGAAAGCCCCTCGCTGCCCAGCCAGCAGGCCTCTGCCATGCGGGTCCCACTCCCGGGAATACTCCTTCTCCTCTCTCTTCTCTGGCAGTGGCTCTCACGTTCCCCTGGCCCCGCTCCTCTTACCTAGAGGATAAGCCCTTAGAGGGCAGGAACCTGCTGCCTGGCTCAGGGTTCCCTCCCAGAACAGCGCCTTGGCCAAGTTGGCTGAGCAAGGAAGCGCAACCCTAAAGTGCTAGGAGAGGTGCAGGGCCTGGTTTCCTCCATAGCCTTTTCCTCTGGGGTGATATCTCTGAGAACAAGTGGTTTCCTCCCAGAGGGGCCTGGGGCCAGGTGGGCGGCACCTCGTGGTCCCCTCATGATCTGGGTCGCTGAGGCCAGAGGCCCTGGGGACAGACTCCTCATTGCCTGGTCCACCGTGAGCTCTCTGACTCCCTCCTTCCCAGGTCCCCTCTTTCAGGCTCCCCTGACTTCCAGCCCTCAGCCCCCCAAGCTCAGCACAACTGCACATGACAGCTGAGATTCAGGGAAACTCCAGGCCACCCTGTCTAGCAAGACCACCCTCTCTCCCCGTACTGTTCTTTGGCCAAAAGACAAAATGATCAAGCTGGTTCCCTCAACCTGAAGGTGTGAGGTGAGGAGAACAGAAAGCATGCACTGGAGCTCACAGACCCAGGGCAAACTCCAGCCTCACCACCTGCCAGCTGTGTGACCCATTCTGACCTCAGTTTTCCTCATCTATAAAATGGGAACAGTTACAGTTCTACTTCATAGTGTTGCTGTAAGGATTAAATGAGATAATGCTTCATATAGAGGGTAGAGCAAGTCCTCAGTATATGGGATTGTAATGATGATGATGATATGACAATTATTATTATCATAAACTTATATAACCTTGATCCTTACTAGTCACTCACTCAGTCAGTCAACAGGCATGTAATAGTGCCACCAGGCACAGGGTCCAAATATCCTACAGTGGTCTAGAGCAATGGAGACATCCACAGACAGATTTAAGTCTGCATCTGTGAGAAACACATTTGAGCACAAGTCAAAGAAAACCTGAAAACTGTGGCTTAAACATTTCAGGGCTTCCTTTTCTCACATAACAAGGAATCTAGAGGTAAGCTGCCCAGGGCTGGCCTCATGATGTCTTCTACCATCCTTAGATGTTGGTTTTCAAACTCATGGTGCCACAGTGGCTGCCATACCTCCAGGCATCATGTCTAAGGTTCCTTGCAAGAAAAAGGGAGGTTGGGACATCCCTGGTGGCACAGTAGTTAAGAAACCACCTGCCAATGCAGGCGACACGGGTTTGAGCCCTGGTCCGGGAAGATCCCACACGCTGCAGAGCAAGTAAGCCTGTGCGCCACAACTACTGAGCCTGTGCTTTAGAGCCCGTGAACCACAACTACTGAAGTCCGCGTGCCTAGAGCCCGTGCTCCACAAGAGAAGCCACCGGGATGAGAATCCTGCGCACTGCGACTGAGAGTAGCCCCTGCTTGCCACAACTAGAGAAAGCCTGCACGCAGCAACGAAGACCCAATGCAGCCATAAATAAATAAATAAATAAATTTATGTCAGAAAAAGAAAAAGGGAGGTTGGAATCAAAAGGAACCCTACCAGCCCAGTCTGCCTCTTATTAAAAAAAAACAAATACTCTCCTGAAATTCCCACAATCAACTTCTGTTTATGCCTCATTGGTCAGCCATAGACTCAGGGGAAGCTGGGAAATCGGGGAACATGATTAGCTCAGATAATCCCTGATCCATCCATGAGGATAGGGGACAAGGCAACCCCGAAAAAAACTGGAGTGTGGTTAGCGAGGCGGGGGGGATGGGTATTACGTGGGCAGTCAGCAGCGTTTGCCACAAGTCACATGATGGAGGGGGCTTGAAGCTCATCCTTCCCCATGTGTATATTAGGGCACCAGGATTTACAGGGGGAAGTGACTTGCCAAAGGTCACACAGCAAAGCAAGGGAGTACTGAAACCCAGGCCTTCAAAGCGCACAGGCAGAGCTCTTTCCACTGTCCCCCCTGGCCAACATGATATGACTTCATTGACAAACCCCCATTAGAGGACTCAGGAGCTGGTGACCCCAAGGCTCTGGCACCCAGAATCGTTCTGGAGGAGGAGAGACATGGACCCTAGTGGGAGATGAAGGAGGCCTTCCCTACTGTCCCCATCCCCAAGAGGCAGGGCTGGCTGCTCGGGGTGGCTGGCCGACAGGCAGTTAATTATCCTTGTCACCCACTGTTTTCTGGGTGAGACAGCCATATAATCTGCCTGTCAGCTGGAGAGAGGGGGCCCCCCCTCCTCCACCCCCTGCTGAGGTTGACACTTGGCAGGCAGGGGGTAGCAGGGCAGCCAGTGAGGGAGGCGGTGATGGGGGGCCAGCTGGTAGGCAGATAGACATGTGAGAGAAGACAGTGGGGCTAGGGGCAGAGCAAGGATGCCAGGCGCCACAGCACCGTCAGGATGGGTAAACTGAGGCAAGACCGAGGTTACACCCCTGCCCCAGAGTGAGCTAACGTGCTGTACTTCTCTTGTGGCTGGGTCTCCAGGCTCCTTGGGAGACGTCCCTGGGAGGCCCTAATGGGGGCCACCTCACCCCACATGGGGGCAGAGGGCAGGGCAGAGGATGCTTCAAGTTGGAGGAAGCAAAGGAGGGCATGAAAGGCATCTCAGGCAGAGGGGGCGGTATGAACAAAGGCATGCGGGACCGCCAGCCTGTCAGGGTCCGTTTTGCTGCAACTCCCAGTGAGGGGCAGTTAGAGGCACATGGTGGGGGTGGGGACAACTTATGCAGTAGCTGCTGCGAGGGGGTGAAACCCGCCAACCACCATGGGGTCCTCTTTGCGCTCCCATTTCACAGGTGAAGGGGAGGAGGCTCAGACGTCACACAGCTAGTCAGCGGCAGAACAGAGATTCAAGCTCAGATCTGCCTCCCTCCTGAGTCTGTGCTCTCAGCCTCCACATGGCTCGGCTGCCTGCAGTTGGAAGGAAGGATGAGGGGCTAATAGCAGAGCCCGGACTTTGAGAACGGGGAGCCATTGAAGGTCTGAGCGAGAGGAAGGTGATATGGTCCCATTTGTATTTAAGAGGATCCTTGCTTGTCTTTCTAAATGCCACCCCCAAAGTCCATAGTCTTGATTTTCCTACTGTTTCCTACATGGAGATGGAGAGCGGTGGTTAAGTGCGCGGGATCCAGAGCCAGACTGCCTGGGTTCAAATCCCCTCTCTGTAATATGCCAACCGTGTGACCTCAGGCAAGCTATCCAAACTTTCTGCCCCTCAGTTTCTTCATCCGTAAAATGGGCATCCTAAGAGTACCTACTTCATAGTTTTGGTGTGGAGATTTAAATTGTTATCTAAAAAGTCTTTTAACAATGCCAGGCAGGTAGCTAACACTCCATAAAGGTCAGCGACTGTTAGTTGAGCGCACTGGCTGATTCTACACCTGTTTGTTAATGAGTCCCAACTCCCCTTGCTACACTGTAAGTTCTAGTAGCTTAGGACCCCGTCACACTTTGTATTCATTTCATACAGAGCTGCTGTAACAAAGTACCACAAACTGGGTGCCTTACAACCACAATAATGTATTGTCTCACAGTTCTGGAGGCCGGAAGTCTGGAGTCAAGGTGTCAGCAGGGCCCTGGTGCCCTTGAAATCTGTTGGGGGGAATCCCCTCTTGCCTTTTCCTAGCTTCCAGTGTTGCCAGCAATACTGGTGTCCCTATGCATGCAGATGCATCTCTCCAATCCCTGCCTCTGTTGTCTCATGTGTCTGTGTCTTCACATGGCCATCTTCCCTCTTCTTATAAAGACACCAACAGTCATATTGAATTAAGGGCCACCTTACTTCAGTGTTACCTCCTCTTAACTTGATTACATCTGCAATGACCCTATTTCCAAATAAGGTCATATTCTGAAGTCCTGGGGGTTAAGGACTTCAAAGTATCCTCTGCAGGGACACAGTTCAACCCATAACGCTCATCAAAGCATTCCCAGCACCTGGTCCTAGAGAGGTAAGTGGGATGGACAAAAAAAATGAATAAATGGGGTCTCTTGGTTGCGAGCCCCCAGGGGCAGGACTCAGCATCCCCATCTCCATGTTCCTAGGACCCGGGGCAGAGGAACTGTCCTGGAGGGCCTTAGATGGATTTTAATTTACATGCTTCTTGGGGAATTTTCCCAGACGGCTGGGTGACCAAGCCACCCGTGACAACAGTCTTCTGGGGCCAGGAGGGGTAGGGGTGGGCCCGGGAAGGGTTTCTGCCCCTCAGAAGGGCAGGCCTGACTGCTGAGCCCAGAAAAGCTGACAGTGTGCTCAGCACTGCTGTCACTCAGCACAGACGGGGTAATCCTCGGGGAGATGCCAGTTGGGGGCAAATGATGTCTCAGTGACGTTGCTAATCTGGGGGCTCAAGCTGCCCGTGAGTCAGGCAGTGACTGGGTTGAGTAACTGGGTAACTGATGCTGAGTCGGGGGACAGGGGGCTCCCCCTGCTTGGGTGAAGAGGCAGGGCCCACCTCTCAGGCCGCCTGCCCAGCAGCCCCTGGCCCCCTTGCCCCCTGCCCCTCCCGCTGTTCTATAAGACTCCAGCATCCAAGGGACAGCCAGCCAGGCTGAGCCCAGAGGCCTGGAAGGGGAAGGAGGACCGAGGCAGCGGCTGTAAAGGTCAGCCCTTGGGGCCAGGAATATCCACGATGCAAATGTGGAATTTACACTCCCGAGTGCCCGCTGGCCGGCCTGCCGGCCTGTCTGTATGCCAGCCAGCAGCCTGGGCAGCACGGGCACAGCAGATGTCCTGGGCAGTGCCCAGAACCGGGTAGCTCTGGGATTCCCCACTGCTGAGGACACCTCCCCAAGGAGGGCCCCGGGGTATGGGGAGGGGAGGGGCCTCAGCAGGGCCCGGGCAGGGCTGCTCTGGCTACTGGGGTGGGGCGCATCCTGCTGGACCCTGGCTGTCTGCCTGGGATTTCCACCACCAGTTCTACTGGCTCCACAGCTAAGAGGTCCTAGGGGCCAGACAAGAGCAACTGGACCCCAACCAGCCCTCCTTTCTGCTTCTCTGGCTTCCCTCAGATTCTGTCCAGGGCCAATTCCCTTCCATGAGACTTTACTGACCTTCCCGGGCACAATCGTTGAGCCCTGCTGCAGGCCAGGGCCTTTCCTTTAGACTCGCTAGTATCCTGTGATTACCATCCTGCTGTCCCAGGAGAGGAAACTGAGGTTCAGAGAAGAAAGTCCCTTGGCGAGATCACACACGCACGGAATTGTGGGGCTGGGACTCAGACCCGGGTCTCTGTCATCTCCGACATGCAGGGAGCAGGTTCCTACGCTTTGCTCGGCCCCACCAGTCCTGGCCACTTAGCCCAGAAGACCTGAAAAGATGTCCTCCTCACCCTGCACCAGGCACCGAGAGTCTGTGCGTGTGTCACACTTGGCTGTGCGGTACGCAGTGCTCTGCAGTGAGCACCGGGCCAGGAGTCCTATGCTCAGGACCCGATCTGCGCCGGGCTTGCTGAGTGACCTCGAGAACTTCACCTAGCCTCTCTGAGCCTCGGACTCGGCAGTGACCCAAGGGCGATGGTCAGGTCGGCCCCCTGCCCACTCCTCCGTGTGTCTGGAACCCCCCAGGGCTGAAGCGACCTTCTTCTCTCTTTGCTCTTTCAGCTCCCATCCGCCCCAGCCGCAACCAGTGCAGAGCTTGACACCCCGTGGGTGCTTGATACAGCTCATCCTTGCCTGAGTGACACACCCGTCACTCTGAGTCCCCTGGGAGGCCGTCCACAGCCTCTTCGGAAGGCTTCCAGGCAGAACACTTCTCAGGGCTCAATCTTCGTTTGCAAACTTACTCATTCTCCCTCTCTTTCTCTCTCCCTCTTTCTCTTTGTCTCTCTCTCCCCAGCCCTCACGCACATAGGCACATGCACACACACATGCACACCCTTGCCCCAGGGAGCCCTTCTCCACCATCCATCACGTCACGTCACATCACACTCAGCCACTGGACCATCAGAGCCTCTAATCCTGTTGACACTGCCCCACCGTGCTGGACGGGTCGGCCCAGAGTTCAGAGCTGTTCTTGGGCCTTTGGGGCTTGAAAGGGGGGAGCAGGAGAAAAAGGCCTTAGTAGTGAAGGCCTCACAGTCTCCCCAGAGCCACCTGGTGGGTGGTATAAGGGGAACCGCCCCTCCTGGGCAGCTGGAGTCTCCTCAGCCTTCTTGGGACTGAGGCCAGCCTGGAAGAGGGGGCAGATCAGGGAGGCACTTGACGCTTGCTTGCAGGAGGTGTGGGTGAGGTGAGGCTGGGAGGCAGAGGGCCCAGGGCCACACAGTGAGGTGGACTCCTGACCCCGGGCTCAGTGCCTTCCCTCCCCCACCTCTGGGCCTGCTGGGGAGGATCAAGAAACATTCACCAGCTGGTTGTCGGTTGTACCAGAGAGAGGGCGTGGACTCAGGGAGCAGAGGAGCCAGGCCTGAGGGACCCAGGGCTAAATGAGCACAGGCCGCTGAGGCTGTGGGTTGCCTGGGGAGGGGAGGAGGGGAGGGCTCTGCAAAGACAGAGGCGTGGGGGAGCCGCCCGCAGAAGTTGCTGCTGCGAAACGTACCCCCGTGGGTGCCACGGGAGCTGGTACTGGCTCTGCCCTCCGGGGATGCCGACCTGCCTGGAGCTGAGGACCGGCGGAGCCCACCTCCTGCTGAGCCTCTGCCCTCGAGGGCAGCGCTGGGGCTCTGGGAGTCCTTCTCAGGGAGGCCCCACCCCAGCCAGGGCTGTGGGGAACCAGGTCTTGTCCATCACCTACTCCTGGGGAGGAACATCCACGGGTGGGCCCAGAGCCCAAGTGGGGCTGGGGAGGGCAAGGAGGGGGGGTGGCCCTCACCCTGGGGAATCTTCAGCAGCCCAGCACTGGATGGCAGCCAGAAATGAGGAAGGAGCATGGGCTCCAGGCAGACAATCTGAGTTCAAATCTCTCCTCTGCCTCTTCAAGGCTGTGGGATCTTAGGGTAATACCTAACCTCTCTGGGTTTCAGTTTTCTCCTGTATAAAATGGGACAACTGCTATCTGCTTCCAACGGTGCTTTGTGAGAAATGAACATAACATCACATGCAACACGTGTTTGGCACGGGGCCTTCCTGCTCAGTAAACAGCCACCGATATATTTGCTGTTCTATTTATTTATTTATTTATATAAATTAATTAATTTATTTTTGGCCGCGTTGGGTCTTCGTTGCTGCGCGCGGGCTTCCTCTAGTTGCGGCGAGCGGGGGCTGCTCTTCGTTGCGGTGCACGGGCTTCTCATCGCGGTGGCTTCTCTTGTTGTGGAGCACGGGCTCTAGGCACATGGGCTTCAGTAGTTGCGGCACAGGGGCTCAGTAGTTGTGGCACACAGGCTTAGTTGCTCCTCGGCATGTGGAATCTTCCCGGACCGGGGCTCGAACCCGTGTCCCCTGCACTGGCAGGCGGTTTCTTAACCACTGCGCCACCAGAGAAGTCCCATAATCGCTGTTTTAAAATTTCTAACCACAGTGATGTACCGTTATTCAAATATCTGATTGGCAAAGCTCACAGAGTTTGATAAAACACTGTGCTGGCAAAACTATGGGAGAACAGGCAAATGCAGACACGGCTGGCAGGAGGGTAGCCTGACGCAGCCCCGGTGAGGGCGATTTCACTCCCTCCTTTCCTTTATGGCTGCTCGTAGCCACGTCCCATTCAGCTGTTCCACTCGTTGGAATTTCTCTATAGGTTCACTAGCACACATTTGAAGTGGCGTACGTACACGGTTATTTATTACAATATTTAATGTAATTACCCAACACTGGAAACAATCTAAACGTGCATCCGTAGGAGATCAGCGAAATAATTTGTGGCCCCTCCATACAATGAGGTAATGTGCAGTCATAAAGCAAGAGTGGGGAACGGTTTTCCAACTGACATACGGCAATAACCAAGAGATAGTTTTAAGGGAAGTAAGCCGGGTACAGAGCAGGATGTGTATGCATTTTAAAAGCAAAGCAAATGAGAACAGGTATGAAGGTGATGGTTGATACATAGAATAGAATATCTCTGGAGGAACACACGGGAGCTGGCAACAGTGCTCCTTTCTGGAGAGGGGACCTGGGTGGCCGGGCCGGAGTAGAGGAATGACCTTCCGCTGTATGTCCCTTTTGACTTTTTTTTTAATCGGGGTGTAGTTGCTTTACAACGTTGTGTTAGTTTCTGCTGTACAATGGAGTAAATCAGCTGTATGTCCTTTTGAATTTTGAATCATGGGAATGTATCACTTATTCAAAATACAAAGGTAAATTATTTTCTTTAATTTTTTGGTAGTTTTTTTTAGAGATCCGTTTTAAAACTTAGACTCTCCTGGCTGAGACTGAGCTTTAGGTGTGCTTTTGGTTCCATGTTTCCAGGGGTGGGAACCTCAGAAGCTGGGCCCAGGGGTCTGCACAGTGCGGTGGGACCCCCAGGAGTTGGGTGGGCCAGGCCTGTGACCTCAAGTCCACCCCAAAGGCAGGAAAATGTTGGCACCAAGGAGCTACGTTGGCACCTGCTCAGCCATGGCCCCAAAGTTGGTGTAAAGTCCTAGAGGACAGGTCGGCCCTCATTACATTCTGCCCACATCTGGCTGAGGCTGGCACAGAGCGGGCGTGCTGAGGGGGGAGTGGGTGGATGGGATAGGTACGAGAGGATCCTGGGGTTGAGGTCACCACTACTGCCTCTCATGTGCAGAAACAATGAACATGCCACATCTTCCCAACAGCCATTATCAAATGCTCACACCCTCCCCTGGGGATTCTGGCCCTGCTGGCACCTGAAGTGTTCAATCCCATCAGGGAAGGCTCCTCTCCCTCACCGAGCACCTGCCGTGTCCCTGTACCAGGTGCTTTCGCTCGTCGTGGAACAGGCCCCGGGCAGCCAGGACCGCTGTCTCATCTGCCCACGCTCCCTGCGGGCTGTGCCGTGCTGTCACCTGCCCCCTGGCAAGGGCACACCTGGGGCTGGCCCTGTCCCCAGCCCCCCTGCCCAGACCCCCGGCCCACTCCCAGGGTCTAGTCAGCCCTGATGCCCAAGCGCCTGTGGCCCCCGGGCGTGACAGCATCACAGACACCCAGGCAGGGCGAGCAGCAGAAGCTGTGCTGCCAGGAGACCGTCTCCCTGGATTCTGACTCTGCGGCGGCAGCAATGTGGAGGAGGGAGGGTGCCGCCCACCCCCTCCCAGAGCGGGAGATGGTTGGTGCTGGGCTCTCAGAGATCGGGGGTGGGCCCTCCACCAGGACTGGTCACTGGGGGCTGCCTTGTGTACGGAGAAGCCCCTTCCCAGTCTGTTAGTGGTGGGACCAGAGCAGAGAGGGACTGAGGGTAGGTGGCCCCCTAGGGACAAAGGCCTCAGGTGATGGCTTTTCCAGCATTGCCAACACCAGAGGGTCTTCGCTGGACTCCACAAATGGAGGAGGGACTGCCGTACACTTATCTCAACAGGTGGTTATAGACCTTCTGTGTCGGGACTTTCACCTGCATCGTGATTAAACCTCATGAAAAGCTGGGATGAATATTCCCATTTTGCAGAAACTGAGGCTCAGAGAGATGGTGACTTACCTGCCCCCAAAGCCCCTGATCTCTTTTCTGCCTCCCCATCACTGTCTCTTCCCGTCAGGCCTCTGGAGGGGCTTGTACGTCCTGGGTCAGCTCAGATGCACAGGCCAGGGGCATTGGAGCCGGGTAGAACCTACAGGAATGAGCACTCCGGGAAGAGGGCACAGCCCACTCGAAAGTATCTAGAGGTGGGACCGTTCAGAAAGTGGACGCGAAGTGTGGGGTGTGAGCTTGGTCTCTACAGTGAGGAGGATGAACATGGGGAATGGAGGGAGGCTGGGAGGCTAGTCAAGAAGGATGGAGTTCGAAAGCCAGGAGAGAAGCATTGGGGCACCAGGGGAGGTTTCTGACTGGGGGACAGGCACGATGAGAAGTGTCTTTCTAGGAGATGATTCCTAGAGGAGGCGATCAGGCCACCAGTGGGGCACCAACTCAGGAAGAGAGGCCCTGGGGCAGGTGCAGTGACAAGCAGAACATGGGAGTTGAAAGAGAGGATCCTTGGACTGAAGCCCAGTTGTACTGCTCACCAGCTGTGTGACCTTGGGTCAGTTACTTAGCCCCTCTGGGCCTAAGTCATCTCATCTATAAAATGGGGATGGTGGTAACACACCTCTTAGGGCTGTTGTGAAGACAAAGTGAATTAAAACATGTCCAGCACTCAGAGCAGGGCCTGCTAGAGCATAGTAAGCCCTAAGTCTCAGTTGTTATTTGTTATTACTGTCACCCTGGTACTCAGCCCTGAGCTACGTGACATGTCGGTTCTCTCTTCTGGCTCTGGGGGGAAGCAGATGGGAAGACATGAAGCCCAGTGGGAAAGGAGGAGCTGCCCTCACTGCAGACCGCCGTGTCCCTGACCCAGATCTATGTGGCCCCCAGTTTTCGGATGCCTGGTCAAGGTGAGCAGACAGGCAAGGACTGGCCCTGCCACACCCTGTCCTTGCCCCAGTTCCAAGTGGTTGGGGGGACTTCATACCAGCTTCCTGGACAGGGATCCTGTGCCCACCTACCAGTGTCCAAGGCAGGCTCCAGTGTCCCCCCTGCAAGGCTAGAGAAATGGGGGGAGGGTGATGTCTGCGCAGAGGGCCGGCAGGCACGCCCAGGAGGCTCTAATGAGGCGTGTGAAGGCCACAGAGGCTGCCTCGGGGTCAGGGTGATGGGAGGGCGGGCGCGAGGTGGGCCTGGCGTGGCTGCGGCAGTCGCGGTCATCAGCCCTTCGCCGGCGGCTGCTGGGATGAGCACGCTCCGCTCCGTGTCCTCCGGCTGCAGTAACTCTAAGCCGCTCATTACCTCTCCCCGGCTGCCAAGGGTCCCTGCCTCCCTAACCCCCGTTCCACCCTTCCTCCACCCCTCACATCTGTGCAACAGCTGGGCTCCGAGACAGCCCGTTCTCAGCAGGCCCAGCACCATCTGTTCCCCTTGGGGAGCAGGCTCCGTAGAGGGCGTGCCAGGGTGCTTGTGCCCCTGGAAAGGCAGGGTGGAGTTGAGGTTCTCCTGGCCTGGTGTTGGGGCCTCTGAGCCTCACTCTGTTCCCCACAAATGGGCCAGGGGTCCAGGCTGGAGGCTCAGGAGGCTGGGGTCTGTCTCTGGCCCCTGATGGACATTCAATGACTCGTTTCCCTGACACGTGAACCTCAGGGTCTCCATCTGCACGATGGAATGGCTGTCCAGCTCCCTCCTGGCTTCTCCAGCCAACTGGACCCACTGTGTGAAGGAGTTTTCCCGACATGTTTTTCCTGGGGCTCCTGTGTGTGTTGGGGTCCAGTAGAGGACACTGAACTGCTGACTCCTTTGGGGTGTGGATGGGGTGCAGTGGAGACGGAGGAGGGCAGAGGCACCTGTTAGCTCCACCCAACCCCAGGCTGCTCTCCAACTTTGGGGTCCCCAATCCCCTCAGTACCCTCCTGCCTGGATCACACGACTTGTTCTCCACAGCGGCCCCTTCCCAGAATTGGGAAGAGCCATCAGGACCCTCAGGAGTAACAAGAGCAACTGAGGCTTATGGAGCGCCCACCCTGCACCCTTTGAAGGCTTTACACCGGGTGCTCTCACAGGTGGGGTGCTCTCATCCACAGGTGAGGGGCCTGAGGCACAAAGGGCCCCAGAAGTTCACACAGCTAGCACGTGGCAGCTCCGGGGTGTGAACCACGACTTGTGTGACCCTGGAGCCCCCTCACCGAGCCATAGAGCCACACGTGGTCCAGCGCAGGCTCTGGGAGCAGGGGCTCCCCTTCTCAAGTGGGAACTCAGTGAGGCTGTCCCATTAGACTTCATAACCGCCTGGCACTTGAGGGGACGCACAGCAACTGTTCGGTATAGGAGGGAATCCTCAGCAAACTGCTTAAAGCAGAACTGCTCTGACCGAAGCAAAGATAGGCTCCCGGCGGACAATTGAATATGTACTTCTCTCCCTGCCTCTCCTTTTCGGAGAGTAAAACTGAAGTTGAGAGAAGGGAGGGACTGACCGGAGTCACCCATCATATTGGAGGCAGAGTCAATCCTAGACCCAGGTGGTGGGACTTCCCCAGCGGAGCGAGAAGGAGACTCAGGGCTCTCTCGCCTCCCAGAGGGTGATGGCCTCGCTCCCCGCTCCCCGGCCCCTTTCTCAGGCTGAGCCAGAGAAGAGGGCTGGAGACCCAGCCTGCGCCCCGTTCTCTGAGCACCTCCACTAACGGGCCTAAAGGGCTCCGTGGGTGTATCAGGCTTCCCGGGCTCCCACCAGCCAACGCCCTGGGTGGTACCCTGTCCAGCGACAGCCCATGTGTGTGTGTAGTTCAGGGCCGCTTCATTCCCCACTGTTGACACACCCGTCTCCCTTATTCCATCAGCAAACACTGGGCCTAGAGAGACAGTCTAATTGGCTGGCAGTGTCCTACTCCCAGCTCCCCTCCTTGTCTAAACACACAGCCCTGTTTGTCCTGTCTGCCCAGCCACCAGGACCTCACTGTCGCCCAGATCCCTGCTCTATCAGCGACTCAACCCCCTGTTGCTCCCACAGAGTCCCTGCCAGAGCAGGAGAGGCCCATGGAACACTCTTAGGACAACCCCTAAGTGCCTACCCAAGCAACACCTCCTCCACTTTGACAGATGAAACAACCCAAGAGGGAAGGGAGTGGCTCAAGGTCACAGTGCAGGAGGACAGGGCCAGCTTCTAACCGCTCTCTGTCATTTGAGCTCCGTCTCTGTGTCTTTGCAAGTGCTGGTCCTTTTGCCAGGAAAGCCCTTCCTCGGTGTGGCCTCAGTCCACCAAATGAATGACAACCTCATTGGCATCTCCACGTCACCCCCGCACGCTACCTCCGTTACAGCCAGTAATGCCTACTACCTTCTAGATCACCCTGCAAGTTCCTGAAGGCCAAGACCTGGGTGATTCATCTCCAGGCGTCCATTCCCAGCCCGGGGCACCCAGAGCGAGGCCCTGATAAAGGACTGGCATTGGAGAATCGGCGGGCTTGAGTCAGAACAGGTTCTCAGTCCTGGTCCAGCCTGGCCCATCCTTGGCCCCTCTAGTCCCCGTGCCAGCTCTCCTGGCCACGGCTATTCCAGGAGTCCTTTTGCGCACTGCTCCCCGGTTCCAGGATCCCAGCGGGCTTTTCGGACCACGTCTGCCTCACTTCCCCGAGCCTGGGCCCAGCCCGGGCAGAGCCTCTATGGGCTGTTGTGGGTGAGTCATGGGCAGACTGTAAACAACTCCACAGAGCACTGGCTGTACCGCCCGGGCCCTGGCACTCGTCCTAGCCTTGCCGGGGGGATCTAAAAGAAGCCATGGCTGGCACCCACGCACCCACTATGGAAAGGAGAGGGTGGAATAGAAACAGGGGAGGCTTCCAGATTTGCATATCAACCTGTGCACAGTGGTCTGCAAAGCAGCCCCACCCAGGAGGGGATTAAACAGAACCTGGGGGGGGGGGGGTAGGGGGCAGGTAATCAGGAAGGGACATGCCTGCTGGGAAGTTAAATTTTTTGAGCACCTCCTATGTGACAGGTATAGCTGCAGCGCTGGGAATATTGTAGTGAACGAAACAAGGCCCCGTGCTTTGGGGAACAGGAAAAGCAGAGCAGGGTAAGGGAGGGTGTGGGGTGGCCACATTTGAAAGATATTGTAGAAAAACGAAATCTTGGGGAGTGTTTTCCAGTCCCTTGACAGATGTGGAAACTGAGGCCCAGGAAGGCTAGGGATTTGCCTGAGATTGTCCAGGAAGACAGGCCAGAGGCAGACCCCAAGACCCTGTGTGTGGGCTCAGAGGTGAGGTTGACCCAGATGTGGTCCATACACGGCCTCATTTCTATGGTCCTGGGGGGTGGGGGCTGGAAGAGCCCAGGACCCCTCTCCTCCGCCCCTTGCGGGAGGGGCCCCAGGGCACTCAGCAGCAGCAGAGGCTCCTGGGTGAAACCAGGCTCTGAAGTCACTCCGCGGTGTGTTCCCACCAGCCTCCTCCATCTGCCCATCTGTAAACGGCAGCTCTGACTCCGTGCTCCTGAAGGGCTTCCCCAGGACCGAGAAAGATGCTTCTTCACTCCCCGGGGAGCAGCCAGGTAAGGCTGCCAGGACGGTCTGGCGTCTGAAAACTCTGCTACCTCCACTGCAGCCCGGGCCCGGAGCTCTAGGAACGCTGAGTGACTCCATTTCCCCAGCTTCAACAGTCTTGGCTGCTGTAGGGTCAGACCGCGAGCACTGACATTTCAGAGGCTCGCGCTCTGCTAAGTGAACATTAGACACAGCTTACTTAGCTGCTGAAATCTGCGGCTGCCTCCTACATGCTGTTTGATAAGCTTTTGTTGTCACCTCCCTCTGGTGCTGCATCCCCGGGACCTGGGGCGGCTTGTTTGCCCAGAGCCAGGAGGTCGGGGGGCAGGGCGGTGGATGGTGCAGAACCCTGGCTGGGAGCCACTGCCCAGCTGTGTTACCTTGAGCACAAGGCTTGCCCTTTCTGGTCTGGAAATGGCTTTCCATAATGTGACCCGGCTTCTTTGTCCAGCAGCCTTTTCACCGGTCCACTCCTGGGTGCGGTCCCAAGCTTGGGACAAAGCCACCTACTCTTGGGTCCCTAAGCCAGCTCCCCACTCTCAGCCATAACCCCTGACCCAAACTATTTGTCATTCCGGGACCCTTGCATCTCTTCCAGGCAGAGCCTCCTAGGATCCCTTCTCCAATGCTGCCCTTCCCTTTTCTGAGCCGCCAGCATGCCCTGTCCAGGCTCACTCTGGACAGTGTCCTGGACCACTGTGCATGGGGGTGCTCCATGGGGCTGGGGTTGGGTCTTATCAACACCTGGACACCTTGCACAGGCCTGGGACATGGTTGATCTCTACAGATGTTCATTCAGTCATTCAGTTATTCAACAGAGAGCTCTTGCAAACTGTGGAGCCTGCTCCATGCTGGGTAATGGGATCTGGATATTAGAGGCTAATAAGGCACAGCCTGACGCTTAGTCCGCTGAGGAGAAACACAACTACATAGCAGGTGATTAGAGCTCTAGTGGAGAAGAGCCCAGGGAGAAGCGGGAGCACGTATCAGGGCTACTCGATCCTAGGAAAACCAGGGAAGGCTCCCTGGAGGAGGCAACATCTAAACTATGACTCAAAGGATCAGTAGGAGTTAGCCAGGTGGAGGGAAGGGTTCCAGGAAGAGGGAACATCCCAGACAGAGTTTGGAGTGTAAAGGAGGCATGGTTTATTCTGGAAACTCTCAGTAGTCGGGCTAGCCCCCCGATAATCTGGCTCTTTCCCACTCTTCTAATAAAGAAAGGGAGATCATTCTCTCCCATTGGATGAGTTTCCCAAATTCCTATCCCTGCCTGAACAGACGGAGGACTCCCAAGAGGCTGACCATTTGCCACATGCCCCCTGATCTGCCAGTCACTTCTCCGCTCTGAGCCTCAGTTGCCTCATCTGTTAAATGGCGGGGCGTGGCGGGGGGGGCGGAGGCGGGCCCTCAGGCCCACATAGTTAATATTTTGAGAGGCCCAAAGGAGAAGAGAGCAGGCTCAGTCCTTTCCCTGCCTGGCCAGCAGGTGCAGCCTGGGTTGGGGCCTGGGTCCACAGCGGTGGGATGCGGGGAGATTGTGCCCACCAGTCTGAGGCCAGGCTGTGGACCCCTGTCTCAGGAGTCTCTCTTTCTGGGCCCTCCTCCCTCCCAGCCCCTTTGGATGGGGATTGAAAAAAGAAACGGGGCTTCCCTGGTGGCGCAGTGGTTGAGAGTCCGCCTGCCGATGCAGGGGACACGGGTTCGTGCCCCAGTCTGGGAAGATCCCAAATGCCGCGGAGTGGCTGTGCCCGTGAGCGCCCGCTGAGCACATCTGGAGCCTGTGCTCCGCAACGGGAGAGGCCACGACAGTGAGAGGCCCACGTACCGCAAAAAAAAAAAAAAAAAAGAAACGAAAGAAATGGTCCTCCACCACCTGGCAGGCGTGCCCACGATGAGAAATGCCTCTCTGCTGAGCCCTCGCTACCATTCAACCCTACCTGTCCTGATCTTCCGGCTGCCCGCCCCCTGCCTGACTGCGGGAGGGGTGGAAAATGCATCCCTCACGGTGGGCTGGGGACCCGGAGCCTAGGGGTCAGGGCAAGGAGGACAGAGGGGGGAGAGGGGAGCCCTAGGACCAGCTTGACACCGGTCCTTCTTCCCTTCCTGGTTTATAGGGAGACTGTGGGGAGGGAGTGGAGTCCACGACCAGCAGACACACCGAGCCTGGCTCAATTCCCGGAAAGCCTGGGCCCCCATGAAGGGCTTAACAGGCTTATGGAATCAGACTGGCAGGGTCAGGGGGGACATCAGAAATGGTCTCATCCAATAAATGGGAAGCCTGAGGCCCAGAGAGAGGCCAGGGCTTCTCCAAGGCAACACAGCAAGTTAAAGGAGGCAGATACAGACTAGAACTTGGGGCTTCTGAGTCCTGTCCCAGGGCTGGGACCAGCGGCGGGGAAGGAAAGCAGGGCCACCTTGAGGACTGTGACAAAGCCAGGCCAAGCTGCTGCAGGGTCAGGATCCAAGCCTGACCATGGCTTCAATGCCTCCCCTATGCCGAAAAGGTTTGTCCATAGGTGGGCTGGGTTCCTGTCCCACCAACTGGGTTGCAATAGGAGGGAGATAAGGAATTCGTGCTTAGATCTTCCGAGAAGCCAAACTTCCAGACCTTTTGACATTCCAGAATTACAGAAATGCTGGAAGGAACCTTCTGGATCACCTATGGATGAGGGAGCTGAGGCCCAGGGAGGGGAAAACTGTCCCAAAGCCCAGACCCCAATGAGTGGCCAATGCATGTCTTCTGACTTCTAGTCCAGGCTCTCCTGGTATATCAGTGGTTAAGAGGCCAGGCTGTGGGTGGAGTGTGGCAGACCTGGGCTCGAATGCCTGCTCTGCCACTCACTGGCTGTGGGACCTCCCTTCAATCCCTAGTCTCTCTGAGCCTCAGTTTCTCCATCTGTAAACTGGGGATAGCAGTACTGACCACATAGGGTGCTCTAAGGATTTAATGCAGTGACACGAGCCACACAAGGGTAGACCTGGCCTCGTTCGCCACTGTGTTCCCAGCACCCAGAACGATACCTGACCCCCAGCAGGCCCTCGGTAAAAGGGAACACTTATCATCACTGTGCGCCATGCTACTTCTGGCTGACATCTTCAGCTCCCAAGTCCCCTGAAGGAAGGTGGAGGAATCTGGCTGCTGCAGAGGGAAGCAGCAGCATCCTAGAAAGAACTGCAGTGCGTCCTTAGGCAAGTCCCAAGCTCTTTCTGTTTGGTTTCTCCCCACGGTACAGGGTGGGCATTGCCAAGTGATGACTGAAGTCCTCCAGGTCCAGGAACTGTTCCTGCACCTTGTGCCATGGCCTTGCCTAAGGGCACTGACCCTTACCCTCTGGGGTACCTGGAGGGGGCGCCGAGGGGCAGGGCTGGACACGAGGGATGGGAATGAGGCAGTAGCCCATCTGCGAGGCTCCTGGGAGCCTGGGCTCTATTAGGCTGCCTGCTTGCAGGACACATGAGTGATCAGGACAGCCAGGCATCAGCCTGGCCTGAGAGCCAAGCTGATGGTGGATGCCGCCTGGTTCATTACAGGGGTGAGGGGCAGGGCCAGGGCCTTGCTGAGCACCTCATAGGCTCCCACTCCCACGTCAGCCTTACCACCACCTGGCACTCAGCAGCTCCCTTCCCAGCAGGCATTGGGGAACGTAAGGAACATTGGGGATCTCATAACAGACTACAGAGCCCACTCTGGAGATTAGCACTCGCTCCGTGCAGGCCCCCGTGAGGGTGTCTACCTCCAGATTACAGGGGGTTGGGAGGATGAGTGAAATTCCAGGAGGAAGAGGCCCCAGCTGGGCATGGCGGAGCAGGTCCCCGTGCCAGGGCTGTGAGCCCCCGCCTAGGGATGCCAGCTCCCATCCCAAGGTCTTTCCCTAGTGTGTTACCCCCATGAATCCTCCTATCCCCTCCCTCCATACATACACACACACACACACACACACACACACACACACACACACACACACCATGCCCTTAGCAGAACGCCCTGCATCACAGCCTCAGAGGAGGGGCTCGCCAGTCGGCTATTTTCTAGGGGTCCCAAAGGCCCACATCTGGAAGTCTGCAAGTCTAGAAAACTCTGGGCTCTGGAGAGAGAAAGCAACGTTCTGTCCTGACCCCTTGGAGGAAATGGCCTCCAGGGGCCAGGGAGGAAAAACAGGAAGGGCCAGGCTGGGCAGGAAGTCCTGGGGGTGGTGCCCGGCCAGAGGAAGAGGCGCCAGGAAGTGGCCCGTGTGGCCCTGGCTGAGGGCTGAGTTAGGGACTGTCATGGGCTGCGCTGGCGGGGCGGGGGGTCCGTCCCCAGTTGGCCGCCGCCCACCTGAGAGCTGCGTCAGGGCCCCCAGCTCACATGGTGGGAGCTGGCCACAGGATGGGGGGTGGAGTCCTCTGTCAGCAGGGGGACACAGACCTGACAGCTGCCCTCTTTTCCCCATTCCTTGGCAGGCAGGGGGCCAGAGCAAACTCCCCTCCCATCAGTCACGCCTTCACTCTTCATCCACTGAGCCCTCCTGTGTGCCAATCAACAACTCTTACTATTGCCCCTAATTCACAGATGAGAAAACTGAGGCATGGGGACAAGAAAACACTTGTCCAAGTTTACACAGCAAGTGAGTCATGGAAGAGAATTCAAACGCTGGCTGCCTGATTGCAAAGCCCTTGCTGGAAACGGGAATGCTTAGGAAGAGACCCTCTCCTGGCGGAAACAGGGCAGTAAACTCCTAAAATTCAGCGGAGCTGGGGAGCCCGAGGAGCCGGGAGGTTGGCAGCTGACCTGGGCCTGCGGCAGGAAGGCTCTCTGCCGAAGATCCCTTCACAACTACCACCCCCTGCTCGAGGGGGAATTCTCACGATCTCCTCTCCTCACACCCAACCCTGCCTCCCCCACCCTCACTCTCAGCTGTGACCTTGTTTCCCACTCCCCGAAGACAATTCAGCCTCTCAGAAGTGCTTCCAGATCCACAGGGGCACATCCGCCCCCACCAGCATCTGTACCCACTCGCCCGGCCTCCCTCGTCCTGGGAGACACGACTACCCACACTCCCGCCGCCACTGCCACTCGGAGCCCAGCCTCTGCTCCGCTCAAGGACGTCACTCCAGCAAGTCTCCCCAGCCTGCAAGCTCGCTGCTCTCCGTCGCTCCCGCAACATCAGCTTTGCCCTCTCCACCAGATCTTTCCGGTCGGTCGGTGGACAAACTCGCTGTTCTTCCTCCCATCTTTTTTTTTTTTTGTCATTTATTTATTTTTTTAACATCTTTATTGGAGTATAATTGCTTTACAATGGTGTGTTAGTTTCTGCTTTATAACAAAGTGAATCAGCTATACAAATACATATGTTCCCATATCCGCTCCCTCTTGCGTCTCCCTCCCACCCTCCCTATCCCACCCCTCTAGGTGGTCACAAAGCACCGAGCTGATCTCCCTGTACCATGCGCTGCTTCCCACCAGCTATCTATTTTACGTTTGGTAGTGTATATATGTCCATGCCACTCTCTCACTTTGACCCAGCTTACCCCATCTTAAACAAACCTGTCTTGATACCACTCCCCTGCCGCCAGCTACCACCATTCCCCTGCTCCCCTCTGCAGGGGAACCCCTCAGAGTTGTCCGTATCCACTATCATCCATGTCTCTCTTCCTGTTTCTCTCAGAGCCACCCCAATCTGGCCTTCCCGCACCCCACTGCATCGGAAGTGCTCCTGTCCAGATCGCCAGTGGCCTCCCCATGGCAAAATCCAGGGGTCAGTTCAGTGTGTCTGCACTGGCGCTCCTCGCAGCACCGGACGGTTGGGCACCACTCCCCCTGCTGTTGTGCTCCCCTGTTTTTCTCCAGCTTCTCTGGACCGTTCTTCCTTGGTCTCCTCTGCTGGTTCTTTCTCTTCTCCCAGACCTTGGTACCCCAAGCCCAGCCTCCAGTCCTGGTCTCTCTCAGTACTCACTCCCCTGGGCCATTCTACCCAACTCACTGCTTTACACCAACCACCTCTATGCCGATGACTCCCAAACCCATTCCTCCAGCCTGGACCTCAAATGCCCAACTGTCTCTTGGACAACCCCCCGCCCCCCACCGGCAGAGACAGCTTGAATCCATCAGGTGCCAGTGCTATTCTCACTCATGCAACTTGCTTTGACACACACATTCTGCCTGGGGGCGCCATCTCCCCTAAGAGGGCGAAAATTGCTTTTGGGGGGGTGGGGGACAAAAACTCTTAGCTATTGCAATGGTTTGTGACTCTCCAAAGGGCCAAAGTACATAAACGTATATACCCCACAGCTGTGGAATTAAAATTTCATAGGGAGGGGGTGATAGACGAAAAAAGTCTAAAAAGGCTCCTTGGGGGTGGGTGATAATTTTTAAAAAGGCTGAGAAGCAGTGTTGCTCTAACACAGATTTCTCATTCCAGTGGATGGCAAGCTTCCTTCCATCGCTCAGGCCAAAACCTTGGAAGTGATGTTGCCTGTTCCCTTTTTGTCACAACCCACATCCAATCCATCAGGAAATCCGGTTGCTTCTGCCTTCAAAATAGATCCAGAATCCAACCACGTCCCTCCCTGCTACCCCCACAGAATCTACCCTGGTCTGAGCTGCCTCATTTCTCGCCTGGATTATTTCTCGTCTCCCTGCCGCTCCTCCCTTGACACACAGCCAGAGCGATCCTTTTACAGTGTAAGTCAGCTCATGTCCCTCCTCACCTAACACTGCAGAAGCTTCCCATCTCCCAAAGTTCTCACAATGGTCCTCCCTCCCCACTCCCTGTTCCTCTCCTGAGCCCTCTGCTATTCCTCTCTCCCTCACTCACTTTGCTCCAGCCCCACAAGCCTCCTAGCAAAGCCTCCAGGCACAGTCCCACCTCAGGGCCTTTGCACTAGCTGTACCCGATCCCCGGTACACTGTTACCCAGACAGCCACAACACTCACCTCTCACCAGCCTTTGCGCTGATGCAACCTTGTCACCAAGGCCTGCCCCGACCACCCTGTCTCAAGGTTGCAATCCGTCCCCAGCGTTCCAGATCACCCTTAGTTCTCCAGACCCTTCATTTTCCCACAGCACACGTCACCTTATAGCATCCCATGACATTCACTTGCTCTGCTGATTGATGATTGCCCGTCTCCCCCTGCTAGATGCCAGCTCCCCAGGGGGCTCTCTGTTTGGTCACTGCTGTCCACTAGCATGAGATGAGGGCTGGCACACAGTAGGAGTGTCTGATACCCCCTGGACACCCACCCCAGGAGGGTTTCGGACTTTTCCCCCACCGGGCTCCATCACATCTCCCACCTTTGCACTTGTTCGCTTTCTCTGAAAGGTACCCTCCCCTATACCCATACACACACACACACACACACACACACACACACCCCGAGACACTATCCGTTACTCAGAACCCTCTCAAAGAGCACTTTATCTCTTGTTAGGTCAGGAAGGGCCCTGCCTGGCAGGCAGGGAGTGAGCTTTTCCCCAAGAGCAATGGGAATTCATGGAAGGGATTTGAGCTTCATGGTCACATATGGGCTTTGATGCCAATAGATGGTGGGTGGGAGGGGAACCAGCTGGAGGCAGAGGAGGGGACCCAGGGAGGAAGCTGGTGAGAGGCGAGAGGACCCGCTGGCAGTGGAGGAGGGACGGGGGGAGGCCAAGGAGGACTGGAGAGGTAGCCAGGAGCAGGGAAAGACCAGGCCTTGCCACCAATTCGGGGTGATAGGAACACAGCCGGGGTGTCTGATCTACAGGGCTGGATGGGGTGACGAGCTGGCCAAGCACAGGGAAAGGGCAGGGATCACACTTCACAGGGGAAAGGAGGTTCACAGAACAAGCTTCTCTCTCCCCCAGCTCCAGCCTCCATGCCGTTTCACTGGGGCATCTTGTACCCCAACACTTCTGGCCATCAAGGGGGGCAGCCCATGGGGATTTTGAGATGGATGGGGTTTCCCCAGAGGAATCCAGACCTTGGACCTGGGATGGCAGGGAGGGCCCCACAAAGGGGGCTTTTTCAGAACACAGGCCTGAAGCCTGTGCCCCTAAATTTACAGGAGAACGTCCGGCCAGAAAGTCCACACTTGCCTCACTTTCTGCCTGGCCTTGTTTGAGCAGACAGACAAATAGGACAGGCAGTGGCCTTTGTGACATCACAGGGACCCTTGAGCTCTCAGCCCAGGGTGTGGAGGATAGCAGAGGCCAGAGGGCATCTCCTGGTCAGACACAGCTGTCTGACAGAGCATCTCCTTGGAGGAGCCAGATATTCAAAACCACCTCATCTCACATCCTCACGTTGCAGATGGGGAAACTGAGGCCCAGAGGGAGAAGCGAGTTGCTGTAGGGTACGTCTGGTTTTTCCAGGGGGAAACTGAGGCTTCCTGGAGAGAAGGACTTACTGCTCTGATGGGGATAGACTAATAATATCGACATATATATAACTCATTTCTTCCCGAGAGTTCAGAGTGGGGCATATCTGTGATCTCATTTGTCCACAAGACATCCCACTGGGACGGGTCGCAGGGCCACTCCGTGCAGATGTTGCGAAAATGCTCCGTCATCGCCCTCCCCTCCATAGCCTTCCTTTTCTTCTTCAGCCTCTATTATTTCCTTTCTTCTCCGATCCAATTTAATTCAGCAAAGATTTAAGAGGCCCCCCACTTGGTGCAAGGACTGGGCATTTGAGAAGCTTCTGGATTTCCCCAGGGCCAAAGTCATTGCTCTGTTTTCTGTGGTCTCAGAGCACTTTGTTCAAACCTGCATCTGTGCACATGTCATCGTCTTTCTATAGATCAACAGTCCTGGAGGGCGGGCTTGGTCTTATTCCAGCTTGCTTTCTCCCATAGTGTCTAGGCCAGGGCCTGGAGACATTCTTGCCCAGGGCATGCTTGCCCGAAGCATCTCTCCATTAGTGTACTTGTCCCACTGAATGCCAGTTACCCAGGGGATGAGCCCAGATGGGGGTTGTGAATATGCAGAACCTAGCATACAGTAGCATAATGTCGGCTGAATGGATCAATTAAAAAATGAAAGAAGGAAGATGAAGATGGATAGGAATGGGCTCTCCTTGCCGCATCTGTTCCATGGGTGGGGAAGGTGGGTAGACAGCAGGACTGGAGAGGTGTACAAACACTAATAAAGTAGACAATTCCAGCAGAGTAGAGATGAAGAAGTACCGTGGGCCTACAGAGGAGGAGAATCACCTGGAAGAATCAGGGACGGCTCCCTGGAGGAAGTGGAATTTGAGATGGGCCTTGAAGGGTGGAAACACGGGGCAGAAACTCAGGAACAGTTATTAGCTGAAGGCAGGGCACTGGGCAAGACAAGGACGGCAAGGTCCTCAGACGGGGGCTACTCTGTGCCAGGCAAAGTTGCTCGTACCTGACTCCGCAGGCAGTGGGGAGCCATTGAAGTCCTCGGGGTCAGAGGTCAGCATGATCAGATGACCAGAAAAATCAGTGAGGAGGACCCTGGACTGGAATGGAGGAGGCAGTCAACGGGTCAGGAGCCACTGCTGAGGCGGGGGGTGAGGGGATGAGTGTCTGACTTAGGCAGGCAGCCACCAAGTTTGCAATGAGGGTGTGAGAGGCTCCACAGAGAAAGGGTCTGAAGGATCTGGAAGCCCATTAGGTGTGAGGGCAGGGCAGGTGAGGCTCTGGGGAACTGATCTGGAGTTTGGGAGAGTGATGGGGCCTTAACAGGCATGGTGTGATCCCAGGGAGGGGCTGCTTCCCGAGGAGGTAATAAGTTCACTCCACCTGGGTGGAGATCCTTCATTAGGAAGGCAGATGCCAGCTTGGGAGGGAGGTCAGGACCCCAGAGACAGGGCTGGGAGTCGGGCTGAAGCAAAAGCCGAGGCCCTGGGAGTGGATGAGCTCATGCAGGAGAGAGTGTGGAGTGAGAAAGAAAATGGGGCTGAGAACAGAGCCTTGGAGGACTCTCACAGTTGTGGGAGGACAGCAGCAGGAAGAGAAGGGAGCCAGGAGGAAACGGAGCCGCCAGAGAGATGGGGGTGGTTCCCCCATCTTCTCCCTCTTTTCCAGGGCTGCCCCACCTCTGCTCCCCCCTCACCTCTCAAGAGCGGGGCCGGAGGGACCCTGGTGCCTGCCCAGCCTCCGGAAGGCTCCAAGGTGAAAGGCAGTGAAGCCAGCGATCGGAGTACTTGGGCTCTAGAACTGGTCGGAGCCAGGGAGGTGGGGGAGAGGGGAACGCCCCCTCCCTCACCCTTCTTGGCTGTGTGACCTCAGACGTGCGCCACACCCCCTCTGTTCCTCAGCCTCTTCGCCTTCCCGAGGGGATCACACAACAGGACTTCTTCATCGGGCTATTAAGTGGGATACTGCATGTTATGCACTTGGCACTTGGGCCTGGCAGGCCCTCAGAGCTCAATAAACGGTGGCTGCTGCTATAATGATTATTACAGGGCCGGGACTGGATTCTGGCGCTCGGTCTGGCCGGGCCAAGGAGCCCAGCAGCCCCCGGAGCCTTTAGCGAGGAAGGGAGCCTGGCAACGTTAACTCTCCCAGCTCCCGGAGCGCTGAGGCCCCTTCTGTTACCCTCCCAAGCGCAGAGCCAGGCATCGTGGAACTGGGGCAGTCACAGCTCTCTGGGCGCGGATAACCCTTTCACCTGCTGAGAAAGGGGACCCCACACCCACTGCAGTCTTCAACTCCAGATGGGGCGCGGGGTTGGGGGCCTCAGACCCCGGGCGGGCGTATCGTGTCCCCGGCTCGGCGCACCCGCGTCTCCGGCGCCTCCTCCTTCGGGGCGGACGCGGACGGCGGACGCCTCCTCTCCCGTACGCGGTAATCCACCAGCTCACGCGGGCTCCGCGGCGCCCCCTCCGCGCACGCGCATCCCCGCCTCGGCCCCCGCCCGGCCCGAGACTCAGCTCCGGGTGCTCCGGGTGGGTCCGTCCAAGTTGACGAGAAGGACAGCCGCGCTGGGGGCGCCCGTCGCGGGGGCTGATGGCCCTGATCCTGATGCCTCGTCCCCCGCCCCTCACGGATTCCGCAGCCGGGGCCCACCCCCAGCGCGCCTTCTGCGCAGCCCTGCAGGAACCGGAGCGCGGAGGGGAGAGTGGCGCCGGCTGTGCTGGGGGCTTGCAGAGCGGGCGAAGGTCTTGAGTCGGTGGGTGCCGGCTCTTGTCCCCTCACGCACCGAGACCTGTACCTGAGACTTTTCAAAGCCTCATTTTCCCCTTCTCAGCTTCAGGCTAAGGGATCTTTTATTGGACCCTGGAAACAGGTTAATCGATCCCTTGGGCCGCGTGCCCGTCTATGCAGCCTCAGTAGGGAGGGGAGAGGAGGCGTGTTCCGCCGGAGTCTGGGGGATACTTACTCCGGCCCCAGCCTTATCTGGACCGGGTGGGGGCTCCCTGGGAGGGGCGGGGGTTGACTGAACTGGCCCCTCTACCAGCGGGGCTCGGGTCTGGGGTCCCACCGCTGCAGGCAGAGCCGTCTAACGCTGGGTAGCCCCCATTAACTAGGCCACTGCTGGGGGTGGGCGGTGGCGGCTGGAGCTGCCAGGCTTGGGTCTCTGGGGGAGGTGGCCCCAAGGGCCAGGGCTTTGAACAAACCACAGAAGGTTTCTGCAATATCAAAAGAGCTCTTAGTCACTAATCTATGGTGGGGAGGGGGGCCGTTGGTGAAAGAGCCTCTCCTTGGTTCCCATCAGCGGAGGATCAAAAAGCATTTGGTCAAAAAACCTTTAAATACCTTGAAAGGCAGGTGAAGCCTGTTCAGTAGGCTCCAGGAGGTACTGAAATATTAGTCTGAGCTGCCGGCAAGCTGGCTCCAGCCACAGCGAGTGCTGGGGGAGGGGCCGCTGAGGCAGGAGGGAGAAATGGTGGGGATAGACCACCAGCCCTGCCCCACCATGACCCAGGAATCACCGTGGGGAGGGTGAGTAGGGCAGAGAACTGGGCTCAGACTCTCAGAGCTGGAAGAGACCTTGTAAATCTCTGGGTCAGGGTTTTTTGTTTGGGGTTTTTTTTTTTGCCGAGCTGTGCTGCACGTGGGATCTTAGTTCCCAGACATGGGACCCAATCCGTGCCCCCTGCAGTGGGAGCACAGAGTCTTAACCACTGGACTGCCAGGGAAGTTCTGGGTCTGGGATTTTTATCTGGAACCTGTAGGACTCTCTCTCACCCAATTATGGACAGAATGTTGTGTCTGTATTTGAATACGTGTTTTTCTAGGGAACAGAGGTCCCTGGGGTTCATTAGATTCCCAGAGGAGTCCAAGACTAAATTAAGACTAAAAATCAACATCCTTGTTGTACAGACTGGTAAACTGAGGCTTGGAAGGATGGAATCACTTACCTCAGGTCACTCAGCTTGTAATCGGCAAGCCAAGGTGATTCCACAATGCACCCTGATAAGGGCATCTCACTAGCCCCCATATCTCTGTCTGTCTCGGGGGCCCAGAGTTGCCTGAAACTAAGGTAGGGGTGTCTCAAAACAGAGGCCTAAGGCCAAGATTCTGACTGAGGGCGGGGCTGTGACCAGCAGGGACTGGCAAGGAGAAAAGGCAATAGCTTTCATCTTTTGGGGTGATGGGGGTTTGAGCTGCTGAGCCCAGCCCTCAAGGGTGTCAGGGTGACCATGGAGAGAGAGAGAGACTCAGAGCCAGAATCTGGAAGGGGAGGAGGTTACAGGGAGAAAGGATGTGGATGGGGTTGGGAGTGGGGAAGGGGTTTCTGGCAAGAGAATGTTTCAGGCCCTACGACATGACCCGAGGATGTGGAATGGGGACCCAGGGCTATGAGAGGTCAGTTTGGAGCAGGGTCTTTGGTCCCTGGGGCACCCCCCAGGGAACTAAGAAAAACACCTAGCCCTTGCCTTGCCATCTCCCCAGTGTATTCTCACAGACCTACATGGTGCAACTATTAGCCCCATTTTATGGATGAGAAAAGTGAGGCCCAAAGGTGTCAAGTAACTGGCTGAGGCCAAACAGCTGGGTAGTGGCAGAGGCAGGACCAGAATTGAAGTCTAGGACTCTTCCCTGCATGCTGTGGGCCAGACCCCGCCTCTTTAGTATCAGGCCTCCAAAGCAGGACCCAGCAGAAGTGTGGGCCCCCGGGTAGACCTCTGAGATTCGCGGGTTACTGGGTCTCCACTGTGAGGAGGTGGGCAGAGAGAGGGCTGCAGCTGCCTTCTAGGGGTTTGCCGTTGCGTCCTTTCTGGGGAGATAACGTCGGTTAATGTGTTTTTACCTTGTCCAGACTCTTGTCCTCTGTCAATGAGGAAGGGGAAGCCTGGGGCGGGGGTAGCTGCGGGGTTGGGGGCAGGGTGGCAGACAGGTTGCTCCTGGTCTGGCCCATCCGCGGGCTCTGCTGCTGCCCTGCACGGCTGCCTACTGGCCCATCTCTGAGCCTGCCCCTCCTACATCAAGAGGATGCTGAGCCTGAGTCTCTTGCTACATGGATGGTGGCGAGGAGAGAGGTGTGTTTGTTCTGTCACGTGAGCTGCACAATCAGCTTCCTCAGCATTTTATTAATAATTCAGCCCATGTCCAAGGAAGCGGGGTAGGGGGGACAGGAGCTGTGGGGAGATAGCAGCACTGGAGACCATGGCAGATGGAGGCCAGAGGGGAACCCAGGAGCCCTGCCTTCTGCCGTGACCTAGCAACAGAGCCAGGTGGCCTCAGGGGCCCTGTTTAGGAGAGTGCAGGCCTGGCATCTGCTTCTGTGGGACAGAACGTCCCTCCCTGCTTCGCACCCCTCCCAAAGCGGACCCAGGACACCTGGACCCTGAAGACAGCACCAGATCAGAAGCAGGCCTGAGGGGTCCGCAGCAAGCACCGTGACAGTCCTTGGAGAACCAGGTGCTGCCAACATTTCCTGACACGACCTGGAACCCAGGACACAGGGGCCAGCAGTGTCAGAGAATGAGAGTGGGAAGGGGAGAGGGCAGATCGCCAGGCCCTCCTCTGGGAGGGACCGGGCAGAACAGGGGTGATTCACATGCTCTGGTCTCCTTTCCCAGAGGGACCTGCTCACCCCCCAGGCCTCATTTCCTGCTTGTGCCCAGCCCTTTGTGAGTGCCCCGGAGACAGGAACTCACAGCTGGCTTGGCTGTCAATGATGCTCCAGCAGGAGAGAATAGCCTTCAAATTCAAGAGAATGGTTCAAGGTTAGACATCTAGAAGAACTTCCCTGACAGGCGAAACATGGGAATGGGGCGTGTCCCTGTTAAGGATAAAGTAATGACAGTAAATGGCATTCAAAATCGATCAGGGATAAGTTCTGTGCTCCAAGTACAGAACTTGGTGGGGGGGAGGGGTGAACTAGCTGCTCTTCACTAGGGCAGGAGAGAGGCAGCTGGGGGTACAAGCAAGAGCAAGGCGAGCCTGGGGACCCTGGAGCCCCAGCCTGTTGGCTTGGCTCTCTGGGGTTTGCCAAAAAGGGGTGTGTGGATAGTGCCTGAACTCTTGGCTACTCGTGGATGAGACTGGCTGCGGGGCGTGTGAAACGTAATGGCCCTTGACCAGGGGATGAGGAGCTGAGATTTCTGGCCACTGAGGAATTATGGGCTAGAACCTACAGCTGACTTTTTCCCTTCCCTATTTAATTAGAACATTCAATCCAAGGAAATCTGTCCTCCACCGGAACAGTCTTCATGGAGGTTTGCTTGGGGGAATTTCCTTGTCTGTTTCTCAACCAGAAAAGCTGTGGGTGGAGGTGAATGTGTGTGTGTGTGTGTGTGTGTGTGTGTGTGTGTGTGTGTGTGTAAGAGGCTCCATGTGAGTTCAAGGCGATGGTTTGTGTATGTCAGTGTGTTGAGGGAGACTTGAGATGGAGACTTGCCCCTGTGGATGCTGTGGGAAGGTGGAGGTGTGGCTGGGTGTGAGCTGAGCAGTACAGAGTCTGCTTCTCGAGGTGACAGTAAGAATCCTTGACTCTGGAAAGCCTGGTTCACCTGTGAACTGCATTCTCAGTGGAGGGGAGGGGAGGATGCTGTGGCAGGCCCGGGGCTTTTGCCCCCTGCTTATTCCCTTCAGTTCAGGGTAGGGGCATGCCCTGTATTGTGTGAGGCTTCAGCGTCCGTATCTCGTTGTGTAGGAGGTTTATTTGTGTACCTGTGTGTGTGTGTGTGTGTGTGTGTGTGTGTGTGAGGAGGGGGTGTACCTGAAACCACCAATGGTTCAGTTCCAGGCTTTTAAAAGCCCTGGGATATGGGCCCCTTCTCCTGCCTCCCCCAGAATCAAACAGTTCCAATTCTGTAGAGGAAGGAGAATTAGGGTTCACCTGATTTGGACTGTGCTGAGCTGACAGAGGGACAGAGAGGGCCAAGTGAGCCCCAGGGTTGGAAGGGGAAGGAGGCCTTTCTTTCTTACCCCCTGAAGTTCTGAGGTCAAGGAAAAGGAGGGGGGCACTGGAGGAGTGGAGCGTGAGAAGCAGGGGCAGAGGCTGAAAGGTCTGTTTTCTTCTATTGTGCGGCTGGGTTAAGTGGGGAGGGTCACTAGGCCTAGTCCCTCATAGAGGGTGGAGCTCCTAGACTCCAGCTGTGCGCAAGCTCTGGGGATGGCCAGAGTGGTGGACCCAGGCTCAGCGCTGGCAAAATTCCACTCCTGGTTTTTACACACGCCAGCTCCCCTTCCCGGGACGCCGCGCTGTCGAGTCCGGGGCTGACGCCCTGCAGCCGCCACCGAGCGGAAAACCCGGAGTGGATTCCCACGCCTTTTGGAACGGAGTCAAAGGGCACCTCGTAGGAGGTGGCCGGCTCCGTCGCCCTGCGGGGTTCGAAGCCGCTGCCATCGGGGCGCACCGGCGGGGTGGGTCGATCAGTGCGGCGGGACCCGCAGGCCCAAAGAGCCCAGCCGGCCGGCTCCGTGCCCTCCCTGCGGGGGCTGCGGGCGGGGCGTGGGGCGGCAGTGGTGCCCTCGGGGCGGCGGCGGGCGCGGGCTGCAGTGCGGCGCGCGGCCAGCAGCGGGCAGCAGGCGGTGGCTGAGGCGCTCGACAGCGGGCGGGCGGCGCCGGCGGTGCCCAGGGCGCGCTCACACACGAGCTCACACACACATACACACGGCCTCGTACACACTCACACACGCTCCGGCGCGCACACGCGGCGCGCAGGCCGGAGGGAGGAGGCTCGGCGCGGCTCGGCGGCGACTGCAGCGTGCTCGGCGGGCGGGCGGGAGGGCTGGCGGGCGGCCCCCGCTACCCGGCTCGGCGGCTCGGTGCAGCCCGCGCGGCCCCCGCCCTCGGACCCGCCCCCGGGGGTCGCCCGGCCCCATGCCCTGCAGCGGCGGCGGAGCAGCGCGCGGCCACGGGCGGCTCTGAAGAGCCCGGAGGGAGCCGGCGACGAGGGGACCATGTACCGGGACCCGGAGGCGGCCAGCCCAGGTAAGCGCGGCCCCGCGCGGGCTGGGGCGCTCCGAACCGGCGGGCAGGACGGCGGCAGCGCCGGGAGCCGTCTCGGAGCCCCAGCCCGGGGCTACTGTCCGCCGGAGCCGCACGGACTCCCCCCGCCCAGGGTCATCCCACACCGGGGGCGCGGGCTTGAGCGGCAGCAGCTCGGACCCCGGCCCCCGCAGTTCGGGCACTGCCAAGCTTGATGCCGGGCGCCGGCTTTGCAGTGTCCCCACAAGGACCTCCCCCCCCACCCCCAGCAGCCCAAGGACAACGTGTGTGGCGGAGCGAGGAGCCGCTGCCCCCGCAGTGCCCTCAGAGGCACCCCCGGGTCCCCAGCCCCAGTGCCTCCCGGGTGCCAGTGCTAGGGGACCCCAGAACAAGGATCCCGGGCAGCTTTCAGCCAAGGTTGTGGGCACCGGGAAGCAGAGTGACATCGGCGGTGCCAACTGTGAATTGAGAGGGTGCCAGGGGGCAAGTGGGCATCTGGTGCAGCAGCAGGGGAGGGGGGCTTCTAGAGGGTGGTGAGCCACAGGAGCGTTGAGGAGGGAGGTGGGGGTACCTGAAGGGAAAGAGAGCACAGATTGATGAGAATAGGGGTACCAGGGGAATGTTCTCCTGGGCTTGGGGAGGGGGGAAAGCAAAGAACCCCAAACTCACTCCCGTCCTGTCAGGGTTGGCAGGGGGAGGGGCCGTGCTCCCTTGCATTTCTCCTGAGCCCAAGCCGGGGAGTGGCCTGGGAGCCCACGTCTGCCTGGTATCCTGGAAGCCAGGCCAAGGAATCCTTCCACCTTCCCCGGGAAATTGCTCTGCCATTTCCTCCTTGGCTCCGGACGCCTCCTCACACAGCGCCCACCTGTAGGCAGGTCCCCTGCAGCTCCTGCCCAGTCTCAGGCTCAGCTCCCACCTGGGGTGCCCACCCCTGACCCAGCACCCGCAGTCTGGCAGTTTTGGTAGCAGGGTCTCCGCTTCTGGGTTTCTGTCTGATGCTGAAGGCACGACACCTCAGCCTGAGGACTTGCTCCCGGACGAAGAGCCTCTAGGCTTACTCCTGCTAACCTCTGGGGGAAGGGAGAGCTCTAAGGCCCTCCACCGAAGGGGCCTAGGGCCCCGAGGCTTCCGAGGGCAGTCCAGTGGGCGCCGGCTTTGTCCACTCTTGCCCCAGCCCCACATCTGCTCTTTCCCTCTAGGGGCAGCCTCAGCCTGTCCCTGCATCCATTCCTACCCTCATCAAGCCCTGGCAGCCCGAGCCCCCTGAGGAGGACCTCCTGGGTGCCAGGCATTGCACTCATTCAGCGCCTGCGTATATGGGTGAAAGAGACTCAGTCTCCCTCTCTGGAACCTCATGCCCATCTATGAATGTCCTCTAGGTAATGGCAGAAGGGACATTGCCTTTGGAGACCCCTCCCTTCATCTCTCTGGACCCAGGTCACCTACCCTGGCATCTTTCCCCAAGACACTGCCAGCTTCCAGCACTTGGACCAAAGACAGAGGTGTTCTCTTGCTTGGATCACCCTCTCAGAATTAGTTCAGAGACCAGCTCCAGGGTATGAAGATGGAAGGGGGGATGCAGTGAGGACACTCCCCTCCCCTGCCCTGCCAGCCTGGCAGCCTCCCCTTTCCTGTTGTTAGGCCAGTGACCTGGGGCCCTGCCCTCGTCCCCTCTCCCTCCCTCCGTTTTCCTCCCACGCCTGGGCACCATGACATCACCACTCCTCCAAGCACCTCTGCCCTCTCCATGGAGGCCAACTTGATGTGCTTGGCATCTTCTGGGCAAAGGGCCTGGAACCCAGTGCTGCCCCTGGTGTGCTGGTGGCCCCCAGACTTTTCCCTCTCCCCCTTGAATGGGCCTTGCTGTCTGGGCTGGAGACCTGTCTTGCCCACTCTGGTTGCAGGACCCACTAGTCCTGTGGCAGGGGCAATTCTGACCGGGAAACAGACCAGCCTTACGTTTACTTCTCTCTGATGTGGACAGTGGGCTGGATGGGGTCAGACATAGGCTGGAGAGGGCAGAATTTGCTTTTAATCCTAGTCCCCTGGGGCTCTCTGAGGGGCCGGGGGGTTGGGGGCCTCAATCTGGCCTCTGTGCCCTCTGGCATCCCTGCCCACCTCCTATAATCCCTACAGCTTCAAGCCAGACTTCCCACCACCACTCCTCCACCCCAGCTCACCCCAGGCTCCCCAGACCCTGCTCCCCCAGGCAGGGTATGTGTCCCCCAAGGCAGGCACCAGGTGGGAGTAAGATATGCAAATTAATTCCCGTGTGATTCAGGCCCATCCATCTGGTCCCCCAAAGGCCAGTACCATTTACATCCTCATCCCCTCATCCCACTGCCTGGAACACCTGTGGCCCAGTCCTTTAAAAAAAATCTTAATCTCCTGTCCTCTTGTCCCAGGATGGTTCCAGAAGGTCCCTGTGTACCCCCTCCTTCAGCCCATGCGCTCTGCAAGTCCCCACAGGGCTCAGTCTGCTGCTAAGACCCTTATCCTGACAGGGGACAGGAGCAGTTCCCTCCCCTTGTGGGCCCCTAGCCTCCAGGCAATTCTCTTCCTGATCTTTTGTGGCTGAAGCAAGGGACTGTGGGGAAAAGCCACAGCCCAGTGAAGAACGAAGACCAGCCCCCCCCCCCGCCCCGCCCTCGCTTCTGCTCCAAACTCTGCCTCGCCTCCCCCCAGCCATGCCTGCAATCTCCCCTCTGTCCCCTCCAATAGACATGCGGCCCTCTCCCGGCCCTCAGCCTCCATCCTCTGTCCATCCCAAAGCTGGCCTGGCCAGGCCTCCCTGTGTCCCTGTCCCCCGGCAGGGCAGGACCTCGGTAGGCCGCAGGGGTCAGTGTTGCAGTGGGCAGGCAGGACGGCAGCAGGGAGAGAGGGAGGGAGAGGTGACCTTGCGGGTGAGCAAGGCCAGAGAGGCAAAGTCTGGGCTGGAGCAGCGGCTCTGGGAGAGGGTTCAGGTCCTGAGGACTGCCAGCCCTGCCCCCAGCCCTCTATGAACTTGTCCTTGGGGATAGCAGTGCTTGACGTCTTCTCTGTCTGTCCCACCTGTTAGTGGGCTCTGCCCCCTACAGCAACTCTTCCAGGCAGGTCATTCCTAGGGAGTGTGGGGGACCCTCTGCATGGGCCAGGGGGCCTTGGCACATTGGATCTTCTCTCTCAATGCAGGAGGATCCACACGATTGTCCAGGCCAACCCTCCACCCACTGGGCACAGGTTAGGGACAGAGGCTGTTGCGTGGCGTGTGGCGCAGGAATCGGGGCTGAAAGGGCAGATCGGCGGTGTACGCTGTGAGGGCCGTCAAGTTTAGGGACAGGGGCTGGGGTGTGGGACTGTCCAAGGAGACCTGACGGACCATTTCACTGACAAACCCTGCCCCCACCCCCAGCTCCCCCATCTGCACGGGCCCAGACCTCCCTGGCCTGCCTCCTGGGCTTGGCTCACAGGCTGGGACTGAAGATCAAGTGACCTCCCAGCGGGCCATGGCTGTGAGGGGGACTTGGGACAGAATAGGTCCAAATGCAGGGCTGGGCGTATGATTTCTGCCGGGTTTGGGTCAGGGTAGCCAGTGCCCCCAATCTGTAGCGTTTCCAGGGAGACAGAACTTCCCCCTGCCCCTTGGCCGCCGGTCATGCTGTTCAGTGGCCTTGCGGGGACAACTTGACCGATAGGCTGGGTGCTCAGGACTGGGGGATGGTGGAGAGGGAGAGAGCCTCAAAGCGCCTCCTGGTTGGGGAAGAGGGGCTAGAGCAGGCTGGACTGGGGTGGGAACCCACAGGCCAGCAGGTGACAGGTGAGGGACAGCTGGAAGGCAGAGGAACAGGTGGGTGTCAGGCGAACAAAGACAGGCCCCGGACAGCTGGGCCCTGCCCCTGGCTGACCCCAAGCTCAGGCCCAAGGGGCACTGCAGGTAACATCGAGTGACAGTGGAGGACTGTCCCCTTCTTACCCCCTCCAGCCGTGCCTGAGGGGCAGGCAGAGGAGGAGTGTGTGGGTCCCCCCTTCCCACTCCTCCGTTCCCCACCCGCACTCCCCGCCCACCCACCCCCATTCTCTCAGGGGCTTTGAGTCTTTATTGAATCTGATGGACCGTTCTCAATAACTGCTTCCCGCAGGGGAGTGAGGCTGGGATCAGCAGGGAGAGGAGTGGTAAGGGGGGCCTCGTGGTGTGTGAGGGGGGACTCGGGGTCGGGGGGGCGTGCGGGAGGCAGAGTCCTGAGCAGAGGACTCTTGGCTGGACAGGCTCCGCGGAGGCACGGAGGCATCTCAGGTAGGTGCGGGCAGCCCTGCGTGGAGCCGGCGCCCTGTCCCCTGGGCAGTGCCGGGCAGGTGGTACATGCCGCCAGTAAGGTCAGTGCTCTCTGTTGGGGCTGTCACTGGTCTGGCCAGGTGCCAGAGCCAGCCTGTGCCAGGCCAGCCCGGGAGCCCACCTGCCTTGCCAGGGGACCCCAGCCAGTGGTGCCAGGTGGACCTTGCCAGTTCCACGGACGTGGATGTCCCTGACCTTCCAGGGGCAGGCTTGCTGGGCCCTGTCCAACTTGTGTCTGGAGGGCAGGACTTCAGTCTCACCCAGCAGAATTCCCCAGGGGTTGGAATGGAGTTGGCAGGCAGCATGGGACCTGTGGAAGGGGCTGGATGGTGCCCAGAGCCTGTGCCTGGGACTCTGGGCCCGGTTGGTCAGAACGTGGGCTGGCACGTCGGGCCTGCCCTGGGGGGCTCTGCAGCTTCTGGTTGGAGGAGCCCCTTGGAAGAGGTGTGTCGCCTGTGAGGCTGGGCTGGGAGCCGACTACTATGGTGAGCTGGGACATCTGGGGAGTTGACATGTCCGAGGGATTGAGTGTGTGGGGCTGCAGCACCAGGGAGCGGGAGGGCGGGGCTGATGCACAGAAGCGCTGCGCCGCGTGTGTACCTGTGTGTGCGCGCGGGTGGCAGCTGGACGGCCGTACTCGCTGTGCTCGTCTGAGCTCTGTGCCCGCTGTAAACAGCAGGTAATGAGTGGATTTGTAGCGAGGTGCGTCGAGGTGCCCAGGGAGCTGTGACGGAAAGCGTTGGGGGAGGGCAGCTCCCCTGGCCCTGTACCCAGCCAGGCGGGGCCTGTGCCCTCCAGGGGCCCTGCCTGCCCCCTGCCACACCCTCCCTCCTGCCAGCTTGGCCACCTCTGAGGGCTCCATCTGCTGGGAGCAGGGCCTCACCTGGCTGTGTGGCGTGCACGGGCATGGATGGGGGGTGGTGGTGGGGGGTGGAGCTTTGGCCTGTACAGATACAGGCATGTCCACAATAGCGTGTGGGTCTGTCCGTGTGTGTGTGTGCACCCCTTCCCAGAGCCCTGAGAGAACTGCCCACCCAACCCCAATCTTGGTAGTGGCCCTGCTTCTTCGATGCCCTTCCTGGAGTGCAGGAAGTTGGAGTTCTCCAGCTGGCTCGGGGAGAAAAGGGGTGACCCTTTCTGCCCATCGGAGGAGGCAGGCGGGAGAGGTCTGAGCCCCAGCTGGAAGTTGCTGGTTGCATCAGAGAAAGGGGAGAACTTTGGGCCTAGAGAACCCCAAAACCCCAGCCCTGTGGTTCTAGGGGCCTCAGGAAGCCCCCAAAATGAGAGAGGTGGGGTGCCAGGGGGTCCGTCCTAGCAGGTCCGTCTCACAGTGCTAGCTGGCGAAGCGAGCACCCTGCTTCCAGCCAGGCGGGGCGGTGGGTGCGGGAGGCCCCGAGGGGTGGCTGCTTGAGGCCCTCCACGAGGGGAGCAGAGGACAGAGCTGTGTGGCTAATGTGTCCAATTAAATTACTTCAAACCCTGCCGTGGCAGATGCTCCCGGCGGGGCCCTGGGTACAAATTGGATCCGTCTCGTTACCACGGGGTGGTGTCAGTGGGGCCAGAGTGGTGTCCAGATCAACCAGTGGCGCGGCAGGCCCTCTCCTGCCCTGCCCAACCTGGGCCTGCCGTGAACCCCTCGCGCACTCGCTCACTCCAGCCTCCCTCAGGTTCCTTAGGTCCACCGGGTCCAGGTATCGGGGGTCCCTGTACAAATCCTTGCCATCCCAACCCCAGTCCCTGGCAGCCCTAGGGTCCCTCTGAGCCCTCACTTTCTTTCTCCAGGAAAACGGGAGTCCCCTGCTTTATAGGGGGTTCAGCCTAAGGAAGCCCCTCTTAGGTCACCCAGCATACCCTGTTCCCTCCCCTGATAATAACAATAGGACAATAATGGCGAGTCCTTATTTGTGGAGCACGCAGTACGTGCTGCGTACTTTACCTCCGCGAAGCAGGGGCCGGCTTGCTTCAGCTAGGTCTCCGGGGTCAAAGAGCCTCTGGCAGAGACATTTGCGGCTGTGTCCCTGAAGCAAGTTACTCACCACCCTGGCCTCCGTTTCCTCCTCTGTTAAATGGGTATGAGGATGGTTCTTACCTCCCATGGGATTGGAGGATGAGATAAGGCAGAAAACATCTTTAGCAGAAAGCCCCGCACGTAGTAAACACTCAGCCAACGGCAGCTGTTATCAACATCGCCCTGCACCGAGCGATTGATGTGTGGGACGGGGGTTCCGGAAGCTCCGAGGAGGATAGGCCTGCCTCAGCCCCGGTGGAGGAGGCCTGGGGAGGGCTTCACCGAGGCAGGGTCTGTCAGTTACCATCAAAACCGCAAAGGTGTGTGGCGCGTTCCACAGGTGCCACGACGTACGTTAGCTCGTCCATCCTCAGACCACCCTGGGACGGGGGCACTTGCGGGTAGAAGTTGATTTGGGATTCCAGCCACACCACCAGACCCAGGAGCGTGAGCGTTGGGTCCGGGGCTTCGGGTGTTGCAGGAAGAATAAGAGCTTGCCATGTGAGCAGGCAGGGAGGAGGCATTCTGCGTGGTGGGGACAGCACATGCAATGGCCCGGAGGTGTGACGGGTCTTGGCCAGTTGAGGCAGCAGTGAGAGTCTGAGCGTGGGGGGCTGGAAGGGAGTCCTTTGGGGGGCAATAGCAGGAGTTGAGGGTTGGGAAAGGTGGGCTGGGCCAGATTATGAAGGTCCTGGCATTCTGAAATAGGAAGGCTGGGCTTTATTTATTTATTTTTTTCATTAGGGCAATGGTGGGCCGTGGATGGCTTTCAAGCATATCTCTATAAAGAACTTTAACTCGGTGGCAGTGTGGAGGGTGGAAGCCTGGAGACAGGCCCATATCTGGAGCTGGAGGCCCAGCCATTAACATATCTGTTCCCATCTCTGCCCAGACCCTCCTCAGTCCCTCACCTGCACAGGGCTGTGTCCCAAGCAATCATACCGGGTGGCCTGGGACCCTGGCCTTTGAAAGCTTGTGGTGGGTAATGGGCAGTCAAGGGGACAGCCTGGCGCAGGTGGGCATGGATTTCCCCTCCCCACCGGGGGCTTACCTAGGGGGCTGGGGTATCAGAGAAAGCCTCCCAGAGGTGGACAGGCCCAAGGCCCAGGGAACGCGGTTACGGTTCCAGAGAACCGCTCTGCACCCGCCGCCCCCACCGTGGGCATCAGGGTCCAGCCCTGGAGGAGCCGCACAGCTCAGGTTCCAGCTGCCAGGCCTGAGCTCCAGAGCCCCGCCGGAGCCAACCTGTCTCCACAGCAACTAGGCAGGCCACCCCGCTCCCCGTGCCCACAGCCCCTGGCACAGGGGCCCATTCACAGCAGGGCCTGGGTACATCTTCCCACTTCCCTAGGGGGCCACCCCAGAGCAAACGCTCTCACACCCAGGCACTGGCAGCGTGCGAGCATGTTGGCGTTTGGGTCCGTGTGTGCACGTGGTATGTATGTGTGCCCCGCGGCAGGACGCGGTGGGGTGGGGATGGTCTACGTTTCCTAACCACCTTAGCCGGGGATTTATTCCCCTGCGGGAGAGGGTCCAGCAGGCGCCAAAGGGCCAGGCTGAACTGTGGGCTCCTGCCTCAGGGATCACGGCAAGGAGGCAGCCCAGAGAAGAGACAGTTAGGAGGATTTGCCGCTAAGGGAAAGCAGCGAAGGAGACTCTCTTAGCAGTGCCTGGTGGGTCCGCAGACCGTCTTGTTCTTCACCTACATCTTCCATTTAACCTTCACAGCAGTCCCTCAGGGAGATCTCATTACCACTGTTGGACAGATAAGGAAACTGAGGCCCGGAGAGGTGGAGTGTCTCACCACGTCACTCAGCAGAGCAGGGATGAGATTGCACGTCAGCCTCACTCCCAAACCTAGGTCTTAACCACTGGGCGACACTGTCCAGTGCCTCCCTTATCCCACTAGGATCTGAGCCAGCCTGTCTCTCGGCCCATCCCTCGGAAGGGAGGGCTGGGAATCAGTATTGGCCCCAGCGCCTGCTTCAGCACCCCGTGCCCCCTAAAGCTTTGTTCTCAGGTCCCTGGAGTGGGGCGGAGCCTCCTTCCCATCCTGTCTCCTCTCCCTCTCTCCAGGCCCCATGGCAGGATCCTCTCACTCAAGGGGAGGCACCCCTTACTCCCTGCTTGGCACCTGCCAGCCCCGGAGGAGCCTGATGAATCGGCTGGGTGTGTACCCCCCGCACACAGAACCCCATTCCTCCCTCTCCAGCCCCCGCCTGGTTAGGGAGGTGTGAAGGGAGCGATTTCACAGCCTGTCAGCTGGGGCCTAAAAATACCCAGAGCTCTGAGATGCCTGGGCAGAGGGAGGAGAGAGCAGGGACCAGGGACGGGGTTGCAGGGGTGCAGCGGTAACGTGGGCAGAGAAGCCCTCTCGGCACCACGGTCCTGCTCGGGCGCGATGGGCAGAGCCACCGTCCCCGGGTCCCCCGTCTGGCTCCGTGTCTGGCGATGCAGAGGGGAGCTGGCATCTCTAGGGTCTTGAGAGCTCAGCTCTGGCGCTCAGACCTAAGGGGGGGCTTAGTCTCAGACAGGAACTGTGAACCTCGGGCCCCCAGAGCCTCCGATCGATGCCTCTTTCTCCCTCTCCGCCCCCAGGTTGGCTGGCATCTTTGGGCTGTGGGAGCCAGGCTGGGCGTGTGCCTGCTTCCTTCCTGGAGAAGGTGCCCGCTTCTGTTAGGGGAGAGGTGTGAGGAAGGCATCGTGGATGGGGGTGCCGGCAGGTGCGGGATGTGACGTGCGAGCCACCCAGGCACCGGAGGGGGGCAGAGGAGAAGGGGCGTGGCGGCCCACATCGCTACCACGTGGCCATATGCTGCAGCCTGGCACACGGCTTCCACGAGTCAGCCCAGAAAAGGGGGCCGTCCGTGTGTATGCGTGCATGTGGGCCTGCCGGAGCTGGCCTGTTCTTGTGGACATGGATGGCCGTGTGTGGCTATTCCAGACAGAAACTGGGTGGAAGCACAGGAGCGGGCGTGGAAGCATGAGCAAACGCATGTCGTGTCATGCAGACACGTGATAGTGTGTGTGCTTCCCATGTGGCAATATGATGGCATGTGTGCCTGTGCAGAGGGACATAGGCAGATCTCTCTGGGGCACCAAGCAGGGGCTGAGAGAGTCATTAGGGAAACAGTGCAGAGTAGCAGGCAGAGCAGGGGCTCTGTGTCAAAAGCAATGGGGTGCGAATCCCAGATCGGCCACGTATTGATTAGCTCTGTGGCCTCGGGCAAGTTACTTAACCTTTCGTTGCCTCATTTCCCCGTCTGTAAAATGGAGACAGTAATAGCTCCTGCTTCAGAGGGCTGCTGGGAGGTTCGCTGAGTTAATGTCCATACATTGCCTGGAACCGTGCCTGTCACAGAGTTAGCACAGTGCATACTAGCTCTTGTTATCTGGTCCTACCCTTTGATGATATAGGTGGGAGCACCAGGCCAGAGAGGGCAAATGACATGCCCAAGGTCACACAGTATGTTAGTGGCAGAGCCAGGACTAGAACCCAGACTCCAGCACCTTAAGACAGGGCTTGTTCAAGTCTGAGACCTCCTTTGGGCCACAAGAAGCCTCCACAACACAGAACTGTAACCCCATTGGCATTTGGGGCCTAGATTCCGCCAGGGCTGGGCTGGGATCTTGGGAACTCTGGGATCTGAGCATCTTCAGATAGCGCTGGGGTAGAGAGGTCCTCAAAGCAGTGGCCAGCCGCCTGAGTTAGAACCAGGCCACTGGTTAGTCTGCGGACTTTGCCAATTACTCAACCCTGAGTCTCAGTTTCTTCCCTGTAATAGAATAATAGTAATACATACTCTATAGGGTTATCCTGGGGATTAAATGAGATCTGCATGTAATGTCTTAAGTGGTGGGAACACTGTACCTAATAAGTGCAATAATGTTAGCTGCAGTTGTAACCCTTGCAGAACCCTCCCACCCAGTGCTCTATAAATGGTGACTTCCTTTGCTTCCCTTCCAGCCCCTGGCAACCCTCACTCCCTTCTGCCTGCCACCCCACACTCCACAGAGCTTAGACTGATCAGGGGCTGACTTGCTGGCGACCAAGACCTGTGTTGTCTCCTGTTATTGGCTTTGCCTAGGAGGGAACAGGACCCACCACTGCAGCTTAGCCCCTGATCCCTTTTCACCTGGCCTTACCACTCCCTTGCTCTGTGACCTTGGACAAGCAGTCTTTCCTCTCTGGACCTTGATCCTGCCTCTGTAAAGTGGAGGGGCTAGACCACACGGCCCCAGAGCCCCTTGGTCCTGTTGTTTTGTGACACTCAGGAGGGTCCTGGCTTAGCCTGCTGGAGGGGGTGGCAGGTTGGCAGGAAGGGAAGTCGGCTGGCTGCCTTGGGCGAGTGGAGCATCTGGGGCCTGAGCCGGCTGGTGGCCTGCCATCATGCCCGCCCACACCTGTGGCTGCGTAGGAGGGCGTGCAGGCCCGACTGGCTGGGCACTGACATTGGGGGAGGCTCAAGGACAATGATGTAGAGAGAGCCCTTCTTGGGGCCCTGGGAGCTGCCACTCCAGCTGTCCTCCCCCCCTCCCCTTCTCCCCAGGGATTTCCTTTAGCAATTCCTCCTTCCTGTCTCCTTCCCCTTTCTGGAGTCTCCCAGTATCTCCCCGCCTCTACCTCTCCCACTTCGGTAATCTTGACCATTTTCCGGGGTGCCTTCTTTCCTCCCTCTGCAGAAGGGAGATCTCTCCCTCCTCTTCTGTCTCCCTGCTTCCTGAGATGCCTCCTTTTTCCTCCCTTTGATGTGTCCCCGTTTCTCTGGATCCTCCCGGCTCCCCCTGTTGCCCCTGAGCCTAGGTGTCTCTCTTACTCTGCGTGGCACGTCCGGGCTCCTTCCAGCTTCTTGTCCCCTGGCTCTCTTCCACTTCAGAGTCCCTCCCCCTCAGCATCCCCAGCTCCCTTCTTCCCATCCCTTGGAGCCTCTTACTCCACCACCAGTCCCCCTGCCCTCAGAAGTTTCCTGGCCTCCTTCCAATGATGGGGCCGATCCAGGCAGTTCCTGTGGCGGCTGCTGCTACCCAGTACCTCAAGAACCCCCCACCCCTGTGAGTTGAGTAAAGGGGTCAGCCCAGGGCCCAGGGACTGTCAATCTTGCCTCCTAATTAGCAGGAAGTAATTGCCTGGAAAAAAATTTCATTTAGGATGAGACTTGGAGACTCCAAGTTAGAGCTGAGCCAACTGATGCTCCCCTAGGGAGCAGGAGAAGGGAAGCGGCTCAGGTCAGGGCCTCAGGAAGCCTGACCGGAGACGAAAGCCCTTAAGACCCACTTCCGGCTTGCCTGCAGGACCTCAGCCTTGAAGAAGTGGCGAGAGAGAGCTCTGGGCTGGGCGTCCCACCATCTTCATCTGACTTGTGGCTCCACTGCTCATCGTGTGACTTGGGACAAAACTTATTCCTTTGAGCCTTAGATTTCCTCTCCTGTAAACTCAAAGGAGGGCCTCCGCGCCATGAGGGCTGATTTGGACGGTGGCTATGAAAGCAACTTGCAGGCTGCAAAGTGCTGTGGGAGTGTGAGGTGCTACTGTCTTCCTCCGTGTGGCTCTCAGCTGAGACGTGAGGATCGTGGAGTGGTGGGGTAGCCCTGGAAACACGTAAGTGGCACTGAGGTTTCCCGAAGAACATGGAAGGATGGTGAGGTAGACCCAGCTGAGCTGCAAGATTAAGGGCAGACGGACGTGGTTTCCCATGCCAGTCTCAATACTTGCACTGCCCTGAGTGGTCACCTCCCCTCTCTGAGCTCCACTTTCCTGATCTGTAGGATGCGGATCCTGATGCTTTCCTGGGAGAGGGAGGTTTGGTAAGGCTAAATGTGATAATGTTCGCAGAGCTCTTAGCACAGTGCTTGGCCTACAGTATGTGCTCAGCATTTGATATTAGCTATACCTACTGTAATTAAAGGATATTATCTTTACTCCATGCCTGGACCCAGAGAAGCTGATTTGGGGTGTTGTCTTCAGGTGGTTTTGTTTTGCTGTTTGTTTTTGGAAGAGGGGAATTTCTACACCCAGTGAGGCTAACCAAGCAGATCTTCTCAAAGAGCCTCTACCCGTGGGGTGCGAGGAGAGGAGTGGGCTGCAGCTGTGGGCTTCTCCCCCAACGCACACTTCTTCCTAGGCAAGAGCCGTGGGCAAGTTTCTTATGTGGGTGGGTGTGAGGTAGAGAGCCTCTGCCCTGGTGGAGGGGTATTACAGGTCTGTGTGTTCATCTCGTTAGGACTGGCCCAGCAGCGGGAGAAAAGGTTGTGTTTGTTTAAACAGGTCTACCCCACCCACCTTGGAAGAGGGAACAGGAAGTTCCACCTGGTAGGGTCCAGCAATGTGGGTTGAGTCTTTGCTGTGAATGGGGCAGCATGGCACCCCAGGGTGGCTGGAAAACAGTCAGACAGCCTGGAGCTTTTGGGTGTTGGGCAGCACTGCAAGCTCAGAGCTCCAGATTGCCCCGGGAGGGGTGAGGGGGCGGCGAGGGCCCGGCGGTCTGCTGCTCCTTCCCCACCCGCCCAGCGCCACCGCTGGGGACCTTCTGTGTTCCTGATCTGAGCGCAGTACCCGCGCCAGCCGCCAGGAGGCAGTGCGGCGGGGTCCCCTGAGGGAATGGGATGCGGCATTTACATTAGAGGGGGAATTCTTTTTGTCTGGAGTAGGGCTGCTGACTGGAGTTCTTGGTATCTGCGGACCTCATCCAAGAAAGGGGGTTCTTGAGGTCGGGCTGCTCACTGCTGTGGCTTCAACTTCGGACTTATCACGGAGTGATTAGCAGAGTAAGGTAGGACCGCTACGCTGCAGTCCTGAAAAAGCTTCTGGTTTCCTGAATTCCGCTCGCCCGGGGCAATGCACGGGGTGGCCTGGAGGAGGGGGCAGTCTCGGGACTGAGTTTCTGTTTCAGAACCAAGGACAGAGGCCGTGGGCCGATCGTTGTTTCAGCACCGCGGACAGAGTTCAGAGCAGCGGGCTCTGTGGATCCATCCAAATATTTGTGGTGCAAACGATACCCCCAGAATATGGAAGAATGGCACCTCCCAGAGGGAGTCTCGGATACCTTATATTCTAACGAGGAGACTTGGGGCCAGGCAGTTGAGTTGACTAAGGTCACACAGCCAGTGACAGTGGGTGGCAGAACTGGGTTCAGATCCACAGTGGTCTCTCTCCATCCACCTCTCCCACACCTGGATTCCCACTGGTTATATCCCTCCTTCCTGACCATCTCTGAGAGCAGCTTCACAGTATGTTGCGTCCCCGAGAGCCCTTGAGCTGGTGAAGATTAAGTGGACCCCCACCACCACCACCAAAAGCTCAAGAATCTGAATCCCAGGATAGAAGATTCCTAGACCCTGGGGCTTTCATGGCTCCAAGCTGCAGGTGGGAGGGCGTCAGGGCAGGACAGGTACCCCGTCCTGTAAGGAAGCCTGTGACTTGGGGAGGTAGTGTTGAGTCATCAGCATGAGGGACTCTTAAGTGCTCTGAGATCCTCAGATAAAATGCAGCACACCACTCCAACCCCAGCTTCTTTGCAGCCGTGTATTATTAATAACAGTAAGACGCTGATTTAGGCCAAGGCACAACAATGCATTATTCATAAGAGTAACTGGTGGTCAAGGCCTGCGCTTAATCATCACACGTCCCTGGTCCTGCCGCCGCTCCACAGTCCTGGTGGAGAGACCCTCCAGCTGAGCTCCTCCTTTTCCTGGGGTCCTGCTGCCCTGATGGACGTGATCATTTTCATGGCTGCCCAGGCAGCTCATCAACTTTGGGATCAGGGTGGGTGGCATGTTCCGGGCTAACTTCTGGCTGGACACCCTTCAGTCTGGGCTCCCTGCTCAGAGCTGGCATCTGGCCCTGTCTGTCCTGAATGGCTTTGACCCTGATGACTTCCATACTCAGCAGCTCTCTGGGGTCCACAGATGGCCTGTTACCCCGCACCCCCTCTTTTGAGACTGAAGACTGAAGGCAGATGCACCAGGCTTTCCTAAGCCAGGAATTGTGGGAGTTTTTTTGGGGGGGTGGCTGTGGTGAGAGGAGGGGCTCACCGGGCAGAAGATACCCCCACCACCTCCATTAAATATGACGATGGATTTAAAACCCTCGGTAGACTCTGGAGTACTTTGTAAACTGTTGTGCACTGAACAAGCCTGAGCCATTATTGCCAAGGCCACACTCTCTGCTGGAAGAGAGAGCAGAGGTAGAGAAGGTGTGGAGGAGACCCTCGTAGCTCACCAGTCCCCGCTCCCTGATGAGAAGTTCGAGTGCTTGTGGATCCTGACATATCCCCGTCCAGTGTCTTGCTGGAACGGCTCCTGGCCCATCCGGATAATCCTTCATTCGCTGTTTACTCACTTGGCATCTCCTCTGAATTCTAAACCGTCTGCATCCAGGCGGCCTCTGCGGCCCCTGCCAGCACACTCTCCCTAGCTCACTCACACATTATCTGTTTTTGTCACAGTCAAGGTTGAGGAGGCTTGCTCTCCCTAAGCCCCTATTTTCAGCTACTTGTAACTTTCCGAAACAGTTCCCCGCAGGCCTCCTCTTTTGCCAGCCTTGTTCCCGCCCCAGGTGAGGCCGACATTGCTTTCGAGGCCTGGAGCTTTGCCTAGCTGTCTGGGGTTCAGAGTTTAGCTCATTGGTTTTCTGTTGCTTTCCCCCACACGCTGCCTTTTTCTGGCTTTCTTGTGTGTGTCAGGTTGAGAAGAGGAAGGGAGGTGGGATAGGCACCAGAAATGTTCCCTTCCGGTGCCCAAATAGCCCTGGGGCTGGTAGGCTCTGCCCTTGCCCTCCCACCTTCCCCCATTTCCATCTGCTCTCCGTGCACGTGGAGGGGTGCTTCCTGTGGAAACCTGTGACTCCAGCTTTCGCTGTTTTCCACCTCGAACGTCATCCCGCAGCCACCGGAGGATGGTGGGGGTAGGCGCTGGGGCATGATGCACTGTCGTGCAGCATCAAGTGGGAGGAGGCAGGACCAGGATGGGGATGTGATCCGCACCATCACTGCTTTATCTCTGGAATAGTGGTTGCACCCTAGTCCGTACCAGAGACACGGCCCTGGGAAAGTCCTCAGGTACCCCACCAGCCTCTTCTTCCTGCTCCTGCCCGGCCCCAGGCACCCAACCCCCAACCCGTTCTGAGACTTTGAGAACATCTGAGCATCTGTCTAATGAGGCTGCTTTACTGAGGCCAAGGGCTGGGGCAGTGGAGGTGGGAAGGAGCCGTGGCAAAGGTGTGTGGGTAAGAGGGGTCGTTGAAGTGCTTGGGGGAGTTCGTGGGGAAGTGGAAGCCCTTTCCCCGGCTGCTCTTTGTGTTGTGTTCACTCCATTTCTTTCTTCCCTTCCGTCTATGCTCGGAGCAACTTGTTTTAAGGCTTAGTGCCCGTGGGGCACAGAGTTGAGGTCTTCCAGACTCCAGGCTCAATCCAGGCTTTGTCTCTCTTCTGCCGTGTGGGCAAGTGCTGACCCCTTCTGAGCCTCAGTTTCCTTCTTTGGAAAATGAGGATAAGAGGATTTACCTTCAGAGGGTGCTAAGGACTGTGAACATGATTCAGTTCTGAGCATACATTAGTTACTATGGCTAAAGGCACTTGGTGAGGAAAGCAAGGGCCTGGGATCTGAGGATGACTCCAGGACGTTAGGAGGGTGTGGGGGTGATGGGACAACTTTGGACTGGCTAGATGTGGGGAGTGTGTGTGTCACCATCTGAGAGTGTCAGAGCAAGTGAAGTCTGGGGAAAAGAGCCTATGTGCTCAGATCTCCAGCATGTCCAGTGGCTCCTCTATATCGTGTCCTGGACTATGGGCTGTCGGAGACACCGAACAATGAGGAGAACCTCTTAGCCCTGCTTGGAGGACAGGCCTACTCCCAAGAAAAGGAGGCTGGACAGAAGGCAGTTCATTCAAGTTTGGAGACTGCTGTGAACGCTTGTCATCAGGGAGGGCTTCCTGGAGGAGGAAGGCTCACGTGGACCTTGAATAATTTCATGCATTTGTTTAGCACATATTTATCCAGCCTCTCCAGTGTACCAGACCTTGGGCTACAGAGATGAGTGATCTGGGGGGTCTCAGCCCTCCAAGTGTTCCCAGTGGGGGAAAGACATACAAAATGCTAATTATTAACCCACAGTGATGAATTGTCATAGTTACGGGGGCAACAGAAAGGAATGTGTGAGGGAATGAAGACCATCTTTGTCTAGGGATCTTGAGAATAGAAAGAAGAGAATAGAAGGGAGGGCATTCCAGGCAGAGGGAAGAGCTTATGTGAAGTCTCAAGTGTGAAAGAGGTTGGCCTTCTTGAAGGAAGGAGGGAAGTGGGGTGTGGCTGGGTCACGCAGTGTAGCATGTTACAGAGTGCTGTCACATGCTTCACCTCAGAGGGGGACAGCCATAGCAGGGTCAAGGACAAGTTCAAGTTGCCTTAATTCCCCACACCTGTTTTTTCCTCTGCGAAATGGGAATAATGATTTTAAAGGTTGCAGAGAGCACATGAGATGGTGCCTATAGACTTCCTGGCACGGTGTCTACCACAAAAGGCACGTGCTCAATGAATGTTAGCTATTATTTGATCCTGACAACACCCCAGCAGGGCAGGGCAGGGGTTCTTATCATCATTTGAAGGTAAAACACTGAGGCCCAGAATGGGACTCACCCTGGGTCACTGGCTGGGAGCAGAGGTGGGACTTGAACCCAAGTCATTTGCAAGTCTACTGCCTGTCCCACTGCTCTGCTCCAGAGGACAGATATGCATGGGGGGAGAATTCCAGGCCAGAGGAAGTGCATGAACATTTAGACCTCGTGGACAGCAGAGTGGTCTAGGCATCTGTTCGTGACCGTGACCATGACCGTGACCGTGGGTGTGTGTGCGTGTTTGTGTGTGAGTGTGAGCATGGGTGTCCATTCAAGGGGTGAGTCAGCATGGCTTGTGTGTGTGTGTGTGTGTGCGCACGCACGTGTGTTTATACGCGGGAGGCGGGCACAGGCGTCTGTGCCGAGGGTGAGTCTCCGTGGCTCGTGTATGTGGGCCACGGGTGTCCACGGCTCTGGCCTGTAGGTGCGCACCTGCTCCCCCCTCCCCTCCTGCCCCACCCTGGGCAGCTGGTGAGCTTGCCCTCAGAAGTCCGTTCCCTCTCTGGCAGCTCCTCAGCAGCCAGCGGCCCTGTTTGATTCTGTTCATCTATAAATCATGGCTTGCTGAGGAGACGAGAAGGAGTTGGGAGTGGGAGCAGAGGCCTGGCAAGGGACGGGGTCATTTCTGCAGTTCACACCTGAGGCCCAGCCTGGCTTCCAGCTGTTGCCCACCCTCACCCCCCAGCCCCATGCCTCAGCCCTCCCCAGTCCTTGCCATAGGTGTTCACTAATACTTGCTCTTGGTTAAGCCCTGGGCCAGGTCCTGGGGCAGGGATCAGGGGTGCACGAGATCGAATAAGACGTGACCCCTGGCTTCCACTATGCTGTGGGGAAAACTGAATGTGTATTCAGTATTTCATACAACACACTGAGGGCCGACTCCCTGCCTCAGATGTCTCTAATGCAGGGTTCGACGTGGTAATGCTACGATAAGAGCTAGCATTTACTGCCTACTTATTCCGTGTCAGGCACTGTGCTAAGTGCATTCTTTGTGCTAATTCCTTTAAACCTCACAGTAGTGCTACGGGGCCTGTACTACCCCTGTTTACAGATGGGGAAACCAAGGCACACAGAGATGAGGTCACACAGCTTGGAAGAATAAGAATCCGAATTGCCTGACAGTCTGGCTCCAGAGCCCTGGCACTTAGTCACTGCACCTTAAAAGAAGGGTGCAGGCACAGTGTGATGGGAGCTCTGTGAAATTAATTCCCACTGGGGAGATTATGGAAGGCTTCCTGGAGGAGGTGCTTTTCATCTGGGTCTAGAAAAATCAGGACTTGCCAGTCAAAGATGGGCATGGGGGAAGACCAGAAGGAATCCTGGGGTGTGTGTGTGTGTGTGTGTGTGTGTGTGTGTGTGTTTAAAAGAGAGAGCCTCTCAAACTCTGTCACTGCAGCCCGTCCCATCTCTTCTATCCCGTCTTGTTTGGGTGACAAGTGAGATGACGTATGCAAGCACTGGACATGCAACAAATATTTACTGAGCACCTCCTGTGGGTTTGCCTGTCACAGAGGTTATCAGAATGAACAAAGCAGGTACAGCCCCTACCTTCATAGTCTGGTACACAGTAGGCACTTAATAAATGGTAGCCTCTATTACTATCATTCCTAGAGGCTTGGGATTCCTCCTCATTCATTCAACAAGCATTTATTGGACACCTACTATATGCCTGGCTCTGTCCTTGGTGCTGGGAAGACAGCGGTGAACACAAGATTGAGCCCTGCCCTCATGGAGTTGATGTTCTAGAAGGGAAGGCTGTGTGTGGGCATCTTGTCCACCTTCAAAATGGGTCCACCTCCTCAAGCACACAGGTTTTATTTGCCCTGAGAGCTCCCGGTGGGGTGGCATGGTCAGAACCATGGGCTGTACCGACAGCACCTGGCAAAGCCTACAGGACTCTACTGGATTGTCATTAATCCTGGGCTCTAATTGGTTGACATGGCCACCAAAGGCCTGGGCAGAGGGTCAGGGACATGCCTGAGTTTACATCTCACATCCTGGCACTCTTGGGACTGGACCCCAGAGGCCTAGCTCTCCTTGTTCCTGGCTCACCCAGCCTCCCAAGTCTCCGATGTCGTCTGTCTGCCCTTGTCTGTGTCTCATCCCTGGGACCCAGATGTCTCCTCTGCCCACGGATAGGTCGTGGAACTCAGCTCTGTCAAAAGGCTGACTAGGGCTGCAATATTTTCTTTCCCCAAATGTTAATATGCTGACGCTAAGGGGACTTGAAACCATGTATGTCATCGGAGGAAGGGTTAGAAGGGCTGGGGCAGCTTTGCCTGGAGATGACTGGAAGGGGACATGAGAGCTGTCAGCAGGGATTTGGAGGCCTGTCATGTGGCAGTGGGAGCTGGTTTGTTCCCGGCAGCTCCAGAGGACAAGCTTAGGACCTTGGGGGGAAGTTCCAGGGAGACAGATTGAGCTCAGCTCAAGACACAGCAGCCCTAGCTACCAACGCCCATTTGTGGAGGGTCTGCATCCTGCAGAAGCAGCTTCCTGCCCCTGACAGGGCTGCCCAGGGCGTGCGTTCATTGATGAGGCCTGACTTCCAAGGTCCCTTGCAGCCCGAGACATAGTGACTCCGTGTTCTGGGAATGGTTTCGCCCTGGCTGGCAGGCAAGAACAGGCTTGCCCTCCTTGATGGCAATGTCGCGTGCAGGCCGAGGACATCGTGTCACTTTTGTTCACAGCATCGATGCAATTTGCACTGGCAAGGATTTGTTTTACCGTGGATTCAAGGGCTGTCCAAGGGTTGCTTGGGGTGGGGGGCAGGGAATCTTTGGGAATCTTTGGGGGAGGGGTCAGCTGCCTGGAAGATGACAGCATCCGTTCATGTTGCAGGGGTTCCTAGGGTCACTGATCCAGGAGGGTTCAACTTTCCTTAGTAACACATCCCTTTCCTCAAATGGAACTTTCTGTGGAAGCCCAAGATGTGAAACAGGGAAACCATGCTGCTTTCGTTGAACAGGGCTTGAGGGGACACAGCCCCATCTACTCAGCATCCATCTCTGTGGCCCCTGAGAAATTCCTGGGAACCCTAGGTGTTCCAAAGAACACACCTGGAAAACCACTGGCCACCTCAGTTTCCCCATCTGTAAGATGGGGAGAATCTTAATGCTCACCTCGGTTATTGTTGTGAAGACGAATTTGTTGCTGCATGTGGAACACCTAGAACCCCTGCCTCTCATCAGAGTGAGGAAGGATCAGCTCTCCACACGTGAAGGCACCGATTCCAAGAGGTCGCCTTGCTCGTGGCCACACAGCTGGTTAGTGGCCAGAATAAGGCCTCAGCCTCATTCTCCTAGACTCCAATTAGCCCAGTGCTAATTCTCCATGCCCACAGAGTACTGATTGCTTAAGATGGGCATTCCCTGGGTCTCTGGGGACCACTGGCTTTTGGGATTGACAGCCTCTGTCCTCAGGGGCTCTCCAGCCTAGAGCAGGGCTTGAAGAGCAGTTTTTGATAAGGACCTTGTTTGGCAAAGAGAGGAAGAGGCTCCAGGGAGGTAATCCCTTGGAGAATTGCCCCATGGCCAGAGATATGTGGGGGAAGGGTGCATGCAGAAAGGGCTCGGGGGCAGAGGAATCACCTGGACTCTGACCTCCTGCCACAGCTCCCAGCTCCTGAGCTCGCTGACTCACCCTCTGACCCTGCCCCTCCCCTGCTCAAAAACCTTCCATGGCTCCTACGGCCTACTAACACAGGAAGCCCCTCGGCCTGGAAGACAAAGCCCCTCGCCATCGGGCCCTACTCTCATTCCCAGCCTGGATCGCCACTTCACTCCCCATAACCTAGTCCAGCTCCTCAAGCAACATGCCTGACCCTTCTTCCCCTCTCATGCCTTTGCTCTTGCCGTTCCCTCTGCCCAGATTGTCCTACCCTCACCTCACATCCCTCTCCCAGACCACACCAAATACCGCCTCCTCAGGAAAGCCTTCCCAGATAGCTCCCTAGTCCAGCAACCACTTCTTCATCTGTGTTTCCAGAGCTCTCTGTACACCTGAGTGGGAACTAACCCAACAACCTTAATAATAATCCGTATCTACTGAGTACTACCACGGGGTGAGTGCCATTATTATCTTCACTTTGTTTCTTTTAATGTAGGGTTTGTTTGTTTTTTATAAATTTATGTATATTTTATTTATTTATTTTTGGCTGCGTTGAGTCTCTGTTGCTGCGTGGGGGCTTCCTCTAGCTGCGGCGAGTGGGGGGTCGGGGGTGGGGGGCTACTCTTTGTTGCGGTGCGCGGGCTTCTCACTGCGGTGGCTTCTCTTGTTGCGGAGCACAGGCTCTAGGCATGCGGGCTTCAGTAGTTGTGGCTCTCGGGCTCTAGAGCGCAGGCTCAGTAGTTGTGGCGCACGGGTTTAGGTGCTCCGTGGCATGTGGGATCTTCCCGGACCAGGGCTCGATAGCGCCCCGCCCCCCAGACCCTCCCCGTGGGGCAGGGGCAGCTTCCATGAAGAGAGTTAGAAAAGCGCCGGCCTCATTCTCGGAAGGTGTGTTCGCACACCTCTTTACCACAGGCCTGGGTCTGGGGGCCCTGGTGGTGTGCCCTGTGGTATTATGCACCCCCCCATCCCCAGAAGCCTGGAGGTTAAAGATGGAGGCCTCCCATTTGGCCTGAGACCTGTGACAAATGTGGCCCCTTCAGCCTTGCAGAGCTGCGCTCCTCCACCCGAGGGAGGGAAAGGCAGGACCAGTTCCTCGGTGTCTGTGGACTGTCCGGATCAGAGCTCCCTGGTGCTGTGGGCCCTGAGGTTGACAGTGAACTGGTGCAGTGTCTTCCTGGGGACCGAGGCTGTGGACCTGGGATGGGAGGAAGCTTAGTTGGCCTGGCAGGTGGACAGGAGGTGCCCAGCAAGGGTGGCTTTTTCCCACAGCTTGGAGGCTCCGGAGGTTGGGGAGGGAGGGGTGGGGCCCCATCAGGATTCTGGGGAGAGCGGGCAGCAGACTGGCTGCCCAGGGCACTGGAGTGGTGGTGGGAGGCGGCCCGAGGGCCCTGAGAACTGGGGATGACCGCCTGGCCCTCCTTCATGAGGCCCCGCAGCAAAGCATGAGACACCGGACGCCAGAAGCTAAAACCGAAGGAACCGGGACCAGCCAGATCTTGTCAACTCTTAATTACCACCATCGCTGAAACCAAAAGCCTAAGCAGGCTTCTCTGTAAATAAACAGCATCCCCTTGACTTTAAGACGCGTCCCCGCCGTACACGTATTTACAGAGCACGAGTGATCTATGCCGGTCTCTGTCGACTCACTCCCCCACAGGACGATTTCTGGTCAAGTTTTGCCTTCCTTACGTTTGCTCTGGGCTCCTGTTTACAGCCACCTGTGAGGAGGGAGGGAGGAGGTTTAATCCGCATTTACGGGGGGGGGAGAAAACTGAGCTGTTAGGTGACTAAAGCCACACAGCTAGCAAGTGGCGGGATTTACACAGAAACCCGGGGTTTTGCTCCCAGGGCAAGTCCATCAGGGTTTCCACTCCGAAAGCATAGCACCCCTGAGCTGTTAGAATGGAAGCTGTGGGGCAGCCCCTGGGGAACATTTAGGACATTGCCAGCCAACAAAGGGGGGGCTGAGCCGATGGGGTGGGAGGACTGGAGGCGAGCTCAGGGGCTAGGGCATGGGAGGACAGGGTGCGCAGAGGCCAGCTGGGTAGACTTGCAGCCCAAAAAAAGCTGAGCCAAAGGGGATGAGGACGGGTCTGAGCGTTCCAGAGATTCCCTCTTTGACTATACGTGTAGCTGTTGAGTCTTGGGCAACACTTAAGAGGGTCTGTCAGTGCCTGTGGGGCAGATGTCGTCAGAGGGACTACGGGAACTAACGCTTTGGGCAAATTCGGCTGGAGCTGTGGCTCCGGGTATGGGGGGAGGGGCGGGGATGGAATCATGCCACACAGAAGCGGTGGCTCTTTTAGAGGCATTTGAAAGCCCGGTGGGTGAGGCCTGGCCAGGCCAAGGGCACACTTGGCCTCTCCCTTCGAGGGTGCGAAGTTTGGGGGATGGTGCGGACCCCACGCAGGGCTCGTGCCGTGAGGGACTGGGAGAGACCTGCCCGGAGACTCCCATTTTACAGATGAGGAAAGTGAGATGCAGAGAGAGGAAGAGACTTCCCAAGGTCAGCCAGCAAGGCAGAGCTGGGAGTAGAACTTGGGGCACAGAGCTCCCAGTGTGGCTAGGGTGGTTGTTCCGGGGGGCTCTGGGCTGAGGGAGGGTAGCTGGCCCTGGCCAGTGCGGGTCTGACCTGTGTGTGTCCTCTCCAGGGGCGCCCACCCGCGATGTCCTGCTGGTCTCGGCCATCATCACCGTCAGCCTTAGCGTCACTGTCGTCCTCTGCGGCCTCTGCCACTGGTGTCAGCGCAAACTGGTGAGGCTCCCAAGGGCCCCGGGGACGGGGCCTGGCCCTGCCCCCACCCCCACTCAATTACAGGCTCGTGAACGCTCTCAGGGGCGCGTGCAGATGACCCACTTGCCCACATAGGCACACTTCCGTGGAAACTCACACCACACGCACGCACGCGCAGACTGAGAATCGAGGCCCCCTCCCACACAGCTCTGAGCGCCCCGTGCCCTCCGCCCACGGCCCCCAGCACAGGGCTGGGCGTGGCCGAGCTGGGCCTCCTGTCCAATGAGGAGGCTCCGCCTGACCCGGCCCGCCCCCCCGCCCCCCTGGGCGCCCGCACATCCATCCTGGTTCTGGGGGTTTGTACAAGCACAAACGGCTTCTTTTCATTTTTAACGAGGGCTGGGAAATTAACGAGCAGGATTAGGCCATCAGTAAGTAACGAGACCATCAGGAGGGACATTCATCACCGGAGGGCGCCGGGAGGAGGAGGAGCCGGGCTGAGCCGCCCTCCCTGCGCCCCGGCCGCTCCCAGAGTGGGGCTGAGCCTCGAGAACCCTACTCATCCCCCGTCCTGCTGCCCCAGCTTATAAGTGCGATGGGGACTTTGGGGACTGCAGGGGGGACCCCCGAAGACGGGCCCAGAGGTGTCCCAGGTGTGGGGCCTTTCCAGGCTTAGGTGAAGAAGGGTCCCTGGCAGGCACCTTCCATGCCCCAGATTGAGAACGGTGGGAGTGAGGGCAGGGTGCCGCATCTGGGAGCCCCATTCTCTCCCTGCCCGCCACAGAGGGGCGGGGGGCACGGTGGGGGGAAGGGCTGTGGCCACGAGTGCTGTGTGGGCGGGGGCTCCATGCCTTGGTCCTAAAGAAGAGAAGGGGCAGGTGCTCCTGGGGAGGGCCCAAGAGGCCCATAACCCAGCGTGCTTCCTTCAGGAAAGGCGAACCCGGGAGATGGGAGTGTCATTCTTCATCCCGGGATGTTCAGCTTCAGGGAGCTCCTTCCCTGGAGAGGAGCCAGGGAGAAGGCCAGCCCTGCCCCACGTGTGAGTGTGTGCGAGTGTGTGTGTGACTCGGGCCCACTCCTTGCATGCAGGTGCCAGACTGGCTGCCCTGCATTGTTCCTGGATTTCCTGTCTCTCTGTCTGTCTCAGAATTTCAGGGGAGGTGGAGGAGGGGCTTGGCCACGTGCTCGTGTGTGCGAACGTCCTCAGAGGCTGGGGAGTGGCTCGCACGCACTGCAGCCCTGTGCGCCTCGCTGCAGGGCCCGTCCGGCTGTCTGTCTGTCTGTATTTGAAGGCAGGGGAGGGTTGTATGAACAGGTGCTGCTGGTGACCTTGAGCAGGGGTCTTTTGTGCTAAGGGTGTCGACTTTGAGGGCATTGGTACAGTGTGTGTGTGTGTGTGTGTGTGTGTGTGTGTGTGTGTGTTTCTCTGTGTTCGTTGAGAGCCCTACCCCCACTCACCTGGAGACAGGAGTTCAGAGATGACAGCTTTTGTAGCAGGTGGGGGCCTGTCAGTGCAGTAAGTGCCTTGGGAAGCTGAGAGCTGTGGACCCTTCCCTGGCCCAGCCCCTCCTCCCAGCCTCCAGCCAGAGCTTCCTCAGGGGTCTCAGGGGTCCGGACCACAGTGTGTCCCTCTTGACTTGTCCCTCTGAGCTGCTGATAGAACGTTCCTTCGCCTAGGACCCCCCAATCCTGCCACCCCCTTCCAACCCCTGGTCTCAGAAGCCAGGAAGCTTTTTGTCCAGGCTGTCTCCATGCTCCATGGAAGGGGCTTTAAAATGCTCCCCCTGCACAGTTGCTGGGCTCTCCTTGCCTGCCTGTCCCCTCAGCAGCAGTGACGTGATACCTGACAGCCCAGATCCCATTTCCAAACATTAATAACTTCCTTAATCTCCAACTGGCTTTTTCCGGATCAGCCTGGCCAACCCCCTCCCTGATAAGCAGGCTTGGGGGATTGGGCTTCTTTGGAGCTGTTTTATGTCTCCTGTACCCACCTGGGGTTCCTATCGTTGCCCCATTAACTTCCCCTGACCCCCAAGGCAAGTCCTGCCCTGGTTTCTGTCCCCCATGTGCCCCAGCTCCTCTGCAAAAGGGTCCTTGCAGCTGGAGGGGAAGCCTCTCTGAGCTGTGGAAGGAAGAGGGACAGGCAGATGCTCCCAGAATGCCTTGGGTGAACCAGGTGCCGGGCCTTGGGGAAGGGGCAACGGAACAGCCTTCGAAGAGGGTACTGACCAGAGCAAGTTCCCTGAAGACTAGGAAGAAAGAGGAGAAGGGGTGAGGGGTGGGACGGGGCGGGGGGTGCTCTCGGCAGGGTGCTGCCTGCCCCACGCTGCCGCGGCAACTGCTGGAGAACGGGGGGCGGGGCTCCTGCCTGAGGGTCCTGCCCAAGAAGGGCCCTTGGCCACCAGGGAGGGGCTCCAGGCTCCTGATCTGCCCAGTTGGAACTAGGAATTGTTTGGGATTTGAACTTCTGGGTAATGATGGGAGGGACCAGAGTTGAGCTGAGAGAGGGCAGCTTTTGTGGACCCAGGGGATCCAGCAGCTCTGTTTTTTAACTCTTAAAGTTCTGGCTCAGAGGCAACGGCCTGAGGCTTGGACCCCTGGGTGGGTGGGGCTTCCAGTTAATGGATTTGGGGAACTGCCGGGTACCAGGTTCCACACCAAGTACCAGAGCCCATACAGTCCCTGCCACTGGGGACTATGTTCCCTGGGGTGGGAGCTGAAGTAGGTAAGCAGAGTAATAATAATAATAATCATAATATCTGTGATGAGAAGCTTGAAGGGTGAGGGACCCAGGGCTGATCCAGTGACATCACACCATTTCAGACAGGAGGGGAAAGGGGGGCTGGAGAGGGCACGGGACGTGAGCAGGGTGACATGAAGAATGTGGGGCACTGCTGGGACAGGACCCTGGCACCCCTGAGGCATAGGCGTACTGGAGGTGGCATGAGGGCCCTCCCCCCACCTCCACCCCCTTCCTGGGAGCTCCGCTGTTGTTCTCCCGAAGCAGGCGGCTCCAGTCCCCGGAAGGGGCTGCAGCTGGTGGGAGCGTCGGGGAACGCGGCCGTGTGGCTTTTATTTTGCTTCAGGGAGGATGCAGTAATTGACTGATGTGGCTGTGGTCTTGGCTCACATGACGGGATGTTGGAGGAATGTGTGCCTGCGTGTGCGTGTGCGTGTGCGTGTGCATGTGTGTGTCCCCGACCCCACTCGGCTGGGCAGGGGCAGGCCGGTGCCCAGTGGGAGACAGCTCCGGCCCCTGCACAGCCCCCCTCCCCCGCCCAGGCCCGTGGCCCCTGGGTGTGCGTGAGGACATTTGGTGGCAGCCAGGAATGTTAATGGTGCCGGTCTCTGTGTGAGCTAAATTTAGAAACCCAAACCAAAGAGGTGAACGGTGCTCACCTTCCTGGCAGCAGGCCCTGTCACCGCTGCAGCCCTTCCTCTAGCCAGGGGACCTGGCACGCCCACCCCGTCATCCTGCCCTGCCCCTCCCTCCACCCGTGCTGGCTGAGGAAGAGCCAGGCTGCCTTCCTGTGAAGGAGGGTGCTCAGGCCCTGCCCTGCCTCACGGGCCCGGGGTAGGAGGGACCCCCAGGGAGCCCCCAGACAGTGACGGACATGGCCCCGGCAGGACTGGGCACGGGCCCTCTCCCTGCCCCTGCCACTCACGTCACTGGCCACTGCCAACCTTGCCCTGCAGGATGCCACCCCACCATCTGGGGGCAGTGACGTGGCCAATGGGACGTGGCCAGGCGCCTGAGAGCCGTCTGTCCACGGCAGAGGGAGATATGCTTCTGGGAGCCGAGCCAGAGCCCCAGGAGACAGGCAGATGGGAGGGACCTCATCCCTAGGGGTCAGGGATGGGGTGCAGGTCAAGGGGGCGGGCCAAGTCCTAGAGCCCGATGGGGCCCAGGAGTTGCCCACCGGGGATCAGGGATTGGTAGGGCTGGCACCCCAAGGTGGTGACACCCTCACACGTTGGCCCCAGACCTTGTTGCCGAGGCTGGGCTCCAGGGTACTCCCCTCCCCCCAGGGCCCTGTTCTGGGGAGGCAGGGAGAGTCCAGCCCTGTCTCCCAGGAGTGACCCTGGTGCTGTCTCCACAGGGCAAACGCTACAAGAACTCCTTGGAGACGGTGGGCACGCCAGACTCAGGGCGTGGGCGCAGTGAGAAGAAGGCCATCAAGTAGGTGCCAGGCTTCGAGTTTGGGGTGGGGTACGCAGGCAGCCCGAGCGGGAGGACCACCCCCCAGATCTGGCCACACACACATTCCGTTTCCCCCTCACAACCTGGTGCCTTGCTCTCTCCCCAGCCCAGTCCCATACACCCACTCCCAGCACCTCAGGGTGGCCCGGGGCTCCGCCTTTCCTGCCTGTGCCTCCCAGACCCTCAGTGTTCCAGGGCCCCCAGCCCCGTGTTCTGGCTGGTCTCCCTCCCAGCACTGTCCGCCTCTTCCCTCGACCCCGGGCGCTGCTTCCTCCTTCCAACCCTCACGTCAAACACACGCTGTCCCCGAGCCCTGCCTAACTCCCCTGCACCTCCAAGCTCCTCCCCCAGCCCTGGGGCTGGGGAGCCCCTCTCTGGGGGTGGGTGGTGGCGGCTCAGACTCTTTCCTCAGACCCCAGCAATGTTCTGAGGGTAACCTGGAAGAAGGACGGACAAAAACCCTGGGGACCCCAGCAGGACCCAGTGTTGGTCTGCTCAGGGAAAGTAGAGCGATGGGGAGAGACTCTCCCCTCCCCCATCACGCCCGGTCCCCACTGCACATCTTGCTGCCTCTGGCTCACCCCAGTTTCCGCATTTGGCTCTGAGATCCGTCTTCAAGTCGGCAGGTCTGCCGTGCACTGCAGACCCTCTGCAGACCCCTGCTGAGGGTCACTGGGAGACGCTGGGAGAAGGTTCTCACCTGGTTGGGGGCTCTGGGAACAGGGCAGTAGGGGTGGGGCTCTCCCTAGAGGGCTCTGTACCCTTTGGCCAATGCCTGGCCCTTTCCTCTCTGCTTCTTGGCCTAGGCCTTCACGGGGAGGCTGCGGGACGCCCCTCCATCTTAGCCTGCCAGCCAAGGGCTCCGCCTGGAAGCGGGGCCTCCCCCAGCCCTTCCTGCCCCACCCTGCCTCCTTCAACTCAAGGCCCCAGCCGCGCCTGCCCATGCCTTCCCTCCTGCCCTTCCCCTGGTCTATCTTCCTGTCTTCCTACTTCCCTCCTTCCTCTCCCCTTCTCCTGAGGGCTCCCTCCCTGCCCCTCGTCGGCCCCCTCCTCTTTTTGCATCTCTTGCTCTGACCCTGTTTGGGGCCTTCGCAGAAGCTGTGGGTGTGTGTCTATTGGGGGGCGGGTAAGTGAAGGGGTGGACCAGGCCGAGGCTGGGCTTGGGAGGAGGCCGCGGGGAGCCTTTGAAGCTGGGTTTGGTTGCATGCTCTCCAGTCTTCAAAGCCGAGAGCTGGCAGAGCCCAGGCCCCAGGCTTTCTGAAGAGCGGAGGGACCACATGGCGGGAGCACGGGGCCAGCCCGGCACCTGCCACCTCCAGGCCAGGCCTCTAACCGAGTTTGCAGCCACGGTCTGGGCCAGAGAGCTTGTCTCTGCCAGCTGACCATCAGCTTCCTGGGTAAGGCTGTGTGTGTGTACTAGATGGACCTAAAAAGGGCCCACAAGAGAAGCAGAGAGGGGGCAGTGGGGCGGGGAGCAGGCTCTGCGGGCTCTCTAAGGCAAAGTGAGGGCAACAGTGGGTCGTCCCCTGCCTCTCTGTGGCCCTGCAGTCCCTGCCCCCTCCCACCCGGCTGAGCTCTCAGACCCTCTGCCCCAGGGGGAGGAAGCCACCTTTCTTGTCTACATGCCCCCAGGTTCCTAGGCCTTTGCCTCTTTCCTGGGCCCAAAGCCAGTCGAGTGGCAGGAAGCAGGGTTTACCTGCTGCACAATCTCCCCCTGGGCTTAGGACCTCCTCCAAAAGGATCGTGTTATCAAGGATTCTGGGAAGCTGCATTCTTTAATACTGTTTCTCAAACTGTGTTCCTCAGAGCACTTGTGCCCCATAAAAGATTAATAGTGATCCCATGAAGCAAGGGTTCCATGACCAACTAAGTTTGGGAAACGCTGATATTCACTGGCACATTAAAGGCTCTGAGAAGTCCTGCAGTACAGGAATCAGTGTTTCATAAACTTCTTTAATTAAAGATTCTCTTTTCTGGTACCACAGCGTACAACCCAAGGGGCCCTGGAGCTCCTTGGAGCACAGGGTGGGAGACCAGCCTGGCAGTGATGACCCTGGGTGGCTCTCTCTCCAGGACCTAGGGTTGGATGGCCCTCGATTTTGGAGATCTGGAGGGGGCAGGGGGAGAGAGGCCTTCCAACTGCTCCATCTCTCTGTTACACTAGGGGAGGGGGCCAAAGGATGTCTCTGGTGGGCATAGGGAATAGGCTCTTCTGTGGAGGGAGCCTCCCCAGGGAGACCCCCCCCCCCCGCCAGTCGGGTTCCATCCCAGTGGACTGTTCTGCCTCTCCCACCTCCGGCACCCACTGCCCCTGTGAGCTGGCTCAGGGCTTTGGCCTTGGACCCTGTGCACAGAGTCTCCTGTGAGATGTTTCCAAGGTGTTCTCTGGACTGGCAGAGACTGACCACACCAGGGAGGCCCAAGGGGGCCCTGCCCACCCTCAGCCCAGGGCCACTGTCTCCTTCTGGCCTGTGGGGCAGCTCAGCTTCTCTCCCTCTTTCTCTCCTTTGTTCCCGAGTCCAAGGTTGAGAACCAAGGTTGAGGTCAAACTCTGGGGGTGGTGTGGGGGAGAAGCAGGTCCCCCAAGAACACGTTTCCTCCATCCTCAGGGGGTGTGCCTCCCGACAGTGCCCTCCCCGCAGCAGGGCTCTCACCTCGGCCTTGAGCAGTGGCGTGGCCTCAGCACACGCCAGGCCCACCCCTGACTCTCCTCCCCGAGCCCCTTCCCGTAGACACATTCCTGAGGGCTCAGGCATGGCTCCTTTCCGGAATGTTCCTTTGGCCTGGGAGTTGCCCTCCTTTCCCTGTGCTCCCAGTTCTGCTCTTTGGGGTCCCAGGAGCCTGACGAGCTGGTGAAGCCCCTGGTCCTCCTGGGGTTTCCAGGCCATGTCTTCTGCTGAGGCTTGTGTTGCCCTCCTCCAGGGGAGGTCCCTGCCTTCTCTGTGCTTCTAGCATATCTGCTTCTTCGGTAGGACATGTCACAGCACAGGAGGGGGTGGGGAGACTGGGGTACACGTTCCCTTCCAGACCCAGGAGCTCCAGTTTGGAAAAGGACAGGGGCAGGCCAGGTACATGCCAAGGGCTGGAGGCTGAGTCTGCCCATCTGTCCCCCCACAGAAGGGCAGGCTTCCTCCGCACAGGCCCAGGCCTCCACGTGAAGGGCCCCCCCGTGACCTGCAGACAACCACCATGTCAGAGGCCTGGAGACGCTTCCCTTTGCTGGGGTGACCCAGCCACCACTTTTGCAATGAGCAGAGAATGCCTTCCGTTCAGCTGAGATCTGGCCGGTCTCCTGTGAAGCCTGCATCCCAGGCTTTCCCGAGGCCGGGAGAGAACAGAGGAGGCCAGGGGGACCTCAGGCCAGTGGGAGGAGGAGAGACTGGCAGAGAGCTGGGCCTGTCCCAAGAGTGGCTCCGTTAGGTAGCTGGAAGGGGGGAGAACTTCCGGTCTTCCAGAACTGGGGCCTCAACCCCGGCATGGGAGAGCGGATGGCTCAGCGGTTACAGCCAGCCTTAGGGTTCGACAGGCAGGGAGACTGAGGCCCAGCACGTGGGCAGCAGGGTTTGATCTACCTTTCAGCAATCTCCAGCCAGAAGCCAGCACCCTGTCCTCCGCCCACTCCCCACGCCATCGCCATCCCAGCCCAGGCCGTGTCCCCGGCCCCCCCTCCCCCTTCCCTCCCCTTCCTCTCCCCCTCCCCTCCTCTCTCACCATCTTTCTCTCTCCCACCAGCTTCCCGGGTGCGAGGCTCCAGTCTGCCCGCCTGCGGCTCGCCTCCTTGCACGCGGCTTCTCCCGCCCTGGAGCGTGTGCGGGTGTGTGTGTGCGCGTGCGCCCGTGCGTGTGCCACCCGCCTCTCTTCCCCTCACAGGAGCCGACCCCGGCCCGCCCCACCCTCCCCCTCTGCCCGCCGCACAGGACTTGCAGTTCTTGTTTCTTCTTGTATCTCCCTGTTTTCTCCCCTCTCTCTCTGCCCCTCCAGTGATCTAGACAGAGACTTTTGGAATAACAATGAGAGCACAGTGCAGCAGAAATGGAGCTCCTACCCTCCCAAGGAGTTTATTCTAAACATTTCACCCTACGCCCCTTATGGCGACCCACGACTGTCCCTCAAGTGAGTGACTTTACCTGGTTTGATCATATGTACCGAGTATCCGAGTATCCGCGCACGCCCTCCTCCCCCCGTCCCCCCCGGCCCCTCACTTCTCCTGCTCCTGCCCCCTCCCCACCCGCGCACCCCATGGGCAGGCTGACCATGGAGACGAGCAACCCCTCCTGACCCCCCGGCCTGCCCGCCCCTCCCCGTCCCCTCCCCCAGGGCTAGCCCCCAGCTGGTCCCCGCGGCCCCGGCCCCCTCTGTGCAGTCAGGATGGGGTTGCCCGTTTTTGGTCCCTCCCTCTCGGTGTGGCTGCTTCCTCCTCCCTGCTGTGTGCCGCTGCCCTGGCTGCTCTGGCGGTGGTCGGTGGTCGGTGGTCGTGGCGGTGGTGGCGGTGATGGTGGTGGTGCTGATGAACTCTGACTAACACGGCTTTCTCTCTCTCCCTGCCTTGGGGCCTCCTGGCCTGGACAGCCCGCTCTTCCTCCGTCGTTAACCCTTCGTTGTCCTGTGGGATAGACTTGGAGGTGGCTGTCCTCCCCCCACCCCCGCCGCCCCAGCCCCAGGCGGTGGGGAGGGGCCCCCCTCCACTGTCGTGGTGCGTTGTTCTCCGACCCCAGCCCGCCCGGTCCCCTCTCTCCTCTCTGCAGGCTCCGCTGGTGACCCATCTGCAGTGCTGATGTCTCTCTCTCTTTCTCTCTCCCTCTCTCTCTCTGTCGTCTCTTGTCCGTCTGTCTCTCTCCTCCTCCTCTCTCACTGTCTCTTTCTTCCTTTTATCTGTCGTTGTTTTTCCCCCTCTTACCACCCCATCCCCACCCCCACGTGTGGCCTGCCCTCTGTCCCCCCACCGCCACCCCCGGTGCCCCTCTGGACCGGCTGCCTCCTGGTGCCTCCAGTGGCACCCTCCTGGCTGGCGCCAAAGTGGCCGCCGCTGCGGGGCTGGCAGTGGAGCGGGGAGGCCGGCTGGGGGAGAAGCCGGCGCCGGTGCCGCCACCCGGAGAGGACGCCTTGAGAAGCGGCGGCGCTGCCCCCAGCGAGCCGGGCAGCGGCGGCAAGGCGGGGAGAGGCCGCTGGCGGACGGTGCAGAGCCACCTGGCCGCCGGGAAGCTCAACTTGTCCAAGTGAGTGATGGCCCCACGGCCGCCGGAGCCGTGAGCTCAGGCCTGCCCCCGCCAGTGTGGACAGCAGGACCCCTGGCATGCCCGCTGCTGCCCCCAGAGGTGCCGTCCTCGGCCTCTGGCTCATCCCATCCCTTCACGAAACTCCCATCATCCTTGCCATCGGGCACGACTAACTCAGCCATGCACTGTGCATCTCAGCCTCCGGCTGCTGCCCCATCAGTTTCTTTCTTTGCCGGTGACCAGGTCATTCCATTTTCTGCCCCCGGGGCAGCTTCATTTCAGTCCTTGGGTCATCCCATCCTCTTTGATTGGCCGCTCCATCTCAGCCTCCATGGGCATCAGGCTGCAGCTGTTAGCCATTGGACCATCCATCCCTGGGGAGCTGGCCCGCTCTCAGCCTGTTTCCTGCCACTCATCTGCCAGCGGGCTTTCCCTCTTGCAGCCAGCAGGTGGCTCTAGACCCGGGGTTAAGCCATTTCATTCTGACTCTCAGGCGACTCCATTGGCTTGTCCCAGTCGTGCTTGCACTGTGACGCCATCTGTCTCACAGGCCAGCCCTGAGCAGCCGGCACGCCCCACTGGCTCATCCCCATCTCGGCCACCCCCATCGGCTGTCCCAGTCTTGGTCGGTGCGCGGCCCCACTCTCAGCTGTTGGGATTGTGTGTTCTTGGAGGCTGGGTTGTTGAGCCCTAGCTAACCTCTCTTTTCTGACGAAGGTGGTCTGGACATCAGACAGAAGAGCTGTTTCCTTTGTAATAACTGTCTGAGCCGGCCAGTCAGTCCCTCCCTGGGAGCAGCAGACATAGGGCTAGCTCCTGTTCTCAGCAGACAGTATGTTCTCCCCTCCCACCATGGGGCAGCCTTATTCTCATCTTGGCTCTTAGAACCTTCCATTTCCCCATAGCTGAGCCTTCCGGGCTCTAAATCCTTTGAACTACGACCGTTCTCACCCATTGGGATATAGGTTCCATTTTCAGCTTTTAGAACTGCCTTGTTCCCAGCTAATGGAGCAGCCTCTCACTTAGAAGGCCAACAGCCCTGACCCCTTCTTAGCGGCTGGGCTGGTTCTCTTAGAAAGCCTGTGGTTCCTGCCATTGGGACCACGGAGGGCCACCACGCTGAGACCCCATTTGCTCGTTGGCCTAAGGGAGCACGAGCGGATTTCTCCCCGACACTGAGCCTCCGGAGAACCTCAGAGGGAAGCCCCACACCCCCTCAGAGAGCCAGGCCCAGTGCCCCACCCACGCCAGGACACCCCCTCAGAGAGCCAGGCCCAGTGCCCCACCCACGCCAGGACACCCCCTCAGAGAGCCAGGCCCAGTGCCCCACCCACGCCAGGTTGCTTTGGCCACAGACTCCAGGCTGGCTGAGGCCTCTGAGCCATCCACTGGCTCCAGGCCTGGAGGAACCGATTTTACTTTCCTGTGACTGAGAGGTTGTAAGTTGGACTAATTTGGGCTGTGACAGAAAACCAAAATGAGGTCAAACACGGAGGAGGAGGCGGCTGCCCGGGTGCCGTCCACCTGCTTCCTCGGCCTGCCCCCCGGGAGCTGTGGGCCTCCCTGGCCAGCCAGGCCTACACCTGCCTCTGGTGGTCGCCCTGATTCCAGGCCTGAGCCAGGCAAGGCTGCCGCTCCTTCCAAGACCCCAGCTAAAGCCCTGTTTTGCTTTTCTCTCTTTCTTCCTTCCTTCCTTCTTTCCTGCTTTTCTTTTCTTTCCTTCTTTCTTTCTTTCCTTCTTCCTTCCTTCCTTCCTTCCTTCCTTCCTTTCTTTCTTTCTTTCTTTCTTTCTTTCTTTCTTTCTGTCTTTCTTTCTTTCTTTCTTTTTCTCTTCACTATTCTCTGACTTTCTCTCCCTCTTTTGCTCTCACTCTTCTTGTCTCTTTCTCTCTCTCAGCGCACAGGGGCAGCCTAACTGTTGTCCTTTTGATTCCCAGGATAGGCTCAGGGGGTGAGCCAGGCTGAGGTCTGGTTGCAGTGGTGAAAGTGGCTCCAAGGGCCCTGGGGCCTCCCTCGGGCAGCTCGGGGGTACCACGGCTACCCTGTGGCTCTAGACCAGGAGGTGGCAAGCTACCTCTATAAGAGGCCTGATAGGGAAGAGGCTTTGCGAGTCACATACTCTCTTTTATGACTACTCAACCCCAGCCTTGTAGCCCCAAAGCAGCCACAGACAGGATGTAAATTAATGACAATGGCTGTATTCCAGTAAAACTTTATTTACAAAAACAAGTGGCGGGCCAGATTTGGCCCACAGGCCATAGCTTGCCAACCCCTGCCCTAGACAACTGGAATGGAAGATGGAGGGAAGGAACAGAAGAAGTGGAGGTTGGGCCCTCTGAGGCTGTGGCCCTGCATGCGCTGAAATCTCTGGCCAGGAGACAAAGCAGACAGGTTGCCTGGGGAGGCCAGGGGTCTCTGACTCCTGTCGCCACCTCCTAAGACATCTGCAGCTTCCACTGTCAAGGGAGCATGCTTCCCTGGGCCTGACCTCATTGGTCCCCATGGCAACCGCGTGACGGAGGCAACTCAGGAATTTTTACCCCGTTTTACAGAAGAGGAAACTGAGAGGTGGACTCCCTTTTCCACAGTTAAGTCCCACAGTTAAGAAGCGGCAGAGATGGGCTTTGAACCCTGGGTCTCTCTGACCCCAAACCACCTCTGATGAGCCGTGTCCTGTCTCCTGTCTGTCCTTGCCCTGTTCCCAGCGTGTTTCAGAGATGCTGGTGGCCCATGAGGCAGGTACCATCTTACAGGTGCACAGAGGACAGGATAATTACCCTGTTCTTTGTCAGAACTGTGGTAAAGTGGCCGGCCAAGTGGTTTCCTGCGTCCCGTCCTCTGACTGGGCGTCATTCCCAAGATCCCGGGAATTGACCCTAAGCCTCAGAAACAAGGAACCCCAGAAGGAGGGCAAAGATCTGCGCCAGAGCCTGAACCTGAGTCAGCGCCAGCCACAGGGCAGAGGTCCGGGAGCCCGAGGACGCGCCCCAGCGTCCGAGGACAAAGCACGAGAATCCTTGGCTTCCGCTGACTCACCACGCATTACTAGGCCAGCTCTGCGCTGGCCTGGATTTCCTCGCGTCTCCAAACGCCAGGAGTACTTAGAATGCAGAGGCAGACTTTCCCGGGGTCCCCCAGTGAGACGACGGGAGGGGGTGGCCCAGCTCCCTCCACCCCGTCCCAGGCCAACATGACAGGCAGCCACAGGGCCCTGGGACCTGCCTTCACCACGCAGCCTCCGCAGCTCCCGCGGCCCCACCCAGACCATCAGACAGGAAGTATCGGGCACTAGCTGAGCCAGGGCCAGGGCGGGGGGGCTGCTGGGCGGGGCCGGCCTGGGGGCCTCAGGGTGGGCGCGGGGCTCAGCGGCCGCCTGGCTGAGGGGGTGGCAGCGACGACGGCAGTGGCGACAACTCCGATGGAGGCCCGGCGAGGGCCGGCAGAGCGCGCCCCTTACTGGGGCCTCCTCGTCCTGGCCCTAGGCTTCTTTCTCCTCCACTGTGATCCCTTCACCTGCTTCTCCTTTCTCTCCTCTCCTCCACCCGCCCCAAGTTTCGAGGACTCCACCCTGTCCACGACCACTACCCTTGAGTCTATCCCCAGCTCCACGGGAGAGCCGAAATGCCAGCGACCCTGCACTCTGATGCGGCAGCAGAGCCTGCAGCAGCCGCTGAGCCAGCACCAGCGGGGCCGGCAGACCAGCCAGCCCACCACCAGCCAGAGCCTGGGCCAGCTGCAGGCCCACGCGGCCTCCGTGCCGGGCCCCAACGCTCGGGCCTACGGCCGGGGCCAGGCTCGGCAGGGCTCCTCGGCCGGCTCCAAGTACCGGCCTGCCGGCGGCCGCAGCCGCTCCAACCCAGGCAGCTGGGACCACGTGGTGGGGCAGATTCGAAACCGAGGCTTGGACATGAAATCCTTCCTGTAAGTCCCCCCCTTGAGTGGCCCGGCCCGCCCCCCTCCCCGACCCAGCCTCTTTCCTCCCTGTCTCCTTGGGAGTGGCTGGCCCAGAATGATCTTAGCCCTCCATCTACGAGGCAGGGGGCCCAGCAGACTCCGCTGCCCCCTCCCCAGCCTCCTGTGGCTTGCGGCTCGTGCCTAAAGCCCCCCGTGGAAGGACTCGTATCTGAGCCACCCCTCTGAGGACTCCAGCCCCGCTTGGTGCCCCCAGGGCTTGGAGAAGTTCCTCCCTGAAAGTCAGTGGAGACACTAGGGGATGTTGCTGGGGTCCCCGCATCTGTCTCTCCCCTTCCCAGCCAGTCCCAGGCTCTCCTGGCCTCCCTCCCCTCCCTGCTCTCCTGTGACCTCTCTCCTCCCCTCCCAAACCTGGCCTCCCTCACTCCATGGGTCAGGCCTCGCCTCCTCCCCTCCAGTTTCCTTCTCCCTGTAACCCAACTCTGCTCACCTTCCTGCTGCCACTTCCTCCCTCCCTCCCACTTCCCCTGTCCCTGCTGTGGGCCCTGTCCTCTGCCTCTCTGACCTTCTGTAGCCACCTGCCCTCCAGCTCTCTCCCTGGCTCCCGCCACGACCCATTCCCTGAGGACAAACCTCCGATGTTCCCTCTTTCACGTGTACAGGTCAGAGAAGTAACAAGACACCATCAGTGTCTGGCCTTAGCCGTTCCCCTCTGCTGTGTGTGTCCCCCCAGCCCCCCACCGTGTGCCCCCCTGGCCCCGCCCTCACTGGTAGAGCCCTGCCCGGGGTGCCCTCTCCCTCGTGTCCCTCTGAGCATCTATACTCACTCTCAGAGCCCAGGGCAGGCCTGGGCTTCAGTCCCTGACGTCACCTCCTTCCTCTGGCCTAACGTGACCTTCCTTCCAGGCTCTGGGGATTATTCTCATCACCCAGGTCTTTCCTGGGAGCACTTTTCATGGAGCAGGAGACCAGCACACTAAGCCTGGGAGAGGAGAAAGGGAGGAGGAAGGGGAAGGCCAAGGTGAAGGCCCAGCTCATTGGCACGATGTGGGGATTCTGAAGGCGAACAAGTCCTCAGAGCATCCTGCCTCTCTGGCTGAGACCCCAGCCCGAAAGGGCGGTCGGGAGTGCTGCCCCTGGAAGGAGCACCCCCATGGAAGACACCCCACCACGCCAGCTTCCCATACCCATGCAAGTGGCCTGTGGCCCTGGCCAGGCAGGACACGCTGCCTGTGACGCTACTTGGCAAGACCGGGCGGCGCATCTGTTGGGGCTTCCCCCCACCCAAGGACCCTTGGGAATCCAGCTGGATGCCTGCGTGAGACAAGATGCCCAGCAGAGCCTCCTGGCCTCCAGGAGGCGGTGTGTCCTGGGTCGGACGCCGTGGCACCAGTGGATTAGGAAAGTGGTGGGAATTGAACAGCGCCGAGAACCAGCCAGAAGCCGGCAGCCCTCTGCCCCTCCTGACCGCAGGCTGCTCTCTGCACAGCCCTCTGCCCCTCCTGACCGCAGGCTGCTCTCTGCACAGCCCTCTGCCCCTCCTGACCGCAGGCTGCTCTCTGCACAGCCACCCCCTGCCTTGCATTCTAGCGGCCATCACAGGGGGGCACGGGCTACGCCCGGGCTCTGGGAAGAAAACCAGCGGCAGAAAGCCCCCAGGGTGCCCGCTCTTCCCCGCCTCTCTAGCTGGCGAAGATTTGACGAGCATCACTCAGCACCTTCGTCTGCGCTGCTTCTGCCCACCGCAGCTTTCGTGCCCCTCACCTGCCGGCCACCCCCAGAGCTCTCCTCACCCCCCGCCTCTTCCACTTGTCGTCCCTCACAGCAGGGGTCAGCAGACGTTTTCTGTAAAGGACCAGATTATAAACCATTTAGGCTCTGAGGGACACGTGTGGTCTCGATCACATTTTTGTTTTAAACAATCCTTTAAAAATGTACAAACCATTCTTAGCCTGTGGGCTGTATAAACAGGCCACCAGCTGTCGTTTGCCGGCCCCCGACCCCTGCCTTACAGCTTCGCTGGCGTGCTTCTGACGCCCTTCTCTTGCCCCAAATGCTGGTGGCCCAGGTAGAGTCGGGGTGAGAAGGCTAACCAGGCGCCCCCGGGGTCCCACCCCCCTTTGCGGGGAGAAGGCATTCCTCCTGCTTCGTGGATTGGCTCCTCCCAACCCCACTAGCTTCTCCCCCAAATCTCCACCTCTCGCCCTTCATTCTCGCCCCTGCGCCCCGTGATGCCACGGAGAACGACAGATCGGGGACTTACGCAGAGGAGCCGTTTTGTTTTTAAGAAGAGCACAGGGATGAATTAACCAGGGGAAGACCTGCTGCTTCCGTCGGGTTCGCCTTCCCCCAGCACAACCGGCTCCCGAGGGGCCAGGTGGGCAGGGAGCAGAGAAAATGAGGATTCGTCCTGAGGAAGGGGGGAGCTGTTTCCCAAAAGTTAGATGCGGCTGCAAGTGTCAGCCTGGAGCAACCGTGCCCAGGAGAAAGATGCAAAGACGAGGCAGCGTCCACCTAGCTTCGGCCCCTCCTCGGCCCCCACGGCCATCTCCCCTTTTCCAAGACCCCCGGACCTCCGCCCCTCCCCTCACTTGTCACTTCTCAAGGTAGAGTTCCCTTTTTGACAACTTCTCTGGAAAACAGCCGTAGCCAGCGGTTCCTCTCTGAACCTCACCCTCTTGGATGCTGGTTGAAGTCGTAGACTTCCTAACCCAGGATCTCCCACCTTCCAGAACCTTCCATCAGGCTTACCATCTTTTCCTTGGCCTTTCCTGAGACATGCTTTCATGTCTGCCCCATCCAAGAATCCCCTCTCCCCTTGTTCAGATGAGAGCTCAACACTGGAGGAGCTCAGCAAAGCACCCAGAAAACACCCACCAACTCAGATGGTTTTGAGAGGCAGAGGGTCACTTTTCACCCCCGGAAAGTGCAGGCAGCCCTGCAGTTGCCCAGCGGTTCTCCGACAGAGCCTCACACTAGAGACGTCTCACCTTGACCTCTGGCCGCACACGGCTGCCCACATGGCGACTCCACGTCCACCTGGACTGAGCCTCCCTCAGAGCAGGATCCCTCCAGCCTCCTCCAGACTGTCCTCACCGCAGACACAGGCTACCTCGAGTCCTTCCGGGACGTCTCCAGACCTTGCCAGCCTTCTGCACTTTCTCTCTCTCCGCCTTTGCCTTTTTTTTTTTTTTTCTTGCGGTACGCGGGCCTCTCACTGTTGCAGCCTCTCCCGTTGCGGAGCACAGGCTCCGGATGCGCAGGCTCAGCGGCCATGGCTCACGGGCCCAGCCGCTCCGCGGCATGTGGGATCTTCCCGGACCTGGGCACGAACCCGTGTCCCCTGCATCGGCAGGCGGACTCTCAACCACTGCGCCACCAGGGAAGCCCCCACCTTTGCCTTCTGATGACTTCTCTAAGGAGAGGCCCCTGAACTGGCCCCAAAAGCCTCGGTGGTTACTCCCCGGATCTCCAGGAAGGGGGACGCAGGAGAAGACCCGCGACGGCCAGCACGCCATACGCCGGAAGAGACTCGCATTCTCCTCCAACGGGCCATGTGTCCAGGGACCTGGGGGAGGGAGCTCCTGAGACCCCCCTCCTGGCATCAAGCACACCTGGCTGATCGAAGGACCCAGAGATGTCTTTATGAGGGGCTTAACTGGGTGCAGTGCCCATTGGATTTCCAAATCTTCTGAGAACCTCCCGCCTGGGAGCCCAAACCTACCCGCGCGGTCCCCAAGCAAGATGGCAGCACAGCCCTCCCTCTTCTCCCAGGGGCCCAGATGGTCTGAGCGAGTAGCCCCTGGCCTTTGTTCCGCCAGAGGTGAACCAACCTTCGAAAGGGACCATGTCCCAGGGCCTGGGCCCCACTCCCCGCAGCCTTCCCCGTGTGTTTCCTGGGGACGTCCCGGTCGCGGGCCACCTCGCAGGCCTCTGCCCAGCCCCTTCCCCGCGGCTAGCTGGGTCTCAGGCCGTGGACACCTCCCCTCACCCCTGCCGCCTCCTGCTCTGCTCTACAACTGTTGACAGTGCTGAAGTTTGGTTTCTCTTCTGCAGGGCCAGTTTCTTACACTTGTTTCTTCTCTCTCTTTGTCTCTGTCTCTGTCTCTGTCTCTCTCTCCTTCCCCTCCCCGCCTCCGCCCCTGGGGCCTCCTCCTTTCACCCTGGCTGGTGGGCTGCCCACCCCTGGCAGGGAAGGCCGGATGGTGGTGCTATCCTTGGTCTTAGGGCTTTCGGAACAGGATGACTTTGCCAATATCCCTGACCTGCAAAACCCAGGAACCCAGCAGAACCAGAACGCTCAGGGGGACAAGAGGTACGAGCACAGGCGAGGGCCTGCGGCGGCGGCAGCAGAGAAGGAGGCGTGGAGAGGCCACCAGCCTCGACCGCCGGTTGCTGGACGAGGCGGCGGCGCCTTCAGCGGATGCTGGAGCAGGACAGCCCCCTCCCCAGCCGGTGCCCTCACACAGGCCACCCGGGTGGTGTCCCTCGGGTCTGAGGCCCGTGTGGCTGTCCTGGGGCCATTCTGGATCAAGCCTGCTCCCCGGGCATGCCTGCCCTCGCCCGGAGCAAGCCAGCCTTTCTGCCCCATCTTCCCGCTTGGCTCCCCTCTGCTGCACCCTCATCTTTCATCTCTGCCCCACCCCGACCCAGAAATCCCAGTTTCTCCGGTGGTTGGTGGGCGGTGGGGATGTTAGGGAAGGGGCGCCAGCCTGTTCTCCCTCATCCCCGCCACCTCAACCTCCCTCTTGCCTGGAGGTCCCGCTGGGGTGATGGTCACACACACACACACACACACACACACACACACACACACACCTGCAGAGATGTGACACGGCTGCTCTCGGCTGATGGAAGAGGAGCCCCTGGTGGGAAGGGTCTGGGGCCTGGGAGAGGCCTGGTGACCAGAAAGGCAGCCCCTGAGCCCAAGGTACCAGGAGGAGGAAATGGGATAGGGGGTGGGGGGGTGAGAGCAGCCGGCAGGTGCTGGTCAGGCCCTCTGTCACCGGGAACCCTGCTGCTGGCCCTCAGGAGTGGCCTGTGTGGCCACAGCACAGGCTGAGCCAAGGCCTGGGCATCCAACCGTCCATGGCCCCGGCCACCAGGAATGCAGGGAGGCATCTTCGGATGCCCCCGTTAGAAGCGCTGTCACAGAGAAGGGGACGGGGAAAGATCAGAGGTCCCAGGGTTCAGGCAGCATCACTAAGGTGGGGTGATCCTGCACCTGGTCTGGCCGCTTTCTCCCACCTGGCCTTGGGCTGGGCCAGCCACACACCTGTGATCGTGGGAGGAGGGCTCACCACCTTGGCCAGGTGTGCTTTTCATCAGAAAAGGCCTACAGGAGAGTGTGGCCTGGCAGCCAGGTTGCCTCCTCGTTGCTCTGCTACCAGAGCCTCGTTCTGCAACCCTGGGCAAGTCACAGCCCTTCTCTGGGCCTCTGTTTCCTCACCTGTCCAATGAAGGACTGGACAGGGTGACCCCTTCGAGCTCGGACATGCTAAGCCTCTAATGAGGGAGCAGAGCCTCGGACTGGGGCGCTTGTCAGAGCCTGTCAGCCAGGTGGAGACCCTGACGCCTGCTTATTAAGAGGCCTGAAGGTGCAGGAAGGGACTGTCCCGGGCTGCTGCCAGGGGCCTGTGTGTTAGGGGAGGACAGGCCAAGTTAGCTGACTTGCCTGTCCGTCTGGTGGCTTCTGGAAACCAACTCTCTTATTTTCTTCCCATCCCGAGTTCACAGTTGCATGTCTATGGGGGACAAAGCCAGAAGTCCCCAGAGAGTGGGAGGGGAGAGTGGGACCAGCTCTTTCACTCAGTGGTACAGATGGTGTCACACCCTGAGCCCAAGTCCTGGGGTGCGGGAGGAACGGAGTCTGCCACCTCCAACCCCCTGGAGCCACCGGGGTCCTGGCTTCCTGAGCTCAGGGCTCAGAGCTGGGCTGCAGGCGGGCCAGAGGGCCAGGGGCCATGGGCCAGAGGCTGCAGGAGCAGGGCTGCAGCCCTCTGAAAACCTGCTAAGGACCCCCTTGTCGAGAAGGGTGTGAAGCGTGAGGGAGCAGATGCAGGCTGGAAACGAGATTTCATGTCACCCATGTGTTACTGAACTGGCTCCATTTCCACCCACAGCCTGTTTTTACCTCCTCGCCACTTAGGTCTCACTCCATGTACCACACTCACCCCTTCTGATCATTACATCAGTCGTCCCCTGCCTCCCTGGGAAAGGTGGGTGTGGAGCTGGAGGCCTTGGGCCCACGCCCCAACCCAGCCCGACTTTCCCAGTGGACACAGGCCATTCCCACCCGGTCACGCCCACTCCATCCTGGAAGCTCATTTCTTGAGGCTCTTGGGGGGTTTCCCAGGTGATCGGCCACTGCAACGGTGCTTCCTGCCCGGCGCTCTCCCATCCCCAAGCTTGGCGTTAGCACCACCCACAAGGCGCTTTAGGGCTCCACCCCTCTGGGTTCCTGGCTGCATGAATCTTGGAATGGTGGGCCTGGGCCAGCTGTCCCTTCCTCCTCAGCTTCTGCCTCCAGACCCAAGGTCTGCCCTTCGGCCCCAGTGCCCCCTTCTCCACCCAGCTGACCCCTTGGCCGGATGTCACCGGGGTAATGGGTGGGTGGCCCTTGGCTGTTGTGTTGGGGAGGACATTCTGCCCCCGAGGTCTGTTAGCAGCAGGCTCCTGGGAGACAGGAGGGCCCTGGGAGGAGGAGTGGCCACTCCAGGTCCCAAGCAAGGTGGGGTGCATCTAGCAAGTCGCTGCCCCCCACTCCCAGGGTCCTTGGTGGCCCTGAAGCCCCGCATCCAGGATCCCCCAAGCCCCTGGGCCTCAGCGCCGGGGCCCCAATAACTTCGGAATGCTGCTGGGCCCAGGAGGGAGGGAAGGAGGCCAAGGCCGCCCCTGGCTCCCACGCCCTGCTGTGCCCGCTCCACCTCGCCCATGCTGCCCTGCACCCATGCGCACCTCATGCTCTCAGCCACCCGCTCACCCTTGCTCCTTGGGATCCGAATGGTTTCCCCCGTGGCCCCACCCCCACCGGCGTCGGGGGCGGGGCCGGGCGGGACCTGGCCACCCCCACGCTGCCCTCGCTCCGAAGCCGCCATGTTTCTTCTGTCCCGGTGTGTGTCCCCCGCCTCCTCTCTGCCTTTACTCTCCTCCTTGTCCCCTCGTCGCCCCGCAGCCTCCTCACTCGCCTCCGACTAACCTTTCTCGGCCTCTCTCTCTCTCTCCCTCCCTCCCCGTCTCCTTCCTCCCATCTGCTCCTCGCAGGGATGTCCCTGGGCCAGTGACGGGCCCTCCGCCTCTCCCTCTGCCTCTGTGCTCCTGTCTCCCTGTCCCTTTCTGTCCTGTGACCTCCGATAGCTTCAGTGGCGCTGACCATCTCTTCCCAGGCTGCTTTGCAGCTGTGCTGACGCTGTGGTGTGGCCAAAATAACTCCGACTTTCTCATACCTTCAGCAGTCAATCTCGGCTCTCTCCTCCTCTCCCACTCTATTTTTAACCTGACTTTACCTCTCCAGCTATTTCAGTCTCCTCCTCCCCGTGCCTGTCTGTGTGAGCACGTGTCCGTGTGTGTATATGTGCGTGTGCTCTGCTCTGGCCGCACCTCTGGGAGGGCGTCCCGCGCCTCCCGGGTGGGGTGGGGCGTTTCCGTGTCGTCCGGGCAAGGCCAGGCCCTCACAGCAGGTGCGCCGTGCCTCTGATTCTCAGAGCGTCTGTCCCTGAAACCGCTCCCTGCTTTTTTGTTTCAGCGTTTCCCAATTCACACGCGCACCTTGGCATGCCGGGGCCTCCCTGAATGTGTGTCCTCTCAGGATCTAAGTGTGCACATCGCTGTATGTCTGTCATCTTGCTGCTCTGGTTGACCTGCCTGGTTGCCCCTGCCATTCTCTCCGTGTTGCCCTGGGTGTCTGTCAGGCTTGTGTGCACTCGTGTGTGTGTGTGTGTGTGTGTGTGTGCGTGTGTGAGAGCATGTGCACACCCTGCTGTTGGGTCCTGGTGTCTCTCCTCCAGGGCCTGGCATGTCCTGTGCATGTCTGTCTGCCTGTCGTAGTCAGCCGTGTGCTGGCGGCTGGTCCATTCCGAGGGCCACGGCTTGTGTCCAGCCTGTGTGTGTGTCTGAGTCTGTGGCTCTGGTACTCTCGAAGCTGTTCTATTGTAGCCCATCCCGAGCCCTGTGCTCCCATCACCCCGTCTTCCTCGCTGCCTGCCCCCATCTCTCCTCCTCATGGGGTGTTCCAGCCTGGTCCCTGGGCAGGCTTTTAATGCCCCCTTCCTGAACCCCAGCTAGACGGAGACTGGGCTCACCACCCAGCCTCTGGGCCAGAGAGCCCAGCTTGCCGGGGGCAGTGTGGAGCCGGGGTGCACACAAGGCCTGGAGTGGAGCCGTCAGATCTGGGGTTTTTCGGTGGGACCCTGTCTTTCTCTGACCCTGGGCGAGAGCCTTATCAAACGTGTAGCCCTCGGAGTGGGAGAAGGGTCGGGTTTGGGCAAGGGGGTGTAGATTTGCCCTGTCCAATAGGTGACTATTTAAATCTAAATGAGTTTAAGTCAAACAACCGTGAAAATTCAGTTCTCAGTCATACTGGCCACATTTCAAATGCTCAATAACCATGGGTGGACATACAAAGTTCTATTGGACAGAGCTGTGCGGACAGTGGTCCTGAGCTCACCTGGTCAATCTCGTGTCTAAAGGGCACCTGTGTTCCCGCTGAGCCTGAGCAAACAGGTGGGGCCTCCAGGAGACAGGTGCTCTGGGCGTGTTTGCCTAGGGTAATGACACGGAGAGAGGACACGCCGTCTTGGGAGCCTCCCCGCCGGCCTCCCAGGCTGGGGCAGGCAGGGATGGATGGAGCCTCTGGGGAGGGAGGATGCTCAGAGACCACCATGCAAGCAGGGGCTGAAGGGTAGGGGATTTTCTGGGAAACAGCAGGAGTGGGAACACTGGCCGAAAAGGCACCTGCCGGGGAAGTCAAAGCCGGATCGCGCTGGGGCAGAGGCGAGGGGGACGGCCCTGCCCCCATGGACAAAAGCATAGCTCCTGCTGGCCCGCAGGAGGTGGCAGCGACTTGGGTCTCAGGAGGTTCTGCTGCACCCAGACCCGTGGCGCCCAGCCCAGCCCACCTCTAGGTCCATGCTCATTCGGATTCCTCCCACCCCCAGGTTGCCTACCGGAGGGAAGGCAGTGAACACAGCCCCAGTGCCGGGCCAGACGCCCCACGATGAGTCTGACCGCCGGACCGAGCCTCACTCCTCCGTCTCGGATCTCGTCAACTCCCTCACCAGTGAGATGCTCATGGTGAGACGGGCAGGAGGCCCGGGGCCGGGGGAGGGGCAGGCGTGAAGATCGGTGACAGCGTGGGAGTCACGCAGGGGAACCAGCATGGTCATCTGTCAAGAGAGACTGAGAATTCCCATCCTCCTCCAGTCTTTGGATTGAGCAGGGGCCCAAGAAACCTGCTATGTGATCCTAGAAGGAAAGGCTAGTGGAGCGAGGGCTTGGAGGCGGAAGGTGTCCCCTCTCTTGGGGTGGCATCCCACTGAGTAGCGGTCTCGGGTGGCGCTCCCAGTGGAGCGGGTCTCATATCCCCATCCCAGGGACCATCCCCAATCCCCATGGCTGGGGAGCCAGCTGAGGCCCAAAGAGAACAGGAGAGCAGAACCCCTCTGGTCCTAGTTCCAATGAGGGAACAGCTGTGCTGGGGTTCTCCTGTCCACACCCCAGCCTCCCGGGATCCCTGTCTTATGGATCTGGGGTGTTTTCACCACGGGAGAGGTTGTGGCTTCACATGGCGCCCCCTGGTGGCAGCAGTGAGTCACAGCCATTTGCCTCATCTGTACTTTCCAAAGAGCTCCTGGAGGGACCAAGGCCCCAGGGCGATAGAGCACACTGCGATCTGGCAGCTGGAGATTTCAGGCGGGAGTCAGTCACAGGCCTGGCAGCCCAGAGTTTCCAGGAAGGCTGGGCGAGGACGTGAGGGTGGGAACCCGGTGCCTGCTAGGTTCCTACTGGGACTTGGGCCCCGCTTCCTCTTCCCCCTTCCCTTCTCCCTGTCTCCCCCATTCCTCCCAAAGAGGGAGGGAAGGGGGCTCGGTGGGCTCTCAGGCCCTCGCCAGACCTGACGTCATTCAGTTCAGAGGCCCCTTGCCCACTGCTCTGACACCGCAGCCCCCAGCCTCCCCGGGGACCCCGGAGCCCCCAGGCCCCACCCTCCTGCCATTCAGGGCTCGGCCGGCTCTAACCATCCATCCACACTTCTTTTCTAGCCCAGCGCCTCTCAAATTGTGATAGGCACACGAATCACTGGGGGATCTGTTAAAATGCAGATTCCCAGTCAGCAAGCCTGCTACGGGCCCCCAGATCTGCGTTTCTCTCGATGCAGATTAGAGCATCAGATTGTCCACGTTCCAGATCTGGTCTCCCGTGGGCCTCCCCACCTCTCCCCTCTCCCTGCCCCCTGGGCCCTGAGTGCCTGGTCCCGCACCACCTCCTCTCTGTCTTCCCCCATCCATGTAGATCAGCCCAGCCATCCTCTCCTCTGGACGGGCCATCGCCCCAGTCCATCCTGCCTCTCTGTGCAGCCTCTTAATTGGCTACAGCTTCCCGGTAGCCAGGTTCCCAGAAGGGACGGCCCTTTCCCAGCCAGCTTGCCTACCCCTTGCTGCCCCCGGTTGGGGGCCGGGGGGGGGGGGGAAGAGCCGCAGGCAGAAGGAGGAAGTGCAGGCCCCAGCGCCCTCTCACGTGCTCAGCAGATGCTCAGAGGTGGGCAGGCAGGGTCTAATTGCCTAGCCCTAGGCCAAAGCTGGGTCACTGGCATTAATAGTGATGATGAAGATGAACAGGGCAGAAGTAAACCATCGGCTGAACTCCCTGCCCCAGGCGTGGAGAAACAGGAGTCGGGCACCCGCAGCCTTACAGACAAAGGGACCAAGGGGACAGGGTCAGAGAGGAGTCTGGGCCACATCCCCATCTGTGTTACTCCTGCCCTGCTTACTTCTGCCAGAGCTGGGGCTCAGGCAGCACCTCCTCCAGCCCTTGGTGGGGGTGGCTAGCCTGGTTGCCATGGAAACAGATCGAGGCCCCGCCCCAGCTGGTTAATTAAGGCTCAGGGCTGTGGTTTGGGAAGGCTGGGGGTGGGCACAGAGCCACTGCCCACTTCTGAGGTGAAGTCCACCGGCCCAGCTTGGGCCTCTCATCCAAGACTACCTTGTTTGGGAACCAAGATCCAAGTGACCAGCCTCAGGTGAGGCTGGGGCCACCTGGGCTCCAGTCACCAGGGTCTCCACCCCAACTTTAGAAGGAATGTGGAGGGGCCAGTGGTCGTGGCAGGGACTGCATGCCCAGGCTCTCAGTCCATGGCCAGCAGTGGCAGGCGCCAGGCCACAGAGCAGGACCACGAAAGTGATGTAAACCCCCCCTTAACCTTCCCTGGAACCCCGTAACATAGGTGTGTCTCATGGTCCCATTCTACAGATGCAAAAACTGAGGTTAAAAGGGAGTGGGGCCGGTAGGAGGAGAAGGAAGGAGCGCCAGGGGAAAACTGGATCTGGGTCGGGAAGCCAGATTCTCAGCGGGCCTGGGTGGAGCTTGCAGGGCTGCCTGGATCCCGCCAAGGGGCAGGGCTTGAGGGACCCGCTTCCACTGTGAGAACAGCGAGGGAGGCAGCTCAGCCCCCCTTCCACCTCCAGGCAGGACCCGGGGTGTGGCTAGTGAAGCCTCAGATCTGAGTGTGAGAGTGAGGGCAGCTGGAAGGGCACTCATGGTGGCTGGGCGCTGACTTGGGTTCGAACTCCGGGCTCATCTCTTAGTCACAGGCGACTTGAGGCAGTAATCTCTCTGTGCCCCCAACCAAGTGGGAGCATGGTAGTGCCTGCCTCATCAGGATGCTGTAGGGAGTAGAGGAGGGCAAAGCATACAGTACAAGGAGCAGGGTAGTTACTATCGTTAGTGTGATTTGCATACTCCTCGCCTAGGGCAGTTGAGTCCTCACTGGCTTGCAGGAGGAAGTCTCAGAATGTCTTGGGATGTGGGCCTGTTTTGGTGGAAAGAGTGGACTTTCAAGTCAGAGAGAGTCCATACTGCTGCGCAATCTTGGACGTGTGACTTAACCTCTCTGAGCCAGTCTCCTCAGCTAGAGAGTGGTGATAACTGCCTCTCCCGGCTGTTGTCAGGATTCAGTAAGAAGAGGTGATGTAAGAGTCTTCCGCAGTGGTTGGTGCACACTGTACACATTCTTATCGTCTGTATTAGTTAGTATTTCAGAGACTGGGGTCACCTCTCCAGGATGAAGGGGGAGGGCACAGAGAAGCCTCCTTCAGGGGAAGGAGAGAAAGCAAAGCGGTACCAGCAGTTTTGTCATAAATATGGTACCCTGAGTCCTACCCTGGCTCTTACCCAATCACCTCAGGAGCGTTTTTTTGTTTTTTTACTGGAGTATAGTTGATTTACAGTGTTGTGTTAGTCTCTGCTGTACAGCAAAGTGAATCAGTTGTACGTATACATATCTCCACTGTTTTTTAGCTTCTTTTCCCATATAGGTCATTACAGAGTACTGAGTAGAGTTCCCTGTGCTATACGGTAGGTCCTTATTAGTTATCTATTAACCACCAGGTGGCTGGGGGATGGGCAAGATTCTAAAACCTAACCAGGTGTCCCCAACGAGCAACCACAGCTGGAAACACTTGGCTGGGAGGCCCTCCCCCCAATTACTTCCTATTTTTCCAACATCCTCCTGGGAATGGGACACCATGCCACCCCCCACATGTCTGTCGGTTGCTGGGTCGGCTCCAGTGCCGCCCCTGGGGGATGAGGGCTGAATGCAGGTGTAGCCTCCCTCCCAGTGGTCCTCAGCCTTGGTTTGCAGTACTGTCATCTGAGGCTCCTATTACACAATGCTGCCGCCCAGGGCCACCCCAGCCCCATCAAATGAGGCTCCCCAGGGATGGGGCCTGGGAATCTGTACTTTTAGTGTCCCTGCCTTACACAAACAGACGTTGCTTCTGAAAACTCGCCTCTCTCATTTTGTAAATCACATCATCCTCAGAACCCCAGAGTCGCTTTCTAAAGAAATATCGTGGTAAACTCTTTTGAGATGAGAACAATCTCCCTCGTCTGTTTTGTAGCCCAGGTTTTTGTGTCGGTGTATTTCGCAGGGGACCCCGCAGGGCTGTTGGAAGAGTGGAAAGATGGAGGAGGGGGCTGGGTGGGGGGCGGGTCCCAGGGTGCACCACGGGAGGCGAAGCAGACCCGGGGCTCTGAGAGGCTGGGAAGTGGGGTGCACGCTGCTCTGGGGTTCAGGGGCTGTCCCAGCTCTGCCCCTCCCTCCCTGTGTGACCTTGGTCAGGGCACCTGCCCCCCACCTCAGCATCCTCACCCAGATCTGAATGTGGGCTGTACCACCACCAGCCCCGCGTGGTGACCAGGGGGAGGAGGCGGCTGGACCGGCCTTGGGCACAGCGAGGCCTCCCAACCCTGCTGGGCTGCAGAGGGGGCTTCAGGGAAGCAGAATCCTCCCCAGCGCTGCCTGCCTCTCCCCCACCCCCAGCTCTCCCCAGGCTCTGAGGAGGACGAGGTCCACGAGGGCTGCAGCCGAGAGAACCTGGGCCGGATCCAGTTCAGTGTCGGCTACAACTTCCAGGAGTCCACGCTCACCGTGAAGATCATGAAGGCCCAGGAGCTGCCGGCCAAGGACTTCAGCGGCACCAGCGACCCCTTCGTCAAGATCTACCTGCTGCCAGACAAGAAGCACAAGCTGGAGACCAAGGTGAAGCGGAAGAACCTGAATCCCCACTGGAACGAGACCTTCCTCTTTGAAGGTGAGGCTGCGCTGCCCCTGCCCCCAGAGTCCCCCTCTTCCCCTCCTCCACCCCCCGCCCAACCCTCCCCCCTCCACGTGACCACATGCACAAACGCACACGTACCGGTGCGCGCACACGCGCATCCCGACACACACGGGCGAGTAACTCGGCCCGGTTAACCTGCTGCGTACCGTGTCCAGCTGGGATGAGGTTACAGGGCTGAGTGGAACCAGCATCACAGCCAGAGGCCGAGGAGGAAAGCTGGGCCCCTGCCCGGACACAGGACCCATCCTCAGGCGTGCAGGAAGGACCCATCCTCAGGCGTGCAGGGAGGAAGGAGGGCAGCCGCAGGATCCAGAGGTGGGGCACCTGCAGTGACCGTAGTGTAGTGGGTAAGAGCCCAGGCTCTTACCATGGCCCAGGCTGCCTGAGTTTGAATCTCAGCTCTGCCACTTACTAGCTGTGTGACCAGAGGCAAGTTCCTGAACCTCTCTGGGCCATGGTTTCCCCATCTGTAAAATAAAGATACTAGTGAGGGTTAAACAACTCAGTGCATTGTAAAAGCACTTACAACACCCAGAAAACACTTTATACCAGTTTGTTAAACACACTCCATCGGCTGCCCTTCTCTGACCCCTCCCCCTATTCGGGACAGGCCCCCCCAGATGCACAGGAACAAGAGCTCTGAACCATGCCCCAGGGTCCTAGAGGCAAATATCCTTCCTCTCTCCTGCAGGCCCATCTTTATCTCTTGTCTCTGAGGAGTCAAGGTAACCAGGAAACTGGGTGTGTGATCAGGGAGTGATTTCTGTCCCAGGCCCTTTGGGTGCCTGGACCCCACTTAGAGAAACCATTACCCTTTCTTGACAGCTGTGTTCAACCAGTGAGAATAAATCCCTACAACACCAACTGCCGACTGCCTGGTGCCCTGGCTCTTCAGAACCTACAGTGTGTGCCCCAGGGGATCGGGACTCTTCCCCATCTGGTGTACCAGCCACTTGATATCTCACCCCTTCAGCTGGCACAGTGACAGCCAGCTCACCCACTAAATAAATCATTGAGGGTGAGCTAGTGAGTGCTTGCTTGTTTCTTCCCTCCTCAGTTCTGCATGGGAACAGGTTTAGAGATGGCACGACCAGTGAGAGGCTTGGCTGTCTGTCTGCAGGTGTATGTAGCCAGCTGGTGGGGTGAAATTTATGGGCAGAGCCCCAATCCACTGATCCCTTCTGCAAACATTTACCCAGCATCTAGTATGGGCTGGGCACTGTCCTGGGTACTTGGGGTACAGAAAAGAATGAGGCACCATTGTGACCCTCAAGGCATTCCTTGGAGGACACAGATGTGTAGATAATTAAGCCACACATTGCATGACAGATGCTGCGAGAACCCCATACACACTCCCCTTGGTGGCGCTGAAAAACATTTCCCAGAAGAGAGGCCATTCATGATGGGTTCTGATGGATGAATAGGAGTTTGCCAGATAGGAGACTGCCTCCTCTGGTGTTGAAGAGAGCTGACTCAGGCGCAGGGACCTCTTGAAGCCTTCAACCTTTCCAGGACACTTGTCCTCATGCATTTTACCTGAATGGATGCCAAAGGTCACCTGGGGAATTCCCTGGCAGTCCAGTGGTTACGACTCCGTGCTTTTACTGCCAAGGACCCGGGTTCAATCCCTGGTCAGGGAACTAAGATCCCACAAGCCATGCAGCGTGGCAAAACAAAAAAGAAAAAAGTCACCTGGACAGGTCCCTGGGGTACTCCAAGGTGAGCAAGACACAGCCCATAGCCCCCCTCAATATAAGGAAGAGGCCCTGAAGGAATTCAGAGTCTGGGGGCTGAAGGAGCATAGGATTTCCTCTTCCAGTGCACCTGCCCTGGTGAGAGGTAACTCTGTGCTTCTAGCGTCTTTGGCAAAAGGTGCGAGAATCCTCCAGAACCCTTCCTCTCCCTTCATCTTCTCCACCAGTTGAGCTAAGGTAGTAAGTATCCTCTCTTCTTCCTGAGCACACCCTGGTTCAGGATCTCAGCACCTCAGGCCTCCAGGCTGGCCTGCACCCACTGCCCCCCCGCCAGGCCGGCCCCTCCTCTGACTAAGCCTCCCAAGGCTGTGACTCCAGCTTCAGACCTGCCCTGGCTCCCTTGTACCTACCGTCCCATCCAAGCTCCTTCCCCTGGCTCTCCGCTCTGGCCTCATCTCCTGCTCCAGCCCAGCACACTCCATGCCCTTTCGTGGGCATTTATTCATTTGCTCAATTATTGATTCACTTAACAAATATTTAATCGAGTGCCTACTGTGTGCCAGAAACAGTGTTAGATGCTGGGATCCGGTGGCTGAGGACAGAGATGCCTTCCTGGAAATGCTGGCCCAGTGGGAGAGTCAGACTCATGGAAACATAAATCTCTAGTACAGCCTGAGATAAGTGCTGCGAAAGGAAAGTGCTAGTGTATAAAACAGGGGATCTGACCCCATCTGGCACGTCAGGAAAGAAAGCCGAGACCTGATGGAAGAGGATAGGCCAGGACGGGGCATGGTGGGGCTGGGGCAGGAAAAGCCAGGGGGGCTGGAGCTCCGTCATTGAGTGAAGAGCGGTCACAAGATGAGCAAGGAGAGGACAGCGGGCCAAGTTGTGGAAGGACCTGAAGCCAGGGCAAGGCGCACGGCTTTTATTCTAAGTGCACTGGGAGCCTCTGAAAGGCTTTCGGCGGGAGAGCATCATAGTGTGATTTCTATTTTTAAAAGATCACTCTGGCTGCCGTGTTGCAAAGGGGCTGTAAGAGAAAGAACACAAGCGGGGAGGGCTGTTTGGAAACTCTTGCAACTATCTAGGCAAGAGGTGCCGGCGGCTTGGATGGGGAGGTGGCCGTGGAGACGGGGGCGGCTGCCGGTCTGATGAGGAAGGACAGGAGGACTGGCTGGTGCATCGGCAGGAGGAGGAAGGGGAAGCGCGGAGTCCTAGGACAGGCGTCTACTGCTTTTTCTTTGCCTTTGCCATTTCCCTCTGCCCTGAGTCCTCCTGGGGCTTGCTTTCTGCCAGCTGTGGCCATCTCAGGCAGGGCCACTTGCCCAGGCTTGTCTCAGGATGATTGGCAGTGGCAGGGCTACCCAGAGAGCAAGGTGGCCACTGCCCAGTCGCCGAGATGGACCCGTGATGAACCAGTGAATGAATTGTCCCAGTCTGCTCTTGATTAGCTGTGGGACTTTGGGCAGGTAAGTTAAGCCATCGGAGCCTCAGTCTCCTCCTCCGTAAAATGGACAAGATACCGTCCACCTCGCAGAACTGTCAAGGGAGACAGATGAGACCACGACAGTCCTTGCTAACATTTCAGGAGGGTCTGAACGTGGGTGTTGCCGGCTGCACCCAGGTGGGGTGGCAGCAGGAAGACACAGGGCCAGCCCTCCCCTTCCTCCTGGGGCCTTCCTGCCCAGGAGCGTTGCCCTGCCCCGGCCCCGTGTGGCCACTCTGTCCTGCTCTTCCCCTGTGCTGTCTGTCTCCCAGGTTTCCCCTACGAGAAGGTGGTGCAGAGGATCCTCTACCTCCAGGTCCTGGACTACGACCGCTTCAGCCGAAATGACCCCATCGGGGAGGTGTCCATCCCCCTCAACAAGGTGGACCTGACCCAGATGCAGACCTTCTGGAAGGATCTGAAGCCATGCAGCGATGGGAGTGTAAGGCCCCACCTGCGGGTCCTGGCTGGGAGGCTGGCAGATCCTGGCCCGGTCCTAGTCCCCTCACAAGCTCAGGGAATTGGGAAGGTTATGGGTGGGGCAGGGCAGGTGGGCGGGCCTGACAATCTCAGGGGAGGCTGGGCTGTGATAAAGAACCTGGGGAGCAGGACCCAGACCTGCCAGATGAGGGGAGACCAGGTGTGCATCCGTGACAGACAGAGGGGGCGGGTAAGCACCCAGGTCCAAGTGGAGGGGTCCTGGGGCGGGGAGGGGGGCGGGGGCAGCGGGCTCCCCTTGTCCCCACAGCCCTCTTGTTCTCCCTCCCAGGGGAGCTGAGAGGAGTGGCCCAGCCTCACCCCTCCACTTGTCCCTCCCAGGGGAGCCGAGGGGAGCTGCTCCTGTCTCTCTGCTACAACCCCTCTGCCAACTCCATCATCGTGAACATCATCAAAGCCCGGAACCTCAAAGCCATGGACATCGGGGGCACGTCAGGTGCTGGCGGTTCTCGCAGCAGAGGGCAGACGGGCCAGGGAGCTTCTGGCGCACGGGAGTCTCACTGCATGTGGACATCCGGGTCCTGGCTGTGGCCCTCACCCTTGTCCCCCGTGCCCCACCTCCAGTCCCAGCTCCGTTACCCTAGAGCCCTGGCGCTGTCTCCGGGGCACCCTCAGGGTCAGCGTCATCTTGGATACTGTCCTTCCCAGAATCAGGAGGAAAGCGAACATGATGGTGAGGAGGCCTGGGTTCTAGTCCCAGCTCCGACACTACTTGTCCGTGACCTCGGGTGAGACCTGGCCTCTCAGTCTTCTCCTTCGCGTTCACGGAAGGGCGCTAGGTGATGGCTGAGGCCCCTTGCGGCCCCTCCATCTGCTGACCCCCCAGATCCCCCCTCCTCCTTCCTTAGGGCGTTCCTCACCCTCTGGGGAAATCACGCAGCCCCAGCTTCCCCCTGCTGCTCCTCTGACCCTTCCCCCACCTGTCCCCCAGACCCTTACGTGAAGGTGTGGCTAATGTACAAGGACAAGCGGGTGGAGAAGAAGAAGACGGTGACGATGAAGAGGAACCTGAACCCCATCTTCAACGAGTCCTTTGCCTTCGACATCCCTACGGAGAAGCTGAGGGAGACAACCATCGTCATCACCGTCATGGACAAGGACAAGCTCAGCCGCAACGATGTCATTGGCAAGGTAGGGGGCCCTCAGCAAGGGTCTGTTCTCCAAAGAAGCAGCCGGGGTAGTGGACGAGCACAGGGCTGGACAGCAGGAGAGAGAGCGTCAGTCCCGTCCCCTGTCAGGGCCTCCGTTTCATCTCAAAATGAGAGGATTGGACGAGATGCTCCCTAAGTGTCCTACTGTGGGTCCACCGCTTCAGGACAGACCGCTGGAAGAGCAGGGAAAGAAGGAGGTGGTAAGAAAAAGTGCCCTGGATCCCCAGAAGGGGGTTTTCTGGACAGGACCCTCTGACAGGGTAAGGACATCGGAGCAACGTCACCCGGCGTCCCGTCTGTAGAGGGTGAGCTGCGTGAGGCAAGTATTGAGAGCTGTAGTCAGGCTCCAGAGACCTGGCTTTGGTTCCCACCTCATCTTGGTTCCCCAAGGTCAGTTGCCCAAGTGACCTTGGGCAAGTCACTTGCCTCTGTGAGCTCCAGCGTTCTCATTTGTAAATGGAGCTACTAATGCCAACCCTACAGCTCCTCACAGGGTGGCGTAAGAATTGCCTGAGATACGTGGACATTCTCCTTGTGGAAAGTGACCTCTCCTCCTCCTATTTTAACCCCAAATCCATGCCTGGCCTTGAGTTTCTGCAGGATACGATTCTGTGCCATAAACGCATCCGCTTTTCTACTTTGAAACGTGTATTCCTGTGTTTGTTTATGGCTTAGTGTTGAGACTACACTCCTGATAGTCATACTACCTGGATCCAGGTGCCAGGTCCACCTCTTAACAGTCATAACCTCTATGAGCCTCATTTCCTCCTCTTGAAATGAGAGTAAGACGATCCTAACCTCACAGTGTGCTGGGAGGATTAAATAACACAGGTGAGAGGCTTAGCACAGAACTTGGGACGTATCTGTTAGCTACTATTATAATGAAAGTTGTTTTTGAAGAGTTCTTAGTAAGGGCATGTGTGTCCATTTAGGCTTGGAAGTTTGACCAGGAACAGTGCAGGAAGCCAGTGATCAGGGCAGGCGGAGGGGAGGGGTAGATGCCAGGAGCAAGTGAGGGGAGACCGTGGATCACCCGGGGCACAGCCCTGTATGAGGGAAATGGGAAGGGGTGACCTGGGCGCCCACAGGGAAGGGGGCCGAGGCGGAGACACCTCTCAGACAGATAGGAATGGAGGACCTAGCTGCTGGGGGTGGAAGAGAAGCAGCTGGCCCCAAAGAGGAGAGCTGGCCCTGCCTGCCATCTAGCAAGGCCCAGGGAGGATGACTTGCCGACCTGTGGTCACAAGTGGGACAGGTCTCCAGGACAGCATCAGCTCCCCCCCAGTGGGACTATGTGTTCTTAGCAGGACCTGCTGAGCCCTTCCTTGACGAGCTCAGGCCAAGTAACCATACCTATTTCTAAGCTCTTCTGAAGCTCAGCCTTTTGGAGTTGGGTATTCTCTGGATACCACTTATAGCTCCCTTTGAAACAGTGCTACCTTCTGTTGTCTGAACCAAGGTGGAGGTGGGTTTGTTCTCACTTTGGTCTGGGGAGCTTAGAGAGCCCTACGCTCTTAGCTAATCGTCAGTCACAGGCTGGTGTCAGCCCGGGGATCACGCACACAGCCCTCCAAGGCTGTGAGGCCCCTAACACAGAGGCAGGTGGGCTTGGGCCGATAGTGTAGAGCTCAAAAGACCTAGATTTAAATCCCTCTGCAGCACTCATAAATCCTGTGACTATGGGTCAGTCTCTCTGTACCTTAGCTTCTCCATCTGTAAAATGGGGATAATAACATACCTGCCTCACAGGTAAGGATCTGATGATCTATGTATATAAAGTCCCTAGCTCAGTGTCTGGTGTGTAGTAAGTGCCCAGGAGGTGGGAGTGATTGTCAGTAAGGAGAGATAGGCCGTGCCTAACAGGTGGGGCAGGGAAGGGTGTGGAAGAGAACTGCCTCCATCCCCATCAATCCCAAACCACAGAAGAGTCTGGGAGTCCAATTCGGAAGGGCCAGGCATGCCCAGGCTCCCGAGGGGAGGCACAACAAGGAAGAGAGGGGGGCCTCTGTGGGGTAGGTTGTCACTGCAGGCAGAAGCCCCTTGGTCCCCATGATCACAGGCCATTGTGGAAATGGAGTGTCACCACCATTGACACTCCGTTTCCACAATGACACAGGGGCGACGCCCCAGAGAGTGCCACTAATGCTGTCCTCTTCCCTTTCTCCCCAGATCTACCTGTCCTGGAAGAGTGGGCCCGGGGAGGTGAAACACTGGAAGGACATGATTGCGCGTCCCCGGCAGCCTGTGGCTCAGTGGCACCAGCTGAAGGCCTGAATGGGGCCACGGGAGGCCCAGGGGGCCAAGGGCCTGGGTCCCCATCATGCCCTCACCACTTTATGCACAATGCCTGGCCTGGCCCCCCTGCCATGGGTGAGGGAAGGATCCTGAGGGCTGGGCCAGGGAGGGGTCCCAGGAATCCAGCCCCATTTCTCGGGAGAACCAGCCCCATTCCCCACCGGCCCAGCGCTGGTGGAGGGGCTCTGGGGGCCATTTTCCTGCTTTTGCCCCTTTCCTTCCTGACTTGCCAATACTAAAGAAGTGGGGGGCGGAGCACGAGAGCCAGACGGGCAGACGAGCAGATCCCTCCAGAGGCCCGCCAGGTGGGCACGGTCCCCCGTTTTCTTTAAGGCAGTGCCTGGAGTGGAGAAAGGCCACCCCCTCCCCAGGCCGCAACGTGGGCCCAGGAGAGGGGAGGTCGAGGCGTTTGGCCCCGGCCCGACCAAGAGAGGCGTGTTCCAGGGCAGTTTCAGGTGCCGGCTGGGCCCTGATTACCGAGGATAGTATATAGCCCGCTCCGGGGTCCTGGAGCCGCAGCCCTGTGTACTTGTGTCCACCGTGTGTGTGTACGTGTGCGTGCGTGCGTGCGTGTGTGCGGGTGGGGGAACTCGCTCCCTGTTCCCCTGGGGCCCGCAGTGCTGAAGACGATGCAGAGAGGGTTTCGTGAAGTGAGGTAGGGCTGGAGGCTGAGAAGTCAATGCGCAGAGCTGGGGGGTGGGGAGAGGCAGGGATGGAGGAAGGGGCGGGTGGGGAAGAGGGGGCAGACAGGAGCTGGGCTGAGAGCTGGGCTGTCTCCTTCTCCCCGACCCCCGCCTCCCCAAAACTCCACTAGCTCCTTCCCCAGCAATTTCGTCTCTTGAACATTAGGCACCCACTGTGTGTATCACATTCCACCAGGACTCCCCTGCTCCCTTCTGTCTCAGGGGTCCCAAGCCCCCACTAGCTCTCTTCCCTAACACCCTCATCCAAAGGCACCCTCAGCCTTCCCAGATGTTGTATCCCAGCCGCGCTGGCAACGTTTGCCACGCCTTCCAGCTTCCTTCCCTTTCCTCGTCTCTGTGCAGACCTCCCCAGCCACGCGCCTCCACCCCTCCATCCCCTGTGCTCATAGACCTTCCCTTTCATCCCGCCGTGGTCTCTGATCTGCCATCACCTGACCTTCTCCAGGGCTTTCCTTTCACCTTCCCCACCGGTCCTGGTCCCTCAGAGCAGCTCCTTCTGCCCCTCTCAGTTCCGGCAGAGGAAGCAGGGAACATTCCAGGCTTCTGTGAGTTCTGGGGTTGCCCCCACACAAAGAAGCTGTGGTTCCTCTGCCTCAGCTCCTGCAGAGACGAGAACTGGCATCCCCTTGGACGCAGCAGATTTCGGGATGATCCCTGCTTAAGCCCACTCACCCCCACGCCGGTCCCGGTATTGATGCAAGACAGCCGGTGACAGCCTCAAATCCAGGGGTCCGCGAGCCTGGGCCTGACATTCCTGGCACACACCGCGAGGTGGCGCCCTGACACTACAGTCTGTGGACGAGGTCTGGGAGCACAGTTCAACCCCAGATGGGTCTGACACCCCAGGAAGGAGACTCTGGAAAGGGTCCCCCACTTAGCACGGCAAAAGCATAGGCAGTCGGGAACCATCTTCCTTAAGTAGACTTCCCTTTGAGCTGTTCTGCTCTGTGCAGTAGACGCTCACAGTTCTGCCCGTATCAAAAGTTTCTTACCTAGAATCTCACTCCCCCCACCCCGACCCTACTCCCTAACCTCACGGATCTAGAGGAATATCATACGAAGTAGGTGAATCATTTTGTAGAGTGAAGAGTGCTAACGTAAAGCAAATAGTCACCCACATTCCTTGTAAATCCCAATTTTTCCATATTGTAGCTTTGCTTAAAATGGGGGTCTGCCCCAACGGCACGGTCCTTATCGGACAGGCTGGGGAAACAGCCCCCAGCGGGGACGGGAGGGCAGCGACCCCGGGGACAGTGGAAGCGAAGAAAGGGTGTTGTTGGAAGCTTTGAGAAGCGGAGGGGATCTGCCATGCTCCATCCCTCGCTGGAATCCTGTGCCCCTCCACGCCGGAGGCCGGTGGGAGAGCGAGCCTAGTCCCAGGCCCCGGTGTCTGCTACAGAGCGCTCGGGGACTGAACCAACTTGCATTGAGTGGGCGGGGCAACTGCATCCCCGTTTTCCGAGCCCGGTCCCGAAGCTCTTAGCCAATCACACACAGAGAGCGTCTCCAGGCCGTGCCTGTTCCAAATCTGACCCCACCCAGGCACGTCGATGAACCGGGCCTGGGGTTCTCCAACCGCGACGGGCACCCTGAGCTCTGGGACGCGGGGGAGGGGTGGCAAGTGGTGGGCCAAGGGCAGGGTGGGCTAGCAAGGGAAGCAGCGGGTGGTATGGGGTGAGGGCGGGGGCGGTCTAAGGCTATAGAAGAACAAGGAAAGGGGGAACTTGAGGGTGGGGGGAGGGCCCTCGTGCCCTGTCACCATCCTAGGACCTTGGACAAATCACCCACACTTCCAGGGCCTCAGTTTCCCCATCTGTAAAATGATGGTAATAATACTGCACCTACCTCATAGGGGAGGTTGTAAGGCCGCCGTCACCTGACCTGGGGGTGGAGGCAGGAGGATTCTGAAGGTGCTACCCGTGAGTAAAGTATTATTACCGTAGCCTGAAGGCAAGGCCCGCCTTCCCCTCCCCCCACAGAGCCTCCAGGGATAGCTGAGGCCTGCCTGGGCCCATCTATCCCTTCTCCACTGTGTCCCCGGTCCCTTCCTGAGCGGTCATCTGCCATCTTTGTGGGCGCCCTAGACTTAGTCGTTATCTTATTCAGGTATCCTTTCTTGTGACCATCTCCCCACATAACTGCTGTACAAATTCCACCTACTCCAGGGCCCCGCACCTGCCCACCGGTGCCAGACGCCAGGGAAGGGACAAGGAAAACAGCCACAAAAAAAGCCAAGGGAAGCCCCAGAGTCCCCAGCCCCTCTGGGGTCCCAAGGGTGGGGATTGGTGGTCGCTGTTTGTACTGTGTTTGAGTCCTTGAGTGCAAGCGTTTTATAAAAACAACAACAAAAACCCACTATCACAAAAAAATGTGCAGCGAAGAGAAATGAAGGAAAACTGAAGAAAAAAAAAGGAAAAAAAGAATCATACAAAATTTTTCCACCACACGCACCCTCTAAGCCAGCAAGATTTCCTCTTTGCAAAATCATATTTTTGTGCGAATGGGCCCTGCTTTTTGTGGCAAGGCCTGTTCTGATTAATAAAGGATCGTGAAAAAGTAGGGCCTTGGCTGTTTCCTCCGTGGGTCCTAGCTCTCCCTCTCCTTCCGGGGGAAGAAGCAGTGGGGTGAGGGGATGGGGAGCCTGGGGCTGCATCTCCCCTCACCTGTCACCTTTGAGATTTGGCTTCACGGGTGATGAGACCCTTCCAGCCCATCCACAGGTTGAGCTATGAGCCCACCAGCTACCCAGAAATCAGAGGAGCAGCCGTACCCCCTGGATCAGGCCTAAAGCAAGGCTTATGGGGAGTGGAGTCTCCTCGGGGCCTGAGGGGGGCCCCTCTAGCTCACCCAGCCCGACATCCCCTTCCTCAGTTCCCAGGGGAACCACCCTCCAAGGCAGGTCAGACAAATCAAAGGGAGACCCTCCACCTTCCCCACCACCACCTGAACTCTGGCTGGGCCACTGTGGTTTCAGGCCAGCACGTCCTCCTCCTTCTGTTCCCTGCGAAGCTCTGGGTCTGTTGGCGGGACCCGTGGCTTCTCTCCATCCTTTTCTGGTTTCATCCTTTAGGATCGCAAAAGTCCCTCCAACTCGAAAACGCCCAAGGCCGGTCCTAACCTGAGGACCTGGGAAGCTGGGCCTCAGTGTCTTCCTTCTCCAGACACAGTGGCCCCGGGCAAGCTAGTTCCTTCCTCCTGGTGTCAGTTCACTCCGTCCACAGAAGAGCAGTAATCATCCCAGCCCTTTCCCCTTCCCTCCCACACACAGCCCAGGAGAAGCCGAGGCCTGGCAGCTCTCGGGGTGCTTCAGAAGGAAGGTGCTACGTCTGTTGCAGGCACACAGGAAATGAGTGCCCTCTGTTGTCGTGTGTCCCCTGCCCACTCCGAGAGAAGGGGCCACGGTGCCTCCTGCACTAAGTACCCCCACCTGAAGCTGCCCGCCCTCTCCCCTTCTGCCCCATGAACTTCCGACAGCCTGGTTTAAATGTCCCGTTAAAAGGTTCTGATCTCTGGCTCAGAGATTGGAGGGAGCCCTAGGGTCTGGGAGGTAGCCTCACGATCACTCCTTGCCAGGACTTCTGTTCAGGCTCGCTCTGGAAAATCTAGGTTTGAAAGCAGGACAGCTCGGCCTGGCAGAGGTGGTAGCCCCATGCCACGGGCTCCAGGCCTCCTCCTGGCCTTTTTTAATCTCTTCCTGCCTTCACTTCATGGGGTCTCTCTTCATCCATGCCTGCAGAGACTCCCCATCCCTCCCTGTGCCTGGGACCAGGGGCCTCTGGTGTTCTTTCTCCTGCAAGTCCCTCCCGGATTCCGCTGCTTTCTGGAAGGCCCTCTCAGGCCGCGTCCTGCTCTCCTCTCCCTCCCCGACAAAGACAGCAAGAAGGACAACGCTTGAACACGCCCCATATGCCCCAGCCCACGTCTCCCCAACCATCTGTGTCCCTTGCCCCGCTCTCTGTGTCTGTGTCCTGTGTGTCTGTGTGGTGTCACCTTTAGATTGTGAGCCCCCCTGGGCAGGGACCCCTGTCTGAATACATGTTCTGTGCAGCACACTCGGGTGTGCTAATACACGTCCATCCTCAGAACGAGAGTGCCCAGGTGACTTAAGGAAGCTCTGGGGCGATGGCTGAGCAAGCCGATGTGGTGGCACTGGATGCGAGGGAGGGCTTCTGGGCAGGGCCCCCAGGTCCCGAGCACCTTGTCCTCCTGCTTTCCGAAGCCCCTGAGTGTGGGTGGGAAGAGGGGGATGGCGGTAATGAAGCCAGGAAAGGATCCAATCTCTGCTGCTCCGCCGGCCAGCACGTCTGGCTGTTGGGAGGCCCCGGGAGGAAGACAGGCTACGATGCCCACTTATTCCACACCCAGACCTGACCACCAGCCATGGAGGTCCAGAGAGGATCTCCCGTGGCGCGGACTGAGCATTGGGTTAGGAGGCCTAACACCCATTTATGGGCAAGTCACGTAGCTCCCCAGGCCTGTCCCCTGCCCCATCGCTGCCTCTGCTCTGGTCTCATCACAGTCCTCTCAGCCTGCCTTCCTGCTCTGATCTGCCAACTCCCTTGGCCTCTGTCCTGCTCCCCCATGGCCCACTCACCCCTGACTGTCCCTCCAACAACGTGCGGAACTGTCGATGTGGCCACTGTTAACAAGTGCCCCTACGAAAGTCATCTCCCTTTCTCCCTGCTGCCCCCAGGCCAAGTGAGAACTCCCCAACAGGCAGTGCTCTCTTCATCACCAAGGAGAGCTGTGACGCCCAGCTTCCCTGGCAACAGCTCCTTTCCTATCCTAGTCTCCCCCATTTCTACATGGAGACAGAGACCCTCAAGAGCGCTCTCGAACCAGGCATCAGCGCCCACTTTAACCCGACCCTCTAACTTCCCGAGAGAAAGCGGCTCCTGATGTGAAGGGCAAGCAGGCAGCAGAGCTGGTTCCCGGCCCGTAACACACTTCCCTCCTCTTTCCCTGCGGAGAAACTCAGCCTCAGCAGCCCTGCTTGGCTGGCGAGCGGCTGTGGCTAAGGGTGCCGTCCTTGACAATGCAAAAAGGCACAGCCCTGTGTGCCTCGGGAGGGCCCAGGGGGACTTATCACAGGGCCTTTGCCCGGACCTAGAGTCCTCGGGGGAGTGCAACGGGGGAAGAGGCACAGGGAAACAGACCAGAGAGAGGAAGGGAATCTGGGCTGGCAGTGATTTCAGGATAACTGTGGCTCCCCTGCACCCCCCACCTCTAAGATTTGCACAAAGGGAAGGCGGAAAAGCACCAGGTCGCATGCAGTGCTGAGCTGCAGCATCAGCTCTAAATAAACGCAGCTCCTTGTGTGCAGATGGATAAACTGAGGCCTGGGGGGCAGGGAGGGGCATGACTTGCTTAAGATCTCTCGGTCAATAGTAGAACTACGACTGAAATCCATGCTTTCTTTTTTTTTTTTTAATTAATTTTTATTTATTTATTTTTGGCTGTGTTGGGTCTTCGTTTCTGCGCACAGACTTGCTCTAGTTGCGGAAAGCAAGGGCTTCTCATTGCGGTGGTTTCTCTTATTGCGCAGCACGGGATCTATGTGCGCGGGCTTCAGTAGTTGTGGCACGCAGGCTCAGTAGTTGTGGCTCTTGTGGCGCACGGGCTTAGTTACTCCGCGGCATATGGGATCTTCCCGGACCAGGAATCGAACCCATGTCCCCTGCACTGGCAGGAAGATTCCTAACCACTGTACCACCAGGGAAGTCCCAGGACTGAAATCCATGCCTTCTGATTCTAGGCCCAGGGGAATATGCCATCATAGGAATCACGGGGCAAGAGGACAGTCTGGATGGCTGACACTCCTACCCCACCTGAGTGACTGAGAACTCAAGTTCCTTCCTGCAAGTTCCAAGACCCCAGGAGGGACCACTGGCCCTGATGGAACCTCAACAGGGGGAGCATGGGCACCTGAGGAGCCCTGGGAGGGACAAGGTCTGCAGCCAACCCCCGCACTCCTCTTCCTCCTTGAGAAGGAGGCAGCCTCCAATCTTTCCCACCCTAAGAGCACTTTCTGTCCGTTGGAGGCCTTCACTCTCCCAAGCTGCCTCCTTCAGATCTATCCCCAGCTTCTTCCTAACCCCCAGGTCCAGCCCAGTGGCCAGCAGAGCTGCTGGGCCAGGCCTGACCTTTGGGCCTTGAATGACATCATCCCTGTTGCCATGGTGATGGTGGCCTGGCAGCATCTTCTCAAGGGAGATGGGCCTCTAGGCTTGAGGTATTACAATTTTCTCTCTTTCTTTAAATATTTATACTTTCTTTTTTTTCTGAACAGTGAGGGGAGAAAGTAATGACTGAGTTAAAAAAAAAAAAAGACTAAGAGGGAGAGACAGAGAGAGGAAAATGGAGCCAGGGAGATGGAAGGAGGGAAGAATAGACTCAGACAGGGAGGATGGGCGTCAGTGCCAGTGAAAGAATAGAGAAAGGTCAGCCAAGCTTGAGATTCAGAAACATATTAAGAGTCAGGAATTTGAGGATTAAGCTGGAGAAGACCAAGGAAGGGGGACGGGGTGAGGGGCGGTGGCCAGGTGGCAGAGAGTAAGATACAGCCAGATGAGAGCGCAGCCAAAGCCATTTGTGACTGAAGACAAGCTCTTGTTCCCCAGACAGGATACAACAGTTGGCCAGGGCCACTGTGACACAGAGCTGGAGCACATGGACAGAGGGCAGTGCCAGAGGGAGCCCACGGTCCCCACAGCAACGGGACCCAGTGCTCCCAGGGCTTATAAATAAACAGGCATGTGGGAAACGCACATTCTTTCTCCGAGAAATATAATTTATGTTTACAGCCAGTTTTTTTTTTTCTTCCTAAAGAAAACGCTACCATGGAGGGGGCCCTGCCCCCGACAGTGTCCCTGAGCGGCCCTGGCCCTGGGCCCTCCTCCCATTATTGCTTGGATGGGAAAGATCTGGCCCTGGGAATTGCAGAGCGAGGCCTCACTCCTCACCCCCGGAGGCTGTCCTGGTGGCGGAGTGGAGGCACACAGTGCTCGTCCCATGCCCCACGCCATGCCAGCCACCCCGATGGTGCCCATTTAAGGGAATGGAGAGTACAGGCAGTGGCTACACTGGAGCAGCCGCCCAGAGTAGAGAGCCTCTCTCTCCAGTGCAGGAGGCCCTAGAGGCACAGTGGCTTCTTTTCAAACTTGACAGCTGGAAGGCTCAGGCTGTGGGGAAGGGAGGGAATGTTCTCTTTCCCAGCAAGATTCCAGGCACAGGCTGGAAGAACAGAACAGAGTAAAAGGCAAGGGCAGAGACCTTGCCTTCTGAGTCCCCCCTTCCCCACACAAAATTTAGGGGACCTGGGGAGGGAGGTATGTACCATGATCCCCAGTGGAGGAACAAGGGCAGCTATGGTTAGGGCCCCAATCCCGGTTTCCCACACCTGTCTGTCCTGGGCACCAGCCCCAACTCCAAGCCCCTGCCCCTGGGCCAGGCCTTCTTCTGGGGGCAGTTATTCCTCAAGCAGGCATGTGGTCCACACCAGAGGTAGCGGCTCCTGCGCCAGAAAGGGTGGACCTAGAAGACCCAGACTCCAGGAGGAGGGAGGTTGCTGGGTGCCCTGAGCCTCCAGACTCTGCCAAGGGGATGATTCCATGGTCAGTGTGACCCTGGTTCCAGGAAGAAGCTGGTGCCTTTACCACTGTGTTGTCAGTGACTCTATCAGGGACCAGAAGGAGCTATAAGAACTGGACGGAACCAGGACTTCTTGGCCTGAAGACTGCCCAGAGACCAGCCAGTAGGCAGTCTTTTCACTACCCTGGAATGTCTGAAGATGACCCCCAGGCCTGCCTGTCCCCGGCAGCTTGCCCAAAGAGACCCCTTCCCTGCCTCAAGTAGGGACCCACCGTTCCCACAAACCTTCCCAGAGGCCCTCCTCCCAGAGTGGCCGAGGCCCAAACACCTAGAGCACAGGCTCAGGTGCCCAGTCCTGGAGCTGCTTCCAGGGCGCAGAGGCTGTCCACGGGGGGCCCCAGAGCCCGGGAGTTCCCGCCCCCTATGAGCAGGTCTTCTTCCTCCTCATCCTCGAAGACCCGCGCTGGGCGCCTGGGCGGCGGCCGGGGCGTGGGTTCGTCGCGCTCGGCCATGCGCTCGACGGCGCCCTCGCCCACAAGGAAGACCGTGTCGGCGACGCGGGGGGGCCCAGTGACCGGGTTGTGGTCGTAGGAGAAGACGCGCAGGGCGCGTAGCGGGTGCAGGTCGGGGAAGCCGCCCAGGCGGTTGCGGTCTAGGTCGAGGATGTGCAGGCGGCCCATGCGCAGCAATGCGGGCGGGAACTCCTCGAAACGGTTGCCGTAGAGCCAGAGGCCGCGCAGGCCCGTCATGCGCGGCAGCTCCGCGGGCAGCGCACGCAACCGGTTGTCGCCCATCTGCAGCGACTGCAGCGCCACCAAGCGCAGAAGCGGCCGCGGGAAACGCCGCAGGAAGTTGCCCTCGATCCAGAGGCAGCGCAGGCTCTGCAGCTGCGCGAAGTCGTTGGGCAGTGCCGGCAGCCGGTTGCTGCCCAGGTAGAGGCGCGTGAGGCGCGGCAGGCGACACAGACCGTCGGGCAGGCGCTCGAGTTTGTTGAAGTCGAGAGCCAGGATGCGCAGCTCGCGCAGCTCCTCGATCTCCTCGGGCAGCTCGCGCAGCCCCGTGCCGCTCACGTACAGTTTCTGCAGGCGGCTCAGAGCGCACACGGCGCTGGGCAGCCGCCGCAGCCGCCTCCCGCTCAGCTCCAACTGCTCCTCGCCATTGCGCAGTTGCTCCTCCGCGTCCGATGGCAGCTCGTCCGGCATGGACTCGGCTATGCCCATGGTCACGGGCCCCGGCCGGGGCCGCCGCCGCCGCCGCCCGGCATCGCCCCGCCCTCGCGAACCCCCGGTCTCCTCGACGGGGCCAAGGCCGCGCCGGCTCCGGGGCCCCCCGCCCCGGCCTGCCCCTGCGCCGGGAGGGGGGCCGTGCCTGGCCGGGAGGAGGCGCCCTCCTGGGGCCCAGCCGCCGCGCGCCACGGGCCGCGCTCCGCCGTCCGCCCTCCGGCCTCCCCTGCTCCCTCCGCCGGAGGCCGACTGGCTCAGGTTAGCACTGACTCGCAACTCTGAGACCCGTTGCCCTGGCAACCCCCGACGCGCGTGCGGCTGCCAATCAGGCGGAGGGAGGGAGGGGCGGGGCCAAGGTGCCACCAGAGCGGGGTCCCGGCGCCGGGGCTCGCGCCCCGCGTTCCCACCCGACCAGCCCAGGAGCCAGCGCTCGCCGAGGGAACCCAAGATCCGCCGTTCGCAAGCCTGGCACCGTGCCAGCACAGACCCGACGACAGACGCTGTCTACGCTTCCAGCCACAGCGAGCCGTTTGGTGTGCGGTTGTGTGCGTCCAGAGCTGCAAGTCCAAGAAGAAGGAACCAAGGATCGAGGAAACGCCGGCGCGCGACCCAGGACTCTGGACAAGTGGCTCTCGAGGAGGGACTGTGGGGCGCGGTCATTGCCGGCCGTTCATGTACAGCGGCGTGCGCCCAGTCTTCCCGCTGGGGTCACTTTAAGATAGTAACTCAGACCATTGTTCCTTTCTGGGCTTTTTCAGACTGGGTCACAGCTGAGGATCTGCGGGGACCCAAGCTTGGCTCCGCCCCCCTCCCCGCCCAGTGCACCCGCAGTGCACAGCAGGTTCCTGGTTCGTGCACTCACACCCCCCTCTCCTGCCGAGTCCCTCCAGCTATGCTCAAGTTCGGTGTGTGGCTGCGGTGGACGGAGGACTGGCGCACTCGAGCGCCTTTGAGCACCACCAGTGATGACCACGCTCGTTCTGGAACTGTTCCTCTTGCACACGCTCCCACCAACAGCTTTTTGCCCATGACTTCTCCCCTCCTGCTCCGATCCCTCCTGCCAGAGCTGCCAGCAGAAACACTCCCTCTGGTTTATTGCCAGCCTGCCATGTGCCCAGCACTATGCTAAAAGCATTGCGCTGAGTCCTTGCCACAGTCTATGAGGTAGGTACCCTCGTTGCCCCAATTTTAAAGATGGAGAAACTGAGGCTCTGAGAGGTTTGATGTGAGGTGGGTGACTTGCCCAAGGTCACCCTGCTGGCTGGTGGCTGGGATATGAAACCAGGCAGTCTGACTCTCCAACTTTTGCTCCTAACCAAGTACCACTGCAATAAATGGAAACAATGACTCCACCTCTGTCCACGAATATTCTCACAGCAGAGCCTCAGTCTAACTCTTATGACAAAGGCATTATTAATCCCATAAGAAAGATGAGGCAAGTGGCCCCAGAGGGATTAGGCAGGCAACTTGCTGAAGATCACACAGTGAGTAGAGTGTACAGCCAGGAAGTCAAGTCTGCAGGCTCCAGGCCTCCTCCATCCTGCCTTCCCACCTTGGTGGGTGTGACCATGTAACTGACTGCAGGGACAGACCTCTAGACAGCATCTTGCCCTCTGACCCACCCCCACTCCCATCTCCACTACAATCTGGGAAGGAGGCCAGCCCAAGGGCAGACAGCAGGGGCCAGTGCAAGGAGAGGATGAAAACTACAACTGCTGAAATGTAAGCTGCCTGGGGCAGGTAAGCTTGTCTCCTTCCCTGCTGGCACAGGGTCTGGCCCAGAGTAGTCGTTCCATGAAAATTATCAACATTTTAAAAGATGGAGGCAAACTTTACATCGAGTGAAATGCATAGATCATAAGTATACAGTCTGGTGAGTTTTTGTTTGTTTTGTTTTTTCAGTCTGGTGAGTTTTGACTAATGTAAACACCCGTGTAATATTTCCGTCACTCAGAGTTCCCTCACACCTGCCTCTTCCAGTCAGTCCCAGAGGCAACCCTAACCTTGACCTCTATCATCACGGATCAGCTTTGCCTGCTCTTGAATTTCATATAAATGGAATTATTCAGTGTGTACCTTTTTATGCTCCTGGCAGCTTTTTCTCAGATACTCGCTATCTATGTGTTGGATAAATAAACGAAAGAGCAGAGCCGTAGTAGTTGTAATCAGGCAAGGGGCGTCATGGGGTGAACACAGAGACGGGTACTGCTCTGAGCCAGGAACTAGCCTTGGACCCCTGTCCTGGAACGAAGACTGATGAGGTGCAAGCTGAGGCAGAAGCCCCCGGGCAGAGAATAAGTGGGGCCCAGACACCAGATCTGGGATGTAGGAGAGTCCTGAGCCCAGCCAGAGGGACTTCAAGCTCCTTCCAGACCCCACCTAAGCCCCAATCCAACCTTCTCCCCTCTACTCATTCGGGAGAACTGGGAAAAGGTGTCACCTCAGACACCAGAAAGCTGAGGAAAACCCAGCCAGGCAGCCGGGATAAGGATGAGCACCTCCCCCCCACCCTCCTGCCCACCTTCCCCACAGCAGTTTCCCCAAGGGAACATTTGCTGTGGAGGAGGAAGCCCAGCCAGCCCCCCTCACCACGTGCTCGGAGCTGGCGCTCCAGCACCAGGCAGCCCTCTTGGGCTCTGCCAGCACGGGCAGGAGCTGCATGAGCCCCTGCAACGCCAGCACCAGGCTTGACGGCGCTTCCTGGGTTCAAGGGTACAGGGTACCAGCTCTCTTCTTTCTCCGAGTCTTTTTCTTGCTCTGGGTAGACGCTGTACCTTCGCCTCCCACCAGGCCCTGCTCAGTGAGTAAAGGTAACATGTACTGCCGTTCCGGGCCCACGCAGGCTGGCAGCGGGGCAATCGTGTCGGTGAATCACGCTGTCACCGCGGGCGCCCAGTCCTTGACAAGGCGTCACTAATGAATTAGCTTCACCCCCAGCACGGGGCCTCTCAGCCTTTCCCCACTCCCCAGGAAGGCAGGAAACTGAAACCCGGGAGCAGGGAGGGGCTCTGACAGCTCCAGGAATGGGCCCAGATCCTGGCCAGCCCCTCTGCCCACATGCACTGGAAAAAATGTCCAAAGAACAGGCCCCTCGGCCCCCCAAAACGGCCTCTCCGTTCCTAATCATGAGCTATAACTGTCCTGCCCACCTCCAAATCTGTATTTTTAAAATAAATTTTTGAAATATAGAAAAAGTACAAAGCTCTCTGTGACAAGCACCCCTGTGCCCAGAAGCCAGCGCTGACAATTGCTCACCTGTCGTCATGCTTGCTTTAAATCTATTTTCTTTTAAATAAAAGGAAGAAAACAGCACGTGTAATGTAGAAGTCTCCTTTGTCGCCCCTCCCGTGCCCCCACAAGCACCCCAGCCGCCTGACCCACTGACCCTGCCGAGGCCCCTCTGGTTCCCCACCCCCGCCCACGCCCCCCTACTGATCTTTGGAGCCACTGTGGCAGCTGAGACTTGAATAAGATCATGGAATGCTGGCCTCCTAGGTTCTTAGAAAGCAAGGATTTGCAAGTATTAGAGCCAACAAGGAAATGTCAGAGCTGGGAGGGTGCTTAGCTCCTCTGGGAGATCACAGGCTCTGTTAAATGTCTGTAAGAAGCCGGTGACCCTAATCCCAGAAAAGTGCATGGAGGCTGGAACTCGCTCAGTGATGCGCACGATTCCCGTGGTTCGTGATCTCCTGAGGGTCTAGTCCAACTCCCTCATTTGGCCAAAAAGGAAAGGGACAATATCCTTCGTGCCATGGCCCACTCCTCTTACCTGCACCAGCCAGAACTTGAGTCCTCACCATCATTCAGGTATTCATTCAACAAACGTTAAGCCCCTACTTGTATGCCCAGACACTGGGGATGGCTATGAATGTGAACATCATAGACAAACAACCCTGCCTTTGTGCAACTTGCATTCCTGTGAGTGGAGATAATCAAGAAAACGCATTTCGGTGTGTCAGGCGATGATCAGGCTATGGAGGAGATAAAGCAAGGAGGAGACGAGGAGGAATGAGGACCCCGTTTAAAACAGAGCGGCCAGGGAGGCCTCACCAAGAGGCCTGGCATCTGAGAGGATGGGAAGAAGAGGGAACAAACCGAGCAGGCAGACATCTGGGGGAGATGCATTGCAGGCAGAGGGGGTGGCGACACCGAGGCCCCAGGGCAGGGGTGTGCCTGGGTGTTCTGGAGCCACAGAAAGCCCGGGGAGAAAGGGGCGCTTGGCAGCAGACAAGGCCAGAGAGAGCAAGGGAGGGGGCAGACCACGGAAGGCCTGTGGCCTCTGTGAAGGCTCTGGCTTTGACTTTGGGTGAGAGATCACTGGGGGACTGAGCAAAGGAGTGACGTGATTTGACACACATTTTAACAGGATCCCTTTGGCTGCAGCTGCAAGAAAGATGTGTGCGCGTGTGTGTGTGTGCGTGTGTGTCTGTCTGTCTGTGTCTCGGGGTTTGTGCGGCTCCCACCCCTCCCATCTTGGTTCTCTTCCAAAAGGTGATGATGTTTATCATTTACTGAGCACCTACTGGTTATCTAATTTACCTTTCTCCACAGCTTTGCCAGGCAGGTACTAAATCTCCCTGCTCTACAGGTGAGGAAACAGATTCAGAGAAGTTAAGTAACTTTATCAAGGTCACACAGCTGGTCAGGGGCAAAGGCAGGATTCCAACCCAGTCCATCTTATTGAAGAGCCAGGCCTCTTCCTACTATGTCTCCTTGCCTCTCAGCTAGGGAAAATCAGAGAAACCACCTAGGATGCCGAAATGCTTGCCCGCATCCTGCGAACAGCACAAAGATTTCCAGGACGGCCCTACTCGGAGATCTTGATCCCAGGCCCTGGGGTTCAGCGTTTGCCCAACTGGGGGTGTCCTAGAACCCACAAGGCAAGCCTAGGAACCCCAAAACAGGCTGGGGAGGGCAGAGCAAAGAGGTCCCCTAGGGGCTGTGATCTGGGCTCAGGGGTTTCCTATTAGCAAATCCCAGGCAGTCTCTGGCCCCCCGTTGGCCCAGAGCCCTTCATTAGACAGCCAAACTCACAAGGCTAACCCAGCCTCTGCGCATCTGCTCCCCAGACTCCCTAGAAACTGGAGCCTAGATGGACCTTGGGGAGCACTGTCCCCTGAAACCAGAGCTCTGAGACTGACCTGCTTGGTCTGTTGAAAGCTGAGCGTGTCATTTTCCATTCAGTCCCCCCCACCCCCCGCCAACCCCCTTCATCTCTTCCAAGGACACCGGAGCTGGAGCAACAAGGCCAAGGGAGTGAGGCTGACTCGATGGTCTGGGCCACGCCTCCACGCTGTGCATGGGAACCTGACCATCTTAATGGTTCTGGTAGGTTCCACGTTCCAGAATGGCTTCTGAGTGTGATGGCTCCTTCCTTCTGGAAGAGGCCATGGTGGTCACGGCTGGCAGCTGCCCATATGTTAATACCTTCCCAGATCTGTGGCCGAGTGCAAGTCCAGTCTTGCTCCAAGACTACAGACACAGGTCCCAATCGTGACCACCAAGGACTTGCCTGGTCTCCTCCCCCTCCCTGTGGCAGGGGCTGCTAAGGGTCACCAGCATCTGTCCCCCCACCCACCACTTCTTCCTGAGCTCTCAGGCTGATGGGGTGGGGCCCTGGAATGAGCACTAGGCCAATGGATGTGAGCAGAAGTGACGCATGCCACATCCCACACAATCCTCCACTCTCTTTTATTTTCTGCAGTGTTAAAGGTGGAAAGGAACTGGATCCCTGAGTCACCACTTGGAGATGAGCTATCTGACCCACATTAGACTGTGAAGCAAATGAGAAATAAATTTTTAATATGTTTAACCATTTAGACTTAAGGGCTGTTTGTTACAGAATTGGCCTGGTCTAACACACTTTCTCTCAGTTTCTCAAATGCACCAGCTTCTTTCTACCCCAGGACCTTTGCACATGCTAGTCCCTCTTTTTCCCATTCTACTTGGCTCACAACCTTCCTCTCTCGGAGAATCCTTCCAGATCCCCCAGAGCACATGGGAGTCAAGCCCCTGTGTTACAGATTCTTGAATGCCCGCATTTCTTCTTCAAATCACTTATTCCAATTATAATTAAATAAATAATTAACCATGAATTAGTTGAAGTCTGTTTCCTCTGTACCAAGATATAATCTCCATGAGAACAAGGAAAATAAAGGGAACAGTGAACAGGCTAGAGAAGAAACATAACCTGGCCTGAAAGAGTGAGTCAATCCTAGTTTTATTTTAACTGTTACTAATCTGTAGTGTCTTGTAACTAGATTTGCACTTCACAAAGCGAACCTATCACTCTTTAACACTATGTGAATTACATCCTGCACTCCCTTGTAGCAAATCACCCCTTGTTGTATTTGCATGTCACATAGAAGGTCGCAGACGATAACCCAGAGACAGACGGACCCAATTACCAGGCTGCCTGACGCCAGATGTGACTGTTTTGAAATAATGCAGGAGGAAGAAGAATGCAAGACCTTCACTACTTTGATCTTTATCATATACCCCAGACTGCAAGCCCCACATATAAAATCTCTGATTCCCTGAGGAGGGGGGGGCACAGTTCTTGAGAGGCTAGCCTGCTGTGTCTTCCCTCCTGCCTGGCAGAAAAATAAAGCCATCTCTCTCTTCCTCCAAAATCTCTGTTTCCGTATTTCTGTTTGGCATCGGTACACAGAGAAGCCAAGATTTCGGCAACAGCAGGGACCTTGTTCACTGATGTTCCGTGGTACTCAGCCCTGTGCTTGCTGTATCGTACCTACTCAAGGAATATGTGTTGAATGAATGAAGGGGAAGTCTCTCTCCCACAGGTTCCCTGGGGCCATCTGTCCCACTTGAGCTACTCACTCTCTCAGAAGCTCAATTCTCAAATCTGGAAAAAGTCCCAAATAGTGGGGCGTGGGGCTGGGGTGGGGGGGAAGCGGGGGTGGGGGGTGCGGAGGGCGGCTAGGGTGAGGTGAGTGAGGCACTTGCCCCGGGCACAAAATTTAAGGAGGTACCAAAAAGCTCCGTAGTGATCAAGAGGAATAACAGGTGAATGCAATATAGGCGGGATTGGTACCAGTGCTGGGATCCATTTGGAGCCTGCAGCAAAAGGAGAGGTCAGTAGTACGAATCCTGTCTTTATTCTAGATTCTGATATTTTGTTCATCATGAGTTTTTTGCATTAATTTTGATTTTTTAAATTATTGCATTCAGGACTTCCCTGGTGGTCCAGTGGTTAAGACTCCTCGTTTCCACTGCAGGGGGCACAGGTTCCATCCCTGGTCAGAGAACTAAGATCCCACAGGCTGCACAGTGCGGCCAAAACAAAAAAAGTAAAAAACAAAACAAACAAACAAAAACCCCAGCAATGCCTGCATTGAACTACTATTGATCTACATTCCTCAGCTGGGGGTCACTTCTTTACATTTTGCGCCCAGGGAAATGCCTCACTCACCTCATGCTAGTCCCAGCCCTGGAATGGTTTGCGATCACCCTCTCCTCGAAGGATTATCGTGTCAGTGAGATAACACGGGAGCTGGGTATTATCATTTTGAGATATTAACTGCTGCTCCTCGGGAGGCAGTTTCCTTATATCCCTTCCCCTCCATTCAGACGCTAAATTAGCTTCTCCTATTCCGCTCTCCAAAGGAAACTCGGAACAGAGAGTCAATTCCTCGGCTTTGAGTTGCAAAAGAGGCTTTGAAACACAGAGCCCGTTTTAAGAGAGAAATATTTTTTGGAAGTCAAAAAACTTGGCTTTGAACTTGGAGAGCAGGGAACTGATGCTGTAAGCCCTGGAGTGGGGAAGCACGTGCCGTCACAGAAGACAAGATTCCACCCGAAATGAGATAAAGTTTCAACAGGCAGGTGGGAGAGAAGGGGCAGAGCAGTACTCCTAAACCTGGATGCTGGCCCTCAAACGGGTCCCTGGCCACCTGCTCTGGGCTGAGTTTGAGGGTGCCATGAAAAGGTCCCAAGTACATTTGGGGGACACCGGGGCAGAGGGGACCTACACTTCCTTTACCAGGTATGTCCTGAGGAGGCAACAGTCCTCTCACAATGCCCTGCCCCCCTCCACGGTATGGAGAAGCCTCAGTAGAAATGGAGGAGAACTGGCCCCTCCCCAGAATCCTCTATACACCCCTGTATCATGAGGGGGAGTATCCAGAAGTTTATGCACCTCCAGTGCGGACCTGGTGTGTCTGAGAGCTAGCCGACGGACCTGGAGGAGATGCGTGTGTGGTCCAGGTAAGGCAGCTGAAGGATTGATTGTGTGACCCTGGCAACCAGAGATCAGAGTGTCACAGTTGCTTCTGGGCTGGTACGAAACCGCTAGGTGGAGTTTTGGGGGGCTCTGAGGAGCTCCGGTTCTTTACGTCTCAGTGCAGAGAGAACTCAGCGAGAGGCAAAGTGATAGCTAAGAAGTGATTTACTAGAATAGGACGCTTGTGAGGCTCACAAGTGGGCAGGCGAGACGATGCCTCGCCCCGAGGACTTAGTGGGCTACAGTTTTATAATCAAAGGAAAAGTGGCGAGGGGGAAAAGACCACCTTCTTCCTCACTCTTGAGCAGACGTCACGCTTCCATCATCAGCTCCTCTTCCATGTCAGGTGGGGGAGTTTTCTTATCCCTACATGGTCAAGCCGGGAATGTCATGGCACAATGGAAATGAGCAAAAAGGTGGTAACGTATGCTAAAAATGGCATTTCAGGTTTCCTTATATATATATATATTTATTTTTGTTTTTAATGCGCCCAGAGGAGCATGTCCTAGGAATCATTAACTTACTGAGCTCACTGGGTAGGAAGTGGGTCTCATGCCATAACTGTTTTAGTGTTTGGGGGAGTGTCTCATGCTTCTGTTGCATGGTTTTGTTGCTAAGCAAGCCTGCTTGGTTTTGTGGTTTAGCAAACCTGCTTTCTTGAGTGATCATTAACTTACAGGGGTCTCCCACACTTTCTTCTTTATTTACAATCCCCTAGTAGGATTAACTATTTAATTACCTACTTTGTCCCTTTACTCTGTCCCTATCAGGTACGGGGAGGACAGGTGTGGATGACCAAAGCCCACTGAGTTCCCACATCTCAGGGGGAGTCAACATGGATGGGTGCTTCTCCCCCGGCAGCGAGCTCCATGTATACACCCTCCTGGAGAAGGAGATGAAAGGGAGGGGGCGGATCCTGACCTGATTGGATTTGAGTCCTGAATGGACAGTTTTGTCAGCTACCAATTGGCACTTGCCATCTACCTCCACAAGGATGAAATCATGAGTCACTGCAGCTGCTGACTTTCAACACCCCCTGAAAGAGTTCGGGGTGGAGATCAGGAATGAGGTGCTCTGTGCTCTGGGAGAAACTGGCAGAACAGGTGTTCAGATAGTTAGATATTTTCAGAAGATTTTATGAGCCCACTTCTTGCATCTCCTTGTATCTAGAAAAGCACTAAAATCCTTCATGGTGACGTCTGCTCCTCGGGACAAGCAGTAACCTTCACAAGACTCGCAGCAACGTTCTGCAAAAAATATGCATGTACTCGATGGCATGTACTCCCCCTTCACCAAAATCACATATATACTGACTCCCCCCCCCACCTCTTCGGAGCCGTTGCTCAGAGCTATCCGAAATGCTGCCTCTTGGGCTGTAGTCCTCATTTAGCCCCAAATAAAACTTAACTCACAACTCTGACGCTGTGCATTTTTTTTCAGTCGACAGTTTCAATTCAAAGAGGACTAAGTTGAACTGGAAGCAAAGAGATGGATGCCAGTTACAGAGAGACCAAGGTACATTTCTGAGCTCCTGAGTATATGCTTGTGAAATCCACACCTGCCGTGCACAGAGCTGAACAGGTGGTACCCTGCATGCGGGAACCAGGTCCAAGGGGCTCCGTTTGCATCAGGAACCTCATAGATCGGTATACCATTAGGGCAAGAGAGGAAGGGTCTGTTTTCCCACGTCTCACGATAAGTCCTTAAGGGCCAGCAGCATCCCGGCCAGGTGTGTTAGGCATCCGGCTCACAGGAGGCGCTCCGCAAATTCTTATTTCCTTCTTCTTGACGGTAACCCACATGTGAAGGACATTTGAATTCTCTGGGCCTCCCAGCATTCTCCTAGGTTGGAGAACCCCAACTGCTTTACAAGACAGAACCCACATGTCCTATTAGGGAAGCTGAAAACTCTGGGAATTCCCAGCTTCCTTTGCAGGTTGGAAGCAGGCGTGTGACCTGGGAGCCACCCAGCAGAAGCACCCACCCCAGGTTTTGAATTGGAAATGAGAGCAGAGCAGAAGGGACTGTGTGGAATCCCCTCTGAGGACAGGTGGGGACGGCGGCTGCGGGAGGACCAGCATCTAGAAGATTGTCCTACCGCAGGGCCTCGAGGGGACCAGAGGGGCCACACGTCACTGGGCCCAGAGCCTCCCAAAGTCTTTCCTGAGCACAGCTTTTTCAGGAGCTCGCCCAATCTCTCTCTTAGGATGCCTTTCTTAGATACCCTTCCGGCCTGTCTCTTTAACTGGGGACCTCTGACACACACACACACACACACACACACACACACACACACACACACACATACCCCTCTTCTTCAGCAAATGAAAATAAAGCCCCATGCTTTTCACCAGCTGCACACTTGAGACCCCCAGTGCAGTGATGTGATGGGAAAGGCCCTGTGTTCCTAACAGAGACCCAAGCGTGCTCTCACTAAGCCGTGAGCCTTTGGGAACCGGCCGTCTCTCTCTGGCTCAGGCTGACCTGGTTTTTACAAAGGTCCTTCCAGGGGTGAAGTTTTATGACTCAAAGAACTTTCTTGGCCAACCCTGTCTGTAGCAGCATCTTGAGAAGCAAGGAGTGTCAGGGCGCCTGGAAGACCCCAGCAGGCCCTCCTCTGACCTTGAACAGAGGCCCCAGGTGGGGATTTCCTGGGTCTGATCCCTCTTCTAAAATATTTGCCGTTCAGGGAACATTTCCGTGGGAATGGGTGGCCCTCCAGATGGTCAGAGAGGAAATTGGGGATGGGGTTCCGACTTTCAGGCCCTCCATCTGTCTGTGGGTAACAGACCCACTGTCCTGCAGCCTCCCCACTCAGGGCCTCCCTCCACCCCCCAGGCCTCCCGTTCCCATGAACAGATGCCTTTTCCCAGCGGACCAGTTGTCAAGCCCATGAGCTGGTGGAGCTTCAGGTCGCCACGTGACTCAGGCCAGATGGTGCCCGTCAGCATCAGCTGTCACAGCGCCACGACGGGCCTCAGCCTCACACACGTCCGCGTGCGTCACAAGTGGGCACCCAGCATCTGTCCCCATCCTGCCATCCCATCAGCCCTCTGGGCTCCACACCCCACCCCAATGCCGTCAGCGCAGCACCCACCTGTGTCCCCAGACTTCCCCCAGAGGGAGGCCCTCCTGCGTTCCTGCTGAAACGATGGATGCCCACGGAATGTTCCCAGCCCCCGGCAGGCTGTGAGGGCTTAATAAAGGGTAATCATCATCACTGTACACCTCAGAGCTGTTTCTAAAATATCGGGGGGCGGGGCAGGCAGGAAGCTTTTGGGAACAGATTCAATAGGCACCCGCTGAAAGGAGAGACTCGCTGGTTACAGCTGAGCGGAGCAGCTTCCTGGAGGGCCTGGAAGAATTGGCCTCAGAGACAGGGCCCCCGCGGGACTTCCCTGGTGGTCCAGCGGTTAGGACTCTGCGCTCCCAACGCAGGGGGCCCAGGTTCAATCCCTGGTCAGGGAACTAGATCCCACATGCCGCAACTAAAGGGGCAGCACAGCCAAACAGATAAATATTAAAAAAAAAAAAGGAGAGAGAGACAGGGCCCCCTCACGGGGCTTTCAGGTTAGGCGGTAAGGCTGTACAGGGGGATCGCCCACCCAAACTCTCCCAGAGAAGTGGAGGCCTCTCCCAGAGAAGGGTCCTCAGGGGCCTGTCCAGGGCCAAGCAGGAGGGGACAAAGACCAGACCCTGTGACAGCTTCAAGTCCCCACTCCTATCTGGGACTCGGGTTTCCTCTGCTCCAGCATCACTGCAGCAGCTCTTCTAGCCCACAGGGCGGGCACGGCTCCTAGCTGTAGCTCAGAGGGTCAGCTGGAGGCAGGAGGCAGCCGCAGGGTGTGGGGAGCCGGGATCTGGACTCAAGCAGTCTGACTCCGGAGCTCAGGCCTGGACAGCTACCCGCTGCAGACAGCCTGGGTGCAGGCGAGGAAAGGGGGCCAGGCTGATGCTGGTCGGGGCCAGACTGGAAGCTCAAGTCTCAGGCGTGAGCGGACGGACCCCTGAAAATGAAGCCACATCTCCCGCTCTCCACCTGACAGCACAAAGGAGAGTGATGTGGCTAAGGCCAGTCCCTCCCACGGGGTTTCAGTAACACAAGTGGCCACAGGGTGAGACGTGCCCACCGCTCCTGCCCTGGTGACGCACAGAGGACTGCTTGGCACTGATCCGGCCGTGGTCGTGGGACCTGCCGGGGGTCAGGGTTGGAATGCAGGGCCCTCAGGCCACTGTAGGGAAGCGTGGTTGGGCTTGGTCAGAGGCTGGGCCAGAGGGGAGAGCAAGAGGGCACACGTAGAGGGAGAAGGGACGGCCTGGAGGGCAAAGCACAGGGGTCCCGGGGGCCACAGCCATGGCATCCGGGCGAGGGGTCTCAGCCGCTGGGCTGCACTGATGCAGGGAGCCTGGGTGACTGACATCCTGGCACAGCGCAGGTGGCACCTAGAACCCACATCTGGTGCCCCCACTGGCAGGCAGAGTTCATTCGTTCATGTGTTCGTTCATTCATTCCATTATTTAATATTTACTGAGCACCTGCAAAGTTGCCAGCCACCACCCTGGGCTTTAGAAGCCCAGTGTGAACAAGACAGACACATCGGTGCCCTTTCGGAGCCTCATAACGGAGGAGGGGGACAGAGAAGGGCCCCGTAATAAGGTCAGCAACACCCCTGGAACCTGCCCAACCTGCCTCCTCCACGGGGATGCCCGCCTCTCAGCCTCACTTGCTCCCACCCCCGTGGCAGAGCCTTGGGCTGGCCCCTCCACGGGGTCCTTGCCCCTAGCCTTGCCTCCTTCGGTGCCCACTACTGGCCACTCTGCCCATTTAAGTTGAGTTCCCTCACCGAGGGGTCCTGCCCTGAGTGACTCGGTGGGAAGAGCAAAAGTCAGGAAGCCCGGAAAGACTTGGAGTGCACTCACGGCCCCACCAGGAGACTTCCTTACTGGCTGCGTGACCTGTGGCGAGCCGCTCTACCTCTGTGTCAGCCTCCTCTCCTAGAGATAAGGAAATCTGTGTCCTGCACCAGGCAGGGGCTCTAGAAACACCTAGGTTTGATCTGGGTCCCTCCTGGACCCCCTTCCTGCCACCCCACGCCCTGGGTCACCCCATCTTCAAACGACCCCTTGGGCTGGAGCCCAGGACCCAAACAGGGAGGCCAGGATGGTCTGCCTGGGAGAGAAGCTGCAGGGGGAGAAGGCAGGGGCTAAGGGGAGCTCAGGGGTGGGGTCCACAGCTCCAGCTCAGGAAACATCCCGGGGTGGCCCCAGGTCACCTGGCCTGGAAATTGGGTACAGGACGATGGGGGAGGGCGGGGGAGAGATGGTGTCATCTGGCACCAGTGTCCCCGACACCATATCCCTCGTTGAGCCGGTAGAGGTAGGGTGAGCAGGAAACACGAGCTGCAGCAAGACGCTGGTGGGGAAGGACATGGAGAGGTGAAACGGAGTGGGCTGCGGCGCGTTTGTGTGTGCACGCTCACGTCCGTCCTGGAGGTCTCTATACATCTGTTTTTGTGTGTCTGCATGTCTGGGTCTATGAAGCGTCTGCAGGTCTGCCTGTGTGTGTTTGTGGGTCTGCATGCACAAGCATCTTGGGTGTTTATGTGAAGGTGTGTTTGTGTACGTGTCTGTTTTGTGTTTCCATATGTTTCTAGGTGTGATTGTGTTAGTGAATCTATGTGTCGTTGCCTGTTGGCGTTTATGCGTCTGTATGTGTTTGTGTGTGCGTGTCTTCAGAGGCCTGTGTGCGTCCTGTGTTTGAGTGTGCTTTTGTGTGTGTGAGCCTGTGGGCAGGAGCCGCTGGTGGACCCCCTCCCTCTCCCCCAACTTCACTATGGCCAGACCACTACTGTGGCCCAGCCCTGCTGGCAAGTCTCTGGTTTGGTCACTTACCCTTGATGTTGGGGCCATGGACCAGCGGGCTGCACCCACAGTCTGTGGGGCTGTCGGTGGGTCCTGAGTCTGGCTGGTTCGTAGTCGAGATACTCTGTGTCCCCTCCGCCCCTCCTCCAACGCTGGAGCCACCCACATCCCACATGGAGCCCCAGCCAGGCCCTGGACAGCCCCCAGACCTGCTGCTCAAGACTGCTGGGCACAGCCAGGCCCCAGGGCCAGCAGAGCTGTTCCACAGACTCCCACTAAGGGGCAGGGGTAGAGGTGGAGGGTGGGGACCAGCTGCTGGACGACTGAGTCTGCCCTCCTGCATGCGGGGCTGGGCTGCAAGGTGCAGGGGACATCCCCGGCCAGGGGCGGCTGCTGCCTTTCTGTCCTGTGCGACTTTAAGCAGCTCATGCACCCTCCTCTCTGGGTCCAGGTTCTTCATTTATAAAATAAGGGGCTGGTGCTAGCAGGGCCACGGCGTACAGTTGTACGGTTGTGTACTGCACAAAAGCACCTGGCAGAGGTGACGGAAGGCTCTGAGAGGCAGCCCAGATTCCGCCTTGCAGGCTGAGGGCCCCTGTCTCAGGCTGCAACACCTGGAGAAAGAGAGGCTTTTCTCTTCCCGTTAAGACTTTAACTCTTTAGGTCCTGTGCTCACATGGGGGTGTCTGCCTAGAGGTAGCCTTGTTCTAATTCTCACAAAGGCACTGGGGCACCAGCCTTTGGGACCAGCTGCCACCCCTCCCAGTGTCGGTGTCCGGGGACTCCATCCACTGCAGACCCTCCTCCATTCATCTCTGGAGAGAGATCTCTGCGACTCTTCCCGCCCGGCTGTCCTCACCTCTCCTTTATTTACGTGTATATGAGTGTATGTGTGTGTGTGTGTGTGTGTGTGTGTGTGTGTGTATGCGTGGGTGCGTGTGTATGTATGTGTATGTGTGTATGTGTATATATGCGTGTGTGTATATGTATGCGTGTGTGTGTGTGTGTGTATGCGTGTGTGGGTGTATATGTATGTATTTGTGTGTATGTATGTGTGTATGTATGCATGTGTGTATATGTATGCATGTGTGTGTGTATGTATGTATGCATGTGTGGGTGTATATGTATGTATGTATTTATTTAACTTCTTGGCTGTGCCGCGCGGCATGTGGGATCCTAGTTCCCCAACCAGGGATCAAATCGCGCCCCCCTGCGTTGGAAGTTGGGCAGCACGGAGACCTAACCACCAGACGGCCAGGGGAGTCTTCCCCCCCCTCCTTTAAACCCAGCTGGGTCCCCGGCTGTCCTGCTTTGATCCCCTGCCCCATGCTGTAGACCTACCTCCCGCCCGCCTCCGCCTCCCCCTCTCTGGTCCGCCTGTCCCTCCCTGGGACTTCCTCCCTTCCACACTTGATGGACCGCTTAGCACAGGTCCTCGGAGACCCCTACATGGGAGAGGAAACTGAGTCTCAAGAGCAAGGTGCCTTGTCCAGAGCATGAGAGTGAGTCCCACCAGGCCTCCCTGACTCCAGACCTGGCCCCTCCAGCCCTGCACCCACTCCCCACCCTCACCCCTCCTTTCCCAGCCCCCTCTGACCGCGCTGACACTGCTCTGCTGCACTTCTCTTTATTTCATTAGCAAAGTAGCCGGGGAGCCCCCCGGGGAATGTGGGAATAGGGACAGTAGCCAGCTCCTGTCCCCTGGGGTCGGCAAACCTGTGCAGACAGAGATGAGGCCTGAGGGGCTCCGGTGGTCTGTGCACGCTCCCCACCTCGAGATGCCCCTGATCTCCCACCCCCCGCTCTGGGGCTGGGGTCCCCGGGCAGGGTTGGCCTGACCCAGGGCTTAGGATGGGGGGCTGGTCCACGATGGCCACCCCTGCCCGGGGAGCAGCTGTGGGTGGAGGTCCCCCGGCCCCTTACCCAGGCCTCAGGCTCAGAGGGGCACCGCGAAGCCGCTGCCGTGGCTGCCGGGAGGTGTGGCTCGGTAGAAGGGGTCAGCCGAGACCAGGGTCCTGCAGGAAGGAGGGGATGCAGGGGAGGGAGGGGTAGGGGCAGCGGGCCCGGACCTTCTCTTTCCCCCCCCACCTCCACACGGCGCCAGGGCTCAGCCGGGATGGCCAAGCCACAGAGAGTCTTTGCCGGCCAGCTCTGGGCCATTATTGGTACAAACGGGATTTCTGAGGAATTGGATTGAGCAGAAAGGAGTCAGAGAGAGGCAGAGCCACAGTCATTCCGCTTTGTCCCCACACACCCCACCCCACAGCTGGCAGGGAGCAGGTGGGAGCTGGCCAAATGCGGGAAACACGAGCGCCCCGGGGACTGGGGCGGGGGGGGGGGGCCGCCGTGCAGAGGGAGGGGTCGCTGGGCAGAGGAGGGCAGCAGCCCCGCTGGGCAGGAGAGGCAGTGAACAAACCAGAGAGAGGAAATGGGCCTCTCAGATGGAAGACAGACGAAGGAGGGAGGAGAGGCCGGGGAAAGGCCTAGATGCAGCAAAGGACAGAGCAGGAGGGGGGCGCGCTACCTGCCCACATGGGGATTCAGGCGCCGCAGGCTCTCTGTGGGGTTGGAGGTGGCCTGTAGGCGGGTGACTGGCTGGTTGAGGGCATAGCCTCTGGGCTTCTGGGGCTGGAAGCCACCTCGAGTCCAGCCTTCACTGTCTAGACCCTTGGGGATGCTCTCGAAGTACCTTCAACACAGAAGAGTAGCTGGCGGGAAGCTGGTCTCTGTCCTCCGCAGCCTCTCTGCGCTTCTCCAGCAGGAATCTTGGCTCCAGCGGAGCACAGACTGCTGCAGGTCCTCCAACCTCCCGAAGGCCCTGTCCACTCACTCACCTCTTACCCTGGAAGCCTGCCCTCACGCTGCCCCTGAGCTGGGCGCCCCTCCTCGGAGCCGCCCCTGAGGCTGAGACAGCACTCTGGAGTGTAAAAGACTTTTAAGAGATGCCATGCCTCCCTCCCTGGCCTGTGAACGTCTCGGGGGATGGGAGAGGATGGGGGTTGGGGACCCCGTCGCCTCCATTTCTCTCTAGGCGTTTGACTTTTTCTTCCATTTTACCAATTTTCACTGAGCACTGGGCCGGGTTCTGAAGGTGCCAAAATGAGCAAGATGTGGGCCCAGCCCTTGAGTTTACAAAGGGGGTGCGGAGAGATACATGGGAAAATCAGTGACTACAACCCCTGGGGCTCTGGGCCCATGAGGAAGGAGTGGTGTGCCTGACACCTGCTGAGCGCTCAGAAAACCAGACAGGCAGGCGGGGGGGAAGGAGAGATGGCTGGGCCTGAGGGTCTGCGGGAGCCTGGGGAGGGGCAGGAGCACAGCTGTCCCCCAACTCCCAGAGTGAGGCCCCGCCCCTCCCCCTTGCCCTCCCCGGGAACTGGAGCTGCCACGTGCATCGCGGATCTGCTGTGAGGTTCAGGCACCGCTTCCACCCTCTGAGCCGCAGCGTCCCCATTCAAAAGAGGGAGCATTTCGCTCCAATCCTCCTGGGAGATGGAGGAGCTGGGGGAGCAGTGTGGACGCGGATGACACAGGCTGACACACAGATGACAGAGGCCAGGAGGGGACGCTTTTGCCTAAGAATTACACCTCCATTATCCCACCCCTGTGATGCCCTCCCCACCCAGTCCTGGCCTGGGTAGCCTCCCCCATGACTCTAGGGCCACTTCCTCCTGGAAGCCTTCCCTGATGCCCAGGACACTCACTCCTTGCCCAGGGCTCACACAGCACAGAGCTTACCTTCTGAGAGTGCATGGAGCCCACCTGCCATGGACTGGTTGTGGTCTCTTAGCAGATGCCCTGTTGCTCCACATAGACCCCATTGTACTCCCTCATTCCTCCCCTGCCCACCAGGGGCCTGCACTGCATCTCTGGGAAAGCTGCCCTTGGGTTACTGGAGCAAGGAGGTACCTGGGCTTTACTATCACCCCTGGGGACAGCCCTTAACCAAGGATCAATGGGTGTGGGGTATGAATACCCCAGCTCTCTCGTTCCTTGGCTGGGATGATTCTGAGTTGTGTGTTTTGCACTGTTTTCTAGCGTCTCCCCATGGGATACCTGGTTTAATAACACACTGTTCTTGGCAGCCATCCCTTCCCCACCCCATTACCCCCATCCCTGACACCCTTAATAAAGGGTTCACATCCAACTCCTTGGCTCGGGGTCTGCTTCTGGGGGAACCCACATTAATCAAGTGTTGGCCTTCTTCACTCATTACTGTGAGCTCATTACTTTTCGCAGTCTCAGTCTCCCTGTCTGTAAAATGGGTCAGCTTCACAGACCCAGATGTGGGTAGGGAAGAGGGGCTCACCCTTGGTTGTAGGTGGTCAGGTAGCGATTATCCAGGTCAGGGTCATAGGGGCTCCGGACATAGCTGGGGTTGTTAAGGCTGAACCCTGTGGGCTCCTGCACCAGAGGGATAGAGAGGGGACTTCTCAGGTCAGGAGGGGGTGGGGATTTGGGGTAGGGGCTGGGTACCCCAGGCCTTACCTTTTTCCACACGGTCTCCTGGCCAAGCAGGGCAACATTTGTCTGTTGCATCCTCTGCGGGGGCTGGAATTGCCAGTGGTTCATGCTGCTGGGTTCTGGGCCGGAAGGGGGCACCTGCAAGGGACAGAATCACAAGAAGGGTGGCCGGGTGGCCAGGGTGAGGCAGCAGGATGGAGGGAAGGCAGGCAGAGGCCCATGCAGCCTCAACCGCCCCAGCCCCAGGATGCGTCCCCCTCCAGCCCCACTGAAGTCACGGCTTTGAACACACCCCTCACTTTCCAGCCCCTGGGCCTTTCCCCCTCCACCCAGAGGTCCTTCCTCCCTCCACCCAGGGGTCCTTCCTCTGCATCTCCAAATATCCTGATTCTTCCCATATTGCACTGCCCGGATCGAATGCCACCGGGTCCAAGAAACCTCCCTGTCTCCTCCTCTCTGAGTGTTCCCTTCTCAGAACACACAGGGGAGCCCCCCGAGGCCACTCACTCTGGGGTTCAGAGTCCTCTCCTTCACTCGGCTGAAGCCGGTCTCCCGCTCGGAGCCTCTGGCCAGCACCGGCAGGAACTCATCCCCCTAAGGCAGCAAAGCAGCCCCTGGCATGGCTTCCGGCACCATCCCAACTGCCCCACAGGAGGACCTCAGGCTGTGGCACAGACATTCCCCTCCAGCCCTGGCTCAGCTTACGTGAGGATGGGTCATGGGGAGAAAGTCTGACTTGGTGACACTCCGGCTGGGGAGGAGGACCTGGAAAGAGGCCACAGAGGAGCATTAGGCTGCTCAACTGCTCCTTTGTCCTGAGCACAGAGAAGGGCTCAGCACAAATGGGTATAATTGGACGTACAAAGGAAAGGGGAGAGTTTGGGAAGAAGGGAGGGGAGGGCATGATGCTGAACCGGAACCAGCAGTCCAGGGTTCTTGTCTGAACTCTCAGTGACCTTGGTTATGCTGCTTTTCCTCTTTGGACCTCAGTCTTCTCATCCAGAAAATGGGGGAGTTGGACCAAAGTAGTGGTTTTCGCCCAAGCTCTTTCATCTTGTGTTTCGGCAAAGGCTTCTGCAGCTCATATATATACATTTTTAAAGCTAGAAACCCCCAGACTGGAAAGCTTCAATCACCTTGAAATTCTAGTGGGGCCCAGCCTGACTTACTGGGTCCCCAGGGAGGACCTGGGAGGGCGGCTGGAAGATGATGGGGCTCTTGTTGGAAGCTTCGGTTAAGCCAGTCTCCTCCTTGGTCCCAGCTGATTTCTTCTGCAAGAGATCTGCAAAAGACAGCCCCTCTGTGCTGGCCTGGGACAAGCAGGCCCCACCAACGTGACCACCAGTGGCTCGGTGTCCCAGTAGGTGTGGGGGGAGCTGGAGGCTGGAGCAGCCAGGATCATGGACAACAGGGGGACTCCAGAGTCCAGGGCAGAGAGCAAGAGGGGAGAGCAAAAGGAAGGGCAAACCTCAAACAGCCCTCCTAAGCAAGAGAGTCGTCCTTTGGAGATCAGCAGACCTAAAGCACAGAGGTCAGCCCAGGGAAGATGGTTTCCCCAAGCTGCCGATATGTCCTTCTGTCTTCCGCTGGTGCCTCCTCAGCCCTGTGCCAGCTCTGGGGTCCCCGGGGGTCTCTCCCAAGGGTCGGGAATAGGGAGGTGTAGTGGGAGGCCTGAGCTTAGACTCACTCCTGCCTACCTGGCTGGTTTGAAGGCTCCTTGAGATACTTGGGATCATACTCGGAAGTCATGAAGCGGGGGCCCTGGAGCACAAAGAGTGGAGCGATGGGGGACGCAAGGTAGACCAGGGCCCAGAGGCAGTGGGGGCAGTGCTGGCTCTCCGGTTCTCTGTGCTTTGAGTAGACCTGCATGCTCCCACACACATCTCTCTCTCATCAGGCATCACAGCGCCAGAAATTCCACCAGGAGAGCACAGTTCCTCCGTGACAATGAAAACTAAGTCATATCCCACGCTGGACTCCAGTAATGAACAACGGGACCCAGAGCCCCTGCGACCCAGAGCAGGAGGGGCCCAAAGAGAGGAGAGAGGCAGGTGGAAGGAAATGGGTGCTCACAGTACACTGGGGCCCAGGATGGGATCGGGAGAGAAGGGAGCTCAGGTATTAAATCCCAAGATACATGTAAGGAAGCCCGTGAGGACCACTTTGCTGCTGCCTTGGAAATACCAAATCTCAAATCCTTGCCTCGCCCCAGTCTCTCTGAGTGTGTGTGCCCTGAGCCCACACTGAGCTGGCTGCTCGGGTGAGTCAGCACAGAACCTGTCTCGAGGAAGCCGGAGGAGGTGCGTCCGGCCCCTCTGCCCGGCCCAAGGCCCTCATCGGGGCCACCCACTCACGTGTCGGGCATCCTCCCACTCCAGCGAGCCCTTGTTCTGCTGTCGGTGGAGCAAGGGCACTTCCTTGGGCTCCAGCCCCTTGATGGCCTGGGGCCCACAGTCCTGGGTGTCAAAACGGACCTTCCTGACCTGGGAGGACGGAGCAGCCAATTACGCTCCAGGTGAGGGGATGGCAATCACGTCTTGACTCTGATTCTGCCCTTGACCCCTACAGAGTATCTGCACAGCAGCCTGGGGGGTCCCTTTACGATGAAGCTGGGCCATATCCCTCCTCTGCTCAAAGCCCTGCAGTATTCCCATTGCACTCCGGGTAGGATCCCACATCCTGACGGCGGCCCACAAGGACCTAAGCTCCTCACTCCGCTCCAGCCACCTGCCTCCTTGCTGTCCCTCCTCCCATCAGGTGCTCCCACCTCAGGGCCTTTGCACTTGCTGTCTGCATTGCCTGGAATGCTCTTCCCTTACTTTGCTGCATCTGGAGGAATACTGACGTCCCTCAAGTTTTTGTCTAATGTCTCCATAGTAAGCTCTTTTCTGACCCTCCTGACTTGCAGGTCCAGTTCCTTCACTTCTGCTTCAGTCCTTGCCTCTTCCCTGGTATATTTTTCCCCAGCACTTATCACCTTCAGAAATCGAAGAGGTGTTTAGAACGTATTGGTTGCCTGAATGGCAGTATCCATTCTGGCGGTGGTGGTGATAAGGATGATGGTCACACAGTGATAGAGATGAAGACAACGGGGATGATAATGACAAAAGTGAAAGTGACAGCCCCAGTGGGGATGGTGATGTGGGCGTGGACATGTGGATGAGATGGGGGAGATCATGGGGAAGTGGATGGGCTTGGGGTGCGGAGGGAACAGGACTGGAGGTGGGGTTGGTAGAGATGATGATGGTGACAGGAATGGGGATGGATATGGAGGGGGAGGGGATGGGGGGATGGGGGCGAGGTCAAAGGTGATAAAGGTGAGGGGACCCCAGCCCACACTGTGGCTCCCCCAGGCCCAGTCATCTCAGCCTTGACCAACACTTGGCAGTGCAGCCCCACCCTCTGGAGGGATCCCCACCCTGTCCACTCTCTAGCCCTTCCTCCGCCCCAGGCTAGGGTCCCCCTCCGTCCTGGTCTTGGCCCAGCACTGACCTCCCTGGTGGGGGTGGCTTCCCAGGCCTTCTCCCGAGAGGAGCCAGGGTGGGTCTGGTGCATGTTCCAGGGCAGTGGGTATTTGCCATCAGGCACCTCCAGGGGACGGGAGCTCTGACTGGTCACGGTCTGGAAATTGTTGCAGACTTGTTCCCTGAGGGCGGGGCAGGAGCGGGGGGGGGGGGGAGCTATTACCACCAGGGCCACCTCCCCTTGTCCCCTGGAGGCTTCCACCTCCCTCAGACCTCCCACAGCAGCCTCGGGAGTCTGCTTGCCTTTGGGGCCCAGGCTGAGGACCAGGCCCTGAGTCCCCCAGGATCCCGGACCCCAAGCGCGGAGCCTGGAGTTGGTCTGATGAGGTCCGATGGCCCTGAGGGCTAAGGCCCGGGTGGGCAGGGGGTGAGCAGGGGTTGGACCGACTGTACCCCACGGCCGGGTTGTCCAGGGCACTGAGATTGGGTTGACATGAGACCACGGGCCGGTAATTTGATCTGTAGCCTGTGCCGTGGTGAATGCCCATGCGGGGCTTGAAATCCTCCCGGCCTGCCAGAGGGGAAGCAGGCAGACAGGACTCAGGGTCAGCAGAGCGGCAGAGCAGTGACCAGGGCTCCCCAGGCAGGACCAGCATCCGCCCGCACCAGGGGTCTAGGAGGGCGTCCCCACTCCTGCCCCGTGCCCTGGGCGTGCCTCCTACACAAAGGTGCCCTCACCGTAGGCTATGCAGTAGCTGGTGGCGTAGAATTTCAGGGGGTCTGTGCAGCCCCCCGAGCTCATCTTCACATAAGGGGATACAACCCCCAGGGGGAGTTTCCCCATCATGATGCCGTGGGGCAGGGCCCCCGGGGGTCCTAGGAAGGAAGAACAAGGAGCCCCAGAGGTCTGGCAGCCCAAGGGCCCCGAGCCTGCCCCAGGCCCAGGCTGCGGAGACCACAGAGGAGGTGATGGAAGCCCACACAGCGGCCCTTCCCCCAGGTCTGTGCCTTTCCACCGACACCCACACCCCAAACTGAAGAAAGGACTAGTACTCATCAACACTTGTGTACCCTGTGTCTCATCTCACCTTCCTCACACCTTATCACCAACCCCCTCCCCCATTTTACAGCTGGGAAACTGAGGTCCCAAGTGGTGAAGGATGAGCTCATCATAGGTAGTAGAACCGGGATTCAGACCCAGGGTATCCGACCCCTCAGCCCCTGATCTTTGCCCCCACGTGCCCTCTTCTGGGAACGGAATAGCCCGACAATCGCCCACCCTGAGAACTCTTGGCCACCCCAGCTGGGAAGCTCACTCCCAGCCCCAGTCTCCTTGTCTCTCCCTAGGGTCCCTCGGCCTTGCCCACCTCCCACTAGAAGTTGGCTCAGCTCTCGTGGGGCCCAACCGCCCAGCTGGCCCCACCCTTACCTGCCCTCTGCCAGGGGCTCTGAGGTAGGGCAAGAGGCTGCAGGAGGCAGGCGCTGCTCCACAGAAGCCTGAGCCCTCGGGCAAGTGGCCAGGCCAGAAGAAACAGTGCGTTGCCTAGCAACAGGTGCCTAGCAACAGTGTCCCCACGCTTTGGAAGCCCTTCTGAAGCCAGGGCCCACTGAGGGGCTGACCTGGCCAGGAGGGGAGGCCAGGCGCTGCCCAGGCAAGGTACTGCCTCCGTGGCTCCAGCCCCGATGGTGGTGTCCCTCACCACAGCCGGGCAGAATTGCTGTCTGAGTGACATGAAATAAAAGATAATCCTGAACAATCGTCCAATTTATTGAGTACCCACTTCATCAGACACTCTACATCCTTTATCTCCAGTCTTCTGAATAGCTCTTCCAGGTAGCTATTATTATCCCTCTTTTCACACAGGGAAAAGGAGGGTTGGACAAGCAAAGTGACTTGGCTGGCCGGAGATCTCACAGTCAGAAAATAGCAAAGTTGAGATTCAAATGTGGGTGGGTCCAGATCCCACTCTTAAGCCTCTGGGTAAATTAATGTTGACTCTGTTCTGCTAGAGCTCTTCCACACATTACCTCGCATAATCCCCCAAACCACCCTGTGAACTGGCTACTCTTATTCTAGGTCCAATAAACCACAGCAGTGAAGAGCGTGGTTCAAACCTGATCTGTCGCCCCCATTTCCTCATCTTCATCGAGGGTTGTCACTGGACCTGTCTCCTGGGGCTGTTGGAAGATTTGATGAAAGAGTGGATTCAGCACCTGGCAGGTGGTTGATGCTCGGTTTTTAAAAGCTCTTCTTAGCTTTATTTTGCGATGGGAAAGGTGGGGCCCAGGCCTCACAGCTGGCGGAAGAAGAGTCTGGATTAAACTGGCGTGAGCCATGTTTAATCTCCAGCATGGAGAAGGCCATGCTCCTTCTGTATCGGCTCTAAGGCTTGTGAATGTCTAACAGTTGGATCTCTGGGGACTGATTGGTTGTGGGTGTGTTGGGGGGGGGACGAGTGTCCTGATTTGCAGCATTTGTCAATTTCTATGGTGTAAACACGCCCTGCTTTCACGGCTGCTTTCAAACTACCAACACAATGTTACTGAAAAGGGAATTGGGTATACAAGGTCAGCAGCCCACCACGATTATGGTACTTCCACCATAGGGATTCAGTAGTTGGAAGTAACCCCAAGAGCATAAATGACAGGAAAATATGGGAATGTAATGAGGAGGTGATGACTTTGAAGTATTTATTAGCTTCTTTTTAAATATAATTTAGTAATATGTAAGTTTATATCATTGAAGTGTTAACAGCGGCTGTGTTCAACAATCAGCTGGCAGATTTCCTGGAAGTTTCACCGTCAGCTCTCAGGAGCCCGCCCCTGCTCTTCGGGGAGAATGAGGTGTGAATGAAGGGGAGGCCGAGGGAAAGGGGGCTGCCCTCGCCCAGGAGACGCCCTTGCCACACTCACCTGGAGGTGACCGGCCTGCTCGTGAGGGAGCTTGTGTCTGCCCCTGACCCCCACAGAGAGGCCCTGGACTCAGAGGTGACCAGGACCCAGCAGAGGTGTGGCAGGCACCCACCCTCCAGAGGAACGAATCTGTTCGGGGGTCAGAAGCTGCAGGGACAGAATTGAAGAGACACAGCCCGGCCCTCCAGCCAAGAGCTCCAAGTGTAATGACGGAGGTTCCCATGAGCTCCACTCAAGAAACACAAGATAGGGAAGAATGGGTCGGGCTCACCCAAGGCGGAGGGAGAGAGAGGCCCTCCTTGAAGTGTCTGCATCGCAGGGAAGGGTTACAAGCAAGGACTCAGACTCTGAAGCCAAATGGCACGGCCCCGGCTCCGACACTTAATAAGTAAAAGACTTGGTGCGTGTTACATGCGCCTCGGTTTCCCCCTTCTGGAAAGTGGGGGTGATAATGGTACCTACCAGTGGGGCTGTAGCTGGCACACTGAGGTGGTAGGCGCCCTCTAAGAATTAGGGAAAGGTCTTGGCAAAGGATTGGGCTCAAGGGTTAACAACAGGAATTCCACATGGCCCTGCCCTCAGGGAGCCCACAGTCTACAGGGGTCTCAGTCACTGCCACTGTGATGTAGCCAGCGAGAGCTCAATTCAGGACCCTGAGAGTACTGAGATCAGAACTCGCTTCTGCCGCTCGCTGGCTGTGCACCTCCCGGCTTCCGGGATTCACCGCCAACCCCTATGTTGCAGGGCTGCTGGTGGATTTGAAATACACTTTGCACCGTGTCTAGCAGGCAGTAGGCCTGCACCAGGCGAAGATGAGGGAGGGCACTCCACGTGGAAGGCCCGGCGAGAACAAAGGTGAGACTACTTGGTCCCTTGCGGCTGGAGCAGTGGGTGAAGGGGAGGGGCTCGCTCAGCTGCGGGAGGCAGCTTCGAGGGAGGCTGTGGCCAGGCTTTCCTTTTCGCAGTTGATGAGGGGCAAATGGGGCTGTGAAAGGCTTGAAACTGTCCCATAACGTTGTGACGGGAGCTCTTGCGCTGCTGGGGACCCCTGGGTCGGAGCCCACGAAAGACGGGGAGGAATTCTGGGAGGCGGCGGTGATCCTCCTGGTGGCCTGTGGTTTTTTGCTGTGTGGCGACACCCAGCGGCCGTCACTTAGAACTGCAGGTGATAGACTGGTGCTGCCCTCATAAAGCTGGGGGGCTCCTGGAGGGAAGCGAGGAGAAGGCGCAGCTACTAGACCGCCCGGCCACCGGCCACCAGGTTCTCCAGAACAGAGGGGCCCGGCCTGGGCAAGGAGTGTTCGGGAGACCAAGGGCCCGGAGCTCACAAGAAGCAGGAGCCTAGGGGCTGCTCACCTGGTGCTGGACCCAGTGCTGACCCCATCGCTGTGTGACTTTTGGACCTCTCACCTCTGGGCCTCAGTTTCTCTAACTCCCCATTCCCCCCTCCCCCCAGCCCTTGGCAACCCACAGGTGACTTTCTATCTCTATGAATTTAACTGCTCTAGGCACCTCATATAAGAGGAATCGTACAATATTTGTCCTTTTGTGTCTGGTTTATTTCACTTCGCATAATGTCCTTAAGCTTCATCCATACTGTAGCAGGTGTTGGAATTTCCTTCTGTTTTAAAACTTAATAATAGTCCCTCATATGTATATGCCACACGCTGTTTATCCTCTCATCTGTAGATGGACACTTGAGTTGTGTCTATCTTTTGGTTATTGTGAGTAATACTGCTAACATGGGTGTATAAGTATCTTGTTGAGTCCCTGCTTTCAATTTTTGAGGGGTGCACAACCAGAAGTGGAATTGCTAGAACTTACTACACTCATACTTTTGAAGTCTGTGCGCTGGAGGCTGGGGAAGGCACAAAGGGTAATGTTCCCTGGCTTCAGGTGGGCCCCGAGGCAAGGGGGTTGCTCAGGGAGGAGAATGCAATCAGGTGTTGCCCCCAGGAAAGGCCTGGTCTGAGTCCATTTAGGTGAAAGAGGAAGAGGCAGGGATGACAATGTCTTGGGTGAGCCGAGGTCACATCTCTACTCCTTTCTGAGCCGCTTCTGGAACTTGAGTTTGAGGTCTGCCTCTGGCACAAATAGTGCTGTGTGACTTTCCTTAATTAACCACACTCTCTGGTCCTGCTGCCTGTGAAAGAGGGAACTAGGCCAGAACTGGAGGTTTGGCTTGTTTGTTTTTAGTTTGAGATGTGTTGTTTATTTGGCCTCAAGGTCTTGGAGCTCTTTCTTCAAACAGATATTAAAATGATGACTGGCTCTGTGTCTCCCTCACCCCCCTCATCTGTGAGACAGCAGGACCCCAGCCCGCCCTCTTTCAAGGTCCCTCCCCTTGTTACAGGAGAGTGTGGAGGGGAGTCTGCCTCACCCTAGCCCACACTCAGCCTCACCCTCTGGGGCCGGCTGGGCCAGCACTGGCAGTGTCTCCAGCCCAGACCCTGAGGTGTGTCTAAGGAGGGCACAGAGTTTGAGGAACAGAGCTCATCGAACCCTACATTCTGCCCACAGGAACACTGTTTCTGAACCCAGATTCTTCTAAGCCCACCTGACAGTCCTCATCCGGGCCAGGTGCCCCCACTCTGTGATCCAGGACGGAGCAACTTGAAACTGGAACGTGGCGTCAAGGGGGTCATGACAGGAAGGGCTGGTTGGAGCAACGCCAAGCCCATGGGCCCCTCTTGTCCGTGGCATGGGGGTAGCAGGGTGGCCTGGATTCGCACAGCCACCTCTTGGTTCAGCCCTGGGTGGTGGCGCTGCCCCGCTGAAGGGCTCAGCGGTTCTGAGGCTGAGGTGACTGGTTTGGGAGAAGTGGATCCGGAGGCTCCTGGGTCTGAACGGCGTGGTGTTAGGATAGGAGCCCTGGCTTTGGGGCCTCACCGACCTGCGTTTCGATCCTGGCTCCATCTAGGACAGTGTCCCAGGCCTCGCTTTCCTCCCTGTGACAGCAGGATGCCACCTGCTCCCTGGGCTGTTGTGAGAATGAAATGAGAACTGTAAGATAGGGGCTCAGTGTGACACCTGCACAGTGGGACCGGTGAGTGATGGGGGCTGTGATTATTAGGGGTGTAAACGTTGGGTCCAGGGAGCAGGCCAGCAGGCGGGCCAGGATGACTTCAGATTTCACTATCGATTTTGCCCATTTGCAGCATCTCTGCACTGTGACTCGGGCCTCTAGGACGGCTGCTGCCTTAATGAGGCAGGAGAGGTGCCCGGGACTGGGGTCCTAAAACCCCCACCTTTAAAACGTGCCCTGGAGGCTCTGCTCACTGATCTGTTGCCACCAGGAACTGAAGTAGCCCGAGTCTAACAGCCTAAGTCCAATCCCTCTCCGTCTCTGTCTTTCCTAAAAGGAAATGATTCCCTTGCTGGTTTGAGCGCTCTCTCCCCCCACCTCCCACCAAGCTAGCATAACTTCCTGCAGTTCATTTCCACTCCCATCTGTGGATGTTTCCTGGAAGAACTCTGCCGAGCATATTTGTCGGCTGTTCTGTTTCTGCCTGTTCTGTTCTTTTACTGTCTCCTCTGGGTGAACTGGTTGATCTCGCACAAGGTTTAAAAATTCATGACTCCCGGGGAAGATGGAATGAGATGGAGCAGAAAATAAGAACACAATCTCAGTTTTCCAGTGGGATAGAGATATTCTCATCAGTGAACAGCAAGAAACCGAGGACAGGGGTCAAGAAGGTGGCTTCTGGATACACAGAGATCTGGGTTTGACTCTCCAGCCCTGTTTTTCTGGGATCTGTGCTCTGGGACTCAACTCTACTAAGCCTGTTTCCTTACCTATATGATGAGGTCATGGTAGAACTCACACAGGCTGAGGACTCCAGAAAGATAATATTTAAGTGCTTAGCACATAGCCTGGCATAGAGAAGGCACTCAATAAGTGCTTATGGTTATGTTACATTTCCCAGCCTCCCTTGCAGTTAGATAAGGACCATGTGGCCAGTTCTGGCCAATGTGCTGCATGAGGAATTGAGGAATGCCACTCTCAGTCTGAGGCAGTTATCAGTGGCTGTGAGTTTTCTACTCTCTGTGGGTGGAGACAGGAATGTCAGGATGGAAGAACCAACAGATGGAGGCAGCCTGGATCACTGAGTCACCTCCTGGAGGTCAGCTGCCCCAGAGAGCGGGATTTCCCTCAGCAGACGGGGATGTGATAGAGAGAGCTTCAAGCCCCGGAGGTCTGGGATTTTGTTTGCTACTGCAGCATAAGCAAAGAACTGAAGATCTGAGGACTTTTGGGAAATAAGTTCAGATGTGATTCTGTGTATTAGTCAGGGTTCTCCAGGGAAACAGAGCCAATAGGATGTACAAGTGTTCCTAAGTGTGTATATATATAGTGGAATATTATTCAGCCATAAAAAAGAAGGAAGTCCTGCCATTTGCAAGAACATGCATGGACATTGAGGGCATGATGCTAAGCAAAATAAGGCAGACAGAGAAAGGCAAATACTGTATGGTCTCACTTATATGCAATCTAAGAAAAACAAACTCGAGAATTCCCTGGTGGTCCAGTGGTTAGGACTCCAAGTTTTCACTGCCAAGGGCCCGGGTTCAATCCCTGGTCAGGGAACTAGGATCCCACATGCCACACAGCGCAGCCAAAAAAAAAAAAGAAAGAAAGAAAGAAAAAAGAAAAGAAAAGAAAAACTCATAGAAAGAGAGAGTAAATTGGTGGTTGCCAGAGGCAGGGCGTGGGGGCTGGGGGTGGGGAGGAAGTGAGTGAAGATGGTCCAAGGGCACAAACTTCCTGTTATAAGATGAGTAACAGGGCTTCCCTGGTGGCGCAGTGGTTGAGAATCCGCCTGCCAATGCAGAGGACACAGGTTTGAGCCCTGGTCCGGGAAGATCCCACATGCTGCGGAGCAACTAAGCCCGTGCGCCACAACTACTGAGCCTGCGCTCTAGAGCCCGCAAGCCACAGCTACTGAGCCCGCGAGCCACAGCTACTGAGCCCGAGTGCCACAACTACTGAAGCCCGTGTGCCTAGAGCCCGTGCTCCGCAACAAGAGAAGCCACCGCAATGAGAAGCCTGGGCAACGCAACGAAGAGTAGCCCCCGCTTGCTGCAACTAGAGGAAGCACACGCACATCAACAAAGACCCAATGCAGCCAAAAAATAAATAAAATACATTTTAAAAAAATTATGGGCTTCCCTGGTGGCGCAGTGGTTGAAAGTCTGCCTGCCGATGCAGGGGACACGGGTTCGTGCCCCGGTCCGGGAGGATCCCACATGCCGCGGAGCGGCTGGGCCCGTGAGCCATGGCCGCTGAGCCTGCGCATCCGGAGCCTGTGTTACGCAATGGGAGAAGCCACAGCAGTGAGAGGCCCGTGTACCGCAAAAAAAAAATAAAATAAAAATAAAATAAAAAATTTAAAAAAAAAATTTTAAAAAGATGAATAGCTTCTGCGGATCTAATGTACAGCATGATGACTACAGTTAACAGTACTGTTTTGTGCACTTGAAAGTGGCTAAGAAAGTAGATCTTAAAAGTTCTCGCCATGTACACACAAAAGGTAACTGTAAGATGATGGATGTATTAATTAACCTTACCGTGGTACTCATTTTACAATATATGCATAGATGGAGCATGAGGGAACTTTCTGGGGTGATGGGAATTTCTGTATCTTGACAGGAGGTTGATGCAAGCATTTGTCAAAACTCAGCAAACGTAGAGTTAAGATCTGTGCATTTCACTGTATGTACATTTCACAGCAAAAGAGAAAAAAACTTTAAATACAAAATATCAAAGTTGAGTTAATGATACGCATTCTGAAGTATTTAGGGCAAGTGTTCTGATGTCTGTAATTTTCTTTGAAATGCATCCAAAAGTAGATGGATGAGTGGGTGGAAAGAGGGATGGAAAGATGGAAAGATATACAGCGAATCAAGTAGAGTGAAAAGTTAATGGTTATCTAAGTGCTGGATATATGGGTGCTTACCGTAAAACTCGTTCGACATTGCTGTATGTTTGAAATTTTTTATAATTTAGAAAAATTCAATAACATTTTATATGTACTTATTTTTATAGTTACCGTTTTAATTTTGGCAAGTGACACTACTGATATGACTTTTTCCATTTACAGTGATGATGTAAGGTTTCCTTTTAAAATTAATTTGTCTAGGGAATTCCCTGGTGGTCCAGTGGTTGGGACTTGGCGATTTCACAGCCAGGGCCCAGGTTCAATCGCTAGTCGGGGAACTAAGATCCCACAAGCTGCGTGGTGTGGCCAAAAGAAAAAAAAAAAGAGTTAAGAAAGATGAAATAAAATTAATTTGTTTAAATAAAAAGGGGCTCAACTTAAGAAAGATAGCAAGTGAATATTAGTATAGATGGTGCATGGATACGGCAGAGTTCACGATGGCAATGAGCAAACAGGGTAAGTCTGGGACAAGTGCGGTGCTGGGAAGTACACAAGTTCTGGGACAACCTTGATTTACATCCTGTTTTGCTGCTTGCCAGCCGTGTGGCCGACGGCAAGCCTCTCTGAGTTTCAGTTTCCTCGTGTAGAAATGGGATAATGCGATCTCCTCTGAAAGGAGGCTTGTTGTGAGACGACCCAGGGAAAGCCTGGCTTGGGAGGCCACAGTAGAGGATGGACCCCAGCAGCCCTGGCTCCAAGGCCCTCTGGTGCATCTATTTCCTGAAGCATGCTTGGCTTTGAGAGTTCGCTTCTTTTAGTATCTCAGGTCCTCCAGACGCCTGGGCAGAGAACCAAGAACTCTCTCCACTTTCCACAGTGAGAAAGACAGATCTTATTCTTTAAAACCCTTCTCCAGTCCGAGGGCATCCAGCCACCTGGAAAGAAGGGGACCAACCCTTCAAGCACACTGAACCACTGGAACTAGGGAAGGGGAAAAAAAATCTCAGGACAGCAGGAGACCCAAGAGGCCTCTGAGCCCTGCAGACCCACAGCTCTTGCTGTTGGGAAGGTTTGCTTTGAGCTCTGCAATCAGATTGACACATCAATTTTTTTTTTTTTTTTTTTTTACTCATTTCTTAAATAATTGGGAAAGCCTTCTACATGCCAAGTGATGTGCCAGGTACTACGGATCTCAGGTGAACAAAAATAGATCTAGTCCTGTCCTCATGGAACTTGAAGTCCGATGGGGAGACAGGCATTGATCAGAGAGTGATGGATTTAAAATTGAGATGTTAGGGAGGTCTTCTCTGAGGAAGTGGCACCTGAGCAGAGATCTGAAAGAGGATAGGAGTAAGAAGGAAAGGGAGGAAAGAGCACTCTGGGCAGAGGGAACCGTGCAAAGGTCCTGTGCTGGGAGAGGTCGTGGAGAGGATGAGAGGCTGAAGGAGCCTAGGAGGAGCTGGAGCACAGAAACTGAGAGTGGGACCAAGATGACGTTTAAGATGTGGGCATCCCTTGAGCTTCCCTAGTGGCGCAGTGGTTGGGAGTCCGCCTGCCGATGCAGGGGACGTGGGTTCGTGCCCCGGTCCGCGAGGATCCCACATGCCGCGGAGAGGCTGGGCCCGTGAGCCACGGCGGCTCAGCCTGAGCGTCCGGAGCCTGTGCTCCGCGATGGGAGGCGGGCACGGCAGTGGCAGGCCCGCGTAACGCAAGAAAAAAAGAAGGGAAGAGATAAAGGAAGAAGAAAAAAAAGATGTGGGCATCCCAGGCAGGAACCTTAAAGGTAATGTTAAGGGTGTTCATTTTTTTTTTTCACTGCCATGGGCCCGGGGTCAATCCCTGGTCGGGGAACTAAGATCCTGCAAGGTGTGCGGCACCCAAAAAAAAAAAAAAAGTGTCCATACCCTGGTGTGGGTGAGATCAGTGGAGGGTGTACAGAGAGAAAAAAGGAGGGCTCCTAGGACAGCATCATGAGGAACTTCAAATTTAATGACGGGGGGTGGGGGTGGGGTGGGGGTGAGATGCCTCCAAAGAGGTAGAGGTGTGGCTGAAAAGGCAGAAGGAAACGGAAGGAAATGCTGAATCATGAAAACCAAGGGACGGGGAGGTTTCTGTCATTGGTCAGAGGGAAAAGTAAAGCTTTGAATAATGTCCGCTGGATTTAGTAATATGGAGGTCCTGGTGACCTTAGTGAGAGATGCTTTCATTCAAATAATGAGGTGGAAAGCTAGAGAGGTGAAGATGCGATAAGGAAAGGAGACAAGGAAGTGGTGATGAGTGTAGTCAACCCCTCGGAGAAGCTGACTTGTGAAGAGCAGGAAAGGAAAAGGCTTCATGTGCCAGTGGTCACGCTCGCCCAGTCTTTCCCTAGACCTAATTCTTGAGCCTAACTTGTTTTGCTGGTTCCCCTCCTCAGTGTCTATCTTGAGGCACATTTAGAACAATAAATAGGAGGCAGGCCTTTAATCTGATCCTGTCCTGAGACACTTCATCTAAGGCAAAAGTCTTACTGGGCCTTTGTTGCCCAAAGCATTGCTTATATCTCATCTTTTTCTATTTAGCGTATAGATTTTTAACCCTGCAAGGCCCAAGACTTCTGGATTCTATTTCCTTTCATTCCTACTTGAACACCAGGTAATTCTTTGCTGAGCTCATCTCATCCTTCTATATCCTCACCAAATGCAGCCAGTAGTAGCCAACAGGGATGACTGGTTTTCTGCTTTCCGGCCTCTTCCTTGTGGGCTGCCAGCTTGGAAAACACATAGGGTACCTCCCCCGTCAGAGCAGGCATTAGTTTACCCAGTGTTTTGCTAGTGCAGAACACAGAACTCCTGCTTTTCAAGGGTCCTACATCACTTTGATCGCTTCTGCCCAAGTGCTAAGCCAATGTCACCACGGGCGAGTAACTCAATTCCTCTGGGCCTGTTTCTTCATTGGCAAAATGAAGATAACAGTACAACTTACTTCATAGGGCTGCCATAGGAACAGAGTGAGTCAATGCAGGTATTGTGTTAGCCCAATGTGTGGTCTAGAAAAAGCACTCGGTACATGTTGGCTGTTCAAATAGTCGAGGAGGAATTACATGTGTTTGTATGAGACTGATACTAAGTTCACAAGAGTCTGATATACTAAGCAGCCTCCTTTTAAAAAGTATTATAGTGAAAAGTTCACCTGCCCAGGGGACAGGATACTCACTCATGCTGGTCGGTTGGTGATTTTTTTTTTTTTTTTCTCTATAAGCAAATCTACACTGGAAGCCCAATTACCGTCTGTTATCAGTTACCAACAGCTATAATACTGTTGGTGACTGTATGCAGCTATAATGCTGCATAACAAATCACCCCCAAACTTGGTGGCTTAAAATAATAAGAATTTATTTAGCTTAAGGGTCTTTGGGTTTGCAGTTTGCACTGGGCTTGGCTGGGTAATTCTTCTGGTCTTGACTCGTCTCACTTACCTACCAGCTGACTTTGGCTAAGGGGAAAGGGATGACTTGGACACATGACTCTCATCCTCCGGAAAGCTAAGCTGGGCAGGCTTTCAGGTGGTGGCAGAAGAGGTACACGAGCTCCAGCAAGCCCAATTGTGCCAGTGCTTTTCAAGGCCCTGCTTACTTCATGATAACCGACATCCCGTTGGCCAAGCAAGACCCTGGCTGACCCCAGGGTCAGAGGGGAGGGCCCTGCAAAATCACAGCAAAGGGAGTGGCTACAAGGGCTAAGGGTCTGCCAGACCCTCATAAAATTGATCGGTGAGAGTGAATTCAGAACGAGGGAAGCTATTTCTAGGATATTAAAAGTAGGTGTCTCAGCTCCACGGCCTGGTGTGGAGGTGCGCCTGTCACAGGAGGCTGGATGTCCCACGGCCTGGGCCCAGTTGAGTCAGTGCCTGAGACACACGGGCCAATCATCCCTTCTCTTCTGTTCGCTTACCCCTCCTTCAAAGGTCCTCCAGAGCACGGGCTGTATATCGTTCACCTCTGTCTCCTGGGCCTGGCACTAGGCCTAGCACATGGTGCTAGGGCTGACCACCTCTGCTTGTGAATCAGTGAAATAAAGAGTGAAATTATAGGGACTGCCCTGGCAGTCCGGTGGCTAAAAGTCCGTGCTTCCACTGCAGGGGATGTGGGCTCGATCCCTGGTCAGGGAACTAAGATGCCGCACGCTTTATAGCGTGGCCAAAAAAAAAAAAATCCTTCTCTGATCCCAGCATCTAGTGAAGACCGTTATAGCGTAACTTTCTAATTAGATTTCTGAGCGTCACCCTTCCTGTTTGGACCAAGCCCACTGCTGTTTCTATTTGCGCGGGAAACAGCATCTAGTATAACATCTACTAAAACCTTCTCACTGTGCATGACTCTGCTTAGGGGTGGGAGCAAAGAGAGACAGGGGAGCAGGGGAGAGCCTGTGCTCTTAGGAGCAACCAGCAGTGGCTTGTCAGCAAAAGTGCTGGAGCCAGTGGTCGCAATAGAGGTTGGACAACTCAGCTGGGGGCCCTGGAATGGGGTCCACATAGTCTTTCCGACCAGCCACATCCAGGTCTGAGACAGCCTGTGGCTTGGAAGGAAAAGACGGATAGTGACAGCAAGACCCAGAAAGCTTCCATCCTCATCTCTGCTGCTCAAGGTAAGGATGAAAGCCTTGAAGCAGGGCAGAGATCGAGCCCTGCCCCTGGCCCCCCGAAAATCCAAAGGCAGTCTCTCTGAACTCCAGACCATCACTTGGAGAGCTAGGTTGCACCTGTCCTGCTTGGAGGGCTCAGGTGTTCAGGCTGGAACTGCTGAGGCTGTGATATCATCTCTACAAGAGTCAGGGCCCGAGGGGGAGGGGGGAGCCTATAGGGAACCGAGAGGGGGGTCTCCGCGAAGGACTCTGCACAGCAGTCCTCCATGGACCAAGGCAAGATGCAGGTGACGAGTCAGGAGCAGAGGAGTAATGACGACAGTTCCGTGTTTCGAGGTAGCAGACGGGGCCTAGGTGCACAGGCCCTGGAGGCCCACTGCCTGGCTTCCAATTCCAGCTCCCACGCTTCCCGCCTGCGGCTTCCGGCAAGCAGCTTCATCCCACCGGGCCTCACTTTCCTCACCTGGCCGAGGGAATGATAGTTGTGCCTGTCTCATATCCCTGTTGTGAGGCCTGAGTGACGTCATTCGAGGAATGCTCTTAGCGGTGCTGGGCGTGCCTTCGGCCAACACCACCACTAGCCGTGATTACGAGTGTCGCTCAGGTGCCAGATGCTGAGCACTTCACACAGGTGACTTATTTAGTCCTTACACCCACACGTGAGGTGGTTCTTTGACTTTCCTTTCTACAGATGAGAGACACAGAAGCGTGGAGGGGTTAAACAACGTGACCAACCCAACTGACCAATGGGAGAGCCAGGACTCTACCTTAGGCCTGACCCCCAAGCAGCTGCCCTGAACTGCTCTGCTCTATTTCTCCAACACATGTCCCAGGGCATCACCAAATGTGAACATTTCACCACATACTAACTGAAATCCACTGCGAAACAAAACGTACATCTTAACATCATAATTTGCTTTTTTAACTCTACATGCTGTGATGTGTAGTTACGTAAAATGTGTTCACATTGTCCTTTTAAAGAGAACGTTCTCCTCCTTGGCGGGAATATCTGAATTCAGGCGAGACCTGGGACCTAGCAAAAGACTACCTCTCAGGTTACGAGGAGGTAGATTTCTCCTCTGCACGTCTTCTCCTTGGACGCCTGATGGTATCTTGGATAGCTTCAACTTTTCCACCATCTGCCCTGAAATGTCCGACTGCTGACAGACATTTGTTTCTTAAAGGCAAAGGAGCGCTCCACTCCTTGCCTCAGGTCACCTGACTAGGGAAGAGCCTAACGCCGGTCCTCAGTGCCAGAGGGTTCACTGGGAAACCCAACAAGGTGGCTTGACTGGGAGCTGAGCAGCACCCTCAGCTTGTCAGCTGCAGGATGGCAAGTCCTCCATCCTCAGATACGACGGGCTGTACCAATAAGATGCTGTCAGTGCAGGTCTCCCAGCCCTGCTTGCCATTTAAGGCTGCGTGAACTTCCCCATCATGGAAACTTCCTGACTAGCCACGATAGCAGATGGATGGAAAGATAAAAGTAAGACTCTCTACTCCCCCAGTGGAATCTTTCCCTGGGGATGTTTAAAAATATGAACAAGGTTTGGGTCAGTGCCACCCTCACTGAGCTGAAGAGACAGAGCAGATGACCTCCAGACGGCGGCCAACACCAGTCAGAGGTGCCTCTGCGATGACCCCCACAGATATGCCCCATCTAAGGCTCAGGGTCGGGCAAAAGGGATTTGGCTTATGGATTCTGAAGACTTAAAATGATTAAGAGAGGAAATGATGGGGAGAGGACAGCTTTTACTGCCCCAGTTTGACGTCTGATGTGGGAGCTTGTGCGACAGGTCTCGTGAGACCACTTCAGATGGGACAGGGCAGGGCCAGACGCCTGGGTGCCCCACAGAGGCTCTGAATGAGGTCAGTGAGCAGTGATGCGTCACAGGGAGAGGAATAAGTCCAGCTTTGTTCATCACAGATCTTGCGGGGCCGCTGGCCCTTGCAATATGTTTATTAATTTTTAAAAAATGTCCTGTGGCTGGCCTAGTTTTACTTAATGCCTAATAAAGGGAAAAACTGTTTACATAGCACCCCTGGTCTGACACTGAGCAGCTGAAGTTGAGCAAGATCCTTCACTTTCAGAGATGACACAAGACAGCAGCCTGGGAAGAAAACATCTCCTTTAGAAGCATGCCATTCCCAGGTCAAAGTGGCAGCAGCTGAACGTTATGTTAAAAAAGACAAAATCAGGGTGAGGAGAGATCAAACCCCAGGGGGATAAAGCCCAGGCTGCATACTTGGCTGCTGGGATCTGTTGCACAAGAGTCCAGGATAGATGCGTAAGTCACTGCCCAACGCATGTGCACTTCTGACAGCCCAGACCTCTCTCTACATAAACTCTGTTTAACATCCTCCACACAGTACATCAAGTGAGGCCCGAGAGACTGGCCAGAGCCCGCGCTGAGCCCCCAGGGCGGTCGATGTCTGCTTCTGCCCGCCATTTCTTACTCCCATTCCTTGCTCAGGTGACAGTGCTACAGAGTTTTCCATCGAAGTTCTTGACACCAGAGGGTCTGCTTTCTCTCCAGTCTTTACTGGCTGGTAAGACATCCCCTGGTTCCTTAACAGGTCTGGTTTTCTACCTGCAGGACTCTGCCTTGCATGAAGCTCTGGTGACCTCGCTGACACGGCAGGCCATTTGTGTTAGGAGACAGCTCCTAGATCTCAGGCTGACGCCATGACCTAACGCTGCCACCTAATGTCTACCGAGAGCTCACCGCGTGCTGGGGACCACGGAAAAGCTCCGTGTGCTTCATCTCTTCACGTCTGATCTTCAGATAGTTAGACAGGGAGCATCACCATCCCCACTTTATAGATGAGGAAATCGGGGCTCAAGCCGATTCATTTATCCAGGCAGTGAGCAGCAGAGTCAGGATCTGACTTGTAACCAGTTCCTACCCTCACTTTACGAGAGCTATCGTGGGTGGCCAAGTGCGTACTTTGGGAGGCACCTGGCAGCTTCCTGTTCCCCGTGTCAGCGGTCCCCAACCTTCATGGCACCAGGGACCAGTTTCATGGAAGACAATTTTTCCACAGATGGTGGAGGGGTGGGGCATGGTTCAGGCAGTAGTGCGAGCGATGCACAGCGGCAGGTGAAGCTTTGCTCACTCGCCCGCCGCTCACCTGCTGCTGTGTGGTCCGGTCCCTAACAGGCCGTGGACCAATACCAGTCCATGGCCGGGGGGTTGGGGACCCCTGCCCTATGTGACACACAGGTCATGGCTCAGAACCGTCAAGTTTCTTTGCTGTAACCTCCCAAAGCGTAGATTTCTACACAGTTTCCACCAGTAAGGTAGCACGTTCTGGCAGGAAGTTCATGAGCTTTGGAGACAGACTGAACTGAGCAAGATTCTGGCTTTCTGACTGAGTAGTGACTTCATCTTGGACAAATCACTCTCTCTGAGCCCACTTTCTCATCTACAAAATAGGTGTGACACCACTTGTCTGCAGGAGAGCTGTGAAGCTCTACTGAGATCGTGTAAGTAAATAAAGGCTGGTTCTCTCCTCAGCCAGGGACACTGAGGGGCAGGCAGGACCACGAGGACGCTCCGTGGGGACCGCGAAGCTCAATAGCGCTGGAAACGTGTGCTTCCTGCCTGCGCGCAGCTCTGTGCTCACCAACCGCCTGCCTAGCGATTCAGGCCTGCCTTCCTCCGATCGCACCTTTGATGGTCCTGGCCCAGTCTGGGTGATGGCCGTTCTGATTGGATTACAGCTCCTAGGGGAAAATTCCTCCAGTGAGACTACCCTCCTGGCAATGTCGAAATCTTCTAGTCCTAGAGCTAAACACTTTCAGCTAATTCATCCTAACATATTATTTCTTATGCATTATTAGTTTGTCAACTAAAACGATCGTGGAGACTGTAGAAATATAGAAAATGTTTGCTATAGTGCTGCACGAAGCTAAAACCTACGACTGTGACCTTGTAAAGCTCTATAAACGTATGCCTGTGGATCACATGAGAAGAGACAAAATTAAAATAATTGTGTGAGGGCTGGGGAGTTGTGGTTTTCCTTTTTAAAATACTCTTTAATATTCAATTATCGTTCAATTTACAAAGTGAGCATTTTAGAGAAAATCGGATGAGGATGCGTGCCCACACCATTCCTGCCCACTGCCCTCATCTGCCTGCTGGGCCTTTGAAGGATTCCGCTCAGGGGGCCTGGATCAGCTTCCCTTGGCAGAAAGAACCATCCCAGGTTGGAAGGGGGAATTTCACCGGAACAAAGCCCTGGGTCACCCGGGGAGCTTTCCACACAGCACGAAGAGCTGGCTGCCCCTCTGCACTGAGTTCACTGCTGGCTGAAGCAACAAGCTGGCACAATCGCTTCCCTACAGTGCCCTCCTGTGGAGCCAGAGGAAAGCTGGGCCCGAACACCGGTAACTTAGACAAACCGCTCTGAGGCTTAGAACGGAACCACAAGGTCTTAGAATGAGATACACTGAACATTTACATGTCCTCAGGAGAGAGGCGGGTCCATCACTGGAGGCAGGACCAATGGTCTGGGTGGGCTGAGCGTCTAAGGAGAAGCAGGACATCAAGGCCAATACCCATCATAAGCAGTGAGCATCCGCAGACCGAGGCCAGGCAGGCAGTGGCCCTCAGCTCAATGTGGCTTTTCAAAGAGGTATTCGAGATCTGGGGCCCGCAGTCGCTGCTCTCTGTTTTTGTTCTTAGCGAAGTCTCTCAGCAGGGCCATGACTTCGTTTTCAAATATTTCTGGGGCTGGCTTTGCCTCTGCAAGAGAAGGATGGGCAAAAAGAATTACGTTGGTCAGTCAGTTGCCAGGTATAAGGATCTTGAAACTTGAAACTCTGGCCTTGGCCAAAAAGCACAGTGGATACACAGAGCAGCTCCATTCTTCCTCTGAATATACACGGCAGCCTGTACCGTGGGGTGGCAACCTACAGCAGCCAGTATTCGTAAAGAGCTTTACTGGGACAGCTGCTCTCACTTGTTTACGTACTGTCCGTGGCTGCTTCTGTGCTACGATGGCAGAGCTGAGTAGTTGCCACAGAGACCATATGACTGCAAGACGATGACATTTACTATCTGGTCTTCCATGAGCAATTCTGCTGACCCCTGGCCTGTCCAACCTTGGTCGTACTGTTTTGCTCTGCATTTGGTACTTCAGTTGTTTTCTGAGTACTGTGTTTTCCCTTCTAGCCTATATATTTCCTGAGGCAAAAATCATTGGATGTAAGTGACAACGACTGATAACTCTAGTAAACTTAAGTATGAAACAATTTACTGGAAAGCTAATAGAGGCTCCCCAAATTAACATGACCCTGGAGAACCAGATTTGCATGGAGAGGCAACAAAGGCACCGAGAGCAGACAGATGAGGATGCCAGCCTCAGGCCAGCAGAAGAGAGTCTGGCAGGATGCTGCTCACCTCTGGATCTTTCTTTCCAACCGTGAGATGCTCACTTAAGGTTCAAATTACAAGCGAAGCCTCCCACTGGGAAACCTTAGGTAATATGCTTTGGAATTACCCTCCTAGCAAGACTAAGTACAATGCTAGGAGAGGGAATTCCCCCAAACAAAGCTTGATTTCCCCTCACTTGGCACAGAGCCTGGCATCTGTTTTTTTGTGTGTGACGACCAGAATAAGATCAAGGAGGTTTAGGCGCCCCCCAGGATGCTGAAAGTTGGAAAGAACATTATACTCATCCCAACAAGAAAAAGTCAGATCAAGTAGAACTATCACAACTTTCTGAAGTCATCAGAGAGCTGAGGTCACAGGGCACCCAAGAGAATAAAATCTAAGCAAAGAGAGGCCCCTCAAAGGAGAAAATGGATATGAACACATGCTCACTTGAGAGAGGGCACAGGAAGACGAGGCACTGGGCACATACAAACAGGTAAGAAGAATTTAGCTAAAACTGTTCATCAGCTGCTGAAAGCCAGGTAGGCTAGCATGAGAGGTGCAAAAATCTCTGGGAGACACAGACACAAGGAGAATTTGCCCCAATGTGCAGGTTCTTCTCAACAATCCCCCACTAAGTATGCGCATGACAAAGACTGTGTCCAGAGCAGGAAGCTGGAGAAAGCCTCCCTCTGTGATACAGGCCAGGAGGAGGGGAGCGGCCAATACTGCCCGCCCACCCACAAAAGCACAATGCCCAGCCTGGCCCTTCCTTCTCCGAAGAACAAAAGCCTCAAGGGGCTGGGAGTGGATCAGCGAATCCTGTCTCCTACAGGGCACATGTGAGGACACATTTGGGCTGGTGGAAGGGTAAAAGAAAAAAAATCCTCTACCCTGACGGGACCAGCAGGATCACTGAGAAAGCTCACCCCCAGGACCCATGGCCACAGGGACCAATGGACCAGGATAATAGAGAATACCCTCCCTTCCCCAAAGCAACAAGCACCAAGTGGAAATCAATAGGTATCTACAGCTGGGAGAGGGCAAGAGCAGCATGGAGAGAGATCTCCTCGAAGCACAGAAATACAGGAGGATGCACATGGTAACAATAGAGGCTGGTGGTGAACTGAAGGGAACCAAAGCAATCACAAAATCCAAAGTAAGCTTAACTCCTAACTAGACTGACTCGATTCCCATTCCGACTGCTCCGCGGAAGGATCATGCCCATTTCTAAGCATAAAGACCATCTCCCTCAGTTTTTACTGTCTCACTCATGATGTCTAACATTTAATCAAATGTGTCTAACACACACACAAAAGAAAAGTGAAAAACAACACACTGTGAAAGGACAAAGCAATCAACAGAAACAGACTCAGGGATGACGTGGATGTTAGAACTATTGGACAGGGGATTTAAATAAAGTAACTATGACTATTATGTTAAAGGTGCTAGTGGAAAAAGTAGGAAAAATGCATGAACTGATAAGGAGCTCCAGCAGAGGTGGAAACTGTGAAAGTCAAATGGAAATGTTAAAAATAAAAATAGAAATATAGTAGCCCATAAGCAGAATGCACTCATCATAATATTTAATGGTCAAGGAAAGAATTAGTGAAGTGGAAGAAAGGTCAATAAATATTATTCAGTACAAATTACTCAAACTAACACATGAAAAGAAAAATAAGAGTAAAAGACACAAAACACAGCATCCAAAAGCTGTGGGACAGTATCAGTCTAAACCAAGTGTAACTGGAATCCCAGAAGGAAAAGAGGAAGAAAATGAGGCAGAAGAAACATATGAAGAGATAATGGATGAAAAATTTCCAACAATAACATAAGGTAGGAAACACAGATCCAAATCCAGCTCAATTCCTAACCAGACTGACTCGATCTTGCGTACTAACAGCCTCACAAAAGAAGAGTGCCCATGTAAAGTGCTGAAAGAAATAATTGTGGGGACTTCCCTGGTGGTACAGTGGTTAAGACTCCGAGCTCCCAATGCAGGGGGCTTGGGTTCAATCCCTGGTCAGGGAACTAGATCCCACATGCATGCCACAACTAAGAGTTCGCATGCTGCAACAAAGGAGCCGGTGAGCTGCAACTAAGGAGCCCACCTGCCACAAGTGAGACCCAGCACAGCCAAGTAAATAAAATACATAATTTTTTTAAATAAAAGAAATAATTTCGAACCTGTAATTCTATATCCACTGAAAATACCTTTTGAAAACGACAAACAAAAGCTGAGAGAATTCATAATAGCCAACCTACACTACAAGAAATATTAAATGAAGTTCTTCAAGCAGAAGGAATATGATACCAGAGAAACATGGATCTACATAAAGAAATGAAGATCTCCAGAGATGATTAAAATGAAGGTAAATATACTGTACCTTATACATAATATGTGTTATATGTTACATACATATTTATATATAATGTGTTATAATTTACATATTTATAAAATACAAAATACAATGTATTTTCTCCCTTATTTTAAATTGCTCTAAAGATAACTGTCTAAAGTAAAACAACAGAAATGTAGTGTAGACGTACAACGTAAGTAAAAGTAAAAAGTGTGACAACAAAAGCACAAAACATGGAAGAGAGAAATTGCAGTACTACTGAAAGTTCTTACATTATACATGAGGCAGTATACTATTCTTTTTTTTTTTTAGTATACTATTCTTGAAGGTAGACTATGATTAATTAAAGATGTATACTGTAAATCCTAGGGCGATCATTAAAAAAAATTATAGAGAGATATAAATGATAAACCAATAGCGGAGGGGCTTCCCTGGCGGTCCAGTGGTTAAGATTCCACGCTCCCAATGCAGGGGGCACGGGTTTGATCCCCCCACATGCCACACAGTGCGGCCAAAAAAAAAAAGAAAAGAAAAAAAACAATAGCAGAGATAAAATGAAATTTTAAATACCCCCCCCAAAAAAAAATCCATGGTAACAGAGGGGGAAGAGAACAAAGAACAGACAGCAGAAATAGGAAACAAAAAAAAAGATGGTAGATTTTAGTTCAACCACACTGGTAATTAATTATGTGTAAATGGCCAAAACACACCAATGAAAAGATAAAGACTATAAGATTGGATAAAAAAGAATGATTATATATGCTATCTATAAGAAGCTCAACTTAAAGACAAAGATAAATTAAGAGAATGGTGTGGTAAGCAGCCTTCTAGGCTGGCCCTCAGTATCTCCCACTCCCCTGTGTACGAGCCCTGTATAATCCCCAGGACTGTGAATATGATGGTCTTCACACCCATGACTGGGTTATGTTATATGGCACAGTCAGGACAGGAAAATTATCCAGGTGGTTCTGACCTAATCACGTGAGCTCTTCAAAAGCAGAATCTTCCCCAGCTGGTGGCAGAAGGGGACGTCAGAGAAATCTGAAGCATGAGAGGGATTCCACGTGAGGGAGGATCTCCAATGCTGAGACAGAGGGGCCATGTGGCAAGAACCTGAGAGCAGCTTCTAGAAGTTGAAAGACATTAATAGCAAGCAAGACAACCAGGATCTCAGTCCTACGCCTCAGGGAATGAATGCTCCCTGAAACCTGAATGAGCTTCCGGGCAGGAATGTAGAAGAGATGACGTTGATTTCAGGCTGTGAGGTCTCGGCACAGCTTCTGACCTACAGGACTGTGCGCTAATAAATGGTTGTTGCTTAAAGTCACTAAAGTTTGTCGTAACAATAGAAAACTAATATAAATGGACAAATATATACCATGCAAACACTAATCAAAAGAAAGCTGGAGTGTCTACTATCAGACACTTTGGAACTACCAGCAATAAAGACAGACATTATATAATGATAAAGGACTCAATTCATCAAGAAAATCGAACAATCCTAAATATGTCTTCACATAATCACAGAGCTATAAAATACATGAAGCAAAAACTGTGAGAACTGAAAGGAGTAATAGACAAATCCACAATTATAGTTGGGGATTTCAACACTCCTTATTAATTGATAGAGAGTACAGACAAAATCAACCAGAATACACAAGACATGAAGAACGGTATCAGCCAACTTGACCTTGTTGACATTTACAGAAAACTTCATCAACAAGTGCAGAACAACATGTTGTGTTCAAATAAATGCACATGGAACATTTATTAAGATATACACATTTCAGGCTTCCCAGGTGGCGCAGTGGCTGAGAATCCGCCTGCCAATGCAGGGGACACGGGTTCGAGCCCTGGTCCGGGAAGATTCCCACATGCCGTGAAGCAACTAAGCCCGTGCGTCACAACTACTGAGCCTGCGTTCTAGAGCCCACGAGCCACAACTACTGGAGCCCACGTGCCACAACTACTGAAGCTCGCGCGCCTAGACCCTGTGCTCTGCAACAAGAGAAGCCACGGCAATGAGAAGCCCGCGCACCGCATTGAAGAGTAGCCCCCGCTCGCCACAACTAGAGAAAGCCTGTGCGTAGCAACGAGGACCCAACACAGCCAAAGATAAATAAATATATTTAAAAAAAAAAAAAGATATACACATTTCAGGCCATAAGACAAATTTCAAGAAATTTAAAAGAACTGAAATTATATAGCATACATTCTGTGGCAACAATGGAATCAATAACAGAAAAATACCTGGAAAATCTGGAAATATTTGAAAATTAAACATACTTTTAAATAACTCACAGGTCAAAGAGGAAGTCACAAGGGAAATTAGAAACTATTTTGAGTTGAATGAAAATGAAAACACAACACACCCAAATTTGTATCATAAGGCTAAAGCAGTGCTTGGAAATTTATAGCATCAAATGCTGGTGGTGAAACAGAAAACAAAAAACCCAATTAAAAAAAAGGCAGGAGGAAGATTTAGGGACACAACACCAAAGAGGTATGAATGGCAAATGACTTGAAAAGACACTCGGGACTTCCCTGTTGGTCCAGTGGGTAAGACTCCACGCTCCCAGTGCAAGGGGCCCAGGTCTGATCCCTGGTCAGGGAACTAGATCCCACATGCCACAACTAAAAGATTCCACGTGCCGCATCAAAGATCCGGCATGCAGCAACTAAGACCCGGTACAGCCGAATAAATAAATATTAAAAGAAAAGAAAAGAGAAGACCCCCAATATCCTTAGTCATTAGGGTTGTGCCAACTAAAACTACAGCGACACATCACTACACGCCTCTTAGAATGGCTAAAAACAAAAACAAATTAAACCCTGACAATACCACGTGTTGGTAAAGATGTGGAGCATCTCCTTCTCCCCTCTCACTCCGTCCTGGGCAATCACTGGTCTGTTTTCTGCTATGTAGTTTTGCCTTCTCCAGAATACGATATAAATGGAAATCATACAGTGTAGAGTCTTTGAGGCTGGCCTCTTTTACTTGGCACAGGAGTTGACAAACAATGGCATACTGCCCATTTCTGTATGGCCTGTGAGCTTAGAATGATTTTTTTTTTTTTTTTTTTTTGAGGTACGCGGGCCTCTCTCTGTCGTGGCCTCTCCCGCTGCGGAACACAGGCTCCGGACGCTCAGGCTCAGCGGTCATGGCCCACGGGCCCAGCCGCTCCGCGGCATGTGGGATCTTCCCGGACCGGGGCACGAACCCGTGTCCCCCGCATCGGCAGGCGGACTCTCAACCACTGCGCCACCAGGGAAGCCCTAAGAATGATTTTTAACCGGTTGAGGGAAAAGACTCAAAAGAATATTTCATGACACATGAAAATTATACGAAATTCAAATTTTAATGTCCATCAATAAAGTTTGCTATAATGTTTGCCATATGACCCCGAAACCCTTTTCCTGGGCATTTACCCAAGAAAAACTAAAACCTACATTCACAAAAACCTGTATGCAAAGATTTACAGTTTTGGCTTTATTCATAGTTGCCTAAAACTGGACATATCCTAATGTCCTTCAACTGGTCAGCAGATAAACAAACTGTGGTACATCCACACGTTGCAATTCCACTCAATACAAAAGAATGAACTATTGGGACTTCCCTGGTGGTGCAGTGGTTAAGAATCCGCCTGCCAATGCAGGGAACACAAGTTCGATCCCTGGTCCAGGAAGATCCCACATGCCGCAGAGCAACTAAGCCCGTGCGCCACAACTACTGAGCCTGCGCTCCAGAGTCTACATGCCGCAATTACTGAGCCCGCGAGCCACAACTACTAAAGCCCGCATGCCTGGAGCCCGTGCTCCACGACAGAAGAAGCCACTGCAGTAAGAAGCCCATGCACCGCAACAAGGAGTAGCCCCCACTCGCCACAACTAGAGAAACCCTGAGCGCAGCAATGAAGACCCAACGCAGCCAAAAAAAAAGAATAAACTACTGATACAACAACATGGATGAATGTCAAATGCACTATGCTAAGTCAGGGACAAATATTTTCTATAAAGGGCCAGGGCTTTCTATAAAGCCCACTCTGTGGGCTTTCTAATGGTTATATAAGCCTCTAGACCCTGTATTGTCACACTTCACACTTGGAACCTATAGAATAGCTTCTATTTTAAGGTACAAATAGTGAGTGGAAACACAAAAACAGGAGATGCAGAGTGACAGAAATGGATGAGATGTCTCCTAATATCTATTCTCCCATTTTTCCTTGATAATAGGATCCCCAATTTAGCTGGGCACGTGGAATAGGCTACATTATTTCTTCCTTATGGCGAGGTGTAGCCATATGACTAAAGTGTGGCAGGTGGAAAATAAGTGGAATTATGGTGTATAATTTCTTGAGAAGGATCCAGAAAAAATGGGTGCACTCTCCTACTCTTTTTCCCTGGCTGAAATATGGACATGACAGATAGAGCCTCAGCAGCCATGCTGGGGCATGAGGTAGCCCTACACAGGCGGAGGGTGAAGGAAAAGCGAGTCAGGAGGAATCTGGCCTTCGTGACTCTGAAACCCCTCTGTGCATTCTGGAGGTCTGCCTCTGAACCTCTGCTATGAGAAAGAGAAACATAGTTCTGTCTTCTTTAAGCCATTATTGTTTGGGGTATTTTTACTCACAGCCAAAGCTAACCCTAACTATATACAATGAGAATTCATTCCTCACAAGGGTGGCGCCAGAGTGAGACTCCTGAAGACCTCGTGCTATGCAGCCTGAGCTGTCTCATTCCACTCCATTCCGGGCCTGGTTTTCTTCAACCTTCCCTTTGATAAGTTTTGTATGGAGCTTCCCATACAATTCCACTAAATTCCCTTTTTTGCTTAAGTTAGATAGAATAGGTTTCTTTTGCTTGCAAAGAACCTTACCTCATAAAACAAATTTTGCACGCTTTGGAAAAATCTGAAGAGTGTTTGGGTTGAGTATCTACTACATGATAAAAGAAAAAAAAAATGCCCAGGATACCATTCCAGACTCAAATCAGCCCAAGTCATCCTATTTTTCACCTTACGTTGCTTATCATGCCTAGTACCTGTAGCCCAGTAGTAAATATCCCAGTCATTACTGGGTTCATTAATCAGGCGATCGTAGAGGTTCAGTTGTTTCTCTGTCATGTGGTGCAGATGTGCCTTAGCAAAGAGGCTAGAAACAAGAAAGAAAAAGAAGTTGAAAAGCCTGCCTCCGGTCAAAGAGAAGTGCTATCCCGACTCCTATCCCCTTACCTGAGAAGGATGCAGTTTTCCAGCATCCCCCTCTTCCTGCTCTCATAGAGCAGCCGGGCCCTTTTGGTTTCTATGGATTCATCAGTTCGCTCCTGCCATGGAGGCAAAGGGATTTCAATCATGTCCTTCTGGGAATCTGTCGGGCTATCACCTCTGTAGCAGCGTCTGAACGATGTCACTCTGAGCGAAGGAGACACTAGGTGGCGTCTTGACAGAGCAAGCACCTGAAACAAATAAGTCACAAATATCACAGGTTTTTTTTTTTGGCCTCGACCTGCGGGATCTTAGTTCCCCGACCAGGGATCGAACCTGCGCCCCCTGCAGTGGAAGTGCGGAATCTTAACCACCGGACCGCCAGGGAAGTCCCCACAAACATCTTTTTAACAAGGACGACCATCCTTGTCATTCACTCAACACTTACTAGGTGCAAAATGCATTTGATCTCCTTCAGTCCTTAAGAAGTTATGCTGATTTTATAATAACTATAAATGGAGTTTAATCTTTAAAAATTGTGAACTACTACGTTGTACCCCTGAAACTTATAAAATACTGTAAATCAACTATACCTCAATAAAAAAAAAAAGAAGTTATGCTGATACTGTCCCCGCTTTACAGCTTAGGAAGCTGAGGCTCGGAGAGGCTGAATGACTTACCAAGTTCACCCAAACAGTAACTACTGTGAAGACTGTAACCACCCGTGACTGCAAACATGTTCTTAACCAGTGTCTTTCCAGAACCTCTCCAGCAGAAATATTTTCTCTTTCCTTTGCATTCCCTTAAAATTCTTACAATATGGTTTGCATTCTAATCACCTGCCTGTGTTAAAATCTGAGCATACGGTGATGGTATGGCCCCTAATTCCCCAAAGTTTCCCAATCTAGAGAAGGGTAAAAACTATCAAGATGCAACGAGGGCTTCCCTGGTGGCGCAGTGGTTGAGAATCTGCCTGCCAATGCGGGGGACACGGGTTCGAGCACTGGTCTGGGAGGATCCCACATGCCGCGGAGCAACTGGGCCCGTGAGCCACAAGTACTGAGCCTGCACGTCTGGGGCTTGTGCTCTGCAATAAGAGAGGCTGCGATAGTGAGGCCCACGCACCGCGATGAAGAGTGGCCCCCACTTGCCACAACTAGAGAAAGCCCTCGCACAGAAACGAAGACCCAACACAGCCAAATAAATAAATAAAATAAAAAAATAAATTTATAAAAACAAAAATGTATAAAAAAAGATGCAATGAGAAGGTGGTGACGTCAGCAAAATGGTGGAACAGGAAGTCCCACACTCTCCTTCTCCCACGGAGACACAAACTACCCAACAATACACCGGCCAATTCCCTTTATGAGAAATTCAGAAACCAGCTAAGAGGCTCCTGAACCTCAGGTGAGCACAAAGCCAGCTGCACTGCAGCTGGAAGAAAAATTCATGGTACTCATTCAACATAGTCCCTCCCCTATGCCCTGGCTTAGCCCAGTGCAACTGGAGAAAATTCTCAGGTCCTGGCTTCTCCCTGGGAGGGAAAGAAAAGACTGAAACATACACCCAACATGCAGCCTTTCAGGGGGATGCCCGATTGACTGGTTTCTGTCTTGTCTGAATCTAAGTGTGACAGAAAAGATGCCAGGTTGGGGGCTGCTGAGAAATAGGTGAGGGTTTGGACTAGCATACACTCACTCGCCATCGTCCCTACCTGTGGCTTAGCACAAAACAAGCAGAAGAAAACCCCCAATTCCTGACTCCTACCTGGGGAGGAAGAGGTAGAATGTGTGTCCTACGTTCCAGCTTTTCGGGGAGCTGCCTGCGAGAAAGGCTTCTGTCTTGCCTGTCTCAGAGCACTGACAGGACCCAGCATACTCTAGATATTTGGGGTCCTCTGAAAACCAAAGAGAGCTGGCCGGCTTGCTGCTGCTTCTGAGGACCTATGGTACAGCCGACAGAGGCCAATGGAAAGAAAGGAGGAGCATGCATCCAAAACTCCTGCTTTTCAAGGAGCTGCACAAGGGACTGGTTTCCGTCTTGGCCAACCTGCAGCGCTCATGGGACCTGGGATACTCTGAAGCCTGGGGGCTGCTGAGGAGAGCTGGGAGGCTTGCGGCAGCTCCAGAGAACCTGTAGTACCATAAAGAGACACCAGAGGGAGCAAGAGATTATGAGCTCGTGAAAAAAGAAGCCAGCAAATCCCTCTAGTTGGGAATCTACATGCACAAGTCTAGAGAAGACATTTCTACACAAAAGGTTTGATAGGCCCCCAGATTCTCTACCTGGACCGACTGGCAAAGGTCTTTCCTTGTACAAAGTCAGTCCAAAGAGACTAGGAGAGGTGGTTGTTTTTTCAAATGCATGGATCTAAGCACAAAGTTGCAAGGTGCATGAAGAAATGGCAAAACAAGGCCTAATCAAAGAAATAAAACAAACTTCCAGAAACCAGCCCTGGAAACAGAGGTATACGAATTACCTGACAAATAACTCAAAATAAATGTCATCAAGATATTCAATGAACTGAGGAAAACAATGCAAGAACAAAATGAGAATATCAATGAAGAGAAATATTAAAAAAAACAAAAACAAAAACAAAATTTTGGAGATGAAGAATGACCAAATTAAAAAATTCACTACAGGGGTTAAATAGCATACTTGATCAAGCAGAAGAATCAGTGAACTCAAAGACAGTTTATTTGAAACTACCCGATCAGAGGAAGAAAAAGAATGAAAAAGAGTGAAGTATGCTTAAGGGACTTATAGGACATCATCAAGCAGACCAATACAAATATTATGGGAATCCCAGAAGGAGAAAAAAGAGAGAAAGGGGCAGAAAGCTTATTTGAAGGAATAATGGTCAAAAACTTCCCCAATTTGGGGAAAGAAATGGACATCCAAATTGAAGAAACCCAAAGGAGACAAAGGACACTAGACAGTAACACAAAAGCATTTGAAAGCATAAAGCTCACTGGTAAATGTATATATAGGACAAACACAGGATACTGTAACACTGTAATGATGGTGGGTAAATCAGGTTTAATTCTGGCTTAGAAGTTAAAAGACAAAGACAAAAAACTATAAAATACGCTAATGGATACACAACAAAAATATGTAGTGTGACATCAATAACATAAGGTGGGAGGAGTAAAAGAGCAGCTTTTGTATGAGATTGAAATTATTATCAGTTTAAAATAGATGATAAAATGTTTTATGTAAGCCCCACAATAATCACAAAGAAAATACCTATACACAATAGAAAATGAGAAAGGAATTGAAGCATGTCTCTATAGAAGAAAATCAATGAAACACAAGGGATAACAACAAAAGAGTAAAAAGGGACACAAAAGCTACAAGACAGAGAGAAAACAATGAACAAAATGGCAATAGTAAGTCCTTCCCTGTCAGTAATTATTTTAAATGTAAGTGGATTAAACTCACCGATCAAAATACATACAGTGGCTGAATAGATTTTTTAAAATCCACAAGATCCAACTATATGCCTTACAAAAACTCATTTTAGATGTAAGGGAACATGTAGGCTGAAAGTGAAAGTCTGAAATATATTCCATGCAAAAGGTAACCAAAAGAGAGCAGAGATGGCCCTACTTATATCAGACAAAATAAACTTTAAGTCAAAACTGTCAAAAGAGATTTTAAAAGGACGTAATATAATGATAAAAGGGTCAATTCACGACGAGGATACAACAATTACACATGCAACCAATATCAGAGCATCCAAATATATGAAGCAAATATTGACAGAACTGAAGGGAGAAATAGTAACAATAATATTTGGAGATTTCAAAAGCCATTTTCAATAATAAATCGAACATCCAGACAGAAGATCAATAAGGAAGTAGAGGACATGAACAACGCTGTAAGCCAAAAGGGCCAAACATACATATACAGAACATTCCACTAAACAGCAGCAGAATACACATTCTTCTCAAGCACACTGAGGACATTCTCCAGGATAGACAGCATGTTAGGTTTCGAAACAAGTCCTAACAAAAAAGATTGAAATCATACAAAGCATCTTTTCTGAACACAACAGAATGAAACTAGAAATCGACAGCAGAAGGAAAACTGGAAAATTCACAAATAAGTGAAAATTAAACCACACACTCTCACTCTTGAACCACCACTGGGTAAAAAGAGAAATCAAAAGGGAATTAGAAAATATCTGCAGACAAAACACATCACAAAGCTATGAGACTGAGCAAAAGCAGTTCTAAGAGAGAGGTTTACAGTGTTAACAGTCTATATTCAAAAAGAAAAACGATCTTATGAAACTATGTGAAACCATGACAGATACTAAAGACTTAAAAAGAACAGAGAGACTTAAAAAAAGAGAGAAGGGGCGCCCAGAGGCTGTCGGGCCAGCTCCACCTGGGAAATAGGTGAAATCTGAATTGGGTCTCCCACGAAGACTGACGGTTCAACGATATTACGAGACAGACACACAGTGGGCTCAGGCAAGGGTGGATGTAACCTGAATCTCCCTACGTTGCAAGCTCGACCTCTCCTTGGGTCTGCCCTTGCCCTGGGCTATCAGGCAGTTGGACGCTTCTCTCGGCCTCCACTTCAGAGGAAGACGAGATACAGTTCTCGCTGCGGCCTGCTTAGGACCCTATAACCCCCACTCTCCTCACCCGCGGAAGGGCCGGGAACACAGCAGCCACCGCCATTTTACCCGACCCGCATCAGAAGCCAGACGCCCGGCCACTTCCGGGAACTTCCGGGCACCAGTCCCGCAGACAGCAGCTCTGAGGACCTGAGCCGGAAGATGCGTCCTCGCGTATGGCGGAAGTGGCTGTGCGTGTGACGCCGGCGGCGGGGGACCTGGGGCAGAGAGCGGTTCGCGCGCTTCGGGCCTAGTCCGGACTCGCCGCCGCCGCCGCCATATTCCCGGTAACGGGGGCGCGCGGCCGGGGGCCGGCTGGGCCGGAAGAGGGCTCGGGGACGGCGCTGAGGCGGGGAGGGGGTCGGTTGAGTTTGGGGTACCCGGAGTTGGCGGGCGGCGGGAGGCGCGGGCCTTTGAGGGAGGGGGCCGAGGGCGTCGGGCCGGGTCTGTGGGGAGGGAGCGCGGCGGGCCTAGCTGGGGGCGAGGACTAGGCCTGGGTGGGGAGCGGAGGTGGTTGGAGATCCGAGACCCGCAGGGACTCCAGCCGGGGCCGCTTGGGGCCTCGGCAGGTGCGGCGGGCTGTAGCTGCGGGCTCCGCCGCGATCGTTCTTCGCAGCGCCATCCGAGGGCTCCTAGGAGCAGAGGCCTGCACTTCCTCGTCGCGCCCAGGCAGCTGCGGCGCAGCTCCGGTCGGGCCCGAGGGTGATGGGCAGCGAGCCCCGCGAGCCCCGGTGGCCTGGGAGAGCGAGGGGCGGCGCGAGGCCGGGGGCGGGGCGGAGCGGGTGGGGCAGAGCTCGGGCTGCCGGGATGCTGCGTCTCTGGAGACGGGAGGTTGGCAACCAATGCCCTCATCCCACCCTGGGACCCTTATGCGTCTAACTCTGTTTCTTTCTGGATACTGCAGTGGTATCTTTCTTACCTTGTCCATTTTCCGGGCTCGACATCTTCCTTCCGGAGCCATGTCAGAAGGAGTGGACTTGATTGATATATATGCTGACGAGGAGTTCAATCAGGTGAGCGGTCATCGGGAGCGTTGGTATTTTCCTGTACCAGCGGAGGAATCACTTGCACCAAACTTGCAGTGGTTCCAGGCTGTGTCAGTCCATGAGGATTTTATAGGCCTAAACACCCCTCTGTCAGATCTAAAATTTTCCCTCTAGCACAGACTTCCAAGATTTCTGACCGTTCTGCTTTATGTTAACTTAAGCTTCCAGGCTTGATTTTAAAAGCTTTGATTTAAGAATAAATAAAAATGGGGTTTAATAGAGTGATGAATCAACCTGTGGAACTTGCTCCCCCAGGAAGCCAAAGTTGGATGTCAGTCTCTTCGAAGACTAGCCAAAATTAAAAATCAGAATTAGGTTTGCTGTAGTATTCATGAGGATGATGTTGATACCTGTTCCTTTGAGATTCTCTCCAACTGCCCCTGGAGAAATGCAGTCTCCTCCCCCATAGGGCAGTGAGAGGCACGGTATAAAAGATAGCTTTAACGTTTAATTTCAGCTGCATTCCAGTTGTTTTCTGTCTTCCTTCCTTTCAGAAGTAGCTTGACTCCAGGCTTGAGAAGTAAATTTTATTGATGGATCTACTTGTTTGGTGGGGGGAGGTAAAGGTGTTGGACAAACCAGTTACGAAGCAGATACAGACCCAGCCACATGCTCTAAGTTGGATTTGTTGGTCTCTATATGATATGTCAAGAAATACGATACAGTAATCTCCTTTGAAACAATAATTTCATATACAGTTCAGTTCTGAGTTCTTGAGGTCAAATCTCAAGAGTGTCCCAAAATCTCTATTTAAAACCTACTAATATCTTGCCTGGATTATTTTCAGCACTGTTCTACTTCAGTAAGCTGGTTCTTCCTGTTGGCATCTTTTAATGGCTACATGTAAGGACCTGGAAAGAGGATAAAAAAAACAGGCTAGGGAAGGAAAGTGCTCTGATTGGACCCTGGCTTTGATATGAAGCAACAGAAGAGGTTGATATATGCCATTTCTTTCACTTGACATAAGTTAGTCATTTTCCCATGTCTTCTCAGGCAAACTGAAGTCATGTACATGAGGCTGTTGATTAACTTAAATACATGAAGATTTTTCTTTAAATTTCAAACAAGTCATAATTATTTCTGGATGAGAAAAAAGGTTTAGAATATTTAGTTACAAACCATTGTTTTCCTGAGTTTTTCATATTACTTTGAATCAGACTTACTACTTTTTACTGTTTTTTTAGTACTAGATAGCAAGAAAACAAGGCTCCCTTAGTTGTTTTCAATTATTCATTTTAAAAACTTCTTTTCCCCTAATTTCCTTATCTGTGGGTTGGTAACAGTGCTGCTGATTCACTTTGGGAAATGGGTAGAACAGGGTCCTTGACCACAGGGACATTTGGTCTGAGAAATGAGATTCCATAATTTCTTAAGCAATGCAGCTTGTAGGTCATAGACAAGACATAGGCCTCATCCAATGGTCACTGCTTTGTCAAGGTAGAAGTCATTGGCCTCAACAATTTGTTCTCTGGTCTCTTTAGTTAAACAGGACTTTTTTATGGGTCTAAGATAGGCCAAAGATGGTGTGTGAAATCAAGTAGACATTTATATCAAATGGACAGTATTTGATACTTAGTAAGTTGAAAAAAGTATAGATTTTGAATGTCTTATGGCTGGGGGAAGGTCAGGGGAAGGGTGCTTTTTTCCCCACAAGTAAGTTAATTTTTAGCAAGGCTGGTTTTAGTATGTTCTGGAGGCGCTGAAGGAGTGGCAAAAGCTCTGTCTGGCTAGGATTGTTAGAAGCTTCGACTGAAGGCGGCGAGCACACATGGTGCTTTAGGAGGCTATAAGAATGTTACTGATTCGCCCCAAGCTCACCCGTGCACAAGAACCTTGTCATGTGTACTTTGCTCCCCAGGGAAAATAAGCACTGTTCCTAGATGGAACCCTACCGTGCTGACTCCTGGATCTCTTAAAACATGTGCTACAAAAGCCTCTTTTGCAGAGCTACTTCACTCCTTTTACAGTTGGAATCTTAGGGTTCACAGCTGCTCTCTTAGGCTGGGGAGAACAACTAGAAAAGAGACTGAGAGCTGCCATCCTGCTGAGTGTTTTGTCTCTGTTCTGTTCCTTATGCAGAGACAGGTACTTGGCACAATATGCTTAGTTTTCCTCATTTTTATCAACAAGTATTTATTGAGCTACTTCTGTTTGCTAGGCACTGTGTTAGAAGTAGTGAGATAAAAGGAAAAAATGGATTTCTTCTACTCAAAAGAGGTTCTATTCCTGGTGGTTGAGAGCAGTGGACAGTGATGGAAGGAGAGTGTGAGGTGAGAACTGTGGAAATAGTAATTATAAAGCCAAAAACTGAGCTTTGGTTACAGTTAAAAGAAAATTATATCAAATGGGTTGCTTTGAGAAAAATAAATCCTAAGCTTTATTATTCCCCTTAGACATCAGGAAAAGGGCTGGCAGGTAGGAACATTGAGCAGACAGGTGGGGAAGTTCTCATTTAAATTCATAATCATGCAAGTTCTCTTTTGTAAACCAAGAGGCTTCATGAGACAACCACAGTTATTCCTATGCTGTTAAATGCAAAATTGTCCCTGGTATTAATTCAGTATTAAATACATACTTCTTTTTTAATCTCCCTGAAATGAATCCCTCCACATCAATGCCTGTAAAACATTGTATTTTTCACTTAATTTGTAGAATTAGATTTTTCTTTACCTGCATAAAACACCAGCTCATTTGGTAATCTGAAAGACCTCAGGCCCTATCTGTTTTTCTGTCTTAGCAACTGAAGAGTAAAGTAAACTGATGTTGCTAGCAGATTTAAATCCAAACACAACTTGATACATTGTTTCTTCAATAAAATCTTCAACAGAATCCTCAACAGGTCTGCCTGTGCATCAGAAAAGTTCCCACAAACTTCTTTGAACTGAGGCTCTGTGGCACAGAGAGACCATTTGAATCTTGTGACAATTTTGCGTTCATTGAATCCTTTTGTGTTTCTTAAAGTGGTAAGGTAATCCATCCACCAGGGTCTTCCAGGATTGAGTCTGTCATATTCTCTAAGGAACCCTGAAAGAGTAGATTGTTTGCCGAGGCTTACAGTATGGGGGATTTCCTGGTGATATGTTTGATGTCTGAGCTGCCTGAGTCTGCATGTCCTCTACCCAATTATCAGCAATAATTTTTGTATTACAACTTTTAGACACACATCTCTGAATCACAGATACTACACGGAAGGAATTGCAGTTTGGTTCCACTGACCATCCAAGATGGTGTGTTTCCTTATTCCCTTTAAGTTCCATTTCACAATCCTTGATTTATTTAAAAAAAAAAAAAAGGCACCCTGGTTTGAAGTGTGAAGTAGTGTTGTCTGAGGATTAGAGCATTGGAGAAGATTGAGTGGTTTCTAAGTCCTTTCTCTACCTTGAACCACAAGGGCAAATCATACCTAGTACATGAATAAATAAATAAGTGGTTTGGGGCTTCCCTGGTGGCGCAGTGGTTGAGAGTCCGCCTGCTGATGCAGGGGACATGGGTTCGTGCCCTGGTCCGGGAAGATTCCCACATGCCGCGAAGCGGCTGGGCCCGTGAGCCATGGCCGCTGAGCCTGCGCGTCCGGAGCCTGTGCTCCGCAATGGGAGAGGCCACAACAGTGAGAGGCCCGCATACCGCAAAAAACAAACAAACAAAAAAAATAAGTGGTTTGTCTAGAGTTAGGATTGTTTGAGATGTAAGGCTGTGAAATATTTTACACATAAAATGTTGAGTTATTAGCCGTAGCTTTCTTCACCTTTTTAATTTATTATCCACCCTGTGCTCTCCAATGTTAGCTTCTCCCCGTTCTTCACATACACATCCTTTTTTATGCAAGGTCCTTATTTATAGGTTTGACTACCTAAAATAGTTTTCCTGTGCTTATTTGCCTCACTGATTCCTTTTCTTGCTTTTAAGTTGCCCCTAAAAAGTTTACTCCCTTTTGCCATTCTCTTTGCGAGATTTTTACAAGCTTCAAACTCCTCTCCTATGGGGCTTGTTAAGAGTGTTTGTAATACTTGAAGCTATTTACATGCCTCAGGAAGTAGAATCCTTTCCCCCTCAATACCAGAACAATCCAATAGTATTATCATGGTGTGCATGTTCTTCAGATAAACTGAGAAACTAAAAGATTGTTTCCAAAAGTTGCTAATGGTATGTAGGTCTAAGAATGCATTTTGTAGTTAGTCTCTTCTCTAGTCGAAGTTCAGGATCGGCAGTTCTTGTGATGGTATTGAAGGGAGAAAGTTACTGGAGCTTCCTGTCCTGAGTTGCATTAGGGGAAATGATTCTCCTTCAGGCAATTAAACAAGTTACTTAATACAGGTTCTTTTATTCCCTTAGTATAGGCTCTTTCTTTATTCCTGTTTTTAAAAGACAGCAATGACATGAATGAGCTATAGTTTCCCTAAGACACTCCGAACGTCTCCCTGTACTCTCATTTTGGCAGTATCCTCTTTAGCACTGTTTGGATGTTTTAGAATGTTACCTGAAAATATACTTGTCTGATCCTTAAAATAAAAAGATCCTCTCTGAGATAATGACATTGCAAAATCTGAAACATTAAGGTCCCTTAGTAGTAGTTCTTTTGATTTTAGGAATTTTTATATAAGTGTTAGCTTGGGCTGCTGTAACAAAATAGCAAAGACTGGGTGGCTTATAAACAAATGTATTTCTCACAGTTCTGGAGGCTGGAAAACTGAGATCAGGTTCATGTTCTGGTGATCAGCCTCTCTCAGTCGCAGACTGCCAACTTGTATCCTCACATCATGCAGAGCATAGCAGAGCAAGCAAGCTCTCTTGATTCTTATAAGGGCACTAATCCCTTTCATGGGCTCTACCCTCAAGACCTCATCTCATCTTAATTACCTCCTGAAGGCCCTACCTCCTAATACCATCACATTGGGGAGTAGGGTTTCAGTGTATGTAGGGGGGAATCAAACATTCAGTCCATAACAGTAATATATCACATAGGCAAAAAGTATATTTTGCCTATCTTGCAGAATTCACGTTCATATTTGAAAGCTTACTATAACACAGCTTATGATATCGGTGCTTGTCCTGTTTCCTGACCTTTATATATATATATATATATATATATATATATATATATATATATATTTTAAATTTTTATTTATTTATTTTTGGCTGTATTGGGTCTTTGTTTCTGTGCAAGGGCTTTCTCTAGTTGCGGCAAGCGGGGGCCACTCTTCATCGCGGTGCATGGGCCTCTCACTGTCGCGGCCTCTCGTTGCAGAGCACAGGCTCCGGACGCACAGGCTCAGCGGCCATGGCTCACGGGCCCAGCCGCTCTGCGGCATGTGGGATCTTCCCAGACCAGGGCTCGAACCTGTGTCCCCTGCATTGGCAGGCAGACTCTCAACCACTGCGCCACCAGGGAAGCCCCTGACCTTTATATTTTAGAGAACTTAACTGTTTTTGTGTATCATTGGACATCTCTGGTATTGCTCAAAGATGTCTCATAAATGTCATGGTAATGTATTGGATCTGCATGTCATTTGAGAAATAGAACTTATAATGGAAAATCCCCCCATTATTCACTTCCCTTTTATTTTTTATATTTCTTTGATGGTTAATGGAAAGATGGGATTATGTACTATGAGTTTTAGAGCTTCTCTAAATCATTTGTGTAAGTCAAAGAGTTTAAACCAATAACTCCCATTCTTTTTTGTGTTTTGGTTCCCACTTTAACATGCTTTTCCCCCGATTTACATTTCTAAATAAATATACTCCCTTTCTTTCCTTCCTTCCTTCCTTCCTTCCTTTCTTCCTCCCTCCCTCCCTCCCTCCCTTCCATTTTTGGCTGCATTGGGTCTTTGTTTCTGCACATGGGCTTTCTCTTGTTGCAGGAGCAGAGGCTACTCTTCGTTGCGGTGCGCGGGCTTCTCATTGCGGTGGTTTCTCTTGTTGCGGAGCACGGGCTCTAGGCGAGCAGGCTTCAGTAGTTGTGGCTCAAAGGCTCTAGAGCACAGGCTCAGTAGTTGTGGCGCACGGGCTTGCCACCAGGGAAGCCCTACTCTATTTCTTATTAAGTAGAAGAGTAAGTTTTGTGTAACTCTTGATTTTGGAAATAGCATAAGATGTTGAAAACAAATTTTCATTAGTGTATCTTAGATGTGGTCTTGAGAAGCTGGCCACATTGATAGCAGTAGCAGATGCATCTCTGCATTCTTAGTTTGCTTGTTTAATCGTCATATACCTTTTGAGTCTCACAGTTGATTAAAGCTAGAAACACTATAGACTGCTAACAGGGTCTTAGGAGAAACACCTACATACATAAGTATAATTAAGTGTTAAAATTGTTTTACATGGGGAAGTTTTTCTTCCTAGTTTCCTAGAGTAGGACAAGGAAGTTTTGTATGTTTTATAAAATATTTGACCGTGGATTTTAAGTAAATTAGAGTAAAATAGAATGGACAAAACGAAAGGTTTTCAAACCCACCTTTGCCAACCCCTCGTCTCTTAGGACCCAGAGTTCAACAATACAGATCAGATTGACCTGTACGATGACGTGTTGACAGCCACCTCACAGCCCTCAGATGACAGAAGCAGCAGCACTGAGCCGCCACCTCCTGTTCGCCAGGAGCCATCTCCCAAGCCCAATAACAAGACCCCTGCAATTCTCTACACCTACAGTGGCCTGCGTAATAGGCGAGCTGCTGTCTATGTGGGCAGTTTCTCCTGGGTGAGCATGGGTAACCAAAAAGGCTTGTGGGTGGGCTGGAGGGAGAGCACTGGGAGGTGATGGCATTTTCAGAAACCACTGTTGCACTGTTTTGTGCTCTGATGGGGTTGGATTTCTTTTTCCTGGGATCAGGTTGGATTGATCTCTGAAAGAGAACTATCCTGAGGACGTACTGGTGCCGAAGAAAGCAATGATTAAGTGGGTAGTTGCTTTTTCTGCCATCTTGTTACCGCCCCTGACCCTGGGGCTTTTATGTCTACCAGGGTCATCTGTGGGATGAGATTTCAGAGTGAACACCTTGAACTCTTGGTGGTCATTAGATGGTCCTATGATAATGATGGGTGAGAGGGAGCAAAGACCTTGATAGCTGTAGTATGCTCGGGGTAGGTGGTGATTGTTGTTCTGCAAAAGTTATTGTGTGACATGTTTGGGGGCTGGTGCTGGGAGGTGGTGTTTTCAAATTAAGAAATGTATATACTGAGGGGAAAGTTGCTGTCAGTGATCAACTCTAGCCTATCAGATCTATAACTAAAAGCTGCTAGTAATCACCGTTTGAGCTGATGATGAGCCAGCCCAAGTGGCAGTCAAAGTTATAATAGGTTTTAATTTTCTTAGTCTCAAAGACGGGGATTGGGGCAGGGGTGGGTGGTTTTGGAATTCTGCATGGGTGAGGACAATAGGAAAAACGTGCTCTAATTGAAATATTGATGGCCTTCTGGGTTTCCTGTGGGAGGTCATGATTGTGACTAGAATCCTAGGTTTGAGGGAAGGGTTTGGGACATTCTGGGGGAGGGGGGTGTAGCTCTTGACATTTCTTCCTTTTCCATTTTGCCGGCCCCAGTGGACCACAGACCAGCAGCTGATCCAGGTTATTCGCTCTGTAGGAGTCTATGATGTGGTGGAGTTGAAATTTGCAGAGAATCGAGCAAATGGCCAGTCCAAAGGGTGAGGTCTGGATTTGAGAAGCCCCTTTCAGTCTGTAGCCATTGGGATGACAGATCTGTACTGTTATTTTGGCCCTGTAATTTAATCCCTCCCACCCCTGGCCCAGTTTACTGCCTTGGTTTTAACAAACCACCTTAGAATGGGGACCTAGCTGCAATGTAGGAGAACATCCATCCATTGAGAGGCAAAGAAAGCTGATTTCTAATTTGAAATAAATAGGAAAATTTTAGCATGACACCTGTTTGTTTTTAGTAGTTTTGTGTGTTTAATATTAGAAAGATAAAAAAAAAAAAAGGGACTTCCTTGGCAGTCCAGTGGTTAAGACTTCGCCTTCCAATGCAGGCGGTGTGGGTTCGATCCCTGGTCTGGGAGCTAAGATCCCACATGCCTCAGGGCCAAAAAACCAAAACATGAAACAGAAGCAATATTGTAAAAATTCAATAAAGACTTTAAAAATGGTCCACATCAAAAAAATCTTAAAAAAAAAATATTAGCAAGGTATCCTTGGCTTTACCAGTTTTCACTAAAAGTGGAAGAGAATTTCTGTGTTCCTGTCTTGGTTGTCTAGTAGATTTCACTCATTTTTAATTTTTCTTCCTCAAGGTATGCTGAGGTGGTGGTAGCCTCTGAAAACTCTGTCCACAAGTTGTTGGAACTTCTGCCAGGAAAAGTTCTTAATGGAGAAAAAGTGGATGTGAGGCCAGCCACCCGCCAGAACCTGTCACAGTTTGAGGCACAGGCTCGGAAACGTGAGTGCGTCCGAGTCCCAAGAGGGGGTACGTGGAGACCATCTGTATGAAGGGGGGGAAGTTTGTGGGTTTGTTTTCTGTGGTGTAGGCTTGGCCTACGATGTGGAAGAGTTTGAGAGAGGGTGGTGGTGATTATGGGTGACAGCATGGCAGTAGGTAAGCCAAAAAATGAGGCTTATGTGCTAGGAGTCAGGTAGGTTCAGGTTATGGCTCAGTTTTGCCACTAACTCATTATGTGACCTTGGGCAGGTCACTTTACTGCTTAGGGCCTACTTCCCCATTTGAACTAGACACGCGACATATAAAGTTCCTGTCAAGTCTAAATTATGTGTTTCTATCTAAAAAATCAAGTGTATAGCAAATGGGCTTAATTGTAAGACGTGTGTATAAATTATTAAGAAGCAACCACCATAAAATATAAATATGACACATAAAGATGGCTGTAATCTTGTCGTGAACATACACTGGAAGGGTGTTCTGTAAGGAGTCGACCAAGAGGAGTGCTGGAGAGTAAGAATTTAACAGTGTTTCTCCAGCATTGACCGGGGGGGTTGGGTACCCTTTCTGTTACCTGCGATTTTAGTTTGCTTGGCAAGTGTTTCCCATTAGTAAAGAAAGTTGCATCATGCTACCTTAGCCTGATGATAGTATGCCTTAAGCTCACCTTATTCCCTTTATTCTGACCCTGTGCTCACCAAGACACCTTCTGATACTAATTTGGTTTCCCAACTAGGCTCTCCTACTGGGAAGAGAATGCGCTGACCAGCCGACACAAGTATTCCAGTCTGCTTGGCAGTTACATTTCTCATTGTAAATTAATAAATTGTCATTCTGGTTTATGAATCAGTCTCTTGTGAGTTTGGATAGTGTGAATCAATCTCCTAGGGTCCAGTCATCCCTGGGTGAACTGTTAAAATCAAGTTTCTGAACCTGCGAAACCTGGGGACCAACCTTGGATTGTCCTGACTTCAGAAGGTGCAGCCACCCTGCAAGGCCCTGCCTGAAACAGTCAACTGCCATTACTTTCCTTTTACGGGGTATGGCAAAGTTTTCGTTACCCACTTTCTGTCACTGCTTAGGTCCTGCTCTCAAAATAGTGCCTTGTATTTATTGATTGGGTAGTCCACTGGGACCTTGGATAGGTTGACTGAAGGTGGAAATATGGCCACTCAACTCTTGCATAGGAACAACTATGTTCTTATAACTATATTGAGAGCCTAGATGGAAGTGGTGTGAGCTATTGCTCTGGGTTAGAAGGCACATACTTTTCTTCCTTGATAACCTGAATTTTCAAAGTCCATTGTGTTTCAGAGTCTTTCTATGATTCACGCCTCTTCTAGCTTTCTTAAGATGTATAATTTTACAGCTGCATTGAGCGCCTAACAGTCCTGGCACCACCTGGCTGTTTACTCCTTGATGTTAGCTTTCTTTGCTGAAGTGATGGTGCTGACTGAGTGGTGTTTTTCTGCGCTGTCATGTTGATGGACTTGGGCTCTGTTAATTCACTAAGTATAGCTGGTTGACTTAGTCTGCTTAACAGTGGTTGCTACTCTTGGGATTTGTGGCCATAGATACAAAAAGAACCCTTGCTAGTGTGGGAACGGTAGCTGGGAAGGTAGCTAACTTTCAGAGGATTACACTTGCTAATACCTCTTCTTTCTTCAGCTTGAGAGAACTCAGGGAAATAGCACGTTGCCATGTGTGTGAGACGTGAAAAGCAAGAGAATGCTGTGGTAGGCACTGGTGATAAACTATGTTAGAGGAACCAAGGTGGTTGCCAAGGGGATTAATTCCACCTTGTGCTTTCATCAGGAGTTAGTGTTTACTAACAAGTTTTTGCTTAAGGAGCACTCTTCTTTCTCTCCACACTTGTCTCCTAATGGCATCTTTCTACCTCCAAGACTCCCAAGACCATGTGATCACATTCTTCTGTTGGATTCCACATTAACCAGGCTTAGAGTAGACTGTTAAATTGGAAAGAGGGAACAGGTTTAACCAAATGACTTGACGGTGTCAGAGCCATGTTTCCAGCTGTATACAAACATGTTTTGAGCCCCTGTTTTGCACAACACCATACCACCGTTCCACGATGATGTTCCTAGTAGGCTGCCCTGTGGGGTAGAGGGTTTGGGCCATTGAAATGTAGGGGGAGTTTCCCAGGTTTCAGGCATATTTTGTACCAGGCTTTTGCTAGGAGTCCCTGGTGTCAGCTGTGTGCCATCTGCTCATTCTGTGGGCAGATCTTTCCTTGGCTTGTCTCCCGTGTTTTCTCATTTAACCTCCAGTCTTCTACTCTCTGTTCTGTGGCTCTTCCCCGTCCCAGTTACCAGTTTGGGTACTTGGATGGAGGAAGTGTTATCCATCCCCTGCCCTTCCCTCCCTTCCCCCAAATTCCCTGGCCAAAGAGCCGTGGCAAAGAGAAAATTTCAAGTATATAGCAGGATAAAGAAGGTTAACTATTACTAGTCTAAGGAAAGAGTCCCTGAACAACTACCAGAGAAAATGGGATTTCGAATCAGCTTGAATCCAGCTGACCAGTGATGAACATACCTCAGCACTGTCATTTCCTCATGGGTTATCAGGGTCCTTCTGCATTTAAAAATAGAAAGCAAAGCTAAGGGTAACTTAAATGTGAGGCACTGAGAGTTCTAGATAAAGAGCGTTCTTTAACCTGCAGAATTTGGGGTGGCTTTGCTTCCTGGGTTTATGCCCTAACTAGGCGGCCCCTGAGCTTTCTCTCTGAGGCCAAAGGAAACAGTAGGTGATTTTACCTCTGTCTCAGCTGCCTGTCGCCTTCCTTAGTATGGCGTCACATGACTTGCTGAACGATGACCTGGTCCCGTGGTTATGTCTAAAGGTCGGACAGTAACAGTGATTCTGTTTTGCTTCATAGGAATACCTCCACGGGCCCACTCCCGAGATTCTAGTGATTCTGCTGATGGACGGGCCACACCCTCTGAGAACCTTGTACCCTCATCTGCCCGTGTGGATAAGCCCCCCAGTGTGCTGCCCTACTTCAATCGCCCTCCTTCAGCCCTTCCCCTGATGGGTCTGCCCCCACCCCCAATTCCACCCCCACCACCTCTCTCCTCAAGCTTTGGGGTCCCTCCTCCTCCTCCTGGCATCCACTACCAGCATCTCATGCCCCCTCCTCCTCGATTACCTCCTCATCTGACTGTACCTCCCCCTGGGGCCATCCCACCTGCCCTTCACCTCAATCCAGCCTTCTTCCCCCCACCAAATGCCACAGTGGGGCCTCCACCAGATACTTACATGAAGGCCTCAGCACCCTATAACCACCATGGCAGGTAAGGACCATCTTGTTCCTTTCAGATCTGAGCCAGGCATAGTGGGGTAGACAGTGTTTTAAGCATTTTGTTCTCCCTGAGGAAGTAAGTGAGCACTGAATTCTTGTGTTTTCCCTTGTGGAAACTGTTGTCCTAGTATTGAGTCCTGGGAAATAGTTAACTACTAGAGAATGTTTTTGTTTGGTATTTTGTTTGCGTCTTACCTCTCAACCCAAACCATGTCCTTCGTATCCCTTTTTAAGGCAGTTGATTAAATGGAGTGCTATAAGTCACTGTTAGGAATGCTATGAGTGTCGAGCACTGTTGAGTCATGCCAGAATTACAAAAGTATATGACATAAATCCTGTCTTTGAAGAGAACATGAACATATAAAACATGTGAACAGGCTGAGAACCATTTAAGACATTATACAGGAGAGCACAGTTAAATAGCATAGTACTCTAGAGTATGGTAAAGTTAACAAGGGGTGTGGGCAGTCAGGAGTGGTATTATTTCTGTGTGCAGCCGAGATTCGGGCCCTCCGCCCTCTACAGTGAGTGAAGCAGAATTTGAAGAGATCATGAAGCGGAACAGAGCAATTTCCAGCAGTGCCATTTCCAAAGCTGTATCTGGAGCCAGTGCAGGTAACTCATCCTTACCGTTGCTGCCTTCTCCTTACCTTTAGTTTTTCCATTGTTTTGTCATTTCCATTGGCAAGAAATTCAACAAGATAAAGTTGGAGCACTAGTAGATTCACAAGAGTGGCACATTTTGAAAAGCAATATGGTAACCTGGTTTCCTGGCTTTTGGGAAGCTCCACTGGTGCTGTTTGTTTAGCCTGTGTCTAGACCTGCCCCATGAAAACCAACTTAGTGCCTAGAATATAAATAACTAATGCTCATTGTGGTGTTTGTTATAGAATGAACTTCCTGCCTCACGGAGATCTTGATCTCAGTGGTTGATCAGTGGATCTTGTGTCTATGTAATGAGTCCAATGCCAAGTGTAGACCTTGGGTTTTTAGAACTGATGATGATGGTGGATATGGAATCTGATTCCATTTGGGGATCGAGGCAGAGCTGGTGGCCTCCATGTAACCTATCCTAGAAAGAGACAAGTCTGTTGGGTGTCAATCTTAAGGCATAATATACCCTTACAACTAACTTTTGCCTTGCTGTCAGTATTAAGTGGGCAGAACCAGAAGCCATGCCTTTGAGAGCCAGGGGAACATAACCTTTGGTTCCTAAGAGAAGAGAATATAGGAAGTTTCCGGGTTCTGGTCCAAGTTTTGCATTATAGCACTAATCATATTCACTTTCTTCCTGTGAGTTTCCTACATGAATGTAAATATAGATTGTCAGATCTCCTAAGAAATAAGTTAACTCTGTTATCATCCATTTTCCATAATTTCTCATCTTTGACTACAAAATTTGAATGCAGAGTGGACTAAAGACAGAAAGTATGTATATTTTCTCTCTCTCTTTTTTTGCACCAGAAACCTTCATGACATCTGAGTAAATCTCTTTAAATTAGAAAGTAATCTATGCTCATTGTAGCAAGTCAGATATACAGAGTATAAAGACAAACAGTCGTTGTTCTTCACCAGTTCCTTCACACTGAGATGATCAATAACTGAACCTCTGTCTCCTCCCTTTGCTTTGTTCTCATTCCAGTCACTCAAACCACAAATATTTATTGAATTCCTACAAAATAGGCAAAAATTCCCTACTCTGGGAGAGCCAAAATCCTGGTGTTCTTAGATCTCCACAGAATTGCAGGTCCTTCACAGTCTCTGTTCTGTTCTTCACTGCCTCGCAAGGGGGAGCTGCTAGTCCACTGTCACTGGACCCCTGCCTGGTTTCATGCTTTCCTTGTATTATCTTGTCCTTAATGCTAAGAAAGCTTTAGTTTGCAAAAGCATTGTTCAAGTACCCACCCTGACCACTCTCCTTGAGTCCAAACATTGCTCAGATGTGAGGAATGAAGGAGCTAGTTCTTGATGGCAGCATAATTAAAAATATGTGTGTGCATATATAATATATATATATATGCACACACAACATACATGTCTTAGATATGTTACTTGTATGTATATATGTATTTGGTTATAGATTTAAAATAATTCAGACAGAAATATGCAGTGTTAATAAATGAAAGGCTTCTGTACAAGGACCATCAATAAGACCACCTTGTACAATTTAGTGTCTATCCGTCAGATTTTTTTTCTGTGCATGTAGCAAAATATATATGTAATTTTGATGGAATATTGTTTCACAGCTTTTTAAAAATACATTCTGGACATCTGTTACATCAACTAATACCTAACGTTTATTGAGCCCTTACTGTGTGCCTGGCACTGTGCTAAGTGCTTTACATGGATTGCTTTGTTTACATACAGATTTACCTCATGCTTTTTAACGACTATGTAGTATTCTGTAGAACCAATGTTCCATAATTTATATAGCCAGACCCTACTGAAGGAACTTTAAGTTGTTTTTGATTCTTTAATACAACAAACAACGCTGAAATAAACATTGTTTAAATTATATACTTGTGAACAGAAGTAGAAAATTTTTAGATGTACTGGGTCAAAAAGTATGCACATTGTTTATTTTAATGGATGCTGTCTGATAACCCGCAGACAATGACGTGCCGGATTATACATCCACTAGCAGTGTCTGAGAGCATCTGTCTGATTCCAGACCACTAGAATATAGGTGCCATACAGTTTTATACCTGCCACTTCTGCCTCATCCATTTTACTGTGGTTCTGTGGGACAGCTTTTTACTCTTGGTTTGTGTCCTCCTGAGTTCTCCTTTTCATCAGTTAGTTTACTGCCTCTGCTCATCCTTGGCCTTTCCCATCCATCCCCTGTCAGGGGATTACAGCGACGCGATTGAGACGCTGCTCACAGCCATTGCTGTTATCAAACAGTCCCGGGTCGCCAATGATGAGCGTTGCCGTGTCCTCATCTCCTCCCTTAAGGACTGTCTTCATGGCATTGAAGCCAAGTCTTACAGTGTGGGTGCCAGCGGGAGCTCATCCAGGTGAGTTGATGATTGCTTCAGCAGCCTGCCAGCCCTGAGCAGCACTCTTCCAGGGACTGGCAGGGGGAGGAAAGGAGCCCAGGGTATCTGGCAAGGACCTAGTTGAAAGAGCAGACCTAGCCCTCATGTCTTTAAGGGAAAAAAATTAATCAAACGTTTACATTAATAAATGTTGTAATGTCTGAAATCTGTGTTTGGTGAGGCAGTGGGCTTATTTAGGAGGAAAGACTGACGTAGTTCAGAACATGGGCTTTGGAGCCACACATTCTTGAATTTGAATCTCAGTCCTGCTCCTAACTACCTGCGTGACCTTGAATATGGAAGTTACTCAACTTTCCAAGCCTCATTTTTCTTATTTTTAAAAAGGGGACAATGGTAGTACTTATCTTACAGACCTGTTGTAAAGATTAGGTGAGATAATGCATGTAAAGCTCTTAGCACTGTGCCTGATACGTTAGTAAGATCTCAACAAGTTTGTTATTAATTTTCCAAAAAAGACTAGGGGCCATGGTAGAGTAACAGAAGAGTGGTTTAGGCAAATAGTAGAAGACACCAAAACACAATACTCTTAAAAAGAATGGGGTAAGCCCTCTGAGTGAGGCTGAAAAGTATCCTTCTAATAGGAAAAGACATCGGTCCCGAGAGAGGTCACCAAGCCGGTCCCGGGAAAGCAGCAGGAGGCACCGGGACCTGCTTCATAATGAAGATCGGCATGATGATTATTTCCAAGAAAGGAACCGAGAGCACGAGAGACACCGGGATAGAGAACGGGACCGGCACCACTGAGAAAGGTGGGATGAAGCCTCATTGCTGGCTGGTTGATGATCTCTTATGAAAGAAAAATTATTGATAGTAAAGATTTCTCTCTCTCCTTTTAAAACAAGAAAAGGGTATGGGAAGACTTCCTATTTAGGTAACCAAAAATTCAGGAGGGCAGGTTTTCTGCTTGTTTGTGAGGAGTCGCACCCTGAAATGGACCTGAGATTAAGCTATTTTTGCTTGTTTTTTGACTGCTTTCACCTGGTATCTGAGACAACACGGCATAATGGCTAAGAACACAGTGTCTGCAGGTAGATGCCAGGTTATGAATTCCAGCTCCTCCAGCCATATTACTTTCTGTTCCTCAGTTTCCTCATTTGTAAGTGGAGATAATAAAAGCAACTGTCTCATTGGATTGCTGAGTATTCAGTGAGCTAATCCATATAGAGCATTTAGCACTCATAGTACCTGTCACATAGTAAATTCTCAATAAATGATAGCTATTGTTATTATCATTGTTATGTTTTATTTGTTTATTATTTATTTACTTTCTTTTTGGTTGCGCCGTGTGGCCTGCGGGATCTTAGTTCCCTGACCAAGGATTGAACCCGTGCCCCGTGCATTGGGAGCACGGAGTCTTAACCACTGGACCGCCAGGGAAGTCCCTCATTGTTATACTTTAACCCCACCAAACTTTCAAATGAAAAAATCAGGAAAATTGACCAAGACAGAAAAAAGTAAGACCATTGCCTACTTGTAAGTTTTCAAGGTGCAACATTAATGATTTTTAAGAATTAATATGTATTAAAAAGATTTTGAAAATCAGGATACTTTAGTCAGGAGAAAGCTGATCTGAAAAAACTTATCTTTAAAGCTTTAGAGACTGTGGAGGATATTTCAATGGCAGGATATAATTGTTTTGGAAAAACTTACAGTGATTTTTTTTTTTTTTAATAAAGCAAAACAAAGGCAGGAGAGTTAGGGGTGGGGAACTACATTAACTCAAGTAACTGAAAAGTTGAGTTAGGCTTGGCTGGTTCAGGGGCTTCAGCTCTGTTATTTTCATTCTCATGCTCCAGGTTACATCCCACCAGCTTGGCAATCCCAACTGAAAACAAGCTTCCAACAAAGACTGTTTCTAGTGTATAAGCAAGCAAGAGCAGTTGTTGACTCTGTTTCTTTGGAGATCTGTAAAAGTAGTCGAGACTCTGGCGGGGATGGTACGTTTGTGGTTCCTGAAGGCTATTGCATGACCCAGGTGACTTTGGGGTCTCTTCTCAATTTTGTGGCTTCACATCAAGTACATTAGGATAATGTCCTTGGTGTTTGGCTGATTTGGTTGGTCTGAAGTAATGGTAATTGTGGAAGGTGAGGAGGAATAGTTCTGCTTGGTATCTTTGGGGTGGATAGATGGATGACTGGATGCAGAAAGGAAAAGAAACCCTCCCACCTTCTTGTGAGTGCCTGTAGTTCACAAGCAGTAGCTGGACTGTAAACTGTTGCCTAGTGACAACCTACTAAACAAGTAAGAAAGGAGTCTTGTTATGTTTGGCTACTGCCCTCTACTTTGTTTTTTCTGCCATTAACTTAAGCGGAGTTTTAAACAGCTTTGGCCTAATTGAGTCTCAGGCAGTGGGCGGGAGGGTGGGTAGAGTGGGTCTGTGATCGATCTCATCCCTCCTGTAGCAGTAGCAGCATTTCCCTTGTTTGAGCTAGCACAGTTGCTAGTGTTGCTTATAGATTCAGTATCAGTCACCACCCTCCCCAGTCCTGCAGCCCACCGTGTGTGTCCTTTGGAGCTGACTAGGATAAGAGTGACGAAGGAGGTAGTACTTGGTCTGTGCAAAGCATGAATTATAGTCTCTGGGGCCACGTAGGTTAGTAGTCGGAACGTGTAACTGCATGTCACTGTTCTTGGCGGCTTTGCTCCTGACAGCCTTTTGATAGAAAAATTGTGAGATCCTCTGATCATTAGAACTTCGGGGATTGAACACCTGAACCTGAGACTTCAGCTGTCATCTTGCTTCATTTTTTTTCCACCTGTAAAGTGGGACTTTTCTTCCATTATGAGGATGATTCAATTTGAAAAACTGAAAAATCCTATAACCCAGTAGTTCCCAGAAAACAGTCATTTGGCTGGTGCAGGCCTATGACAAATGAGGAAAATTAACTCTTGAGGCAGGTTTTCCAGTTCCCCACTTTTCCTAGTCACCCCTTTAGGTACGTTGGTTATTCCTTCTGGTTAATTAGTCCAAAAGAACTGAATTTGACCCCCCAAAAATGTCCATTTCTCACATTCTCATCCTGGGATTCTTAACTTCATCTGCAGGTACCAAGTTGTGACTTAGGAGATGTCATGTTGAGGAGATGGGGCCTCATTTACCTTGATAACTTTGCAAGCTCTGAGCACAATACCTTTTAGTTAGAAAATACTAGTATTTATACTATACGGAGAGCTGTTCCCTGAGAGCAAAGGGTATGTTCCAGCTAGGGGCAGCAAAAACCAGCAGGCTCTTTTGTCCATCCTTCCTCAGGATGGGCACGACCTCTGGGACCTGAAGTCTGATTGACCCACTTTGTCCTCTGTCTGCATTCAAACATTACCACCAAAATGGAGCCATAACCTCTAAGAATTGGGTGCTGTTCAGTTGACCCTTGAGCAGTGTAGGGGTTAGGGGAGCTGACCTCTGCGTAGTCAAAAGTTCGAGTATAACTTTATAGTCAGCCCTCCATTTCTGCAGTTCTCCATCCACAGATTCAACCAACCTCAGATTCTGTTGTAGTACGTATTTATTGAAAAAAAATCAGCATGTAAGTGAACCAGCGCAGCTCAAACCTATATTTTTCAAGGGTCAACTGTAGTTTACTTCTGATGCATTAGTTATCCTCTGAGTCTTGTTTTGTAGCAACAGTTCCCAAATTACATCACTTTTGTGGTATACGTGTGTACGCTTTGAAGTTTGAGGATATTCTTAGGTTGTCTGTGGCTTCAAGTTTTTGTAGTTGTTGGCTGTTGTCTCATTATTTTAGGACATTATCCTGCTTGAAATATAGTAATTCTCACCTCATTGCTATCCTCCTGGTCCAGTGAAAACTGAGCATTCTGTTCAATTTTGATCTAATGCAAAGATTCGGAAACCCAAATGGTATGAAATTGAGGAGTCACTGAGGGCTTTAGTTTCCTCTTACAGAAAATGAGAAAGATACCTGCCTGCATAGATGCTTAGAGAAACCAGAGGCCATGACAGATTCTGAGGACCCCAGGGTGAAATGGTGCCATTTCAGAGTGTAGAAGGATCAGGCAGATTATGGATGTAGTTTTTCTTGCAGAGCTCCTCCTGGTTACAGAAGTGCATACATTAAAGGTGAGCATTTATGTGTAGGCCATGTTGCCAGTTTGGGTGTTAGTAGAAATCCTAAGCCTGAATTTAATTCCCCCTTTTCCTTTTCGCTGTCAGTTCTATTTTGTGTGGTAAGATTGACCAGGCCACCCCCTGCAGATGGATGTTACAACGTTGGAAAGAGGGCTGAGTGTACTGGGGACCTTAAGTTAGGTCGAGATGTGACAAGTGGCTTAACAGTCCTTCACTGCTCAGCAGAAGTTCTTAACCGTGCTTTTAGTTTTCTTGGATGGTGACTGCTGATTATCTTCTTTGACCTCCGTGCTCTGCTTTCTGCTCTGGCCTGACCACATCACTCCTGCTTGGTGTTAGTATGCTGCTTGGCCCCTCACCCACACCTGTCATCTGGGGAGGACTTAGAATCTCTTGAGTGGTGGTACTTGGAACATCTCTGGCTCTATGTGTATGTGTATGCTTCTTTAAAAGAAGGAAAAAAGTTTAGTTTTCTTGTGTAAGTACATGCTCCCTGCAAGGGCCTCTTGGGTATTTGGGGGTTAATGGATTTGGTTATGTACACACTTGTTTTCTTACCATTGTACTTCCCATTTCCAGATTTTTCCCCTTCCCCTTAAGGTAAGCTATGACTTGCTCAGAATAGATTTTCTGAAACAGTATTTAAACTCACCATGCTCCCTTAGAGCAACTTTTCTTGAAATGTAGTAGTTTCCAGCCAAAGTCTCCTTTTCAGTCAAACTGCTTTGATGCCTCATTTCATTGTCTATGTTTTGCCCCCTAACCTTAAAGTAAAATGTCACTCCTCTTTCCTCTGTTCTCCAACCATTCCCTCACTACTCACAGTGCCAAACACTCCCAGACAGTTCTGCTGTCTTTTACTTTCCCAGGCTTGCATTCTCTCTGTCTGCATCCCCTACTTCATACGTTTTAACTTTTGAAAATGCCAGTATAATTTATATAAGCCCCTGTTAATCGGAAAGTAACCTCTAACTTGTATTTTCTTTCTTCTCTTCTGATGTTCTCATTGCAGGAGTCTGGTTGGAAGCAAATGTTTTTTTAATGGACTTGCATCTCCTCACCTTGATCAGGACTAAAGGACGGAGGCCGCTCCACCCCTTCCCCTTTCTCCAAGCCCCTAACCCCTTCCAGACACCCACAGGGAATACCCTCTGCCCTGCAAGATTGAAGATTGCCTGGCAGCCCTCCCAGTCCCACTCCTGTTTGCCAGGGTAAAGACTTCATGTGGTTGGGAGGGTGGCAGACAGGAAGAAACCATGTCCAGGTCCCTGGTCTCCATAGAGAACGGTGCTTTGTCCAAGGAAACGTATGAGTTTCTGATTCTCCAGGAGCAGTTCAGTGGTGAGGTTGATGGGAAGACATCCTTCCCAAAGGAAAGGGATCCTCCCTGTGGGATCTAGGAGAGTGACTGGGTGTGCCAAAATATGCCCAGGGTCCTGCCCTCAGCACTAGGTTTGATGGGGCGAAGAGGGTCCAAACCCCTTGCTAACATACCACTTCTTTAACTCCTTTACCTGCCCAGCCCTTTGAGGAGGGACCATGAGAACAGAAATTACTTTATGGAAAGCTTCTCCTGTTCTTGCTTTTCCCTCTTACTCATTGACGGTTTGTTTCCCTGACCTCCCAGGGGGCTAAAACCCTTTTAACTCCCTGCTGCCCAGCCTGCTCAGTGGACTTGCCCCTCCTAAGCAGAGAAGGCCCATGAGGTTGCTTTCTGCTGGGGAGCCTGGCAGAGCCAGTTACCACCCTCTACTGCTTCTTGCTTGGTTCGGTTGCCTCTTGCAATAACCAGCTCCACTAGATGTTCCCTTTCCCTGGGGCTTTTCCATTTCACATGTGGAGCCCTTCCCCCAAGAAGGCTGCTTCCTTGTTTTAGAGGAAGGTACTGCCATTGGGAGTCGGGGACATCGGACCTCAGCAGTGAAGAACCCTTGTGAAATACTAGGAGTGGGGAAGGAGGCAAGTTGGGCGGGATATGGCCTACTTCCATAGGCTTTTCTTTTTTCAGGTTTGATGTGAGCATGGGCTTGCATCCTCCAGGTACATACTTTTACTTATTGTGGGATAACCCGGCACTAGTAGGTAAAGTCACAAATTTGGTATTTTTTCACCTTTTGAATTTTGACTTAATAGCTCCCCTCGCTCTGCCTGGAGGTACTTGCTGCCTCTGATAAGGAGCAAGGAAGAAGTGGAGCCTGACTTTAATGAGCTCAGCTCAGAATTCTAAGGACCACCACTCTGGGGGCCATATTCTACACAGGCAAATGGAATTGCTTTTCCCATAACATCCAAATTGTGAGGCGGCTGCTGCTGAAAGAAGCAGCAGCAACAGGGTCCTGCGGTACCCACGGGGCGACAGATGCTACTTCTGCACGCGTCTGTAGGGCACGCGACATCGAACAGGAAACGTGGCACGTGGGATGTAGGGTCGCTGGAGACCCTTCTGGCTCAGAGGGGAGAGACTGAGCTGGACCGAAGCCTTCCTCTGTTCCTTGCACGTTTCTGACATAGCCCTCGCTCAGTCACTGAGGGAGTCCCCCGGGGTTGGAGAGGCACATTCCCTTGGGACAGAGGCTACAGATTTGTAGCTTTTTTCCCCCTGTCCCCCAACCCCATCCCCACCTCCACTTCAGAATATGGCACCCTGCCCAGCCGGCCAAGCGTTAAGTGATGTGCTTATCCTCAAGAGCAGCTCCGGGTGTCTTTTTAATGTAGAGAAAACCAAGTAAGGTGACAGTTTAAGGAGAAAAAAATATATAGAATACCAGAAAAGCCGTTTACCCGGAGAATTTTTTTCTCCCCATTTTTGTTTTGTTTTTACTTGGTGACACAATTTTTAGTTTTATTTCCTGATAGCAAAAGGAAAAAAACCCAACCCTCAAAAAGGCCAAGGCCCCGTCCCCCTGTTGTTGGTGATTTGTTTGTCTTTCTGATAGGTTGAAAATTGTGTAATAAACTTGATGACACTGTCAATCTTTTATACTGCATTGTATTTTTTTTCCTTTTGTAACAAAATATTTTTAAATAATAAATGGGGTGTGAGCTGTTTCACGGATTCTGCATTGAATAGATTTGTTGAGGTGTCTGGGACACGGGTGTGGGCTGATGTAGAGGCTTTGGGAGGGGAGTGAATCCCTGAGTTCTCAGCTGGAATTGCACGGTGGGCGTGTGTAGTGCGTGTGGTACACCTCCTAGGAGACCTCGTGCGAACCTTTGGAGGTGCCCCTTGAGGTTTAGCTTTTTTCCTTAGCCATCCAAACAGCCTAGTTAATTCCAAGTCATCTTTTATCCTTCAAGGTTCCTAAGATTTATTCTCAGAATAAATGTCCTACCTTGTACAGTTCAGTTCCGATGTCATCAAGTTCATAAAGGGAAGAGTCCTCTGCTAGGCGTTAGAAGATATGCTGGCTAGTGCCTCCTTCACATCTAAATCTGTCTAACCACGGACGAGCAGCACAACCTCAGTCTCTTTCGTTTGTAAGATGAAAATGATAGCTGTTCTGCCTTCCACATTGGGAGGTCTGAACGTGTTACTTAGACTGCGGTGCTATCTAAATATAAGGGAAGTACAGATTAGAAAGTTTAGCAAAGTGCTGCGGGGTAATCCTTGGGATTCCTGAAAGGCTTTTTAAAAAGTCGGGCAAACAAGAGGAGAGTTAGCATAATAAAAAGATGAACCAGCAACCAGATGACATATAATGAGTTGCTGAGACCAGTAAAGGCAAGAGCAGTATAAAAGCAAGAAACCCTTAGTAGAAGGGAAATTCCTTGAGGGTCTATGATGTTATAAAACTTGAAGGAAAAAAAATAGTTGGAATGCCTCTCAGAACTTAAACCAGGGTTCTCAAGTTGAGTTCCACAGTTGCCGGCATTTCAGTTATGCGCCATGCTTGCTAAAATGCCTTCCTGGCTGCATCAGTCTCTGAAGTCTAGAAATCTACTTTTTATGCTCCAGATGACTTACATAAACTAAAGCATGAGGACTGCTAGTTTAGAGAAGCAAGTACGTTGTTCAGTTTCTCCTAGGGGTTACCATGGCAGTATAGGAGGGGAATGACCTTTGGGTCACCTCTGTGTTCCTGAGTGCTTCCTGAAATGAGCCAGACCTCAGCCCCTAGAGACCACCACTGCAGTCACCTGACTAGGCATGTCAGGTGTGACATGTCAGTTCTAGGCATGAGTGTGGATATCCTAGCAGGCCTCTGCCAGCTCTTGTGACCAGGGCCTGCTCCTTGGCCCAGTCCTCTCACTGTCCCAGAATGTTAGTCCTTCAGGTGTGTATGGGGTATAGTGGCTTCCCTTGACACTACAGTGAATACAGCCTCTGACACGTTAACCCTGAAAGACTAGCTGTGCTGATTCCCATCCTCCACTGCCTCAGTTTCTGTTGTATGATGTTCTACTCTGGTGTGACTAACTGCATCCACACAGCTCGCCCCAACAAGCATCAAGAAGAATGAGCATTTATGGGACTTCCCTGGCGGTCCAGTGGTTAAGACTCCGCGCTTCCACTGCAGGGGGCACGGGTTCAATCCCCGGTCAGGAACCAAGATCCTGCAAGCTGCACGGCGCGGCCAAAAAAATAATAATAAAAATAAGAAGAATGAGCATCTATGGAGCCACGCCTGGGAAACACAATACGCTAAGCTTCCAGATACCCATGAAGAAAATGTGAAGACTTCCTGTTCTAAGCCCCATTTTCAATCATTCATTCTTATACTCACGTGGTACCTGTTCAGGAATGGAATTTACTTGATCCAGATTGAAACACGTAAGACAAAGTTTCTAACAAATTAGTAACCAGTTGTATGATGCTTGGCTATGTTACTTCCTCATCTCTAAACCTGCCAAGCTGGGGATGAGATTAAGTTGATCTCTAAAGCCCCTTTGAATTATAAGCCACCTCTAAACTTTCAACTGAGCCTCCCATTCATTTTTCTGTGTTGCTGGGAGGGGGACCTTAACCAGTGAAACTCTAAATGGAATAGAGAGGCCATGGGGAATGAGTTCTCCAGTTTGATGCCAGCGATTTCTTCAAAGCAGGGCTAGACAAGCAGTGTGAGAAGCAGCAGAAAATTAAGGTATTAGTGGGATATGTGATTGAAATGTCAGGGAAGTTCCTATTGGGTTTTTTGTTATTGTTTCATGCTTAATCAGACCTATTAATAGTCTTTGGATGGACCCCAAAGGCAGCTCTTAGGCAAGGACACGGAGGGTTAGGAAATAAGAAAAAGCATCAGTGCTTTGGAAAGTGGAGACCTACATAGGGTGAGAATGAGCCTGATCACAGGAAATAAGCAGTTAAAAACCAGCGTGACATTCTTAAAGGCCAATTACTTTTTACTCTGAGGAAGAGCAGATATTCTAGGGTTCACCTGATAGCAGATGGGCCGTATGGCTCAGGGTTTCCTAAAGTGGCTTCTGTGATGGCTTCTTGGGGCTGAAGAAATGGCTGCTATCATGCAAGATGAGAAATAGTTTTAAAGACGGTTACTTGGAGAAGGGAATGATTCACTCATTTAGGGCAACACGCCTCCAGCTTAAAGAATAAAAATAGGAACTTCCCTGGTGGCGCAGTGGTTGGGAGTCCGCCTGCCGATGCAGGGGCCACGGGTTCATGCCCCGGTCCGGGAGGATCCCACATGCCGCGGAGCGGCTGGGCCCGTGAGCCATGGCCGCTGAGCCTGCGCGTCCGGACCCTGTGCTCCGCAACGGGAGAGGCCACAACGGTGAGAGGCCCGCGTACCGCAAAAAAAAAAGAATAAAAGTATGTGTTCCTTTTATATTAACTTGAAATTTTAAAACAAATGACCAAAAAATATTGGTAAGTTTAGAATATGTTTCTTCCAATTACTCATGCCTCACCCTGGAAAGATGACAATTATCTGTAAGAGGAATGAGAGACAAGATGCTGGCTTTGGGGCAGAGGTGAAGAATGTGAGCAGGCAGGATGACAGATCTGAAGAAGACAGATCTGAAGAAGCTGGCAGGGCCTTTAGGGATTAATTGAGGCTGGAGCTGTGGGAAGAAACTCAGTGGGACACCTTCACCACTGCCTCTGTGTCCACACTGAACCACCAAGCGCAGCCGAGAACAAACCGCTGGGATAGTCGCTACCTTCTCTTAAAGTGGAAGAAATTCTAGGGACGGGTGCCGTGAGGAAAAGGCTACTACAACTTCCGCCACAGAAAATACATCTTTATTATAAAATAATGTTTTGTTTCATGATGAGAGTAGAAAAATAACACTATGAGCTCCAGAGAAAGTTCTGGAGCTCAGTCTCTGAGAAATGGGATTAGCGGCTTTTGCATCACTCTGGGAGCACACCCTCCTGAGGTGCCCCGTGCTCCTGCAGGACGTGGGGCGCAGCACACACAGGGAGTGTGCAGCTCAGGTCCTGCTGGAAGCCCAAGGAGCCTACACGGTCCACACAAGATGCTCTGGCCACGATGATCAAAGAGGAAAACTTGAGGTCAGAAGGGAATTAATTGGTTCTGAGAAGGGCCAGGATGGCGACAGCCTTGCCCCTCCCTATACTGGAGTGTAGAAAAGTCTCTTGAACTGATGATCCTGGTTTAGAAGATGGTGCCCGGTGGGCTTATGCTTGGTTTGTTCCCCAAGGTGTCTGTGCTGAGGAAAAGCTGCAACCTTGCCCAGGACAACTTGACCCACCATTTCTCACTCGTATGGCTAAAGTACCAGAGGTATGTGTGGTCTTAGCCTGTGAGGGCTGCTGGCTGAAATTTTTGTACTTCAAATCCTGTCCATACTGATGGCAGAAAGAAAGAAAGAAACAACATGTTAAAAGACCAGTGAATAAGAGCAGCTGGCTGGAACTGTTCTATATTCCAAGCCTCTTGGCCCCAAAGAACAAGGAGAATGTCTACCCTAAGTGGGAAAGGCAGTCCCACAGACAACCCTATTTGCCCTTAAAAATCTTCTAGACCCCTCAGGCTTTAGACAAACAATGAATCCCCCCCTGGGATGGGAATCCAACCCTCAGGTGGTAGGAAACGGTCCCTCGGCAGCAGTACCTGGAGAAGGCAGCCAGGGTGAGCACCTCAAGCAGCAGCTCTGAGCCACAGAAGAAGAGCAAGATGCCGTTCATGATGGCTTCCAGGCGGAGCACGTAGGTCTGCAGCAGCAGGTAATAGGAGGCCATCATGGCAGATGGGAAGGTCAAGGCCATGCTAATACCAAGCGGCATCTTTCGTTGGCAGAGGTTTCCCTTTGTACCTGTCAGACACAGCCCATGGAATCACCTCCAAGTGGCCTGCCTTCCCTGGCCTCAGAGGAAAGGCGGGCGGGATGGGATGGACTGGCAAGCAGAGGAAAATGCTCCTGAATGGGGATGTGCAGGTTTATAAATGCGGTCCCACCATGTTAAAAACTAGAGGCTTGGGCTTCCCTGGTGGCGCAGTGGTTGAGAGTCCGCCTGCCAATGCAGGGCACACGGGTTCGTGCCCCGGCCCGGGAGGATCCCACGTGCCGCGGAGCGGCTGGGCCCGTGAGCCATGGCCGCTGAGCCTGCGCGTCCGGAGCCTGTGCTCCGCAACGGGAGAGGCCACAACAGTGAGAGGCCTGTGTACCGCAAAACAAACAAACAACAACAAAAAAAGTAGAGGCTTTGGAGCAGCTATAGGATTGCAGTCATTCACCGAAAGGTCCTGCTTCCATTCTGGCTCCCAGTCAAGGGACAACGGGCTCTTTATTTGAGGAAAAATTTTGTAAATCATAAAAATAATATATAATCATTGAAAACTTTTCAGTTAATATAGAAAATACAGAGTTCCCTGGCAGTCCAGTGGTTAAGACTCCAGGCTTCCACTGCAGGGAGCATGGGTTTGATCCCTGGTTGGAGAACTAAGATCCCACATGCCGTACGGGGCAGCCAAAAAATAGAAAAAAATATATAAAAAATAATTTTAGAAAATATAGAAACTAAAAGACCACATGACTCAGCCCTTAGAGACAGCCATTATTACAGAATGATGTATACTGTTTCAGACTTTTTTATGTGTATGGTCACATATTACTATTTATTATTCTAAAAATAGAATCATACTCTGCATACTGTTTTGCAACTTATTTAACCACTTAACATAGTTAGACATCTTTCCACACATAACTACCTTACCCTTTTTTAATGGCTATGAACAATTTCACTGAACCAATGCCATAACTTATTTAACTAATCCTGTACTGATAGATGTTTAGGTTGTTTCTAATGTTTTGATGTTAAAAAATACATGGCAGGGGCTTCCCTGGTGGCGCAGTGGTTAAGAATCCACCGGCCAATGCAGGGGACACGGGTTCGAGCCCTGGTCTGGGAAGATCCCACATGCCGTGGAGCAACTGAGCCCGTGCACCACAACTACTGAGCCTGTGCTCTAGAGCCCGTGAACCACGACTACTGAGGCCATGTGCCACAACTACTGAAGCCCGCGCACCTAGAGCCTGTGCTCCGCAACAAGAGAAGCCACCACAATGAGAAGCCCGCGCACCACAACGCAGAGTAGCCCCCGCTCACCACAACTCGAGAAGGCCCGCGCGCAGCGACGAAGACCCAACACAGCCAAAAATAAATAAAATTTTAAAAATAATTTATAAAAAAAAATATACATGGCAATAAACGTTCTCATACAGATATCTTAGCATATCTGTAGAAGTATCTGTCTTTTTCAACCGTTTTGGAAGGGAAATTGTTAGGTCTAAGAATACGAATTTTACCTGGTAAAACTATTAGCAAAAAGCTTGTACTAATTTATATTCCTAGAGGGTGTGGGAATATAAATACCCACAAGAGTGTGAGACCATAGAGACCTGTTCCTCACAGCCATTCGAATGCTGGGAATTTGGAAACCTTTTTAATCTGATGGGTGAAAATGTTACCTTGTTTTTTCAATTTGCTTCTTGTTAGTGAGTCTGGGCATTTTATCATGTGTATTGGTCCTTGTAATTATTCTTATGTGAATTGCCCATTAGCGTCCCTTGCTAATTTTTTCTTTTTTTTGCTAGTGATAATTTTTTTTAAATTTTTATTGGAGTATAGTTACTTTATAATGTTGTGTTAGTTTCTACTGCACAGCAAAGTGAATCAGCTGTATGTATACATATATCGCCTCTTTTTTTGGATCTTCTTCCCATTTAGGTCACCACAGAGCACTGAGTAGAGTTCCCTGTGCTATACAGTAGGTTCTCATTAGTTATCTATTTTATACATAGTATCAATAGTGTATATATGTCAATCCCCTTGCTAATTTTTAAAACTAGGTTTTTTCTTAGCACTTTATGTGAGCCTTCTTTATCCTTTGTTATATGTGTTGAAACTATTTTTTTCCCCTCAGTGTGTGTTTTAACGCCGTTTTCAAGGATGAGATATTCTAACTAATAAGGGCTTGCTCTGTATTTCTGGGGATATAAAACTTGTCCTAGAGAAATCCTTATTCAGAGAAGTGGAGGGGATCTTAGTGCTGACCTGTGCAGGCGTCTACTGCCCTGGATAGGCGTCTACTGCCCTGGACATGGAGTTACAACTGAATCTATTCTCCCAAGCAAACCAGTGAGAGGAACCAGGAACTCCTGTATTAGTTAGACAACTGGGAAGGAATTATCTAATATCTCATGTCACCACCTACTTCTGGCCCTGCAGAGCAACAGACAAATAAATCCTGACCCAAAATATGAAGCAGCTTGAAACTTCAGAGAGGGGGTAACGGGATATACCACCAGATCCAATCTCTTATGGTGAGCCTAGGTTATGTACTGAAACTTTTCCTTGTTAATCAGGTTACAGATACCAGCTCGTCTCATAAGGAATGGAAATATTCTCTGGACAACACTCACCAAAAAACAGTCGAATTACTTCAATTCCAAGATAAAGGAAGAGCATCGCCACATCCAGTACTAGATTGGCTGTTGGATATGGTAGCAGGAGACCTGCCAATACAAAAGTCAGAGCTTGCAAACAACATAGAACAGGACACACAAGAACTCCCACACACCTGGGAATAAAGACAACACGAGTCTTATCAGCGTTCCATGAACTACTTAGTGAGATGTGGGCAGGATCTGTTAACTCCTGGTGCGGCTGCGTCTGTTAGAGGCAGGCTCGTTATTACGGGGTTTTACTCCTAACTCGGAGAGTCTATGGGGACTCTGGTCTCCACTGTAATCAGACGTACATGGGTACACAGGCTGCTGAAATGAAGGTCACCAATGGGCTTAAAGTGGAGTTCAGCAAAGAGGTGATGGGGGAGAGTCAGAATGGGGAAGTCCACATTTCCCAAACTCAAGAAAATCTTGCCAAGGGGCTTCTTACTAAATCATTCTCAAGGAAGTCACCTGATGAAGAGACTTCCACCGTGCAACGAAGAGGAGCCCCAGGGGGCAGAAAAGAATGAAAAACAAGAAGGCTTTTGGTGGCAGCTGGCACTGGGCTGAAGTGGGGAAGGGATGCTGGGGCAAGGGGAGTCAGAACCCCAGGCCTTACCTTTATACAGAAATACGAAGAGTTCCAGCAGAAAACAGGTAGCATAATACCACCCGTTCAGAAAGAACAGGATTTCCAAGGGGGTGGAGGACAACCGTTTACCTGAAAATATGAGCACAGAGAAAAGAGATGGGCTGGAGGGCAGCTCAGCCTCAGTTATTTCAATGGTTCTGTGTCTAACTTGGAGGAAACACGAGGCCGCAGCTAGTGGAAAGGGCCACATGGGGGCACTTCTGATTGCTGACGAGGAGTACGTGTGTATATACGGTGTGGAGGGGGGTTTCCTTCAATCCCCTTCTTTCCGGAATACCGTCAAACTCGACTCCTTCGGCTTTGGGGCTGAAAGTCAAAGCCTCTCTAAGATCTAACCTCGTCACTATTTGGGAAGGGAAATTGGGGCTCAGAGACCAGCACTGGCCTGTTTGAAGTCACGCTGCAAATTCGCAACTGAGCTGGCCTAGAATAGGCCCAGCCAAGGATTTGGGGGTATCTGAGACCCGCACCTCGAGACCTTCGGGCACTCAGGGTGGGTGAGTCCGCCAAACCCTGCTTTGGACAAGTGAGGAGTGATGTCCCTAACACCCGAGAAGGAAGGGTTTAGGTCGAGCACTGGGAGAGAAGGTTGGGGGTGGGTGGGTACTGAGGAGAGCGGGACCAGCGACTCACACACCTCCGGAATCTCACCTCGCGACGCCATCTTCAGTCCCCATGGAAACTGCATACGCGGCTACAGCTACTCCTGGAGCAGCGAGGCGTTGCCGGAAGCTGGGGACGGAGCGGCCCTCTATTCTGGCCTCTCTACCCGCCTACCTCACTCTATGGTTACGGGGGTGCCTGGGATGTCTCGGTGCAGTCCGCGCGTGCCAGCAAATTGCTTTCGCTGGGGTTTCGGCTGCCGACCTGAGAGAGAACAGTGGCCGCCCAGCGAGCAGTTGTCCTCAGGACCCCAGGAACGGGAGCGGCTCTTGGGCTTCCCCATCCCAGGTTTACAATGAGTCGTCTGAGTGTAGCCAGTAGTGGTAATGTGACCGCAGGATTGGCAAATAGGCCCCGGCCCCAAGATTCTCTTTACTAACAACGATCTGAAAATGAGAAACGGTGTGCACGACAGTGCCATGCAAATGCACGGTGGGGTTTGGGGTCTGTTGTCTAGCAAGCAGCCCTTTTTTGGGGCAAGGGGTAGTAGGGGGTTTTGTGCCTCTGATTTACGAGCCAGGTAGTTAGAAGACACCAGAATTAATCGGAACTAGAGGCTCCTTTCAAGGAGCATAAGTGAGACGGGAAGATGAAACATGATCACCAGGTGACCCAAGACGTGTATGGGAGTTGAGAAGACAAAGTACTCGCGGTGGGAATTGAGAAAAGTTTACAAGAGATGGTCTGTAAACTGGGCCTTGAAGCCTGCTTATGCTGTGGAGCAGTAAGTGTGTTACCATTCTCAGAGGAGTAGAAAGAAGGGTTTTGTTTTTGTTTCTGTTTCGGCGGTACGCGGGCCTCTCACCGTTGTGGCCTCTCCCGTTGCGGAGCACAGGCTCCGGACGCGCAGGCTCAGCGGCCATGGCTCACGGGCCCAGCCGCTCTGGGGCATGCGGGATCTTCCCGGACCGGGGCACGAACCCGTGTCCCCTGCATCGGCAGGCGGATTCTCAACCACTGCGCCACCAGGGAAGCCCAAAAGAAGGGTTTTGAAGTGGACTCAGGTTAACTTGACTGTTAGTCACTGTCAGTAAGGGTAGGACAGGAAACATGGCACAGTCAAACCAGGTAATTTGAGTAGAGTGACTAATTTTTTTTAAACTAAATTTGTTTTTTTATTTTTGGCTGTGTTGGGTCTTCATTGCTGTGCTCAGGCGTGCAGGGGCTACTCATTGTCGTGGCTTCTCTTGTGGAGCATGGGTTCTAGGCGCGCAGGCTTTAGTAGTCGTGGCACGTGGGCTCAGTAGTTGTGGCTTGCAGGCTCTAGAAGGCAGGCTCAGTAGTTGTGGTGCACAGGCTTAGTTGCTCCACAGCATGTGGGATCTTCCCGGGCCAGGGCTTGAATCCGTGTCCCTTGCTTTGGCACGCAGATTCTTAACCACTGCACCACCAGGGAAGCCCCGACTAATTCCCCCGCACTCCCCCCAACCCCGACTAATTTTTTTTTTAAGTGTACAATTCAGTGGCATGAATTACATTCACAATGTTGGGTAACCGTCACCATCATTTACAAAGCCTTTTCATCATCCCAAACAGAAACTCTGTAACCGTTAAGCACCCACTCCCCCCAGCCCTTGCTAACATTTAATCTACTTTTTATGTCTATGAATTTGCCTATTCTTTATATTTTAAATAAGTGGAATCATACAGTACTTGTCCTTTTATGTCTGGCGTAATTCCATTTAGCGTGTTTTCAAGGTTCATTCATGTTGTAGCATATATCAGAACTTCATTCCTTTTTATGGGTGAATAATATTCGTGTGTGTGTGTGTGTGTGTGTGTGTGTGTGTGTGTACACCACATTTTGTTTATCCATCTGTTGAGGAGTGGACACGGATTTCCATCTTTGGGCTAGAAAAATGTTGCAGTGAACATCATTATAGAAGTATCTGTGGAAGCCTCTGTTTTCAGTTCCTTTGAATATATATCTAGGAGTGGAATTAGAGTTTTTTGGTAATTGTATGTTTAACTTTTTGAGGAACCATCAAAGTATTTTCCACGGTGTCTGTAACCATTTTAGATTCTACCAGCACTGTACAAGGGTCCCAATTTCTCTGCGTCCTCATCAATACCTTTTATCTTCAGTTTTTAAAATTGTTATTATCACTATCCTAGTAGGTGTGAAGTGATATCTCACTGTGGTTTGGACCTGGGATCCGTTGCTGCAGTGCTTGCACCTGGACAAACATCTCCCGGAGCAAAAGAATACAAAGAAACTATAAGGGACTGAAAATAGCTGCATGCATGCATGGTTTGGACAAATTATGACCAATAAGATACAAAAAGGCCAAAACCCAACTGCTGCTTTTTGGGGGGGGGGGCAGAAGCAGGGTACTGCGCATGATCGCGCATGATCCCTGCACACAGCACCACCGAGGGGGTGGGCAGACCACCAAAGCCACCCCTCCGGCCTGACCCACCCCTACCCTCACCCTATTTAAGGACCCAGCTCACTCCCGCCCCCTCTTTGGGAAGTGAGCAAGGGCACCTTTTTCTTGTTCTCACTCCCTCATGCTGCAGCATGAGTTCCAGTAAAGCTTTGCCTAAATTCATCTGGCCTCTTACCAATTTCTGTTGATTAAGGAGTTCAAGGACTCAAGTTGGTAACAGCTGCACCAATTTACATTGCCACCAACAGTGCAGGAGGGTTCCCTTTTCTCCACATCCTCAACATCACTCGTTATTTGTTGTCTTTTTTTTTTTGGCAGCATCAGGTCTTTGTTGCAGGATCTTTGTTGCGGCATGCAGGATCTTCCAGTTGCAGCACACGGGCTTAGTTGCCCCGCAGGCTTAGTAGCCCCGTGGCATGTGGGATCTTAGTTCCCTGACCAGGGATCGAACCTGCACCTCCTGCATTGGAATGCAGATTCTTAACCACTGGACCAGCAGGGAAGTCCCTGTTGTCCTTTTGATAATAGCCATTCTGACAGTTGTGAGGTGACATCTCATTGTGGTTTTGATTTGCATTCTGAGTGACTAACCTTTCAGACAGTGCTGTACTCATAGCTAGTTGGGGTGGAGGCGTGGGTCAGTAATTGTTTTTTCTGGGCTGAAAGGAGAAGCAGCAGAAGCAATTCCCTGAAACTGGAGAGAGTAATATTCAGGGAGAAGTCCCAAGTTCAGAAGTCCCAAAGTCTGAAAAACTGGTGAATTTATATCTGAGCTCTTCCCCTTCCCTCTCCTCTGCGCTCTGATCTCCACTTGTGCCTCCCCTTGGAACTGAACTGCAAGCCTGGGGTCTTTCTTTAGTGTCAGTGGAGCAAGGCACACAGCAAGGCTGGGAGGGGTGGAAAGGGCTCTGGAGCCAGCACATCTGCCTCCACTGCCTACTAGACAGGAGTTAGGCAAGTTCCTTCTGTGAACCTCAGATGTCCAACTCTAAAAGGAAGGCGGGCCAGCTGTTTGTTTTTGTAAGTAAAGTTTTTTGGGGGAACACAGGCACACCCACAGATTTACATTTTGTATACAGCTGCATTCATGCTACAGGCTTTCATGCTAAGTTAAATAGTTGCAACAGAGACTATATGGCCCATGAGCTTACATACTTACGATCTGGCCCTTTAAGAAAAACTTTGCTGACCCCTGTCATAGAGGATGGCAAGGATTAACATGCCACAACTCCACAGGTGCTACAAGTAGGCAATAAGATTGAACTACTCATAGCACAGCAAACAGCAGGAGCATCATCATGGCAGCCTGCTTCCCCAGTACCCAAGTCCTACGAATGACACAGTGAGCCCCAATGGTGGTGCGTGCAGTAGGTTATGCCACATCTGAGGAGCCCAGGGCCAAGGGCTCAGAACCTTTTTTAGCAAGCAGCAAATAAGCCAGGCTCCCCCTACTCTGGGGGAGGGAACAATTACACTGTAGTCACACTGTGGTGGCCTTGGCCTACCTGCTTGCCTATGTGCTCAGTGTCAGGAGACAGGCCTTTCGTTTTGGAGTTTTCAGCAAAAACAACATGCAGATCATTGTTGCTTTTGTGTGGCCATCCATTTACAAGGCTTGGTGTCAGTCTATCTCTTGTAAAAATAAAATACAGTGTGTGTGTGAAAAAAAAAAAAAGACCCAGGAACTAGGAGAAGGAAAATGTTTATGATGCTTCTATTAAAAAAAAAAAAAAAAAAGTGACCCAGCAATCCCACTACTGGGCATATACCTTGAGAAAAACAAAATTCAAAAAGAGTCATGTACCAAAATGTTCATTGCAGCTCTATTTACAATAGCCCGGAGATGGAAACAACCTAAGTGCCCATCGTCAGATGAATGGATAAAGAAGATGTGGCACATATATACAATGGAATATTACTCAGCCATAAAAAGAAACGAAATTGAGCTATTTGTAATGAGGTGGATAGACCTAGAGTCTGTCATACAGAGTGAAGTAAGTCAGAAAGAGAAAGACAAATACCGTATGCTAACACATATATATGGAATTTAAGGAAAAAAAATGTCATGAAGAACCTAGGGGTAAGACGGGAATAAAGACACAGACCTATTGGAGAACGGACTTGAGGATATGGGGAGGGGGAAGGGTGAGCTGTGACAAAGTGAGAGAGAGGCATGGACATATATACACTACCAAACGTAAGGTAGATGGCTAGTGGGAAGCAGCCGCGTAGCACAGGGAGATCAGCTCGGTGCTTTGTGACCACCTGGAGGGGTGGGAGGGAGGGAGACACAAGAGGGAAGAGATATGGGAACATATGTATATGTATAACTGATTCACTTTGTTATAAAGCAGAAACTAACACACACCATTGTAAAGCAATTATACCCCAATAAAGATGTTAAAAAAAAGTTTTCTTTTGACTTATTAGTAAACTACAGAGAAAGTTGAAAAAATAAAAAAATAAAATAAAATGGATAACCAACAAGGATGTACTGTATAGCACAGGGAACTCTGCTCAATGTTATGTAACAACCTAAATGGGAAAAGAATTTGAAAAAGAATAGCTACATGTATATGTATAACTGAATCACTTTACTGTACACCGGAAACTAATGCAACATTGTTAATCACCTATACTCCAATATAAAATAAAAAGTTAAAAACAAAAAAACAAAAAAAACAACATGCAGGGGCTTCCCTGGTGGTGCAGTGGTTAAGAATCTGCCTGCCAATGCAGGGGACACGGGTTTGAGCCCTGGTCCAGGAAGATTCCACATGCCGTGGAGCATCTAAGCCCATGCGCCACAACTACTGAGCCTGTGCTCTAGAGCCCACAAGCCACAACTACTGAGCCCATGTGCTACAACTACTGAAGCCCGCATGCCTAGAGCCCGTGCTCCACAACAAGAGAAGCCACTGCAATGAGAAGCCCGCGCACCACAATGAAGAGTAGCCCCCACTCGCCGCAACTAGAGAAAGCCCACACGCAGCAACGAAGACCCAACGCAGCCAAAAATAAATAAATAAATTTGTAAAACAAACCCAAAACGTGTGCACCAAGGCAGGCTGCCTCTCCCAACATCCAGTGACTGCCCTTGGTAGATCAATTATTTCCAGTAGGCTTTTGTGATTCTTTTGGGTTTTAATGTACATAATATCACATTATCAGAAAGTATAGTTTTACTTCTTCCTTTTCAATCCCGGTACCTTCAATTTCTTTTTATTACCTTATTGCACTGGCCAGGACCTTCAGTATAATTTTGAATAGAAGTGGTGATAATGGATATTCTTGTCTTACTCCTAACATCAGGGGAAAGTATTTATTTATTTAATACATTTATTTTATTTTTGGCTGCGTTGGGTCTTTGTGATCATATGCTTTGCTCCCTTTATTCTGCTAATGTTATGAATTACATTGATTTGCAAAGGTATAATCAACCTTACCTTCCTGGAAAAAACCAATATGGTTGTGATATTGAACAGAAAAGAGTTGACATAGCAGGCCTGAGACTGCTATCCTTAGAAAGTCCTACTTGCAAGGTTGGCCTTTGCCTGGTGTCTGGGAACTCGTATTTCAGAAGGGTTTCCACCAATCCAAAGTGGCTCACTGTCTCTAAAATGTTAGTACAAACTATGTGGTTTATGCTGAACACCTGCTTCCTTCTGAAGTCTGGAATTTTGGTACATGCTAACTATTCTTAGTTTGCAGAGAATTTTTATCATGAATGAGTGTTGAATTTTGTCACAGATACAGCTAATTAACGATCAAATGTTTTTTCCCCTTTATTCTACTGATTTGGTGAATTTCACTCATTGATTTTTAGGTTTTTTTTTTTTTTTTTGCTGCGCCATGCAGCTTGGGGGATCTTAGTTCCCCGACCAGGGATGGAACCTGTGCCCCCTGCGGTGGAAGCAGAGTCTTAACCACTGGACCGCCAGGGAAGTCCCTGATTTTTAGATGTTGAACCAACCTTACATTCCTGGGATAAACTCCACTTGGTCAGTCTAGCTGAAGATTAATCAACTAACTTTTCAAAGAATTAACTTTCAGTTTCGTATATTTTCTCTATTATTTACCCATGGTTTGTTTTTTCCTGGTTCTACATTTAGCCTTCTTTCTTTCTACTTACTTTCGGCTTAATTTGCTCTTTTTCTAGTTTAATGTGAAAACTTAGACTGTTGGTTTTAGATCTTTCTTCTTTTCTACTGAAAGCTGCATCATATGCATTTAAAATGTATTTTCATCACGATGTAGTTCAAAGTACTTCCTAATTTCTCTTATGGTTTCTTCTTTGATCGACGGTTATTTACAAGCATATTATTTAACTTGTAAGTACGTAATGGTTTCCTAGTGTGGCAGTTACCAACATATTGCTCCTCAGCTCCGGATAAACACTTCCGCACCTATTCTGTGCTAATGGACTAGACTGGAGGCGTTCCTCCGTTACAGCGAGCACAATGTTAGGCTCTGTCGGTAAGGGCGCTGGACGAACACTGCAGGAAGAAAGGGGCTTTTCTTCCTGGTTCCAGCGTGCTGTGTTTTGATTTTCTTGCTCCTGCTGCACAGTCTATCAGAGGTGCCTGTGTGTGGGGACTTCCACTGGTGCTCTGCCCCAGCTGCATGTCAAGGGGGTGTGGGGCTCACTGGTCTCTTAGGTAATCACCTTGCCTCTGCCTCACACCTGCAGCAGCATCCTGATCCCCTATGTACCCCTGCCCACCAGCTGCACCCCAAAGGGTTGTTTCCCAGGGATTTTCTGGTGTGGACACCACACTCTCCAGACTCTGCCTCTGCGGCAGTGCCCCAGTTCCTCTGTAACCCGCCCACCAGCCTTGGGTCACTTCATAAAAGTGAAGTTTCCTGGGGTCCTCCCAACAGAGACATGCTGTGCTCCTCAGGGCATTCTGCACAGCATTGCATCTGATCAAGATCCTCATTTCACAGCAAAGGAAGTGTGGCAATGGGATTATACCTCACCTGGAATAAGGTGGTTTAATTGAAAAGTAGAATCGTTTACTGAAGGCTCAGTCATGGTACCAGTTGGGAGACAACACCCTGAAAGGATGGGGCTTCTAATTTACAGAATGAAGTATGTCTTCGAATCAGAGACTATTATATGGTGCTGTCAACCCCCTGGCCAGCACACATGGGTCCAGGAATCAAGGGGTGGGAGAGGAATGACTCCTCTCACTATTATACCTAATAACGCACCCACAGAGTTTTTGCCTCTTATCCTGAGAAATTTGAGCCTGCTGATTTGGAGATCTTAGTTCCCAAGTGAGTAATACTCCATAAGGGGACACAACAATGGTACCACTGAATTGGAAAATGAGATTGCCACCTGGCCAATTTGGGGTCCTTATGCCACTAAACCAATGCCCCCCCCAAAAAGGGGAGGAGGTTCCAACCTACTGGTTGGAATGACTGATCTGAGTCCCAAGGGGAAATTGGGCTGCTGCTACACAATGGAGGCAAGGAGGACTGTCTGGAACCCAGAGGATTCTCTGGGTAAATCCATGGCCGCCCCCAGAAGTAGGACTCAGATCACTTAGGAATGGGGGTTTGGGTCGCTCTACCAGTTAAAGATCCCGGAGCAGCAGCAGAAGCTCTAGCTGAGGGCAAAGGAAATATGGAATAGGCAACTGAAGAAGAAAGCCATGGATATTAACTATGACCTTGTGAACGGTTAAAAAAATGACCAATTACAAAAACGAGGGCTGTGGTAGCTTTGTGTATGTTTCTTTGCTTCTTGTATGCATGTGTTTATTTGTATATACTGACCATTTTCTCCTTTTTACCTCTCTATTTACAATTTGTTGGAGGTCAACTTTGTAATTTTTTTAAAATAAATTTATTTATATTTTACTTATGTATATTTGGCTGTGTTGGGTCTTCATTGCTGCATGTAGGCTTTCTCTAGTTGTGGAGAGCGGGGGCTGCTCTTCGTTGCGGTGTGCAGGCTTCTCATTGCAGTGGCTTCTCTTGTTGTGGAGCACAGGCTCTAGGCACACGGGCTTCAGTAGTTGTGGCACACGGGTTCAGCAGTTGTGGCATATGGGCTCAATAGTTGTGGCTCACGGGCTCTAGAGTGCAGGCTCAGTAGGTGTGGCGCATGGGTTTAGTTGCTCTGTGGCATGTGGGATCTTCCCAGACCAGGGCTCGAACCCGTGTCCCCTGCATTGGCCGGTGGATTCTTAACCACTGCGCTACCAAGGAAGCCCCAACTTTATAATTTAATCTTTAGGTAATAGAACATTTAGTGGGACCACGACAAAGTTTGTGGAGTAATTAATACAGTAATTAATACAGAAGTTCAAATATGTGTAGAATGGTGCATGAGAAAAGATGGACATTAGTTCCACATTCACCTGCAGAACCTGTCCTGCGATAGCGGTACTGGAATCAGCATTTCTCCCTTACAGTGAGCACTCTCTATTAGTAGAGGGTGCTGGAGGGATACTGAAGGAGCGAAAGGGCTTGTCTTCCTGGATCCAGTGAGCTCTGGTGTGCTTTTCCTTGCTCACGCGCTGTGGTCTATTAGGGGTGCAAGTGCCCTGTGTAAGGGGACATCTAGAATATCGGGTGGTGCTCTCCTCCAGCCACGTGCCAAGAGAGGCGCTCCCTCGGCAACCTCGCAAACCTGGTCCACACCCGGTGACCACTTTGCTGTGGCCCTCCTGTCAAGGATACTGCATGTTCCAGGCCTTGCACCCGTGGCAACTCCCTAACTCTGTGCACTTGCCCCCTCAGCCTTATCTATGCCCTGATTGTTCTTCCCAAAGCCCTCCAGGCATGGACAGCATGTATGCACAGCGGTGCCCCAGTTCCATGTGTCTGCTCGCCAACCTTGGCTTTTCTCCCCAGAGGGTAGATTCTCATGGTCCTCCATGCCCTGCGTGGACATCATACACTCCAGGCCTTGAGCACACAGGGCACTCCAACTCTTTTGGTGCACCTGCCCAACAGCCTTGGCTCACCTGTGCCCTGGAGGGTTGTTTCCTGGGATCCGCCCTATGTGGAAACTGTGTGCTCTGGGCTTGGTGCCTATAGGTTGTGTCCCTACGTTCCCTGTGCGCCTGCCCATCAGCCTCAGCTTGCCTGTGTCCTCGAGGGTTGTTTCTTGCCTGGCAACTGTGAACCAGCTCTGGCCTGGGCAAACCAGTGAACCTGTCCACCACCCAGTAGGCTGCCATGAGGTCTGAACCCCAGCCTTGGGGGTGGGGGACCTATGGTTTGTCCTCAGCCCTCAGGAACCCTTTTAGAGTTCTCTTTACATCTTTATCGTTCTCCTCTTATAATTTAATGATTCTATATATTAACCCTGCCATGTTTAAATTACTGGGTGGTTCTATCTCCTGATTGGACTTCGACTGAACCACCGAGCTATCTTATTGTTACTAATTTCTAACTCAATTCCATTATTGTCAAAGAACATACTCTTTATCCTTTTAATTTATTCCTTTAAATGTACTGAGAATTGTTTCATGGCTCAGCATGCGGCTTATACCGAATATTCTGTGTACTTGAAAAAAAATTTGCATCTTATATTCATATGTATTATAAAAAAATTAATAGGAAAAACATTTAAAAATAGTCTTTATATTTACTCAGATACTATTTCTGATGTGCTCCATCTCTTTCTGAGGATCTGAGTTTCCCTCTGTTATCACTCCCCTTCAAGCCAAATAACCCCTTTAACATTTCTTACAGCGTAGGATTGTTGGCAATGAATTCTCTTAGTTTTATCTGCAAACGTCTTTATTTCAACTTCTTTCTTGAAGTATATTTTTGGTAAATTTAGATTTCTGAGTTGACCTTCGTTTTCTTGTAGCATTTTAGAGATGTTGTTACACTGTCCTCTGGCCTCTGATTTCCGGTGAGAAGGCAGCTGTTAATGGTTGTTCCTCTGTATGTGGTGTGTTGTATTTCTCTTGCTTTCAAGATTTGCTCTTCATCTTTAGCTTTCAGTAATTTTGAGTATCACGTTCCTAGATGTGGCCTTTCGGTGTTATTCAAGGTGGCTTTGTGGAGTATCTAAAATCTGTACATTTCTTTCATCAAATTTGGGAAAGTTTTGACTGTTTTTTAAATATTTTTTTCTGCTCTCTTCCTAGGACTCCAATCACATATCTGTCAGACTGTTTGACCTTATCTAACTGGTCTGTGAGTCTTTTTTAAAAATCCTTTTTTCCTTTGTCCTACAGCACGGGTAATTTCTATTGGTTTATCTTCTAGTTCATTGACCCATTCTGTAATCACCTCTTTTGCTGTTAAATCCATCCATTTAATTTAAAAATTTTCAGTTACTGTGGCTTTCATTTCCGGCGTTTCTATCTTTCAAGTCATTTGTTTCTATGCTCAGTAGGTAGCTTGCCTATCTTCTTACTCACTGAGAACATACTTTCATTGCTGCCTTAATAACCTGGCATGTCAATTCCAGTATCTGGATCACCTCAGTGTTGGTGTCAGTTTTCAGTGTTAAACGGTGGAGACTCTGGTTTCTATTATTTGTCTCCAAAGAGTGATGGTTCTTTTATTAGGCAATTAGCTTGGGTGGGTATACAGTGCAAATCACACTTATGGGGTGGCAGCTCCAATCTTAGTTTAGATGTTCAGTCTTTAGCTGAGCTGCCTTGAGTCTGATTGGCTCATTTGTGGTCCAGAGTTTGGGCAGAGATGTGGGCAGACAGAACTTGGGGATTCCCCTCTCTCTGGCTCTTCCCTTCTGAGACTCCCATCTTTCCCTCCAGGGGCTTCAGCTGCCCTGGCTCAGTACTCGTACTGTGATTTTCCACCACCATATTGTACCTACCACTTTGTCAGCTGCTAAGTTACAAGCAGCAAAAACAGGGAGCTTTCTCTGCACAATCCTCTTCTGAGTGTGAACTCCCCACCAAACTTTCCGCTTCCCTTCATTCTCCGGTGTCTTCAAGTAGCTGTTTTTCGTATTATGTCCAGGTTTTACAGTTGTTGTTTGTGGAGGGGTCATTCCCAAGCATCTTAGCCATTATTAGAAGTCCCTAGGTGTAGTTTAAATATTTAATCTATTTCCTTCATATTTCCCTCTATTTCTGAGCATATCAATCATAGTTTAAACTCCTTGTTAACTTTCTCCAGTATTTGGCTCACCTGTTTCTATTTTCTACTTTTGCTATGGTTTTAAATAATATCTCTTGACTTGCTAGTAATTTTTATTAGATCCAGAAATTGTGTATAAAAAAATTAGAGCATCTCTAGATGTTTTTTCTTCCACTCTTTCCTCTGCTACGCAAATGGAATGGGGGCCGATCACCTTAGTCCACTCAGGGGCTACGTGGTCTGTGGCTACGTTGTGAGTGTAAGCCTCAGTCTACCTGCTTCACCTTGTTCCTAGTAAGGAGCCCCCCTGAGCTTGCAACTGAAAGCCCTGTGCGTTCACCAGTCCCCTCCCCCGGTGGGTCCTGAATTCTAATCATCAGCACAATGAGTGTGCCGAAAATTCGATTCTGCTTTTCAGAGCTTTGAGGCTTAGCTTTCCATAGCCTCTGGCCCTACACAGCTGCGGGATGTGAGTATCTTGAACAGAAAATGTGTTGTTTTTAAGCCCCTTCCAGTCCCCAGCTTGGCTCCTCCAGTGTCACGAGAGCGCTAAGCCCAGCTGGCTGCTCTGGTCGCCGGCTGCAACCCTCTTGTCTGGGCCACGCTTGGACGCTCAGCCTCTTGCTCAAACCCCGGGCCAGCAAATGCTCCCGCAGGAAAATGTGCTGCAAACTTCCAGCTCACGCCTCTATGATTCGCTCTACTTCAAAAGTTTAGGCCCTTTAATCCTCTGTCCTTCAGGAATTCTCTAAGGCCTTTTATAAAGACAATTTTTATATTTTATCTGGTTTTTCTAGTTCTTGAGTAGAGCATTGGGCAGCCAGAAGCAACTCCATGCTACTAAAAGTCTCTAAGCACTTCTAAAGTGTTTATTTTCTTCCTCTGATCTTTGAAAACTGACTGTCCCCAAGCAGTCAATTTATATCACAACTTAAAAATATATTCCTACTGCTAAGTGAAAAAAAAAGCAAACTATGTTATGGCTTATTCCCCATAATCACAACTGTGTATAGAATATGAATACATACTGTCCAAGATTTGAAATAAATAACTGGGGTTGGATATGGCAAGTTTTTCCTTTTGTAAAAATGTTTCTGAAATGTTCTGTTGTCTGTAAGAGGTATGTTAAGTAAATGTAGATTGTCAAGGAGGGGAGGGAGAAGGAACTCGGTGGTTGAGATATAGCCGTGGGAAGAATAACTGCATAAAACTTTTTATAACTTGAATTTTGTATCACATGAATGTATTAGCTATTAAGGAAAAGAAAGGAAGAGAGGGAGGGAGGAGAGAGGAAGGAAGGAACACCACCCCTGCCCCGAGACTCCTGGGGCCACAAAGTTCCATTTATACCGTGAGTGAGGAAACAGGCATTTGCTTGTACTCACTAGCTGCAGACTACAGAGGACGGCCTAGCCCTGATTCCTTCTGGGACACAGAAAATTGCCTTTCAGGGATTGTGATGAACAAAGGGGATTATAATATTCCTATTAAGAGCTTTTTTTTATTCTTTTTATTTATTTATTTTTGCAGTACGCGGGCCTCTCACTATTGTGGCCCCTCCCGCTGCGGAGCACAGGCTCCGGACGCGCAGGCTCAGCGGCCATGGCCCACGGGCCCAGCCGCTCCGCGGCATGTGGGACCCTCGCGGACCGGGGCACGAACCCGTGTCCCCTGCATCGGCAGGCGGACTCTCAACCACTGCGCCACCACGGAAGCCCTATTAAGAGCTTTTATGAAAATATTTTAAAAATTGGGCTACTGTCATTTTTTTGTACAGATGAAGGTATAGTAAGTATAGACAGTAGCTTTGTTAGGACTTTTTAGATCGCTTCTTCCAATTATAGGATATGGGATCTTAGGTATTTTCTTTGAACACTGTACCTTTTTAAAAAAAAATCTGATAAATCTGGACAGCATGGCTGATTAACTAGTCTCTCTTTCCCCAGAACTTCATTCCAGCCTTCTAAACCAGGGGTCAGCATACTATGGCCTGGGGGCAAAGCTAGCCTGTTTTATATGGTCAAGTTTTTTTTTATATGGTCAAGCCTGTTTTATATGGTCAAGTTAAGATTAAATTTACATTTTCACATGGTTGAAAAAAAAACCAAAAGAAAAATATTTTGTGACATAGGTCATTCATTTATGTGTCATCTCTGGCTGCTTTCATGCTACAAGATGTCGGAGTTGAGTAATTGCAACAGAGGCCACACAGCCCTCAAAATCTAAAATATTTACTATTTGGCCTTTTACAGAAAGTTTGCTAACTCCTGGGCTAGAGTATCTCCAAATAATGAGTTTCACAGAGCAACTTTCTGCCGGGGGGGGGGGGGGGGGGGGTAGACTGACTGAATTAATGGCCCTCTCTGTATCCATGTCCGTTTTTTTTTTTTTTTTGGTATCCATGTCTTTTGCCAGGAAACTTTGTAGCACTTTCCCAGACACTGGGCTCAGTCACATGACTTGCTTTGACCTATGGGAGTCTGGAGACACAATACAAGTAGAGGCTTGAAATGGGATTGCACCCTAGGGCTTGTTCTCCTGCTCCCCTGCCACTGTCTATAAACAGACCCAGGCAAGTCTGCTGGAGGATAAGTCATGTGAAGCAGAGTCAGTCCAGCTGAGGCCAGCCTAAGTTAGCCAAGAATCAAGGATCTCAAGATCATCACACCTGCCTGGCTGACCCACAGCTGACCACAGACACATGTGCAAGCCCAGCAAAAATTACCCAAACCCAGACAGATCAGCTGAACACCAAGACTCAAGAGCCATGGAACTGTTTATTGTTACATGCCACTGAAGTTTGGTGCTGGGTCTGTTACACAACGTTATTCTGGCAGTAGAAAACTGATACTATGGGCACACAAACTTTTCTTTTGCCAAAAGAGTCTAGGGAACCTTTTTACTCTTCTGAAGGCAATTTAGGGCTCTGACATGGGGAGAGACTGAATAAAACACAGAAGTCTGGAACTCCAGGGATGGGGCTGGGGCATCAAATTACATCCCGAATCTCATCTTGTCCTCACAGTGGGATTCAGTAAATATCCGTATTTGCTCTGTGGCTCCATCTGCCACTGGACCAAGTAGATGCTAAGGCTAGGACTTGGCATGTCTCTTAACCACGAAGAGATCTAGCGAGGCAGAGACGCCATCATTTATGGTAAAGAACTTACTTCCTATTTATAAAATGTAGAAAAAGTACCTTGGGTATAAAATCTAAATGTCTGAGGTGTGATCAGTCAGGAGCCCAGAAAAGTCACTCTTTGCATCCTTCAGTCATCAGTGTGTAGTGCAAATGGAACAGGGGCTGGGAGTTCCTCCTGTACTGGGCTCAGTGGAAAGCTTCCCCAGGATAAAGCCACAGAGCCCTCTGTGAGGAAGAGGGGTAGAGAACAGGAAAGGAAAGGGGGCAGAACTGCGGCAGGAGGCCGGGAAGGGATGATGTACGGGAGTCTGTATTAGGGAACACTTTCATTTGCTAGAGGGAGGATCTTCCTTCTCAACTGCTGAACACAACTGGCCTGGGCCTGTCCTAGAAATGTCAAGCTGCTTCCTAGTGCACAGGGCTGACCATCCCCTCTGCAGAGCCCCAAATGCGGCTTCTGTCAGGAAGGAAAGGCATCCATCAGTGTGACAAGAAGCGGTCACCTTCGGACTTGCATGAACTCCTTGCGCAGCCATAAGGAGTCCTGATAGAAGCGAGGATCACCCAGTCTCACAGCTGTCTGTTTGTAGAAGTAACAGTATAACACTGCCGCTGTGGATAATAACAGAAAAGAAGCCTCAGGGATGCTCCTGAGCATTTGTTTCAGGGTAAGAACATAACCGGACGAGGCTGAGGGGCCCTGCCTCATGATTTCCCAGTGACTCCCAGGAAGGGCAGAGGGCAGTGGTCTCTCCTGCTCTTGGTGTGGCTGGCCCACTCATCCCACGCTGCTTGTGATGGGCTGGGAAGCCAGGATCAAGGCCCTGGCTGCCAGAGCCACAGGTGGGACCAAAGTGAGGCCTGAGGATGCTCTGGTCCTTACCTAGTCTCTGGAATACAAATAACGTTTGAAGTCCATCTGTCCAGACAAAGCGGTTGGAGTTTTTCCAGCGTAAGTTCTGAAGGAGATATGAGTACACAGAGAAATGTGAATGGCTAGATGAGGCCCTCACATCTCCAACTTGGTTAGCTGCAGAGATGCCACCTGGTTTAATATCAGGCTAATGCACCCCCGTTCTTTCTTTCCATAAGCCCGAGGAGTGCTTTTCAAAGGAACCTCAAGTTCCCTTTTTTTTTTCTTGCTACAGAGGGAAAATTCTTGTAACTCTGAGGGAGGAAGTTTGAACTAAGCCATTTATTCTATTTCATCCCGTAGCCTTTGCCGAGGAGAAATGATACACATCATCTCAGGAGTTCAGCATGGTCACTGTCTTGCCTTGGAAATCTCAGGCTCAGTTCCTGTCAGATAAAGGCTTGGTACACTCAGGGTTTAATCAGATTAACAGCTTCACAGTACAAAGCCAGGACTATTTTGGCTCCAGGAACCAGAGCAGAGACAATCCTCTCCGGGAAGCACCTTGAGATTTCGGCACTGCTCTGCTTCTTCCCTGTGAGCTCTAGTTCTCTCCGTGGAATCACAAGGGCAACCTAACGGGACGTTCGGTCTGAGAAGGCACCTTTAGTAAAGAAATGACTAGAGAACCCTGAGGTTTTAATATGTTCCATAAAATGAGTACATGAGAAGCACATGAAATACCCAAAGGGATGGAAGAATTTGTGAAGCAGAAGAAATCTGAGGGAATTCCCTGGCGGTCCAGTGGTTAGGACTCCGTGCTTCCACTGCAGGGGGCAGGGGTTCAATCCCTGCTCAGGGAACTAAGATCCCACCAAGCCATGCCATGTGGCCAAAACAACAAAAACAAAAAAACAAATCTGAAACCATGAAAACTAGATCTGCTCTGAGGCCTATGTTAGAACCAAAGGGAGGCATCTTGGGGGTCGGTTTTCCTAGTGTAAGTGATGGGGATGCGTCAGAGGGCATGCAGCACTGAAGGGCCAGCGGCACGCCTGTCTATTTCCCACGGGACACTGACGCCTAAGAATATGCTGTACCAACACTCACCTGCCCAAACAGCTAACGATGAAACAGATTCAACTTCCTGTTTTAGCCCTGGCAGGCCTTTTGGGGCAAAAGTGAATTGAATGTTCCAGAAGTGTCCCTGGACTCTTGGATAAGGCTGTTCTTCAACATATAAGGTTAGATAAAAGTGCCTTATGAAATTCTCATGTGTCCAGCTTCAGGCTGGACCACATTCATTTCATCTGTTTCTTATCAAGGACTCTGTGAGATATAAACATCCAGAGATTCTGGGTTCCCACAGAAAAACATTCCTAGCCCTTTAAGGATTCAGAGCCTCACTCTTACCATGACCCAGACATGAAGGGAGATGCTGAGGGTGAAGTACACAGCTGTCAGGATGATGGTCCCTTTGAACTTATGGAAGAGGAGGTTGACGAGGCCAGCCTGGAAGACGAAGGTGTTGAAGAACATGAGGAAAATGATGATGATGTTGAAGAGGACTGCAATATCCTGGATGCTGCAGACACAGAAAACAAAAGGACGGCCAAATGGAGGCCTGGGGAGGACCCAAGAGCCAGCCCTGAGTCCTAAGGGACACCATGGAGTCTGTCCTTCCTTGTTATATATAGTCCGCTGAAACACCCCCAGAGGTAGTTTGGGTTTTGGACCCCAAATGACCCGAAGCTAAAACTACCCGCTGGCCCCATCAGTTGAGTGGCAGTCTATGGACAAGGCTTTCCTGCTGACACTCCCCACTCAACAAAGCTCCCAGGCACCTGTGAGAAGCAGCTAGTTTCCTCCCTGTATCCAGAAAATGCCAGCCCTGTCTGTCACATAACCTGGTCCTGTCAGACGTTTTCCTCTAGCAAGACAGCAATGCACCTTCCCTCATCTATGCACGCCTGGCTGCCTTAGTGCCATTCACGTCTCATGTCTCAGTGCAAATGTCCCCTCTTCAAAAAGACTTTTCTTTCACCCCACTACCTAAAGTAGCCTTTCCCTCCCCACCCCAGGTACTTTATATCCATTGTATAACATTTATTACTATTTGAAATTACCTTTTTTTTTTTTTTTTTTTTTGCGGTATGCAGGCCTCTCACTATTGTGGTCTCTCCCGTTGTGGAGCACAGGCTCCGGACGCGCAGGCTCAGCGGCCACGGCTCACGGGCCCAGCCGCTCTGTGGCATGTGGGATCTTCCCGGACCGGGGCACGAACCCGTGTCCCCTGCATCGGCAGGTGGACTCTCAACCACTGCGCCACCAGGGAAGCCCTACTTGACATTTTGTAACCCTCTTTCATGGCACCGTAAGACAATATTTCTACTCGAAGATAGGGAAAATGACAGTGTCAGCAATCTGGCCCTCATTTTCAATGTGCACTGCTCCCTGTGTCCCAAACCCTTGTTAGAAGAAGTATATCAAAACAGGCCCATGTCTATGGACCATGACATGTCTATGGACCATGGAGTACCCAGGACAAAGTGCAATTTATTCTCCCTGATATTTCTCTATTAATAACTTTAAAATGCTAAATTATGATTGTCGGGGACTTCAGACTGCTTGGGTTGAGCTGTCCCACCCACTGAACTTACATGAAGAGCACCAGCTGTATGACGGGAGCCATTCGGAGTAGCTCCGAGAAGGAATTGACGAAGAGGTCATAGGACAGCAGCAGGAACTGCAGGGAGAGCACCAGGCTATAGTTACTGGTCTGGAGCATCTTCCTTCTGCTATCTTGGGCCCCCAAGGGCACATTCCACAGTTCCCAGAAAGCAGTCCTAGTACTCTCCCAGGCACTGAGGGAGAAGCTATAGTTCCTCAGAATCAGAGCTGTTTCCCTTGCTCTCAGACAAGGGCCTACTGATGCAAAAAAAAAGGAGGGTTAGAAATTCATTAATACATATTTACCGAGGACTTACTATGTACCAGGCACCATTCTAGGTGCTTGGGATACATCAACGAACAAAACCAACAACAACAGAAAACCCCCAACTAGTCACTCCTTCCAGGGACCCTCCCCCTCAAACCTTTTTCCATGACTGGAACCCTCTAGATGTACAGCTCTTTCTAAACACTTTTGAGTCCAAAGGAATCTAGGGATACTACACACAGTGACTGTCTGGTCATGTAACAATACTAATTCTATTACTAACTGCAGCAGCAAAACCTTTGTATATCACTTACAATATTGCTTACAATTCTAAGTGCTAACATTACTTAAATCTCTCAATAACCCTTGAGGTAGAAGACACACTATTACTCTCCCCATTTTACAGAGGGGACAATTGAGGCCCAGGGAGGTAAAATAATTTGTCCAAGTTCCCATTGCTAATAAGTGGCAGAGCTAGCGTTCAGATCTAGGCAGTCTTGGTCCAGAGTCTGTGCTCTTAACTACTGCACAAAGCTGCCTCTTACATAACTGACAGGTTTATATGTAACTACGTGGGAAAAACAAATGCTGGCATAGGAGAAGCGGGAAGTGGTGCAGGCAGAAAAAGCTGAGAGGAAATAGTGCTCTCCTAACGTTTACGATTATGGTAGCAACACAGTGGCACCAGGTAAGGGGAGCTGGGCTTTTATTTTCATTTATTCCAAGACCCAGAAGCTGCTTTGGGGGTGTCCTGTGACCCCCTCCAGCTGGATCAAATCTATGAACAAATTTCAAAATGCTTCGAAGTGTTACAGAACGATTAAATTTATATCGGTAAAATGTTACAGTTTATAAACTCTTCATATTCATTTCCTTATTTAATCCTACACCCATCTTGAGAAGCAGCAGTTCTTACGCTTATTACCCCACTTTACACAGAGGCTCTGAGAAGCTGCGGAACCTCGTCCACCTCACCTGATGGAGAAGTCCCACTTTAGTGGATGTACGAAGGTGCTTTTCTCTGAACCGAGTCTCCTTATTCATCAAATAATATCGATAGCTACCAGCTACATACCGACACTATGATAAATTTGTCAACCAAGACAATTTCCTTTAATCTTCGCAAGTACTCTGCAAGGTGGGCAAGAATTATCCTCATTCTACAGGCAAGGACACAGGGTCAGAGTTCAAGTCGTTCCTCCATGTTGCAGGTGAGCAGAGCCAGGATTCACAACTAGGTGTGAAAACAAAGCCCGTGCTCTTAACTACTACTTCACAGGCCACCACAGAAGGCTGCTGTGAGGATCCGTTATATAGAGCCGCCCACCGCCATCTCTACGGGAAGGATGACCCTCACGTCGGGTTAGGGCAGCGGTGATTCCCAAGGTAATGAAGCGGTCTTCGCAGTTTGTCCACCGCTATCTGCCGCGTTCTCTCTGTCCCCTGAGTAATTTTCCTCACCCTTCCTAATCCACCTTAAAATAGGGCTGCCTTAGCAAAAAACCAAAACCAAAGCAATTAACAAAATTCCGACTTCTGGCCACTTTACCCACTCCTCCTCAGCGTTCTCACCTAGAAGGCCCAACGTCGGTTGTCACGGGGACACCGTCCTGGCTTCCGGAAACCGGTTTTAAATTCCGGAAGTAGATGGGTGACGCAGGCTCCGTCTGCGCCGTGCTACCCGCTTGTCCTCGGCTTTTTCTCCCCGCTCTTTGGCCCGCTCGGTCGCCATGTTTCGGCCCCCGCATTCCTGGGCCCGCCCCTCTCTCAGCGTCGCTGCGCCCTGTTCCAGGGCTCCCAGCTGCGGGCCAAGGCCTCCCGCCCACCCTGCGTGCGGACTTGCCGAGGGCCAGCCCCTGGCCAGAGGCTTCGCATCGGCCCGAACATTTCCGCTTCCACGGAATCGAGGGGGGTGGGGGTGAGGGACAGGACCGATCCGTGACGGCGTTCCTGGTCCCTGGAAGCCCGGGCTTGGGGAAGAAACGCCCGTGGAGGAACTGGAGTTAGTGTCAGCACCTTATCTGCCGGCCACCCCGCGGCTCTGGACTTCATTTCCCAGGCGGCCGCGCGCGCGAGAGCGCGCGCGACCGGAAGTGCTACAAGCCTATAAGGTGACAGAGCGGCCCCGCCAGTCGGCTGTAGAGCGGCTGTGACTGGTGATAGCGGGAGTTCCTGAGAGTCTCTCACTCCATCTCCGTGGAGCCTCGGGAGCTGCGGGTCCGGCGCCGGGTGGCAAGAGGCGGGTCTCGGAGACCCCAGTACCCCTGCGTTCCACTGTGGTTCGGGGGTGAGAAAGAGCCCGGGCTGGGAGTTCAGGGACCTGGGTTCGAGTGCTGGCTCTGCTACTGCCTCGCTTCGCGCTGTGCGACCCCTCGCTCGGCCTCAGTTTTCTCTTTTACGAAATGGACATCGTTCTCTGTGCCCTTACTTACACAGGTGGTGGAAGGAAGCTCTTTGGAAAGCACAGAAGCTCTTCGGAAGTCGCAGTCAGCAGGTGGAGCCCCTCGCCTTAATTTGCACCCAAGGTTAGCTGGGACCAAGGGATCTTGGTCCCGGCGGAGGAGTCAGGGATCGGTCCCCGGGTTCCTGGAACCCTACTCTGGACACCTGAGGCCGACCAGAGGCCGTACGAAGGGCGGGGCTGTAATCCCTCAGGTGCTAAGGAGGGCCTTGCTTATCTACCTCCTGAGTGGAATTTAGGGCCCCTCACTCCTGAGTCTCTGACTACGAAGCTGCGTTTGGAAGTGAGGAGTCCTTGGAGCACAGGGGGAGTGAACCTGGAGCCTTGTACCAGCTCGGCCACTCACCGTGGCCAAGTCACTTTCCTTCTTTGGGCCCGAATTTTTTTTTTTTTTTTTTTTGCGGTACGCGAGCCCCTCACTGTTGCGACCCCTCCCGTTGCGGGACACAAGCTCCGGACGCGCAGGCTCAGCGGCCATGGCTCACGGGCCCAGCCGCTCCGCGGCATGTGGGATCTTCCCGGACCGGGGCACGAGCCCGCGTCCCCTGCATCGGCAGGTGGACTCTCAACTGCTGCGCCACCAGGGGAGCCCTGGGCCCGAATATTTTTGATCCGTAAGATAAGAGTTCAGGACTTGAGCCCTAAATCTGGTTCTCAGGATTCCTAAAGCCCGCACCATTCATCTGAGAAGTGGGAGCAACAAACAGACTTCCTGTTCCTTCATCTATTTGCACTTCTAAATAATTGTGAAAGGGTTTGGAATAGAGCCTTTTCCTAAGGCTACGGCCAAGTAGGATATACCCATTTCCTACACCAGGGCCTGATATGTTTTAGTGCAGCCTGGGAGAATCCTTTTTGCTAAGGGATTGAGAAGTATATTAGGTTGGAGAGTAGACTTCTAAGATCAGGGTCAACAAACATGACCCACAGGCCAAATCTGGCTGGCCTAAATGGTTTTTACATTTTTCAATGATTGAAAAAAAAAAAAGAAAATGATATTTTGTGACATGTGGAAATGATATAAAAACTGAAATTTCTTTGTCCATAAATAAAGTTTTTCTGAACATAGCTCATGTTCATTTGTGAAGGTATTATTTATGATTGCTCTTGCAATACATCAGCAGAGTTGATGACATAGTTGTGACAAACCGTATGGCCTGCAAAATCTAAAATATTTACCATTCTGGCCCTTTACAGGAGTTTGCCGACTTTTGTCTTAGAATGCGTCTCTACAAGTGAGGGCAGAATAGGACTGGTGGGCACATCCTGAAATCTTAGCACATCCTGTTCTCTTGGAATAAATGAGAGGATATTCTTAGCATTTGGATTGCAATTTTCACTGCATTCTTCCTTTTTCTCTCCTTTTGCTCTCTATTTCGAGCAGAGGGAGGGTTCGTCTGTGTACTGTTGGTAAAACATTCCAGCTGTCTGTTAGGGAAGTGTCCCCGTTGTCTTTTCCAAGTCTGTCCCAGAGCAGTAATCCAGGACCTCTTCTAGGGGGGTAGATGTGATCCCTTTTGGATTATATTTTCTTTTTTCCTCTTACAAAGGGAGGGGAAAAAAAAGTAGATATTATTCAGTGGATGGAGCCTGCTGACCGAGAACTCCTTTGTGCTGACACTTCACTGGGGGGATGATTGAACCTCTGGTGACCTGAAACTTCTGCTGCCCTTACAGGAACTAAGGGGATAACTCTTAAGGCTGGGTAGCAAATCTCTGAGCTCAGTAGCTAAGGTAGAAAGCTTCTAGAAATCAGGTGGCATGGTTTTCTCTCTCCAACCTCCTGGAAGCTTATTTTTCCCCCAGACCTCAGATCTTACTTTCTCAGAGATTACTGCCACCTTGGATCTCTTTGTGAGAGCTTAGCATCTGTTTGTGGTTAGGTGGACACCTGGCATGGAGAGAGCTGGCACGACATGGAATTGGGGACACTGAGAGGCCTGGGCAGCCATGGGGGCCATGAGCTTGAGGTTTTTGTTAGTCGTTAGGATGAAATGCTGTAACAATACTAAGAAAATTATAGTACTGTACTCTCACAATGTCCTTACATACATTTTCTCTACTCTCTGACAACCTGTGGTCAAATTAAAAACATGGGCTTTGAAACCGAATAGACAAGGGTTTGAAACTCCCTGCCCACTTACTGGGTCCTATTTAGTCTGTCTGAGCCTTAGTTTCCTCATCTATAAAATGGGGATAACTCCACACGGGGTTGTCAAGATGAGTAGATGGGATCATGTGTGTAAGGTTCTGGTGTGTCTGCTCATAGCTGCCTTTCAGTAAGTTATATCCTATTGCCATGGTTTTCTTTCAGATGAGAAGACTGAGTCCTACAAATGTTAAGTGAGTTGCTTAAGGAGCCTCAGAGCATAAGAATTGGAGTCCAGGCCACCACTCTGTCAGCCTGCCAGTAGGTATAAAGGTGAGGGTCAAGTGTTTTATCTTCTTGGGAGTTCTTGATTTTAGGGGCCTCTTCTCTGTTAGCTGGTTCAGATTGAGGGACCTCAACTGCAGGAAGCCACGGTGTCAGCTTCTTGGCCTGAGTCCGTGGGGCAGTGTGCCTGCCTTGAGAGCTGTGCCCATGCTGAAAGCAGGGGTGTCCTGTGGCTTTGCAGACTGCCTGCCAACTGACGCCCACTTGCCTGTTTTTTTTTTTTTTTTTTGCTGTACGCGGGCCTCTCACGCTGTGGCCTCTCCCGTTGCAGAGCACAGGCTCCAGACGCGCAGGCTCAGCGGCCATGGCTCACGGGCCCAGCCGCTCCGCGGCATGTGGGATCTTCCCGGACCGGGGCACAAACCCGCGTCCCCTGCATCGGCAGGCGGACTCTCAACCACTGCGCCACCAGGGAAGCCCTGCCTGGCTTTTAAGAGCAGCTGCTGGGCTTCCCTGGTGGTGCAGTGGTTGAGAATCTGCCTGCCAGTGCGGGGGACACGGGTTCGAGCCCTGGTCTGGGAAGATCCCACATGCTGTGGAGCAACTGGGCCCGTGAGCCACAACTACTGAGCCTGCGCGTCTGGAGAGGCCGCGATAGTGAGAGGCCCGCGCACCGTGATGAAGAGTGGCCCCCCGCTTGCCGTATCTGGAGAAAGCCCTCGCACAGAAACGAAGACCCAAAACAGCCAAAAATAAATAAATAAATAAATTTTAAGAGCAGCTGCTTAGGGGGCTAGGCATTCACCATGCCTGAAACCCGGGCTGGTTTCTGAGTTTATCAGGTACATGTGGGAACCTCAAGATAAACTCTTGCTTTCTAGATCATGAGTTCTTGCTTCCTCTTTTCTCCTCTGGACTTTCCCCAGAGAAGAGAAAGCAGAAGTTTCAGGTCTGGAGACAGCTGGGGGCTTTTGCTCAATTAAAGGTGTGGCGAATGGGGACTCTGAAGACTCCACCTTACCTCCCAATGGGAGGATTAGCCCATAGAGGTCACAGTCTGGGGAAGAACTTTGCTGCAGAAGTGGGATCCTATAGCACTTTCTCCCAAGTGGCCTAATAGTACTGTGAAGATTGTGATTTTTGCCTCCTTACGTTAGAACTGAAGCCCTGGGCATTTGTGTGATCTAGCCTGGATTTTGATTTCTGTCCTTTCTTTTCATGGGGAGTGGGGTTATAATTCTTTACCTTCTGGTCCTGTGAGGGGAGACGCATCCTAGGGCTCTGGATCTAGAGCCTTGGCATCGAGCCGCAGCAGAGGAGGCCTCTCTCCAGGGCCAGCCCTAGGCCCAAGCTGGCTGCACTGTATGCTGCCAGGTGCTGGGGCGGGGCCTCACTCATTGTTCATAACCAGAGATTGGGTTCACCCAGCCATCAAGGCTTCATGGGACAGTGCCCAGGCTGATAGCAGGGGAACCACCCTTCCGGCCAAGAGCAAGGTCAGTGTTACCTCCTTTAGCCTGCGTGTGGGGTGCGCCTGAGCCAACAGGGACGTGTGATTTCCGCTTTCTCTAGGAGTGCTTGATCAGAATGGCTATGGGATGGTTTTATCTGTCCGTCTTGGCGCTGTGCTCCCTGGGCTTGATGTGCATCCTCTCCACCATCTATTGGATATCGTACTGGCAAGGTGGCTTCGCCTGGGATGGTACCATCCTCATGTTCAACTGGCACCCGGTGCTCATGGTTACAGGCATGGTGGTGTTCTACAGTGCTGGTGAGTACAGGTCAGCAGAGGAGACATGGTGTGGCCCGGGCTCGTACAGGGCAACGCTGTCCCTCTCCATCCTGGCCTTTGTTACTGTCGGGTTCAGGGCTATGGGGGTGGGGTGGGGTGGGTTGTTTTTGGGCCCAGGTGTCATGTGGAGGAAGAAGTCGTGCGAACGGGAGCATCTGAGAAGGGTAGCTGCATGGATACTCTTGGACGGGGGTTGGCGAACTTTTTCTGTTAAAGGCCAGACAGTAAATATTTTAGGCTTTGCAAGCCCTATGATCTATGTTGCGACTACTCAGCTCTGCTACTGTGTTGTGAGAGCAGCCAGAGACAACACGGAAACGTGTAGCTGTGTTCTGATAAAACTTTATTTATAGTGGTGGGGGTGGGGAGAGAAATAGGTGAGGGAGAGCAAGAGGTATGGACTTCCAGTTGCAAAACAAATGAGGCACAGGTACAGTGTAGGGAATGTGGCCAGTAATTATGTAATATCTTTGTATGGTGATGATCATAGCTAGACCTATCATGGTGATCATTTTGAAATGTACAGAAATACTGAATGACTGTGTTTTGTAACAGGAAGTAACATAGTGCTGTAGGTCAATTATACTCCAAAAACAAACAAACTCATAGTAAAAGACAGCAGATTTATGGTTACCAGGGGTGGGGGGAAGGGGAATTGGATGAAGGCAGTCAAAAGGTACCAACCTCCAGTTTTAAGATAAATAAGTACTAGGGATGTAATGTACAACATGATAAATACAGTTAACCCTGCTGTATGTTATATATGAAAGCTGTTAGGAGAGTAAATCCAAAGAGTTGTCATCACAAGAAAAAAGTTTTTGTCTATTTTTAAAATTTTGTATCTATATAAGAAGATGGATGTTCACTAAACTTATTGTGGTAATCATTCCATGATGTATGTAAGGCAGACCATTATGCTCTACACAAACTTATGCAGTGCTGTATGTCAGTTATATCTCAATAAAACTGGGAAAAAATAAGTACAAATTTTAAAATTAATGTTATTTAAAGTATTATTTAATATCAAATATAATTTGATAATAGCATCCATAAGCATTAATTACCTAGGCATAAATCTGACAAAAGCCATATAATGTTTCTACAGAGAAAAATATAAAACTGTATTGAAATTAAAGAAGCCCTAAATAAATGGAGGGATATACTACTGTGTAAGTGGATTGGAAGACTAAACATTGTAAAGATGTAAATTCTCCTGAAATCGTTTTGTAGGTTAATTTCAACCCCAAGGTCTCAGTGCTTATTTTTGTGAAAATTGACAATCAGACTGAATTATCTTGAAATGCAAAGGGCCAAGATTAGTCAAGGTGGTTTTGAAAAAGAGCAAAGTTGGAGGGCTTACTCTCCCATCTATTCAGGTTTATTATAAAGCTACTGTAATTAAGACAGCGTGGGACCTACTGTATAGCACAGGGAACTCTGTTCAATACTCTGTAATGGCCTATATGGGAAAAGAATCTAAAAAAGAGTGGATATATATAAATGTATAACTGACTCACTTCGCTGTACACCTGGAACTAATACAACATTGTAAATCAACTGTATTCCAATTTAAAAAAAAGTGTGGTAGTGATAAGTGAATAGACAAGTGAGGAAAGGTGGCTCTGCAGAGCTGTGGGACAAGATGTTCTTTTCAATAAATGACGTTTAGCCATATGGAGTAAAAACACTTTATTCACGAAAATGGGCAGCGGGCTGCACCTGGCCTGTGAGCGGCAGCCTGACAGCCCTTGCTCTAGGGAGCGGGGGCTGGAGCCTCCGTGACACAGTTGGGGCCGTACCTGAGGGGTCTCCTTACTCCTGCCAGACCCATCCTTGCCCCGTGCATTCAGAGGCAGGCCTTGGGGCCCAGGTGAGTCTCATTTTCACCACTTGTAAAATGGGAATAATGACGGTGATAATAGCAGCTTACCCCGTGTACTTTGGATACATCCTCCCACTTTTGTTCTTACAGGAAGCTTGTGAGGCGGGCTCTATTGTTGCCTCCATTTTACAGATGAGGAAACTGAGATTTAGGAAGATGCCAAATAGCTGAGAGGAAGAACCTGGATTTGGACCTCGGTTATCTAACCTTAAAGCCTGTGTCCTTGGCAACTCACTTCAGTTGTGAGAATTCATTCAGTTAGGTGAAATAATGGATGTGACATTGCTTTTCAACCTGTAAAACTGCATACAAGTGGCATTTATTATTGTTATGACAGAATGGCAAGTCCATGAAACCTGTTCTACCCACCCCCCCCTTTCTTAAGTTGAAGTATAGTTGATTTACAGAGTTGTGTTTTCTGGTGTACAGCAAAGTGATTCAGAGATATATATATATATGTGTGTGTGTATATATATGTATATACACATATATATGTATATATTTTCAGATTTCTTTCCAGTATAGCTTATTACAAGATACTGAATATGGCTCCCTGTGCTCTGCAGTAGGGACCCACTGTTTATTTTATGTAGAGTAGTTCGTATCTGCTGATCCCAGACTCCTAGCTTGTCCCTCCTCCGGCTCCTCCCTTTTGTCATGGTCCTTGTCTCCCCGCTTCATGGTTGATGGCTATACCAGAAATGATGCAAGGATGGAAGATGCTGAGGAGTTGATACTGATGTCCTAGCATTTCCTTCTTTTGTTGGGAGGCTATCTGGGATCACGTCAGGGTAATTCCCCTAATGCACGGGTGAGCACAGGGGAAGAGGCCGAGCCCAGGGACTGCTCTCTCTCCTACAGCATCACTGGTCTACCGCCTGCCCCAGTCATGGGTAGGGCCCAAGCTGCCCTGGAAATTCGGCCACGCAGCCATGCACCTGCTGGCCTTCATCCTGACTGTCCTGGGGCTGCATGCCGTCTTTGACTTTCACAGCCGTAGAAAGATCCCCAATCTCTACTCCCTGCACAGCTGGCTGGGCATCACCACCGTCTTCCTCTTCGCCTGTCAGGTGGGTACTCTCTGTTCTCCTTTGGATTCCCACAGCTGCCAGCTCTCGTTGGGGCTTCACTTGCATCAGCAGCAAATATCCCTTCTGCTTACTGCCTGGAGACGGCCTTGCAGGGCACATCCTGTAGAATCGGCAGTTTGAAGGGCTGTGGGAGATTGGTGGTTCCCGAATTCACCCTGTTCCAGCTCTTACCCCTCACACGGCCCACCTGTGGTGCTGGAGCGCGCTAAGCTAACTCTGTCACAGCACACACCACACTGACTCTAAATCATCTTTTCTGCCCTCTTCTCTCCCCCCTTTCTGTGAACCAGAAGCAATTCTAGAAGTAGTATCCGTATTCTGATGTCAGCCCTGTACAAATGAGTTTTGTGAGCCAGGACAGGAAGGAAGCAGAGACAAACAAGGATGGCTGGGTTTGCAGGAGACTGGGGATAGCTAAGCATTTCATGTAGGTAACATTCCTACATTCCTTTGTGTAAGACAAACAGACCCCAGTGAGGAGGCTAGGTGTGGTGCTGGGGCAATGCCTGGTGGGAGGTTTGAGCTGGGAGATAAGGGCAAGCGTTCACTGATGGGTAGGAGGCACTGGTGGGTGGGATGACCTGGCGTGCCTTTGGTCACACACAGTACAATCAAGTACTTCCTGTGTCCACAGTGGTTCTTGGGCTTTGCGGTCTTCCTGCTGCCCTGGGCGTCCGTGCGGCTGCGCAGCCTCCTTAAACCCATCCATGTCTTCTTTGGAGCTTCCATCCTCTCTCTGGCCATTGCATCTGTCATTTCCGGCATTAATGAGAAGCTTTTCTCCAGTCTGTGAGTGGGACGGCGCCCCCAACTCTAAGGTGGAGGGGGAGGAACAGGGTCTTCAGAAGATGCACTCGATGATCATAGGACCCATCCAAGGGAGGGAAGCTTTTGGGATGGGGCTTGTTCCTGATCTGGAAGGTTAATGGAATCGGTCTTTCTTTAGGCTGAGATTGGTAAACTGGTCAGCAAATACCCAGCATCAAAGTGATTTAGAACCTACTCTGTGGCAGAAACTATTCTAAACATCTTAAATTTAATCCTCTAACTGCCCTACAACATTTGTTGTCATTGCCACTTATACATTAGGGAACAGAGGCACAGAGAGGTTAGTAATGCACCTAAGGGCGCACAGCCAGTAAGTGGCAGAGCTTTGTGTTAGGACTAGAGGCTGCATGCCTAACCACTCCCATTCTCCGTTCTTTGAAGCAGTGGGGGTGCAGTGAAAAGCAAACAAGATTTGAGGTCAGACCTGGGTATAGACCTTGGCTGTGCCATTTCCTAGTTATGTAACTGGACAAGTGCATTTCACGTCTGGGAGCTTTAGCTTCCTCACAGGGAAAAAGCATTCTGCAGACACTTGTCATGGCAGCGACTTGGAAAGTATGTTAATATTCCAGGTCACAGCAGGTCCTGGGAAGCTTTTCTTATCCTCTGTTAGTGGCACTGAGTCTCGCATTGGGCAAAAGCAGGTAGAAAAGTTTCTTGAGCGCCCACATTGTTTCGTCATCCTCAGGAGAAACGGCACCAACTCATACTCCAGGCTGCCCAGTGAGGCTGTCTTTGCCAACTGCTCTGGGATGCTGGTGGTGGTCTTCGGGCTGCTGGTGCTCTATATCCTGCTGGCTTCGTCTTGGAAACGCCCAGAGCTGGGGATGCAGGCTGAAAGACAGGTATGGGGTTTTGGTCTCCCATTCCAGGTTGGGGTAAGGCCGGGTCTAGGGAAGGGTCACCCAGTAAAGACTTGGGCTTTGCCAGGAAGACCAACCCAGTAACGTGGTGGGAAACCAAGGTGCTTGAAGGTGGGGTTAGGCTGGCTGACGGGGCGCACCAGTGGCAGCCCAGCACCTCCTGGCCATTGCAGCAAGCGCAGCTGCTCGGGCTCAGGCTCCTGGGGGCCTGTCTGCTGGGAGAGGGTGGGGGTTACTCCCCTCCCCAGATTGCTGTGGTTTCACGAGGGGAAGTGTAGCCTTGTCTTCTCCGAGGACGGGCTTGCGCATGATGAGGGTGTACGGTAATTTCTACTTCTTCGGCTTTAGGGCTCGTCTAGTGGGATGGGAGCGTATCTATACTTCTTTGGCTTTAGGGCTCGTCTAGTGGGATGGGAGCGTATCTATACTTCCTCGGCTTTAGGGCTCGTCTAGTGGGATGGGAGCGTATCTAGCGGCTGCTTGGTGACGGCTTGAGTGCTTGCAGCACGTTTTGCCTGTTCTTGGCCACGCAGGCACCTGAGGGACATGGTGAGATGGGGTGTGTATTGGCTGAGGGGCTTTGGAGCTTCTCTGAAAGGTGTGGTGGCGTGGGCTGGGACTCGCCCTGCAGGTTGGGGTCTGAGCATCTCAGGCCTGGCGTGACTCCTGCAGGTCAGGGGCCATTTTGACGTTATGCCATTAACCTGTGTACATCTGCCTGTCTTTCCAGGCCCTGTTGCACGGCGGGGAGTGAGGCAGGAAGGCGCTGCCAGGAGTGGTTGGTGGTGCGGTCTGGACTCCTTCAGAAGCTCTGCTCTCCGCGGGGCTCTCGTCCAGTCTCCCCTCGTCTCCGTGGTGGACCTGCTCTCTCCACAGCTTGCTGCCCACATGCTTTCCTTGGTGGCTTTGGCTTCTCCACCTCTTCCTGGCATTGACTTCTCAGGTCGTTCGTTTACCCCAGGCCCTCCTCGCCCTGGCAGCTCACGCCGCTCCTGCTCGCGTGAAGTCAGGCTCATTTCCCCTCACACCCCTAGGGATGTGGCAGAGAACCCCGAGAGCTCAGATGACCTGGGAATCAAGTGCCGTCCGTACCGTGAAAAGTGAGGGAGCCGATGCTTCCTCAGCTTTCCCTTGAAGCTTAGGCCGCTGCGCCGGGCCAGGCTTCATCTGCTCTGTTACCTCCATCCAGCCCATCTGGACACGAGGCTGGGCGGGAACACAGTGACGCGATGGAAGGACAGGGGAGAATGGCAGAGCTGCTTCTGCAGAGGAGAAGCTGAGGAGCTGGCTGCCCATTGCTGTTGTTTCCCGTCGCTGCATTCTGTTTCTGCGTGCGTTGTATGTGCCCTTCTAGCTGCTGCTGCAACTGGGGCCTGGATCCCAGCCCTTCCCTATGACTGATGTGCTGTCGGACAGCCTTATGAGCCCTGGTAACCTGCTCTCCCAAGAACAGCCTGTCCCACGGAGGAGTAGCAGGGGTGCCTCGAGCCTCCTTTCCTTTCCCTCATCGGGTCCAGGCTTGCCTGCCTGTCCCCGGGCAGGTTCAACCTTGCTCTCTCTCGGCAGGGCACTTGCTCAGCTATTTTCACTCTCCAGCTTGCCATGAAACGTGCCAGAGTCATGGTGCATTGTACCCAGCAGAGCCCTGGGAGCTAGGCCACCTCCAGAGGCGTTCCTCACTGAGCGTCCAAGTGCCTCACTTGCCCCCACGATAGCTACGTGCGTGGCACACCCAGTCTTGGGTGTGATGCCAGAATGTGCCGCCGCTCTTCCAACGAGACTGTGGTGGCGTCTTGCTCCTCTCCTAAGTGTTGGCACTGCCCTCTCCAAACAGGCCCTGCCAGGTCCCAGGCTCCATACTGCTGTGCTTAGGTGACAAGCAGCATGACGACACCTGGGGTCCCGAGTGGGCCTTACCCCCTGGCAGGGGCCATGAGGCTGACTGTCCACCCCACCCCACGTGGCCAGATGCTGGCAGGAGGACCGTGACAGAACTTCTCAAGTGGCTGAAGCCCTCAGAAGCCACTGGGATGACTGCCGGGCACCTTGGTCATAGGACCAGCTCCCCCTCTTTGCACATGGGTAGGCATTTCACTTATGAAGCTTGATTTTCATTAAATGTGTTTTCAAGAATCAAAGCCTTCTCTGCTGAAATGACACTGTGGTTAACTGAGCTCTGGGCAACTTGCAAAAGCCTCAGGCTAGTTCTGACCCTCAGACCCGGAAATGGGCAGACCTGAAGACACCAGAGAACCGCATGACTGTCTTCTTAGAATCACATGTGACTCCTGGTTTGTGAGCGTGTCTTTACTAGTGAATGGCCCTTGAGCACTTGATTATCTTACAAGGAAGGAGATGTTTCCTATTTCATAGTCTGAAACACGACACTCAAAAAGGGTAAGTGACTTGTCCCAAGGTCACCCAGCCAGGAAGTGGCAGAGTTGGGATCCACAGCCCAGGTGTCTGATGCCAGTTTCCTTCCCAGCTGCTGGGTGTGTGCATCTGTGCACACTGATAACTGTGCCTTGTGGTCAGGGACCTGTGGTGTGGCTGATGGACAGGGGACCCTGGGTAGAAATAGGGAAGCCGAGGGGCTGAGGAAGCCTGCAGCCAAGTTTGGGCAAAGTGGTGGCCCCCTTCCAAGTGTGATGAGCTGAGGCCACCTGGTGGTAGAGCAGACGACTCAAGGGGTTGGATGCATGTATCGGTGATACGGGTAAGTCCCAGTGAGTAAGCCCCTGGACTGCTGAGGCCATTATCTTCACCAGTTCATTTGAATCCTTTCCACGTGCCCATGAGGTGGGCACCGTTCGGATTTTACAGATTCTAAGAGGCTAAATAACAGGCCTGAGTTTATGTAGCTAGTCTGAAGCAGAACCAGGATTCAAAGTCACATCTATGTCTAAAGTGAATCCATGCCAGTGCCTTTAACTGCCCCCCTGCGCCAAGTATGGGCCAGGTGTGCGCTGTGCGGTCTCCACCACACACCACGTAGACTCAGCAGCCCCTCGTGCTCTCCCAGGGGCCATCAGTGATGGCTCTAGAGAGACCCATGGGCTGGCCTGGGCACAGTTTCTGTCCTACCGCTGAGCCTTAGAATATGGTGATTTCTTTTCCTTTTGGAGACCCACTTGCCCATTTGATTCCTGAAGAATCAGTGAATTCTGTTAGTTTAGTGCTGAGAAAAGCACACCCATCAGGTGTGGTGTGTGCACTGGAAGCACAGGAATGGGGATCCCAGTGGACTTGGCCCAGCTGCACAGACCCTGCCTTTGGGTCTCAGGCGGTAGGAGATGGGAGATGAGCATTTCAGTGGTGGAGTGAGGTCTTAGTCGGGGGCGGTAGTGGGCCCACTTGTTCACACGCTTGGATAAAGGTCCCTTAGAGGAAGCAGCAGCTCTTTTGCTTCAATGTGGTTTATTGGCTTGCCTTTTCACACTCAGTTCAGGTGCAGAAGACCTTTCACAGGGAGTCTTAAAACCAAATGAGAGTTGCCAGTTAAAGATTGTGCTGCCACCTAGGGAAAAGCCTTATCATCGAAGCTCAGAACTGGCTGGGGGCAGAGCCGGGTGACCCTAGGACTCCCCCTTCCCTGAAGAGGGAAAGGTCAGTGACCCACTCTGGGCCTGCAGTTTCTACAGTGGAGGAATTCTGCAGGCTGGTTGAGGAATTCCTACTGAACTCAGAAGACAGGGCCCGAGGGCGAGAGGCGTGGGAGGGCGACAGTTCTAAGGTACAAGTAAGTGACAGCAGCAGCTGGGCATAGCAGTGAGTGAGGCCCTGAGGCGAGGCATTCATGCCTCCTGGCTCTGCAAGACCTCCAGGATAGCACGGAGAATGGCCGCGGCCGCCACCGCCCCGGGGTCTGGCTGATCCAGGCGCGCAGAGCTGATGTAACTGGCTCGTCCAGCTCCAGCTTCCATGTTCCTGGTGGCCTCGGCTGCGGCCTCTGCACTCTGAGGGGTGGGGGTGTGGAGCAGGTTCAAGAAGCAGCCACCAGGCTTCCTTCCTGCCAGGGACCCCGGCCCCTTCTGTCCCAGCACTGACACCAGGGTGGAGAGGTCACATCCCACACACTGCTAGCAAGGCAAGGGGCCACCATTCACCAAGGGCCTGCTATGTCCCAGACCCTGTGTGGGCGCCCTACATATCTTTTCCGTCCCACAGCAACCTTCTGAGGCAGGTGCTCTTCTCCATTTGTAAAGAAGAAAACTGAGGTACAGAAAGGATGTCAATTTGTTCAAGGCCGCATGGAGATGGGAGCCTGGTGGTTCTCAGTCTGCTGCCCTGGGTGGCTGGGCCCAGCCTCACTCACCTTGACTGCCTTGCTCAGGATTTGGAGATTAGCCCCTGGGCTCTTCCAGGCTTGGAGCTCCTGTCCTGCTGCCCACAGAGAATCCAGCTGGACAAGGTGAAGGAGAGGGGCTGAGGACAGGCCCTGCCACTGAGGGTGGCCTTCAGGGCTTCTACGCTCAAAAGGGGGAAGGGCTGGGCCAGATACATACCATAGTCCTATCCCCTGGGGCAGCCTTTCCATACCTGGCAGGGAAGAGAACAAATGAGGCTTCCTGCAGGGAATCACTTTGGGGGTGGGTGGCGTCAACCACCTCCCCCAGCCCACCCCCGTCTAAGGCCCAGGTCCCTGGCTCACTTCTGCATGGCCTCCAGGCCGGCATCCATGGCAGCGGACCAGGCTGGAAGGTCAGTCTTGGCCTTGAGCGGCTGGGCCGCTGCAGTCAGGAAAAGGCCATAGAGCTGGGGAGGGCCAGGATGCTGAGCACACGGGGCTGGCCCAGGCCTCGGCCAACCCAGGACCCGTCCATGTCAGCCCTCTGCCCCCGGGGGCTGCCGGCACTCACCGCCCCGGATGAGCCTCCCATCTTCTCCAGTAGCAGGAGGGCCAATTTGGAGAGTAGCTGGGCAGGGCTGGCAGGGGGTGGGCCCTCCTTCAGCCACCCCTGAATCGCTGAAGGCAGAGAGAGATGGTGAGGAATTCAGAGACCCACCCTGCCATCTGCCTGGATTCCAACCAAGTACCCAGGCCTCGCTGCCAGCCGGAAGGAATGGGTGCTGGGAGGGGCTGAGGGAACCAACATGAAGAGACTCCCAGAGTCCCTCTATATCCCGCTGCAGTCTGGAGAGGGCTGGGAACAGGTCAGGGACAGGGACCTCAACGGTCACCCAGCAGGTGATGATGCTTCCTCGCGTCCCTGCTTCTTTTTTTTTTTTGTCTTTTACTGATTTACCTTGATCATGGTTTGTCTCTCCTACCACAACATAAGCCACGAGGGCAGTGATTTTAATCTGCTTTGCTTGCTATTTTATCCATAGAGTCGAGGGCAGCACCTGACCTGTGGTTGGCACTAAATACTTTTTTCTTGATTCAACGATGCTGGATAATTAAGAACTTTTCCCTAGTCTGGTTCGGCTGAGAAAAATAAGAACAGAATGAGTTTCCCTTTAGAATAATCTAAAGTTTGTATTCACTGTAAAATATTACATTTTATTCTGCGGTAACAACCTTCCTACATTTGTAGTGTTAGAAGTGTCCCTTTATGAAAACAGGTGAAAGGGATGCTAGGTTTTGTGAAGGACCTCTCTTGGCAAAATAAAAGTTGCCAACCCCACGTGAGCACTCCAGATGTTTTTGAAATCCTTCTGGTTCATGAAATGCCAAAATGTCACCATCAGTGTGCCACACCACCCCCTCTGCTGCCCCAGGTGGGTCCTGGCACCAACCTCTGGCAGCGCAGCTGTGGGTGGTCCCACAGTCCCCGTCGCCAGCAGCACGGTCCAGGGCGTTCAGACGTTCCTCCAGGCCCAGAAGGGTGGCGCACACCCGCTCCAACACAAGCACCATCTGCTTCGAGGCTGCGCCTGGAGATGGAGGACAGTGGGAAGGCGGCCTGCCTGGCCCTTCTCACAGCCAAACGTGACCCATGTGGGAGGTATGGGCGCCAGGGCCCCTCCACGCCTCTCTGCACTCCCTGCACCCTTTAGGCCTCAGGCCAAAGCCCGGGGCCACCTTCCCCAACAGCATGGCTTGTACCTCCTGCAGCAGTGGAATCAGGGGCCTCCAGGGGCTTGGCGGGGGCAGCCCGGCACCGCTTCCGCCCAGTCACTGAGACCTTGGCCACGTTAGGCCAGGCCGAGGCGGTGGTCTCAGCATCTAGGGACAGCAGGACGACTCTCTTAGAGACAGGCTGGCCGGCCAGGGATCAAGTGGGGCCTGGACTCCCCACCTGGTGGCCCCGTCCCCTCCACCGCAACAAGCAAGTACTGAGTGCCTACTGTGTACAAGGGAGAGGGGAGGGTCCCCGGGGGAGGATCCTAATACCCACTCCTTCACAGTCAAGTGAGAGCTGGAGAAGGCTGGGGAAGCCAGAAGGGGCCTCCCCACAGGGTCCTGATTGTCATGGTCAGCCCTGATGGGGTCTCTCCAAGTCCCCTTGGCTCCTTGCAGCTCCAAGGGCCCCTGGCTTCGCTGACCCCAGCTTCCAGGTCTCACCTATCAGTTTCAGGAGGGGCTCATCCACCAGCAGAAGAGTGAGAGAAATGCCAGGCATACCCAGGGCTGACATGAAGGTGCCCACCAGGGCACGAGCAATCTTCACCCCTCGGCCCTCTGCAGAACCAGAGCGTGGAAGTGTGTGAGAAGAGGAGGGAAGGACGGGCACTTACCCCCAGAGCATCAGAGAAAGAAACAGAGTAAGAGAAAAACAAGAACTCTGGGAGTCGGGGCTCTGAGGTCAGATTTCCTTGGGGCATCCCTCAGTGACGCCCTGAACGACCACATTCCCTGGAGGTGTCCCTTCTACAGGGGCAGATAAGCAGTCTCAGTTACTGCGTTCTTACCACGTCCCAAGTACTGTGTTAAGTGTGTTACATAACGTTTAATCCCATTTCATCCACACAACAACCCTATAAGGCAGGTACTATTCTTACCCCCTCTTTACAGACAAGGAAACAGGCTCAAGGCACCCAGCAAGTAAGTGGCAGAGGGACCGTTGTCTAACTCGGGCTTGACAAATGCGTACAGCCCATGCTCTGGACCATTGCAAGACCCTATCTCAGCTGCTTTTCTTACATCCAGCTTCAAAGGGTTGGAAGGAAGAAGCTCTGGGGGTCAGGAGGTCCCCTTCAGTGTGGGGCTCACCCAGAGAGCGGACGGCGGCGTCGGCTATGATGCCCAGTTCCAGGAATGACAGGCCACCCAGGTTGTTGACCATCAGCACCACTGAGGAGCCTGTGGGCAGACACGACACCTAGGTGAGACTCTCTGGGCCCCATTCCCAGAGGGGGAGGAAAGGCTGGGAGACGGTGTGACAGCCCCCTCACCGGACCGCACAGGCACGTGGGACACGTTGGAGGAGCTCGTCATGTGGTCCAGCATGAGTGCCACAATCTCGTCGGCGGTCGCCATCTGTCAGAGGGAGCCGGGAGTGAGCTGCGCTGGGGGCCTTGGTCTTGGGCCAACCTTCGCCGGGAAGTCCACATACCTTTATCCGGTGCACGCCAGCCTCCCCGTGGATCCCTGTGGATAGATGCAAGCACTGCTGACCTGCTCGGGGCCTGGGGATTCGCTCAGTGTGGTCTGGTCAAGGATTTTCTAAGTGCTCAGCACCAGGCTAGGCACGTGGACGTGGGGAGTGTGGGCTGGGGGGAAACCGACAAAATAATGAAAAATACACCGTCTCTGGCTTGGTGGTGGAGAGAGCCAGAACTTTACTTTTTTTTTTTTCTAATTTTTTTTTTTTTTTGCTGCCCCGTGCAGCATGTGGGATCCTAGTTCCCCGACCAGGGATCGAACCCGCGCCCCCTGCATTGGAAGCGTGGAGTGCTAACCACTGGACCACCAGGGAAGTCCCCTTAACTTTTAACTAGTTAAGTAACTTAACTACAGGCAGTCACAGAGGCCAGCTGAGGCCTCTGCCCATCACTTGGGAAGCACAGGAGAGGAAGAGGGAAGGTTTTGCAGCTGGGGTGGCCTCTGAACAGCTCTTGAAAGAGGGGCTGCATCTTGGCAGGGGCAGGGGTACCTGAGAATGGTGGGAGCACAGGCAAGGAGGTGGGCAAGGCACAGAGCCCCTGTGGCCAGAGCCCTGCGTGTGGAGGGCAAAGCTGGTAGAAATCAGGCACGTTGGGCCAGAAGGGCCTCATGCACCCACTTAAAAATACTAAGACCCCCTAAGGGACGGCTCCACGTGAGCAGGACCAGGTACATGGCTCCCAGGGCAGAAGACAGGGAAAAACCCAGGGAGCAGGCATGGCTGGACCGGGGAGGGGGCGGAGGTCACAAGCTTACCCAGGCCCAGCTCCACCTCATCGGCTGAGAGCTCAAAGGTGGGTTTGGAACCCGGCACACTGCAGGAGGACAAGCTCACTCCCAGGGTTCCTAAGAGAAATGAGGTGTGAAAGGGACGAGCGCTGTGCTCTCGGCGTCAGGCAGCAGCAATGCCTCGGAAGCCTCTTCACCGAGACAAGCTGTCAGACTCTTCATCTCAGTGATGGAAGAGAAACCTGGCTCTGGGGACCCAAGGCTGCTGTTCTCAGGAGCTCCCGCAGGGAGACCCTCCCTCAGCCCCTGGGGAGTGACTTGGGAACCTGCTCCTGGTCCAAGGGGGGGCCTCGACCTCCCCCGCCTCCTCCCCGAGCCCTGGGCCGGCACTCACCCATGGCCTTGGCGACCTCGCTCACCCGATCTGTGATCTCCTCCAGCCCCGCACCTGCCTCAGCCAGGGCACCCGCCACCTGCACCCACACAGAGATAGGCCCCCAACGGGAAAGGAGTCACTGTACCACTAGAGGGCAGAAGACAGGCTGGAGCTGAATTTCTATTTGGGAACAGGGAATCTCTTCGTCCTGCCACATCAACCTGGCCTGCCACACTTAGGGCACCTGCCAGGAATATTCAAGAATCCCAGAGCCAGAGGAACTTTACAAATGGAGAGATGGGCCCAGAGAGGGGAGATGATTTGTCCAGTGTCACACAGTCAGTTGGTGGCTAGTTTCCCAATTCCTAGCCTACAGTTTTTTCTCCATGGCATATACACCGTGGCTCACTTTACCCACCTACCCACTTTTTTGCCAAGCGTCTAGTATATGCTGAAAAGGGGAACAAAGGTGTCTAAGTCACAGTCCCTACCTTGAAGGAACTCGGTCTGGGAAGGGGTTGGGGAAAGAGACAACACAAAATGAACATTTCACGTGAGGTGGCAAATCCGATGATGGACAGGTGTTATGGGAACACTGAGGAGGGGGCCATAGCGTGCTTGGTGTGGTGGGAGGGAAAACCTCCCAGAGAGAGAGATGTCAGAGGTGGGCCTCCACAGAATAGTAGGACACAGCCAGGCCAAAGGGGGGTTGGACAGGGAAAGGATTTTCGAGGCCAACGACTCAGCAGCAGCAAGGCCCCAAAGGTGAGCCATAGCCCAGTGGTACAGAGAACTGGTGTTAATGGAGCATGAGGGGACCACAGGGATGATGGGAGAGAAACTTGAGGGAGGAGGGGCACGAGTGTGGTGGGTGCCTGACCGAGGAGCCTGGGTTGACTCTGGGAACCCTGGGGGGCTTTCTGTAGGGGAACAACCTGGTCAGATACACATTTTTGAAAGACACCTGTGGGGTGGTGTGGGGAAGAGACTGGGGGGCGGGCAGGAAGCAGGCAGGGGAGCCGGCTGAGGAGGCAGCTGCAGCCACCTGGGCGTGAGCAGATGAGCACTGAAGCGAGGCTGAGACAGGAAGGGCAGGGCTTGGAGGAAGATGTGTGTTTGGAGGCGCTGGGGAGCAGGGTCACCAGGACGGGGCGATGGTTGCAGGTGGGGAAGGGCAGGGAAGGGGCCGGGACGATGAATGCCTGGATCCGGGCGGACATGGTTTTGGGGATGGTGGGGCCCTCCTGGATCAGGGAGTGCTGCGGAAGGAGTGGCTTCCTGGGGGGGTGGGATAGATGGCTGGAAAGGTCCAGCACCAGGTGCTGCCTGGAGAGAGAGGGCTGGGACGGGCTGGCCAGTGGTGTCCCAGGAGGGGACTCTCACCTTGTGTATGAGCACTGTGCCACAAAGCCCGCGCCTGCCTGCCTTCTTCAGGACGGTGAAGGCGCTGTCATCCCCGATGACCACCATCTCCACAGCGATGCCCTCCGCCCGGGCCTGCTCCCGGGCCAGGCCAAAGTTGAGCCGATCCCCAGTGTAGTTCTTCACGATGAGGAGGGTCCCCACTGCGGGAGCAGTCGGTAGGGCCCCATCAGCACTCGCGCTCCCCACAGCGGCCCCTCCCACATGCCAGGCTTACCTGTGCCCGCCTGGGCCACTGCCCTGATGGCCGCCAGGATGCTGCCCACTGCAGGGGAGGTGAACACGGCTCCCGCAATGACCCCTGTCAGCATCCCCTTCCCTATGAAACCTGAGACAGAGAGGTGGGGAGAGGATGTTGGGTGGGGACCTGTGCCTGCAATCCCTGGGGCTCCCCACGCTCCTGGGCTTCATGGTTTGGTGAGCCCTACTGTGCACTTGGTGCAGAAGAGTACCTGCGCTGCTCTCCCCAGATCTACCACCTCCTTGGAGGCCTTCCCCGACCTCCCAACTGAAGTAGTCACTCACCCATGTCCAGCTACTTGCTGTCCCTTTAGCCTGCTCTCCTGTCTTCACTACCTCACTTACGTGCTCTGGAATGATCTCTTTCACTTATGTGTTTACCTGGTTTCTGTCTCCCCAAAGGAGAATAGAAGCTCCATGAGGGCAGGCGCCTTGCCTGTCTGGGTCACTTTTGCGCCCCTAGTGGCCAGACAGTGCCAGGCACACAACAGGTGCTCATGAATGTTTGCTGAGTGGATGGATGAATTTGCCAGAGAGAAACAGGAAAGATACAGAGGATACAAAGCCTGGTCCCTACTCCTCCCCATGCCCCCATCCCCAAGCTCTCATGGAGAGTTCACATGCCTGGCACTAAACAGGAAACAATCCAGGACTGTCCATGTTGAATGTGAAAATGCATGGTGGGAAGAGGAATGCTGCGCTAGGCTGGAAAAGTCAGGCAGGCTTCATGGAGGAGGGGACGGCAGGTCAGCTGGGCCTGGGAGGCCAGGAGGATTCACGGAATCACCGACTATCAGAGCTGGAAAGGCCTGAGAGGTCATTTGGCCCCACCTTGTGCTTTGATGTAGAGACTGAGGCACAGAGAGAGGCCACGACTGGCCCCAGATCACAGCTCAAGGGAGTGGGCGAGCCAGAGCCAGGACTGGGCTCCTGACTCTGGGCCAGGCTCTGTCCTGAACCTCCTAACAGCACCAAAGATCTCCCAGGAGCCCCCCGTCCACTCTGCCCAGAGCCCACTGCCACCTCTGGCCCAGGGTGCTCACCGGCATGGGCGGGCTCATGGCCAGAGCCCCCACCCGACAGTAGTGCCACCTGGCCCTTGAGACTATCCAGGTCAGAGCGGAGGGCCACACGGTGGCCTTGCAGGAGCTGCAGGTTGGGGTTGCAGGCCACCAGGCCAGCGAGGGCATCATCGGCACAGCCTGCCACCGAGTTCACTAACTTCTTGGAGATCTGTGGGAGAGGAGTGGGACACGGTTCTGGTAGAGTTGGCAGGGCAGCCCCATCCTGCCCAGCCACGTTGCTATGACTCACACCCCAGCCCACACCCACCCAGGAACTCCAGGCAACAGTGGTTCCTTGAATTAGGCATCTTTTTATAAGGTGGATGTTCCCATGATTTCTTATTTTGCAACTTCTTATTCAGTAACTAATTTATGGCTTAAATTTATCCTGCAGAATGACTTTGATACAACGAAAATGGGGTAACTGGAGTTCCGAGTATAAAAAAATTAATGAAGTTGGGGGACTTCCCTGGCGGTCCAGTGGGTAAGACTCCGAGCTTCCACTTCAGGGGACGTGGGTTCAATCCCTGGTCAGGGAACTAAGATCCTGCATGCTGCACGGTGCGGCAAAAACATAAAATAAATAAAGTAAAATAAAATTTAAAACTGGGGCCCAACAGCCTTCTGTCAAAGGAGGAGAAGCCCCAGGTTGGCGCTCCTGTGCCAAGGGAGGGGGCCAGACAGGGCCCACACCCATCTGCTTCCTCCGCAAAATAGGGATTTAATAACTAGAGAATATGCCCGCTATATAGCAAAAAACTGAATGCAAAGGGGCTACTCCCTTCTTCAACCAGCTCTGAAAAGCTGGAGCTAGCTGAATGAGGTCTGTAGACTGTGTGCAGCTCCCGCCTTTGTCCCAAACAGTGAAACTGGTGCCCAATAGGGTCAGAGAGGGCCAGGCTACCAGCATCGCCTGGTGGCCTGGGGGAAGCCTGCAGCTGAGCTTTCCCGGAGGCCCCTTCCCCAAACCTGCCAGAACCCCATTCCTTCATGCAAACTTTGGCCTTTCCTGGGTCTGGCGGGGGCCAGAGCAGTGACTGTGAGCCACACCTTGTTCTAAGTGCTTTTAAGCACATCTCGTTTAATCTTCCAACAACCCTATGGAGGAAAATTAGCCCAGTGAAGAAACAGGCAGATTTACATGACTTTGCCCAAGGTCACACAGCCAGCAAGTGACCGGGTCCACCTGGCTCCAAAGCTGGTTCCATTTTGGCCTTATCATACTGCTCTCCCCAGGGGCTGAAGGGAGGCTGAGAGTGGCAGAGGTCCTGTCCTAGGAAGGGCACGGGCTTGTGGCTCTCAGAGCCTGCCAGGGACTGGAATACACAATGAAGTCGAGAGTGGGTCTCAATTCCAAGCCCAGTCTCCAGCACCACCACCCTCCAAGAACGTGCTCCCTTGCCATCCCTGACAGTCTATCCTGCCTGGGATTTGCAACCATTCCCGAACCAGAGCTAGAGGAGGGCTTGGGGTCCAGTGCCATCCTTGGTTCCCAGTGGCCTGAGGGGATGGAAAAAGAAAAAGTCGACCAGGCAACTATGGGAGGCCCCTAGGATCCTGGTCTGATCAACATCTCACCTTTTAAACTGCAGATGAGGAAAGAGGCTCAGAGAGGTCAAGTCTTTGGTAGAACGTCACATAGCTGGTTGGTGGTAGGCTGAAATTTGAACCAGGTCTGCCCAGGCCTGTTTTCCTCCAGATCAGTTCTAGAATGGGCCTGGGGCATGCCCAGGGGCATGCTGAGCCTCCTGCAGTGAGTGTAGATCCCACAAGCCCACACATGCCCAAGGCTCTGGAAGAGGCACCAGGTCCTTCTTCACGACTCCTGTGACTGGTACTGTCTATTACAGAGTAGGCAACTGTTAATGTTCTAATCTAAAGGCATGACCCAGACCAGGGGCAGATGGGCCCTGGAGGGACTCAGAGGCTGCAGCCACAGGCCTGGCTGGGCCCAGCTGGGAAATGAAGGGAAGTCAGGCCCTGAGACGGAGGATGACCCTCTCTCTTAACCTCAGGAGACAGTAGCATCTCTTGGTCAGGGAGCAAGGAACTCCAGCATGCCCAGGGCTGGCACCCCTACTGCCCCAAGACCAGAGTGCCCTTCCTCTGCCCTGGCCCTCAGGGGACTCACCATGGTGGGGAGGCTCTGAAGGAAGTTGAGTTCACACCTTTGCACTGAGCTGCCGGAGGACGGGCAATCCCGTGGGTGCTACCGGGCCTGAGCACAGTGAAGGTGACAAGCAGTATCTGCAAGAGGGGGTAACAGCGTGAGCTGCTGCAGGCGCTTGCAGCCTTCTGGCACAATCGTGCTTTCAGGGCTCTAGTAATTAGGGAGCTGCCCCAGACTTTGACCCAAGTCCAAACTCTAGAATGTGAGCTGGGGATGGAAAAGAGCATGGGGTTGACCAAGGTTCATGCCTGCATCTGGCTGCCAGAACACTGACTGATCCACGTGGGGCACACAGCTGCCTTACGCTCACGAGTGGTGCCCACCTTATCACCAAGGGGCAAAGTTACCCACAGAGTAACTTATCTATTACACAGGCCTCGCATGCAGTGAATACATTCATAAAGATCTTCACACGCTTGCTCTTGTCAGTGTTGGGACCACACCAGGAAGGTGACGGCTGAGTCTGACTCCATTTTGCTTTTGGGAAACCGACCCAGAGAGCTCTGGTGATGTGTCCAAGGTCATACTGTTAGGAGCCAGGACTCAAACCTATGTTTAGTTTTTCTACAAATCCCGTGTTCTTTCTACTGATAATTCAATGCCTCCAAAGCAAGGCAGAAAGTCCCAGATGCGTAAAACCACACAGTAAACAGCAACGACATTTTAGCTCCTTTCGGTTCAGTCAGGTTCAGAGGCGTCTTGGAGTCATCCAGGGTCTTGGGCTCACTGCATGTGTCTGCAGTGGAAAGAATCCACACCTGCCTCGGCACCTAGCTCTGTCTCTTACTGGGGGATCTTGGGTAAACCAGTTCCCCTGAAGCTCAGCTTCCTCATCTGTAAAATGGGGGCTGCCTCCTCTGTGGCCTTGCAGCAGGTGCTTCAAACCACGTGGCTCTCCTCCTAGTCCTTCCAGGGCCTGTCTGATGTGGAGCGGCCTGGAAGTTGCAGGGCTGACTGCTTTCCTGGGTCCCTAAGGTTCTCACCAGGGAATTTTTGGTTTTGTGTTTGAGGTCAGAATTTGCACAGCCACGGGGGGACTAACTGTGCTGGGCAAGTGGCCTGCTTGGCCCTTGAAACACAAAGTCTCAAACACAAACACAAAGTTCAAAGGGGAGAGGGGAGAGCCTAAGTGCCTCCCCCCGCGCATGCCAGGTGAAGCGGAGTGATCGGTCAATCTAGGGTCAGGGCAGGGTTGGGTTTAGAGGTACTGGGAAAGCTAGGGGAAGGGAGGTACAAACCTCGGTTCTAGTCTGCGAGGTGCACAAATTGATGTCACCTTCCTCCCCTCTCTCTAGGCCTCTGCAGTACCTTCCGGTTCCAGAAGGGGAACAACCCCGAAGGCTCCTGGAGCAAGGAAGATGGAGTGGACGGGGTCTGGGAAAGGGCGAGGGGCGCGGACTAGGGATGAGGTCGGCGGGTCAGCTCCGAAGGAGGAGGAGGAGGAGGCGGCGGCGTCGGTGCACCTCCGCGACCAGCTCTCCCCAGCGTCCACCACCTCGGGAACCGCCGCTGCTTCCCAAAGACCCGACAGGGTGCCCTCATCCGGGTACTCCAAGCTCGGGCGGTAGGAGATGGGCGGGGCCTCTGGGGGCGGGGCCTCCCTTGGTTGGCCGCCTCGGCGCCTTGAGTCCTCCAAGAGGCCAGGTGAGCCCGTCCCGTGATGCCCCGCGCCTCGGCCGCTCTGGCCTGCAACGTGTCTCTGGGGCGGAGACAGCGGCAGGGGAGTTCGCCGCGCGCGGGTGGGGGCTCCCTGTCTCTTTGCTCGTGTCCGTCTTTTTTTCGTTTCGCCTGAGTCCCGCTGGGCTGCCCCAGGCCTCGACATGTCGTACAACTACGTGGTAACGGCACAGAAGCCCACCGCCGTGAACGGCTGCGTGACCGGTGAGGCTGCCAGGGCAGGAGACCCCGGTGAGGGAGGGAGCTGGGGGGAACCGAGGCCTAGGGAAGCCCGCGGCCCCCGGGTTGCCGCCAGGACCGGGCCCAGGGAATGGAAGGCGCTGGCGGCCGAGGGACCTCCCACAGCCCACGGCTTAAAAGAAGCTGTCTCAACACGCGCCTTTGGGGGAGTAAAAGCTGCTCTTGAGGGTCCCCTTTCGTTCTCGGAGGTCACTTGGCCTCGAGGACAGGACGCGCCCAGTGGGACAGAGAGTGGAATGTGAGTTGTTTGTGCGGTGTTGCTTGGGCCGCGAGATTGGCCGCGTGTGGTTAGGGGGGAAGGGGCGGTGATGATGGCGACTTTGGGGCAGGAGCCTGGGAGGTGCAGGAGGTGGAGGGATGTGAGGAATGTCCGTACTCACCCGAAAGAGAGGAGTCCACTTTGCCTGGGGCTGTTGTTTACAAGAGGGAGCTGTTGGAGAAGAGGGTTTGGAATGGCCCAGCCCAGTGCTGGGTTTGCCTTGTTTGTTTATGCAAGAATTGTTAAGGACGCAGATGTCCAGAACCCAGCCATAATCATCTTGAACCAAGTTCTCAACAGAATATGAAGCTCTCAAACTTGTATTTTTATGTAAATCCGAATCATGATTCCGAAGGAAAACTGTTGTTGGAGAGTTGGAGGCTATGAAGGAGTGTGGATGGGGTTTTGGTAGACTGCTGGGCGGGCAAGAGGTGCAAACAAAACAAGGTTTTAAGGTAAAGCTCTGAGAATTCTCTTCGTTTGATCTAGTCTGTTTGGTAAAGATTTTGTGAAAATTCGAATTTGGACTGAATAGGGAGAAACACTTTCTCCAGCATCCCTTAATTAGAGTATGAGTTGGCCACTGCGATAGGAAAAGTGAAATTCGAGGGCACAGAGCCATCTGAAGGGTTTTCACAGTCATTGGCAGTTGAAGGACATGCTGCTCTTAGGCCCAGTCCAGTTTCTTAATCTGATGAGGGAAGTAGCATTCTTGAATGTGTGAAGTGAGCCTCTGAGGATTTGGTGAGAAGGGAGTGAATGGAGGGAACCGGAGAAATACGTGCAGTAAATCGAGAATTCAGGAGGTTTTAGGTAGAAGTGATAGGATCACTTAGATAGTGCTTTGGCTTCAAAGATTAGAGGATCTGTTCTTTCAGGACACTTTACTTCAGCTGAAGACTTGAACCTGTTGATTGCCAAAAATACGAGATTAGAGATCTATGTGGTCACTGCTGAGGGGCTTCGACCCGTCAAGGAGGTGGGCATGTATGGGAAGATTGCTGTCATGGAGCTTTTCAGGCCCAAGGTAAGTGCTCTGGGTTGGTTGGGCCCAGCAACAAAGGGAGAACTGTTAGTTGTAGTCGGGTTTACGTTGTTTTAAGTCACTGCTTGCTTAGGATGGGTGCAATAAGGCTTAGGAGAGAAACTCTTCCTTTCTGAATGGCAGATTTCAATTTATATTCTAATTTAAAAAGCTTCCAAGAAACAGAAGGAGAGATTTGCTAGGGAAAAATTTATCAAGTTGACTTTTTTCTTTTTTATCAAGTTGACTTTTTAGAAGGGAATATTAAAGCAGTTTGAAATGTGGGTCACCATCCTGTGGGTCATCATAGTGATTCAGAGAGTCGGCCCTAGAGTTAGGGCAGTACTGGCTTTATTCCTTATTAAATCTAATTTTGGTTGTCATCTAACCTTTCAGAGCCTTGTTTCCCCATCTGCAAAATGGGGATAACAGTATCCAGTCCTCTGGGTTATTGTCAGGATTAAGTGATTTAATAACAGGACGTAGCACATAACAAGCATTCACTGTTAACACATCACCAAATTATTATTGTTATTATAATTCGACCGTTTCTATCTGTAAGTGAATCTGATGGGGAAGCAGTGGGTTCAAAATTTAAATTATAACCCTTTGAACAAAATACTCACTTTGTTGGGGTCTGTGTTAATAAGTAAGAGAGACTTTATAGATGCACTTCAGCTTCCTTTGTTCACATTTTTTTTTTTCTTTGTCCAAGTACTTGGAGGGGATTAGAGGAGGCGTTACATTCATCTTTCAGAATTTGAATGGAGTAATTGAGATTAGCTGACGTGGAACTAGATGAATACGTTATATGTAGAGCAGAGATGAAGAATCATGAAAGTGGACTAGATGTTTACCAGCTTCAGTTCTGGCCTTTCTGTACACACCCTTAGGGTGTGTGCGTAACTAGTGTGTGTTACATACTTACCGTGGGTTTTTTCAGGGAGAAAAGAAAATTCTTGAAGAATTTAATAGCTTAAAGGATGATTAGAGGCTAGACAAGTATTCCTGTTTTCAAAACAAACCTCTTTTGATAGTATGATGTTGGTTTCCAGGGGGAGAGCAAGGACCTACTGTTTATCCTGACAGCTAAGTACAATGCCTGCATCTTGGAGTATAAGCAGAGTGGCGAGAGCATTGACATCATAACGCGAGCTCATGGCAATGTCCAGGTGAGGTGATGAGAGTTTTCCAGGTAGGGTTGTCATGATTTGGTGAAGAAAATTGTACTGCTGGGGCAGCTCTCTCTCTGTGTGATCAGAGAAACAAGGAGAAAACACTAAGGACTTCTGTAGTTTACTCAGAGTCCAAGGGAGAAGGTAATAATTCACTGAGATTCAGTGTTTTGCAAAAAGGCGTACACTGACATTTGGGCGTCCTGACATGTCAAGAAGACGCCACTAGTTTTACTGCCACTCTTAAAACCACCCTGGGAAGGTGGTGCGCAGCGTTTTCTGTTACTCTAGGTGTTTGAGGTTCTTTCCTAACCCCAGTTTTATTTCTCAGGACCGAATTGGCCGCCCCTCAGAGACGGGCATCATCGGCATCATTGACCCTGAGTGCCGAATGATTGGCCTGCGACTCTACGATGGCCTTTTCAAGGTTATTCCACTAGACCGGGACAATAAAGAGCTCAAGGCCTTTAACATCCGCCTGGAGGAGTTGCATGTTATTGATGTCAAGTTCCTATATGGTTGCCAAGCACCTACCATCTGCTTTGTCTACCAGGTACTGGAGCAGGAGGAGAGAGGGAGAAGCTGTATGGTTTGGCACAGTGGGAGTCCATTTTTGCCAGTCAGAATGTCTGGACGTCATGGTAGGGCAGGTAGACGTGTTTAATGTATTTGTCCTGAAATGTTTTGAATGATATAATTAATATGTGTCAGGTTTTGGTTGCACCTTGAGAGAAGAAGTACTTATCGTGGAGGCAGGAAGCAGTCTGGGGCCTGTAGCAGGCTTTAATCCTGAGATTACACTCTGGTTGTGGGCCTTGGAGATTTTATAGGGTGACCCAGTTTATACTTTGTCTCTTGCTGGCATGCTAGGGGATTATTAAAACTTAGCTCTAAAGAAATGATCTGGAAATTCCCTTACAAGCAATGAGAAAATGTCTTGGGGATGCTTTATGTGTCTTCCAAGAAGAGGTGCATTTTGATCAGCACTCACTTTCTGGTGACCGCTGGCTCTTGACTTCTATTTTAGTCTGTGCCTAAAACTTTTGTAGAGCTGATCCTGGGCAGCTGTTCTCTGGGCTAGATCTGTTGAGGGGGTGTGGGGTGGGGGCAGGGTGGCAGAGCACCAGACTAATATGCTTGTATCTTGGTGATATCTCAGCCTTTTAAGAAAGGGCCATACAGTATGAGGTTATTTCACTAGCATGTGGTTGAATAAATGATGGAAGAAAGCTTAGTCCAAGTCTAAGTACTGTGTGTGGGCATGTAAACACTTTTTAAACACTGTGTTAAGTATTGGAAATACTGATGTATTTTTGTATATTTCTTAGTGTCTCAGTAAGTGCTGTAGTTTTGAGGCTGGTTGATATAAAGTTCATTTGAATAGGTTGAAACCAACTTAGGAGATTTTGTTTAATCTTATTTACAATACATTAAATATCAGGTCTGAAATAATAACTTGGAATCTCTCACTTCTTCAGTTTTGTAAATATCAGGTCATTAAAACATTGATGTTGGTTATTCAAGGCTGACTCTGCAGCCTCAGGGCTGTGGGTTGTGAATGAGCTTCATTTCCATATGTGTGTCTCAGAGGCCCAAATCCAAACCCCAGCTTGAATTTATGGTGAAGTTGAGTCTTACCCCTAATCATTGATGGGAAAATCTTTTCATCAACTAAAAATGATTTTTTCTCCTGTTTTGTGCCCAAAGGTCAATTTGAAAAATACCACGTGAGGGAGCTCCTTGGTGGTCTAGTGGTTAGGATTCAGTGCTTTCACTGCTGTGGCCCGGGTTCAATCCCTGGTAGGGGAACTGAGATCCGTCAAGCCACGTGGTATGCCCAAAATTTAAAAAAAAAAAAAAAAAAAAGGAAAATCCATGTGAAAGGTAGTCATGCAGAGTGCTTCAGGAGCTGTAACAATGATGAAGATGTGGGCCCTGCCCTGAACACACTGTCGGATTCCTTCCATAACTTCTTAGAGCTTGGTCTGGCCTTTGATGAGGCCACCCTCCACTGGCCCCATGCCGGCTCTTTTAGTCTCTTAAAGGTGTCTTTGATAGCTCCAGGTCTGAAGTGAGTCATGATTCAAAAAAAGGAGGGGAAGATGGTGTTGACAATGTCAGGATTGGAGGTTTCGACTAACTTTAGAGGAGCAGCACGCTCTGTTCTTTACCGTCACCCTATCAGAATGCATCTGAGAATTGTATCAAACGGAGCTTTGTTTTAGACTGTAATTGATTTTTATTTTATTAAAAAAAATTTTTTGTTGGAGTATAGTTGCTTTACAATGTTGTGTTAGTTTCTACTGTATGGCACAGTGAATCAGCTATACGTGTACATAGATCCTCTCTTTTTTGGATTTCCTTCCCATTTATGTCACCACAGAGCATTGAGTAGAGTTCCCTGTGCTATACAGTAGGTTCTCATTTGTAACAAACAAATTTAAAAAATTTGTGAGATGTGTTTCACTTCTCAATGTGTTTTTCCTCTTTAGATATTTTATAAGTTCCTTGAAGATAAGGACTAGAGAATATATATATATATATATATCTCTTATATACGTACATGTACATTCACAAATGTACACATATGTACATTATATCTCTGTAGTGGTTAGTACAGCGTGACAAGTTCATTTTTCTAATTTTTAAATATCTCTTTGTTGGTTCAGTTGTTAGAAACAGTTAGCCTCAGTCACAGTCTACCCAGACTATCAGAAGCTCAGCTGGTGGCCGTTAGCATGCTGATGGATAAGGTTGGGAAGGCTGGCGTGACAGGAGTGTCAGATGCTGTTCCTTTCAGGGCCCCTCTCCAGCCCAGGGCACCCTTTGTAGGGACTAACGGTTCTATCTTTCCTCACCTAGGACCCTCAGGGGCGGCACGTAAAAACCTATGAGGTGTCTCTCCGAGAGAAGGAGTTCAATAAGGGCCCTTGGAAACAGGAAAACGTAGAAGCTGAAGCTTCCATGGTGATTGCAGGTTTGTTGGGGGATTTAGGAAATTTGCCTCTGCCCCACTTCTGGGCCAGTTCCCTATTGCTCCTTCCTCACCTTCTCTGCCCTTCATCTCAGCACTCCAGTGCTGTTGAGCACATGCATTGTTCAGCCCTCCCTTATGTCTCCTATCTGTAAATGTGCTTCCGTTTGTTTTTTGCATTTTTGTCTTTGGGATTGTCTTGTTTTTTACCCTTCCCCCAAAAGTATAACTTTCCTTTATTTGGGGTGGTGGGGTTAACTAAAACAATGAGATTGATTTGCAGAGTGGCATATGGAAGTTAGTCTCATTATTTTATTGTTGGGCAAAAATTTAAAAAAACTGAAGGGGACCAATAGAGCTTATTTTATCTGGCTCCTTTATTTCATAGATGAGGAAACAAGGCCGAGGGACTTGCCCATGCCTGTGCCTCACTGACAAAGCCTAGGCTGGAATCCAGGCATCTTTGCTCTTTATCCTATATTCTTCCCCCAGCACTGTTGTGTGTTTCACCTAGTAGAGAAGTTTTAAAACTCTTAAGTGCAAATTGGCTCTTCTATATGGTAGCCCTGATAATGGGGGAAATGAAGCTAAGGAACAAGGAAAAAAATCTCAGAAACTCCGAAAGAGTGGCAATAAAAGTACGACCAGGAGTACAGAGTGGGCAGCCTACAATTTCTAAGACAGTAATCTCAGAAAAAGCTTATCATAGTCCATGGACTTTGATGTCTAAAAAATGATTATCTTCAAGTTTGCCTCAGAGATAACTGGATCAGTGCCCTTGCTGCCTCAGGGTTTGGCAGGTCCCAAATGCTGAGCATTTTAATGCTACTCTTTCTCCTGCAGTCCCAGAGCCTTTTGGAGGTGCCATCATCATTGGACAGGAATCAATCACCTATCACAACGGTGACAAATATCTGGCGATTGCCCCTCCCATCATTAAGGTGAGCAGCATTCTTTTCCCTTTTTCTTCTTTCTGTTTGTTCCCCCCCTTCTTTTCCCCACCATTTGTCAGAAGGGGATTCAGAGTTATGTCACATTATTCACTATGTATATAAGATGTTGTGTTGGTCATTGGGAATACAAAGAGATTGGCTTGGTGTTGCTTTCAAAGAGCTTGCTTGCTAACTAAGGGAGAGAAGTAATCAAAATTTGGTTTATCCTTTCCATTCACTGGGGCAATTTGAAGAAAGGAAAAATTTCAGGAATTCTAATGAATGTTAATGTTCTTAGAGCTCAAATCAGGTAAAATAATATAGTGAATACTATATATAGACTTAAAAAATTAGTCACAAAAAATTTCACCTTCAAATTTCAAGTCATAGAAATGAAGGCTTAAAAGCTTAATTTTATTTTTTTTTGAGGATAAATAACAAAATCTGTGGTAGCATGCATAGTCCAGTCAGTACTTACAGCTGCCTCCTCTTTTCTGTATTTGTTTTCCAGTAAAATAATATGTGAGTAAACATTTAAAGTATGTTGAGCTCCTCAGAACATTGTCTTCAAAATAAAACGTCCTCAAAAAAAAAAAAAAAAAATAGTTTTGATCACACATGTAATGTGAGCTGCGTGGATTCCTTGCTCATGAAGTGGCTGGGTTTGGTAAAGGGAATGGTCTGCTAGGCTTTATTCTCTGGTTGTGGAGGATGCTTTATCTCTAATGACTGCGTCTTCCCTCTTGGCAGCAAAGCACGATCGTGTGTCACAATCGCGTGGACCCCAATGGCTCCCGCTATCTGCTGGGAGACATGGAAGGACGGCTCTTCATGCTGCTTTTGGAGAAGGAGGAACAGATGGATGGCACCGTTACCCTCAAGGATCTCCGAGTGGAACTCCTTGGGGAGGTAGGCCCTGTCCCTACTCTTCTACATTTCTCCTAGGTGCCTAGTGACCCCAGATGTGTGGTCCCAAACTGCACCTGGGAATTATATTACTTAACACCCAACAACAAATGCTCAGTCCTGCTGTGGAAGTTGGTTTTTGAATGAGTAGATTCTAGAGAATCTCACAGGCAGTGGGGTACTACCTCAAGTATTAAAAAAAAAGAGAAACCAAAAGGATACACTGTAGAATTAAAGGTTAATCTAAGGCTGACACTCAGTTATGGGAGGACGTTCTACCAAAGTATTGTTAAGAACAATGCAGCAATTTTAGAGGTGTCTAGCTATTTTGAGGAGACTGGAGCTGTTGGGATTAAAATGATCATTTGGAGCAGGCACCTGCAAGACAAATCGTTGATTTTTCTGACTATAGGGATGTGATAAATGAAGAGTCACAAACTTCAGAGATTTAGGAATGATCGTTGAGTGTGACCTGGGGATTTGAAATGGAGAATTGTTTTGGGAATCGTGACGGCAGATGTGATTTTTCTCAGCGCATGTCTGAGAGGTGGGTAGGACGGTGTCTGGATCCCACGTGAAGTCCATTCTCATGTCTTTCATGCCCTTGATTTTCTTTTAGACCTCTATTGCTGAGTGCTTGACATACCTTGATAACGGTGTTGTGTTTGTCGGGTCTCGCCTTGGTGACTCCCAGCTTGTGAAGGTGAGAAGACATTTTCTTCTTTCTGGCTTCTTTTTTGCAGTCTTCACTGCTTCTTCATTAAGTTCTTTCTGTGTTTAGTACCTCTCAGAGTTTCTTCAGTTCATCCATATGCCTGCTATCCACCTTTCTACTTGGTTGATTTAGCATCCTGCCCTGACTAGCTCTTTGTCCTAAATGTTCATTCAACAAATGTGCCAGGCAAGGTGCTAGGTACTGTGGGTACAATGATGAACAAGAGCTAGCTTCTACCTTCAAATAGGTCATAGTCTAATGTATTTGATCCCCTCTAGAATATGAGAATTTGAACCTTCTCTGCAGAAGAATGCATGCAAACATTTTACATTAATTTCCAGCTGTTCCTCTGAAATCCATCCATGGGATGCCAGATTAGAAATCCCTGGCTGGTTAGTGGGTCACCTGTAGGATAACCATGTTCCTTAGCAGTTTCCTTCTAGAAGCATCCAGTAGAGCATAAGAAGCATCCGTAAGAGCATAAGATCTTCTTAGAGCATGAGAAGATCTAGTAGGGTTGAGTTTCTTTTGGATGATAACTCTCTCTTTAGGGTGGGTCTGGAGCATTCTAGGACTAGCATTGTTCTTTCTTTTTCAGCTCAATGTTGACAGCAATGAACAAGGCTCCTATGTAGTGGCCATGGAAACCTTTACCAATTTAGGACCCATTGTGGACATGTGTGTGGTGGACCTGGAGAGGCAGGGGCAGGGACAGGTAAGGGGGTCATCCTGGAAAGGGATAGTTGGTATGCCCACTCAAACGGTGTCCTCCTGGGTCTGCTTAGCTAGAATGGGGAGTGTGCACTGCAGATAACTTTTAAGAGCCTCACTCACTAATTTCCACTGATGTGAGGATAACTACCATTTATTGAGTGCCTATCTTGGTCTGCCAGGCAGTCTACATACATTATCTATAATCACACAAGCACTGTGTTAGATAGGGATTCTTGGCCATTTCAGAAGTGAGGAAACTTAAGGCTGAGAAGGATTAAGCAACTTGTCCAAGGTTACATAACTACTAAATGGCAGGTGTGTCTGCCTTCAGATCCTGTGCTCTTTCCAGTAAACTAGGTTCCCAGGGTGGAAACAAGCTTGCTAGGAATAGTGGTAGGAACCTTTTGCTTCTTGGACTAGGATATCCTGTCTGCTTGATAAATTTGAGAGACTTTGGAGATCAACCTCTGATAAGTCTGCATCCTCAAACCTAGCTCCACAACAAAGGGTCCTTGGTTTTAGGTATAGCTTGTTTACTTTCTGAGCATCAGTCTAGTTGCCCCAGTCTGGAGCGGGTTATTTAGAAACCTTTTCTCTACTTGCAGCTGGTCACTTGCTCTGGGGCTTTCAAGGAAGGCTCTTTGCGGATCATCCGGAATGGAATTGGAATCCACGAGCATGCCAGCATTGACTTGCCAGGCATCAAAGGTATCCTTTTGGTGGACATAGGATGGAGATCTTACTTGAGTGACTTCGGCCTCATTACATGTCATGAAGACACTTCCGGGGGGGAGCAGATCAAATGAAGAGTAAAAAAATTCATAATGCCAAATAAGCGGTAGAAGCTTAAATATATTGAAAAGTTCTGAAGTAAACTTAAAGAGAATATTGACCAAAATTGGATTATGGGGCTTCCCTGGTGGCGCAGTGGTTGAGAGTCCGCCTGCCGATGCAGGGGACGCGGGTTCGTGCCCTGGTCTGGGAGGATCCCACATGCCGCGGAGCGGCTGGGCCCGTGAGCCATGGCCGCTGAGCCTGCGCGTCCGGACCCTGTGCTCCGCAATGGGAGAGGCCACAACAGTGAGAGGCCCGTGTACCGCAAAAAAAAAAGAAAAGCTAGGAAAACTTAAAGAGCAATGAGACGGGCCTAGTTACCAGATATAAAAACGTACTATTAAACCTTAGAAATTAAAAGTTTGGTTTTGGTGCACGAATAGGCAAGAGTCCCATGGGCAGACTCAAATGTCCCGAAATAGACACAACTGTATGTGGGACTTTAGTGTACAATAGTGGTGGTATCTCAGGTCAGTGAGGTAAAGATAATTCTTTTGAATAAATGGTGTTGGGATAACTGGAGTCATTTGGGAAAAGATAAGTTTGGATCCATACTGCTCAGTGTATACCTTGCTAGAATCTAAATGGATCAAAGACTTAATGTAAAAATATGAAGCCGTACAAAAACTAAAAGAAAAAGGTGGTGAATTCTTTTCTAATTTTGGAGTGAGGATAGTCAAACAATGACTCAAAAGAACAGAAGCCAAAAAGAAAGATTAATAAACTATCAGCATAAAAATAAAACACTTCTGCATGGCAAAAACAAAACACTATAAGCTAAGTTAGAAGAAATGGCAAATTGGATAAAAACGTTTGTAGTTCATCTTATAGGAAAAGGCCTAATCTCTCTTAATTCATAAAAAATTTCTAGAAAGACCACGAAATTTCCTGCCTCCAAATTAGCAAAGTACATGGATGGACAGGTAACAAGCCTAACTTATAATAAGAGAAGTGCAAATCAAAACAAAATAGTGATACTATACTTTACCAGATGCCAAAGTCGAAGTTTGACAACACATTGTGTTGGTGAGGCTGTGAGAAAATGAGCGTGCTCACTGAAAATGTCTGCAGAAACTACAACTGCATCTAGTGATTTGCCCCGCAAGCCCAATTCTGGGCATCTAGCCCATAGACCTTTATATGTATAAAGTGACATAAATACAAGATTACTCATTGTGGCGTTGTATATTGTGGCAATATACTGGAAAAGGGTCCATCAGTGGGAACTAACTAATAAACTGTTACATCCATACAATTAAATACTGTGCAGATGTCAAAAACAAGAAACTATTCTGTTATGATAAAGGCCCAGGCATATATTAGATGAAAAAACAAGGTGCAGACAGTTTGTGATAGGCTATTGTATATATTGGCTTGCAACACAGTGTTTACCTATTTTTCTAAATTAAAAAGAATTGGAAGGATAAACTATTATTGTTTACTTATTTGGGGGCTAGGTTGGAAGGAGAGGTATAGGGGTGAGACTTCTGTGTTAAATATTTAAAAAATAAATTTTGGGACTTCCCTGGTGGTTCAGTGGTTAAGAATCTGCCTGCCAGTACAGGGGATACAGGTTCGAGCCCTGGTCTGGGAAGATCCCACATGCTGTGGAGCAACTAAACCCATGTACCACAGCTACTGAGCCTGCACTCTAGAGCACGCGAGCCACAACTACTGAGCCCATGTGCCACAACTACTCAAGCCCCTGCGCCTAGAGCCCAAGCTCCGCAACAAGAGAAGCCACTGCAGTGAGAAGCCCGTGCACCGCAACAAAGAGTAGCCCCGGCTCGACACAACTAGAGAAAGCCCATGTGCAGCAACGAAGACCCAACACAGCCAAAAATAAAATAAATTTTAAAAAAATTAAAAAATAAAAAACAAATTTTGACTTTGAGTCATGGAGATGAATTATCGCATCCAAAATCAAATGAAAAATTGAAAAATATCAGGCTCAAACAGCTTTAAAAATATCTAACTTCTTCAGAGTCTTAAAGCTAGGGAGGAACAGAGTGGGTATTTTATCTCAGGACTGACACCAAATTTCTTGCTCTTCCCGTGGGGTTAGGCTGCTCCTTCCTTAGATTGTGGGAGCGGAGTGTTGGTCTGTGCTGTGCCTCTTAATCTTTGATCTTTGTTCCAGGCTTATGGCCCCTGCGGTCTGATCCTAATCGGGAGACTGATGACACTTTGGTGCTCTCTTTTGTGGGCCAGACAAGGTAAGATGAGTCTGGTGCCAGCTCCAGGTGCTCATGTGAAGGTTGCAAGGTGGGGCAGCTGGTCTGGCTGACCCTGGCCTTCCATTCTGCTGCAGAGTTCTCATGTTAAACGGAGAGGAAGTGGAAGAAACTGAACTGATGGGTTTTGTGGACGATCAGCAGACTTTCTTCTGTGGCAATGTGGCTCATCAGCAACTCATCCAGGTAGTAACGGAGAAAAGGGCGGGCCTCGTTTACACTTGAATTTGACCTAGAGTGCAGTACAGAGCACTACCGGATTTTTGGAAGTCAGTTTTTATGGCTCTAAAAGTAATGTAGAAAGGCTAGGGAAAAAACTGAAATTACCTAATCACCCACTACTGAGAGCAGTTTAATTAACTCTTAACTTTGGAGTTGTTCCTTTTAGCTTTAATTTTTCTTTGCAAACGTATATATGGTCGGCCCTTTGTATCTGTGGGTTTGGATCAGAAATATTTGGGATGGGAATTCCCTGGTGGTCCAGTGGTTAGGACTTGGCATTTTCACTTCCATCCCAGGTTAGGGAACTAAGATCCTGCAAGCCAAGTGGCATGGCTGAAAAAAAAAATGGGGGAAAAAAACTTCAGAAAGTTCAAAAAGCAAAACTTGAATTTGCTGTGCACCAGCAGCTATTTACGTATCATTTACACTGTATTTACAATTATTTACATAGCATTTACATTATATTAGGTATTATAATCTAGAGATGATTTAAAATACACTTAAGGATGTGAGTAGTTTCTAAGCAATTATTGTTCCATTTTATATAAGGGACTTGATTGAGCATCTGCGGATTTTGGTATCGGCTGGGGGATTCTGGAACCAGTCCCCTGCGGATACTGAGGGATGACTGTTTATTGTGTTTATTCATTTTCTTTTATGGATGGGATCATGGCAGGGGGATATTGTTTTCACACTAATTATATCCTGTCTTCTGAGACACATTTTTCCCCCGTGTTATAATAGTAGTATATACTTATTTGGAGAATACTGAAAAGCACAAAGAAGGAAAAAAACTAGTCATAGGCTACCATCCATATATGACTTTTGGGAGCACTTTCAGGGCGCTAATTATTATAACCAGAGTTCTAACTCTGTTCAGATCCTTATCTTAAATCTTTCTGTGATATGGGGGGCATATAGCCTTTTGGCACTTTTGTTAGCTGTGAGAGCCTGATTTCTTCGCACCTCTCAACGCCTGGCAGTCTTTTTAAGTTTGGAGTGACCGTGATGCTCTTGGTTTTTTGCACACCCTCCTCACCTTTTGAGCCGTTCTCCACACTGAGCAGAGTCAGTGATTTGCCTGTGGCAGGTATAGCACTTGAGGGCTTGAGGACTATTGAACTGTCTTTATCTTTTTATCCTCTTGGTCTTCCTTTTAGGCAACAGGCAGTGGTGGGTTTGGTAAAAACCAGAGGGAAGCTTCTGTCAGTTTGTTGAACAAATGTGGGAAGTGCCCAGTTACTGACTCATCGCTTTGTCAGTGTTTTCTAACTGGTGGCCTGAATACTGGCCCCAGCTCACATATCTCTTGTTAAAGGGCTTTCCTGTTTTTTTTTTTTGATTTTCAGAATTATGCTGCTGCCCTGGTTTTGTAATTTACACTAGACTAGACCCTTCAAAAGCTGATTTCCTATTTTATACCAGCCCAATTATTACTAATGATGGATTTCTTCTCTTTTTTTTCAAGGGCAATATTAGGTTTTTTATTAAAATCTTTAGTCTTCCCCATTGAAGCTTCTGAAACACCTTTGTTCAGCCATCAAAAGGACCACATTTTCTGTGTATGAAACCAGAGTTCTGCTTTCTGATCTCTCCCAAACTAGAGCCTTTCCTTTCTCAGAGCTGTGATCCTGCAGCCTCGGCTCGGCATCACACCCTGTCCTTGGTCCTCTAGACCCTGCACTGGGGCTTGAAGACAACCACCCCTCCCCCTTTGGCTCCTCTAGCTTTGAATTACACGTAAACCTTGCTGGCCTTAAAAAAATAACCTTCTAGACCCCAGAACTTCCCTCCAGCTATTTTCCTGTCTCCGTCTTCATCTAGATTCTGGAATCAAAAAAGTCTGTCTACACTGGCTGTCTTCCTTCTCCTGTCTTCACTGCAGGCTGCCTGATATGACCCCTCCTACTAAATTGGGCGCACATTCCAGTAGCTGCTGCCTCTTTCTTGAGATGTGTCCTTCCTGAGCTGTCCACTTCCCTCTTTTCTAACTTTCTTTCTAACCCTCTAAATGTGCCTTCTCATATACTTTTTTTTTTTTGAGGCTTGTTTTTAACTTTATAGTGATGTCTTCTTTTTTTGAATTTTATTTTATTTATTTTTTTATACAGCAGGTTCTTATTAGTTATCTATTTTATACATATTATTGTATATATGTCAATCCAGATCTCCCAGTTCATCCCACCACCACCCACCCCCCGCCACTTTCCCCCCTTGGTGTCCATATGTTTGTTCTCTACAATGATGGGCTTCTTTACCAAATGGAAAGACTAATAACCCTTTGAAGTATTATGTAATCCCATTGTAGTTCATTAGTATGAATAACAGCTTGTAGTGTTTCTGCATCCCCCATAGTGTTTATAATTCTAAAGGGCTTTCCTCTTTAAGTAGAAACTCAATTTTGATAAGTAAGGTGTATTGATACATAATAGTGTTATCAACCTGCTTTTTGTTTTATTTCAATGATGAAATAAATGTATAAAATGTATTCATACATAGTAAAGAACTTGTATATTTTGGATATTCTATTTATTTATTTTTTGGCTGTGCCGCGTGGCTTGCAGGATCTTAGTTCCCTGACCAGGGATTGAACCTGCGCCCTCGGCAGTGAAAGCGCGGAGCCCTAACCACTGGGCCGCCGGGGAATTCCCAGAACTTGGATATTTTAGAGACCTGATTTTTGGGTTGAGAAAAACAGCTAGACTTGTAGTTGCAGGTCTTATTTACTCCGTCGATACCTTTCCATAGGTTGTGTTACCCAGGCCTTACTCAGAGTGAAACAGGCCTTCTCTTTTTCTGCCTGTAGGTATGTAAGCTGTAAGCTGCTTGAAGCCAGTCTTCTTCAGGGCTTCAGCTAAAAATGACATCTTCATGTAATTAATCATTGCAGAACTTTGGAAAAATATATCTATGTGGCAGAGGATCTTATTCTTAGGGTTCCACCAGGGCAGCATTTACCACCTTCTCACCCCTGTTTAGATCCCTGCAGGGGCTTGGAGACATTGCTCTTCTTTCTCTAGATCACTTCAGCATCTGTGAGGTTGGTCTCTCAAGACCCCAAAGCTCTCGTCAGTGAGTGGAAGGAGCCTCAGGGCAAGAACATCAGTGTGGCCTCCTGCAATAGCAGCCAGGTAGTAGTAGCCGTGGGAAGGGCCCTCTACTACCTGCAGATCCATCCTCAGGAGCTCCGACAGATCAGGTTTGTGTTTATCTGTCTGCTCTTTTTGTCCTCCCTGTTCTCTGGGGCTTCTTTGATCCTTGGATTCCTTCCTCTGACATATTCTTCCTTGTTCAGCCACACAGAGATGGAACACGAAGTGGCCTGCTTGGACATCACCCCTTTAGGGGACAGCAGTGGAATGTCCCCTCTTTGTGCTATTGGTCTCTGGACAGACATCTCAGCCCGAATCGCGAAGCTGCCCTCTTTTGAGCTACTGCACAAAGAGATGCTGGGTGGAGGTGTGTTTCTTTTAAGGACCTGGGTTGGGATCAGAATCAGAATTTGGAACAAGAACTTAATGTACCTCTTTCCCACAGAGATCATTCCTCGTTCTATCCTGATGACCACCTTTGAGAGTAGCCACTACCTCCTTTGTGCCTTGGGAGATGGGGCGCTTTTCTACTTTGGGCTCAACATTGAGACAGGTGAGACTAGCACCTTGAGTGAGGGGCTCTTCGGAAAATCTGGAGTACTGGAGTTGGCAGAGTTCTTAGCCTCAGGGTGCTGCTTTTGAAGCTTCACAATCCAGCTGTGTGTCCTGTTTCGTTTCCTTCCTCTTTTCTCTGGATGCCGTTCTTTCTGTAGGCCTGTTGAGCGACCGTAAGAAGGTGACTCTGGGCACCCAGCCCACCGTATTGAGGACTTTCCGTTCTCTTTCTACCACCAACGTCTTTGCTTGCTCTGACCGCCCCACTGTCATCTACAGCAGCAACCACAAATTGGTCTTCTCCAATGTCAACCTCAAGGAGGTGAACTACATGTGTCCCCTCAACTCAGATGGCTACCCTGACAGGTGAGCCTCTTTTTCTTTCCTCAGCGAGAGCCAGGAGTGAGGACATCGTGTTGTTTTCCTCAGACCCTCCCCTCCAGCCTTTTCCTAATGACAAAGTCCGTGACCAGCTGAGATGGGAGTATAGAGCAGAGGTTTGCAAATCTCGGCTATGCAGTAGAAACACCTTGGAAGCCTTTTTAAATGTACAGAATTGTTTTTGAATCCTTCTTAGAGTTTGATTTAGTGGATCTAGGGTTGAGCCCTAGATCTGAATCTATATTTTTAGAAAACCTCGTAGGCGATTCAAATGATTAGTCAAGTTTCAGAACCCCTGATGCAGAGATCTTTATATATTCCCCTGGAGCAGCGATTCTCAAAGTGTGGCTCCTCATAGCCACAGCACTACCTGGGGACGCATTAGGAATGTAAATTCTCAGGCCTCACCCGCGGATCCACTGAATCAGAAACTCCAGGGTTGGACCCAGCAGTCTAGTTTAACAAGCCTCCCAGCTGATTCTGATGCCAGCATGGTTTGATAGTTTGAGCATCACTGTTCTATATTTGAATGCTTTAGTATTAAATAGTTTTTAAAAATCTCAGCCTAGGCCCAACCAGACCAATTAAATAGGAAAATCTCAGGGGCGGGACCAGGCATGTTTCCCAGGTGTGATTTAGCATAGAGTCAGTTGAGAACCACTACCCTGGGGTAAGCTAGTGTAATTCTGCCTTGTTTTCCTTCCCCTTGTGGAGTTGCCTCGTAGAATCCTTTCCTTCCTTGGGTCTACTCACTCTAAACCCAGAACCTTCTTTCCAGCCTGGCACTGGCCAACAACAGCACCCTCACCATTGGCACCATTGACGAGATACAGAAGCTGCATATTCGTACGGTTCCCCTCTATGAATCTCCCAGGTGAGGGCAGAGTAGGGGAGCTGCGGGGGCAGGGGTGCCCTGGGGGTTGGTGTGGAGCACCTCAGACTTCTCCTGAGGGGGCCCTGTTGCTCTGTACTTGTTCTTACAGGAAGATCTGCTACCAGGAGGTGTCCCAGTGCTTCGGGGTCCTCTCCAGCCGTATTGAAGTCCAGGACACGAGTGGCGGCACAACTGCTCTGAGGCCCAGCGCCAGCACCCAGGTGAGGGCAGTGGACAAAGAAAGATGGTGTGAGAGCGGGGCAAACTGTTCTGTAAAGGCTCAGCTAGTAAATAGTTCTGGCTTTGCAGGTCATATGATCTCAGTCACAACTACTCAACTCTGTCTGCCATTACAAAGGCAACCATAGACAACAGGTGGGCATAGCTGGGTTCCAATAAAACTTTATTATTTATTTAAGAAAAAAAATTAAATTAATTTATTTTTGGCTGCATTGGGTCTTCACTGCTGTGCACGGGCTTTCTTTAGCTGAGGTGAGCGGGGGCTACTCTTCGTTGCAGTGCACGGGCTTCTCATTGCGGTGGCTTCTCTTGTTGCGGAGCATAGGCTCTAGAGCGTAGGCTCAGTAGTTGTGGCGCACGGGCTTAGTTGTTCCGCGGCATGTGGGATCTTTCTGGACCAGGGATCAAACCCGTGTCCCCTGCATTGTCAGGCGGATTCTTAACCACTGTGCCACGAGGGAAGTCCCAAAACTTTATTTAAAAAAAAAAAAAAAATTATTTATTTGGTTGCCCTGGGTCTTAGTTGTGGCAGGCAGGGCCCTTAGTTGCGGTTTGAGGACTCCTTTGGTTGCAGCTTACCGGCTCCTTAGTTGAGGCATGCGTGTAGGATCTAGTTCCCTGACCAGGGATCAAACCCAGGCCCCCTGCACTGGGAGCACGGAGTCTTAACCACTGCGCCACCAGGGAAATCCCCAATAAAACTTTATGAAAACAGGCAGTGAGCTGGATTTGGCCCCCTCATTAGAGGCTTGAGAAGAACTTTGAGTAAGCGTGGCTGTCGGTGATTTTGCTAGTTGGTAGCCTTGCCTGATGAATAATTCCTTTTCTCTTAACATCAGTTTGGGTGCTTTGTGCAGGGTATGGGTAACAGTGCAGTATAATAGGTAAGAGCATGGCATTTGGAGTCTGACAGAACTGACTCCAAAGTTTATTGCTAGCTGCGTGACCTTGGGCAACTTCAGTTTTCTCATCTGCAAAATGATAATAGTGGGACAATATGGAGCCGCACATCACAGACCCAATGGAGATGTTAGCTGATCGTTTTATTCCACATATTCTCTGCCTTCCTTGCTCGCAGACATCTGTGGTATGGCTTCTTCCCTTAATCCAGAGTAGAAGGTCTTTACGTTTTTCTTTTTATTTGCAGTGCTCTCCTGCTCCTCCCATTGAGAGAGTGGAAGCCTGTCACTTTACTAGGTCACCTGAGTTTCTCGTTAGCTTTCTTGATGTCGTAGCATCACTGTTTTAGTGCTCTTTAATGCTCTTACGTTCTGGCGGTGTTTTGGATGCTGTGTTAATACCATATGGAATGTGGATCCTTAGCCTTGGTCCCTGAGTCCTCTTTGAAGCCCTCTGTTCTTTAGGCTCCATGCAAGCGGCCAGCCTTAAGGTTTCCTCGTTCAGACTCAGCCACTGTTCCCTGATCCTGCCTGATGCTCACACTGTTGTTCCCAGCACCCGTTCTGCTTTTGAGAGGGGTGATGTGTGTTCTCTCTGTTCCCAGGCCCTGTCCAGCAGCGTCAGCTCCAGCAAGCTGTTCTCCAGCAGCACAGCCCCTCACGAGACCTCCTTTGGAGAAGAGGTGGAGGTGCATAACCTCCTTATCATTGACCAGCACACCTTTGAAGGTGCAGATGAGCTCTTTCTGTCATTTTGTACCTACATCCTCCCTAAGCTAGGCTCTTCTGGGCTCTGCTGTATTCCAGAATTTGATGGACACTGGCAGACCATCCTAGGAGGAGCAGAAAGGGGTGGGGCCTCTGAGTTGGCCGTGAGTCCAGAGTGCTGGGCCTCCTCAGGTCAGAATAGGTTGGTGAGGAGACAGGAATAGCAGGAGGCAGATCTACTTCGAGCTGAGCTGTGGGCCTCACAAGTACAGAAGCGTGCTTGCGTGGGCATTGTCAGCCAGTCGCGTCTCTTCTCCTCCCTTCTAGTGCTCCACGCCCACCAGTTCCTGCAGAACGAGTATGCCCTCAGCCTGGTCTCCTGCAGGTTGGGCAAAGACCCCAACACGTACTTCATCGTGGGCACGGCCATGGTGTACCCTGAAGAGGCGGAGCCCAAGCAGGGTCGTATTGTGGTCTTTCAGTATTCAGATGGTAAGCGGACACAGTCTCCGGCTTTTGAGAGATTTGGAACTGGGAATGTAAGCAGACTCTTTTAGGTTTCAGTCTCAGTTACGCAGAGGAACTTGGGTTAATTGCTGTGACGTGAGACTCATGATGTTTCTCTTAAGCTCTTGATGATCTGAATGAGTTTTGGAGTATGTGAGCAGAGGCACAAATAAAATCTAGCACGTGTTTCTTCCCTTTTCACTCTTTGAAAGGAAGGAAAAACGGGGAGAGGTGAACTATGAATAAGAGAACATGCCGACCAGAACGCGAGTTAGGAATCCTAGTAGGAATCCAGGGTGTGTTTCCCACTTGGCTGCTCAGCCTTTAAGGTCCTCTTCCCAGCGTCAGCACTTTGAGTTCATTTCTACATCTTTTCCCATCTCCCCTACTCAAGATGGTTCTAAAGACTAGCTGTCAGCCCCGAAATCTCAGAATAGATGGCTGAGATGGAATTTGGTCTCCATCTTGAGGGAGAGATCTGGAGTCTCAGGGTGGGAGACACAACCTGAATGCTGTGTAGAATCACTGCACATTTGGGGTTCACACTTCCAGTGGTGGTTAACCCCAGTGTGTACTGACTCTGTATTTCCTGCTTTCAGATGAGTGGTTTTGGGGGCAGGAATTAGAGCCAGAGGGGAAGCATGGGATTCTTTTGATTAGTTAAAGTATGGGCTCATAAAGGAGACTTAAGAGTATCTTTTTTCCCCTAGGAAAACTACAGACTGTGGCTGAAAAGGAGGTGAAAGGGGCTGTGTACTCTATGGTGGAATTTAACGGGAAGTTGTTAGCCAGCATCAACAGCACGGTGAGGCCCCTCCCACTGGTGTCATGCCTTAGGCCTCACACCATTGTCCACAGAACATGTTTCCCTTGTATTTCCTGAAGCTGCACGTGTATCACGATTTTAAGGATAACAAAGTAGTGAGTATGGAGGATGGGGTTGGGAATATGGGGAGCTGGGGTTGGACCGGACAGCAGGTTTGGTTATGTGAAGCCCGATCACATCATCCTAAGCGCTGCGGGAATTGAGAAAGGGGTAGGAGCTATGGTCCCTGCGCTTAGAATGTCTCGTGATGTGAGAATATTTCATCTGTGGAACAAAATGAGCCAAACCGCATTATCCTGACTGAGTACATCCCTGAAATACTAGGCCTGTGAAATATGCCACTTCGCTTCCGGCATGACCCCACCTCCTCCCTTGCAAAAAAAAATGAGTTTCATGGTCAAATGCATTTGGGAACTGCTGTATCCTGTATCCTCTTCTTAGAAGCTTCACGGTGCATCTTATCATATTACAGGTTCTGAGAAGATCAAGAGTAGAGAGACATTATTTAAATACTTTAAATCGACATTCATTCAAGAAGTATTAACTGAACACTTGCAGTATACCAGGCACTGTTTTGGTAGTTGGGATGTAGCAGTAGATGAAATGGACAAAGAGCTAGCCTTCTGGGGCCAGTGAGCAAATAGAATACATATGTGTACCCAGGACGATGAGAAATACATGGTGAGAAAAACGGGACAGAAAGCTGAAGGAGTACCAGAGCAAGCATGGGAGGTGGCACTGTTTTGTCACGCGGTCAGGAGGGTCTTGCTTATACAGTGGCATTCGGGCAGGTTCCTAAAGGAAGGGAGGGAGCAAGCCATGCCTCGGTCTGGGAGAAGACAAGTGCCAGGAGTCCGGGGCCAGCCTGCCTGCACTCTGCACAGGTGGGCGCTGCTGGGTGACGGGAGATGAGTCTGAGAGGCAGCGGAGGGCCAGCACTTGCGGAACCTGATAGGCCGAGTGTGTAAGGACCTTGGGTTTTACTCTGAGGGTGATGGAGACCTCTAGAGGGTTCGAGCGAATGAGTGACATGACTGTAGTTATATTTCGAAAAGCTCATTGCGCATCCTGGGAAAGGTCGTAGGGGACCAAGAGTAGAGGCAGTGAGATCAGTTAGGAGGCTCTGGTGATGATCCAGATAGCAGTTGATGGTTGCTGGGGGCAGGGTGCTGATAGAGGAGGTGAAGGGTAGTCAGATTCTGCAGATGTTAGTATTGAGGGGCTCTGGTGATGGATTGAAGATGAGGCGTGAGAAGGGAATAAAGGGCCAAGAGTTTCGGCTTGAGTAACAAGGATGGTATTGCTCTGTACTGATGGGGGGAGATTGTGAGTGGAGCAGGTTTGGAGGGGAAAGGAAAACTGTTCTTTACTCACAACACTTCTGACACCATATGTATGGGGTTTTTAATCCCTATACCAACCAGTTTTCCAACCAGGCGTCCTATAATTTAATTGAATTCTGACATTAGCCACCCAGAGTTAGTGTCAGACCTCACAGGTTTAAGGGCTCAGTCCCACAAGACTGTCCTTACTTCAAACCCCAGTCCCAAGTAGTGGTCCCCAAACTTCTGTCTGACTTGGTACAAAGTCAGGGGTTCCCCAAATTCCCCACCCCCCCCTTAGGTTTGATAATTTGTTGGAAGGGCTCACAAAATTTGAAATGTTTACTTATATTTGGTGGCATATTACAAAGGATTTTATAAAGGATACAAATTAATAGCCAGATGGAGAGGTGCGTAAGGCAAGGTCCAAAAGGGTCCTGCGGGCAGGAACTTCTGTCTTCGTGGAGTTGGAATGCACTACCCTCCCAGTATGTGGCTGTATTCACCAACCCAAGAACTCTCTGAACCCCATAGTTTAGAGATTTTTATAGAGGCTTCTGTATATAGGCATGATCCATCATTAAATCAGTCTCCAGCCCCTCTTTCTTCCCTGGAGGATGGGGGTGGCGCTGAAAGTTCCAAGCTTCTGTTCATGGCTTGGTCTTTCTGGTGACCAGCCCCCATCCTGTAGCTATCCAGGAACCACCAAGAATTGCATCATTAGAACGAAAGACGCCTATCACCTAGGAAATTCCAAAGGATTTAGGAGCTCTGTGTAAAACATTCCTATTAGGAAATTACAAAGGTTTTAGGAGCTTTCTGTCAGGAACCGGGGGCAGAGACCAAATGTATATTTCTTCTTATGTTGCAGTGGGGAAACCAGAGGTTTGGTTTTGAAAATGCTAAGTTTCAGTAGTCATCTCAGTGGAGATGTCAGGTAGGTAGGTGGATGAGAGAGGTATGGGTTCTAGCAAGAAGCAGATTGAAGATACTAGTGTGGCAGTTACTAGGTGGCATGTAAAGCTGAGAGTGGCGGAGATCATCTGAGATCACCTACCTGCTGAGAGTGGGTAGAGGAGAGATCTGAAGACTGAGCCCTGGGGCCCTCCAGCCTTTCAAAGTTGGGACGAGAAGGAAGATCCAGCCAAACAGAGAGGAGGTGCCTAGTGAAGTAGGAGAGGAACCAAGAAAAGTGTTCTGGAAGCCATGGAAAGAAAGTATTTGAAGCAGGAGGGAAGTGATAAACTGCAGGTGCTGTCGGTGGGTCAGATAACATAAGGATCGAGAAATGGCCATTGGTTTAGCTCTTTTGGTTGAGTGGTGGGGATGGAACCTGACTGGAGAGGGTTCAACCAGGGCGAGGAGGCGAGGACAACTAGGATCAGGAAACCCTTCCCAGGAGTTTTGCAATAAAGAAGAGAGTAATGGGGTAGCTACAGGGGAATGTCAGCACAGGAGAGTTTTTAATTTTTTAAATTAGGAAATACTGCTGCACATTTCTAGCTGATGGCAGTGGTCCATTAAAGGAGAGTTGCTGGAGCCATGTGTTGAGTAGCTAAGGGGCTCTAATGCACAGGTGGTCTAAGCAGGTGGAAATCCTCCTTTGGTTGTGTCCATCTTCTGTGAAGTAGCTGAGAGGAAGGCTGGAAGAGGAGGTATTAGAGTTTTTATTTAGTTAGTTAGTTAGTTTTGGCTGTGTTGGGTCTTCATTGCTACGCGTGGGCTTTCTCTATTTGTGGCGAGCGAGGGCTACTCTTCGTTGCGGCGCGTGGGCTTCTCATTGCGGTGGCTTCTCTTGTTGCGGAACATGGGCTCTAGGTGCCTGGGCTTCAGTAGTTGTGGCTCGTGGGCTCTAGAGCTCAGGCTCAGCAGTTGTGGCGCACGGGCTTAGTTGCTCCACGGCATGTGGGATCTTCCCGGACCAGGACTTGAACTTGTGTCCCCTGCAATCGCAGGTGGATTCTTAACGACTGCACCACCAGGGAGGCCCATGGTATTAGAGTTTTGAGGAGAGTGGAGGAGGTATGAATTTAAAATGAGACCAGTCATGCTGGTTGGTGGTTTTTCCTCAGCTTGTAGTTGAAAATTAATTTTACCGAAGTCTGTTTTTGTTGGGTGAGCATGATCGAGGGAGAGAGGGGCAAGGGAGTGGAGAATCCGTAAGACAAGGATTGTGGTGATGGACTCTGGGCATCTGAGAAGCAGTGAAACTGGGGACAAAAGATTCTGGAGTTATTTTTAATGACAGGCTCTTAAGGGGTGACCATAGGAATGGACAAAATACGTGGGGAAGGGGGGGGGTCAGAAAAGGACAGAGATCAGGGTATTGGAAGGATCTTCTCTGTGAATATTAAAGTCACCAAGAATTACTGGGGTGTTATGTTAGGAGAGAGTGATGGCCTGGGGGTGGAGATGTGACAGTGGGGTAGTTGTCTGGTGGTGTGAACTTGAGAACTGGCATGTTTAGGAGGCAGGCAGGATGCATGGAAGGCTGTCCTCCCTGTAGTCCCAGTGGTACGAGGGACAGTGGGAGAGAGAATAGCCAAGTTGAGAGGGCCACAGAGCCCTTTTGAAAGATCCACATTTCAGTTAGACTGACAAGGGATCAGCTAGAGAGCAGGCTGCCTGTGACTAGTGACCATGTATTCCAGAGGGTACAGTGAACAGATGCAGGAATTGGGAGGGGTCAGATTATAAGACGTCCGTTGCTGTGTAATAGAAATACAGGAGCCACATGTGTAATTTTAAACTGTCTAGTAGCCACATGAATAAAAGTTCAAAGTAGGTGAAATTAATTTTAGTAATGTATTTTATTTAACCCAGTACATCTAAAGTATTACTTGAACATGTAATCAATATAAAAAATTATTAGTGAGATAATTTTACATTTTTTTCATACCAAGACTTCCACATCTTGTGTGTGGTTTACACTTAAAGCACATCTCAATTTGGGCTTACCACATTTCAGGTATTTGTAGCCATGTGTCTAGTGGCTACCATATTGGACAGTGGGGATCTAGGACCTGTTGGGTTGAGAGTGGGAGTCTTGGATTTTGGTGGTGTCTGACCTTGGTCCTGACTATCTCCACGGCAGAAAGGGAGGCTGGGAGTATGAAGAGGGGCGTGTGGGGTGTGTTCCCAGGAGCGTGTGGAGCTCTTGGCCTCTACTTTACTCCACTCTTGGAGGACTGGAGGCCCAGTCAGGCTGGGCTTACCCCAGTCTGGGGTGTTCTGGGCTCCCTTGACCCTGCCAATGGAGGTGTGGTAGCCCTTGTAATTATTACGAATGACTCTTGGAGTGCATACCTGTGGAGCTAGGGTCCTTTGGACACATCTCGAGAAATCGTGGCTTAATATATTCTGTCCAGAGTGTCTGCATGTGCAGAGGCCATGGGTGGGGCTGCCTGGACCCTGAAGGGTCTGCCAGGGCTGGGCTGTGCCGAGTATCTGTTCATCTATCTGCTGATTCTAAAGCATCTTCATTCTTTTGGAGCTGTAGTTGTAACTGAAGAAACACTGCAGTGGAGAAGAAAAAAGGGGTATTTTTTTCCCTTTGGATGGAGGGGTGGCCACAGACTCTTGTGCTTTAGAGTCCTTTAGCTTCTGTTGGACTTTGCCATGCTGTTTTCTTTGCTCATCGGGTTCACTTCAAAAGGTGCAAGGAATGTATGAGTTTTGAGAAGGGGTTAGAAGAGGCAGTTGGTTGGGAGGTGATCTTGTTCCTTTCTGATCAGGAAATTGGAGATGGATCCTCTTTTTCCAGAGCGATTTCTGTAGGTCAGTTACCAGACTTCAGTCACAAAACCATCTCTTGTCACATGCATAGTATTACTTGCATTAATGTTTACTTAATGTTTTTCTTTACCCTGACTCATTTTCTTATATAAAGGAAAACTTTGTATTATTAGTTTCATGGGCTCATTCTATTTTCATTTTTCATAAATACATAATACTGAAATTAAAAACGTTCATGCAAGTTCCACACCAAAGCACTTCACACCCCACATTGCACTTGGATAAATGATGCTGCAGATGGAGGCTTAAGGAGGGTTCGGGCCCCTCGAGTTGACAGAAGTGCAATGCCCGTGCCAGGTGCGGCTTTACGAGTGGACGACGGAGAAGGAGCTCCGCACCGAGTGCAACCACTACAACAACATCATGGCCCTGTACCTGAAGACCAAGGGCGACTTCATCCTGGTGGGCGACCTGATGCGCTCGGTGCTGCTGCTGGCCTACAAGCCAATGGAGGGCAACTTCGAAGAGGTAGTGGGGCGGGGGCAGACTGCTCCCTTAAGCTGCGACCCCGCGGGTGTTTCTTGGTGGTGAGGGATAATCAAGCCCAGTGAGGGCAGAAATGTCGTCCCTGGAGCCTACATTCTGCATCCATTAAGTGTTCTGAGAAACCGCCAACAGCTCTGAGTAGGCTCCATTTCTAGGCTGAGTTGGCCAGACTGTGGGGAGAATCTCTCTGAAGGGGTGGTTGTTAAACACGGGGCAGGGCAGGCTCTTGGCCAAGTCTCAGCAATGGCTTCCATGCAAACTGCTGATTGTGTTTCCTTTTGTACCTTGTCTTTTTTAAGATTGCTCGAGACTTTAACCCCAACTGGATGAGTGCTGTGGAAATCTTGGATGATGACAATTTCCTGGGGGCTGAAAATGCCTTTAACTTGTTTGTGTGTCAGAAGGATAGGTGAGTGACCAGCTGTGGGTATGGTCTGTGGGGAATGAGGACGCTGGGTCCTCTCTCAGGCTCCGGTGCTCCTCTTCACAGAGGGTTAGGGTTTCCATGAGGCAGGCAGGCCACAGAGATGAGCTCTTCAGGCTGGATCCTCTGCTGTGGAGCGGGTGGGCTCACTGGGGAATCTGTCTGCTGCACGCAGTCTTTGTCAGGGCCCTGTCGCGGGGACAGAAGTCTGGGTAGTGAGTTTCTCGCATTGCCTCGCAGCGCTGCCACCACTGACGAGGAGCGGCAGCACCTCCAGGAGGTTGGGCTCTTCCACTTGGGCGAGTTTGTCAACGTCTTTTGCCATGGCTCTCTGGTCATGCAGAATCTGGGCGAGACCTCCACCCCTACCCAGGGCTCGGTGCTCTTCGGCACGGTCAACGGCATGATTGGTAAGGGTGACCTCTGTGGGGCGCACCCCGTGCAGGCCTCCTTCCTGAGAGCAGCGTTCCCATTTTGGGGGACGAGGGAGAGCAGGGTTTCGCGGAGGAGCCTGTGGCCAGCTCTTCCTTCCTCGTGCTGCTGCCTGGGCTGCCCTTGGCGGGCAGTGCCCACTCTGCAGCTCCCTGTTCCCTTTGCTTCCTCAGGCCTGGTGACCTCACTGTCAGAGAGCTGGTACAACCTCTTGTTGGACATGCAGAATCGACTCAATAAAGTCATCAAAAGTGTGGGCAAGATTGAACACTCCTTATATCCTTCCCAGAGGTGCCCCCTTGCTAGGAAGCACGTCCTGACCCAGGCAGAGAGCTATATTACCCTAAGCAGCCTCTGGAAACTGCTGTCCGTTTAGGAAATGTCTTGACTAGGTTCCCGTGGGGAACAGGCTTTTAAAAAACCTTATGGAAAATTTCAAACACACAGTAGTGGAGAGAACAGTGTATTGAATCCCCATGTACTTATCACCCAGCTTCACTGGTTCATCTTGAAAATGTACATTTTTGTTCCTGAAATGTGTCTGCCTCTGGCCTTTCTGGTGTTGCTTGTCAAACGTAAGTTTAGATCACAACTTCAGAACGTCCTTTCAGAGATCTTGTTGGAGGCAGTAGTGTCTGAGGACCCTCACTAGAGAGGCTAACGGAAGAGGGGAAAAGCAAAGAATGTGCAAACTCCAGAAGCCCAAGGATCAGCCCCCATGGGACACTTAAGATCCAAGTACTGCTGGAAGTTGGTTTATTATGGGAGAGAGACAAGGAGCCCGAGGGAGGCGGGGGGTGGGAGGCGGGAGGGGCGAGGGGCGAGGGGCTCCTGCTATGAGTCCGTGAGGGAGGAGGGAGGCTGATGGGTTGGTTTTTGCCACAACCCGCAGGACTTTTGGCACATCTCTTGTCTTACTGAGCCTCTGTTTGTTTGTTTGTTTATTTTTGGCTGCATTGGGTCTTCGTTGCTGTGCACGAGCTTTCTCTAGTTGTGGTGAGTGGGGGCTACTCTTTGTTGCGGTGCGTGGGCTTCTCATTGCGGTGGCTTCTCGTTGCAGAGCACGGGCTCTAGGCACGTGGGCTTCAGTAGTTGTGGCTCGCAGGCTCAGTAGTTGTGGCTTGTGGACTGTAGAGCGCCGGCTCAGTAGTTGTGGCGCACGGGCGTAGTTGCTCCGCGGCATGTGGGATCTTCCCGGACCAGAGCTTGAACCCATGTCCCCTGCATTGGCAGGAGGATTCTTAACCACTGCGCCACCAGGGAAGTCCCGAGCCTCAGTTTATTAATCTGTGAAGGTCAAGACTAGACTTAAAGAGTGGTTCGTCCCAGGCAAGCATCCAGTTCACATGGAGCACTTGTAAAAAAAAAAAAAAAGAAAAAGCCATCCATACACGTCCAGGCTCTGAACTAAGAGTCATATTTGTATTTTGTTTTAATCTGTATTTTTTTATTTTTAAATTTGTTTTGGCCTCGCTGCACGGCTTGCGGGATCTTAGTTCCCCAACCAGGGATCGAACACACGCCCTTGGCATTGAAAGTGCAGAGTCCTAACCACTGGACCACCAGGGAATTCCCTGTATTTTTTTAATGTTATTTTGACGATTACTCTAGTTAAGAACCATTGGATGAGGTAATAGCTTATAGGTCTTTGAAATTCTAACACTGTCCCAAAGGCCATGTGATTTTTAGTTGAAAATGTTGTTTCCTGTTTATCCTGGTGATAGTTTTAGATTGTGGTCTTGTGCAGAGGTGGGGGTGACTCATAGTAAGGGTACTTATTTCCAGATAATTGGCACTTTCCTTAACTCACCTGTCCACCTGGAGATCCTTTCATACTGAACGGAAGACAGAACCAGCCACAGGCTTCATCGATGGGGACTTGATTGAGAGCTTCCTGGACATCAGCCGGCCCAAGATGCAGGAGGTTGTGGCAAACCTGCAGGTGAGCTGCTCAGGGTTTAGCCCTGGGCCAGTTTCTCAAGTCCCTTGCAGGGCCGGGCATACCAGGAGGCCGGGAGAACTCCGGGGCCTCCCCTCCCTCGGTCCCCACGTGCTAACGGCCCTTTTCAAGTTTTCTTCTACCCACGCGGGAAGGTGGGGTCCAAGGGCAAGGAGATAAAGCTGAGGCTCGTGGGTTCCCCCGTCAGGCAGCAAACACTGTAACTTTAGCAGTGAGGGCACATTTGGGCATGTCTGGGATCTCTGGCAGACCCGTGGGAAGGGGGCAGGGTCGGGATCCTGTAGGGAAGAGAAGTTTCCATGGCGCTTGGGTTTGGGGCATTGCTTACCGGACATGGTGCCTCTGGGGAAGTATATACTGGGTGGCAGGCTCCGGGCAGCTTTGCTGTCAACAGACCTTGCTGACCTGAACCCCCAAGGAGAGGTGTGGGCTTCCGACTGTGAGTCCTTCCTCCCTGCCATGACAGTGGTAGAATGGGGCGCCTCCCTTGTGGTGGGCATCCCCTTCCTCAGGGGAGGGAGAGCACCCTCTCAGCCCTCACAGCCTCTCCTCCTGCCCCTTCCTCGTTGCAGTATGACGATGGCAGTGGAATGAAGCGAGAAGCCACTGCGGATGACCTGATCAAGGTTGTGGAGGAGTTAACTCGGATCCATTAGCCGAGGGCAGGAATCCCCTTTCCCAGGCCCTCTCTGAAGGCTTAGCCCTCCTGCTCTCCTCCTCCTCCCCTGCCGTTGTCTCTTGGCTATGGGAAATCTTTCCCTAGGCCAGCTGCCCTAGAATCCACGGCCTACCTGTGTGGAAACAGGGATTTTGTAGAACTAAAACCAGTTTGCTGGAGACCTGGGAAAGGACTGAAGGTGAAATATTTTCTCCCTGGATTTTTACCAGTCTCACATGATTCCAGCCATCACCTTGGGCCACCAAGCCTTGATTGGTGTAGCCAGTTGTCCTCCTTCCAGGGAGCAATTTTGCAGCTCTTTGGCTGAAAGGAAGCTCTGTGTGTGTGTGTGTGTGTGTGTGTGTGTGTGTGTGTGTGTGTGTGTGTGTGTGTGTGTGTCTCCCACACTCATGCATTGTCCTCACTATCTTTTTATTTAGGTTGGGGGTGTGGGGAGGTTGTGGGTAGCAGGGAGGAGGGGCGGGAGGGGTTCGTCGTCTTTGAAATGAGAGCTTCCTTTGCTTTCTTCTCTTGCCTCTGAGAGCTTTGGTCTGGAGGGCTGACCACCAGACAGTGGGCTGCTTGAGTAGAAAACCTGCAGATGGTGGATGATCTCCAAGCCACAGCCTTTTTGTCTCTGGGGAACTGCCTTCTTCAGAGGGAAGGAGGTGGGGGGACGTGAATTGGTGGTTAGTTTCTGAGTTTTACCTAATAAAGTAGAGTCTAAGAAGGATCCATTTGTTTCTGCTTTTCTTACCCTGCTCGGCTCTCCAGCATCCCAGTCACTCTGTGCCCAGTTTACTGCAAGCTCCATTCCCTCCTTCACAGCCACTGCAGCAGTCCCTTGTCCTTGCTGCTGGAACGCTCCTTTCAAGTAGCGAACTGTCGTCTGCACATCTCCTTTGTCAGGTGATCGCTCTTGGTGGGATCCCAAGGATGGTGGATGTCAGGTTTTTGAAATTCAGTGGTCTTTGGTTGCCCTTGACTCTGCAGTCATTGTTTGATTCCCAGGTGCCTGTGTTAGTAATGTGCGGGGCCTGGGGGTTGCTAGGCCTGCCTTTCCTTATGTCATTTTACAGCCAGTTGTATGTGGAACATTCAGCCAACTAGCCCCCCAGGCACTGCTCCTCACGCACTGCCCAGCTTCCTGTTGCCACATGGGCTTTGGATTCTGATTTTATTTCTCCTGGTTTAATTGAGTAAACTTTTGGTGCCTTAGGTTTGAAAATACAGGAGAAGGGCACATTTGGGGTTCACCCTTCTATCCAGCACACAGAGCCTGTCTTCTTTCAGCTCAGTGGGTCAGAGTGTCTGGGCCCATATTTCCACCAGTGATCCAGTGGGAATAAAGGCTGCTCTGTCCCAACAGTGGAGCAGGGTTGATCCCAGGCATATTGGCTGGCTCCTTTAAGACCAGCCTTTGATACAGTGTCAGGAAAATTGTGGTTTCAAGTTCAAACTGTGGTTTTGAGAGATTCTAGCTTAAAAGGAAAAGAGCAAGGAAGCATCTCTGCTTTGGGGGTCTTCCGGAGTAAGTTTCCTTCCCTGGAAGCATTCCTTGTGTTTCTTTACGGTTCTTTTCTCCTTACTCTCCTGGGGTTTCTGAGGGTGGAGGATAAGGGTCTTAGGGGAAAAAATAATCATCTCTCAAAAACCACAGTTTGAACTTGAAACTCAACACTGTGATTTGAATTCTTCAAGTCATGGTTTGAATTGAAAAGGCTGCCCCCATGCCAGAGACCAGCTTTAGTGAGGCAGGCAAGCAACGGCCTCCAGATTGTGATGATTTAAAAAATGTAATCCTAGATGGGAGGATTGACTATAAGGTGCCAAGGTCAGAAAAACAGAATGTGGTGGGATTATGATTCTGATGCTTTTCAGTGGTCTGACCTGCAGCCACGGAGACCTGCTACGTTCAGTAGAAGGTTATTACTTAACCAGTGGCTTCAGTCTTGACTCTGGAAACTGGAGTCCTTGTAGTTTTTTGTTTCCTACAATCCTGGGTATATTCACTCCGGACTGAATTCCAGCAGTCCTTTGGAGACTGATGCTCTACTGCCACACTCCCACATCCCTCTTAAAACCATTAATCACCTCTCCCAGGGTGAAAGTTTGCCTTTGGAGCGTTGCTACAGCCAGCTGGAATGGCTCCTTTCCATGTAGGCGCTGATGAGCTCGCCTCACTCCAGGCCTCTGCACGAATGGACCTTTGGGAGAATAATAGAAACACTGACTCATCACATGACCATTTGGAAGGGTCACAAGCCAGAGGCCTTCTTTCTACAGCCAACAACAACTTGAATCCTCCGCCCTCGGTGGAGGGTCCCTTTTGTAACTGAGAAGCCACAAGCCACAGAACTGGGGAGGAAACACTGAGGAACTAATAAGTGCCCAAACTGGTCCTTGAAGATGAATGATATTAAGTGAGCGACTCTCAGGGTCCAAACTCTGAGAAGCCTCAAGGGCAAACAAACCAAAAGACAAGGAAAGCAGAAAATGGTGAAAACCAAACTAAAGACGCAAACGATGTGAGGAGCAAGGTGAATGCCGTAAGGTCAAAGAAATGGGAAATGAAAGAAATGTCAGGGGCTGTTGAGGAAGTTTCTTTCAAAATTCACTGGTAGGAATTTAGTCTTAAATGTCCTGAGCTCCTCCTGCTGAGGGTAGATGAGGATTTTCTTTAAGCACAAACTTGCATCTCAGTCATTGCAGCTGCCCACTGACCAATATGGAGCAAAGCCTGCCAGAGTTACAGGGATGAGCTATGGAGGGGTTGGGGCACCCTAAAGTAGTCGAGTTTAGAATGGAGAAAGCTGAGGTGTGCGGAAGTGTGAGAGAAGATGGCACAAGGAGTGCCAGGTGTGTAAAAGGAGCCTTGTCCCGTGTAAATGTGTTAAGAACTTGTGGGTAGCTTTTAGGGCCAGGAAGAATGGGCACTTATTTGACATTGAGTGGTGGTCTAGGTAGGAATGATAAGGGCAGTGGTGCGATATATTTTGCAGGCTCAAGTGAAGGAAGGGCTTTGTTTATCCCTATTGAATAATTCAGGGCTAGATTTCTGACTCTGGACCTTGAAGGTGGGCATTGAAGTACTTTGTAAGTGACAGTGAGGAATGCAGTCTGAACGGCAGAGGGGGAAAGTGCACCTTTGGATGTTTGAGACAAAAAGGAAAGACGGCCTAAGGGTCCTTAGGACTCAGAATGGACATAAATATGGAAGTAGCATTCATCTCACGATACAGAATATTTTGGCAACCTACTTGTTGAAAATGTGTTACTTAGATGGGTCAAAACTAACAAGGTGAGATAACAGCCCTAAAGTGAACATCTGCAAAAACTCAACCACACAGGTTCAGGTAAGGAAATCGGCTTAGTAGCTTGTGTTTAATAACAAAAGACATGACAACAAAAAGCATCTGAGGCTTCCCTTTAATGTAAACTTTGTTATGAACTAACAGCATCATGGGGTTGCCAAAAAAGCCAGGTAATATTAGACTGTGTTGTTAGAAGTATGGCATCTGGAAGGAAGGAGGCAAGAGTCCAGACCACTGCTGGCACACCATGTTCATTTGTGGCCACCAGTGTTAAGGACTTCAGTGACAGGCTGAGGTACCCAGTGGGAACTGCAGAGGTAGAACCAAAGGAGCTGGGGTTATTGAACTGGGAAGAAAAAACACTTCCTAACAAATGGAGTTACTCAAAATTGGATTGGGCTGCCTTTTGATAGGTCTTCGTCCCTGGAAGTGTTTAAGCCAAAGCTTGACTGATGGGGTCTGGGCGGCTAGGGAAGGTTCCTGCACAGAGCTGAAGGTAGGATTTAGTCAAACTTTCAGCTTTCTCCCAGCTGGATGGTCCTGATTTTCATCCGCCACCTGCTCACCACTTCCCTGCCTACCATTTCTGACTGTGACCTGAGGCAGCTGCAGAAGGGGACAAAGAGGAATCTGTGGGTTCAAGACTGTCTAGTGCCCCCTGACCAGGGAGCAGGTGGACCCACTGACCAGCGCACCCAGGGTTAGGGTGCAGACCTGTTGGCAGGCTGGGGGCCGGCCTAGAAGTGCTCAGCAGCGAAACGACCCAGCGTCCCACGTTGTACAACACAGTCATCTCGGGATCTACCTAGACCAGCAATGCCCGGGGCGCGCAGCCTCCTGCTCCAGCCTTGTTCCCGGAGTCTCTTTCCTCCCCGGGCCTCAGCCTGACGCCCATAGCCCTTCGCAGGAAGCCGACTCCCAAACCCGGGCCGGGGGTGTGGGCCGAGGACGAAACCCCGCCCCCAGGGGTCCCTGATCTTTGACCCCGCCCCGGGCTCCGCGCCTCCCCTGATGGCCACCGGCAGGCGGGCGCCTTTGCCTTTTGTGTGTTTCGTTCCGAGGTGCCAGAGACCCCCCGCCCCGCCGTCCGCCGAGTCTCCTCGCGGCCCCGTGCCCCTCCTCTCGGAGTCCCCAGCCCCCCTGCTCGGCTCCGCGTGCCAGCTCGGGGCTCGCTGGTTCGCTCCCCGCGGCGCCAGGAGGAGGGGCGAGGGCCGGCAGCCCCCTCCCCCGCGCTCGGCGCCGGAGCCTAGCCGAGCCGGGGGGACCCGCCGCTGCCGGTCATGTGGGCCGGATTGCTCCTCCGGGCCGCCTGCGTCGCGCTCCTGCTGCCGGGGACCCCGGCCCGTGGCTACACCGGGAGGAAGACGCCCGGGCACTTCGGGGCCGAGAGGTAAGCGCCCCGCGCCCCTCCCCTGCCCCTCCGCGGGAGCGCTACCGGCGCGGTGCGGGGAGGCGCGGAGGGGCGTCCCGGAGCTGCGGATCGGGGCGCCCCCCTGGGCCACTGTCCGCGCGCGGGCGCAGCCCAGGAGGTCCGGACAAAGGGACAGCAGCTTGTGCTCTGGGCGGGTGCCCGTTCTGCGCCCCTGGCCGGGGCTGTCCTGATTGGGATCTGGCGGGGGGAACGGAGATCCAGGCGCTAGGTGAGCCGCACTGAGTCCCGTGGAGCCCCGATCCCTGGCGAAGGGACCCCGGGACGTGCAACCTGGTCTCCGAACTGGCTGGCTTTCGCTCCCGAACGTGCCCGTGGCTCTGCCTAGGCAGTGCCTGGCCTGCCCCGCGGCTCTGGCCGCTCTGAGGCTGGGGGCTTTCCCTGTGTACAGGCTCTGCGCACGCCGTGGACCTTGTAGCCGCCGGGGTCTCTTTGGGTTATGTTTCGGTTTCCGCCTGTGTGTGCGCGCGGGCGGGGGTTGGGTGTTTTGCCCCTTTGCTTTCCCGATTGATGTCGCCCTCCCCTAGCGTCTCCTCCCGGCGGAGGCCGGGCCGCCGCGGGCCGAGCGCGTGTGTGCGTGATGCTCCGAGCTAGGGAACACGGTGTCAGCGGGCGGCCTGGCCCGCGGCCACGGCCTCGGGGGCGCGCGGGGGGGCGGCCCCGCCAGGCTCGCAACTCGCACGTGTGTTCCGCAGCCACCGCCAGTTCCTGCTCAGATCGGCCCGGCTCCGCGGCGTGTCAGAGCCTTCCTGCCTACCACCTGTCTCCCCGTCACCGCCCGCCCTAGGTTCCTTGGGGCGCTCTGGCGGGCGCTCGGCCCCTGCCCACCTGAGGGTGAGGCTCCACCAGCCTCCCGGGAATCTTTCCATCTGCCGCTTTGGTGGCACCCCCGTCCCTTTGAGAGCCCCATCTGAGGAGCAGGAGCTGCCGGCTTCTCCTTCCCAAGCTGCTGCCCTAATCGCTCCAGCGAGGGCAGCGGGTGAGACATCCCTGCTGCATCCCCCACCCACTTCCAGGGCCCCTTCTTCTGTGATGACTTCAGAGAGCGAAAAGGCTCTTGGAGGCTCCAGGGACAGTTTTCTGCAGACATTTCTGTTTTGCCATGTGTCCTGAGTTTCTCTTTCTAGAATATTTGTCACTTTTGACACAGATTATTCTCCCGCAGAGCAGACTGGGTCTTTCCATTCACGTCCCCAGTGCCTGCTGCCGTGCCTGGCACATCATGGGTGCTCTATAGAACACAGTTGGGAAGGGTTTTCTTTTCTCTCTTTTTTTTTTTTTTTTTTTTTTTTGCGGTACGCGGACCCCTCACCGCTGTGGCCTCTCCCGCCGCGGAGAACAGGCTCCGGACGCGCAGGCTCAGCGGCCATGGCTCACGGGCCCAGCCGCTCCGCGGCACGTGAGATCCTCCCAGACCGGGGCACGAACCCGCGTCCCCTGCATCGGCAGGCGGACTCTCAACCACTGCGCCACCAGGGAAGCCCGGGTTTTCTTTTTTTTTTTTTAATTAATTAATTAATTTTTGGCTGCGTTGGGTCTTTGTTGCTGCGCGCGGGCTTTCTCTAGTTGTGGTGAGCGGGGGCTACTCTTCGTTGCGGTGCGCGGGCTTCTCACTGCGGTGGTTTCTCTTGTTGCAGAGCACTGGCTCAAGGTGCTTGGGCTTCAGTAGTTGTGGCACGCGGGCTCAGTAGTTGTGGCTCGCGGGCTCTAGAGCGCAGGCTCAGTAGTTGTGGCCCACAGGCTTGGTTGCTCCGTGGCATGTGGGATGTTCCCGGACCAGGGCTCGAACCCGTGTCCCCTGCATGGGCAGGTGGATTCTTAACCACTGTGCCACCACGGAAGTCCCTGGGAAGGGTTTTCTTTTCCCTATTCTTTTGCAGCAGGATTCCCAGTTCAAACCAGGCTGGACTTCATCATCCTCTGCCCATCCCATCCCAGAACCAGTTCTAGTCATCGTCTCTGTCCCCCTCCAGGCCCATGGACATGCAGCTCCTGTCTAGAACATTCCTCCATTCTCACCGGCTGCTCCTACTCTCTCTCCAGCCTCAGCCTAGGAAACCTCCCCTGAGCTCCTTGGGCCTCCATAGCCTGTAATGTTCTGGCACTTGTCCTGCTATGTCGTTATACCTGGTTCCTTGTCCGCCCCTTGAAGGTGGGGAAAGTGGCTTGTTCACGGCTGGACTGCCTCACCCAGCCTCCAGCACACTGGATTCCCCTTCACTCCTTTGGGCAGCTCACTGATGCCCCCTCCCCCATCCCAGAGATGTCACCTGGGGAATGACTTCTCTCCAGTTCCCCCTTCTTCTTTACTGTTGGCTTCCCTTCTCAACCTTTCCCTCAACAGCCATTTATTAAGCACCTATGATGTGCCAGGCGCTGCCCTTGCTGCGGAGTTGAAGAAAAAAGATGAAGCCCCTGTCCTCAGGGAGTGGTAGGGGAGCCAGGCGATGAACAAATCAACAAACTAATAAGTAATTTAATGTCCCAGGAAGCAAGTGTTATGAAGCAGAATAAAGCAAGGTACGGGTGGACAAGTAGGGCCTCTCTGAGAAGGTGACATAAGCAGAGAGACCTTTTACAGGAGTGGGGGAGCTCTGTGTGTCTGGGGAAGAACGTTCCTGACAGAGGGGACTGCACGTGCAAAGGCCCTGAGGTAGCCATCCCTGCGGCTCTTCATCCACTGCGGTCTTCTATCCTCAGCTCTTAGACCCTCTTTGCTCTGTGTCCACGTGGCAGGCATCTGTAGGAGACTAGTGTCTGTTCTCTTATACCTTTGTCTTTGTCCTGCCTCCAGAAGGGACTGACTGTCTGAGTCATTTTTCTATGGAAACTTCCCATTGTCCTCCCGAGGAGTGGGGGGTGGAGGAGGTCTCCAGAACTGTTTGTTGACTGACATACTGACTGGCTGGGAGGCTTTCACTGCCCAGTAAATGAATCCTCCCCTTGGTACAGAATGTGGAAGGTGCTCTCTCCTCTCTTGCAGACGCCGGCTGGGCCCCCACGTCTGCCTCTCGGGGTTCGGGAGTGGCTGCTGCCCTGGCTGGGCGCCCTCCATGGGCAGTGGACACTGCACCCTTCGTAAGTGCCTGTCCCCATGCCCCAAACATCCTCCACAGCAGGGCGCTCATTCCCTGGGCTTGCCTGAGGGACAGATTGGGGGCCCCAGTCCCCAATCCCTCACCTGTCTTTATCCTCTCAGCCCTCTGCTCCTTTGGCTGCGGGAGTGGCATCTGCATCGCTCCCAATGTCTGCTCCTGCCAGGATGGAGAGCAAGGGCCCACCTGCCCAGGTAACTGGGGGCGGGCAATGGCTGATGGGAAGAACTCTATTTACACTGAGAATGTGCCAGGCACTGGGCAGTTGTGCCCTAGCATATCATTTTCAAACAACCCTATTAGGTAGGCATTCTCATTCCCATTTTATAGATGATGAAACTGAGGCACAGAAGCTAGTGTCTCGCCCAGGGTTACACGGCCAGTAAGTGGCAGAGCTGAATTTAAACTCAGGCCTCTTTGCCTCCAGAGCCCCCTTCCCAGCAGAATTTAGGAGGAGCCGGGGAAGGCGGGGGGCGGCTGGGACTGTGAAGTGGCGCATGCTCACAGGTGCGGTGCCTGTTTCAGAAGCCCATGGACCCTGTGGGGAGTACGGCTGTGACCTCACCTGTAACCATGGTGGCTGTCAGGAGGTGGCCCGAGTGTGTCCCGTGGGCTTCTCGATGACAGAGACAGCTATCGGCATCAGGTGTACCGGTGAGAGGCGTGGGAGCAGCGGGGAGGGGGCGGGCGGGAATGAGGTCCCTTCCCTGTCCTCCCAGGACGGTCTCTGGAGAGATGCCTGAGCAAAGCTGAGCCACGAGCAGCTCTGAAGTTTAAGAGTGAGCAGGCAGGCAGGCAAACACAAGAAATATGCCCCTTCTGCTATCTCACAAATACTTATTGAGCACACCTCGTGGACCGGGGACTGAGCTGGGGCTGGGGTTACGAGGGCAGTCCCTGCTCTTATGTTGCTTCAGAATGTGAGGCAGGGAGACAAGTAAGGACAATGACAGTCCCCCCCATAATGGGGCCATCACCTGTGGAGTGCACAGTGCCAGGGCCCACAGGGGCACAGGGAACCGGACTGGAGGTGGGCATGACTGCAGAAAGCCTCCCTCAGGAAAGTGACATTTGAAAGATGAGCCAAGAGAAACTCAGCAGTTATTTTGTAAAAGTATTATTGGTTCAGCATTTAAAAAATTCCCTGTGCACAGTCTGTTACTGTCGCCAGAGGCAGCCACCGTGACCAGTTTCTTACCTATCTTTCCGGAGAGCTTGAAAGCCTTTTTTAATTTGGATTTTGTAAAAATAACCTTTCTTCCCTGAATATAAAAGTAAAAAATAACTTCTTTTGGAACATCTGGAAAGTAAAAGAAGGGTAGAAAGGTGAAAATAAACCTGTCCCAGAAGTCCCTACCCAGAGATATTTGTTAGAAAATGAAGTTATTTTTTCCCTGCCCTGTCCCCTGGGTGTGTAGGTGTTTGTGAGAGTGTATGACTGTGGGTATATGTGTGTCAGGCGTGCCCATCTGTCTGTTTTATAAAATTGGGATCATACCTTATCTATAGTTTTCGTTCATTATTTTTCTCACTTAACTTTGTCTTGCGAGTAGGAAATAGTCCTTATAGCATCATTTTTTTTTCAGATAAAATATTATAGGTTTATTTAAAACTTAATTCTCACCTTGAGTATGCAAAATACAAACTCCACAAAATGTTCACTTTTTTACTTTATAGTTTACAAATATGCAAAATAGATGTTTGCTTAAATTTATATTACATATTTATTAAGGCAAGGAACTATATAGAAAAAAACATTTGTTCTGCTTAAGGCACACTTGGGAATAAACCATCGTACAAATTATTGCACATCTGAAACCACAGTGCCTAACAGACTGCATAAAAAGGTTAAAGTAAACCATGTGTATTTACCTGACTTAGGTCATAAATGTAGATCGGAAGACAAAAATAGATTTTCCTTGTCAAAGTATGCAGCAGTTTGAGAACTTTGGCCTCGTTTGGTACCTTTAGAACCAAGGCTCACCAAGCACCATCGTTTAGGCTATTAAAACACATTTTCTGTACCTGAATTTCTTCCTCTTCTTCAAAGATCGTAATAATGGCTTTTAGAAGGCAAAGAGAATACAAGGTGATCTTTATGCTTATATTGCATCGAAACAATTCAAGGGATTCTGGTCTTCCCTCCCCCCAGCTCAGGGATCTAATTTATACCCTGATATCCACAACTTCCAGTCACCCCCTTGGCGTTTTGTAAGTCCAGGAATATATATTCAAGTTGGATTTAGAATTGGAATGATAGAAGATCCAGTCACAGACCCCATCTGTTCTTTGTCATTTGGTTTCCTCATGTCTCCTGGTTATCCATTCACAAGTTGACTTGTTGGGAACTTGACCATGATTGTAGTGCTTTCCAGCTGGGTTCCTCCCCTCACCGGGAAGACAGTGTGAAAGGTAAAAAATACTGAATTTTCGTCTGCCAGTGTCGGTCATATCCACTGTTTGGGGATTTTAAAGTACCTCTTCATGGGTAAGGCGAGGTGGTCTGACCTCGAAAATGCCCGGTCGCACTAATGGCACTGGAAGGGGCGGTGCCCAGTGTGTTTGCCGTAGTGCCTGGTCAGTTCATCTGAGCGGGCAGATTTCCACCCATGGCCGTCCCAGTCACAGTGGTAAGGTTTCTCACCTGTGTGGGTTCGCAGGTGTGCCTTGAAATGAGAACTTTTCCGGGGCCACGACCTTGTCCCCCTCTTTGGCTTGGGCTCCTCCAGCATGCAGGAACTGGGTGGCATGAGCTCTTGGTAATGGAGCGGTGGGACCTGCGGCTGGATCTGGTCGGGCAGGAAGGGAGGGTAGTTGGGCCCGGGGTGGGGATGGAAGCCCGGGGGTAGTGGCAGGGCAGGATGACAGTCCCTGCTGCTCAGCATACAACATCATTTTGAACGGCTGCAGATGTAGTTGCTATAATCTAAGTACCCAGTTCTGTGCTATCCATCCTTAGCTTGTCTGCAGTGTTTCACTGCTACAAATAATGCTGCGATAAAGAGGCTTCTTGTCAGCCCCTCTGACTATTCCCAGAAAGAGAACTATTGGGTCAAGGGTCCCATGAAGGAGTTTTGGTGCTTGCCGCCCCCCCCCCCACACCCCTTCCAGAAGGTTGAAGTACTTTCCAGACACACTTCTCATTGCAGAGGCAAACTGGACCAAGGAAAAGCCAGAGACCAATGTCAAAGCAAGTGCAGGGAAGTGGGGCCCTGGCCACCATCACAAGGGGCCCAGTGGGATCGGGTGAATCAAGGTGGGCTTCTTAGAAGCGGTGGGTGTGGTCTCAAAGGTACCTGCTGTGGGAAGAGCAAGAAAGAACGGAGGTGACCAGCAGGCATGGGGGCCAGGGGGTGGGAGGGAGGCTCAAGTGGGCAGAGTAGACTGGAGTGGGCGGAGCTGACCTCGTAGGTCCTCATGGTTCTGAGATAGGAAGGGCTGCCTTGAAGCCGGCTGGGGAGATCTGTCTCCCAGCCCCCTCCCCCCTCAGGCCTTAACCTCCCTAAAGCACTACTTGGATCCAGTCACCCCACCCCGGGCAGAAGCTTCGGGACTCCTTTGCGCTCTATCGCTGAGCCTTTACCCACCACCTCTCCAGCTCGGCCTCACGCTGCCCCAGCGGGAACCTGAGCTTCAGCCAGACTGGGCTCCCGGCGGTCCCTGTGCTTCCCGGAAGCTTCTCGGACACTCTGTGCTCCATGGGCCCCCCTCCTGATGCCTCCTGGTCCTCTCAGCCCACCTCCCTTCCAGCACACACCTGCCGTGGCCGGGCGGTCCCTGGTAGGGCGCATACCGCCGGCTGCACGCCGGCCTCTCGTGGGTGTGTGTCGTGGTTGTGTGTTGTGGCTCCTACGTTCTCAGGCTGCAGCCATCTGGAGAGTCAGCACTGTGCCTTAGTGACATTTGTGTCCTCGGCAGCCCCCTTCCAGGTCTGCTGCACGCAGGCGGTGCTCAATAAGCATTTAAGGGAATTTAACCAGCCTTCCTGCCCATTCCCCCTGCCCTTTTGGGGTTGCCCTGCAGGTGGGACCACTGGAAATAGTTCTGTCTCAGCCAACCTCTCCGTTGTCTGTTCTGCGTGGGTCAAAAAGAGACCTGGCCCTTCGGCCTCTTCTTTCTGGGGGCATCCCTAAAGCTGTATGACTTACCTGGTGCCTTCTTTCTTCCTGGGGTGGGGGTGGGTTCCACCCTGCTGAGGGCAGGCCCCGTGTGGGCACAGGGTCCTCGTGGGGTGCATATTATCTCCACACCCGAACCACGTTCAGCGTGAGCTATGCAAGAGTGTTTCCTCGCTCCCCAGACGTCGATGAATGTTTAAGCTCCTCTTGTGAGGGCCACTGCGTGAACACGGAAGGCGGGTTCGTGTGCGAGTGTGGGCCGGGCATGCAGCTGTCTGCTGACCGCCACAGCTGCCAAGGTGAGTGGCTCTGGAAGGGGTAATGATGGTGCCGTCGCCACCGCCGCTAGGCTCTGGTGCTGACCTCACGGCCCTGCCAGGCCCAACGCGTGTTCTCCAGGCATGATTGCGTTTCAGCTTCACCACAGCCCTCTGAGGGAGATGCTGTTCTCATCCTCACTTTCTGGATGAGGCTTGCCCAAGGCCGTTCTGTCAGTGAGGGCAGAAGCAGTCGGCTTGCATGCGGGCGCGTCTGATGGCAGGGCCTTTGCTCTGGACCACGACTCAGTAGAAACTGCTGCTGCCATCACTGTAGGGTAGGGGGGTGGTGGGGGTGAGGGAGAGGCTGAGACTAACCAGAAGGAGGAGGCCACTGAGCTGGGGGAAGGCTGAGGGGGCGGGTGACACATCCCGGGGGCTCTGTGGGAGAGCCGAGCTGCGACAGAGTCACCTCAGCCACCTGCCGGGTTGCTGGGCCGGGCTCTGGAGACACACAGCCAAGAAGAAAACATCCTGCCCCCCAGCGACCTCCCCACTCCCCCCACCCCCGGTCTGGTGGGAGGGGAAGAACAATGCGGTTGGGTCGAGGGGCTAGGTGCTGTGGGAACCCAGGGGAGAGAAGGAATCTTTTCTCCTAAGTGAACAGGATGAGCGAGACCTTTTAAAATAATGACTCATTCCTTAAAAATGATTTTTATTTACAGAAATTATGTCAGGAAACATTCTCTCTTTAACAAGGCAGCTAAGACAGAAGCTCCCCTTGATACTGTGATATCATTTTCTGGGTGTTTGAAATTTTCATAAATTATTTTAAAAGTTTTTTTTTTTTCTTCGATACGCGGGCCTCTCACTGTTGTGGCCTCTCCCGTTGCGGAGCACAGGCTCCGGACGCGCAGGCTCAGCGGCCATGGCTCACGGGCCCAGCCGCTCCGCGGCATGTGGGATCCTCCCGGACCGGGGCACGAACCCGTGTCCCCTGCATCGGCAGGTGGACTCTCAACCACTGTGCCACGAGGGAAGCTCTTTAAAAGTTTTAAAAGTCATGGCCCTAGCCCCAGGCCATCTCTCCCACGCCCAACCTCTATGCTCCCTAGAGAATAGCCCTGGTGTCTTAGTATCTGCTTGGGCTGCTATAACAAAATAGCACAAACTGGGTGGCTTAAACAACAAAAATTTATTCTCACAGTTCTGGAGGCTGGGAAGTACAAGATCACAGTGTTGGCCCACTCAGTTACTGGTGAGGGCTCTCTTCCTGCCTTGCAGACAGCTACCTTCTCTTTGTGTCCTCACAAGGCAGAGAGAGAGCAGGCTCTCTCATGGCTCTTCTTCTAAGGGCAGTAATCCCATCATGAGAGCCCCACCCTCAAGACCTCATCCAAACCTAATTATGTCCCAAAGGCCCCACCTCCTAATATCATCACATTGGGGGTTAGGGCTTCCATTTATGAATCTGGAGGGAACGCAGTTCATCCATAGCACTTAGTTATCAATCTGATGAGCGCCCTGCCTGCCTCTCCCCAGTATGTGTACGTACACACATGTGCACTTACAGAGATATGACGATAAGAGATGGGTGGCTTACAGCTGTTGAACTCCTGTATTCCTGGCACCATGCTAAGCATTTAACATGCATTTTCTCAATTTTGTCCTCAAAATTGTCCTATGAAGTTGGTACTGTTTATTTCCATTTTCCTGGTAGGAATACTGAGGCTTAAAGAAGTTAACTTTCTCAAGATCACATTAGGGCTTCCATGTGAACCCAGTCATTCTTCTGCCTGCTTTTTTCCCTTCAACAATCTGTCATGAAAATCTCTTCACATCAGGGTCAATAGACTTGCTTTATCCTTTTCAGCTACTACCTGGTACTTCGCAGTGCAGATATCCCGTAGTTTACTAACTCTTCTCTTACTGATGAACATGCAGATCATTTCCAGCTTTTTCCCAATTTCAAACAATGACTTGGGGAAGCTTTGACAGAGGAGGTAGTATAGAAGCTGAGTTTTGAGGTATGAGTAGGAGTTTTCCAGCCAGACAAGATGGGAAGGTATTCCAAGCAGATAGGAGAACATGGGCAAAGAGGGAGGGCCACAAGAGCATGGTGCCTTTGGAAGATGGCAAGAATTTGGGCCAGAGTAAAGGTGAGGGGCAAGGAGAGAGGTGGGAAAGGCAGCCCAGGACTCGTGGTGCTGCATTGGTGCTTGTGGGAGCCTTGGAGGGAGTGTAAGCAGAAAGTGGCCTGATCAGAGGTGCCCTTTGGTCAGAACATCCTGGGGGCTCTGTAGAGGGTGGCTTGGGAGGAGCACAGGAGGGGCAGAGAGACACACAAGGCTGTTGTTATCCTCTAGGCCAGAGACAAAGCCCGGGGCATCTGGGCTAGGGTATGGCAGTGAGGGTGGAGAGAAGTGGACTGGTCCAGGGAGGACTTAGGAGTTGATAGACTGAATGTGGGTGGTGAGAAGGAGAGGGGTTACGAGTCGGGTAGGAGATAGTGATGAGAGAGGTAGGTAGAGAGGACCACCTATTTCCAAAACTCCACGGGGAAATGAGCTCCAGCTGTGTCCTGTTCCCTTCCAGACACTGATGAATGCCTTGGGACCCCCTGCCAGCAGAGATGTAAAAACAGCATTGGCAGCTACAGGTGTTCCTGTAGAACTGGCTTCCATCTGCACAGCAACCGGCACTCCTGTGTAGGTAAGGCAGGGGACCCTGTAGTCTTCACACTTAGGCTGCCAATCAGGAAGACGGACAGGGCGAGCCCAGGGACAGGGAAAGGTCAACAGTCTGGACCTCCTGGTTCCCTGGAGCCGGCAAGCGCTTGAGCCTTTGCTCAGAGCCTGCCTTTCCCTGGGGTTGGCGTGGCTCCTAATGGAAGACCCTGTCTCGGACTTTTCCTGGCCACATGCCACTTTCATCCTGTTATGTTCCTCTTCCGCCCTCTCCCAGATACACCCCAAGGATTCCTCTCTGCTCACCCATTTTCTTGGCTGCCTTAGCTCCCCTTGGTAAATAAAGCACGTTATATCTTGGTTCCTCTGGTTTAGAAGGAGACCCCTGTCTTCTCAGCCCATTGCAGAAATTTCCAGAAAGGGATTGGCATGTCTGGCTTGAGCTTGGCTCATGGGTTGAAGGTGGGCTCCCCTGGGCCTGGAGAAAGGCCTTGTTCTAGCAGAGCTGGGTGTTTGTCCTGGAGCCTGCCCTGCGCAGTGTGGCGATTTTTGAGACTCTTTTTTCAGAAGGGCCCGTAGCACCTGATGCCCAACAGTGGGTTGGTGGAAGGTTTGGAGGTGAGATTCCCAGTGGGGCCCATCCCCACCAGCCAGCACTTAATCATTGCTGCACAGTGCTGGGGTATGAGTCACTGGCGCATTCATTAAATGCCTACTGGATGTGTGAACCTTCCAAGGAGACTAGCGCTAGACTTCAGCCCCATTCCCAGACATCTGAGTCACACTGGCACCCTGGGGCAGGGAAGGACCCCATAAGAACATGGCAGGGAGACTCCCCCAGCCTTTTGGGGTAAGGGATGCGGGAAGAAGGACTCGGTAGCCCCGATAAGGCAGCCGTCGGTAGCGAGGCTCTCCCGCAGATGTAAACGAGTGTCGGAGGCCACTGGAGAGGCGAGTCTGTCACCATTCTTGCCATAACACCGTGGGCAGCTTCCTGTGCACCTGCCGACCTGGCTTCAGGCTCCGAGCTGACCGAGTGTCGTGTGAAGGTGAGCGCTGGGCCCCGCCACCCGGCGCTGGGCCCCGCCTCCGGGCCCCAGGCCCCACCCTCCCAGACCAGGCCCCCTTCCTTCCCCCTGAATTATTTTTCAGTTCATCTCGTTTGTTATTTCCAACATCCCCCTTTCATCCTTTCTGTCTCCTCCCACTTCTTTACCCATTCTTTTTTTTTTTTTTTTTGCGGTACGCGGGCCTCTCACTGTTGTGGCCTCTCCCGTTGCGGAGCACAGGCTCCGGACGCGCAGGCTCAGCGGCCATGGCTCATGGGCCCAGCCGCTCCGCGGCACGTGGGATCTTCCCAGACCGGGGCACAAACCCGTGTCCCCTGCATCGGCAGGCGGACTCTCTCTCTCTCTCTCTCTCTCTCTCTCTCTCTCTCTCTCTCTCTCTCTCTCTCACACACACACACACTGTTGGGCAGCTGCTGTCCTCTGCAGGGAAAATGTGCACTGTTCCTACGTGTGTCTGTCTTTCAGTGTGTGTGTCTCAGGGGAGGCATCCTCTTGGAAGCTGGCCTGTCTGCCATGGGCCCAGAGAGGACCCTGGGCCCTTCCTCCCCCTGAGCCTCTGCATCTCCTCCTGGGAAGCCACAGCTGGATGGGAGAGTAGGGGACACACTCCCGACTTGTCAGGAGTACGGAAGGGTCACTCCCAAGTCGGATCCCTGAGGGCTTAGAGAAGGTCTGCGTGGTTCAGGAAAACCCGAGTCTCCTTTGTGGCCAGCGAGGAAGGGAAGGGAGAAGACTCTGATTTTGCTGCATATGAAGCAGCTGGACCTCCTGCATCGCCAGCGTGTAACTTCGGGCTGCTCGTGGTACTTTTTTGTCAATCTTCTCCCCTGATCGTCACCGCAGCCCCATTAGTTTGAGGTTGTACTGGTGGTATTAGATCTATCATGTTGTTGAAGAAACTGGCCCAGTCACATTCAGTGATTTGTGGTCATGCGCCTGAGTCCACGCCCCTCGAATCTCGCCTCCTGCCCCTGCTGCCTCCCTGCAGACACCTCTGTGTTTCCGTTTCAGCTTTCCCCAAAGCCGTGCTGGCCCCATCTGCCATCCTGCAGCCCCTGCAGCACCCCCCTAAGATGCTACTGCTGCTTCCAGAGGCAGGCCGGCCCGCCCTCTCCCCAGGGCACAGCCCTCCTTCTGGGGCTCCAGGGCCCCCAACTGGAGTCAGGACCACACGACTGCCATCTCCCACACCTGCACTACCCACGTCCTCTGCTTCTGCCCTGACGCAGCTGCTGTCTGCCCCAATGGCCACCCCAGTGCCTAGTCCCTCTCCGTTGGGGACCCTCAGACCTCCCTCACGAATCCAGGAGAAGGTGGTGGTGACCCCTTCCTTGCCCAGGGGCCCTGAGGCCACACAGCTGGCACCAGGGCCCTCTGCCTGTTGGCACCTGGGAGCCATGCGTGAGTCCGGGAGCCGCTGGACAGAGCCTGGCTGTTCCCAGTGCTGGTGCGAGGTGGGTGTGAGGGGTCCCCCGGGCTTCCCTGGTCTGGTGTCTGGGGCGTTGTGGTGGCTGGAACTCCAGTTTCTGCTTCTAGGATGGGGAGGTGACCTGTGAAAAGGTGACGTGTGAAGCTGCTTGTTCTCACCCGATTCCCTCCGGAGATGGGGGATGCTGTCCATTGTGTACAGGTGGGAGCTGGTCTGGGGAAGGCTGTGAGTTTCTCACATGGTACTGCCTCTTCCCTTTCCTAGCCTTTCTGCTGCTGAAAGGCTGTTCTCCAACTTCCGTGTGTCACCTGAAGGGTGATCCCTGGGCCTAGCCCCCAGAGCTTCTGATTTAGCAGGTGCTGGGTAAGGCCCGGGAATTTGCATTTCTAACAAGTTCCCAGGTGATGTTGACGCTGCTGCTTCGGGGACCACACTTGAGAACCAGTGGTCTGTGCTCTCAAGGGGAACTTTTGACCTTCCGGGGATCCTTTTGGAGCTTCGTTCTTTCATTTATTCCTTCATTCAGCAAGTTTCTCCAGACCCACCCTGCAGTCCCCTCCCCTGCCCCTGTCTCCCTGCTACTGCAGGAGGAGTAATCGTTTATAAATTCTACCCCTGTTCTGATTCCCTCCCACAATCTGCTGACAATTTTTCATTTGCTTCCCATTGCTGTTAGGATAAAGACCTCAAATCTTACCAAGTCCTTCAGCAGAGCTCCTTAACACTCACCCTGCGCGTGAATCGCTGGGAATCCTGTTAAAATGCAGATTCTCATTCAGTAGACGTGGGGAGGGGCTTGAGCGGCTACATTTCTATGAAGCTCTTGGTGGTAAGGTGTTGAGGTTGCTGCCCTTTAAGCAGCAGTGAAAAAATCTTCCTAAGGGTTAAAATGAAAATGCAACTTACTGATTTCCTTAATGATAATTGTGAGTTTTTACTGTGTCCCTACTGTGTACTAAGCCCTGAGTGTAAATTGCTGTGTACATTACATCTGAGGTTGTGCATCCTTCCAAGTCCCCTGCAGGGCATGTGGTGGTATTTCCATTTTACAGTAAAGACAGCTGAGTCCCAGAGAGGTTGAGTGACACATCCAGGTCCAAAGCCACTCAGGTGACAGGCCAGGTTTGGAACCTGGGGCTGTCTGGCTGCCTTTCCTGCCTTATGGCAATAAAATGCCATGCTTTCAACACAGTTCTGGGTTTATCAGACATAAATGGGACCCTCCCAGGGCACCCTGTGTGGGTGTCTCCTGTAGTTCTCCAGGGGTCTTGGGACCACACCGTTCTGAGTACCTAGATCTGTCACTCCTGGGGCATCCGAGCCAGTGAGAGAAGGTTCCAGGTACATTATGCCTGGAAAAGTAATGAGACCTCAAGCTTCCTCTACTTTAAGAGGTCTGATGCCTCCACTCCTGTTTGTCTTTCAAAGGCTGTTTTCACAGTGGCGTCATCCGGGCTGAAGGGGACGTGTTTTCACCTCCCAACCAGAACTGCACTGTCTGTGTCTGTCTGGTGAGCATCACAAGATCCCTGAAGCCTCGTGGGTGTTTTCTTAACCTTTGGGGGTTTTAGAGGAAGGGGGAAAGACCGGATGTTAAAGGTGAGCTCGTTGAATGGAGGGAGAGTTCTCAGGTTGTGGATTTTGGTCGCAAGCTGTGGAATTTGAAAGCGTGGGGGATGGGAAACCCATAGTGTGTGGAGTCAGGGAGGTTTTGCTGAGCAGAAAAGAGCCAACATGCAAACAGGGTCCATCTGTCTAGGAAGGGGAGGGGATGCAACTCCCTCGGAAACTTCCTACCAGGGAGGCCGTTTTTCTCTCCAGGCAAAATATTTGCCGGCACGATAAAGGTAGCCGCGTTGGGAGGGAGCAGGCTCATTACCAGACTCAGCTTGTTAAGAGTATTTTGCTTGAGGCAAATTCACTCCTCCTAGAATAGTTATTAAGTTCCTACCCTGTGCCAGACCCAGCCAGAGGCTGTCCCTTGGGTTGCATCGTGAGCACCCGGTGCATACCAGGCAGGGGCTTGGTATTTTCCATCTAGTTCCTCCCCCGAGGCTCCTGGTGGCTCTTCTGGGTTGGCTTTACAGTCCCCATTCTACAGGTGGAAAGACTGAGGCTGGGAGGTGGCAGAGCTGGGATTTGAGCCGTGGCCTTTCTGCATCCAAAGCCCAGGCTCTGCCCACCAACCCTCACTGCCTCTCATCTTTAAAAGCAGCCCTGGTCTGGCAGTGACGGCGGAAGCTGCAATGTAAAGGGGCGGGGGCGCGTAGATCGCTACCGCCACCGTTATTGAGCCCTTCCTGTGCGCCACGCTTGTGAAGTGGCCAGGCGTTTTCGTGCCTGATCATATTTCACTCCATCCTCAGCAACCCCAGCAGAGGTGCCCTTTCCAGCTCATCTCACAGATAGGGAGACGGAGGCTCAGAGAGGTGACATACTCTGCCCAAAGTCACACGACTTGGAGGGGCAGACCCTGGACCTCAGGTCTGGCTGACTCCAAAGCCGGGGGCTTTTTTGTCTTAACTTCAATTTTTAAAAATTGAGTTTTAAATTTAACTCCTTGGCCGGTATTAGTCACTTGGTTCAAAACTCAGATGCACGGGAAGGTGTCTCTGGCGGAGGAACCTCTGTTCTCCACTTCTCAGCATCCTTCCGGAGCTTCTGTATGCCATGGGAGGGAATGCCATGGTGGGGGCAGTGCCATGGGAGGCTAGGCTCATCCATTTTCATGAGGAAGGCAGCGTGCTCTGCTCTCTGGTCTGCCCCTCGTCTTGGAAAGGGGGATGTTGGAAACTACACCATAATACACCCTGGTACTGGGCCCCAGCACCATATCCTTGTGTGACCGTGGTGGCATTTAAAGGTCTTGGATGGCTTCCCTTTTATTTTTTTTTAAATATTTATTTATTTGACTGCGCCGGGTCTTACTTGTGGCATGCGGGATCTTCGTTGTGGCATGCGGGATGTAGCCCTGACCAGGGATCGAACTGGGGCCCCCTGCATTGGGAGTGTGCAGTCTTAACCACTGGACCACCAGGGAAGTCCCAGGATAGCTTCCTTTAGGAGGCTTTCATGTGGGACAGGAATCCTGAGGGTGGTGTGAAATAGGGAACAAGCTGGTTCTGTTGGGCCTGACGGTCTACCCTCCCCCACCTGCACCACCTCTCACCTCCTCAGGCTGGAAATGTGTCCTGCATCTCCCCCGAGTGTCCTCCCGGCCCCTGTCAGGCCTCCCTGAAGTCGGATTGCTGTACTTGTGTGCCAGGTAAGGGACTCTCTGTGGGGAGAGGACAGGGTGAATTTAGCTTTTTTGTAAAAAATGACGGGGGTGGAGCGGTGTCTTTCGAGTATGGGTTTTTTTTTTGGGGGGGGGGGTGAGTGGGGGAGAGAGGAAGGAGATTGATTTCTGCTTTAGAAACTCAGATCAAATGAAGCGTTTCAAAGTGCCCGTTTTAATTGAGCACCTACTGTGTGCATAGTGGTTTGGATGCTAGATTGGGCTCACAGCCCAGCCTGCCCCCTGCTGGGGTTGGTGCCTTTAACACAGACAGGAAGGGGTTTGGGTCCACCCTTGGTGTGGCTCTGTCCCGAGGCTGGGAGGGTGTCTCCCCTGCCCCACTAATGAGTTAGTCTTTTGTTAAAATGTGGTTCTCTTTCCTGAGATGACCTCATGGCCGTCACTGCTGGCTCTGGGCCGTTGTTCTGTGGGGCCCTTGCCAGTCCTGATCTCATTGAATCTGTGTGGTGCAGCCCTGAGGGAGTACTATTCATAGCCCCATTTTATAGATGAGGAAACTGAGGCTCAGAGAGGTCATCACTGCCCAAAGACACACCAGTGAGTAAAGGAGCAGAGCTTGAACTCAAGCTTACCTGATTTCAAAGCTAGTGTTCTTATTAAATACTATTTTTCCCTTGACTTTTGAATGCTGTTTTAATTTTATTTATTTAGTTATTTTTGCCATGCTGCACGGCATGTGAGATCTTAGTTCCCCGACCAGGGATCGAACCTGCGCCCATGCATTGGAACCGCAGAGTCTTAACCACTGGACCACCAGGGAAGTCCCGAATGTTATATTAGTTTTAGTTAAAACATTTTTTGAACAGGCAATATACTCCCTGTGAGGTAGGAATTGTTAATCCCATTCTACAGATGAGAAAACTGAGACTTAGGAGAGTTTAAGTATCTTGCCCGTAGTGAGTTATGTGGCTGGGATTTGAACCCAGTGCCCTCTGATTAAAGTCAGGTGGGCCCCGGCAGTTTTTTTTTTTTTTTTTTTTTTGCGGTACGCGGGCCTCTCACTGCTGTGGCCTCTCCCATTGCGGAGCACAGGCTCCAGACGCGCAGGCTCAGCGGCCATGGCTCACGGGCCCAGCTGCTCCGCGGCATGTGGGACCCTCCCGGACCGGGGCACGAACCCGTGTCCCCTGCATCGGCAGGTGGACTCTCAACCAGTGCGTCACCAGGGGAGCCCCCGGCAGGTTTTTAAGGTTGTTTTTACCAGCAGGGATGGGGGAATCTTCAGATGAGAGGCTCTCACTGAATCCTCCCTGCCTCCAGGGGCTGGCAGCATTCCCAGACCTTCCTGTAGGTGTCTGGGGCCATCTTTTTTCATTTCTTCTTTTCTCTTACTCTTTAGTTATTCCGGGCTTCCCATCCTTCTTGGTTAAGGACCTTATTTTGCATGTGGTTCATTCTCTGTCAGTTTTTTTTTTTTTTTTTTTTTTGGCCGCACCGTTAGGCATGTGGGATCTTAGTTCCCTGAGCAGGGATTGAACCCGTTCCCCCTGCATTGGGAGCTCAGAGTCTTAACCACTGGACGGCCAGAGAAGTCCCTCTCTGTCAGTTTTTAACTACTGGTGTACCTTTAGGTGAGGGTTTGGAGGAGAGCAGCGATTGGGCTCTTGGGTGTGGGTGTGCCGTGGAGTATTGTGGGGGTGTGTTTTCTTCCCAGAGACCCCCCCCTACCCATTTGCTCCCCCTTTTCTTTAGCTGCCCAAAGACCTTGAGCTGCCTCTTCCTTTCTCCTCCGCAGTGAGATGCTATTTCCATGGCCAGTGGTATGCAGACGGGGCTGTGTTCAGTGGTGGTGGTGACGAGTGTACCACCTGTGTCTGCCAGGTAGGGGGCTGAGTGGGTGGGTGCTGGGGAGGGGCAGGGCACACAACACTCTCAGGATGCCTTGACCAGGAGAAGAGGAGCTGCCATGCAGCAAAAGGGAAACTGAGGCGAGAAAGAGCCTAAAGGGCCTTAGCATTCACCAAGGCCTTCCTGCAGTCTCCTTGAAGTTCGTCCTTCAGCATTGCTATTTATAGAGCACCTACTGTGTGCCTGGGACAATGCTGGGTGCTGGGGACGCAGTTGAGCACAAGACAGCCCCAGCCCCCTCTGTCAGGGGCCCACAGCTAGGTGGGCAATGGACAGGGGAGCGGGGCTCTTAACCAGAGTGTGGGCTTCAGGGAAGCCTACTTGGAGGGAGGGCTGCTAAGCTGAGACCCGAAGGATAACTAGGACAACCCGGTGAGGAGCTGAGACAGGTGTGCCCGGCAGAAGGCACTGCGTGAACAGAAGGCGGGAGGCGGGAGAGAGCAGGGCATGTTCTAAGGCCTGGGGGTGTGCATTCCGGCTGGAGCCCGGACCGCGAGAGGAACTGGAAATGCGGCTGAGGTGGGGATCCTGTTTGGGCTGAGTTCCAAGAACAGGGCCTGGGGTGGGCTTCTCGTGTAAGTGGTTTTCTGAAGGAGTGCTCGCGGGAGAGACTGGCTGGGGAAGCAGGTCAGGCAGGGGGAGGGGCCACGAGAAGGGGGTCTCGGGCTGATGCCACGGGGAGCTCTGGAGTGTGAGTGGCACCGCAGAGGTGGGTGTGTCCAGAGGCCAGGGAGCTGGGCTCTTCTGCCCCCAGCATCAGGTGGTTGTAGGTACTTCCTTGCTCCCCGGGGAGTGGGGGTGAACGAACCATCCAGGCGCCTGGAGGACGTGACCTTCATCAGCCAAGGGGCCGTGCTTAGGGGAAGGGGTCTGCGAGGGGGCGGCAACAGCCTGTGCGTCAGTCTCAGTCGTGAAGGGCTTTGCCAGCCAGGCAGAGGGTTTGGACTTGGCGAGCTGCCCAGGGTTTGAAGTGGTGGAGTGTTGTGATCGGACTGGTGCCTGAGAACGTTCTCTGGCTGCAGGTGAGAGTGGATTGGAGTGAGAGCAGAAAGCTATTGCAGAGGTGAGAGGAAGAGATTCTGGAGGCTTAAGCCAGGGCAGCCGGGGACCCAGCGGCCATGCAGCCGCCGTATTCCTGGGACCCTCTCCCAGCCTCACCCCAGCCCCCAGGGAAGGACTCACCGTTCCTTCCACTCTTGCTCCCTGGAGATCTGTCACTTTTTTTTTTTTTTTTTGCGGTACACGGGCCTCTCGCTGCTGTGGCCTCTCCCGTTGCGGAGCACAGGCTCCGGACGCGCAGGCTCAGCGGCCATAGCTCACGGGCCCAACCGCTCCGCGGCATGTGGGATCTTCCCGGACCGGGGCACGAACCCGTGTCCCCTGCATCGGCAGGCGGACTCTCAACCACTGCGCCACCAGGGAAGCCCGAGATCTGTCACTTGTAGGGGGATGATGGCAGCCTGCCAGCCTCCTCTTTGGCCCTCACTGGTTTGTGCCCCCTGGCTCTCTTCCAGAACGGGGAGGTGGAATGTTCCTTCACGCCATGTCCAGAACTGGATTGCCCCCGCGAGGAGTGGTGGCTGGGCCCTGGGCAGTGCTGCTTCACCTGCAGGGAACCCGCACCCATGACAGGTGAGGCCGCTTAGCCCTGCATCCCAGGCTGTACCCAACACAGGCCTGGATGCCCGAGCCGGGGGAGGCTGAGCTTCTCCCGCTGAGACTGTGTGTGTGCGTGTGAGTGCTCTCTGTGTGTGTTGTGTGTGTCTGTGTGTGTGCTTTAAGTTTGTATGTGAGTGACATCTGTGTGTGAGCTTGTGTACATGTGTCTGCGTGTTTGTGTGTGAGTGGTGTCTGTGTGTGTGTTTTTGAGTGTGTGTGTCCGTGTGTTTTTGTTGTGTGTCTGTTGTATCTGTGTGCGTGTGTCTGTGTGAGAGTGGTTTCTGTGTGTGTGAATGGCTGTGTTTGTGGGTGTGTGTGGACGTGGACGTTTGTGTGAGCGTGCCTGTGTGTACCAGGCTCTTGTTAGGCAGGAAAACTCACTAACTGAGGGAGCCAGGCGGCAGCAGCTCTGGGCCCAGTGGGTGGCTGCGTGGACTCAGTGTGAGTGAGCAGAGGTGTCTGTCTGTCCTTGCTGGGTGGCGCTGTAGGTCCCGCGGGCATTCAGGACCCTCCTCGGCACTTCTGCCCACTCGTCCTTTCTCCCCCGCTGTCCCCTGGCCAGGCTGCTCTCTGGACGACAACGGGGTTGAGTTTCCGGTCGGACAGATCTGGTCTCCCGGTGACCCCTGTGAGTTATGCATCTGCCAGGTGAATGACAACCTGCGCGCCTTCAGCTGCTTCCCCCGCCCTTCCCCGTCCCGGGCCGGGCATCCCTGCCCCTGCAGAAGCGGGGCCACCTCAGGCCTGTCCAGTCTCGCTTCCATGCTATCACATCCCGTTTTTACAGAAGGGGCTGGGATCCAGGTTCTTCTGTCCTCGGTAGATTTTCAGGATGACAGAGCTTGGCAGTCTGTCTGTCGTAAGAGTGCTGTGTGACCCACTGTGCACGTGCGGGGAGCTGCTGGCCTAAGGAGCTGGAAATAGGATTCCCAGGAGCAGGTTTTCGCGGGGCGCGGATAACAGAGGGAGCTGGGCAGCCCGAGGCCTAGCAGTTAAGGCCTTTTCTGTGACATTGCGAGGCTTCCTCCATTAACGTGAGTCACGTGACCTCACCTCATCCGAAGCGGGTGAGGGTGCGTGAGTTTTGGGAGTCAGATCGACAGACACGCAAACACAGCTATTTACCAAGAAACGTGGTCGTTTTAGCTCATGTTTAAGTGCGGTCGGCTTTCCTTTCTACTTTAAGAGAGCTTTTAGTCGCTTGAGCTTAGAGCTTTATTTCTCAAAATGAGGTTCCTGCACTGGCTGTGTCGTTGGCGTCACCAGGGGAGCCTAGGTAGAACCTCGAGGCTGCCCAGGGCTTGGACGCAGAATCTGCATTTTAATCCCGCGGTGACTCGCGTGCGCGTGAGCGCGTGAGAAGCGCGCCCTTCAAGTCCCTTTGATGCACCATTTGTTAAAAAAGCCTTAGACCCTTAGAAAACTTGGAAACGTTTCATTGGAATCAGAGTGGGGAGCAAAGTACATCCGCTGCCCTTTTTCTCCTTCAGGACTGATCTAGGGCACTCACATTACAAGGAAATAACACAAAACTTCAGCTTCTTACGAAAAAAAAAAAGAAACTGGATATGGCGCTTTCATCTTCTGAAAGACATTTCCGGTGGAATAGCTTTCTATAAAAATAGGATTTTATTGGACTCCATAGATTTGGGGTGAGCCAGGGTTTCAGGGAAACTCTGAGAAGAGTTTGGATGAGGTTGTGGTGCAGCCTTGGCTGCTGCGGGGAAGGGACGGGAAGCCGAGGAGACCAAAACCCCAGCTCTGGGATATGGGAAGGCTTTTCTCTGGAAGGCTCACACCCCCTTTCCCAAGTAGCCAGTCCTCTTTGGGGGGACCCCTGCCGCTTCCCAGCTGCATCATGGCGCCTCTTAGGTCAGGCTCCGGCCAGTTTGCAGCACCGTCCTTTCTTTTGGGGGCCTGTGGGGTGGGGAGGTGGGGACTGGCGTGGCAGGTGGGGTCTTGGTGAAGTTCTTCCTCCCTTCAGGCAGATGGTTCAGTGAGCTGCAAGAGGACAGACTGTGTGGACTCCTGCCCTCACCCGATTCGGATCCCCGGGCAGTGCTGCCCTGACTGTTCGGCAGGTAAGGCCCTGCCTGGGGGGCCGGGGATGGCATAGCACCCCTGGCCCCCACATCTGGGGTCACCCTGTATCAGGCTTCTCTGTGCAAAGCACCACACATGCTTCATCTCTGCTTATCCTCGCAACAACCCCATGGGGCAACCCCATTTTAGAGATGAGGAAACTGAGGCTCAGGGACGGAAAGCAGTTTGCTCAAGGGAGGCCCTGTCTGGGTGCTGGAAGCAGATATGAAGATATGCAGAGCTTGCAGCCTAGGTGGGGTGATAAAGGAACATACCTGTGAGAGAATTAGAGAACAGGGAGAGGAAATTAAAGTGATCCTTTATGTGTTAATAGTAATTTTCACCTTTCCCATTATTTCAAGAGTGATATTTTATTATAGAACATTTAGAAAATACAGAAAGCAAAGAAAAAAATTAAAAAGGACCCATTATCACTGTTAACTTCATGGTTTTATCTTCCTAGTCTCTTTTTGTGATATAACACCTATCTCTGTAACATATCTGTAACATACATCTGTATCTATATATCTATCATGTCATAGCTATATAGCATATCATAGTTGTATGTTATATCTTTTTTCTTCTTTTTTGGCCGAGCCACACGGCTTGGGGGATCTTAGCTCCCTGACTAGGGATGGAACCCGCACCCTTGGCAGTGAAAGTGTGGAGTCCTAACCACTGGACTGCCAGGGAATTCCCTATATATTTTTTCTTATAAAATGTTTCTCTACTGTCCCATCACCTGCTTTTTTTTTTTTAAATACATTTATTTATTTATTTTTTAATTTTAGCTGCACTGGGTCCTTGTTGCTGTGCGCGGTCTTCCTCTAGTTGCAGCGAGCGGGGGCCACTCTTCATTGCAGTGCGCAGGCTTCTCATTGCGGTGGCTTCTCTTGTTGTAGAGCATGGGCTCTAGGTGCGTGGGCTTCAGTAGTTGTGGCATGTGGGCTCAGTAGTTGTGGCTCGCGGGCTCTAGAGTGCAGGCTCAGTAGTTGTGGTGCTCGGGCTTAGTTGCTCCATGGCATGTGGGATCTTCCTGGACCAGGTCTTGAACCCGTGCCCCCTGCATTGGCAGGCGGATTCTTAACCACTGCGCCACCAGGGAAGCCCACCATCACCTGCTTTTATACGTACCAGTATGTGATAAATATCATCGAGGTGGCAGCACTCAGATGGGGCCTCTGTGGGCTTCGGGAAGCAGAGAGCGGAGCTGTAGGGGAGCCTCCTGGAAGGAGGGGTTTGGGATTCGACTGAGTGGAGAGGAGCAGAGAGGATGGCCGTGGTGCCTGGCACCCAGGTTGAGTCTCCGGGTCCCTCGTCCTGATCCTGCCAAGTGAGGGGGTAGGAGGAACGGCTCCCTTCCCTGGGGGAGAACCTTGAAGTGAAGACACTATGATGCCTTTGCTGAATCCAGCGAGAAACAAGTCAGCACCCAGTCCAGACATATGTTCTGTCCCTTCCCCACCCCCCTGGGCAAGTGTCTAGAGAGGCCATTCGCCTGACCTTTGCTGCCTAGAAACACCTTGGACTTTCTTCCTGGCAAAGGCCAGCCGTCCCCTGGCTGGCCCTCACCACATGCTCTCTCTGGCAGGCTGCACCTACACAGGTAGAATCTTCTACAATAACCAGACCTTCCCGTCCGTGCTGGACCCGTGTCTGAGCTGCATCTGCCTGGTACGACCACCCAGACCCGACCCCTGTCTGCGGAAACTCCCCAGAAATAGCCACCAGCTCCTGAACCCTGCAGGCAAAATCCAGAGACCTCCAGGAGAATGGTCACTTCTGGATCATGGTGAAAGCCGGCTTCCTTCAGCCCTGCCCGGGGTGATTCTTTACCCAGGGCCAGAGAAATACTTTTAACCCTGCCTGGCAGAAGTCCTCTGCTTCTGGGTGACCAGGGAGGGTCTTGGGGGCCTTACGGCATAAAATATGGCCCAGGGATTCTCCCTGAGAGTGGAGGTGAGGAACACAAACCCAGGACTCTGTACGGAATCTTTAATATGCTCACATTCTCGAGCCCCTGCCATGTGCCAGTCCCTGATCTCAGCGCGACCTGTTAATTCACGGGGAATCCTGTGAGGTGGGTACCTCCATCCCCAGCTGCTAGGTGAGACAGCCGGGCACAGAGAGCCCGCAACTAGTCAAGTGGAGTGCCGAGAATCAATTCTAGTCTCCTGAGTCTGCTTCAGACAGCACACTTTTACCCCTAAGCCATACTGCCTCTCAGTCTAAATGACAGGCATATCATTTAGTATTTGGAAAATGGAAAAAATAAGTCCTTATTGCTTGTCATGCTAGAAGTGTTTCATGCCTGTGGGGCCTCTTTGCTGGCGGTGGGTGAAAAGGGATGGGTCTGCAGAAAGATCGAGCAACTTGGGGTGAACATCTCTGGCCTCTGAGTGGCCCTGTTCGTTCACAGCCATGTGCTTTGGGGATCTTTGGCTTCTGGGTCCTTCCCCCTAAGTTTTTGGTGCTCAGCTTTCCTGGGAAGTTCATGGATTTGTTTGACAGGTAGCTGTTGACAGTTGAGCTCTGAGGACAAGGCTGGGCCTGGGGGGCTTGCGTTCTAGTGGGAGGACAGACTCTAACTCAGTCTGTTACCTCACCATGGACCTCTCACCTGACGTTGATGGTTCCGACGGGCACTTAATGGCTATGTGATGTGTCCTTCACGAGTGACCCATCAGCCCCCCAGAACAAAGGGCCTTCAGTGTTTTCTGTGTCCTGCAGCTGGGTTCGGTGGCCTGCTCGCCCGTGGACTGCCCCATCACCTGCTCCTACCCTTTCCACCCTGACGGGGAGTGCTGTCCAGTGTGCCGAGGTGAGTGGGACCAGCCACCCCTCGTGCAAGGCTCCTGAGTGGGCCTTGGCTCTCACGGCCCCTGTCTCCTCTGCCCCTGCAGACTGCAACTACGAGGGGAGGAAGGTGGGGAACGGCCAGGTGTTCACCTTGGACGATGAGCCCTGTACCCAGTGCATATGCCAGGTGAGCTGGGCCTGGGGACCCTGGACCTGCTGGGCCAGGGGCTGCTTCTAGTCTTTTGTCCCTTTGTGAAACTTGGAGCCCCTTAGCCAGTGTACGCCCGTCTTCCGCCTGCCATTCTTCAATTACCTGCGGGGATACCTTCGGATTTGATGGTGTCCTCTACCTTTGTTGTTTCCTTAAGGCAGCCCCACTGTGTTTGGCTTCACCTGTTGTTCAGGTGAGGGTCAGGCCCTGCAGCTTCTGCCCCACATCTTTCCGTGGGTCCAACTGCTGGTGTAATATGTCCTTGAGGGCGCTGCTGTGGAGGGGTGAGATGCTCCGGGCTTCCTCACGTGTCTCCTTCTGCTTCCCCAGCTGGGAGAGGTGAGCTGCGAGAAGACGCCCTGCCAGCAGGCCTGCTCGGACCCCTCCACGCCCCCCAGGGACTGCTGCTCCTTCTGTCCAGGTAAGTGGCCTCTGCATCCTGGAGCCTCACCACCGTCCTTTTCCACTTTGCTTTTCTGCCCAGAAACACAGAACTTGTGCAGGGCTGGATGTGAGAAACCCAGGCTCAGAGAGGGAACGTGGCCTGCTCAAGGTCACACAGCCAGCACGTGGTGCGCCCAGGCCCAAGCCTGGGCTTGCTGACCCTCGTCAGTGCTATGCCACAATGCGCCGTGCCGTCTGACGAGTCTGTTTACTGTTCCTTTTTCTTCTTCATTTCCTCCTTTCTGAATCTCTCCCTCTGCTTTCTTCCTTTTTTAAAAATTAGAATTTAGGAACTGAATCAACTTTGCAGAAGAATAATTGCTAATATGTATTGAGTATCCATTATGTGTCAGGGAACATCATGTATTGAATGTTATTTCTTTTTTTTTAATTGTGGTGTAATTGACATGTAACATTATATTGGTTTCAGGTGTACAACATAAAGATTCAAACTTGTATATATTGCAAAATGATCACCACAGTAAGTCTAGTTAACATCTGTCACCCCACATAGTTACAAAATATTTTTTTCCTGTGATGAGAACTTCTATGATCTAATCTCTTAGCGACTTTCAGGTATAGTATTTCAATACAGTATTATTAACAATAGTCACCATGCTGTACATTATATCCCAATGACTTATTTATTTTGTAACTGAAAATTTGTGCCTTTTGACCCTTCAGCCATTTTGCCCACCCCTCTCCTCCCACCTCGGGCAACCACCAACCTGTTCTCAATATCTGTGTGCTCAGCTGTTTTTTTTTAAAAATCGATTCCACATATAAGTGAGATCATATGGTATTTATCTTTCTCTGATTTATTCATTTAGCATAATACCCTCTAGGTCCATCCACGTTATTGCAAATGGTAAGGTTTCATTCTTTTTTGTGGTTGAATAATATTCCATTGCGTATATATATATACACACCACATATTTATCCATCTTTATCTGTCGATCGACACTTAGGTTGTCCCCATGTCATGGCTGTTGTAAATAATGCTGCAATGAACCTTGGGGTGCATATATCTTTTTGAATTAGTAGTTTCATTTTTTTTTGGATATATACCCGGTAGTGGAATTGCTGGATCATATGGTAGTTCTATTTTTAGTTTTTTGAGAAACCTCCATACTGTTTTCCACCGTGGCTGCACCAGTTTACATTCCCACCAACAGTGCACGAGGGTTCCCTTTTCTCTGCTTCCTTACCAACAGTGGCTGTGTCTTGTCTTTGTGATGATGGCCATTCTGACGGCTGTGAGGTGGTATCTCATTGTGGTTTTGATTTGCATTTCCGTGATGATTAGTGATGTTGAGCATCTTTTCATGTCCCTGTTGGCCATCTGTTTGTTTTCATACGTCTTATTTCATTTTCACAGCAACTCTTTGTGATAGATACTATTAGCATCCCCATTTTCCAGGTGAGGAAACTGAGGCACAGAGAGGTGAAGTGAGGTGCTCAAGGTCACACAGCTGGTTGGCAGTAGAACCAGGATTTGAGCCCAGAGTCAATGCTTTTAGCTACTCTGCTACATTGACTCCTGAAAATGATTCACATCTGTTCGTCTCTCTCTATCATGAGTGTTTGTTCATGTGGATCTTTTTGCAGAGGTATAAACAGGACACGGACAACCTACTGTAACACACAGTTTCAAAATATTGATGTAGCCCACAGCTGGCCATTTAAAAACGCTCCCAAATATTATGGTTTGCTTACCTCTTCCCTTTTTGGTTGACATTTAGGTGGTTTCTTTTTTCCTCTTCTTCTTTTTTTTTTTTTTCTATCCATCGTGGACCCACTGTGAAAAATCTTTGGTCAGACAACTTTTGTTTTCAAATTTTGTGAGTTGCATTCAGACCCTGTGGTTAATAGATGCAGTGACTAGGTCACAGGGTGTCAGGAGTGGTTTGGTGACTCCTAGGGCATGACAGCAGGTTACCAGATGGGGTCCTAGAGAAAGGGGAAACTTACAGAGACGTAGCTGGTGCCCCATATGCCCACCAACTCTACACTGTGTGTTTTGAATTTAATTTTTCCAGGTTAACATGTCCATAAAGTACCTTACCGGTGGCTATTGTACATTTTTTAAACTTCCAGGAAGACAGTGAATTTTTCCACGGATTTGTGGCCTGAATTTCCTCTGGTATAAAATACCTCTTTAACTCCTTTGACCTTTTGAAGAGGACATCCTGTATTTAGGGCAGCTCTTCAGTTCTGTGGATGGAGAGAGGCTGTCAGGACTGCTGGGGCTGGAAACATCCTGATCCCATACAGTCATTATGTTGGGAACTGTTGAGTGATTATAGATTTGACCTTAACCAGCACAAAACCCTCTGCAAGCTGAGGGATACTCTTCCCCTGCTTTCTAGAGACTAATCGTTAGCTAAGGTGCCAGGCAGTGTATGGAGCCTTTTACCTGTATTGTCTCATTTAAATGCCCCAGGAATGTTTATGCATGGGTGCTCTTATTGTCTCCATTTTGCAGATGGGGAAATGGAGGCTCAGAGAAGTTAAGTTTCTGTCTTTTTAAAAAGAACTTATTTATTTAAAAATTTTTTTTGGCCGTGCCGCACAGCTTATGGGATCTTAGTTCCCCAACCAGGAATGGAACCCGGGCCCCATGCAGTGGAAGTGCCAAGTCCTAACCACTGGGCCGCCAGGGAATTCCCAAGTTTCTGTCTTTAAGGCCACGTTCTAGGTGGTAGTGTCGTCGGACTCAGGGCCATGTCTCTCTGATTCCTCACCCCATGCTCGTTCCCATTCCGCTCTCCTGCCTCCTGATGGGGAAACTGAGGCCCAAAGAGATGAGATGCAGAGCCCACCTCCTTCTCCTGGGGCACCTGCCTCAGCTGCGTTCACCATGTGCGAACTTGTTTTAAGAAGAAATGCTTTTTACTGAAATACGAGGTGAATTGTTTCCTTTTGATAATTAAAAAAAAAAAAGAACAGCTTTCTTGAGATATAATTCACACACCCTGTAAGTCACACGCTCAAATTACACAATTCAGTGGTTTTTGGTAAAGTGGTTTTTGTGATTATCCTTTTGATGGTTTATATATATATTTCAATTGAGGTATATTGATGTACAATGTTATATAACTTTCAGGTGTACAGCAGGGTGAGTCACAATTTTTAAAAAAGTTATAGGTTATCTTTTGATGATTTTTAAAATGTAATCATTCCAGTTTGTAATGTGTTTACCAGCCTCCGTCTCCTCCCTGATCATACCTTTCTCCAATATTCTTCCTTCCTTCCCTTGTTCTCCAACCATGGATTAAACCCTTATGATGCGCTGGCCTCCAGGCTGAGACTTAAAAGCAAATTTTTTCAATAGACTTTTTTTTTTAAAGCATTTTTAGGTTCACAGCAAAATCGAGCAGAAGGTACGGACAGCTCCCCGAATCCCCCTGCCCCCGCCCCACGCACAGCGCCCCCTGCTGTCAACATCCCCCACCAGATGGTACATTTGCTACAATCAATGAACCGACTCTGACCCGTGATTGTCACCCAAAGTCCAGACTTTACATTTGGGTTTAGGCTGAGACCTCTCAGGCTCCGTTTCATTCAGCCCTCATTGCGTGGCCTGTGTGGTCGTCACTGTTATTATGATGCCCATTTTACAGATGGGGAAATGGAGGCCCAGGGGAGTTATGTGCCTCGTACAAGGTCACACAGCCAGTGCCTTGGTGAACTGTCTCTCTCTGCTCATGGTTCCTTTTGGGTCTTCCCTTTCCTGGAGACAGGAGCCGGCGGGATCCCCCAACCCCGACGGCCGGTGCACAGGGACCCTTAAGGGCCAGAGCTGGGGCGCTGTCCTCGGTGCAGCTCATCCCAGACCCGCCTCAGGCGTGGGGGGAACCACTGTGCACCTTCTTGCCCCGCCCCCTCTCTAGATTCCCTGGAAGAAAGCCGGGGTCTCTCCCCTCGTGGAGACGCTGAGCTCAGCAAAGTGGCCCGGACCCCCCGTGGAGACCCTGAGGCCCTGCTCAACTGCAGCTCCTGCCCGGGGCCCCCAGCGGTGTCACCTCGGAGGCCAGCGCTGCAGCTCCTCCAGCTCCTCCTGAGAACAAACCTGTCTGACATGCAGACTATACCCGTGAGCCTCTCAGGAGCCCAGGCCTTACCCTCACCCCCTTTGGGGCCAGGGGGCATGTTCCCAGGGGAGCCCGGGGCCTCCCAGCCCCCTTGGCCCTCACCAGGGCCTTCAATCCCTCCAGGAGCCTCCTCTCTACCTCCGGCCTCTCCCGGGGCTCCCGGGCCACCTCCTGTTACTCCAGAGCCCTCGTCCTCGGCCTCCGGGGCCCACACAGCATCCAGACAGCCTTCTCTGCCTGCCACCATCCGGCGTAGAGCCTCAGCCCTTTCCACGATGGGCCCCAGCCCCTCAGAGGCCCCCGTCACTATCCTCAGGCCTCGCAGGCTCTCTCCAGCCGCCTCCAGACTCTCTGCAGCCCTTGCAGCCACGGCCAGCCCTGGCCCCCAGGAGCCCACCATGGGGCCCTCACAGGAGGAGTCCACAGTGTAAGCAGGACTCTGTTGCAGGGCCGTGCCCAGGAGACGCCAGACAGAGAAGGCTCTGCCAGAGGCCCTGGGAGCTTGCAGGGCGGCTCTGGGGGCCAGTGAGGCTGCCGACTCCTTCAGGACCCCTGGCGGGGATGGAAAACCCTCAGGGCCCGATGTAGCCTTGCTCCCAAGAAGCATCTGGGATGTGTTGTGAGACTCCAGCAACACGTTCTCCACCGTCAGCATCCTCCCTGGACTGCGTGGGCCGCCTCTCTTCTGAGAAAGGTTGGGGCAGCTGAGTCCCTCCTCTGGAGCAGGAGGGTCCGAGGAGCCTGGGATTCCACTGAAATTGTGCCACCAGCTGTCATGTGTCCTCACCCGAGGTTTCCTGATTAAAATCTGTCTCGGTCTCCCCCAGGCTGCCCTGCTCATTCACTTCTCGCCTTTGGAAAGGTGGGAAAACGTCACTGCAAGCCCACAGGTGATGAGCTAGTGCCCACCTCAACCCCCAGCTCACGAGAAAAGCCTGCAGAGACCTGGGGCTAGATGGGGAGGGGTCTTAGGTAAGTACCTGGTGGCCTGTGATGCTAGGAGACTTCTGAAGTGAGGGGCCGGAAAAGACAGATGGGTTCCCTGGGAGGGAATAGTAGGCAGGTGGAGTCTTAGGGCCTGTGCTTAGCTTTAACATCTGTGGGCCGAGGGAGGCAAGCAGGAGGCAGGGGTGGAGCCCGGCAGTGGCACGGTCTCAGCCAACCCCCTGTGGAGCTCTGAGGCTGGGCTGGCCTTCAGAGTCAGCCCGAGTTGGGACAAGGGGACAGGGCTTTGTGCCCCCATGTTGGCCAGTGATTCTGTCTGTGGGAAGCGGGCCCAGGAAAGGGGTGTCAGCCAAGGCAGTTCCCTGTGAGGGCTGGTGGCTGAGAGCCGTCAGTCAACAACCTTCCCTGCGGCTGGGATAATAAATGCGTCTATCCTGAAGGGGGCATGTGGACGGTGTGGCCCAGTTTCCATGACAGCTGGAAAGAGGACAGTGCTAGCATTGATGGGGGAAAGTGAGATGGGGGTGGAAGACAGAGAGCTATGCTGTCACCGTGTCACCAACTTGCTATCCCTTGCTAAACCCAAGGGGGCTGCAGAGTAACCTGCGCCTACACTGGCCCAGGCCATCCTCCCCTTGCCTCTTCTCTGCCCTGATGCTCACCATGTATCCCAGCGGGGAGTGTCCCCAGTGGGCACTGGCTGCAAAGGCCATCTGGGTTATCCGCCCCAGGTGTCAGTGTAGGGAGGGGTCCTAATCCAAGCAGGATGGCAGGAATAATGAATTTGGAATTAGGAGCATGAAAACCAAAGACTTTAGGGATGCAAAGGACTTAGAGACCATCTTACTTAGAGACCAGTTAAGACACAAAGGGTGTGGTTGAATGAGGGCTGGGGTGCCGTGAGACCCCTGTTTGAGCCCTACTTGCTGTGACTAGCTGTGAGACCTTAGGTCTCGGTTCCCTCATCTGTATAATGGGCTCACAACAGTCCTTCCTCATGGAGTTGAGATGACAGCATATAATACAGACTCCATAAGTCTCGGGGCTTTGTGCTTGTGACCTTGTGCAGCCCACCCAGCTTCATGATGCCACTTGGGATCTAACTTCAGGATGAAAGTGTAGAACACTGATTGGCTCTGCTCCTCAAACAGGCCAGCTCTCAACATGGTAGAGGCTCAGCGTCAGTGCCAGTTTTCTCACCGCTATCCCTCTGTGCAACAAAGGATGCAATTCAAGTTTTAATACTAGTCTCCCCTCTCCACAGAACTCAGGTAAATAGTGTTCATTTTGAACATTAAAAAAAATAAAAGACTGGGGTGGGGAGTTCCCTGGTGGCCTAGTGATTAGGACTCCGCACTCTCACTGCCAGAGCCTGGGTTCAATCCCTGGTCAGGGAACCGAGATCCTGCAAGCAACGCGGCACGGCCATAAAAAAAAAAAAAAGAGGCTGAGGGGTGGGGGGTGGGAGGACCGCTGTAGACACTTCCCTCAAGTCGGTCCAAGTATAAAAACATGACTGTCTGAGACACTCCCATTCCCCGCTTACAGCTGAGACCACAGAAGCCCAGAGAGGTCAGGAGAGTGTCCGAAGGTTGCACAGACTAGGAAGGCTGATCTGGGAGGAGGGCTCTGGGCTTTGGACTCCCAGCCTGGGCTTTCCCCCTTCAAGTCGCATTTGGTTGGCTTGTTCCGTTGGAGTTGCAGAGAGACACTTGATGGCTGCAGTTTATTCAAGGTGCCAAGACCGCCGTATCTTAGTTTGAGCTCCCCAAGGGCAGACCCGGAGAGAGAGAGAGATTTGGGTGAGAGTCGCTGCCCCGGAAAGTGAACCCAGAGAGCACGGTGAGGGAGGGCGAAGGGAGACAGAGAAGGGAAGAAAACCAATCAGCTTTGGTTAAAGAGTGGGTCCCTGCCACGGGCAACTGGCACCCCTTCCTCCTGCGGACCCTCTGGGAGGTCATGGAGCACACACCTCGGAATTGTCCCCCGAAGGCCTGAGGACGCCACTCTTGTCCCTCTCTTGCTCATGGGCTCCTATCGGCTCTCCAGCATGTCCAGCTGGCCTCACCCAGGGATCATGCCTGCCTCCTGTCTGCTCGCTCTGGGCATAAGACCTGGGGCATGGGGTTGGAGAGGAGGTGCAGGGGCTGCCTCCAGAGCACCCCGTGGCTGGGCCAGGGCTCTCACCACACCGTGGTCACCGCAGGCCCTTCTCAGGACCATTGAGGGGAGCTCGGAGCTCTCCTCCTGCCCCTCTCCCCACCCCCCTGACCCCCCACCCCGTGGGTAGGCAGTGCCATTGTGACATGTTGGGAGGCCTTGGTGGGACCCAACTTGGTAAGAACGTGTTCTGCTGGCGATAAGCCCCAGCACTGACTGGCACCAGGAGGCCAGAGGACCACCTTCAAGACCCTAGATGGGCACAGAGTGCTTTTTTTTTTTTGCCACACCACTCGGCTTGCGGGATCTTAGTTCCCTGACCAGGGATCGAATTCTGGTTCATGGCAGTGAAAGCACCAAGTCCTAACCGCTGGACCACCAGGGAATTCCCGGGCACAGAGTGCTTTTAACGAATGCACGAGCTGGTCTGAATTCTTAGCAGCCTGGGTTCCGACAAGCAGGTGTGTGTGTGCGGGGTGTTTGTTCTTGGGGAAGTACACCCTGCATTTCCCCCTAGCTAGGAGTCCATATGTCGGGTTCTAGGAAGCACGAGAGCAGTTGTCCCCAGCAGTTTGGCACCAGGGACCGGTTTCGTGGAAGACGGTTTTTCCACGGGGTAGCGGAGGGTTGGTTCAGGCGGTGACGGGAGCGATGGGGAGTGATGGGAAGCGGAAGATGAGGCTTCGCCTTCTTGCCTGCCGCTCGCCTCCTGCCGTGCGCTACGGTCCGTGGTCCAGGGGTTGGGGACCCCTGCAGTAGAGGACGGGGACGGTGGGCTGGAGCCTGTTCCACAGGGTCAGTTTCACGGGACCTAGGAAATTCCCGACGGGCCAAATGATCAGACCCGGTTCAAGAGACCTGCTTTTGGAGTTTATCAGATAAACGGGCTTGAGGACAGACCACAGTAGGTTTCAAGTTAGGATAAACTTTCAGAGGTTTAAAAATGCCTTTCTTTAACTTATTTTGAATGTGTAGTACATCCCATCACTAGAAATAAAGATATATAAAATTGTTTTAGTGAGGAGTCTCCCCAACCCCACATCCACCAAGGCTCCCCCTTCCCTCCCCACCACTTCTGTGGTGTCTGGTTCTCGGGTACCCTTTCTCTGTTTCTTTATGTATGTGCAAGCAAATCTTACTTTCTTTATAATTCAAAGATAAAATAGCAGAGGCTCTGCTATCACCTGTGTTTCAGTTCGTGGTTTTACACCTAACGGTCTCTTCTCGAGATCTTTCTGTCCCAGTCCTTCCCGAGCATCCTCATTTCTCTGCTCTTTACAGCTGCGCAGAGGCTCCTGTGCGCACGCAGCAGAAGTCATTGAACCAGCCCCTGGGGGCGGACATTTGGGTCGTTTCAAATCTTGCTCTTACAAAAGATGCTACAAAGAGTAACCTCGGCCTTACATCATTTTGCACGTGTGCAAGTCTATCTTTAAGATAAATTCCCAGAAGTGAAGTTACGGGGCCGAAAGGTAAACACATTTCTCGTTTAGATGGATAGTGCCAAATGGCGCTCCTTAGGGGTTGTACCCATGGATGCCCCCTCCAGCGATGTGCAAGAGTCCATGTTCGGGAGGGCCTGGGTTCCACAGATCAGAGCAGAGACATACGAGATGAAAATAACGCTCCTGGGGGGCTTCCCTGGTGGCGCAGTGGTTCAGAGTCCGCCTGCCGATGCAGGGGACACGGGTCCGTGCCCCGGTCCGGGAAGATCCCACATGCCGCAGAGCGGCTGGGCCCGTGAGCCATGGCTGCTGAGCCTGCACGTCCGGAGCCTGTGCTCCGCAACGGGAGAGGCCACAACAGTGAGAGGCCTGCGTACCCAAAAAAAAAAAAAGAAAAAGAAAAAGAAAATAATACTCCTGGGGAATTCCCCGGCGGTCTAGCACTTAGGACTTGGCGATTTCATTGCCGTGGGCCGGAGTTCGATCCCTGGTTGGGGAACTAAGATCTTGCAAGCTGTGTGGTGCAGCAAAAAACCCCCAAAAAACAAAAAACAAAAAACACTAAAACCACTCCTGGACAACTATGAGTGGAAAAGATGGATTGAACTGAGCTTAGACCCTCGAGGCCCTCAGGAAATGGGGAAAGATGGGTGGGGAAGAGGCCTGAGACCCTAGAGGAGGAATGTGAATCCACCTTACCTTGTGGAGCAAAGTGTCAGATCAGATATGCTAGCGTGCGGTTTTCTAGTATAAATGAGCTAATGGGGATTCTTTTTAGATTCTGTCTGGATCCAAGAATCCCAGGGTTGAGGGGCTGAGAAGGGGGAACACGGGGTCGGGGGAGGGGATGGTGCATCCCTGGAGCCTAGAATACTGCCTGGGGCACGGGAGGTGCTCGGGGGGAAACAGCAGAAACACAAACACAGCAAAGAGCCAGGACATCATGGAATTCATCCCCAGAAGCCTGAGAATCCACCTGCTGGTCCCATGACCAAGTATGACTAGGACAGAATGTGAGTGGGGGTGACAGTGTACCCATCTGTGGTCTTTTTAAAAAAAAAATCAATTAATTAATTTTTGGCTGCATTGGGTCTTCGTTGCTGCGTGTGGGCTTTTCTCTAGTTGCGGAGACCAGGGGCTACTCTTTGTTGCGGTGCGCGGGCTTCTCATTGTGGTGGCTTCTCCTGTTGTGGAACATGGGCTCTAGGCATGCGGGCTTCAGTAGTTGTGGCACACGGGCTTAGTTGCTCTGAAGCATGTGGAATCTTGCCAGACCAGGGCTTGAACCTGTGTGCCCTGCATTGGCAGGCGGGTTCTTAACCACTGAGCCACCAGGGAAGTCCCCCATCTGTGGTCTTAACCATGGCCTCTCTCAAATCAGATCCACTCTTTCATCTTATCGTAGTTGTTTCCTTTTAAAAAATTATCTTGAGGGAATTCCCTGGAGGTCCAGTGGTTAGGACTCCATGCTTTCACTGCTGAGGGCACAGGTTCGATCCCTTGTCAGGGAACTAAGATCCCACAAGCTGCGCAGTGCGGTCAAAAAAAAAATTTTTTTTTTGAATCCTTCACTCAGTCAGCAAATATCTATTGAGCGCCTCCAATGTGCCAGGCCCTGCTCTTGCTGCTGGGGCTTCAACAGTTAAATGATCACAGTCTCTGCCTTGGTGGATCTGACACAAACACTCCCACTGAGTCATCATCTCCAGCTGTGCCCAGTACCATAAAGGAAAGCAGGACCACCCCATGAGAGGGTGGTCAGGGAGGGCTTCACAGGGAATTGATGTGTAAACTGACACCTGCAGGATGCTAGGAGTTAGCAGGTCAAGAAAAAGGGAACAGCAAGCAAAGGGAACAGTGTGTGCAGAGGCCTGGAGGTGGGGAAGAACTTGGGTATTTGTGGAGGTGGGCGAAGGCCAGGGAGGTGGGAGCTCAGGGTAAGAGGGATTAAGGTGACACAGGGAAGGTCCATGGGGACCAGAGCATGCAGGGCCTTGAAGCCACACCAAAGATATAATGTCTTATTCCAAGTGCAATTGCAGAGCATTAATGAAAGGTTTGAAGCAAGGGAGGGTTGTGATCAAATTTATGATTTAAAAAGATTGCGCAGCTAGATAGGGTATAAGTGACATTGGGAAGACCTGGGGCATTGGGTAGGAAGAGCTCACCTCACCCTTCCTTGAGCCTAATATCTTGTATTTATGTGACAAATTACAAATTGGGGGATGATGTGACAAGAGTTCCTAAAGCCATCTTGTTCTGGGCACCCAGAAGTCAGTCCGCCTCAGCAGGGAGGCCCAGCTCCAGCGCTCAGGCCGGTATCTCCAGCGGACAGCCTGGAACCCAGCAGACGCAGACGCTATGGGAATTCTTCCAACGTGCACGCCGAGGAGCACAGGGCTGGAATAGGTTGACCAGCAGAAGAGGAACTGAGATCAAGCTGAACTGAGTCAAAGTGAAACAGATCGCTTTGCGGCAGGAGTTCTCAGAGCCTTTGATTGGGAACTGTGCCTTGTGAACCTTGAAGAAGGGCCTAGAATGTAGCCTGTTGCATACTTATTTTGAAACTTTTTCATTGAACATTTTGCTACCAAAACCCATTCTGAGAACTGCTGCTCTAGATATTTCCTGGCTACCTTTCTAGGGCAGGTTTGCTGATGGCGTGTCAGCTCCCTCTCTCAACCTCTCCTTGGGGAATGGAAAACCATCCTCTTTCAATCACCAGTGGGGAAACGGATCAGCTTGGTGTCTTGCACCCAGAGTATGGAGGGCCTCCCACGGGTTAGTCTGCATCAACCAGCTCATCACAGAACAGCCTGTTAGGTTTTGGGGTGTCAGCTTCTCTCACCACTCTGGCCCATGTCTCACGGTCATTCCTACCCTGCCTGCCCTACTTAGGAAGTCACCCATCAGTGGGCACCTCTCCTTAATCTTTTTCCTTTTCTCCTTATCTCTTCTTGGCTTTGGGAAAAATAAGAAGTTACTCCCTCAACCAAGAACTCAGGTGCTCTCTTCTATGAGGAGGCAACGGGCCTGGCATTTCTGGTCCCCAGCTCTTTATATGATGCTCCCAGCTGGCCCAACCGAGGCCCGTTCATCTTGCCGGCTCTGTTACAAAGAGTGTGCTGCCACTGTCACTGTGTTTGGTGCTGTCCAAATGGATGTGGTCAGTTCTGTCCCCCTGCCCTGGCATTCTGACCCCAGTGATGTAAAGGGGAACACTGACAAAGAGACGCAACCTCATAAGGCATTTTCCAGGAGGTTATGATTTATTCTACGTTATTGGTGTGACAGGGAACAGGGCCAAGATTCCACCTCCACGATCCCAGAGGAAGAACAATCACGGAGAATTATCTACATCGAAGGACAAACAGGGACAGAAACTAGGGCGGGATCTTCCTGGGAAGTGGCCGGAAAGACTCGGGCTCAGGCCACGGGAGCCAGGCCGACCTGGTTGTTGGCCCTGTCAAAGACAGTGTAGTACTGGCGGATGAAGATGTCACCCAAGATCCAGAGCTCTCCGGAGAAGGTGGGGATGTTCATGCCCTGGAATCCGCTCATGCAGTCTCCCTGGCTCTGGAGGAAAGGAGAATGAAACTGGAGCTGGGACACAGACCCAGCAGTGACAGGCGCTGGGGTGTGAGCATCCAGGGCCGTGGTCCCCTGCCAGGTACGTGCAAGGAGGAGCCTCCTGGCTCTCCCTGGCCTGGCGTCTGCCTGTATAAGCGGCTTACTGCACTCTTGGTTCCCAGGGATTACCAGACATTATCCAGGGTTTCCGGCAGATGCATACACCCTGACGTCAGCATCGCAGCTAAGGGCTTTAGGGAGAACTCAGCTGCCGGGGAGGATTTTGGAAGCCCTGGTGACGCAGCCTTTTCTCATTATTCTGATCCTGACCAGTGGCAAAGCGGATCAGCTGTTAGTCCTTTTCATTCACTGAGTCACTGGGCCAGCAACCTTGGCTTGTATTAGAATCACCTGTGGAGCTTTGACCCCCCCCACCCCCCACCCCCCGGGCCCCACCTCCCACCGTGGCTCAGGCCCCACTCCCTCCTAATTAATCAGCATCTCTGGGGGAGGGGCCTGGGCCTCCCTATTTCTTGCTGAATGACATCGACCCACTGGGCAAAACTAGTTTTCCATCCGGCATTGTAATCGAAGGCAGAATTTTCCTGTGGCTCCTCTGCCTAAAGATTTTTGTGTGGTAGAGGCAGTAGGAGCATCATAAGCCCTTACCCTATGGAAGCTGTGATTTCTATCTGCCCAACCCTTCGTAGCTTTGATGTGGCCAATCTCGCGTGATTACCCTAACCACACCCTGAGCGTGGGGAAAGCTCTAGCTTTTAGATGAGGAAACTGAGGCTAAGGAAGGTTGTAACTTGCTCAGTATCTACGGGCTAGTAATTGAGACCCAGAGCTTGGACTCTGGTGTTCCACTGAAAATCCTCTTTTCACGCCATCAGCCCTTGCCTTGCTTTTTTCCCCCTGGGGGTGTTGCATCCCAATTCTCATTCATGCGTTTATTTTTGAAGTGTTCTTTTTCTCCGGAGGCTGTCCAGAGCAGATGTGAGCTCCAGCTTGTGGAAGTGCACTTGCCCTTGTGCCAAGGGGGAGTATGTGGCCACGTGCTGTGCAGGCACATCTAGGTGGAAGGCTCAGAGCCCCCTTACCTGCAGGACGTAGGCCTTTGCGGGAACAGGGTACTGGACACCGTTGATTGTGAAGACGATGTCGGGAAGGCTGTCGATGGCGGAGCAGCTGATCACCATCTGGAAAGAGTGAGGATTAGAAAGGCTTTCATCCCTCCTGTGTGGAAGGTCCACCGTCTGGGTCTAGAACAGGGCGGTCAGCGCTGGACTTACGCTGCCGTAGGGACCCTCGCTGGCTCCAATGTAGCTCTGGATGTTGGCAATGGCATTGGTCGGGCCGGACAGCAGAGAGGTACCGGTGTCAACGATGGCCTGGCAGCCAGACATGCAAGCGATGGGCTCTCCAGACATGGTGATGCTGAGGTTGAGATGCAAGTCAGGGTCCCCGGAGCCCCCAGGGGGTACATCTCCCAAGGAGGCACCAGGTGACCCTGGAGGGTCCCTCTTCCCCATCCATTGGCCGATGCATAAAATTTCAGCTTCTCTCATTCACACACTCATTCATTCTATGCATTCACGTGTTCCACAAATATTTACTGAGTGCCTATTCTGTGTTAGGCACGGGAGATGCAAAGCCAGACAAGATGGGCGCACGGTATCTGACCGCAGGGAGCTTCCACTCTGGCTGGAAAGATAAGTTGAGCGGGCTGGGCAGAGCGTACAGCAAGGGAACGGGAACACAGGCCAGGGTGAGGGCGGCAGTGTGCAGCAACCCGGGAAGGCTTCTCAGGGAAGCAGACGCCCAGAGGTTGCTAGGGAGTGAGGAGTTGGAGGAGGGCGTCACAGGTAGAGGGGACACAGGGTGGGGAGTGATGGAGACACTGGAGTGATGGCCAGGTAAGTCCAGCCCTGACTGCCCTGTTCTAGACCCAAGGGGAGCAGGGGTGGGAGTTTGAGGCACTGATGGGATGTTAGCATGGCTGGGGCAGACGTAGGGTGACCAGCGTGTCCCAGTTTGCCTAGGACTGTCTTGGTTTTAGTACCGAAAGACCGGCATCCCGAGAGACTGCTCACTCCTGGGCAAACCTGGGCAATGGGTCACCCTAGGAGGCCAGCTGGGGGCAGAGCAGCCAGAGGGTGAGGCTGCCTGGGGGCAGACAGGATTTGAAGGGGAAAGTGGGAGGAAATGGTTTGAAACAACTTCTCTGCCGTTTGGCCCTGATCCTAGACCAAAAGTGACAGGCACCCTAAAGGCCGAGATGTATGGACAAGGGGGTCCTCCCCTCTCCCCAGGGATGCTGGTAGATTGTCCTGCCTCCCTGCTCAGAAGGGGAGTGGCTGTCTCATCCTTGCAGAGTGTCTGGGGGTTCCTGACAGCACTCTTCCTCCCGTGACGTGCCCTTGTCAGGGTCTCTCTGGCTTGGCCAACTTCCGCCTTCTCTTCCTGGAGCACGTTTCCCTGTGCTGCCTGTTCCAGGGGGATCCTGGAATTCTTAGTTAACTATGAGTCTGTAAAGAAATGGGGTCTGGGGCCCATGCCGGGATATCGCCCATCCATGGTGACCTCACCTGTCCACGGTGATCTGCCAATAACCCTCATAAGAAACAGGCACCCAGTTCAGGGTTCCCGTGTAGTAAGAAGAATCGATGCCACCGAACTGCACCACGCTGCCGCTCTCATCATCTCTATGGAAAGTGGAGGGGGAAAGGCAGGAATTCAGTTGTTCACGCATTCATTCACTCATTCGACTGAACATATAAACTGTGGGCGTTCTAAGAGCTACTCCTGATCGGACTCTTGCCGGTGCCAGGAGCCATGCAGAGTGTACGACCCACAGGGCTTCCTGTAATCCTCACACCAAGATCCATGCCATAGTCACTATTGTTATTATTATTTCTATTTTACAGTGAGGAAACTGAGGCTCAGAGAGGTGAGGCAATGTGCCCTAGGTCACACAGCCAGGGAGCCGCAAAACCAAGATTGGAACCCAGGTCTTTCTGGTTCCGAAGCGTTGTGTGGTTTCCACAAAATACTCTCTCTCACTGCTGTGGGGACCTCAAGAGAAATGAATGAATGACAGTGTCTGCTCTTAAGGCCTTGATAGAGTTGTTCATGGTTTGCCAACGTCTGGAGGTGTTTTTGATTGCCATGATTGGGTGGGGGTCGGGGGAGCCCCTGGCGTCTAGTAGGTAGAGGCCGGGGAGGGTGCCAGACATCCCAGGACAGCCCCCAACAGCAAGGAGTCATCTGGTCCAAAGATGTCAATAGTGCTGAGATTGAGAAACTCTGTTCTAGTCGGCCCCGGGTGACACATCTAAGTGCCCATAAAAGCAGATTATGTTTAAGAGCTGAAACTTGAATATCAAGTGGCCAAGAGGAAAAAAGGATAAAAGGGCCCTCCCGCTGTAAACTGCAGGAGTCCTGGTTACTGGAATATTCATTGTCTAAATCTCTGCAGTTTTCGGTTAGATAGGGAAACAAATGTAGGTGACAATAAGAAATTAATCACTGAAGAACTGGACACGGACAGAACGTGACCCCAACTCACCTAACCCCACCCTGCCTCCCCTATAAACATCTGACAGCACCTGTGACACAAGGAGATGAGAGCAGAACAGTCGATAACTAAAGGGAAGCACATCGATGGTGACAAATCGCTTCAAAAGAGAAGGACGTGAACGTCAGGGGAAAGTCGAGTGTCTTGGGAAAGTCGAGGACACACCCTCAGACGTTCTGGCATAAACTTCTACTCAGCGAAAATCAAGACTTCGTTATGCCTTATTCTTAGAATTAACTCATAGTCACACCTGGAGCCTAGATTTTGTTAACTAATGAAAGAAACTTGCTTTCATCATTTAAAAGTTTCACTGTTCAAGATGTAAGTCCCAATCAAATCTTCTTTTCATTTCTTGCTATGGACTTTTGGCCCCACTTTTAAGTGGATTCACTTTAAATGGTGGTCTTCAGGAGAGCAAATGGCTAATGATATCCCACTTGTGTGAGGCAAGGTGACAAAGACTCTCGCTAGTAAAATAAGACGAATGAAGATGGTTCCTCAGAGAGGACTTTGGCACCATTCTCTCCAAAGATATACCTTAGAGAGCCTTAGACATTGACCTTTCCAATCCCCGGCTTGCCAAGACTCTCTCCAGCCCACCCAGCCTTCGACAGCCAGCCCCCTGCTGGACCAGGTGACCGCAACTTCCTTGCCTAACTTACTTGCTCAGGTAGACGGAGAAGAGGTCTTGGGAAACCAGACCCTGGTTCCACATGTTGTCAAAAACAGGGGTGGCCCCGGAGGAGGAGATGCTGGGGTAGGCCAGGCCCAGGATGCCGTCGAAGGGAGCGTAGTACAGGAAGGAGCCGGGCTCTGTCTTACTCAGGCCAAAGATCTGGTTGGTGTCAGAGATGCCTGCAACCTGGGTGGGGAAACCAAGGTGTTCATAACCAGCTTGTGCTGACTGAGCACTGCAGGCTGCCAGCCCCGGGCCCAGAGCATCCCTGGTTCATTTCGTGTGGGACTTGGCTTCCGGGGCATCAGGCTGGAAGGAGAGGAGAGGGATTATCCCTGGGAATGCTTGTTGTTCCACTGGAGGTGACAGTCGAGGCTGATCTCCAGATGGGCACCGTCTGCAACTTGGTGTGAGAATTTGCTGCGGAACAGATGGTCACCGTGTGTTTGTGTTTCTGAGGATCGGGTGCAAAGCAGACCCCAGGCAAATCAGAGCCCTTGACCTGGAAAATGGGGGTGCTTGTGGAGATTTTGTGACTCGAATGGGCTGTGGGTTGGGGGGAGGAGGAAGAAGAGGAGGTGCTAAAAACGAACTGAGGCACTTTCTCCCTTCTCGCTGCCCCCTCCATAGCATTCAGCTTGGGTGACCCTGAGGATGGCTTCTGGCTCCAGGCACCCGCCCCCTTACCCCTGCTGCTTCTCCGCTAGAAACATCTGTGGTGTCTCTGCCACTTTCCGCGTGCCCCAATCAGGTTACTTTTGGGATCACCGAGACCCGTGTTGCTTGAATGAGCTGGTTCGGGGGGCCGTGTGCTGTCCCTGGAAGCTGGCCCCAGGGCCGGGCAGCATGAGGTGCTGGCCAGCGGGGGCTCACCTGGACTGTGTCGTATCCAAGGATGCCTGTCATGCTGCCGGTACCATAGGCAATGGAGACCGTCTCGCTGGTGCTCTGGAAGGTGGAGGACTTTTTAGGGTTGAAGCGGTTGTGGTTGGCTGTGAGGGCAAGAAGAGACATTGTCAAACTTCAAAAGCTGAGCCAGAGTCACGGGCTGGGGGCGTCTTCCTTGGTGGTTGCCTTGGTTCTGGGCGGGGCTTTGGAGGAGAAAGTGAACTCATCTGGCTAACCACCTCACTGACTGAAGGCCCTCCTGAGGACCCCCCAGGTGAACGCCGAGTGGAGCAGGCCCACAGCTGCCCATGGTGACGTGCAGCTTCACACTCTCTCTGCCGTTGGACTGAAATTTCTGCGGGCTGGAACCACGTGTGATTCGCCCCTTCACCTCCCAGGGCACCTAAGCCTAGTGCTTGGCACATGGTAAGCGCTCAGTGAATGCCTGTTGAGTGGGTCCCTGAGTCACTCCGGCAGGCTTGAAATCGGACCTATTTGAGGCCCCTGAGTGTTCAGGGCTCCTAGGTGACTTGGTGCTGGGGGCCCAGAGAGGGCAGGGGGGCACTCACTGCAGGCAACACTGGAGCAGTAGACGGAGGGCACCCACAGGTTGGAGGAGCCAGTGTCAAAGATGACGGTGAAGTCCTGGGCGGGGGTTCCAATGCTGATGGTGCCAAAGTACTCCATCTGCCAGGGTGGGGACAGCATAGCTCAGTGACGGGGGACTCCGCAGCCTGGCCTCCCCGGGGACTGTCTCTGGGTCATCTTGGCCCCCTCCCGCCTTCCCCTTCACTGGCCTCCTTGCCTTTGTCTCTCTCTCCAGTGTATCCATCCTTTAAGGCCCAGCCTGGTCCCCCCTGCTCCTTGAAGTCTTCCCCTATTGCTCTCCTGTCACCCACTGACTATGCTCTCCCAAGCCTCGTTAACGCCCAATAATAATGTGCTGTCCCCTCTTGCCTCGAGTGTCTCAGTCTTGCCATCCTAGAGAATGTACACTCTCGGACGGGCGTGGAACCTGACAGCACCCAGCCAGTAAATGCTTAAGCGCTTTTTCGTTAAGTTGTTGAAGGGGAGATAAAAAAGTCACCCACCTAAAGGCGGAGACCCCTTGAGATATCTTATTCCTAAATCTGGGTGCGTGCAATGGGTTTCAAGAAAGGGTGTCCTCAGGCTTTTTACTCTTAGTGGCTGCAGTCTCTCCTTTGCCAGCTCTGTCCCAGCCACGCTGATGTGGCTCTTTGATGACCAGCTCATTCCCATCCCAGGGCCTTTGCACTTGCTATCCCTTGTGCTAGGAAAATGTTTACTCTAGATCTTCTCATCAGTCCTTCCGTGCTCTAGTCAAATGTCACCTGCACCAAGAGGCCCTCCCTGACTACTATGTCTAAATTCGCCCCTGTCCCCTTCTTCTTCTTCCCCTTACTCTAATTAATTAATTTTTCTTTGTGGCATTTGTCATTACCTGGAATTATCTTACATCCTTATTTGTTTGTCTCTTATTTGTCCTCTAGAATATGAGCTCCAGGATCTTTGCTCAGTCACCATTGTTTCCCCAGCTCCTGGCAGAGAGCCTCTGACACAGTGTAGGTGCTTCGTAAATATTTGTCAAGTGAACAAAGGGGCTTAACTTTCTCAAGCTTTGAACAAGCTCTTACCAAGGGCCAGGCCCTGTGCTAAGCACTCCACAAACAAACAAATAAGCAAAAAAACCCCACACCTACATTATTGCATGAATTACTTGAAACAAGCCTCTGACGGTAGATAGTAATGGTTCTGTCTTACGGGCGAGGAAGCTGAGTCTCACTCAGAGAACTTAAATGACTTGCCCAAGGTCCCATGGCTCAGAAGCTTTAGACCCTAGATTCGCTCCAGGTCTGGCAAATCTCACAGGCTAAGCTCTTAACGAGAGGCAGCGTTGCTTCCTAACCTTGGCCTCCACACAGGGGACACACTCTCTACTGAAGGGATTTGCGTCCCAAACAGAAGAGTCAAAGGGATCGTCCCGAAATTCCCTAGTTAAAATGATGCGGTGGCAGTTAGGCTGCAGACCCTTATCCCAGACTCTGGTCTGGCTCCACCCACTGACCCCCGCAGACCTCGCTTTGAAAATGGACACTGGCTTCCTTTCCTCAAATACACTCTGCTCCCCAGAGTCACAGGGTCTAGTGCAAGTTGCCCCACTCTCTGGGACCCTCTCCGGTCCTCTTGGAACCCCCGCTGTCTCTTCATCGCTCCAGAGAGGTGTCCCTGCACACCTGCAGCACACTCAGTGTGTCACGGTCACTGCGTGGCCTCAGCCTGGTTATACTTGTTACGTTTTGTGAGGCTCTCCTACTAGATTGTGGGCTCCCTGAGGTTCATTCCCTGCTGCTTCTCTGGGCCCAGCACAGTGCCTGACACACAGAAGGTGCTCCATCCATGTAAGCACTGGATGAACGAATGAATGAATGAGCGAGAGCAACAGCTCTGACTGTGAGTTTTCCCGCCTCTGAGATCCAGGGAGCAGATCCCTGGCTTACTGCTGCCTGGGGGTTTGGAGCGCTGGCCCATCTTCCCAGACTCCTGGGACCCCCTTCTCTCCACTGGGCCAAGTCCTTGGAGCTGACCCACTGCCTGCCCACACACTCACATCCAGGAAGTTCTGAAGGGGCTGGTCGGACATCAAGGTGGTGGCCTCCGAGGGAAAGTACTTGCTGCCTATGTTGTACTGGTGATTCTGCAGAAAGTCCTTCAGCTTGCCATTCTCGATCAGTTTCTGCCTCAAGGACTTCTTTCTGGTGAGCGGGACCCTGTGGTGGAGCATTTGCAAACAGATGGTTTGGAGGAAGAAGAGTAATTAGCCAAGGGGCCTGCTCATGGGGTGCCGTGGAAGGCCTGGAAGGAAAACAAAGCTGGCTCAAGAGCGGAAGAAGGAAGTCGAGAGGGGAGTTGCTCCCATTCGGGGCACAGGAATGCAGAGAGGGTACGTGGTTGCCCAAAGTCACCCGGCCCAGTGCTGGAGCTGCGGACCCAGCCCGGGCTGGACTGGAGGGTCTGGGCTGTGGACCACGTCTGCCGTGCTGTGTCCCCAGATGAGCAGAGAGGGGAGGCTTGGGACGGTCGAAGAGAGAGGAGGAAGGGAAGAGGGAAGAGGAGAAATACGGGAGGAAAGAAAGGCAGTGGGAAGGGCAGCAAAGGGAAATAGCCCCTGGGAAGCTGCTGTTCGTGCAGAGCGTCCCCCAGACTCACTTGTAGGAGGTGCACTCGGAGAGCGCTATCAAGGTGAGGAGAAGCAACCACTTCATGGTTCTTCCTGGCTCCCAAGACTCCAGAGGTGGGAGGATGGGAAGCGATACAGCAGCAGGAAGGAGCCGCTCCTTATATACAGTCCAAGTCCTCAGGCATGGCCTTATCAGCCGCTAAACGTCACTCTTTACCCTCACCCCAAACAGAAAGTTTCCTGATAAGATTGTCCCTGCCCTGAGCCATGTTCTGGGAAGTTTCCAGTTGAGTAGCTTTCCACTGTAACCGCATCCTGGGTTGGGATGGCCCTGCAGAAAGCAAGCGGCGAGGTGGTGGCTTATTTCTTAAATAATAGAATTCATCCAAACTTGACAAGTCGAATATTCTGACGAAATTGGTCCAAAGTGCACTCAACATTGAACACATGTCAGAGGAGCTCCAGGCACCCCGATGTGTCCTGATGGGACAGACAGCTGGGGTTCTCGGAGAGCAGCAGTCCTTTCAGTGATAGGCCTTGTCCCTGAAGCTGCTTCCTCAAGCACGTTCATAGGTCCGTAGTTTGGGACTCAGGACACATTTCCCCATGGAAATGTCGTTATGTGGGGTTGCTGGATGTCTAACTAGCCTATGGGCCTTATTTGGTCTTGCTTCTCATGGCTATTGGGCTGAGTCTTGGGGAAGTGGTGTGTACAGTACAGAGGAAGGGGATGGAGTGGAGAGGGAGTGGAAGAATGCTTCTTTTCCTGGAGGAAGCAAACTTGAAACAGGCTGAGTTCGTCTTTGGAATCTGTGCCCCTCACTTTCTGCGCCCCCTTTCTTCCTACTGCTCCTCTCCTACCCTCTCAGTTACTCAAAGCCTCCACCTTTGAGACCCCATCTGGGTCTGACTCCCAGGTGCCCCGTGCTTAAAACTTGGCTGAATCAGCTGCAGTGAGCAAAGCAATCTGGGAAAATTCATACTAGGGTGTGAATGACTTAGAAAAGTTCTCTCTCTCTCTCTCTCTCTCTCTCTCTCTTTTTTTGGCTGTGCCACATGGCATGTAGGATCTTAGTTCCCTGACCAGGGATCGAACCCATGCCCCCTGCTTTCCAACCCAATGGATTCTTCCCTTTGTGGGGTTTATTCAGTGGACAAAGTGGAGTGAGAACTTCTATTCAGGAATTGTGGCAGAGGCGGGTATGCAGGAGGGAGGTCGCCAGTAGGTGGCGAGACCTGTCTGCGGAGTTTGTTCTGAGATCATATTCCCTGGGCCACCCCTGGTTTCTCCAACATTGGGAGACACAGATTCTATAAAAGCTCCAAATTTCCCCCAGTGCTTCTGGATGAGTATGGAGGGGTGGGGAGTGTGGATCAAGTTTGGGACCACTGGTGTTTAGTACGAAGCATATTTGCATTTCGAACTCACCCGTTAAGACACCTTTGTGCCCCAAATGCGGATCCTTGACCCGTGTTTTCCATTTTCACATCTTTTGATGCCTGCTTTCTCTCTGCTCTCTTTTCCTCCCCCTTGAGCATTTCTCCTTTGATCTACGCTATTTGGGCGGATCTCAGCCCTTCTGTGGAGGAGCTGATGGTCCTAAAGATGCCTGTCTAGGTCTTTGGAGAAGCAGATGGAAAGCCTGGCTCAAGGGTCCCTCCTGGAGGGTGAAGGGAGGGGCATGTGCTGGGGGCTCTCTGGGGCCTTCAGAGGTACATGGTGTCTCACGCTGGGCATCATCATGATTCTTTACATTTTATATATATGTTATGCATATATGAAATTGTTCATGATACTTTAAAAAAAAATAAAGGAGGATCTGCATACTTTCCAACTTAGAAATGGAGGCAACTGAGGTTGGGTGGAGTAGGGTGAAGCAAGGAACCCTCAGGATTGAGATGTGGGGCATGAACCACGAAGAACATTACGTGTGTTTTATTCATCTCTCGTCTCCCTCAGTAAGTTATATGGTGCGTCTAATGTTCAACATAGCATTTTAATTAATCCCCTGTAAACTCGGCTTCGTTAAGAGCGATTTGGGAACGTGCTCAGACGAGGCTCATGATTTTGTAATTGGCGGTTTCTGCCGTTAGCCAGCCGTTGCAGTAACTGACACAGAACAACATCGTTCACGTGTTTCTCTTCCCTGGCAGTGAGGGGAGACAGGGGAGCTTAGATTCACTGACCACTACTCTTAGCTCATTGTGGTAAGTGACGTTATTATCCCCATTTTACAGATGAGGAAACTGAGGGCCAGAGAAGTTGCACCACTTGCCTGAGGTGACATAGGTAAGAAGTGGTTGAAGGGGGGCTTGAATGCGGGTCTCTGTCACTCCCTGTGCCTGCTCCCTTATGTACCCATGGACTGAGATGTACTGGAGGCTGTGGGAAAATCTCAGGAAGAGCCTTGGCTCCAGGGTCTGGGTTTGAAGCCCAGCGCTGCCTCTGAATAGCTGCAAGACCTGGGACTGGTGATCCAATCTCTGAGAGACTCAGTTTTCTCATCAGTAAAAGGGAGATAAATAGTACCATCAATTCCATGGAATTGTGAGGGTTAAGCACAGAGCGCTCGCCAGCCATCCACATACAGCGGCTAAAATGAAGAGTGCTGACGAGAATGCCGGGCAAGTAGAGCTTTTCTCTACTGCAGGCGGGAAGGCGAGGTGGTACGGCCACTTTGGAGGACAGTGTAGCAGTTTCTTTTTTTAAATATTTTTATTTTTTATGGGGCTTCCCTGGTGGCGCAGTGGTTGAGAGTCCGCCTGCCGATGCAGGGGACGCGGGTTCGTGCCCCGGTCCGGGGAGATCCCACATGCCACGGAGCTGCTGGGCCCGTGAGCCATGGCCGCTGAGCCTGCGCGTCCGGAGCCTGTGCTCCGCAACGGGAGAGGCCACAACAGTGAGAGGTCTGTGTACCGCAAAAAAAAAAAAAAAAAAAAAAAAAAAAAATATATATATATATATATAAAAAATGTTTTATTTATTTTAAAAATTATTTAATTTATTTTCTTTTTAGCAGTTTCTTATAAAGTCAACATGTACCTACCATTTGGCCCAGAAACTCCCCCTTCTTGGTATTTACTGAAAAGAAATGAAAAACATATGTCCCCACAAAGACCTGGACCCAAATGTTTATAACAGCTTTTTTCATAATTGCCCCAAACTGGAAACAACTTGATGTCCTTCAGCTGGTCCCTGGATAAGTGAGCAGTGTGTGGCCAACGATGGAGGACCGTCAGCCACAGAAACAGATGAACTACGGGATGAATCTCATGGGTGTTATGCTGAGTGAAAGAGGCCAGTCGCAAAGGCTACGTTTGTAGGATTCTATTTATATGCCATTCTGGAAAAGGCAAAATGATGGGAACAGAAAACAGGTCAGTGGTTTCTAGGGGCTGGGGTCAGAGTAGGAGACTGACTACAAGGGGGGATGGAGGAACTTTGTGGGGGGATAAAAATAGTCTATCTCTAGATTGAACACCTGAAGAGGTAAATTTCACTCGGTGACAATAGCCCAGACACACCTGACTTTACAGCAGGTGAAGTGCTCAGCCACTGATGGCCGCACAGTAGGAGCGAAGGCAAAATTGTGTCCTAGGCTCTGCCCAAGGCTCTGGAGGCCTTGGAGGGGACACACTGGATTCATTTCAAGTAAAATGATGTAATCCGACTAAAGAAAACGAAAAAGAAAAGAACAACCAGTCATCATCCCTGCTTCCATTTTGGTCCTTTGAACCATGAGTGACATCTGTCCACGCTCCGTGTCTTATGGCAGGGGTGACAAGGTTGGCAGGCTGAGGCAAAGCTCCAAGGGGCTGGGTGGGGACTGTGAATATTTCTCAGACCCCTGGTCGCTGGGCCATCCAGAAGGGCTCTTTCATTCTATCCAGGCGGTCAGGGTGGGGTGACCAGAGTCCACCTAGGAGGGACGCTCCCCTGGGCTTCCTGGAGCTGGCTTGCAGTGCTTGGAGCCCAAGATGAGGCAACGGTTTGTGGGGAACTGCTTGTCTGTGGGACCCACATGGGAATTTTGGATAGAGGAGAAATACATTTGGGAAGCAGACTCCCAAGCAGACTCCTCAGGCAGTAACCTGCAGGACACACGCACACGTTCATTCAACACGTGTTTATTTTGTACCTGCTCTGTCCTGGGTATGCATGTGCTAGTTGCTGGGGGTGCATCCACGAGGAAGATGGAACTAGGCCATGCCTTCGAGGAGTCTGAGGTCAGGTCAGGAGAGGACAGAGGGGGAGGCCCCTTTCCTTTCCACCTGGAGAGGCCTTTGGGTCACACTAATGGGAAGCCCTAATGGGACTGGTGAAGATACTGAAGTTTGGGGAAAACTTCATAAGTGGGAGGCTAACACGCTTGATGTCACCAATTCCCAATACATGGTTGACTCTGTGATGGCCCCCAATTATCCTCACCTCCTGGTATTCATGCCTCTTGTAATCCCCTCCCCTTGAACGTACGCAAGACCTATGACTTGCTTCTCGTCAATAAGATATGGCAAAGCGGATGGGGTGTCACTTTTGTGATTACATTATGCGAGATTGTTACTTGGGTCTTGCCAGCAGACTCTTCGTGTAGACTTTCTCCCTTGCTGGCTCTGAATAAGCAAACTGCCCCATGAGGAGGCCCACAGGGCAAGGAATGGAGGGTGACCTCCAGCCTCCAGCCAGCAAGGAACTGACGGCCCCAGTCTGACAACCCCCAAGAAACTGAATCTTGCCAATGACCCTGTGAGCCTAGAAGATGACCTTCTTCATTCGAGCTTCAGATGATACCACATCCCTGGCTGACACCTTGACTGCAGCCTTATCAGAGGCCCTGAAACAGAGGAGGCCCTGCAGCCAAACAAGGCCTGGATTCCTGACTCACAAAGACACTGAGATAATAAATGTGAGTTGGATTCCTGACCCACAAAAACGCTGAGATAATAACTGTGAGGTGTTTTAAGTTGCTAAGTTTGTGTTAATTTGTCACCAGCAATGGAAAGCTAATACAGGGCTAGAAACCTCCTAGAAAATTCCACAAAGGTCCACCTGGCTGCCTCATGCTTTTCTCCATTTGGGGGCCATTTCAGTGTTCTGCAAGGTGGCTTTCTGCTCAGGCAATACAAGTGACCTGAGAAGGAGGGAGTTGACATCATTGGTCTGCTTATCTGCAAACCCCCATCAGTACAGCCAGGACTGCACTTCTGTGGCTCTTCATGCTTTTCTGAGTGCTTTGAGATACATGCTCTTTTGAAAACGTATTATTCCTGCATTATCCCCATTGACACAGTTCAGAAGAGTTAAGTGATCAGTGCAGGTTCACAGAGCTAAGTAGTGACACAGGCAGGACTAGAACCCGGGTCTTAGAAGGCTCTGGTCTTGGGAGGCTCTTGTCCCGGGCCGGGCTCTGTGGCCACACACATCCACCTGGTTTCTGTCCATTGGTTCGAGTGTACAGTGGACATTCCGTGATGCCTGCTGCCCATCACAGCCCAGGGGCACTCAGAGAAGCCATCCTATCCAGTCCCCAGAGGAGCTCTTGGGAGGGAAGGTGGAATCCTGACTCTAGGACTGAGCATTCTCCATGAAGTCTGATGTCAGCCAGGGCTGATCCGTGACCGCCAGCAGGGAAACCACGTAATCTCATTGTGCCAGACTGGCTTGGCAGAAAGATTAGATAGCAACATTTACTTTGCCATTAGCCTTACCTGACACTTGGCTTTGAGGGGCCTTGGGAACTGCACTGCTAATGCATGGTACCCCCTGCCAAGGGCACAGGTGTTCAGAAATGTTCCATGAACATAGCAAATCAAGCAGTGGAAGGAAATCTAAAGAAGTGAATTATGGCAAGCCTGGCATGGAATATTAAGCATGATAAGTGTTACTGAGCGGGTCTGAGAGGCCTTGGGATGGCTGGTCCCCTGGGATCTTTCAGTCAGGGTCTCACCCTGGACACGTGGTCATCCAACAATACAGAGAACATTTTTCCACTCCCCAGTCCCAGATCTGTGGAGTTTCTCCAGGTTTTAAAAATGAAGATTTTAATTAAGAACAATTTTTGGGCCCAGTTATTGCAAATAATGTATGTTCATTGCAGATATTTATAGGTTAATAAAAATTTTTAAATGACTCAGCTCCACTACCCAGAGCTATCCACCATTAATGTTGTGAATGAATATATTTACTTACTTACAAAAATGAGGCCACACAATACCGTACACATGGTTTTACAACCTGATATTTATTTATTTATATTCCAGTTTTATTGAGATGTCATTGACATACAGCCCTGTGTAAGTGTCAGGTGTACAGCATAATGACCTGACTTACATACATCACGAAATGATGACCACGATAAGCTTAGTGAACATCCATTTTCTCATATAGATAGAAAATTCAAGAAATAGAAAAAAATTAGTTTTCTTGTGATGAGAACTCTTGGGATTTACTCTGTTAACAGCTTTCATATATAACATACAGCAGTGCTAATTAAATTTATCAAGTTGTACATTACATCCTTAGTACTTATTTATCTTATAACTGGAAGTTTGCACCTTTTGAGGGCCTTCATCCAAGTCTCCCTTCCCCTAATCCCACCTCTGATAACCGCAAATCTGATCTCTTTTTCTATGAGTTTGTGTCTTTGTTTTTGAAGTATAATTGATCTACAGCACTATGTTATTTCCTGTTACACAGGGTGCTTTGGTATTTCTATACATTTCAAAATGATCAGCGCAATAAGTCTGGTTACAATATGTCACCATACAAATATATTATATAATTATTGACTGTATTTCCCACACTGTACATTTCACACCTGTGACTCATTTATTTTGTAACTGGAAGCTTGTACCTGTTAATCTCTTTCACCTGTATCTTTCCTTCTCCCACCCTGCTCCTGTCTGGTGACGACCTGTTTGTTCTCTGTATCTATGACTCTACTTCTGTTTTGTTATGTTTGTTCATTTGTTTCATTTTTTAGATTCCACATATAAATGAAATCATACAATATTTGTCTGTCTCTGTTTCACTTATTTCACTAAGTATAATACCCTCTAGGTCTGTCCATGTTGTTGCAAATGGCAAGATTTCCTTCTTTTTTATAGTGGAGTAACATTCCATTGTATGTGTGTGTGTATATATATATTGCAAATATATATATGTCACATCTTCTTTATCCATTCATCTATTGATGGTCCCTTAGATTGCTTCCATATCTTGGTGACTGTAAATAATGCTGAAGTGAACATAGGGGTGCATCTATTTACTAATTTCTTAAGTTCAAATGCATTTTAACAACCATGCCTTTTACTCCCCATCACGTGTCTGCGGTTTTTGACATCATACGTTACATCTTTTTGTTTTGTGTATCCCTTAATTACTTATTGCAGCTATAGATGATTTTATTACTTTTGTCTTTTAACCTTCCTACTAGTTTTAAATGTGATTGATTTTCTACCTTTACTGTGTAAATGCCTTTACCAATGAGATTTTTCCTTGTGTAATTTTCATGTTTCTAGTTGTGGCCTTTTCTTTTTCGCTTAGAGAAGTCCCTTCAGCATTTCTTGTAAAGCTGGTTTGGTGGTGTTGAACTCTCTTAGCTCTTGCTTGTCTGTAACACTTTTGATCTCCCCATCAAATCTGAATGAAAGCCTTGCCAAGTAGAGTATTCTTGGTTGTAGGTTCTCCCCTTCCATCACTTTAAATACATCATACCACTCCCTTCTGCCGCAGAGTTTCTGCTGAAATCTCAGTTGATAGCCTTATGGGAGTTCCCTTGTATGTTAAGTTGTTGCTTTTCCTTTGCTGCTTTTCATGTTCTCTCTTTATCTTCAATCTTTGACATTTTAATTACAGTGTGTATTGGTGTGGTCCTCTTTGGGTTGATTCTGTTTGAGACTCTCTGTGCTTCCTGGACTTGGATGACTGTTTCCTTTGCCAGGTTAAGGAAGTTTTCAGCTATTATGCCTTTTTTTTTTTTGAATTTTTTTTTTTTTTTTTTTGTCTGTGTTGGGTCTTCGGAGCTGTGCACAGGCTTTCTCTAGTTGCAGCAAGCGGAGGCTACTCTTCGTTGTGGTGTGTGGTCTTCTCATTGCTGTGGCTTCTCCTGTTGCGGAGCATGGGTTCTAAGCGCACAGGCTTCAGTAGTTGCAGCACACAGGCTCAGTAGTTCCAGCATGTGGGCCCTAGAGTGCACAGGCTTCAGTAGTTGTGGTGTATGGGGTCAGTCGTCATGGCACACGGGCTCTAGGGCATGCAAGCTTCAGTAGCTGTGGTGCACGGGCTCAGTAGTTGTGGCACACAGGCTTAATTGCTCCGCATGTGGGATCTTCCAGAACCAAGGATCAAACCGGTGTCCTCTGCATTGGCAGGCAGATTATTGACCACTACCCACCAGGGAAGTCCCTATTATGTCTTTAAATATGTTCTCTGCCCCTTTCTCTCTCTCTTCTCCTTCTGGGACCCCTAGAATGGGAATATTAGTGTGCTTGATATTGTCCCTTTAACTCTCCTTATTTATTTAAAATTTTTTATTTTTTATTATTTATTTATTTATTTTTGACTGCGTTGGGTGTTCGTTGCTGCATGTGGACTTTCTCTAGTTGCGGCGAGCAGGGGCTACTCTTTGTTGCTGTGTGTGGGCTTCTCACTGCGGTGGCTTCTCTTGTTGCGGAGCACGGGCTCTAGGTGCGTGGGCTTAGTTGCTCTGCGGCATGTGGGATCTTCCCAGACCAGGGCTTGAACCCGTGTCCCCTGCATTGGCAGGCGGATTCTTAACCACTGCACCCCAGGGAAGTCCCTCCTCATTTCTTTTCATTCTTTTTTTCTGTTAAGCTTCCGTGATTTCCACTACTCTGTCTTCCAGCTCACTGATCTGCTCCTCTGTAACATTTACTGTTGATTCCTTCTCGTGTATTTTTCATTTCAATTATTGAATTCTTCATCTCTGTTTGGTTCTTCTTTATATTTTCTAACTCTTTGCTACAAACGTCTAACTTCTCAGTCTGTTCATCCAATCTTCTCTCAGTTTCTTTGATTATCATTATGATCATTACTTTGAACTCTTTATTGGGTAGGTTGCCTATCTCCTCTTCACTTAGTTCTTCTTCTGGGGCTTTATCTTGTTCCTTTGTTTGGAATGTATTCTTCTGTCTCTTCATTTGGCCTAATTTGCTATTTTTATTTCTATGTATTTGGTAGGTTGGTTACATTTTCCAACTTTGGAGAAGTGGCCATCTGTTGAAGACGTCCTGTGCGTCCCAGCAGTGCACTGCCCTATAGTCCCAGAGTTATATGCTCTAGGGATGCCCTGTATTTGGGCTGTGTGGGTCCTTCTGTTGTGGTGAGCTGACCACTGTGGGTGGTCTGGTAGGTGTGGATGGCCCCCAGTCTAGTTGGTTGCCTGGCCCTGCCTTGTGCAGAGACTGCTGGCCCCTGGTAGGCGGGGCCAGGTCACAAAGCTGCTGGTTGCAGGGCCCTGGAGGTCTCAGGGCCAGTGCTGGCCTGCTGGTGGTCAGAGCCAGGTTCCTGGGTCTCTGGTGGCAGGGGCCTGGGGGTCCCAGAGCTGATATCAGCCTGCTGGTGGGTGGGGCTGGATCCTGGAGCAGCTGGTTGAGGGACCCAAGGTGTCCCAGAACTGGTGGGCAGGGTCAAGGCCCAGGGGATGCTAGGGCTGGTACCCACCCACTGGTAGGTGAGGCTGGGGCCTGGGGCTAATGCCAGCCCAGTGGTGGGTGAAGCTGGGTCTTGGAGTTTCTGCCTATAAGGTCAGGGGGTTCCAGGGCTGGCGTCAGCCTGCTGGTGGGTGGAGCTGAAGTCCAGGGGCTAATGCTGGCTCACTGGTGGGCTAAGCTGGGTCCCAGGGTCTCTGGCTGCAGGGCCCTGGGGGTCCTGGGGCTAGTGCTAGCATACTGGTGTGCAGGGCCAGGTCCTGGCCCCTCAGGTGGACAGGGCTGTGTCCCAGGGTGGCTGTAGGCTCAGAGGGTCTCAAGGCAGCATGCCTGCTGGTGGGTGGGGCTGTGTCTCCAACTGGCTAGTGCAACCTGATTTTAAAAGAAAAACTAAGTGTTCATATATTTTCCAAGTGATTTCTTAAAAGTTTACATCATTATTTTTTAAACTTAAAATATAATATGCACACAGAACAATGCATGTCATAGGGAATAGCTTGATGAATTTCCACAAATATATCCATGTAACCGCTATCCAGATCAAGAAACAGAATGTTACAAGTACCCCCAAAGCTCCCCCAGGCTCCCTTCCAGTTACAAACCCAGCCCCCAGAACCAAGTGTAATCACTGCTCTAACTTCAAACAGCAAAGATTACTTTGGCCTATTTTTGTACCTTAGATAAACGGCACCACGTAGCAAGCATGCTTGTGTGTCCAGCTTGTTTGCTCAAAATCATGTTTGTGGGATACATACCAGTATTGTGTATAGGTACAGATCGGTTATTTTCACTGCTGTATATATTTTTCCACTGTGTAAATATACACTATATTTATCTCTCCTCTAGTTGATGGGCATTTGGGTAGCTTCCAGTGTGGAGTTCTTAGGAATAGTGCTGCTATGAACATTCTAGTACATGCCTTTTGGTGAACGTGTGCATGCATTTCTGTTGGGTATAGACCCAGGAGTGGAACTGTTGGAGCACAGGGTGGGCAGATGTTTAGCTTTAGCAGGAACTGCTAAACAGTTTTCCAAAGTTCTCTCATTTTGTACCCCCACCAGCAGCATATGAAGGTTCCACCTGCTCCACATCTGTTCTAGCGGGTATAAGGAGGCATCCTCTTGTAGTTTTGATTTGCATTTCCTGATGAATAGTAACGTTGAGCACCTTGTCACGTGCCTATCGGCTCTTTGTATGTCTTCTTTGAGGAAGTATCTGCTCAAGTCTTCTGCCCATTAAAAAAATTAGGGTGTTTGTCTTTTATTACAATTTGTAGGAGTTTTACAACAGAAATTTAATTTGTTCGGAGCAAAATATCTTTTCCTAAAACATTACGTGCACGTGATGCCGTTATAGAAAAAGGAGGACAGCGGAGTTGCTCAGGCAGCAGAGGGGCTGAAGACCCACCAGCCCCACAAGAGGTCTCTATGGAAACTTGGGAATCAAAGGAACACAGTTTGAAAACCCCTGCGCAGTCCATCTCCCTGGGGCAGATGGAACAAAGCCCCTTCCACCCAGACAAGTCACCAGGGCAAGGAGGCAGATGAGAGCCAGTGGCAGTAAGGCATAGGTGCCCGGGAGCACGATAAAGGCTAACATCTATAAAGGCACCCGTGTGATGTGAATTAAGTCTCATTTCAACAACGCTAGGAAGTAGGTACTCCGGTTTTAATGATGGGGTCCAGAGAGGTTCAATAACTTGTTAAAGGGTTACACAGCTGGCAGGGGGCAGAGCTGGGGTTCAAACCCAGGCTGTCTGGTTCCTGAGTCCACACTTGTGCCTCTTTTGCTGCCTCTTAGAATGTGGCATCCCAGGAAGACACACACACACACACACACACACACGCCCAGTTTCAGAGCTCCCAAAGCCCATCCCTGGGGTCCAGCCTTGAGCAAATAGAGTTGTTGACCGTGGATAAGGCGACATACAGGTAGTGAGCTCTGCTCTGTGAGAGGTATGTAAGCAGAGGCTGAGATGCCATCTAGCAGCTGGTGCAGAATAGATATTCCATACAGATTAATTAAGTGAATGAATGAATGAATGAATGAGTTTCCCCCTGGGGACAGCAGGAGCCTGCTCGCCTTCAGGGACAAGGACCATGGGGAGTGAGAGCCATCCTGGGCTTTGATAACCCCAACTCTGTGGGTCTTTGACTAGGGGGGCGCAGGGCACTGTGGTCCAAGCTCTTGAGGACAGGCAGGAAGCAGAGAGGAGGCAGTAGTTCCTGGGGCAGGAATATACCCACGCAGAGTCCAGGGAAGGGAAAGGCATAGCCAGAGGCTTAACCCCAACCTCCCACGACCAGGCTGGTCGGCCTTCAGCAAGGGTTCTGACATTTGCTTTGGGTAAAATGCAAGAGAAGGCCTTGGGGGAGGCAGAAATTTGAAACTGGTCCGAGCAAGGGTTAACTGGAAGCAGACAAGGAAATGTTTGGAACCTGGGAGTGGGCTGGCGGGGGATGGAGTTATTAACCAGGGTACGGAAAATTCCTGAGAACTGGAGCGTAACCAAGGAATTGGCTTGAAGTCCCACAGCAGGGACAAAGGGATTCTCAGAAGGCCCCTGCTGCCCCTCGCAGCCCCTCACTCCTCCTCATTGTGCCTCCTCTGAGCTGGACCTGCCCAGGGCTGCAGCACGAACCTACTGGAGATGGTGGCCTGGGTGAACCCCACTTGGGGACAGAGGTCAAGGTTCGTTCTGCTGATAATGGGTCTCGCCCCACCGGCCCCCATCTGCTTTGTTCTCCATATCTCTAACGCCACATTGCTCCCCGGTGAGCACAGCTCTGGACCCGATCCTCTGTGCATTTTCTGATCCAATCTGATTTGATGGAGGCCCTGTTCTTTCTTGCGATGACCTGGGTCCTGGCTTCTGACTGGTATCTTTATCATGTTTGGTTACAGCGGAGGGAGCTGGGTGTGACGGGGGTGTGGAGGGGTGTATTTAATGCGCTCCTGCTCCAGATGGACAAAGCCATTCTTAAAGCAGCCGGGGGACCCAGCCCTCCCCGCCCAAAGGGCCTGCGGCGGCAGCAGCTTCGGGCGACTTCACGCCTTGGCTGACTTGGGGGATGAGGCCGCAGTTGCAGCGGAAGGCTTTGCCATCTTCTCATGCCCTCCTGCCTGCCTTGCACCACCCGCCGTGGCTGGGTTCCTGAGCACCCAGACACCTCGTGATGCCTTTGCCTTGTTCACCTCTTCCTTCCTTCATTCATTCCACGGGCGAGGCATATGCCTGCTGGTGGGTGGGGCTCAACAGAGGTGAATCAGCTGTGAATTTTACTCTTAATGGGTTCACATCTGAATGGGAGGAATAAGACACATTTTCAAATCATTGTAAGACAGAAAATGACAGTCATAGTTAACTAGAGCAGGCTACTGAAAAGAGACAAAGTGCTATGGGGCGTTTAGAAAAAGGAGCTCACTTCCAGGGTGCATCCAGGAAGCCGCCATGGAGGAGGAGGCATTTGATCTCTCTTAATAATGTTTGGATTGGAAGTTAAAATCCCCCAGGGGGAATCACATTTTCACAGGGATCTGGACTTGGCACACGTTGGGCTAATGGTTGAGCATCAAACACACCAGCTGACCCTGTGGAATGAGCTTTGGACGGCTAGGAAAGGTAGAGGAGGGTTCCGAGACTGGCTGGAGGCTCCAAAATCACATTGCTGGTGTACAGGCAACAGCAGCCTCGCAAGTTTTCGCAGCGGGAGGCGGACCTGTGTTATGGGGACTGGAGCCCTAGGCCTGCCTCCTCTGGCCCCTTTGGCCCAGGCCACGGTCCCCATGGTTGGCTCAGGTAAGGCTGTAGGCAGACCGCTACCAAGGGGTCATTCGGGCAGGGGTGGGGAGGGGAGGTGTCACAGTCCCAGCTCAGTGCTGAGAGCTGTGACTTGGGCTGGGACAGCTTGCCTTCCAGTCTTCCCGTAGGTCAGCCTGGGCCATTTGACCTCTAGTGGGCGGCACCCTCCCTGGCCTCTGGGCCTTGACGTGTGCTGATTCCTCTGAATGCGCTTCTCTCTCCTCGCCTGGTATAGGGGTCAGAGTCCTTGCAGGAAACAGATGGCCACCCAGAGGTTTGATTGAAAAGGCTTAGGGAGGGGCTGTGTACAGGGGTGGGGAGCAGGGTGACCCCCAAGAGGGATGCTGGGAGGCACAGGAGCCAGCGGCCCTGGGAGTGGGGAGAGGCCAGGGAGGAAGCAGCACCACCAGAACCTGGGGCTCTTAAATATCTATTTATTTATTTGGCTGCGCCGGGTCTTAGTGGCGGCATGTGGGATCTAGTTCCCCGAGCAGGGATAAAGCCCAGGCCCCCTGCATTGGGAGCGTGGAGTCTTAACCACTGAACCACCAGGGAAGTCCCAGAACCTGGCGTTCTGAAGGCAGAGGGATGCAGGGCCTGGGATCACAGAGCACAGCAGTGAGTGTCTGTGCCCTCCCCACCTTCCGATCTCCGCTAGGGCTTCTAGGCCCACCCTAGGGGCCTGTGGGCAGCCTCCTGGGCTCTGAGCAGGGCAGATCCCTGAGAAAGAATCTGGAGGCCAAGGAAAAAAAAGGGCCCCTGGTAGCTCCCATCTCCCTTAGGTTTTAGCACCATCCCCCTCTGATGTCCTGTCCCCCAGCGCTAAGAACCTGTGGCCTGACCACACGCGGTGGACTGTGAACCCAGGACAGGGACAGGGTCTTCCCAGCCTTTCATGGCAGCACCTGCTCCGGCCTGGCCCAGAGCGTGGAGAATGTAAAGACGGAGCTGATAAACAGGGGTCGGGCCTTGGTTCAGCTCCTGCCTCCTTGTCAGTGACCTTGAGTGACCTTTCTGTGAGCCTCATGGTCCTCATTTCTAAAATGGGCATTAAAACCTAGCCTGTTGGGTCATTGATAGAACGAAATAGGTCCATAGTCGGCAACAGAAAAATGTAGGGCCCTTCGCTCCTCACTTCTGTTGTGGGAAGGAAAGAAATGTGACCTTGTTATGGTCAAAGCACTAGAACAACATTATGAGAGATGAAATCATTCATAACTTCCCCTTCCTAAGGTAAGTCATTTTTCTTTTTTAATTTTTAAATTAAAAAATTTTTCTTGACAAGTAGTTGATTTACAATGTTGTGTTAATTTCTGCTGTACAGCAAAGTGGCCTATATATATATATATATTCTTTTTCATTATGGTTTATCACAGGTATTGAATAGGTCCCCTGTGCTATACAGTAGGACCTTGTTGTTTATCCATCCCATATATAATAGTTGGCATCTGCTAATCCCACACTCCCAGTCCTTCCCTCCCCCACCCCCCTCCCCCTCGGCAACCACAAGTCTCTGTGCCTGTGAGTCTGTTTCTGTTTTGTGGATAGGTTCACTTGTGTTGTCTTTTAGATTCCACATATAAGTGATATCATATGGTATTTGTCTTTCTGTTAAGGTAAATCTTTTCTTTTTTGAATATTCCCTTCATTATCTTTTTGTTGGCAGGAAACATCTAAAATTTTAGAAAAACTTTTTATTTTTTTAAGTTTTTTGGCCATACTGCGTGGCATGCAGGATCCTAGTTCCCCAACCAGGGATCGAACCTGTGCCCTCTGCAGTGGCAGCGTGGAGTCTTAACCACTGGGCCTCCAGGGACGTGCCTAAAAAAAACTTTTTGTTTTGAAAATATTACAAATCTATGGAAAAACTACAAGAATAGGGCCACAAACTCCCATATATACTTCACCCATTATTGACATTTTACCATATTTACTCTGTCTCTGCGTGCACACACACACACACACACACACACACACACACAGTTACTACATTTTGCTCAGATAATCTGAGTCAGTTGTAGACATCATGACCTTTCCTCCTGATCTTTAGTGTGATTCTCCAAAGAACAAAGACATTTGCTTACAGAACCATAGATTCGGGAAACTTAACACCGATGCAACACTATTATCTAATACATGGCAATGTTCAGATTCTGTCAATTGTCCTAAAATTGCCCCTTTTAGTGATTTTTCAGCTCCAGGGTTTTACCCAGGGTCACATATTATTTTTGGTCATCTCGTCACTTCACTCCCCTTCAGTCTGGAATGGCTCCTCAGCCTGCATTTGTTCCTGATGCTGACAGTTTTGAAAAGTGCAGGCCAGTTTTGTAGAACGTCGCTTGATTTGGGGTTGTTTGATGTTGTCTTACCGTTAGATTCAGGTGATGTGTTTCTTAGCAGGAATATCATAGAAGCAATGCTGTGTCCTTCTCAGTGCATCATATCAGGAGGCACATGATTTGTCCCTTTACTGGTGACATTAACTTTGATTACTTGGTGAAGGTGGTGTCTCCCACCAAACTTCTCCACTGCAGTTATTGGGCTGTGATTATGAAGGTATTCAGCAGGGAGATGCTATGAGAATGTATAAGTAACCTGTGGCCCATTTAATCTTCACCCGAAGTTTAAGCAACCATTGAGGATTTCTGCCTGAATCAATGATTGAAATGATGCTTGTAGAGTTGTAATTTTCTGTTGTTTCTTTTACATTTCAGTTATTTATTTATTTTGGCTGTTCCATGCAGCATGTGGGATCTTAGTTCTCTGACCAGGGATCAAGCCCCTGCCCCCTTCAGTGGAAGCATGGAGTCTTAACCACTGGACCTCCAGGGAAGTCCATACATTTTTCACATTGTCATTCTTTGGTAAGGAAGAGATTTCCTTTCATCTTATTTATTTGTTTATTTATCTGTTTATATTTATTTATCGGTATGGACTCACAGGTTCTTGTTTTAGTCAGTGAGTTATAATCCATTATTATCATTATTTATTTCATGCTTAAATTTCCCATATCTGGCCCACGGGAGTCCCTTAAGCTGACTCCTGTGTTCTCTTGACACGTCCCAGGTTTTTTTGTGTGTGTTTATTGGTGTTATCGGCTGAATCATGTCCCCCAACCCCCGACAAATCCATTTGTTGACGTCCTAACCCCCAGTACTTCTGAATGACTGTATTTGGAGGTAGAGATGATTAAGATTAAATGAGGTCACCAGGGTGGACCCTAATCCAATCTGACAGGTGTCATAAGAAGAGGAGATTAAGACACAGACAAGCACGGAGGAGACACCCTATGAAAACACAGGGAGAAGACTGCTGTCTACATGCCAAGGAGAGAGACCTTAGAAGAAACAACCCTGCAGACACCCTGATCTCGGACTTCCAGCCTCCAGAACTGTGAGGACATCATGGCTGCTGTTTCAGGCACCCAGCCTGTGGGTGGCGCCGGCCTGTGCAGGCTGATGCAGTTGGCGATGTTTATGCCTCTTGCTGTTGCAGAGTTACACTCAGCACGAGCCAATGACATGCTGTTTCCTTAACATTGATTTCACATAAATTTGTCACCAAAGTATTTATTGACCATCTATGGTGTCCCAGGCTCTAGTGGAGGCACTGGAGATTCATGAAGGATCAAGACAAACCCAAATCCCTGCCCTCATGAGTTTATACTCCAGGGAAGGACACAGATAATCAAAGATAAAGAAATAAATGATAGGGCTTCCCTGGTGGCGCGGTGGTTGGGAGTCCGCCTGCCGAGGCAGGGGACGCGGGTTCGTGCCCCGGTCCGGGAAGATCCCACATGCCGCGGAGCGGCTGGGCCCGTGAGCCATGGCCGCTGAGCCTGCGCGTCCGGAGCCTGTGCTCCGCAACGGGAGAGGCCGTGACAGTGAGAGGCCCGCGTACCGCAAAAAAAAAAAAAAAAAAAAAAAAAAAAAAAATGATATAGTGTGTGAAATGGTGATGTGGGAGGAAAGTGAAAGCAAGGAAGGGGACAGGGAGGGTTGGCATTTTAGATAGAGGAGGGGTCATTTGCCTATAGATCTGAAGGAGGTGAGGAAGGGAGTGTAAGTGTGTTTGTGACCCGGGATTCAGGCTGCAAATCTGTGGCCATAGTCCACACTCATCACTTTAAGAGCCAGGAGCCAATTCCTTCTGGGTGATAATTTCCCTGATGTTAGAATCTAGGGTGGTTTCCAACTTTCACTGGTATAAATCAAATCCCTGGGACAATATTTATAGCTAAATATATATATTTGGAATCCATTTGTCAAAGTGTGATTATCAGGTCCAAATGTGGGAGAGTTGATGTGACAGTGGTTTCATGTTGCTAAATAGCCCTTACAAGTATCAGTAGTTGGAAACAATGGGGAGGTCCCCGGCAGAGTGGTGAGACCATGAGGAATGTGCCTGCAATATCCATCTTGGCCACTAGATGTCAGTGCTTCACCACCCGTTCCAGGATGCTTTTTCTATGGGAATCAATTTGCTCCCCCAGGCAACTCCAGCAAAGAGAAGGTCCTCTCTTTGTCGGAAACCTCTGTCTTTTATAGAATAATGCTCAGCTTTCCCCTGATCTTAAACGCCATTCTTGAAAAACCTAAGACAAGCATAAGATAAGGGGAAAAACTGCCCATATTGCTACCATCTTTATGTAACCAGTGTTACACACATTTGGTCCTTCTCTGGGGTACGAGTGAAAGAATGACAAACAGCTCATGCTACTGTGTGTCAGGCACTGTCCTAAAGGTTTTCTATAGATATTAATGTAATCCTTACTATAGCTCTAGAAGGGTTAGGGACTATTCTTTCCTGTATATCTATATATCTGTCTGATTGAGTTGTATTTCAAATATCATAATTTCTACCATTTAAGGTGTACAGTTTAGTGGTTTTTCATATATTCATGAAGTTGTACATCCATCATCATGATTTAAATTTAGAACATTTTCAACACCTCAGAAAGAAACTCTGCACATATTGGCAGTAAAACTCTACTCCCTTCCCTCCAATTAGAAAAGACTATTCAGGGCTTCCCTGGTGGCGCAGTGGTTAAGAATCCACCTGCCAATGCAGGGAACACGGGTTCAAGCCCTGGTCCAGGAAGATCCCACGTGCCGCGGAGCAACTAAGCCTGTGCGCCACAACTACTGAGCCTGTGTGCCATAACTACTGAAGCCTGTGTACTAGGGCCCATACTCTGCAACAAGAGAAGCCACTGCAATGAGAAGCCCACGCACCACAACGAAGAGTAGTCCCCGCTCACCACAACTAGAGAAAGCCCATGTGCAGCAAGGAAGACCCAACACAGCCATAAATAAGTACATAAAGAAATGAATATAAAAATAAAATAAATAAATTGCATTTCTCTGATTTAAAAAAAGGACTATTCATTTTTTAAAAGGTATTTATGTGTTTATTTATTTATTGTAGTAATAACATTTAAGATGAGATCTACTATCTTAACAAAATGTCAAGTGCACAATACAGTATTGTTAACGATAAGCACCAAGCCGTACAGCAGATCTCTAGAATTACTCAGCTTGTGTAACTGAAACTTGCTATCAGATGAATAGCAACTCCACATTTTCCCCCTCCCTGACCCCTGACAACCATCATTTTACTCTCTGCTTCTATGAGTTTGACTATTTTAGATAACTTATATGGGTGGAATCATACTGTATTCGTCCTTCTGGATTTGTCCTGCTTATCTCACTTAGCATAACATCCTCAAGTTTCATCTATGTGGTTGAAAATGGCAAGATTTCCTTCTTTTTTTTTTTTTTTAAAACTTTATTTATTTTTATTTTTATTTTTTGCAGTACGCAGGCCTCTCACTGTTGTGGCCTCTCCCGTTGTGGAGCACAGGCTCCGGACGCGCAGGCTCAGCGGCCATGGCTCACGGGCCCAGCTGCTCCGCGGCATGTGGGATCTTCCCGGACCGGGGAACGAACACATGTCCCCTGCATCGGCAGGCGGACTCTCAACCACTGCGCCACCAGGGAAGCCCCGATTTCCTTCTTTTTTAAAGGCTCAATAATATTCCATTCTATGTCTCTACCACATTTCCTTTATCCATTCAACTGTTGATGGAGCTAAGTTGTTTCTGCATCTTGGCTATTGTGAATGATGTTGCAACGTACATGACAGGACAAATGCCCCTTTGAGATCATGGTGTGAATTTTTTGGAATACGTACCCAGAAGTGGGATTGCTGGATCAAATAGTAATTCTCTTTTTAAGGTTTTGAGGAACCTCCATTCTGTTTTCCAGCGGCTACACCAGTTTACATCCCCGCCAACAGTGTACAGGGTTCCACATCCTCTTCAACACTTGTCATCTTCTGTTTTTTGATAATGACCATCCTAACTGATGGGAGATGGTATCTCATTGTCATTTGATTTGCATTTTCTTGATGATTAGTGAGGGAGGAACTAAGCTTATCCCAAATGTACAGAATAGGAAACTGATGTCCAGAGATGAACTTACCAAGGTCACATGACTGGTAAGGGTCAGAGGTGGGATTTGAACCCAGGCAGAAAAGCTCCAGGATGTACATGCCTGGCGAGTATGCCGCATTGTCTTCCATGTGCTTAGCAAACCTGGGATCATGCTGTTTTGTATTCTGTTCTTTTCTCTCAATGTCATATTGGAATGATTTCTCATAACATTAAATGTTCTGCTGAAAAACAATTTTAAGGCGGTTGGTTGCATGATGACCTTTCTATGCTGTGGACACTTTATGTTTACTGGGCCTGGGACGTCCCAGACTTTCCCTTTTGGAGGAGACTCTGAGGACTACTTCCTGCTTATTTATGTTTGTGGGTCCTTCTGATCATTGCTTTAGCATAAACCTTAGAAGCAAAATTACTGGGACAAGACTATACATATATTAAGAACAAGTCATTCCAAAAAGAGACATTGCTTATGGTTCCATGAAGACCACTTGGAAAATGAGTTTGACAAACTGTTCACTTGAGTCTCCAGTAAGCCCATGCATGACATTTGCTGTTTTAAAAAAAATGCCATTTCTGCTCTCGCCTTTTCCCCCGTTGTCAGCTCTGCAACCAGTCCTCTTTCACCCCCCTCAAGCCGATCGTAATCCAGGGCCACCCCAGAGGGACCAGGCACACGGAACCGTGGACACACGGCAGGTGTGCACAGAGAAGGTAACTGCAAGGCTTAGGGGTGTGTTTCAGGGTGGGGTGACAAGACTGAAGTGAATGCCCCCCTCTCGCCCGACTGCAGCCTTTCCCTGGTCCCTGAAGAGGAAGCCCCTCACTCCTCTGGCCCCCTACCCACACCTGTGTTGCTTTCTCCATCTGGCCCTCCCCATTGGGGATTGTCTCTTTATGTGTCTCCATGAATCGGTGGTGGGTTCCTAACCCAGCCCTCTATCCCTGGGGTCCACCCCAGCACCTGGCACATAGTAGGTGCTCAGTAAATTTGTCCTGAATGGAGAGATGAGGAAGGAAGGGCGTCGTCCCTTTCGCTGATTTGTCTTGCCCGAGTAAAGGCCCATACCGTGCATTGCGTGGGGTGTGTTTTCCACCTTGTTTATTCTTCCCTGCTCCTTCTCTCATGTGGGTCTCCCTCCACCTCTGACCCCTGCTGTCCCCAGCCTGGGCCTCTGCTCCCAGGTGGGAAGAAGTGATGCTTCCACTCCAAATGTGCCAAACTATGGCAGCTCGAACCAGTGGTTTGTAGCTCTGCCCCTGGAGGAAGCTCAGAAACGCTGAAGGCTTAGTGCACCCTGGGGCCCCTTTACATGCGTGGCATCCTCGCCAGCAGCCTTGGAGGCCAAGGGAAGGAGCATGCTGGGCCCTGGAGGGGTGGGCATGGCTCAGGGATCCACACGGCCCATCACTTGGGAAGTGGGACTGGAAAGGACACTGCAGGTGTGGGTGGCAGAGAGCTGGTGACTGGGGTGGGGGGACAAACGGGAACCGTCTCAACTTGAAGGGCCTCACCCAGAACCCCCCTGGAGCAGGCCACTGCCAAAGGTCCTGTGAGATGGGAAGGGTAGAAGGTATTTTTATTACCCGTTACCATCCCTCTGAAAGAGGAGGGGGCGGAGTTGGTGGGGGCCATCACAAACTCTTCCACTGTCTAGAACACTCGCGGACACTTCCTTGGGGGCTGGCTCGCCCCAGCTGCAGTCACGTGGTGCTGGAGGAGACTGTCAATCACGTTGGGCAGGGCCACGTGATCAAGTAAAGCCAATCATAGTACCCCCAAGCCCCCCCGCCAGGATGGTTGCTCCAGGGCTGGACACGTGATCTGAGGTGGCCCAATCAGAGCCCTCCTTGGTATCCTGAGGTTTTTCTGAGCTTCCTTCCTTAGGGATTAGACGCGTTAGGGATATATGTGGAGAAGTGTGAGGGAAGAAAGTTGTCAGGCTAAGAGAATCAAAGATGAGAGACGGGAAAGAGTGAGGGAGAGAAAGAGGGAGCTGATGGCTTCTGATTCCTTGGGTCCAGTCACTGAGATCTTCGCCTCTGCTGTGGTTCCTGTGTCCCGGATCCCCAGTGTCCTTCCAGTAAGTCTCCCCTTTCCTTGAAGCCACTTGGAGTTGGGCTCCTCTCACTTGTGGTTCAGATCCTGCCCGATCATGATGCACCTCCCCGACCCAAAGAGAGGCACTCATTTGTATTAGCACCGTTGAGAATGGAAACTTTTATTCTTTGCTGAGAATGGGGCTTTGCAGAGCACCACAGTCCCCCGCCATCCCTGGGTGGGAGTGCCCTACGTGTGAGTGAGTGTGTGTTTGGAGGGGGCCTGACTGCTGAAGCGACCCCAGCCTTTACACTGCGGGAGCCAGGCCAACCCTGTTGTTTCCCCGATCGTAAACCGAGAAATACAGCCTCAGGAAGACGTCGCCCAGGATCCAGGTCTCCGAGCGGCTCATGCTCTCTGTGCCCGCTGCCAAGGTGCTGAGGCATTGGCCCCGAAGGCTCTGGGGGAGACGAAATGCACAGCAGTCAGCCTGAGCCCTTACCTGCCACCCTCTCGGCATCCGGAGCCGGCAGCTTCTCGGTTTTATCTCCCTCCTTTGGTAAGAACCAAGTGGCTCTCTCAGCAGCTGCGGAAGTGGGGTGCCCATCCAAGACCAAGAGCGGCCAAGGCATGTGGTTGCCATGAGGGAGAGGGGCTGGGGGAGGGGAGGACGGGAGTTTGGGATGAGCAGATGCAAAGCACTATAGAGAGGATGGGTGAACGACAAGGCCCTGCTGTAGAGCCCAGGGAGCTCTATTCAAGCTCCCGTGATCAACTAGTGGAAAAGAAGAAGAAAAAGGATACAAACACATGTATAACTGAGTCAGTTTGCTGTACAGCAGAAATTAACACAACACTGTATATCAACTATACTTGAATAAATGTTAAACAAGAGCAAGGATGGCCTGTAGTTCCCCTCCTTCCTTCTGACCCTGCTCGCCGTTTCCTCTGCAGGGAATGCCTTTGCTTCTCCCTCTTCCCCACGACCCGTTCTCAGAGACTGCGCTCAGCCCCTCTAGGAAGGCTTCCTGGCCCCACGCTTGCCCTCCCTGGCCACTCCAGGCCGGGTTGGGTGACTCACCCAGGTGCTCCCCTTGTGTACAGCCCTCACCACTCTAATCTGCGCCCGGCACCCCTCGGCTCAGCCCCCGGGGGTGCCATTTGCACGGGGTCCAGTGTAGATTCTCCTGGACCCATGCAGGCCTCCTCGTTCCTCCATGAGGCTGGGGGTAGAATGGCTGAAATTCCGTTTCTTCCTCAAAGCCTTCTTTGAGGGCATCAGCCTCCTCTGAACTCCCATAGGGAGCTGGCATTAAGCCTCAACCCTGTGCAAGGGCCGTGTGGTCACTGTGCACCCTTAATTCAAGGGAGCATGCAGCCTCCCCACAGAGGGGTCTGGTACCCCAACTCACAGAGTGGGAACTGGGGCTTAGCAAGGAGAAGTCGCAGGCGAGGACGAGGGTCGCTATGTAATTTGTCATCCAAACCAGGACACCTTCGAGGTGGGAGGGAGACCGTTAACCATTATGGTGGGACAACACACTGAGACTGTGGCCACCCACCCCACTTGTCCCTTGGCCTATTGCAGGGAATGCTAGAGCTGACTTTCCGTGTTCATCTATCTGAGGGCTCAGGTTGAACTGAAGCTCCTTGAGGGCAGAGGCACTTAGTGTTCCCTTCTCCTTGTGCCTCGCACCAGGCCAGCACGGGGTAGTGTTCCATTTATTTCAGGATGATGGAAGTCCCAGACTGCCCCTTACTCTCAAGTGGTTGGTTTTGTGGGAGGCACTGGCCCAGCCACAGGGGCTCCGTGGCATCTGCAATGGTGTGGCTTGCCCTGCAGAGGGCCCCCTCCTGCAAGCAGGAGCCCAAGGGTTTCTGCAATTCCACCAGGGTTGGCCCTTCACCTTTCTGATGTAGGCTTGAGGGGGCACTGGGTAGTCGTTGCCGTTGATTCTGAAGATGATTGTAGGCAGGCGAGCCACATAGCTACATGAAACCGCATACTGTTAGAGAAAGAGGGAGAGAGGTTGACCCAGGTGATCCCTGGTGCGTGGAGAGCCCCGGAGTGACCCTGTGGCGTGACCCTTCACCTCGTTATCGACAAGGCGGGCGCCGATGAGCCTTCGGATGGCGGTGATCACTCTACTTGGGCCAACTAGGAACGAGGTCCCGGTATCCACAATGGCCTGGCAGCCACGGCAACAACCAAAAGCCACACCGTTTATGGTGATGCTGGGAGACAGTGGGACAGAATGGACACCAGGATCACTGTGAAGTCTCCCCCCATGACCGCCCCCCTCCCTGACTGTCTCCCTTCAGCTCACTCCCTGCCTCTGTTTGCCTTTGCTCTGGTCGCCTAACCTTCGCTGACTGCCTTTCAGCTCCTGAGTGCATCAGGCTCTTTGGTGCCTCAGGGCCTTGGCATGTGCTGCTCGCCCTTCCTAGAAGACCCCCATCCCCTTTGTCTAGCTAATTTCTCCTCATCTTCCAGGTTCCAGCTTACTTGTCTCTTTTTCAGGGAAGTCCTCCCCCCCAGAATAGATCAGGCTCCTGTCTTGGTCACACTCTGTAGTCTCTTCCTCATTACTAGCATGTACCGAAGTGGAAATTCATTATTATGTGTGTGACTCGTTTCATGTACGTCTGCCTTACTAGATGTAAGGGCAAGTTGTAGCCTCAGTGCCTCTCTCAAGTGCCTAGCACACAGCGGATGCACAATGTATGTTTGTTGAATGAATGAATGAATGAAAAAGTGGATGAGGAACAACCAGAGCCCTGTATGTGCTGTGTGACCGATAACGGGTCAACCCACACGGTGAAGATGGAGGTTCTCCGGGGCAGCAGATGCTGAGAGTAGGGGTGTCGGAGACACTGGCTGCCCTGGGAGAGGTTGTCTCCCAGCATGGCCCACTCACACAGTTCAGACACTGAGGCCCGTGGCCAGGCGATGCCTGAGCTAGCCCAGGGGCCTCCAAAGGACACGTAAGCTTTTGTCTGAGGGTATCACTGAGAATCCCGTCAATTATAGCTCCTTGTTCTCAGGCAACTCCTGGATCCCGGCTTCCTGATTCTCTCTGTCACAGCCCCTGCCCCACTGTGTGCCTGGGATGGGGGGTGGCTATGGGTGGGGCGAGTGTCTCTTTGTATGAGTTGCTTTCAGGTCTCAAGAATGCAGCCAACCTCTCTCCACTGCTGGGGAGTTTCTCCCTAAGGAAACCAGTTTTCCTGGTTTGTCCAGGACTTTCCCTGTTTTGAAACTGGTAGTTTTGTGTAGTGAGAGCTCCCTGGGTCCCGGGTAGCCCTAGACAGTTGGTCAACTTATCACAACCCTGTTCAGGCTGGTGACATCCTCCCTCATCCTCTTTCACTGCACTTCAGGGTCTTCAAACCGTGCTCCCTGCCTTCCAGCGTGGTGGGTGCAGCCCTCTTGGGCTGCAGACGTCTCTCTGAACCCTGTTCAGGACCCTGGTCAGAGCCCTGGTCAGGGGCCTGGGGTGATTATGAACCCATGGGTGGTGTGTGTATCTGTGTGTGTTTTTGTGTGTATCTGTGTGCTTGTGCGTGTGCTTACACGTGTGTCTTTGGGGGTGGAGCGTATGTCTGTGTGTGTGACTGTGCGTCTGTGCGTTTCTTTGTGTGTCTGCATGTGTCCGTGTGCACGTGTGGCAGCATCACTTGGGGTGGCCCTCAGAGGGAGGGGCTTACCGGTTCATGGTTATCTGCCAGTAGTGGGGTCGGGACACTGGTATCCACTGGAGCTTTCCTTTATGGTATCTGTGGTCCACCCCACCTAACATCACAATGCTGCCATTCTCCTTCTGGCTGAGGAGAGAAGGAAGAGGGAGGGCTCGTTGTAGGAGAATAACGGCAGGCACTGTCTGAGGGCTGTGCTTCTCCACCCATCCTTGGCACTATTAGGGTCCCCATTTTACAGAGACGGAAATTGAGGCCCGGAGGGATTGAGGACCTGTCCGAGGTGGGTCACCGACTAGTGAGTGGCACAGAAGGGGTTCGAAGCTGGGCAGCCTGGCTGGGCTCCGACCACCCACCCTTTGGAAGAGGGCCCGGTCCCCTCTAGCAACCAAAGTGCTCAGAGATACCCTCAGAGGACACCGTGCCGGAGGGGTCTGGCTGCCCCCTCGCCTAGCCTGTCATTGTTCAGAAAAGCCGAGGCTCGAGGGCGCCAAGGGTGTGGGCTCAGGCTCACCCAGGGTTGGCTTCACCAGCGTGTGTGACCTGTGCCACCCATGGGGCCTCACACTCAGCAGGGCCCTGAGCCTCTGCTATCTCTGTCTTGAAATTCCTAATACTTTTTTTATTTTTTATGTTTTTCGGTACGCGGGCCTCTCACTGCTGTGGCCTCTCCCGTAGCGGAGCACAGGCTCCGGACGCACAGGCTCAGCGGCCATGGCTCACGGGCCCAGCCGCTCCGTGGCATGTGGGATCCTCCCGGACCAGGGCACGAACCCGCGTCCCCTGCATCGGCAGGCGGACTCCCGACCACGCCACCAGGGAAGCCCCTCCTAATACTTTTTGAACAAGAGGTCCCACGTTTTCATTTCGCGCTGGCACCTGCGAATTGTGTAGCTGCTTCTGAGATCCGGGTAAAATGTTAGTGAGGAGGAAACATTCCCACCATCCCTCTCCTTCCTCCCATATGAAATCCATCAGCACATCCTGTTGCCTTTTCCTCCAACCTGTATCCTGGTATCTTCCACTGCTCTCCCTCTTCCCTTCACACTCCCTGGACCAAGCTGCTGCCCCTGAGCCCATGAGCATGCTTGTGTTCTCATAAAACTTTATTTACAAAAACCAGTGGCAGGGCCAGATGTGGCCCTGGGGCCATAGTTATCCCGGGCTAGACTGTCTCTCAGGAAACTTCTGAATCAGCTGGGCTACAACTTTTCATGCAACTGAAAGCATCTTACAGCTGACTTAGAGAGAGGGCTTGTGCGGTTCGGACTTACCTGCTCAAGTAGAAGGCAAAGACAGACTGAGGAATGAGGCTTCGTTTCCTCAGGGTGTCGAAGACGGGGGTGGTCCCTTGGGTGGCGAGGCTGGGGTAGCCCAAGCCCAGGATGCCATCAAAGGGTGCATCTTCCATCCCAAACTGTAACTTGCTCAGGCCAAATGGCTGGCCCATGTCAATAAGTTTCCCGATCTGTGGGAGAGGGGAGTGTTCCCACATAAAGGTTTGGGAAGGGGGGCTGGGACTGGGCTGGGATGGAGATGCCATGAGCACCGCAGAGAAGAACTGCGGCCTGGCTGTGCCCTGTGTTGACCTCAGATAGTTAGACCAAGCTGCGACTGGAATTTGGGTTCCATTTGTGCTGGGCTGTGGCTTTTAACCAACACCTGCCCATCCTGCAAACACCATGTGAAGTGAGCGAAATTGGCCTCATGCTTCCTATGCAGGTGGAAAAACAGGGACTCAACAGGACCAAATGGTTCCCACTATGGACAGAATGAGTAGAGAGCAGGATAGTCTTCTCTTTGGAATCACTATGATCTGATGACAGAAATGGACTGAATTCATCGCAATGCATCGTGGATTCTGCATCTGCCTAGGCAGACAGAAGCCCATTTTACAATGTCGCTGCCAGGGTGCTTATGAAAATTCTGCCTGGGAAACACGCTTTGGGGATGTGTGTGTGCATGTGCGTGTGTGTGTGTGTGTGTGAGAGAGAGAGAGAGAGAGAGAGAGAACTCAGGCCCTTTGGGGGATGCAGGCAATACATTTTATTAGACACTCAAAGGCCCCCTCTCGTGGACCCCCATTTATCAGGCCCCTCCCACATCTGTGGCCCCCTGCTTTCCCTGTCTGGATTTCCGAAGCCCTCAGTTCCCCGCATCCGCCCAAGATCAGTTTTATCCTCTCCCCAAGTACCGCACACCTGATGAATCCTGACTGGCCAGCCCAGCTCCACCATTTACCTGATGCCTGACCTTGGCAAGGCCCTGGCTTTCTGTACCTCGGTTCCCTCATCTGTCTAGTGGAGCTAATCATAGCACTTGCTATGTGGGGTTGCTGCAGGAGTAAACGAGTTATTACCGTGAAAGTACCTGGCACAGCCTGAGGATATAAGAGTGGGTGCTTTTTTCCCCTCTCTCCCTGCTCCCACAAAAGGAACCTTGAGCTGCTCATGGGCAAAGGAGCTGCAAACCCACACCTCAAGCCACTCTCTGGGTCAGCCCTTCTGGGAGTTTGTGTGTCAGCAGGGACACTGTCTCCCCAGGGACACAACACTGTGGGGTGGGCGGCCAGCCACTAGGGGACTTTGGGAAAGACGGGCCCTCCCAGTTGGGCCTGCATCTGTTTTGTAAGCTGCGGTTGCTCCCAGGGCCAGCCCTGACTCGGCTTCTGGTTTCCAGTTACCCGAACAGTGTCGTAGCCAAGAAATCCAACCATCCCCCCAGAGCCGTAGGTGAGGTCGATGGACCGGCCCCAGAGCCGGAAGGTGGTGGACGTGTGAGGGTTGAAGAGCTTGTGTGTACCTGCGAACACAAGAGATGTGTGTCCGTCAGGTGCTAAGGACGGAGAAGAGGGTGGGAGGGGGAGTACAAGATGGGCGGGGGGGCAGGTACTCACGGCAGGGGCGACTGTAGCAGTAGATGGAGGGCACCCACAGGTCAGCTGAGCCGGTGTCAAAGACGACCCTGAACTGCTGAGGGGGCGTTCCAATGCTGATGTTGCCGACATAGGCTAGCTACAGGGGCCGGGGAGGGGTGGGGTGGTCAGACCTGGCTGCCCTGGCCGCCCTGGATTCCCAGAGTACTGCTTCCCTCGAGGTGTCCCGTGTCTCCTGAGATCACTTTCCAACCGCCCCACCTCACAGCCTCTGCTCACACCGGTGCCTTCATTTGATTTTTTTCTTTCTTTTCCTCCATGCGGGCTCTTAGTTCCCTGACCAGGGATCGAACCCGGTCCCCCTGCAGTGGGAGCGCAGAGTCTTAAGCACTGGCCTCCAGGCGAGTCCTGGTGCATTCATTTGAGAAGCTCTCCAGTCCCCCCTTTAAGGCCCAGCCTGTTTCTTTCTCCAGTTGGCCCTCCTAGGTCACCCCAGGCCACCTCCTCTGAACTCAGACCATGTCCTATCACTACCACGCTTTTATTTGACATGTATTTACTCTTTGCCTATCACTCAGGCTGTCCTATGCATTCTTGAGGAAGAGGCGAGACCTTTTTAAAAATCAATAACAATAACCATAGTGTTAGATTTTTATGGCGTCACAGGCCATAGGGGCTCAGTAACTTTTTACTGGTGTCCTTGGATCTGCGGAGGCTGAACTTTGTCTGCCTGGGGTTTCAATCTTGATTTGCAGTTGGCTTTATCTTTCGATCAGACACGGCTCACCTTTCATCTGTAACTCAGTCGTTCACTTAGTTCAGGAGGAACAATCTCCCTCAAACTAATGACATATCTTTGGCAAGAAATGGGTGTTTACCTGCCACCTGGGCATTGCCGAGCCCAGTTACCACCGACCAAGAGTTGAGGACGAGAGTGCCCTCTTCTCTGGGAATGGGGTCCGTATTCCCCAGTGTTTCTGCTTCCTGCAGGAGCCCTAGCCCCACCACACCGCCTGGCGCCTCCAGATGAACCCCAGTGCCAGGCCAGAGCACCAGGGGGCGCTGTAGAGTGCCATCCACCCAACACACTCACATCCAGGTAGTTCCTCAGGGGATGAAGAGTCATTTTCGGGTAATAGGCGACATTCTGGGACCTGTTGCCAACATTCTGGGACCAGTTGCCATTGTTCTTCAACAGGAAGTTTGTCAGCAAGTTTTTTTCCCTGAGGGTTTCTCGCATGGTCTTCATCTTTGTTAGCGGGATTCTTTCACCGAACATTGGGAAAAGGAATCAAAGAAGGGTCAGCAATCAGCTGTCTGTGTTATAGTACGACTGTCATACCTTGCATTGTAATGGCACTGTGTATATTCCAAGCATTTTTATGAGTGTCCTCTCATATCAGGATGCCATGAAAAGACCATGACAAAGACCTAGGTTTGAATACAGGTTCTGTTGTATAATTTGGGTAAGCCATATGACCATTTGGAGTCTCAGTTTCCCCCTCGGTAGGTACAAAGGTAGAATATAGCTCCTATCGTCCGTATAGATTGCTCTGGGTATTAAGTGAGATGATGTATATAGTGTACCTGACATGTAAGAAGTGTCCACAATGACAGCCCTTCCCATTGCTATTGCCATCCCACTGTATCTTTTTCTAAGAAGTTCTGGGAAGGAGTCTGAAGGGGGATCATTACCCTCTTTTTACAGGGGAGGAATTTGAAATGCAGGGAGTTTGTGACTTGGCTGTGGTCACACTGCTTGTTAGAGGTAAATCAGCCTAGAAGTAGCCTTCCAGATCTTTCTCCAGGGCTCAAGCAGAAGAGAGGGGTGAGAGAGGAAGCCAGGAGATGGGGAATAAATTAGGGAAATTAAGAAGCTAGAGAAGCAAGGAAGAGTCAAAATAGAAAAACAAAATGAAAACAAAAACGAAAACTCAGAGAATTCTGCATGCACAGAGACATCCAAAGGGGATGGAGAGATAAAAGAGAGATACAGAGATGAAGACACAGACACATACGCACAGAAATGGAGAGAGAGCAGAGAGAAGTCCTAGAAACCAATATAGGAGAAATGCTGTTCATAGGACCACACTTACTGTTGCACAGGCTGTGCACTGAGCAATCCCAAGGAGTGCCATTTTCACATAGGTCATGATGTGACGGTACCCCAAGAGTTGTGCAGCCCTGCAGGCCTACCCCAAGACCCTTGGGCCCCATGTTGCCCATGGCACGGTACTCATCAATAAGTGAGAGTTGAACTTTAAGACTGTCAGGGAATGATTACATTCCCTTCTAAGCCTGATGGGTGGAAGAATAAGAGGACAAGGAAGACCCCAGAAAGAGAGATGATGCCACTTACAGTCCCCGCACTTACATGACTAGGCACTCTGAGAGGGCCACCAGCCCAAGGATCCCAAGCCACTTCATGCTTCTTTCCTGGGTCCAAGTACTCAGGAAAGAGTGAGTTCTGAGCATGCAGTGGTGGCCAAGGGCTCCTAGTTATATATGCTCTGACATTCCCTAATTGTCCCCTTTAGGCCATTAATGGATCTGATCAGAAATATGAAGCTCTCGATACAATCTACCTCCATCAGTGTCTGTGGGGAGTGGACTTGGAAAATTCTCAGAATACAGAGATTTCTACTGTAATCTCTTCTTTGGGGCTTGGCTGAAAAACCAAACTGAACCGCATGGACTAAGAGTGGGGAGACTGTTGCCAACTTGGAGATAAAACACTGCTAACAACATGATAAAAGTCAATGCTAGGGGCCATGCTTGACATTCGTGATCTCATGTGATCATGAAGCGTGTGTTTTTGTCCTCAGCTGGAGAAGAGGTCGCTCGGAGGAAAAGAGTTCAAATGGCAAAGTGAAGACTTTAGGGGCAGCCCAGTGACATGCGAGTGGCTTTACGTAGTGGGACCGATGGCACAGTTCAGGGGCACCTGTGATGCCAATATGCATCAAAGGTCTGGGCTAGAGTAGTATTACAATTACACAGCTTCACTATTGGGAGAAATGTTATGCATGCATCCATGAGATACTTTATATCGTCCAACAAACATACACGGAGGACCCTGTGTGCTGGGATCTAGGTCAGATGCTGGAAAGTCAAAGTCAAGTAAGACAAGGTCCTTATCTTCAGGGAGCTAGCAGTCTAGGGAAGCTCTCACAAACGCATGACTCAGGAGGCAAGAGAAATGAATGGAAGGGCTGGGCGGGCACCAGGGACACAGGGCAGCACATGCCCTACCACTGGGGGCAGTCGCTCCTCAGCTCCCACCAGCGGCTGGTTGGCAAGTTTTCAAGAGAAGTTAGAAGTCTGGATATTTATGTAAAATCCCCTGATTTTAAATGTTAGCGACTAATTTTGTTTGTTTTTTTCAAAAAACATAGTGTGAGCCAAACCTCAAACAACTAACTGTGTGCTGGATTCAGCCTGCAGGCTGTGCAGGTTTTTGTTTCTGGCCTAGAGGTGGGAGTAGAGAGGGGACAGAGAGGGGGTTCAATTCATGTTGGTCGAATGAGTAAGAGACCGAATGCATCTTAACCATGTTAATTTTCCTTCCTTTTGTAAAGAAAGATTACCAGGGTCATATAAACCAATGAATTTAATAATGTCCACTTGCTGAGCATCTGGTATAATTCCCCACTAGGGTCCATGCCTTGAAACATTTTCTCTACCAAACCAAGCATGCAAAGAAATAACTTCTAAGTGTCTTATCAGTCAAAGAAGACAAAAGAGACCACTCAGAGCTCGTGCTCAGCCTGAGGTGAACAGGGCTACCTGTTAAACTGTTATTCCAGCCAAAGTAAAGATGATGGAGTTTTATGGTTCCATCCAGGCTTCCGAGGACGTGGGTGTTCCTGCGTGAGATCTATCGAGGCCTGTCCCTTGGGTAGAACAACGGGAGGTTGGCCTGGTCACCAGGTGGGTGACAGATTGGGTGCTGCGTCTTCCTACTCATTTTTGAATGTTGTTAAAATTCAGTTTTGGCGTTTCAGTCTCTACGCAGGGTATCTGACGGCAACTAGCAAGTGACACACACTATACCATTTAGCTCAGCAATTCTACTTCTAGGGATCTATCCCAAGATAGGCAAAAATACAAAAAGACATATGTACAAGCCATTCACTGCAACACTGTTTGTAAAAGCAGAAGTTAGAAACTTACCTGTAGTGACCATCCATGGGGCAGTGTTGAATAAGGCACAGGGCATCCGAACAACTGGGCATAATGCAGATGGAGGGAGGCATGGAGGTGAGATCTTCAGGGTGTACTGTTTAGTTTTTAAAAAAGAGGAACCGGAAAAGTGCTTCTAGTTTGTTACTTTTACATACGTGTATATGTCTATTTTCAATAAGGAAGAGTGGAAGAATAAGCCAAAAACTAAAGGAAAAAAATTGTAATTTATGGGGGAGGGGCAGGGACACAAGTGTGATTTTTCGTCTCATAGTTTGACTTTGCAACCATGTACATGTGTTCCAGAATCAAAGAAGAGATAAACACATCTGTGGAAATTGAGAACTAAAGACAAATGAGCCTAATTCTACCAAGTTGGTGACCCAGCCGCACACAACAAAACATCACTTAAGTGGCTTTAAAATGCAGAACTTTGACTACATTCAGAGTGGGATATCTTCTAAGAACAAAGACAGACACACAAACACATCCTCCCTCCAAAACCAAACCCAAAACCAAAAACCAAAGAAATCTGAAACTATATCCAGCACCTTATTGTTGGTGATGTTGCTACTGTTATTTTGAGAGTATCTTATGTATGTTACAGGTTAACGCAAGTAAGTAACTAATGCTAATGTTGTCATGAAGCACGACTTCCAGTGGAAGAGAGAAAAGATGTTTACGTATGAAACAAAAAGCTTCAGTAAAACCCTGCGGTCTGAAAACTTGAATTGGAAGTATAAGTTTGTACCAATTAATTATTTTCCTTTCTTTTTTTAAAGAAAATCTCTACTTTCTGGGTCTGACCACTGAAAAGCCTAGAAGCAATGGCAACTTGATAACAGGGACTTAGTGACTATCCTGAGGCCTAGCCTGTGGCCTCTGAACACCCTTTCCCACCAGAAGATACAGAGATTCTTGAAGGGACGGTTGACGTCAGGGCTGGGCCAAGAAATGCACAAGATAAGCCTGGGAATCTTGAAGGACCAGAAAGGTGAGGGCCTTCAAAGACCACCGGGGGCTGGACAAAAAGTTTAGGAATTCATGTAAAAAGGCCGAAATGGGACAATTTTAGCATCACATCAAATCGACTGAAACAAAATTAAATATATAAAAAACCATGACCGGGACTTCCCTGGTGGCGCAGTGTATAAGACTCCGGGCTCCCAATGCAGGGGGCCTGGGTTTGATCCCTGGTCAAGGACCTAGGTCCCACATGCCACAACTAAGAGTTCGCATGATGCAGCTAAAGATCCTGCATGCCGCAACTGAGGATCCCGAGTGCCGCAACAAAGACCCGGCACAGCCAAATAAATAATAAATATATATTTTGAAAGGCCGAATAATATTCCATTCTATGTCTCTACCACATTTCCTTTATCCATTCAACTGTTGATGGAGCTAAGTTGTTTCTGCATCTTGGCTATTGTGAATGATGTTGCAAGGTACAAGACAGGACAAATACCCCTTTGAGATCATGGTGTTAATTTTTTGGATACATACCCAGAAGTGGGATTGCTGGATCAAATAGTAATTCTCTTTTTAAGGTTTTGAGGAACGTCCATTCTGTTTTCCAGCGGCTACACCAGTTTACATCCCCGCCAACAGTGTACAGGGTTCCACATCCTCTTCAACCCTTGTCATCTTTTGTTTTTTGATAATGACCATCCTAACTGATGGGAGATGGTATCTCATTGTCATTTGATTTGCATTTTCTTGATGATTAGTGAGGGAGGAACTGAGCTTATCCCAAATTTACAGAATAGGAAACTGATGTCCAGAGATGAACTTACCAAGGTCACATGACTGGTAAGGGTCAGAGGTGGGATTTGAACCCAGGAGAAAAGTTCCAGGATGTACGTGCCTGGCGAGTACGTCGCACGGTCTTCCATGTGCTTAGCAAACCTGGGATCATGCTGTTTTGTATTCTGTTCTTTTCTCTCAATGTCATATTGGAATGATTTCTCATAACATTAAATGTTCTGCTGAAACGCAATTTTAAGGCGGTTGGTTGCATGATGACCTATCTGTGCTGTGGACACTTTATGTTTACTGGGCCTGGGACGTCCCAGACTTTCCCTTTTGGAGGAGACTCTGAGGACTACTTCCTGCTTATTTATGTTTGTGGGTCCTTCTGATCATCGCTTTAGCATAAACCTTAGAAGCAAAATTACTGGGACAAGACTATACATATTTTAAGAACAAGTCATTCCAAAAAGATTGTACCAACTTACAGTCTTTCAAGAAGTGTTTAGGATCTATCTTTCCCTGTTTTTTCTACCTTTTCTCTCACCGGTGGCTATAAATCTCTTTGGTCTGCATTGGGTAAAGGATAAAAGTGGAAGGTGGGGGAAGATTGTTGCTTCGAAGATCAGACTTTGGGACTTCCCTTGGCGGTTCAGTGGTTAAGAGTCCACGATTCCAATGCAGGCAATGTGGGTTTGATCCATTGTCAGGGAACTAAGATGCCACATGCCATGCAGCTTGGTCAAAAAAAAAAAAAAAGTTGATGGAGATCAGAATTTCTCCTCATGTTGGTAGCACAGGCTACAAATATAGAGCCTCAGGAACAGTGGGCTCATTAACCGACACAGCTCCAGCCCTGGCCTTAGGCTCATCTAGGGAGGCAAAGCCTGACTCTTTCTGCTTGATATTACGGCAGTAAGCCACGCTGACACCGTATGTGTCCCGACATGATGCAGCAGTGCGTTCTAGTGGAGGCATCTACTAATTCATCCATTCATTTACTCAACATGTATTTACTGAGGGCCTACGATGTGCCTGTAACCACTACTGGAGCCACAAGATTGGAGGAGACTTCCTTCATCTGTACAATGGGGGTCATGCCCCGCAGGGGCTCATGGGGAGACAGTGAAATGCATATGTAATTAACCAGAGCTATTATTCTTACTCTTATTGGTAGTTTCTCCCCAACAGAGACATTGCTTATGGTTCCATGAAGACCACTTGGAAAATGAGTTTGACAAACTGTTCACTTGAGTCTCCATTAAGCCCATGCATGACATTTGCTGTTTTAAAAAAAATGCCATTTCTGGTCTCACCTTTTCCCCCTTTGTCAGCTCTGCAACCAGTCCTCTTTCACCCCCCTCAAGCCGATCGTAATCCACGGCCACCCCAGAGGGACCAGGCGCACGGAACCGTGGACACACGGCAGGTGTGCACAGAGAAGGTAACTGCAAGGCTTAGGGGTGTGTTTCAGGGTGGGGTGACAAGACTGAAGTGAACGCCCCTCCTCTCACCCGACTGCAGCCTTTCCCTGGTCCCTGAAGAGGAAGCCCCTCACTCCTCTGGCCCCCTACCCACACCTGTGTTGCTTTCTCCATCTGGCCCTCCCCATTGGGGGTTGTCTCTTTATGTGTCTCCATGAATCGGTGGTGGGTTCCTAACCCAGCCCTCTATCCCTGGGGTCCACCCCAGCACCTGGCACATAGTAGGTGCTCAGTAAATTTGTCCTGAATGGAGAGATGAGGAAGGAAGGGCGTCGTCCCTTTCGCTGATTTGTCTTGCCCGAGTAAAGGCCCATACCGTGCATTGCGTGGGGTGTGTTTTCCACCTTGTTTATTCTTCCCTGCTCCTTCTCTCATGTGGGTCTCCCTCCACCTCTGACCCCTGCTGTCCCCAGCCTGGACCTCTGCTTCCAGGTGGGAAGAAGTGATGCTTCCACTCCAAATGTGCCAAACCATGGCAGCTCGAACCAGTGGTTTGTAGCTCTGCCCCTGGAGGAAGCTCAGAAACGCTGAAGGCTTAGTGCACCCTGGGGCCCCTTTACATGCGTGGCATCCTCGCCAGCAGCCTTGGAGGCCAAGGGAAGGAGCATGCTGGGCCCTGGAGGGGTGGGCATGGCTCAGGGATCCACACGGCCCATCACTTGGGAAGTGGGACTGGAAAGGACACTGCAGGTGTGGGTGGCAGAGAGCTGGTGACTGGGGTGGGGGGACAAACGGGAACCATCTCAGCTTGAAGGGCCTCACCCAGAACCCCCCTGGAGCAGGCCACTGCCAAAGGTCCTGTGAGATGGGAAGGGTAGAAGGTATTTTTATTACCCGTTACCATCCCTCTGAAAGAGGAGGGGGCGGAGTTGGTGGGGGCCATCACAAACTCTTCCACTGTCTAGAACACTCGCGGACACTTCCTTGGGGGCTGGCTCGCCCCAGCTGCAGTCACGTGGTGCTGGAGGAGACTGTCAATCACGTTGGGCAGGGCCACGTGATCAAGTAAAGCCAATCATAGTACCCCCAAGCCCCCCGCCAGGATGGTTGCTCCAGGGCTGGACACGTGATCTGAGGTGGCCCAATCAGAGCCCTCCTTGGTATCCTGAGGTTTTTCTGAGCTTCTTTCCTTAGGGATTAGACGCGTTAGGGATATATGTGGAGAAGTGTGAGGGAAGAAAGTTGTCAGGCTAAGAGAATCAAAGATGAGAGACGGGAAAGAGTGAGGGAGAGAAAGAGGGAGCTGATGGCTTCTGATTCCTTGGGTCCAGTCACTGAGATCTTCGCCTCTGCTGTGGTTCCTGTGTCCCGGATCCCCAGTGTCCTTCCAGTAAGTCTCCCCTTTCCTTGAAGCCACTTGGAGTTGGGCTCCTCTCACTTGTGGTTCAGATCCTGCCCGATCATGATGCACCTCCCCGACCCAAAGAGAGGCACCCATTTGTATTAGCACCGTTGAGAATGGAAACTTTTATTCTTTGCTGAGAATGGGGCTTTGCAGAGCACCACAGTCCCCCGCCATCCCTGGGTGGGAGTGCCCTACGTGTGAGTGAGTGTGTGTTTGGAGGGGGCCTGACTGCTGAAGCGACCCCAGCCTTTACACTGCGGGAGCCAGGCCAACCCTGTTGTTTCCCCGATCGTAAACCGAGAAATACAGCCTCAGGAAGACGTCGCCCAGGATCCAGGTCTCCGAGCGGCTCATGCTCTCTGTGCCCGCTGCCAAGGTGCTGAGGCATTGGCCCCGAAGGCTCTGGGGGAGACGAAATGCACAGCAGTCAGCCTGAGCCCTTACCTGCCACCCTCTCGGCATCCGGAGCCGGCAGCTTCTCGGTTTTATCTCCCTCCTTTGGTAAGAACCAAGTGGCTCTCTCAGCAGCTGCGGAAGTGGGGTGCCCATCCAAGACCAAGAGCGGCCAAGGCATGTGGTTGCCATGAGGGAGAGGGGCTGGGGGAGGGGAGGACGGGAGTTTGGGATGAGCAGATGCAAAGCACTATAGAGAGGATGGGTGAACGACAAGGCCCTGCTGTAGAGCCCAGGGAGCTCTATTCAAGCTCCCGTGATCAACTAGTGGAAAAGAAGAAGAAAAAGGATACAAACACATGTATAGCTGAGTCAGTTTGCTGTACAGCAGAAATTAACACAACACTGTATATCAACTATACGTGAATAAAATGTCAAACAAGAGCAAGAATGGCCTGTAATTCCGCTAATTCCTTCTTTGAGGCCATCAGCCTCCTCTGAACTCCCATAGGGAGCTGGCATTAAGCCTCAACCCTGTGCAAGGGCCGTGCGGTCACTGTGCACCCTTAATTCACGGTAGCATGCAGCCTCCCCACAGAGGGGTCTGGTACCCCAACTCACAGAGTGGGAACTGGGGCTTAGCAAGGGGAAGTCGCAGGCGAGGACGAGGGTCGCCATGTAATTTGTCATCCAAACCAGGACACCTTCGAGGTGGGAGGGAGACCGTTAGCCATTATGGTGGGATAACACACTGAGACTGTGGCCACCCACCCCACTTGTCCCTTGGCCTATTGCAGGGATTGCTAGAGCTGACTTTCCGTGTTCATCTATCTGAGGGCTCAGGTTGAACAGAAGCTCTTTGGGGGCCGAGGCCCTTAGTGTTCCCTTCTCCTTGTGCCTCGCACCAGGCCAGCACGGGGTAGTGTTCCATTTATTTCAGGATGATGGAAGTCCCAGACTGCCCCTTACTCTCAAGTGGTTGGTTTTGTGGGAGGCACTGGCCCAGCCACAGGGGCTCCGTGGCATCTGCAATGGTGTGGCTTGCCCTGCAGAGGGCCCCCTCCTGCAAGCAGGAGCCCAAGGGTTTCTGCAATTCCACCAGGGTTGGCCCTTCACCTTTCTGATGTAGGCTTGAGGGGGCACTGGGTAGTCGTTGCCGTTGATTCTGAAGATGATTGTAGGCAGGCGAGCCACATAGCTACATGAAACCGCATACTGTTAGAGAAAGAGGGAGAGAGGTTGACCCAGGTGATCCCTGGTGCGTGGAGAGCCCCGGAGTGACCCTGTGGCGTGACCCTTCACCTCGTTATCGACAAGGCGGGCGCCGATGAGCCTTCGGATGGCGGTGATCACTCTACTTGGGCCAACTAGGAACGAGGTCCCGGTATCCACAATGGCCTGGCAGCCACGGCAACAACCAAAAGCCACACCGTTTATGGTGATGCTGGGAGACAGTGGGACAGAGTGGACACCAGGATCACTGTGAAGTCTCCCCCCATGACCGCCCCCCTCCCTGACTGTCTCCCTTCAGCTCACGCCCTGCCTCTGTTTGCCTTTGCTCTGGTCGCCTAACCTTCGCTGACTGCCTTTCAGCTCCTGAGTGCATCAGGCTCTTTGGTGCCTCAGGGCCTTGGCATGTGCTGCTCGCCCTTCCTAGAAGACCCCCATCCCCTTTGTCTAGCTAATTTCTCCTCATCTTCCAGGTTCCAGCTTACTTGTCTCTTTTTCAGGGAAGTCCTCCCCCCCAGACTAGATCAGGCTCCTGTCCTGGTCACTCTCTGTAGTCTCTTCCTCATTTCTAGCATGTACCGAAGTGGAAATTCATTATTATGTGTGTGACTCGTTTCATGTACGTCTGCCTTACTAGATGTAAGGGCAAGTTGTAGCCTCAGTGCCTCTCTCAAGTGCCTAGCACACAGCGGATGCACAATGTATGTTTGTTGAATGAATGAATGAACGAAAAAGTGGATGAGGAACAACCAGAGCCCTGTATGTGCTGTGTGACCGATAACGGGTCAACCCACACGGTGAAGATGGAGGTTCTCCGGGGCAGCAGATGCTGAGAGTAGGGGTGTCGGAGACACAGGCTGCCCTGGGAGAGGTTGTCTCCCAGCATGGCCCACTCACACAGCTCAGACACTGAGGCCCCCGGCCAGGCGATGCCTGAGCTAGCCCAGGGGCCTTCAAAGGACACGGAAGCTTTTGTCTGAGGGCATCACTGAGAATCCCGTCAATCATTGCCCCTTGTTCTCAGGCCACTCCTGGATCCCGGCTTCCTGATTCTCTCTGTCACAGCCCCTGCCCCACTGTGTGCCTGGGATGGGGGGTGGCTATGGGTGGGGCGAGTGTCTCTTTGTATGAGTTGCTTTCAGGTCTCAAGAATGCAGCCAACCTCTCTCCACTGCTGGGGAGTTTCTCCCTAAGGAAACCAGTTTTCCTGGTTTGTCCAGGACTTTCCCTGTTTTGAAACTGGTAGTTTTGTGTAGTGAGAGCTCCCTGGGTCCCGGGTAGCCCTAGACAGTTGGTCAACTTATCACAACCCTGTTCAGGCTGGTGACATCCTCCCTCATCCTCTTTCACTGCACTTCAGGGTCTTCAAACCGTGCTCCCTGCCTTCCAGCGTGGTGGGCGCAGCCCTCTTGGGCTGCACACGTCTCTCTGAACCCTGTTCAGGACCCTGGTCAGAGCCCTGGTCAGGGGCCTGGGGTGATTATGAACCCATGGGTGGTGTGTGTATCTGTGTGTGTTTTTGTGTGTGTCTGTGTGCCTGTGCGTGTGTTTACACGTGTGTCTTTGGGGGTGGAGCGTATGTCTGTGTGTGTGACTGTGCGTCTGTGCGTTTCTTTGTGTGTCTGCATGTGTCCGTGTGCACGTGTGGCAGCATCACTTGGGGTGGCCCTCAGAGGGAGGGGCTTACCGGTTCATGGTTATCTGCCAGTAGTGGGGTCGGGACACTGGTATCCACTGGAGCTTTCCTTTGTGGTAGCTGTTGTCCACCCCGCCTAACATCACAATGCTGCCATTCTCCTTCTGGCTGAGGAGAGAAGGAAGAGGGAGGGCTCGTTGTAGGAGAATAACAGCAGGCACTGTCTGAGGGCTGTGCTTCTCTACCCATCCTTGGCACTATTAGGGTCCCCATTTTACAGAGACGGAAATTGAGGCCCGGAGGGATTGAGGACCTGTCCGAGGTGGGTCACCGACTAGTGAGTGGCACAGAAGGGGTTCGAAGCTGGGCAGCCTGGCTGGGCTCCGACCACCCACCCTTCCGAAGAGGGCCCGGTCCCCTCCAGCAACCAGAGTGCTCAGAGATACCCTCAGAGGACACCGTGCCGGAGGGGTCTGGCTGCCCCCTCGCCTAGCCTGTCATTGTTCAGAAAAGCCGAGGCCCGAGGGCACCAAGGTTGTGGGTTCAGGCTCACCCAGGGTTGGCTTCACCAGCGTGTGTGACCTGTGCCACCCATGGGGCCTCACACTCAGCAGGGCCCTGAGCCTCTGCTATCCCTGTCTTGAAATTCCTAATACTTTTTTTATTTTTTGCGGTACGCGGGCCTCTCACTGCTGTGACCTCTCCCATTGCGGAGCACAGGCTCCGGACGCGCAGGCTCAGCGGCCATGGCTCACGGGCCCAACCGCTCCGTGGCATGTGGGATCTTCCCGGACCAGGGCACGAACCCGCGTCCCCTGCATCGGCAGGCGGACTCCCAGCCACTTCGCCACCAGGGAACCCCCTCCTAATACTTTTTGAACAAGAGGTCCCACGTTTTCATTTCGTGCTGGCGCCTGCGAATTGTGTAGCTGCTTCTGGGCTCCTGGTAAAATGTTAGTGAGGAGGAAACATTCCCACCATCCGTCTCCTTCCTCCCATGTGAAATCCATCAGCACATCCTGTTGCCTTTTCCTCCAACCTGTATCCTGATATCTTCCACTGCTCTCCCTCTTCCCTTCACACCCCCCTGGACCAAGCTGCTGCCCCTGAGCCCATGAGCATGCTTGTGTTCTCATAAAACTTTATTTACAAAAACCAGTGGCAGGGCCAGATGTGGCCCTGGGGCCATAGTTATCCCGGGCTAGACTGTCTCTCAGGAAACTTCTGGATCAGCTGGGCTACAACTTTTCATGCAACTGAAAGCATCTTACAGCTGACTTAGAGAGAGGGCTTGTGCAGTTCAGACTTACGTGCTCAAGTAGAAGGCAAAGACAGACTGAGAAATGACGCCTCGTCTCTTCAGGTTGTCGAAGACAGGGGTGGTCCCTTGGATGGCGAGGCTGGGGTAGCCCAAGCCCAGGATGCCATCAAAGGGTGCATGCTCCAGCCCAAACTGCGCCTTGCTCAGGGCAAACGGCTGGACGACATCGACAAGTTTCCCGATCTGTGGGAGAGGAGAGTGTTCCCACATAAAGGTTTGGGAAGTGGGGCTGGGACTGGGCTGGGATGGAGATGCCATGAGCACCGCAGAGAAGAACTGTGGCCTGGCTGTGCCCTGTGTTGACCTCAGATAGTTAGACCAAGCTGCGACTGGAATTTGGGTTCCATTTGTGCTGGGCTGTGGCTTTTAACCAACACCTGCCCATCCTGCAAACACCATGTGAAGTGAGCGAAATTGGCCACATGCTTCCTGTGCAGGTGGAAAAACAGGGACTCAACAGGACCAAATGGTTCCGACTGGAGGACAGAATGAGTAGAGAGCAGGATAGTCTTCTCTTCGGCGTCACTATGATCTGATGACAGAAATGGACTGAGTTCATCGCAATGCATTGTGGATTCTGCATCTGCCTAGGCAGACAGAAGCCCATTTTACAATGTCGCTGCCAGGGTGCTTATGAAAATTCTGCCTGGGAAACACGCTTTGGGGATGTGCGTCTGCGTGTGTGAGAGAGAGAGAGAATACTCAGGCCCTTTGGGGGATGCAGGCTATAGTTTTCACTAGGCTCTCAAAGGCCCCCTCTTGTGGACCCCCATTTATCAGGCCCTTCCCACATCTGTGGCCCCCTGCTTTCCCTGTCTGGATTCCCGAAGCCCTCAGTTCCCCGCAACCGCCCAAGATCAGTTTTATCCTCTCCCCAAGTACCGCACACCTGATGAATCCTGACTGGCCAGCCCAGCTCCACCGTTTACCTGATGCCTGACCTTGGCAAGGCCCTGGCTTTCTGTACCTCGGTTCCCTCATCTGTCTAGTGGAGCTAATCATAGCACTTGCTATGTGGGGTTGCTGCAGGAGTAAACGAGTTATTACCGTGAAAGTACCTGGCACAGCCTGAGGATATAAGAGTGGGTGCTTTTTTCCCCTCTCTCCCTGCTCCCACAAAAGGAACCTTGAGCTGCTCATGGGCAAAGGAGCTGCAAACCCACACCTCAAGCCACTCTCTGGGTCAGCCCTTCTGGGAGTTTGTGTGTCAGCAGGGACACTGTCTCCCCAGGGACACAACACTGTGGGGTGGGCGGCCAGCCACTAGGGGACTTTGGGAAAGACGGGCCCTCCCAGTTGGGCCTGCATCTGTTTTGTAAGCTGCGGTTGCTCCCAGGGCCAGCCCTGACTCGGCTTCTGGTTTCCAGTTACCCGAACAGTGTCGTAGCCAAGAAATCCAACCATCCTCCCGGAGCCGTAGGTGAGGTCGACGGAGAAGCCCGAGAGCCGGAAGGTGGTGGACTTGTGAGGGTTGAAGACATTGTGTGTATCTGCGGACACAAGAGATGTGTGTCCGTCAGGTGCCAAGGACGGAGAAGGGGGTGGGAGGGGGAGTACAAGATGGGCGGGGGGGCAGGTACTCACAGCAGGGGACACTGTCGCAGTAGATGGAGGGCACCCACAGGTCAGCTGAGCCGGTGTCAAAGACGACCCTGAACTGCTGAGGGGGCGTTCCAATGCTGATGTTGCCGACATAGGCTAGCTACAGGGGCCGGGGAGGGGTGGGGTGGTCAGACCTGGCTGCCCTGGCCGCCCTGGATTCCCAGAGTACTGCTTCCCTCGAGGTGTCCCGTGTCTCCTGAGATCACTTTCCAACCGCCCCACCTCACAGCCTCTGCTCACACCGGTGCCTTCATTTGATTTTTTTCTTTCTTTTCCTCCATGCGGGCTCTTAGTTCCCTGACCAGGGATCGAACCCGGTCCCCCTGCAGTGGGAGCGCAGAGTCTTAAGCACTGGCCTGCAGGCGAGTCCTGGTGCGTTCATTTGAGAAGCTCTCCAGTCCCCCCTTTAAGGCCCAGCCTGTTTCTTTCTCCAGTTGGCCCTCCTAGGTCACCCCAGGCCACCTCCTCTGAACTCAGACCATGTCCTATCACCACCACGCTTTTATTTGACATGTATTTACTCTTTGCCTATCACTCAGGCTGTCCTATGCATTCTTGAGGAAGAGACGAGACCTTTTTAAAAATCAATAACAATAACCATAGTGTTAGATTTTCATGGCGTCACAGGCCATAGGGGCTCAGTAACTTTTTACTGGTGTCCTTGGATCTGCGGAGGCTGAACTTTGTCTGCCTGGGGTTTCAATCTTGATTTGCAGTTGGCTTTATCTTTCGATCAGACACGGCTCACCTTTCATCTGTAACTCAGTGGCTCACTTAGTTCAGGAGGAACAATCTCCCTCAAACTAATGACATATCTTTGGCAAGAAATGGGTGTTTACCTGCCACCTGGGCATTGCCGAGCCCAGTTACCACCGACCAAGAGTTGAGGACGAGAGTGCCCTCTTCTCTGGGAATGGGGTCCGTATTCCCCAGTGTTTCTGCTTCCTGCAGGAGCCCTAGCCCCACCACACCGCCTGGCGCCTCCAGATGAACCCCAGTGCCAGGCCAGAGCACCAGGGGGCGCTGTAGAGTGCCATCCACCCAACACACTCACATCCAGGTAGTTCCTCAGGGGATGAAGAGACAATTTTGGGTCATGGGCGACATTCTGGGACCTGTCGTCATTGTTCCTCAACAGGAAGTTTGTCAGCAAGTTTTTTTCCCTGAGGGTTTCTCGCATGGTCTTCATCTTTGTTAGCGGGATTCTTTCACCGAGCATTGGGAAAAGGAAACAAAGAAGGGTCAGCAATCAGCTGTCTGTGTTATAGTACGACTGTCATACCTTGCATTGTAATGGCACTGTGTATATTCCAAGCATTTTTATGAGTGTCCTCTCATATCAGGACGCTATGCAAAGGCGATGGCAAATGCCTAGGTTTGAATACAGGTTCTGTTGTGTAATCTTGGGTAAGCCATATGACCATTTGGAGTCTCAGTTTCCACCTCGGTAGGTAAAAAGGTAGAATATAACTCCTATCGTCCGTATAGAATGCTCTGGGTATTAAGTGAGATGATGTATATAATGTGCCTGATATGTAAGAAGTGTCAACAATGACAGCCCTTCCCATTGCTATTGCCATCCCACTGTATCTTTTTCTAAGAAGTTCTGGGAAGGAGTCTGAAGGGGGATCATTACCCTCTTTTTACAGGGGAGGAATTTGAAATGCAGGGAGTTTGTGACTTGGCTGTGGTCACACTGCTTGTTAGAGGTAAATCAGCCTAGAAGTAGCCTTCCAGATCTTTCTCCAGGGCTCAAGCAGAAGAGAGGGGTGAGAGAGGAAGCCAGGAGATGGGGAATAAATTAGGGAAATTAAGAAGCTAGAGAAGCAAGGAAGAATCAAAATAGAAAAAACAAAACAAACCAAAAAAACTGAAAACTCAGAGAGTTCTGCATGCACAGAGACATCCAAAGGGGATGGAGAGATAAAGGAGAGAGATACAGAGATGAAGATACAGACACATACACAGAAATGCAGAGAGAGCAGAGAGAATACCTAGAAGCAATCACAGGAGAAATGCTGTTCATAGGACCACATTTACAGTTGCACAGGTTGTGCACTGAGCAATCCCAAGGAGTGCCATTTTCACATAGGTCATGATGTGACGGTACCCCAAGAGTTGTGCAGCCCTGTAGGCCTACCCCAAGACCCTTGGGCCCCATGTTGCCCATGGCACGGTACTCATCAATAAGTGAGAGTTGAACTTCAAGAGTGTCAGGGAATGATTACATTCCCTTCTAAGCCTGATGGGTGGAAGAATAAGAGGACAAGGAAGACCCCAGAAAGAGAGATGATGCCACTTACAGTCCCCGCACTTACATGACTAGGCACTCTGAGAGGGCTACCAGCCCAAGGATCCCAAGCCACTTCATGCTTCTTTTCTGGGTCCAAGTACTCAGGAAAGAGTGAGTTCTGAGCATGCAGTGCTGGCCAAGGGCTCCTAGTTATATATGCTCTGACATGCCCTAATTGTCCCCTTTAGGCCACTAATGGGTCTGATTAGAAATACGAACCTCTCGATACAATCTTTACCTCCATCAGTGTCTGTGGGGAGTGGACTTGGAAAATTCTCAGAATACAGAGATTTCTACTGTAATCTCTTCCTTGGGGCTTGGCTGAAAAACCAAACTAAACTGCACGGATTAACTAAGAGTGGGGAGACTGTCCCAAGTTGGAGATAAAACACTGCTAACAACGTGATAAAAGTCAATGCTTGACATTCGTGATCTCATGTGGTCCGAGCAACTTCATGAGGCGTGCCTTGTTGTCCTCAGCTGGAGAGGAGATCGCTCGGAGGAAAAGAGTTCAAATGGCAAAGTGAAGACTTTAGGGGCAGCCCAGTGACATGCGAGTGGCTTTATGTAGTGGGACCGATGGCACAGTTCAGGGGCACCTAGGATGTCAATCTGCATCAAAGATCTGGGCTAGAGTAGTATTACAATTGCACAGCTTCACTATTGAGAGAAATGTGATGCATGCATCCACAAGATACTTTATATCGTCCAACAAACATACACGGAGGACCCTGTGTGCTAGGGTCCGGGGTAGATGCTGTAAAGTCAAAACAAGTAAGACACAGGAGGTCCTTATCTTCAGGGGGCTAGCAGTCTAGGGCAGCTCTCACAAACTCATGACACAGGAGGCAAGAGAAATGAATGGAAGGGCTGGGCGGGCACCAGGGACACAGGGCAGCACATGCCCTACCACTGGGGGCAGTCGCTCCTCAGCTCCCACCAGCGGCTGGTTGGCAAGTTTTCAAGAGAAGTTAGAAGTCTGGATATTTATGTAAAATCCCCTGATTTTAAATGTTAGCGACCAATTTTGTTTGTTTTTTTCAAAAAACATAGTGTGAGCCAAACCTCAAACAACTAACTGTGTGCTGGATTCAGCCTGCAGGCTGTGCAGGTTTTTGTTTCTGGCCTAGAGGTGGGAGTAGAGAGGGGACAGAGAGGGGGTTCAATTCATGTTGGTCGAATGAGTAAGAGACCGAATGCATCTTAACCATGTTAATTTTCCTTCCTTTTGTAAAGAAAGATTACCAGGGTCATATAAACCAATGAATTTAATAATGTCCACTTGCTGAGCATCTGGTATAATTCCCCACTAGGGTCCATGCCTTGAAACATTTTCTCTACCAAACCAAGCATGCAAAGAAATAACTTCTAAGTGTCTTATCAGTCAAAGAAGACAAAAGAGACCACTCAGAGCTCCTGCTCAGCCTGAGGTGAACAGGGCTACCTGTTAAACTGTTATTCCAGCCAAAGTAAAGATGATGGAGTTTTATGGTTCCTTCCAGGCTTCCCAGGACGTGGGTGTTCCTGCGTGAGATCTATCCAGGCCTGTCCCTTGGGTAGAACAACGGGAGGCTGGCCTGGTCACCAGGCGGGTGATAGATTGGGTGCTGCGTCTTCCTACTCGTTTTTGAATGTTGTTAAAATTCAGTTTTGGCGTTTCAGTCCCTACGCAGGGTATCTGACGGCAACTAGCAAGTGACACACACTATACCATTTAGCTCAGCAATTCTACTTCTAGGGATCTATCCCAAAGATACACTGGCAAAAATACAAAAAGACATATGTACAAGCCATTCACTGCAACACTGTTTGTAAAAGCAGAAGTTAGAAACTCCCCTGTAGTGACCATCCATGGGGGAGTGTTGAATAAGGCACAGGGCATCCGAACAACTGGGCATGATGCAGATGGAGGGAGGCATGGAGGGTGAGATCTTCAGGGTGTACTGTTTAGTTTTTATAAAAGAGGAACCGGAAAAGTGCTTCTAGTTTGTTACTTTTACATACGTGTATATGTCTATTTTCAATAAGAAAGAGTGGAAGAATAAGCCAAAAACTAAAGGAAAATAATTGTAATTTATGGGGGAGGGGCAGGGACACAAGTGTGATTTTTCGTCTTATAGTTTGACTTTGCAACCATGTACATGTGTTCCAGAATCAAAGAAGAGATAAACACATCTGTGGAAATTGAGAACTAAGACAAATGAGCCTAATTCTACCAAGTTGGTGACCCAGCCGCACACAACAAAACATCACTTAAGTGGCTTTAAAATGCAGAACTTTGACCTACATTCAGAGTGGGATATCTTCTAAGAACAAAGACAGACACACAAACACATCCTCCCTCCAAAACCAAACCCAAAACCAAAAACCAAAGAAATCTGAAACTATATCCAGCACCTTATTGTTGGTGATGTTGCTACTGTTACTTTGAGAGTATCTTATGTATGTTACAGGTTAACGCAAGTAAGTAACTAATGCTAATGTTGTCATGAAGCACGACTTCCAGTGGAAGAGAGGAAAGATGTTTACGTATGAAACAAAAAGCTTCAGTAAAACCCTGCGGTCTGAAAACTTGAATTGGAAGTATAAGTTTGTACCAATTAATTATTTTCTTTTTTTTTTTTAAAGAAAATCTCTACTTTCTGGGTCTGACCACTGAAAAGCCTAGAAGCAATGGCAACTTGATAACAGGGACTTAGTGACTATCCTGAGGCCTAGCCTGTGGCCTCTGAACACCCTTTCCCACCAGAAGATACAGAGATTCTTGAAGAGATGGTTGACGTCAGGGCTGGGCCAAGAAATGCACAAGATAAGCCTGGGAATCTTGAAGGACCAGAAAGGTGAGGGCCTTCAAAGACCACCGGGGGCTGGACAAAAAGTTTAGGAATCCATGTAAAAAGGCCGAAGTGGGACAATTTTAGCATCACATCAAATCGACTGAAACAAAATTAAATATATAAAAAACCATGACCGGACTTCCCTGGTGGCGCAGTGTATAAGACTCCGGGCTCCCAATGCAGGGGGCCTGGGTTTGATCCCTGGTCAAGGACCTAGGTCCCACATGCCACAACTAAGAGTTCGCATGATGCAGCTAAAGATCCTGCATGCCGCAACTGAGGATCCCGAGTGCCGCAACAAAGACCCGGCACAGCCAAATAAATAATAAATATATATTTTGAAAGGCCGAACAATATTCCATTCTATGTCTCTACCACATTTCCTTTATCCATTCAACTGTTGATGGAGCTAAGTTGTTTCTGCATCTTGGCTATTGTGAATGATGTTGCAAGGTACAAGACAGGACAAATACCCCTTTGAGATCATGGTGTGAATTTTTTGGATACATACCCAGAAGTGGGATTGCTGGATCAAATAGTAATTCTCTTTTTAAGGTTTTGAGGAACCTCCATTCTGTTTTCCAGCGGCTACACCATTTTACATGCCCGCCAACAGTGTACAGGGTTCCACATCCTCTTCAACCCTTGTCATCTTTTGTTTTTTGATAATGACCATCCTAACTGATGGGAGATGGTATCTCATTGTCATTTGATTTGCATTTTCTTGATGATTAGTGAGGGAGGAACTGAGCTTATCCCAAATTTACAGAATAGGAAACTGATGTCCAGAGATGAACTTACCAAGGTCACATGATTGGTAAGGGTCAGAGATGGGATTTGAACCCAGGCAGAAAAGCTCCAGGATGTACATGCCTGGCGAGTACGCTGCACTGTCTTCCGTGTGCTTAGCAAACCTGGGATCATGCTGTTTTGTATTCTGTTCTTTTCTCTCAATGTCATATTGGAATGATTTCTCATAACATTAAATGTTCTGCTGAAACACAATTTTAAGGCGGTTGGTTGCATGATGACCTTTCTATGCTGTGGACACTTTATGTTTGCTGGGCCTGGGATGTCCCAGACTTTCCCTTTTGGAGGAGACTCTGAGGACTACTTCCTGCTTATTTATGTTTGCGGGTCCTTCTGATCATCGCTTTAGCATAAACCTTAGAAGCAAAATTACTGGGACAAGACTATACATAGTTTAAGAACAAGTCATTCCAAAAAGATTGTACCAACTTACAGTCTTTCAAGAAGTGTTTAGGATCTATCTTTCCCTGTTTTTTCTACCTTTTCTCTCACCGGTGGCTATAAATCTCTTTGGTCTGCATTGGGTAAAGGATAAAAGTGGAAGGTGGGGGAAGATTGTTGCTTCGAAGATCAGACTTTGGGACTTCCCTTGGCGGTTCAGTGGTTAAGAGTCCATGATTCCAATGCAGGCAATGTGGGTTTGATCCATTGTCAGGGAACTAAGATGCCACATGCCATGCAGCTTGGTCAAAAAAAAAAAAAAAGTTGATGGAGATCAGAATTTCTCCTCATGTTGGTAGCACAGGCTACAAATATAGAGCCTCAGGAACAGTGGGCTCATTAACCGACACAGCTCCAGCCCTGGCCTTAGGCTCATCTAGGGAGGCAAAGCCTGACTCTTTCTGCTTGATATTACGGCAGTAAGCCACGCTGACACCGTATGTGTCCCGACATGATGCAGCAGTGCGTTCTAGTGGAGGCATCTACTAATTCATCCATTCATTTATTCAACATGTATTTACTGAGGGCCTACGATGTGCCTGTAACCACTACTGGAGCCACAAGATTGGAGGAGACTTCCTTCATCTGTACAATGGGGGTCATGCCCCGCAGGGGCTCATGGGGAGACAGTGAAATGCATATGTAATTAACCAGAGCTATTATTCTTACTCTTATTGGTAGTTTCTCCCCAACAGAGACATTGCTTATGGTTCCATGAAGACCACTTGGAAAATGAGTTTGACAAACTGTTCACTTGAGTCTCCATTAAGCCCATGCATGACATTTGCTGTTTTAAAAAAAATGCCATTTCTGGTCTCACCTTTTCCCCCTTTGTCAGCTCTGCAACCAGTCCTCTTTCACCCCCCTCAAGCCGATCGTAATCCACGGCCACCCCAGAGGGACCAGGCGCACGGAACCGTGGACACACGGCAGGTGTGCACAGAGAAGGTAACTGCAAGGCTTAGGGGTGTGTTTCAGGGTGGGGTGACAAGACTGAAGTGAACGCCCCCCCTCTCGCCCGACTGCAGCCTTTCCCTGGTCCCTGAAGAGGAAGCCCCTCACTCCTCTGGCCCCCTACCCACACCTGTGTTGCTTTCTCCATCTGGCCCTCCCCATTGGGGGTTGTCTCTTTATGTGTCTCCATGAATCGGTGGTGGGTTCCTAACCCAGCCCTCTATCCCTGGGGTCCACCCCAGCACCTGGCACATAGTAGGTGCTCAGTAAATTTGTCCTGAATGGAGAGATGAGGAAGGAAGGGCGTCGTCCCTTTCGCTGATTTGTCTTGCCCGAGTAAAGGCCCATACCGTGCATTGCGTGGGGTGTGTTTTCCACCTTGTTTATTCTTCCCTGCTCCTTCTCTCATGTGGGTCTCCCTCCACCTCTGACCCCTGCTGTCCCCAGCCTGGACCTCTGCTTCCAGGTGGGAAGAAGTGATGCTTCCACTCCAAATGTGCCAAACCATGGCAGCTCGAACCAGTGGTTTGTAGCTCTGCCCCTGGAGGAAGCTCAGAAACGCTGAAGGCTTAGTGCACCCTGGGGCCCCTTTACATGCGTGGCATCCTCGCCAGCAGCCTTGGAGGCCAAGGGAAGGAGCATGCTGGGCCCTGGAGGGGTGGGCATGGCTCAGGGATCCACACGGCCCATCACTTGGGAAGTGGGACTGGAAAGGACACTGCAGGTGTGGGTGGCAGAGAGCTGGTGACTGGGGTGGGGGGACAAACGGGAACCATCTCAGCTTGAAGGGCCTCACCCAGAACCCCCCTGGAGCAGGCCACTGCCAAAGGTCCTGTGAGATGGGAAGGGTAGAAGGTATTTTTATTACCCGTTACCATCCCTCTGAAAGAGGAGGGGGCGGAGTTGGTGGGGGCCATCACAAACTCTTCCACTGTCTAGAACACTCGCGGACACTTCCTTGGGGGCTGGCTCGCCCCAGCTGCAGTCACGTGGTGCTGGAGGAGACTGTCAATCACGTTGGGCAGGGCCACGTGATCAAGTAAAGCCAATCATAGTACCCCCAAGCCCCCCGCCAGGATGGTTGCTCCAGGGCTGGACACGTGATCTGAGGTGGCCCAATCAGAGCCCTCCTTGGTATCCTGAGGTTTTTCTGAGCTTCTTTCCTTAGGGATTAGACGCGTTAGGGATATATGTGGAGAAGTGTGAGGGAAGAAAGTTGTCAGGCTAAGAGAATCAAAGATGAGAGACGGGAAAGAGTGAGGGAGAGAAAGAGGGAGCTGATGGCTTCTGATTCCTTGGGTCCAGTCACTGAGATCTTCGCCTCTGCTGTGGTTCCTGTGTCCCGGATCCCCAGTGTCCTTCCAGTAAGTCTCCCCTTTCCTTGAAGCCACTTGGAGTTGGGCTCCTCTCACTTGTGGTTCAGATCCTGCCCGATCATGATGCACCTCCCCGACCCAAAGAGAGGCACCCATTTGTATTAGCACCGTTGAGAATGGAAACTTTTATTCTTTGCTGAGAATGGGGCTTTGCAGAGCACCACAGTCCCCCGCCATCCCTGGGTGGGAGTGCCCTACGTGTGAGTGAGTGTGTGTTTGGAGGGGGCCTGACTGCTGAAGCGACCCCAGCCTTTACACTGCGGGAGCCAGGCCAACCCTGTTGTTTCCCCGATCGTAAACCGAGAAATACAGCCTCAGGAAGACGTCGCCCAGGATCCAGGTCTCCGAGCGGCTCATGCTCTCTGTGCCCGCTGCCAAGGTGCTGAGGCATTGGCCCCGAAGGCTCTGGGGGAGACGAAATGCACAGCAGTCAGCCTGAGCCCTTACCTGCCACCCTCTCGGCATCCGGAGCCGGCAGCTTCTCGGTTTTATCTCCCTCCTTTGGTAAGAACCAAGTGGCTCTCTCAGCAGCTGCGGAAGTGGGGTGCCCATCCAAGACCAAGAGCGGCCAAGGCATGTGGTTGCCATGAGGGAGAGGGGCTGGGGGAGGGGAGGACGGGAGTTTGGGATGAGCAGATGCAAAGCACTATAGAGAGGATGGGTGAACGACAAGGCCCTGCTGTAGAGCCCAGGGAGCTCTATTCAAGCTCCCGTGATCAACTAGTGGAAAAGAAGAAGAAAAAGGATACAAACACATGTATAGCTGAGTCAGTTTGCTGTACAGCAGAAATTAACACAACACTGTATATCAACTATACGTGAATAAAATGTCAAACAAGAGCAAGAATGGCCTGTAATTCCGCTAATTCCTTCTTTGAGGCCATCAGCCTCCTCTGAACTCCCATAGGGAGCTGGCATTAAGCCTCAACCCTGTGCAAGGGCCGTGCGGTCACTGTGCACCCTTAATTCACGGTAGCATGCAGCCTCCCCACAGAGGGGTCTGGTACCCCAACTCACAGAGTGGGAACTGGGGCTTAGCAAGGGGAAGTCGCAGGCGAGGACGAGGGTCGCCATGTAATTTGTCATCCAAACCAGGACACCTTCGAGGTGGGAGGGAGACCGTTAGCCATTATGGTGGGATAACACACTGAGACTGTGGCCACCCACCCCACTTGTCCCTTGGCCTATTGCAGGGATTGCTAGAGCTGACTTTCCGTGTTCATCTATCTGAGGGCTCAGGTTGAACAGAAGCTCTTTGGGGGCCGAGGCCCTTAGTGTTCCCTTCTCCTTGTGCCTCGCACCAGGCCAGCACGGGGTAGTGTTCCATTTATTTCAGGATGATGGAAGTCCCAGACTGCCCCTTACTCTCAAGTGGTTGGTTTTGTGGGAGGCACTGGCCCAGCCACAGGGGCTCCGTGGCATCTGCAATGGTGTGGCTTGCCCTGCAGAGGGCCCCCTCCTGCAAGCAGGAGCCCAAGGGTTTCTGCAATTCCACCAGGGTTGGCCCTTCACCTTTCTGATGTAGGCTTGAGGGGGCACTGGGTAGTCGTTGCCGTTGATTCTGAAGATGATTGTAGGCAGGCGAGCCACATAGCTACATGAAACCGCATACTGTTAGAGAAAGAGGGAGAGAGGTTGACCCAGGTGATCCCTGGTGCGTGGAGAGCCCCGGAGTGACCCTGTGGCGTGACCCTTCACCTCGTTATCGACAAGGCGGGCGCCGATGAGCCTTCGGATGGCGGTGATCACTCTACTTGGGCCAACTAGGAACGAGGTCCCGGTATCCACAATGGCCTGGCAGCCACGGCAACAACCAAAAGCCACACCGTTTATGGTGATGCTGGGAGACAGTGGGACAGAGTGGACACCAGGATCACTGTGAAGTCTCCCCCCATGACCGCCCCCCTCCCTGACTGTCTCCCTTCAGCTCACGCCCTGCCTCTGCCTTTGCTCTGGTCGCCTAACCTTCGCTGACTGCCTTTCAGCTCCTGAGTGCATCAGGCTCTTTGGTGCCTCAGGGCCTTGGCATGTGCTGCTCGCCCTTCCTAGAAGACCCCCATCCCCTTTGTCTAGCTAATTTCTCCTCATCTTCCAGGTTCCAGCTTACTTGTCTCTTTTTCAGGGAAGTCCTCCCCCCCAGACTAGATCAGGCTCCTGTCCTGGTCACTCTCTGTAGTCTCTTCCTCATTTCTAGCATGTACCGAAGTGGAAATTCATTATTATGTGTGTGACTCGTTTCATGTACGTCTGCCTTACTAGATGTAAGGGCAAGTTGTAGCCTCAGTGCCTCTCTCAAGTGCCTAGCACACAGCGGATGCACAATGTATGTTTGTTGAATGAATGAATGAACGAAAAAGTGGATGAGGAACAACCAGAGCCCTGTATGTGCTGTGTGACCGATAACGGGTCAACCCACACGGTGAAGATGGAGGTTCTCCGGGGCAGCAGATGCTGAGAGTAGGGGTGTCGGAGACACAGGCTGCCCTGGGAGAGGTTGTCTCCCAGCATGGCCCACTCACACAGCTCAGACACTGAGGCCCCCGGCCAGGCGATGCCTGAGCTAGCCCAGGGGCCTTCAAAGGACACGGAAGCTTTTGTCTGAGGGCATCACTGAGAATCCCGTCAATCATTGCCCCTTGTTCTCAGGCCACTCCTGGATCCCGGCTTCCTGATTCTCTCTGTCACAGCCCCTGCCCCACTGTGTGCCTGGGATGGGGGGTGGCTATGGGTGGGGCGAGTGTCTCTTTGTATGAGTTGCTTTCAGGTCTCAAGAATGCAGCCAACCTCTCTCCACTGCTGGGGAGTTTCTCCCTAAGGAAACCAGTTTTCCTGGTTTGTCCAGGACTTTCCCTGTTTTGAAACTGGTAGTTTTGTGTAGTGAGAGCTCCCTGGGTCCCGGGTAGCCCTAGACAGTTGGTCAACTTATCACAACCCTGTTCAGGCTGGTGACATCCTCCCTCATCCTCTTTCACTGCACTTCAGGGTCTTCAAACCGTGCTCCCTGCCTTCCAGCGTGGTGGGCGCAGCCCTCTTGGGCTGCACACGTCTCTCTGAACCCTGTTCAGGACCCTGGTCAGAGCCCTGGTCAGGGGCCTGGGGTGATTATGAACCCATGGGTGGTGTGTGTATCTGTGTGTGTTTTTGTGTGTGTCTGTGTGCCTGTGCGTGTGTTTACACGTGTGTCTTTGGGGGTGGAGCGTATGTCTGTGTGTGTGACTGTGCGTCTGTGCGTTTCTTTGTGTGTCTGCATGTGTCCGTGTGCACGTGTGGCAGCATCACTTGGGGTGGCCCTCAGAGGGAGGGGCTTACCGGTTCATGGTTATCTGCCAGTAGTGGGGTCGGGACACTGGTATCCACTGGAGCTTTCCTTTGTGGTAGCTGTTGTCCACCCCGCCTAACATCACAATGCTGCCATTCTCCTTCTGGCTGAGGAGAGAAGGAAGAGGGAGGGCTCGTTGTAGGAGAATAACAGCAGGCACTGTCTGAGGGCTGTGCTTCTCTACCCATCCTTGGCACTATTAGGGTCCCCATTTTACAGAGACGGAAATTGAGGCCCGGAGGGATTGAGGACCTGTCCGAGGTGGGTCACCGACTAGTGAGTGGCACAGAAGGGGTTCGAAGCTGGGCAGCCTGGCTGGGCTCCGACCACCCACCCTTCCGAAGAGGGCCCGGTCCCCTCCAGCAACCAGAGTGCTCAGAGATACCCTCAGAGGACACCGTGCCGGAGGGGTCTGGCTGCCCCCTCGCCTAGCCTGTCATTGTTCAGAAAAGCCGAGGCCCGAGGGCACCAAGGTTGTGGGTTCAGGCTCACCCAGGGTTGGCTTCACCAGCGTGTGTGACCTGTGCCACCCATGGGGCCTCACACTCAGCAGGGCCCTGAGCCTCTGCTATCCCTGTCTTGAAATTCCTAATACTTTTTTTATTTTTTGCGGTACGCGGGCCTCTCACTGCTGTGACCTCTCCCATTGCGGAGCACAGGCTCCGGACGCGCAGGCTCAGCGGCCATGGCTCACGGGCCCAACCGCTCCGTGGCATGTGGGATCTTCCCGGACCAGGGCACGAACCCGCGTCCCCTGCATCGGCAGGCGGACTCCCAGCCACTTCGCCACCAGGGAACCCCCTCCTAATACTTTTTGAACAAGAGGTCCCACGTTTTCATTTCGTGCTGGCGCCTGCGAATTGTGTAGCTGCTTCTGGGCTCCTGGTAAAATGTTAGTGAGGAGGAAACATTCCCACCATCCGTCTCCTTCCTCCCATGTGAAATCCATCAGCACATCCTGTTGCCTTTTCCTCCAACCTGTATCCTGATATCTTCCACTGCTCTCCCTCTTCCCTTCACACCCCCCTGGACCAAGCTGCTGCCCCTGAGCCCATGAGCATGCTTGTGTTCTCATAAAACTTTATTTACAAAAACCAGTGGCAGGGCCAGATGTGGCCCTGGGGCCATAGTTATCCCGGGCTAGACTGTCTCTCAGGAAACTTCTGGATCAGCTGGGCTACAACTTTTCATGCAACTGAAAGCATCTTACAGCTGACTTAGAGAGAGGGCTTGTGCAGTTCAGACTTACGTGCTCAAGTAGAAGGCAAAGACAGACTGAGAAATGACGCCTCGTCTCTTCAGGTTGTCGAAGACAGGGGTGGTCCCTTGGATGGCGAGGCTGGGGTAGCCCAAGCCCAGGATGCCATCAAAGGGTGCATGCTCCAGCCCAAACTGCGCCTTGCTCAGGGCAAACGGCTGGACGACATCGACAAGTTTCCCGATCTGTGGGAGAGGAGAGTGTTCCCACATAAAGGTTTGGGAAGTGGGGCTGGGACTGGGCTGGGATGGAGATGCCATGAGCACCGCAGAGAAGAACTGTGGCCTGGCTGTGCCCTGTGTTGACCTCAGATAGTTAGACCAAGCTGCGACTGGAATTTGGGTTCCATTTGTGCTGGGCTGTGGCTTTTAACCAACACCTGCCCATCCTGCAAACACCATGTGAAGTGAGCGAAATTGGCCACATGCTTCCTGTGCAGGTGGAAAAACAGGGACTCAACAGGACCAAATGGTTCCGACTGGAGGACAGAATGAGTAGAGAGCAGGATAGTCTTCTCTTCGGCGTCACTATGATCTGATGACAGAAATGGACTGAGTTCATCGCAATGCATTGTGGATTCTGCATCTGCCTAGGCAGACAGAAGCCCATTTTACAATGTCGCTGCCAGGGTGCTTATGAAAATTCTGCCTGGGAAACACGCTTTGGGGATGTGCGTCTGCGTGTGTGAGAGAGAGAGAGAATACTCAGGCCCTTTGGGGGATGCAGGCTATAGTTTTCACTAGGCTCTCAAAGGCCCCCTCTTGTGGACCCCCATTTATCAGGCCCTTCCCACATCTGTGGCCCCCTGCTTTCCCTGTCTGGATTCCCGAAGCCCTCAGTTCCCCGCAACCGCCCAAGATCAGTTTTATCCTCTCCCCAAGTACCGCACACCTGATGAATCCTGACTGGCCAGCCCAGCTCCACCGTTTACCTGATGCCTGACCTTGGCAAGGCCCTGGCTTTCTGTACCTCGGTTCCCTCATCTGTCTAGTGGAGCTAATCATAGCACTTGCTATGTGGGGTTGCTGCAGGAGTAAACGAGTTATTACCGTGAAAGTACCTGGCACAGCCTGAGGATATAAGAGTGGGTGCTTTTTTCCCCTCTCTCCCTGCTCCCACAAAAGGAACCTTGAGCTGCTCATGGGCAAAGGAGCTGCAAACCCACACCTCAAGCCACTCTCTGGGTCAGCCCTTCTGGGAGTTTGTGTGTCAGCAGGGACACTGTCTCCCCAGGGACACAACACTGTGGGGTGGGCGGCCAGCCACTAGGGGACTTTGGGAAAGACGGGCCCTCCCAGTTGGGCCTGCATCTGTTTTGTAAGCTGCGGTTGCTCCCAGGGCCAGCCCTGACTCGGCTTCTGGTTTCCAGTTACCCGAACAGTGTCGTAGCCAAGAAATCCAACCATCCTCCCGGAGCCGTAGGTGAGGTCGACGGAGAAGCCCGAGAGCCGGAAGGTGGTGGACTTGTGAGGGTTGAAGACATTGTGTGTATCTGCGGACACAAGAGATGTGTGTCCGTCAGGTGCCAAGGACGGAGAAGGGGGTGGGAGGGGGAGTACAAGATGGGCGGGGGGGCAGGTACTCACAGCAGGGGACACTGTCGCAGTAGATGGAGGGCACCCACAGGTCAGCTGAGCCGGTGTCAAAGACGACCCTGAACTGCTGAGGGGGCGTTCCAATGCTGATGTTGCCGACATAGGCTAGCTACAGGGGCCGGGGAGGGGTGGGGTGGTCAGACCTGGCTGCCCTGGCCGCCCTGGATTCCCAGAGTACTGCTTCCCTCGAGGTGTCCCGTGTCTCCTGAGATCACTTTCCAACCGCCCCACCTCACAGCCTCTGCTCACACCGGTGCCTTCATTTGATTTTTTTCTTTCTTTTCCTCCATGCGGGCTCTTAGTTCCCTGACCAGGGATCGAACCCGGTCCCCCTGCAGTGGGAGCGCAGAGTCTTAAGCACTGGCCTGCAGGCGAGTCCTGGTGCGTTCATTTGAGAAGCTCTCCAGTCCCCCCTTTAAGGCCCAGCCTGTTTCTTTCTCCAGTTGGCCCTCCTAGGTCACCCCAGGCCACCTCCTCTGAACTCAGACCATGTCCTATCACCACCACGCTTTTATTTGACATGTATTTACTCTTTGCCTATCACTCAGGCTGTCCTATGCATTCTTGAGGAAGAGACGAGACCTTTTTAAAAATCAATAACAATAACCATAGTGTTAGATTTTCATGGCGTCACAGGCCATAGGGGCTCAGTAACTTTTTACTGGTGTCCTTGGATCTGCGGAGGCTGAACTTTGTCTGCCTGGGGTTTCAATCTTGATTTGCAGTTGGCTTTATCTTTCGATCAGACACGGCTCACCTTTCATCTGTAACTCAGTGGCTCACTTAGTTCAGGAGGAACAATCTCCCTCAAACTAATGACATATCTTTGGCAAGAAATGGGTGTTTACCTGCCACCTGGGCATTGCCGAGCCCAGTTACCACCGACCAAGAGTTGAGGACGAGAGTGCCCTCTTCTCTGGGAATGGGGTCCGTATTCCCCAGTGTTTCTGCTTCCTGCAGGAGCCCTAGCCCCACCACACCGCCTGGCGCCTCCAGATGAACCCCAGTGCCAGGCCAGAGCACCAGGGGGCGCTGTAGAGTGCCATCCACCCAACACACTCACATCCAGGTAGTTCCTCAGGGGATGAAGAGACAATTTTGGGTCATGGGCGACATTCTGGGACCTGTCGTCATTGTTCCTCAACAGGAAGTTTGTCAGCAAGTTTTTTTCCCTGAGGGTTTCTCGCATGGTCTTCATCTTTGTTAGCGGGATTCTTTCACCGAGCATTGGGAAAAGGAAACAAAGAAGGGTCAGCAATCAGCTGTCTGTGTTATAGTACGACTGTCATACCTTGCATTGTAATGGCACTGTGTATATTCCAAGCATTTTTATGAGTGTCCTCTCATATCAGGACGCTATGCAAAGGCGATGGCAAATGCCTAGGTTTGAATACAGGTTCTGTTGTGTAATCTTGGGTAAGCCATATGACCATTTGGAGTCTCAGTTTCCACCTCGGTAGGTAAAAAGGTAGAATATAACTCCTATCGTCCGTATAGAATGCTCTGGGTATTAAGTGAGATGATGTATATAATGTGCCTGATATGTAAGAAGTGTCAACAATGACAGCCCTTCCCATTGCTATTGCCATCCCACTGTATCTTTTTCTAAGAAGTTCTGGGAAGGAGTCTGAAGGGGGATCATTACCCTCTTTTTACAGGGGAGGAATTTGAAATGCAGGGAGTTTGTGACTTGGCTGTGGTCACACTGCTTGTTAGAGGTAAATCAGCCTAGAAGTAGCCTTCCAGATCTTTCTCCAGGGCTCAAGCAGAAGAGAGGGGTGAGAGAGGAAGCCAGGAGATGGGGAATAAATTAGGGAAATTAAGAAGCTAGAGAAGCAAGGAAGAATCAAAATAGAAAAAACAAAACAAACCAAAAAAACTGAAAACTCAGAGAGTTCTGCATGCACAGAGACATCCAAAGGGGATGGAGAGATAAAGGAGAGAGATACAGAGATGAAGATACAGACACATACACAGAAATGCAGAGAGAGCAGAGAGAATACCTAGAAGCAATCACAGGAGAAATGCTGTTCATAGGACCACATTTACAGTTGCACAGGTTGTGCACTGAGCAATCCCAAGGAGTGCCATTTTCACATAGGTCATGATGTGACGGTACCCCAAGAGTTGTGCAGCCCTGTAGGCCTACCCCAAGACCCTTGGGCCCCATGTTGCCCATGGCACGGTACTCATCAATAAGTGAGAGTTGAACTTCAAGAGTGTCAGGGAATGATTACATTCCCTTCTAAGCCTGATGGGTGGAAGAATAAGAGGACAAGGAAGACCCCAGAAAGAGAGATGATGCCACTTACAGTCCCCGCACTTACATGACTAGGCACTCTGAGAGGGCTACCAGCCCAAGGATCCCAAGCCACTTCATGCTTCTTTTCTGGGTCCAAGTACTCAGGAAAGAGTGAGTTCTGAGCATGCAGTGCTGGCCAAGGGCTCCTAGTTATATATGCTCTGACATGCCCTAATTGTCCCCTTTAGGCCACTAATGGGTCTGATTAGAAATACGAACCTCTCGATACAATCTTTACCTCCATCAGTGTCTGTGGGGAGTGGACTTGGAAAATTCTCAGAATACAGAGATTTCTACTGTAATCTCTTCCTTGGGGCTTGGCTGAAAAACCAAACTAAACTGCACGGATTAACTAAGAGTGGGGAGACTGTCCCAAGTTGGAGATAAAACACTGCTAACAACGTGATAAAAGTCAATGCTTGACATTCGTGATCTCATGTGGTCCGAGCAACTTCATGAGGCGTGCCTTGTTGTCCTCAGCTGGAGAGGAGATCGCTCGGAGGAAAAGAGTTCAAATGGCAAAGTGAAGACTTTAGGGGCAGCCCAGTGACATGCGAGTGGCTTTATGTAGTGGGACCGATGGCACAGTTCAGGGGCACCTAGGATGTCAATCTGCATCAAAGATCTGGGCTAGAGTAGTATTACAATTGCACAGCTTCACTATTGAGAGAAATGTGATGCATGCATCCACAAGATACTTTATATCGTCCAACAAACATACACGGAGGACCCTGTGTGCTAGGGTCCGGGGTAGATGCTGTAAAGTCAAAACAAGTAAGACACAGGAGGTCCTTATCTTCAGGGGGCTAGCAGTCTAGGGCAGCTCTCACAAACTCATGACACAGGAGGCAAGAGAAATGAATGGAAGGGCTGGGCGGGCACCAGGGACACAGGGCAGCACATGCCCTACCACTGGGGGCAGTCGCTCCTCAGCTCCCACCAGCGGCTGGTTGGCAAGTTTTCAAGAGAAGTTAGAAGTCTGGATATTTATGTAAAATCCCCTGATTTTAAATGTTAGCGACCAATTTTGTTTGTTTTTTTCAAAAAACATAGTGTGAGCCAAACCTCAAACAACTAACTGTGTGCTGGATTCAGCCTGCAGGCTGTGCAGGTTTTTGTTTCTGGCCTAGAGGTGGGAGTAGAGAGGGGACAGAGAGGGGGTTCAATTCATGTTGGTCGAATGAGTAAGAGACCGAATGCATCTTAACCATGTTAATTTTCCTTCCTTTTGTAAAGAAAGATTACCAGGGTCATATAAACCAATGAATTTAATAATGTCCACTTGCTGAGCATCTGGTATAATTCCCCACTAGGGTCCATGCCTTGAAACATTTTCTCTACCAAACCAAGCATGCAAAGAAATAACTTCTAAGTGTCTTATCAGTCAAAGAAGACAAAAGAGACCACTCAGAGCTCCTGCTCAGCCTGAGGTGAACAGGGCTACCTGTTAAACTGTTATTCCAGCCAAAGTAAAGATGATGGAGTTTTATGGTTCCTTCCAGGCTTCCCAGGACGTGGGTGTTCCTGCGTGAGATCTATCCAGGCCTGTCCCTTGGGTAGAACAACGGGAGGCTGGCCTGGTCACCAGGCGGGTGATAGATTGGGTGCTGCGTCTTCCTACTCGTTTTTGAATGTTGTTAAAATTCAGTTTTGGCGTTTCAGTCCCTACGCAGGGTATCTGACGGCAACTAGCAAGTGACACACACTATACCATTTAGCTCAGCAATTCTACTTCTAGGGATCTATCCCAAAGATACACTGGCAAAAATACAAAAAGACATATGTACAAGCCATTCACTGCAACACTGTTTGTAAAAGCAGAAGTTAGAAACTCCCCTGTAGTGACCATCCATGGGGGAGTGTTGAATAAGGCACAGGGCATCCGAACAACTGGGCATGATGCAGATGGAGGGAGGCATGGAGGGTGAGATCTTCAGGGTGTACTGTTTAGTTTTTATAAAAGAGGAACCGGAAAAGTGCTTCTAGTTTGTTACTTTTACATACGTGTATATGTCTATTTTCAATAAGAAAGAGTGGAAGAATAAGCCAAAAACTAAAGGAAAATAATTGTAATTTATGGGGGAGGGGCAGGGACACAAGTGTGATTTTTCGTCTTATAGTTTGACTTTGCAACCATGTACATGTGTTCCAGAATCAAAGAAGAGATAAACACATCTGTGGAAATTGAGAACTAAGACAAATGAGCCTAATTCTACCAAGTTGGTGACCCAGCCGCACACAACAAAACATCACTTAAGTGGCTTTAAAATGCAGAACTTTGACCTACATTCAGAGTGGGATATCTTCTAAGAACAAAGACAGACACACAAACACATCCTCCCTCCAAAACCAAACCCAAAACCAAAAACCAAAGAAATCTGAAACTATATCCAGCACCTTATTGTTGGTGATGTTGCTACTGTTACTTTGAGAGTATCTTATGTATGTTACAGGTTAACGCAAGTAAGTAACTAATGCTAATGTTGTCATGAAGCACGACTTCCAGTGGAAGAGAGGAAAGATGTTTACGTATGAAACAAAAAGCTTCAGTAAAACCCTGCGGTCTGAAAACTTGAATTGGAAGTATAAGTTTGTACCAATTAATTATTTTCTTTTTTTTTTTTAAAGAAAATCTCTACTTTCTGGGTCTGACCACTGAAAAGCCTAGAAGCAATGGCAACTTGATAACAGGGACTTAGTGACTATCCTGAGGCCTAGCCTGTGGCCTCTGAACACCCTTTCCCACCAGAAGATACAGAGATTCTTGAAGAGATGGTTGACGTCAGGGCTGGGCCAAGAAATGCACAAGATAAGCCTGGGAATCTTGAAGGACCAGAAAGGTGAGGGCCTTCAAAGACCACCGGGGGCTGGACAAAAAGTTTAGGAATCCATGTAAAAAGGCCGAAATGGGACAATTTTAGCATCACATCAAATCGACTGAAACAAAATTAAATATATAAAAAACCATGACCGGACTTCCCTGGTGGCGCAGTGTATAAGACTCCGGGCTCCCAATGCAGGGGGCCTGGGTTTGATCCCTGGTCAAGGACCTAGGTCCCACATGCCACAACTAAGAGTTCGCATGATGCAGCTAAAGATCCTGCATGCCGCAACTGAGGATCCCGAGTGCCGCAACAAAGACCCGGCACAGCCAAATAAATAATAAATATATATTTTGAAAGGCCGAATAATATTCCATTCTATGTCTCTACCACATTTCCTTTATCCATTCAACTGTTGATGGAGCTAAGTTGTTTCTGCATCTTGGCTATTGTGAATGATGTTGCAAGGTACAAGACAGGACAAATACCCCTTTGAGATCATGGTGTGAATTTTTTGGATACATACCCAGAAGTGGGATTGCTGGATCAAATAGTAATTCTCTTTTTAAGGTTTTGAGGAACCTCCATTCTGTTTTCCAGCGGCTACACCATTTTACATGCCCGCCAACAGTGTACAGGGTTCCACATCCTCTTCAACACTTGTCATCTTTTGTTTTTTGATAATGACCATCCTAACTGATGGGAGATGGTATCTCATTGTCATTTGATTTGCATTTTCTTGATGATTAGTGAGGGAGGAACTGAGCTTATCCCAAATTTACAGAATAGGAAACTGATGTCCAGAGATGAACTTACCAAGGTCACATGATTGGTAAGGGTCAGAGATGGGATTTGAACCCAGGCAGAAAAGCTCCAGGATGTACATGCCTGGCGAGTACGCTGCACTGTCTTCCGTGTGCTTAGCAAACCTGGGATCATGCTGTTTTGTATTCTGTTCTTTTCTCTCAATGTCATATTGGAATGATTTCTCATAACATTAAATGTTCTGCTGAAACACAATTTTAAGGCGGTTGGTTGCATGATGACCTTTCTATGCTGTGGACACTTTATGTTTACTGGGCCTGAGATGTCCCAGACTTTCCCTTTTGGAGGAGACTCTGAGGACTACTTCCTGCTTATTTATGTTTGCGGGTCCTTCTGATCATCGCTTTAGCATAAACCTTAGAAGCAAAATTACTGGGACAAGACTATACATAGTTTAAGAACAAGTCATTCCAAAAAGATTGTACCAACTTACAGTCTTTCAAGAAGTGTTTAGGATCTATCTTTCCCTGTTTTTTCTACCTTTTCTCTCACCGGTGGCTATAAATCTCTTTGGTCTGCATTGGGTAAAGGATAAAAGTGGAAGGTGGGGGAAGATTGTTGATTCGAAGATCAGACTTTGGGACTTCCCTTGGCGGTTCAGTGGTTAAGAGTCCACGATTCCAATGCAGGCAATGTGGGTTTGATCCATTGTCAGGGAACTAAGATGCCACATGCCATGCAGCTTGGTCAAAAAAAAAAAAAAGTTGATGGAGATCAGAATTTCTCCTCATGTTGGTAGCACAGGCTACAAATATAGAGCCTCAGGAACAGTGGGCTCATTAACCGACACAGCTCCAGCCCTGGCCTTAGGCTCATCTAGGGAGGCAAAGCCTGACTCTTTCTGCTTGATATTACGGCAGTAAGCCACGCTGACACCGTATGTGTCCCGACATGATGCAGCAGTGCGTTCTAGTGGAGGCATCTACTAATTCATCCATTCATTTATTCAACATGTATTTACTGAGGGCCTACGATGTGCCTGTAACCACTACTGGAGCCACAAGATTGGAGGAGACTTCCTTCATCTGTACAATGGGGGTCATGCCCCGCAGGGGCTCATGGGGAGACAGTGAAATGCATATGTAATTAACCAGAGCTATTATTCTTACTCTTATTGGTAGTTTCTCCCCAACAGAGACATTGCTTATGGTTCCATGAAGACCACTTGGAAAATGAGTTTGACAAACTGTTCACTTGAGTCTCCATTAAGCCCAGTGCATGATATTTACTGTTTTAAAAAAAATGCCATTTCTGCTCTCACCTTTTCCCCTTGTCAGCTCTGCAACCAGTCCTCTTTCACCCCCCTCAAGCCGATCGTAATCCACGGCCACCCCAGAGGGACCAGGCGCACGGAACCGTGGACACACGGCAGGTGTGCACAGAGAAGGTAACTGCAAGGCTTAGGGGTGTGTTTCAGGGTGGGGTGACAAGACTGAAGTGAATGCCCCCCTCTCGCCCGACTGCAGCCTTTCCCTGGTCCCTGAAGAGGAAGCCCCTCACTCCTCTGGCCCCCTACCCACACCTGTGTTGCTTTCTCCATCTGGCCCTCCCCATTGGGGGTTGTCTCTTTATGTGTCTCCACGAATCGGTGGTGGGTTCCTAACCCAGCCCTCTATCCCTGGGGTCCACCCCAGCACCTGGCACATAGTAGGTGCTCAGTAAATTTGTCCTGAATGGAGAGATGAGGAAGGAAGGGCGTCTTCCCTTTCGCTGATTTGTCTTGCCCGAGTAAAGGCCCATACCGTGCATTGCGTGGGGTGTGTTTTCCACCTTGTTTATTCTTCCCTGCTCCTTCTCTCATGTGGGTCTCCCTCCACCTCTGACCCCTGCTGTCCCCAGCCTGGACCTCTGCTTCCAGGTGGGAAGAAGTGATGCTTCCACTCCAAATGTGCCAAACCATGGCAGCTCGAACCAGTGGTTTGTAGCTCTGCCCCTGGAGGAAGCTCAGAAACGCTGAAGGCTTAGTGCACCCTGGGGCCCCTTTACATGCGTGGCATCCTCGCCAGCAGCCTTGGAGGCCAAGGGAAGGAGCATGCTGGGCCCTGGAGGGGTGGGCATGGCTCAGGGATCCACACGGCCCATCACTTGGGAAGTGGGACTGGAAAGGACACTGCAGGTGTGGGTGGCAGAGAGCTGGTGACTGGGGTGGGGGGACAAACGGGAACCATCTCAGCTTGAAGGGCCTCACCCAGAACCCCCCTGGAGCAGGCCACTGCCAAAGGTCCTGTGAGATGGGAAGGGTAGAAGGTATTTTTATTACCCGTTACCATCCCTCTGAAAGAGGAGGGGGCGGAGTTGGTGGGGGCCATCACAAACTCTTCCACTGTCTAGAACACTCGCGGACACTTCCTTGGGGGCTGGCTCGCCCCAGCTGCAGTCACGTGGTGCTGGAGGAGACTGTCAATCACGTTGGGCAGGGCCACGTGATAAAGCCAATCATAGTACCCCCAAGCCCCCCGCCAGGATGGTTGCTCCAGGGCTGGACATGTGATCTGAGGTGGCCCAATCAGAGCCCTCCTTGGTATCCTGAGGTTTTTCTGAGCTTTCTTCCTTAGGGATTAGACGCGATAGGGACATATGTGTAGAAGTGTGAGGGAAGAAAGTTGTCAGGCTAAGAGAATCAAAGATGAGAGACGGGAAAGAGTGAGGGAGAGAAAGAGGGAGCTGATGGCTTCTGATTTCTTGGGTCCAGTCACTGAGATCTTCGCCTCTGCTGTGGTTCCTGTGTCCCGGATCCCCAGTGTCCTTCCAGTAAGTCTCCCCTTTCCTTGAAGCCACTTGGAGTTGGGCTCCTCTCACTTGTGGTTCAGATCCTGCCCGATCATGATGCACCTCCCCGACCCAAAGAGAGGCACCCATTTGTCTTAGCACCGTTGAGAATGGAAACTTTTATTCTTTGCTGAGAATGGGGCTTTGCAGAGCACCACAGTCCCCCGCCATCCCTGGGTGGGAGTGCCCTACGTGTGAGTGAGTGTGTGTTTGGAGGGGGCCTGACTGCTGAAGCGACCCCAGCCTTTACACTGCGGGAGCCAGGCCAACCCTGTTGTTTCCCCGATCGTAAACCGAGAAATACAGCCTCAGGAAGACGTCGCCCAGGATCCAGGTCTCCGAGCGGCTCATGTTCTCTGTGCCCCCTGCCAAGGTGCTGAGGCATTGGCCCCGAAGGCTCTGGGGGAGACGAAATGCACAGCAGTCAGCCTGAGCCCTTACCTGCCACCCTCTCGGCATCCGGAGCCGGCAGCTTCTCGGTTTTATCTCCCTCCTTTGGTAAGAACCAAGTGGCTCTCTCAGCAGCTGCGGAAGTGGGGTGCCCATCCAAGATCAAGAGCGGCCAAGGCATGTGGTTGCCATGAGGGAGAGGGGCTGGGGGAGGGGAGGACGGGAGTTTGGGATGAGCAGATGCAAAGCACTATAGAGAGGATGGGTGAACGACAAGGCCCTGCTGTAGAGCCCAGGGAGCTCTATTCAAGCTCCCGTGATCAACTAGTGGAAAAGAAGAAGAAAAAGGATACAAACACACGTATAACAGAGTCAGTTTGCTGTACAGCAGAAATTAACACAACACTGTATATCAACTATACTTGAATAAATGTTAAACAAGAGCAAGGATGGCCTGTAGTTCCCCTCCTTCCTTCTGACCCTGCTCGCCGTTTCCTCTGCAGGGAATGCCTTTGCTTCTCCCTCTTCCCCACGACCCGTTCTCAGAGACTGCGCTCAGCCCCTCTAGGAAGGCTTCCTGGCCCCACGCTTGCCCTCCCTGGCCACTCCAGGCCGGGTTGGGTGACTCACCCAGGTGCTCCCCTTGTGTACAGCCCTCACCACTCTAATCTGCGCCCGGCACCCCTCGGCTCAGCCCCCGGGGGTGCCATTTGCACGGGGTCCAGTGTAGATTCTCCTGGACCCATGCAGGCCTCCTCGTTCCTCCATGAGGCTGGGGGTAGAATGGCTGAAATTCCGTTTCTTCCTCAAAGCCTTCTTTGAGGGCATCAGCCTCCTCTGAACTCCCATAGGGAGCTGGCATTAAGCCTCAACCCTGTGCAAGGGCCGTGCGGTCACTGTGCACCCTTAATTCACGGGAGCATGCAGCCTCCCCACAGAGGGGTCTGGTACCCCAACTCACAGAGTGGGAACTGGGGCTTAGCAAGAGAAGTCGCAGGCGAGGACGAGGGTCGCCATGTAATTTGTCATCCAAAGCAGGACACCTTTGAGGTGGGAGGGAGACCATTAACCATTATGGTGGGACAACACACTGAGACTGTGGCCACCCACCCCACTTGTCCCTTGGCCTATTGCAGGGATTGCTAGAGCTGACTTTCCGTGTTCATCTATCTGAGGGCTCAGGTTGAACTGAAACTCCTTGAGGGCAGAGGCCCTTAGTGTTCCCTTCTCCTTGTGCCTCGCACCAGGCCAGCACGGGGTAGTGTTCCATTTATTTCAGGATGATGGAAGTCCCAGACTGCCCCTTACTCTCAAGTGGTTGTTTTTGTGGGAGGCACTGGCCCAGCCACAGGGGCTCCGTGGCATCTGCAATGGTGTGGCTTGCCCTGCAGAGGGCCCCCTCCTGCAAGCAGGAGCCCAAGGGTTCCTGCAATTCCACCAGGGTTGGCCCTTCACCTTTCTGATGTAGGCTTGAGGGGGCACTGGGTAGTCGTTGCCGTTGATTCTGAAGATGATTGTAGGCAGGCGAGCCACATAGCTACATGAAACCGCATACTGTTAGAGAAAGAGGGAGAGAGGTTGGCCCAGGTGATCCCTGGTGCGTGGAGAGCCCCGGAGTGACCCTGTGGCGTGACCCTTCACCTCGTTATCGACAAGGCGGGCGCCGATGAGCCTTCGGATGGCGGTGATCACTCTAGTTGGGCCAAATAGGAACGAGGTCCCGGTATCCACAATGGCCTGGCAGCCGCGGAAACAACCAAAAGCCACACCGTTTATGGTGATGCTGGGAGACAGTGGGACAGAGTGGACACCAGGATCACTGTGAAGTCTCCCCCCATGACCGCCCCCCTCCCTGACTGTCTCCCTTCAGCTCACGCCCTGCCTCTGTTTGCCTTTGCTCTGGTCGCCTAACCTTCGCTGACTGCCTTTCAGCTCCTGAGTGCATCAGGCTCTTTGGTGCCTCAGGGCCTTGGCACGTGCTGGTCGCCCTTCCTAGAAGACCCCCATCCCCTTTGTCTAGCTAATTTCTCCTCATCTTCCAGGTTCCAGCTTACTTGTCTCTTTTTCAGGAAAGTCCTCCCCCCCAGACTAGATCAGGCTCCTGTCTTGGTCACTCTCTGTAGTCTCTTCCTCATTTCTAGCATGTACCGAATTGGAAATTCATTATTATGTGTGTGACTCGTTTCATGTACGTCTGCCTTACTAGATGTAAGGGCAAGTTGTAGCCTCAGTGCCTCTCTCAAGTGCCTAGCACACAGCGGATGCACAATGTATGTTTGTTGAATGAATGAATGAATGAAAAAGAGGATAAGGAACAACCAGAGCCCTGTATGTGCTGTGTGACCGATAACGGGTCAACCCACACAGTGAAGATGGAGGTTCTCCGGGGCAGCAGATGCTGAGAGTAGGGGTGTCGGAGACACTGGCTGCCCTGGGAGAGGTTGTCTCCCAGCATGGCCCACTCACACAGCTCAGAAACTGAGGCCCCCGGCCAGGCGATGCCTGAGCTAGCCCAGGGTCCTCCAAAGGACACGGAAGCTTTTGTCTGAGGGCATCACTGAGAATCCCGTCAATTATTGCCCCTTGTTCTCAGGCCACTCCTGGATCCCGGCTTCCTGATTCTCTCTGTCACAGCCCCTGCCCCACTGTGTGCCCGGGATGAGGGGTGGCTATGGGTGGGGCGAGTGTCTCTTTGTATGAGTTGCTTTCAGGTCTCAAGAATGCAGCCAACCTCTCTCCACTGCTGGGGAGTTTCTCCCTAAGGAAACCAGTTTTCCTGGTTTGTCCAGGACTTTCCCTGTTTTGAAACTGGTAGTTTTGTGTAGTGAGAGCTCCCTGGGTCCCGGGTAGCCCTAGACAGTTGGTCAACTTATCACAACCCTGTTCAGGCTGGTGAAATCCTCCCTCATCCTCTTTTCACTGCACTTCAGGGTCTTCAAACCGTGCTCCCTGCCTTCCAGCGTGGTGGGTGCAGCCCTCTTGGGCTGCACACGTCTCTCTGAACCCTGTTCAGGACCCTGGTCAGAGCCCTGGTCAGGGGCCTGGGGTGATTATGAACCCATGGGTGGTGTGTGTATTTGTGTGTGTTTTTGTGTGTATCTGTGTGCCTGTGCGTGTGCTTACACGTGTGTCTTTGGGGGTGGAGCGTATGTCTGTTTGTGTTTTTGTGTGTGTCTGTGTGCCTGTGCGTGTGCTTACACGTGTGTCTTTGGGGGTGGAGCGTATGTCTGTGTGTGTGACTGTGCGTCTGTGCGTTTCTTTGTGTGTCTGCATGTGTCCGTGTGCACGTGTGGCAGCATCACTTGGGGTGGCCCTCAGAGGGAGGGGCTTACCGGTTCATGGTTATCTGCCAGTAGTGGGGTCGGGACACTGGTATCCACTGGAGCTTTCCTTTATGGTATCTGTGGTCCACCCCGCCTAACATCACAATGCTGCCGTTCTCCTTCTGGCTGAGGAGAGAAGGAAGAGGGAGGGCTCGTTGTAGGAGAATAACGGCAGGCACTGTCTGAGGGCTGTGCTTCTCCACCCATCCTTGGCACTATTAGGGTCCCCATTTTACAGAGACGGAAATTGAGGCCCGGAGGGATTGAGGACCTGTCCGAGGTGGGTCACTGACTAGTGAGTGGCACAGAAGGGGTTCGAAGCTGGGCAGCCTGTCTGGGCTCCGACCACCCACCCTTCTGAAGAGGGCCCGGTCCCCTCCAGCAACCAGAGTGCTCAGAGATACCCTCAGAGGACACCGTGCCGGAGGGGTCTGGCTGCCCCCTCGCCTAGCCTGTCATTGTTCAGAAAAGCCGAGGCTCGAGGGCGCCAAGGGTGTGGGCTCAGGCTCACCCAGGGTTGGCTTCACCAGCGTGTGTGACCTGTGCCACCCATGGGGCCTCACACTCAGCAGGGCCCTGAGCCTCTGCTATCCCTGTCTTGAAATTCCTAATACTTTTTTTTTTTTTTGCGGTACGCGGGCCTCTCACTGCTGTGGCCTCTCCCGTAGCGGAGCACAGGCTCCGGACGTGCAGGCTCAGCGGCCATGGCTCACGGGCCCAGCCGCTCCGTGGCATGTGGGATCCTCCCGGACCAGGTCACGAACCCGCGTCCCCTGCATCGGCAGGCGGACTCCCAACCACTGCGCCACCAGGGAACCCCCTCCTAATACTTTTTGAACAAGAGGTCCCACGTTTTCATTTCGCGCTGGCACCTGCGAATTGTGTAGCTGCTTCTGAGATCCGGGTAAAATGTTAGTGAGGAGGAAACATTCCCACCATCCCTCTCCTTCCTCCCATATGAAATCCATCAGCACATCCTGTTGCCTTTTCCTCCAACCTGTATCCTGGTATCTTCCACTGCTCTCCCTCTTCCCTTCACACTCCCTGGACCAAGCTGCTGCCCCTGAGCCCATGAGCATGCTTGTGTTCTCATAAAACTTTATTTACAAAAACCAGTGGCAGGGCCAGATGTGGCCCTGGGGCCATAGTTATCCCGGGCTAGACTGTCTCTCAGGAAACTTCTGAATCAGCTGGGCTACAACTTTTCATGCAACTGAAAGCATCTTACAGCTGACTTAGAGAGAGGGCTTGTGCGGTTCGGACTTACCTGCTCAAGTAGAAGGCAAAGACAGACTGAGGAATGAGGCTTCGTTTCCTCAGGGTGTCGAAGACGGGGGTGGTCCCTTGGGTGGCGAGGCTGGGGTAGCCCAAGCCCAGGATGCCATCAAAGGGTGCATCTTCCATCCCAAACTGTAACTTGCTCAGGCCAAATGGCTGGCCCATGTCAATAAGTTTCCCGATCTGTGGGAGAGGGGAGTGTTCCCACATAAAGGTTTGGGAAGGGGGGCTGGGACTGGGCTGGGATGGAGATGCCATGAGCACCGCAGAGAAGAACTGCGGCCTGGCTGTGCCCTGTGTTGACCTCAGATAGTTAGACCAAGCTGCGACTGGAATTTGGGTTCCATTTGTGCTGGGCTGTGGCTTTTAACCAACACCTGCCCATCCTGCAAACACCATGTGAAGTGAGCGAAATTGGCCTCATGCTTCCTATGCAGGTGGAAAAACAGGGACTCAACAGGACCAAATGGTTCCGACTGGAGGACAGAATGAGTAGAGAGCAGGATAGTCTTCTCTTTGCCATCACTGTGATCCGATGACAGAAATGGACTGAATTCGTCGCAGTGCATCGTGGAATTTGCATCCGCCCAGAAAGACAGAAGCCCATTTTACAATGTCGCTGCCAGGGTGCTTATGAAAATTCTGCCTGGGAAACACGCTTTGGGGATGTGTGTGTGCATGTGCATGTGTGTTTGTGTGTGTGAGAGAGAGAGAGAGAGAGAGAGAGAGAGAACTCAGGCCCTTTGGGGGATGCAGGCTGTAGTTTTCACTAGGCTCTCAAAGGCCCCCTCTCGTGGACCCCAATTTATCAGGCCCTTCCCACATCTGTGGCCCCCTGCTTTCCCTGTCTGGTTTCCCGAAGCCCTCAGTTCCCCGCAACCGCCCAAGATCAGTTTTATCCTCTCCCCAAGTACCACACACCTGATGAATCCTGACTGGCCAGCCCAGCTCCACCGTTTACCTGATGCCTGACCTTGGCAAGGCCCTGGCTTTCTGTACCTCGGTTCCCTCATCTGTCTAGTGGAGCTAATCTAATCATAGCACTTGCTATGTGGGGTTGCTGCAGGAGTAAACGAGTTATTACCGTGAAAGTACCTGGCACAGCCTGAGGATATAAGAGTGGGTGCTTTTTTCCCCTCTCTCCCTGCTCCCACAAAAGGAACCTTGAGCTGCTCATGGGCAAAGGAGCTGCAAACCCACACCTCAAGCCACTCTCTGGGTCAGCCCTTCTGGGAGTTTGTGTGTCAGCAGGGACACTGTCTCCCCAGGGACACAACACTGTGGGGTGGGCGGCCAGCCACTAGGGGACTTTGGGAAAGACGGGCCCTCCCAGTTGGGCCTGCATCTGTTTTGTAAGCTGCGGTTGCTCCCAGGGCCAGCCCTGACTCGGCTTCTGGTTTCCAGTTACCCGAACAGTGTCGTAGCCCAGAAATCCAATGATCCTCCCGGAGCCGTAGATGAGGTCGATGGACCGGCCCCAGAGCCGGAAGGTGGTGGACGTGTGAGGGTTGAAGAGCTTGTGTGTACCTGCGAACACAAGAGATGTGTGTCCGTCAGGTGCTAAGGACAGAGAAAGGGGTGGGAGGGGGAGTACAAGATGGGCGGGGGGGCAGGTACTCACGGCAGGGGCGACTGTAGCAGTAGATGGAGGGCACCCACAGGTCAGCTGAGCCGGTGTCAAAGACGACCCTGAACTGCTGAGGGGGCGTTCCAATGGTGATGTTGCCGACATAGGCTAGCTACAGGGGCCGGGGAGGGGTGGGGTGGTCAGACCTGGCTGCCCTGGCCGCCCTGGATTCCCAGAGTACTGCTTCCCTCGAGGTGTCCCGTGTCTCCTGAGATCACTTTCCAACCGCCCCACCTCACAGCCTCTGCTCACACCGGTGCCTTCATTTGATTTTTTTCTTTCTTTTCCTCCATGCGGGCTCTTAGTTCCCTGACCAGGGATCGAACCCGGTCCCCCTGCAGTGGGAGCGCAGAGTCTTAAGCACTGGCCTCCAGGCGAGTCCTGGTGCGTTCATTTGAGAAGCTCTCCAGTCCCCCCTTTAAGGCCCAGCCTGTTTCTTTCTCCAGTTGGCCCTCCTAGGTCACCCCAGGCCACCTCCTCTGAACTCAGACCATGTCCTATCACCACCACGCTGCTGGCCCTTTTATTTGACATGTATTTACTCTTTGCCTATCACTCAGGCTGTCCTATGCATTCTTGAGGAAGAGACGAGACCTTTTCTAAAATCAATAACAATAACCATAGTGTTAGATTTTTATGGCGTCACAGGCCATAGGGGCTCAGTAACTTTTTACTGGTGTCCTTGGATCTGCGGAGGCTGAACTTTGTCTGCCTGGGGTTTCAATCTTGATTTGCAGTTGGCTTTATCTTTCGATCAGACACGGCTCACCTTTCATCTGTAACTCAGTGGCTCACTTAGTTCAGGAGGAACAATCTCCCTCAAACTAATGACATATCTTTGGCAAGAAATAGGTGTTTACCTGCCACCTGGTCATTGCCGAGCCCAGTTACCACCGACCAAGAGTTGAGGATGAGAGTGCCCTCTTCTCTGGGAATGGGGTCCGTATTCCCCAGTGTTTCTGCTTCCTGCAGGAGCCCTAGCCCCACCACACCGCCTGGCGCCTCCAGATGAACCCCAGTGCCAGGCCAGAGCACCACGGGGGCGCTGTAGAGTGCCATCTACCCAACACACTCACATCCAGGTAGTTCCTCAGGGGATGAAGAGTCATTTTCGGGTAATAGGCGACATTCTGGGACCTGTTGCCCAATTTCTGGGACCAGTTGCCATTGTTCTTCAACAGGAAGTTTGTCAGCAAGTTTTTTTCCCTGAGGGTTTCTCGCATGGTCTTCATCTTTGTTAGAGGAATTCTTTCACCGAGCATTGGGAAAAGGAAACAAAGAAGGGTCAGCAATCAGCTGTCTGTGTTATAGTACGACTGTCATACCTTGCATTGTAATGGCACTGTGTATATTCCAAGCATTTTTATGAGTGTCCTCTCATATCAGGATGCCATGAAAAGACCATGACAAAGACCTTGGTTTGAATACAGGTTCTGTTGTGTAATCTTGGGTAAGCCATATGACCATTTGGAGTCTCAGTTTCCCCCTCGGCAGGTAAAAAGGTAGAATATAACTCCTATCGTCCGTATAGAATGCTCTGGGTATTAAGTGAGATGGTGTATATAATGTACCTGATACGTAAGAAGTGTCAACAATGACAGCCCTTCCCATTGTTATTGCCATCCCACTGTATCTTTTTCTAAGAAGTTCTGGGAAGGAGTCTGAAGGGGGATCATTACCCTCTTTTTACAGGGGAGGAATTTGAAATGCAGGGAGCTTGTGACTTGGCTGTGGTCACACTGCTTGTTAGAAGTAAATCAGCCTAGAAGTAGCCTTCCAGATCTTTCTCCAGGGCTCAAGCAGAAGAGAGGGGTGAGAGAGGAAGCCAGGAGATGGGGAATAAATTAGGGAAATTAAGAAGCTAGAGAAGCAAGGAAGAGTCAAAATAGAAAAACAAAATGAAAACAAAAACGAAAAC